>NC_065443.1:84558835-85808835 GCF_917563875.1 Diabrotica virgifera virgifera
AGAGACGAAACTAGTGGAGGTGAAAATTATCGTTATATAGTATTTTTACTACAAAAGCGATATTACGTAGGTCAAAATTTTTGACGTAAGAAAACTGTCAAAACATTAGATTGTGACTTTTCATTATTGCCATGTTTATTATAAACATGGCAATAATGAAAAGTCACATTCTTCAGGTCAAAATTTTTGACGTAAGAAAACTGTCACAACATTAGATTGTAACTTTTCATTATTGCCATGTTTATTATAAACATGGCAATAATGAAAAGTCACATTCTAATGTTTTGACAGTTCTCTTACGTCAAAAATTTTGACCTACGTACTATCGCTTTTGTAGTAAAAATACTATAAACGTATATATATTTAACATTACATTACATAGATTCCCACCTGTAGACATCTGTGACAGGAGTATTTTATAAAATTCTATTGTCACAGTAACAGTTGTCATACTCCTCTCTTACGTCTAAAAGTGGGAAAATATGTAATGCCAACCAGTATGTAATGTAATGTTAATTTATACGTTTATTACGATAATTTCCACCTCCACTAGTTTCATCTCTTTTTGTTGCGCAATGTAGTATGTTTTCCATCTTTTACGTTATTTTGCCGGTTATTAGCGCGCTCATCACTGTCGGTATGGCGCGCAGATCACTTTTACTCAAGACCGCAAAGTATAGTCATTGCTTGATAGAGGGCTGCACTTGGTTTATGCAAAACGGATATTCTATATAATATTAAATTAATGTACAGATGTATAATAATATCTCTCCCATATCACTGATAATTGATAATATTGAATAATATATTTTTTCTACAACCGTGTTAAGACTGCAATTTTTAGCACTCCGTAAGAGCGTTAAAAATGCTACTTTAAAGCACTAGTGCTTTAAAACTTTTAAGGCACTGCAGTTAAAAGTGAATTGTCAAATTGTGAGACGTCAAAATATTTATATTTCATTTATTAACATTAATATTAATAGTACAACTTGCGCAATTTGAAAAAGGTGGTTTAAAAGGTTTTTTAAAATCTAATTTAAACTGTATTATTGCATTTTTAACTCGTTTGTAGAAAAAAACTATTAAAATTTGTTAGAATATACAACAATAAAAGTAGATGTTATTCTATAGCTGTTATGATTGACGTATTGACAGTATAGGCAGTTGGCAGTTTTGATGTAATGTCAAGAAAAATATAAAAATGGAATGTCAGTCAAGTTCAAGTAAACGTTTTTGTAGGTATTGTCCTGTAATTGAGAATGAATAAATAATTAAAAAATAATTGTTGATATATAAGACGTTTGTAGAAAAAATATTGTATGATATAGATACGTGTTAAAATTACATTTTAAAGGCACTCATGTGAATTGCAGAATTCGCTTCGCTCATTCTGCAAACTTTCACATCCGTGCCTTAAAATTGTAGTACTTTTAACACTTATATCATAAATAACTGAATTATTGTACCGTTTCCTCCAGTTATATCCTACAAAGATATATCAATAAGTCTTAAGTAAAGCCAATTTTGTGGTCTGGAGTTTAAAGGGCATAAGCGCAAATTCAATGTTTTTATAAAATGCGATGGAAGGTTCACAATATTCTGTGAAATCGTACTTTATATTCAATTAATTAATCAAACTATTGAATTTATTATAATTTATCCAGATTTAGCCATACTGCTCGCACTCTCCTTAAGGCGAAAATTCTCATCAAAGATATAGTGCATTCTTTTACGGTTTTTGCTCTAAATTTTAAAGAACCGCTTGGATTGACATGAAATTTGGCGTACGTATAGCTTACATGTCAAAGAAAAAAAGTGATATTGTGCCGATGTGTGCTTTTGCCCTGGGGGTGACTTTCACCCCCTCTTGGGGGTGAAAAAATATATGTCCAAAATATGTCCGGAAATGGGTAAACTGACTAATTTTAAGTAACTTTTGTTCAACTTGGCTTTTTCGCCAAGTCAACACTTCGAGTTATTTGGGAGTGAATATGTTCATTTTTCAACAAAATAACTACATTTTTAGACGGTTTTTCGCAAATAACTCAAAAAGTAAGTATTTTGTCGAAAGAAAAGTTCTAAGCAAAAATATTGCTTATAAAAAAGTAAAAAAATGGTGTACGCGTTATGTCTCTGGATCTCGTAGAACCAGAGTTATAGCCAATGAAAAATAGATTCATATTCACCAAATTTCAAATATAATATTTCGACGTGAAATATCCAAAAAATTAAGCACTTTTTGGGGAAAACCCATTTTAACTTTTTTAAAATGTATAAAAAAAGATTTATTTCTGTTTTTACAAAAACTTTCTAGCAATAAATTTAAGCAAGTTACGCTCAAAATAAAGTTGGTCCCTTTTGTTTTGGCAAAAAAAAATCGGGAAGACCACCCCCTAGTTAGCAAATTAAAATGAAATTAATCGTTACCGCTCCACAAATTATTTTACTTATGTTGTGTTTATATGATCTGTAAGTTTCATCGATTCAAAGTGCTTATTTTTGAAAAAATTTGGTTTCAAAGTAAAATTTTTTAAAATTTTAATATTGAAAAATATGCTTTTTTTCAAAATAACTTAAAAATTGTTAGAGATGCCAAAAATCTCGAAAAACAAAAAAAGTCAGCATTGCTTTTCTGAATATCATGTATTTTTCTGTTTTTCTGTTAGACAAAAATTGACTCATTCAACCCCTTTTAACTACAGCCCTTTCAATAATAAGGACTTTGAACCGATGAAACTTACAGATCATATAAACAATACATACAAGAGTCAAGAAACTTGTGAAGTCGTAACGATTAAGTTCATTTAAGATACTAATTAGGGGATGATTTTCTCGATTTTTTTACCAAAACAAAGAGGGACTAACTTTATTTTGAGCGTAACTTGTTTACTTTTGATGCTAGAAATTTTTTTTATAAAACAAAAATGAAGCTTTTTTTAAACACTTTAAACAAGTTGTAATGAGTTTTCCCCGAAATGTGCTTCATTTTTGGTTATTTCACGTTAAAGTATTCCATTTGGAATTTGACGAATATGAACCTATTTTTCATTAGCTATAACTCTGCTTCTACTAGGTATGGAGACGTCATATATCCACCATTTTTTTATAGTTTTTTACATGCTATATTTTTTATAAGAATGTTTTTTCGACAAAATACTTACTATTTGAGTTATTTGCGAAAAACCGTCTAAAAGCGTGGTTTTGTTGAAAAAATGAACATATTCACTGCCAAATAACTCGAAAAGTATTGACTTAGTGAAAAAACTCTATAGAACAAAAGTTGCTTAAAATTAGCCAGTTTATCCATTTCCTGACTTACTTTGGACAAATATTTTTTCACCCCCAAGAGGGGGTGAAAACCACTCCCGGGGCAAAAGCACACATCGGCACAATATCACTTTTTTTCTTTGACTTGTTAGCTATGTGTATGCCAAATTTTATGTCAATCCAAGCAGTTCTTTATAATCTAGAGGTTTTGCAATATTTTACCGTTAAAGAACGGACTAATAAATACGGTATCCACAAACCATACATACTCTAGACGTTTCACGAACATGTTAATCTTTCGGATCGAATTAACGCCATCTCTTGATTGGAATGGGAACTAAATTGACAAATTTTAGTCACGTGGGAATTTTAAATTATAAATTTTGCGGGATTTTTGATGAAATTTCGCAGAAAATTAAAACAACAGAAAGACAATTCAATGTTTTATTTAATAATTATACTATGAGTTAAAATTACCTTAAAAGTTCCATCAACATAAAAGTATTGTCTAAAAGTCCTGTTAGTAGGTAGTGTTGTAATCGGGGCTGAAATACCAATATAGCCAAAAATCATAGTTTTACGGTTTTACTGAAAACTTCAAATACAGTCGAACCCGCTTATTAGAATCCCTGTTATAGGAATATCCCGTTTTATGGAATATAAATTCAAGTTCCCGAAACATTTCCATTTACTCCTTAATAAATTTATCTGTTTATTGGAATAGGATCTAGCTAGATAATACCGCTTATTAGCATATTTTGCAGGTCAAAGAATATTTTTTTTACAAAAATTTAAATTATGTTTGGTATTATGGCTTGTCGTCAACGGCGTAAGTAGTGCTGGATTAGATATTATTAGGGTAATAAATATTTATTACTTTGTTACGAATACCAATTCGATCTTAAAGGGTCATAAAATAATTTCTATTTGTCTACACAAAGGCACTGTTGCCTGTTATAAAATTGTTAGAAGCAGTTTATTTAGAATTCACTCAGAGAGTACCTATACTTGTTTGCAAGATGGAATTATGGCTTTGTTAAATTCGAAAAGCAGAGAAAAGAACAAGAATGTAACAATCCATTTCTTGACGCCAATAAAACTTCTATTCAACCAGTGGATTAAGGATGACCACACGGATTAACAACGAAAAAGCTATAATTACCAATAATTTCTTAAGAAAAAAAAGTAATTTTGTTATATTATATGCATTTTAATAAGAAAATATTTACATATCTACATATTGCATACATTTCATATTAATTATACAGGGTGTCCCGAAAAGAATGGTCATAAATTATACCACACATTCTGGGGTCAAAAATAGTTCGATTGAACCTAACTTACCTTAGTACAAATGTGCTCACAAAAAAAGTTACAGCCCTTTGAAGTTACAAAATGAAAATCGATTTTTTTCAATATATCGAAAACTATTAGAGATTTTTTATTGAAAATGGACATGTATAATTCTTATGTCAGGAACATCTTAAAACAAAATTATAGTGAAATTTGTCCACCCCATAAAAAATTTATGGGGATTTTGTTCCCTTAAACCCCCCAAACTTTTGTGTAGGTTCCAATTAATTCATTATTGTGGTACCATTAGTTAAACACAACGTTTTTAAAACTTTTTTGCCTCTTAGTATTTTTTCGATAAGCCAGTTTTTATTGAGATGCGGCTTCTTTTTCAATATATTTACGTAAAAATTTTATGGGGGTTTTGTTCCTTTAAACCCCCCTAATGTTTGTGTACGTTCCAATTAAACTATTATTGTGGTACCATTAGTTAAACACAGTGTTTTTAAAACTTTTGCCTTAGTCTTTTGTTCATAAGTCACCTTTTATCGAGATGTAGCTTCTTTTTCAAAATATACCTAAAAATGTAAATTATAAATAAATTTTCAGATTATTAACAGGTCTCTATAACCGTACTTAACCATATACAAATATGTGGTGGATTCGACAAATATTCAAAATATCTCGATAAACACTGGCTTATCGAAAAAGTACTAAGAGGCAAAAAAGTTTTAAAAATAATGTGTTTAACTAATAGTGCCACAACAATAATTTAATTAGAACGTACACAAAAGTTTGGGGGGGTTTAAGGGAACAAAACCCCCATAAAATTTGTATGGGGTGCACAAATTTTACTTAATTTTTTTTTTAAGATATTGCTGTCGTAAAAATGCCACATGTCAATTTTCAATAAAAAATCTCTGAGAGTTTTCGATATATGAAAAAAAATCGATTTTCATTTTGTAACTTCAAAGGGCTGTAACTTTTTTTGTGTGCACTATTGTATATAGGTAAGTGAGGTTCAATCAACCTATTTTTGACCCCAGAATCTGTGGTATAATTTATGACCAATCTTTTCGGGACACCCTGTATAATGTATTCATTCACATACATGTAATGTAATTTGGTATTTAACACATACATAGATAAGTACTAGTTACACTACTGTATTATTGACGTAAAAAGACCTAAAACCATTTACATACACTGATTATATAGGTACATATATGATATACATATTGGCATAGTATGTAATAAAACTACATATTGGCATAGTATGTAAAACTACACATTGGCATAGTATGTAAATAATATTATTACGTATATTCGGTAACACTTATTTCGACTAGCCACCAATGATCGGTTATTAGAATATCCCGGTTATAAGAATATTTTTGCCTTGCACAAAGGCTATTCCAATAAGCGGGTTCGACTGTATTCCAATTTGTTTTCAAAATGCTAAACACTACTGCCATGTGTCACGTGAAAGCACTTATGTGTAATATTGTGTTGAATGAAAAGGGCCAAGCCGGGTAAGATGGTGAAAAGTGCCCCCAACCCATTTTAAATTCCATAAAGGCCACTTTTTAGCACATATAGAGGAACTCACTTTCTGAAATTTTTAGCCCCCTAGGTGGTCACGTGACCCCCCCTAGAGCCTGCTAATTAGGCTTTTTATGTTTTTATTTTTTCTCTCAGCCGCATCAAAAACTAGCCAAAAACTTTATTTAAAAAAGTTGTAAGTTTCAAAAAGATCTATATGAAATTTTTTTTTTATTTTTTTGGCGGGAAATTCGAATTTTTAGAACAATTTTAAACTTTTAAATAACTCTGAAAAAAAACTAAGACACTCGTTTTTACGAAAATTAATTATAATGCGTATTTTGGCACAATCTTTCACCTTTAATTTTTTCAGATTTTTAAAATTGGTGAAACGTACCTTTAAAAATAAAAAACCGCATTTTTTCGGTTTTTTTTTTTCGTTTTTTGATACAATTTTATACATATTTTTAAAAAAAATTAACACCGTCACTAGAATAGGTAAAAAACTGAAAAATAATTGGGGTTTGCTTAATACAATTTTTTGTAACGACATCCATTTTCAAGATACAGGGCGTTGAAGAAAACAAAATTTTACATATTTTTTACGATTTTGCCGAAACTACTGGCAACATTGTAATAAAACTTGGCGGGTTTTAAGAGGTAGTTATTGTGCAAGTTATTGTGCATGTTTTGACATACAATTAAGGATTTGATATCATCATTGGCGCGCATAGGGGTAATGGTCTGGACTTTTCAAAGAAAAAAAGATAGTACATCACTGACATATTTCAAATTAACAATCATTTTCAAATCTATCTTCTCATTTTTCATATGACGCGCCGTTTTGCTGCAACAAATAAAATATCTTAACGTTTCCAAAGTATTCGAATTAATTTTGATAATGGATGTATATGAGTTTATTATTAGTCAATGTGGTGAGACCGCTCCCGTCTGAAAAAAATTTCTGATTCGGTTTCTTTGTGGCTTCCTATTCAAAAATGTCTCCTTTAAACAAATCTGAAGGGTGCCGGGCGGAATTTTTGGGCAAAAATGGTTTAAAAAATTTTTTTAAACAAATACAAAAGATCACTTTTTCTTGCTCAGAAATATATATTTTTGGATTTTTTGGGTCATTCTAAACAAGAAAGGTATCTTTTAATTTTTCTCAAAAATTGATAGTTTTCGAGTTATATGCGATTTAAAATCTGAAAAATGCGACAATACGCATTTTCGAGGCTTAAAAACTCATATTTAAATTAGTATTTTTGAGGTTGCCAGATACTTAATTTGAAGGTTAAACATTCAGCTTCAAGATTCTGAAGAGTGATCGCGTTTAACTTTAATTTATACCGTTGTTTTTTAATTGTTAAATATGCATGTTTATCCGATTTTTTTGCCGGTGCGGCGCGCTCTATTTCAAAAACCAACTATTTTCCCCCGATAAATTTTTTTTCTAGATTCTTCGGGATATTCTAAATAAAATAAGTTTCTTGACATTTTTCTCAAAAGTTAATAGTAAAGTTATAAACGATTTAAAATCCGAAAAATGACAAAAAAACGTATTTTCGATTTTTAAATCGCTTATAACTTTAAAACTATTAACTTTTGAGAAAAATTTTTGAGAAGAAACTTATTTTATTTAGAATATCCCAAAGAATCTAGAAAAAATATTTTTCGGGGGGAAATAGGAGGATTTTGAAATAGAGCGCGCCGCACCGGCAAAAAAATCGGATAAACATGCATATTTAACAATTAAAAAACAACGATTTAAATTAAGGTGAGACGTGATCATTCTTCAGAATCTTGAAGCTGAATGTTTAAACTTCAATTTAAGTATATGGCAACCTCAATAATACTAATTTAAACATGAGTTTTTAAGCCTCGAAAATGCGTATTTTCGCATTTTTCAGATTTTAAATCGCTGATAACTCGAAAACTGTCAATTTTTGAGAAAAATTACAAGATACCTTTCTTGTTTAGAATGACCCAAGAAACCTAAAAATATATATTTTAGAGCAAAAAAAGTGATCTTTTGTATTTGTTTAAAAAAATTGTTTAAACAATTTCTGCCCAAAATATCCGCCCGGCACCCTACATATTTGATTAAAGGGGATATTTTTGAATAGGAATCCACAAAGAAATCGAATCAGAAATTTTTCCAGACGGGAGCGGTCTCACCACATGGACTATATGTAGATGTAGAAAGTACTAGAAGTTCGAATACTTTGTAAGGGTTAAGATCTTTTATTTTTTGAATAAAAATGGCGCGTCGTATGAAAAAATAAGAAGATACATTTTTTGTCACAAATTGAACGAGAAATACAGAAACGATTGTCAATTTGAAATATGTCAGTGGCGTACTATCTTTATTCTTTAAAAAGTTCAGACCATTACCCCTATGCGCGCCAATGATGAATATCAAATCCTTAATTGTATGTCAAGACATGCACAATAACTACCTCTTAAATCATGCCAAATCTTATTACAATGTTGCCAGTAGTTTCAGCAAAATCGTAAAAAATGTGTAAAATTTTGTTTTTTCAACGCCCTGTATTTTGAAAATCGATGGCGTTACAAAAAATTTTTATTAAGCAAACCCCAATTATTTTTCAGTTTTTACCTATTCTAGTGACAGTGTTACCTTTTTTGAAAAATATGTATAAAATTGTATCAAAAAACGAAAAAAAAACCGAAAAAATGCGGTTTTTTATTTTTAAAGGTACGTTTCACCAATTTTAAAAATCTGAAAAAATTCAGCGTGAAAGATTGTGCAAAAATACACATTATAATTGATTTTCGTAAAAACGAGTGTCTTAGTTTTTTTTTCAGAGGTATTTAAAAGTTTAAAATTGTTCTAAAAATTCGAATTTCCCGCCAAAAAATAAAAAAAAATTTTCATATAGATCTTTTTGAAACTTACAACTTTTTTAAATAAAGTTTTTGGCTAGCTCTTGATGCGGCTGAGATAAAAAATAAAAACATAAAATGCCTAATTAGGCTCTAGGGGGGTCACGTGACCACCTAGGGGGCTAAAAATTTCAGAAAGTGATTCCCTCTATATGTGCTAAAAAGTGGCCTATATGGAATTTAAATCGAGCTGGGGGCACTTTTCACCATCTTACCCGGCTAGGCCCTTTTTGAAAGAATCTTTTAGGATGATTGTTTAGATAAATACCTTATAATCTTTTACAAACTTCCAAAAATATATTATTATAGGCCCGAAATGTTGATGACACACTTGTCTATTGGAATAAACTGTTTCAGGATCTATTATATTGTTTTTTTAAATGGGAGAAACACAACACGGGATGATCAATGTAAACTAAAAATTCTACTCATAAAAACGGAGAGGAGGTTAATACAATTGATTAAAATTGTGATTAAATCTAATTAAAAACGTAACACCACTATAATAAAATAATTAAGCCACAAACTGTAAAATAAAAAGTGTAAATAACAAATTAAAATTGTCAACTGTCAGTTGTTAAATATGACAAGAGAATTGACTGACAGCGACATCTCTGGATTGGAATGGTAACTACTTTGCTGTCTTGACCTTGACAATTTACGTGAAACGTCTATGAGTATGTATGGTTTGTGACGGTATCAAAAGGAGTGAACTCTGATGGGACACTTTTCTTGCAGGTGACTTGATAAGCCGGAGTATCTTCCAAAAATTTTCGTACGCATGTGAACGTCGAGAGTAGCACAGCTTTCTGCATGGTCTTTACAGAGATGTTCACTGTGACCATGTTTTTTTTATGTTTTCTATGCGGTTCTTCGGAATGGCCCCAGTAGGTAGTAGAAACAATAATAGAGGTACCTATCGTCTTTCCATTCTCCATTGTCTCCTTATTTGGATTTCGCAATCTGTGTAAGTATTTGATGATCTGTTCGTTGTATTTAAAGGCCCTGATCGACAGGCGAGTAAAACCGCGGTTTTGTGGCTCGTCGGTAAAGCTGATCAGTGTATCATTGCAAAACCGCGGTTTTATTTACCGACAAGCCTGGCTCGCGGCTCGTCAGTTTGTTTTATTTTTTACTTGGCTCGTCGTTCAAAACTGCGCGTGTATCACGGCTGGCGAGCCAAGCCGGCAGTTTTGGGCGAGACCGTTGTAATGAAAAACCAGATTTTAATCATGGATATGCGAACTCTCAGCCACGACTTTTTATTAGATTTTATAATACATTGCTTACGAGACTATTCTTGTTTATGGAAATGTAAATCGCCAAAGTACAAAAACAAAGCAATTCGATTTACTGCATATGTTAAACTCTTAAATATCGTAAAAAACATGAAGCCAACTCAACTAGAGCTAGCGTTACCAGGTGTCCCGATTTGTGCGGGACGTCCCGATTTTTACCTGATCGGGACACTAAATGTCCCGATTTTCACCCACGAAAACCAATTTCAAGGAGGACTTGCAGTGAATTTTATAATTATGTTATAAAAACAAGGCACTCTTAAAAGCGGCAAAATCGAATGAAAAATATAATTTTTTGCACGATTGATCATTTTTGACTGTTTACCGTGACAGATTTTACGTCAGTAGGTGACATTTACTAGCAACTCGACGGTAAGTAATCCAACTCGACGGTAAGTACTCCAACTCGACGGTAAGTAATTCACTTACCGTCGAGTTAAAAAGTCTCTTAATTTTAATTTATTTTTTGAAAGAATAAAGAAAACTAACGAATTATTTATTAATATTGAAACTTATGGTACAATTTGTTAAATTATTTAATGAAATCCCACTTGTTTGGGCTGTGGTTTCACTTCTAACAGAAACTCCTGCAGAATCGCATACAGTAGTAGTATTACTAGTATTAGAATAATTGCGGAACACCCTTCTTCCCAAGCCCGTTCAATTTCTTCAAATTCACTTTCGCTCATATTTTAATTTATAATAATCAAAATTGTACTTAAAATTATTGACAACTAAATAAAAACTCAATTCTCCATTGTTGTTATGCACCCTAGTTACTACCTAACAATCAAAGTATCTATCTTGATAAAATGAATGAAACTAGTCAATATGACGAAAATATTTAATTTTATAATTTATAATGGTATCAATCGTGCAAAAAACGTTATAAGCATGTCGAACGTTAAGGGTAACCGATCTCAGACAATAACTGGAGTCGTCGCTCCGCTCCTCCTCCAAGCAATTGTCTTCGATCGGTATAAAACCGTTACCGTTCTCCATACTTAATAACCTATTAATAAAAAATAAATAATTTACTTAATCTACGATTTTTTTTTGTAATTTCGTCTGATTATTATTATTATGTAGGATTAAATACAGATTATAGAAACACCTTGTAGTCCAGTAAATGAACGGGAAATACGGCGATACCGTGTAATTTTCAGGATCAACTCCGAATTGCATACGGCTTGTGCAGTTGGTTGCTTTTACTCGGGGGGTGACAGTCACCCCTAGTAGGGGGTGAAAAACCGCGCGTTTAAAATAAGTCCGGAGATGGATAAATTGACTAATTCTAAGCAATTTGAGTTCTATAGAATTTTAACTTGCTTAATACTTTTCGAATTATTTACGAATGAAAATGATTATTTTTCGACAAAAAAATCACGTTTTCAGGCGATTTTCACAAATAATTCAAAAAGTAAGTATTTGATCGAAAAAAATATTCTTAGCAAAAATGTAGCACAATATAAAAAAATGAAAAAAATTGTGAACTCGTCAAGTTTATAGACCCAGCAAAAGCAAAGTTGTAGCTCATGAAAAAAACGTTTTTATTCGTCAAATTCCAAATCAAATATTTCAAGGTGAAATAACCAAGAAATGAAGCACTTTTCGGGAAAAATCAATTAAAACTTTTTTAAACTCATATTTTTATGAGTTGCAATGGGTGGGAAAACCTCTCAGTGCGGATCAATTGGGATATGGAGAACAAGCCTACGTTCTTTCCGATGAGGCTCCAATAAGAGCCGAAAATCGCGATTCAAGGGACTGGACTGCGCTCCGTATTCTAATTGAAAAGTAAGATTGTTTTGCCTTCGCATTGCAACTGAATTAAAAATAAAATTTTTATTTTATCTTTATTTTTATGTTTTAAAAAAGTTTCTATCATCAAAACTAAGCGAGTTATGCTCAAAATCAAGTTGACTCCTTTTTAACAGAAAAACAAAATGAATCTATCATATTTATAAAAGCAAAACCTACCTATGGTAGGGGAGCCCAAGCGGGGATTTTTGCAGTTACTCGAGCGCGTCAGATTATCATATGGGGAGAAACCTGATACCCTGCAGATGTACCTCTACCATATATTGGCTCTTAACAGACGGGAGTTCGTTAAGGGGGGCCCGAAAATAAAAATCTATCCTTAAAAAAACTCGAAATTGTCAGATTAAGATAAGGTAAGTTAAGTACATACAAAAGAAAGTATATTTCAAAAATCTGACGATTTGAGCCGGGCGTAAGGAAATGGGCGAGTCCCAAAATTTCACAAGAATAAAGCGAATATTTCGCGAAATGAATGACAGATCGAAAAACTAAAAAATACGTGCTCAATATTTTTTAAAAATCTATCAAATGATACCAAACACGACTTCCCACGGAGAGGGGTGGGAGGTAAATTTAATATTTTAAATACGAATCCCGCAATATTTCGCGAAATGAACATCAGATCGAAAAACTGTAAAATACACTTATTTAATATTTTTAAAAAATCTATCGAATGGCACCAAACACGACCCCCCACGGAGGTGGGGTGGGGGGGTTACTTTAAAATCTTAAATAGGAGTCCCCATTTTTTATTTCAGATTTGGATTCCTTACGAAAAAATAAGTAACTTTTATTCGAAACATTTTTTCGAATTATTGGAAATTTCGATTGTTGGAAATGGAAAATTAAATTAAAAAATGGCAAGCGCCCACTAAAATGGAAAATGTTACTTAACTTTTTTTGGTTTTAGGACCTACTCTTCACAACCCAATAGGTCTAAAAAGCGCTCGAGTGACTGCACATTTAGCATACTTTGCTCCCCTACGACTACTTTTTACTCCTTGAGATTATTTAGTATCCCTAATACTTTTTAAGTTATTTTATAAAAGGGGATTTTCCCATATTTTAGGAAATTTTTTTTTACTATAAAACCAATTTTTTTTCAAAACTAAGCACTCCCAACCGGTAAACCTTCCAGATCGTATAAACAATACACATATAAAGTAAATGGTAAAGCGGTAACGATTAATTTTATTTACGGTGCTAAATAGGGGGAGATTTTGACGATTTTTTTTTATTCCCAAAAAAAGGATCCAACTTTATTTTGAGCGTAACTCGCTTAGTTTTAATGCTAGAGACTTTTATTTACTACTGGGCTATTGTTGTTTATTTGTCCCGATCTACAACCCTAAATACCGATTTATAACCCTCCATTGGGATGTACTTTGAGCTCTATACGCTTAATACCCCCAGAGATCTTCCAGTAGTTGTAACGCGCCCCCCCCCCCCCTTAAGATCATCCTGGTTACGCCGTTGCGCCATATCTATTAGTGTTGTTTACCTAGTAAGTTTATTAACTAGTATGAGATCCGGTCTATTAATCGTGTGCCACTGGTTGGTCTGTGAGCACAGTGCGATCCCAATTTATATAAAAATATAGTTTGTAGTTGTCGTTTTCAAGCATTCTGTCAGGGACGTATTGATAATAAAGGAGATGGTCAGTTTGGAGAAGTCCTAGTTTGTTAGCTAGTTCTTGGTGAAGAATCTTACCGACTGAGTCATGGCCTTCTTTATAATCAGTTCCGACAAACGCCTGGTATCCCCCGGTAAGACGTTTGATAGATTCTTGGGATTGACATTCATATCGGCATTTGTCGTTTTGGACCTGAGGATCTTTGACAAACTTCAGGTAATTTCTAGTTAAAATAACCTGATCCTGAATGGCAAGTAGGAAACCCTCTGTCTCGGAAAACATCTTTCCTGATGTCAACAATAGTTCGACGCTCTATTGTCGACATATTCTTGGTTGAGCTCATTCAGATCATCGAGATGAAAATTTATTATTATTATCATGATTTGATAAAAATAAGGTATAATAAAAATATATATTATATTTTGCCAGACATACGGTACTTATGACCTTTTATTTAATAGTTCCATACAAAATAAGTTTCTAATATCTTATGATTTAAGTGTATTTACTGAATCGATACGCATTTGTGACATTCTCTAATAGAGCAATAAATCGACCAATAATTGATTGAAATTAATCAAAAGGTAATAATAGTATGTCTCCGTATGGTGCTACAGTCCAAGTCGGGGCCTGGTCTCCTCCAGCATCCGCCTGCAAGTACATATATCTGTCCCTGGCTGCTCTCCTCCATTTATCCACCCTCAATATCTCTTTAGCATCGGTTCTCACTTCGTCTATATTTTCGATTTTTATATCTACATTTTTATTTATTTCCGTAATAGCACACGACGTCCTCTGGACGTCCAAAATAGGTCCACTTTCATTTTTGGTCCTAACGTCCATGGACTAAAAACGGACGTCCTTCGGACGTCCGACGTTGGACGTCCTTCGGTGCACTAAATATGTACGTCCTTCGGACGTCCGACGTTGGACGTCCTTCGGTGGACTAAATATGTACGTCCTTCGGACGTCCGATGTTGGACGTCCTTCGGGTGGAATAAATATGAACGTCCTTTGGACGTCCGTACTGGACGAAATACGGACGTTTTCTGATCGTCCATATTGGACATATTATACGAATTACGGGATAAAATAGCAAAATAATTCAATAAAATATTAACTTAATTATGTTAATAAAATAGTTTAAATCGAAAAGATTTTTCGAAAAGAATCATATTTAATTCAAAATTGTACAGTTTAATATCCAAAAAACCTGTTTTTGTTTTTTTGTAAAGTGTGAAAATCTTATTTGTAAATTATTTGTTACAATGTTTTATTATTCTAGTTACCAAGATAACATGCGTTTGCTAATTATGTGATTCTAATAAGCAAAAATATAATTTTTATCAATGTATCCTTACTACAGATGAATCTTGAGAGCATATTTTGGAGTTAAATATACGTGCCCAAAATAGGTCCAGTTTTAGTTTAGTCCTAATGTCTGTGGACTATGAATGGATGTCCTTCGGACGTCCGACGTTGGACGTCCTTCGGTGGACTAAATATGTACGTCCTTCGGGTCGTCCGATGTTGGACGGCCTTCGGGTGGAATAAATATGAACGTCCTTTGGACGTCCGTACTGAACGAAATACGGACGTTTTCTGGACGTCTGAAAATCGCCCAGACTACCTGGTTTCTCTGTTCAAAAAACTATAACGATAGGCGATAGATTTTCGATTCACCGATATCAATTCTAAGTTCGAGAGCTGATCTCTCAGTAGTTGTCGTCGTTAGGGCTCTCGCCTAGTGTTTTATTCGCATCAACCACTTATTTTCATAATTTAAGAAATTTTATTATATTTATACGAATTGTATAATATAAATATCGTACATAATATATTATTATGTAAAGAAATGAAGACGCTTTTTCACAGCATAACACAGCGTCCGGCCGCCTCATCGGGCCATTTAGAGCATCAAGCATCAATGCATAGGTCCATCCAATTGATTATAATGTGCCCCTATGACATAGGCGCCCAACATTTTAATCAACTACGCTGAGAATTCCTGTTCCTGGAGTTTTTCTGAAGTGCCGAAGCAGTCCATGTTCCTGATTCCTCGACCGGATGAGGAATTTTGGAAGTCATCAACCCCATACAGCTCATGGAGTTTCCCGGGGTAGCCAGTCACTTTCTGGTAACTGAACGCCGAAGAAGAAGCGTTCAGACTCTGCTACCACCGTCTGGGCATAGCCTATGGATTATCGATGGCCTAGAGGAGGACAAACGACGAGGAGGATGATATCCAAACATTTTACACAGTGAGATTTTTTATTTTTGTGTTGTGTTGTCGAAACCTTATTTCAATAAACAAACAATTTCTTTACAACCTTATCATATAGGTAGATACATATTTGCATTTTAGCACATTTTTCGATTATTGGATACTTTTTTATACCTCATGTATATTTTCTATCCAATTTTATATTATTTTTTTGAGTATTTACGATTTTCTACGCAGTTTCGTTGAATTTTTAATTTAGTTCGATATATTATATATCTCACAATATGTTTTTCCTATTTTCTGACTTATTTGTCACCGACTCGGACGTTAGGTGAACGCCCATTGGACGTTAGATTGACGTCCATTGGACGTTAGGTGGACGTCCATTGGACGTTTGGCAACGTGACATTTGGACTAAACTAGGACGTCCTATTAAGGTCCAATTTACGTCCCCTAGGACGTCCGATTAAGGTCCAATTTACGTCTCCTCGGACCTTAGATGGACGTCCAATGGACGTTCGGTAGCGGGATATTTGGACCAAAATAGGACGTATAAAGGACGTTCCTCGGACGAAAACGGACGTCCTTAAAGTCCGTGAAGGACGTCCTTGTGCTATTAGGGTTCATATGATGTGTACGTACACCTACAGATCAAGTCCCAAACGTATGAAGATATTTATGTTCGCGTTCAGGAGACCTAAAAAAATGAGGGACCAGTTCCAGATGGAGCGGTAACAGTTGTTTTTCGTCTTGTGAACGCTCCGCTCCCTACTTTAGTGACAGCCTATCACTTTTATGTTATATGTGAGGTTAATTTATTTGCCTCATTGCCTCTGCACAATAAATTTTTTTTTATTTCATAATTATGGTCAAAGACCATGGATTGTTTACCGTCCACTCTATTTTCCAATTGATAATAATTAGTACTTGACGCCATCTTTCAACAAGTCTATTGACAAATTCACAAAAGTACCAAAGTACGTTGGACGGACATAGCGGAATTAAAATGAACTCACTGTCATGAATCTTTTCGAACCGCTCTGTCACTTTTTTGTCTCCTGAATGAGACAAATGATAACCCACAGATTTAAATGAAACAACTTCTTATGAAAATCTTTTTTTATTAAATAAATAATCATTTTCTATTTTTTCAAAACAATTCTACATTTTACTAAAATAGCAAGAATTATTATTTGCCACGTATTATTGGATTCGTATTCTACATTTTTGACTAGTAAAACAATTGCTTGCATGAATCGTAAAAAACATACTGAAGAGCATAAATAATATACAAGTTTTCAAATACAACAGAACCAACAATAACACTAGAAATATCGTAGAAGTTGGTTAAAACTTACAATATGTCATCTTTACTAAAAAATATCTAAACATTGTAATAAAAAACAGTGTCGAAAAATATTTACAGTGTCATTGTTGTTGCCTTTGTCATTCACTAAATACAAAAATAATGATCTACATCATTTTAACACAAAAAAAATCTATACACATGGGAAAATTATTTACAACGCGTTTACAAACTAAGTCGACAAAATAAAACATGTAATATTTAAATAAATAATATAATCTAACTATGACTCGTTTGCTAGATCTGTACAACAGATGCTCCCCTTTCATTAAAAACAAAATCAGGTTATTTTTATTCATCGAAAAAAGGTTTATTCGCAGAAAACTGCAAAGGGGACTAAAAAAATTAAATAATTTCTATTTTCATACGATCTAATATAAATTTTAATATAAAAATATTGGATATTGTTTATTATTTAAGACATAGCTGAAAATACAGCATTTATCAGTGTTTGCTATAAAGTCATTCGTCGTACGAAAAATATAATGTTTTCTTTTTTATACAAGAGTAAAGTTGTATTGATGGTATTAAACATTTTCTTTAAAATTCTTTTGTTTAAAAAATATGTAGAAATTGTTTATTAATTAATAAATACCTGAGGTCACATTTTTTCGATGAACGGTGTCTAACCCAATTAATATTTGCAAAAGGATTATAATACATTAAATAAATAAATAAAGGACAAACAGAAGAAACAAAAACAAAACACACAACTTGGTTGAAAATACATGTTTCATATAAGCTTTGTTTTTATACGTTTAAATCAGTACGTCATTATATTTTTGATAAAAATAAAAATATTTATAAAAGGTGATATGTTCGTGTTTAAATATGTCGAAAAATGTATTTTCAAAATGAGATTCTTTTGTTTTCTTGTCAAATTGTAGCATATGGGTAGGAAAAAATGTTTGGTACAGTTTCGAGAGAATAAAAAAATACATGTATATGGATCTATATAATATGTGTTATTATTAACTTGAAAGTACTGAAAGAAAATTATTTAAAATTCTTTACAGAGACCTTTGTTGTAAGATATAGAAAACCAAACATGATTTCAAGCCGATATACTACAAAATTGGACTGTTGGAAAAATTCTGTTCAAAGAGTATTTTAAAAACAGTCTATGAAAATAGCCATCAGAATTTGAGATACAATTTCTGAATCTACCAAAATGTTGACTTGTGTTCCCATAGTAACAATAATTACCATTTGAATACATGACCTATTTCGGTCAATGGATATACAAGCTTTTAAACCTATTATTGCTGCTTGTATGTAAAACAGGAAATATCTCAAATTCAAATGACAATTCGCTACGTCATTCGTACAAATGAATTTGCAAATTTCAAATTCAATGGAATAAAATTAGAACAACATACGTACATAAAAGTTAATTGTCTTTTGAAATAACACAACGACATTCAGAGTAACACAAAGAAACGTTTTTATTCTACAAAGACTATTGCTGTCCGATTTTCTGGGCTTTCCAGACTCTTTTCAACGTCATATTGGCCGTATCTACGTAACACTTTTGCACCCTTATTGTTTAATGAGCGTTTAATATAACTCTATCTATCTATCTAATCAGCCCTAAACATCCATCCTTTTCCTTCTTCCATGCCTCTCTATCTTGGGCAATTTGTATCCATTTTGACCCAGTGTGTTTCTTCAGGTCATCTCACCATCGTATCTGTGGTCTTCCCCTTTTTCGTTTGTGGTTCCTTTAATATAACATCTTTGCTATATGATATATTCTTCATCACATCTAAATCAGTTTCACAACGAGTTAAAATCCGTTTCACGTCGACTCATTTTGAATCACAGTGTGCTTCAATCGTAAAAGTATCAGATGGTATTTTTTATACATCGTAAAGCCCAAAACCAACAGTTATGTATGCTTCATATACTCTGCAGTACTTAGAGGAAAAATTATATCTCCTCCTTTTAATGTTGTTGGCAAATATTCACATCGTCTCCACAAGTCTCTGTGTTAAACTAAAATCGCTGAACTAGAATCTAGACTGCAATCAAAACATTATCGTATACATCCAACACATATATCAAAAGCTGCCTTTCACTCTGTTAAATACATAATACACTAAAACCTAATGAGCATCTGATAAATCCAGGAAACAGCTACGTTCCCCTTAAAATATCCACCTAAGTTAACGATAACAACAACCATTAAACAAAAGAGAGGACATGCTTGATAGCAACGATAAAAACTCACAACTAGCGATGCTATCGCTATTTGGCGATCTTTAAGTAACTAATGCCTGGTTGCACCAACAAATCTTAAGCTCCAGCTTAGCCCAGCTCAGCTTATAGATAGGGCCGCTTTAAATTTACCTTAGGTACTTTGCACCATAATTTTCAATTCTTATCGATCCAATCCACATGGCAATCTATTGTGACAAGCTTAAAATTGATCAATGACTTAATGGTGTAACGCGTATGTTTCGTAAGCTGAGCTTCAAGCACGTCTTAAACTTAAGATTTGTTGGTGCAACCAGGCATAACGATTTCTACATATGTTCGTTTTGCACAGCCTAACTGACAAATATAAATATTATTATACCCTGTGATCCTACTGGCTGTATGAAACAGCATTGAAGCCTCAGCAGAGCAATTTCAAAAAGCAATTTAATCTTCCAGACAACGTAGTAATAGTTTAAATATAAGAGGGAAATAATTGCTTCATTCGACAAAATTACCAAAAATTTTAGGAGGGTAGTAGCGTCAAACAAATGATGTTTTATTTCCTCCTGTATTTAAATTATTTCTGAAAACTACTTAAAAACTAAACTAACCTAACTATAAACAACTATTTTGGTTAAGCAGTCTTTTGAACTATCAAAAATTATCTACAAAAATACTTCCGGTAGGTGCTACCAGCTTCCTCTTATTTGTTTAATATACTTTTGTTTTTCAGTCACAATTTTCACATTTTATATACAAATAATGAGATTTTTATTACAGAAATATAGTTGGAGCATTAATATTTACCTAAGAAAGGGTTTATAGAGAGCTTCCAGCTTATAGAGAGCATTTTTAAAGAAAGTTGTAGTTGTTTAAACTACTTAGTCTAAAAAAGGGCACTAATTTGTGCCTTCACTTAGTAAAACATATAATATATTCCTTGATATATTATGTAATCTTCGATACAGCATCCTCATGCTTTTTATGTAAATAACAATGATGGAAAATGATTTTAGTTGAAACTAAAGGATTGATTTGTAGAGCAAAAAATGTTTTTCAAACATTAAAAGCAAAACTGACTACAATCTGGAAGCACATGGAAGTTTATAAACAAGAAAGGTGAATATTTTGATCTAATATAGTCAACAAATGAATCTTATGAAATTATATTTTTCTGACAAACTTCCAGATGTTCTGCACAACCAAATCTAAGTTTCCAATGTCAAACACGCTTTCCAGTAAATCATAATAGTTCAACTATACACAGATTACACAGGATCATACAAGTTGTATGATCTACTGATAAGATTGTTGCCTGAACATGGCTGAAATTTCTTCTAAAGTCTTGTTCTTCGTTTCTGGAACCTTTTTGTAGATGAAGAGCAGGAACAACGATTGGAGAACGAAGAAGATCACAAAAACGTAGGAACCCAGTAAGTTCTGAAAAAGAAAAAGAATATTAAGAATGATTTTACTGCCTGAAATTGTTCTATTTGTATGTCATTTCTTATTTATTTAAGTACTCGATTGAACATAATTTAGCCCAAACTGCTTCCCTTTTCCTTCAAAGCTTCAAAATTCGTAGTAATTCAATTTTATTGAGAAAAGCATTTGTTGTTTGTACCTATAGGTACCTACTGTTATCTCCGTGCACCATTTTTAGGTTTTATTAATTTAAGAAAAGCTCATGGTGAAACAAAAGGTGCTGATGAACATACTAGCAACAATAGTATTCTTTTTCTACCATCTCTTTCCAGCTATCGTAATAGTAATAAAATAAATTTGATACAGGTTATAGTGTTTCCCATTTTAATAATATGTGCTAAAATCTCAGTGTAGACTTAACCTTGTCATAATTTTTGGGTACCTCAGCTGCTACTGGACTTTGTTCGCTAAAAACCTTGTTGTTATTTAATGCCATAAAGTTTTTTAGCTTAATTAATTTGTAATTACTTTCCGCATAAAATCAAGGTTGTTTTTGAATAAATATTTTTAACTGCATTTTTTACACCTAAGGATTAAAATTTTCACCACGTCATTCTATATTTCTAATAAAATAAAAATATTAGATCATATGTGTACTGCCTTCATGAAGCGTTTTGTTTCAACTTGATAATCTTGTTCAAGTGCCATCTCCGCGCCGGAGGTCGGCAGTCATCATAGCTATTCGGACTTTAGAGACGGCTGCTCTGAAAACTTCATTTGATTACATCCGTGCCTTCTACGTCTATATATGCTTTTTTTTCCTTGAATCTTTCCCTGCATTATCAGTTGGATCAAGTTGTATCTCCCTCCACGTGTATCCAATATGCCCGAGATATTCCAATGTTTTTGTTTTGATTGTATTCGACTTGATGTTAAAGCATAATTTCAGTCCATCGTGGTTGCAATTTGCTCCAGAACGAAGACTGTGAAGATCATTTAAAATATTGTGTGAGACAGAATACATCGGTATAGTATAATATGTGAAGTAATGTTGCACGATAGTCATTGGACATAGCGTGAGCTTGAAGCATATCTGGGCATTGTTTTCACATAAATTTAACATTTGGCCTTCAAAAAAATTGTCAACGTTTCTCAAAAGTTGGAACTTTTTATCAATTTTAGTAATTAAAACTTACCGCAAGTGGCAAGAATGCCAAACCAACGATGAAGTTAGCAGTCCAATTGATGCAAACGGCCAAAGAGGTAGCTGTGGGCCGAGCAGATTGGTTGAACAATTCAGAAACTAAGAACCATGGGATTGATCCAGGTCCAATGGCGAACATCACTACGAAAATCAAGACGAAAAGAACACAGAAGATGCCAGCAGTGGAACTAATGTTCTGAAATAGAAAGACAACTTAATTTAGCTCTACTCTATTATAACATATATGTTAAAAATGTTTAAAAATCTATTATTGTTATTAATATTTGGAGTTGTACTTACCACAAATTGCATGCCGATTGTGAGACACAAGGTGTCGATGGCCATACCAGCAAAACCAACTAGCAGCAACGTTTTTCTTCCAGCTCTTTCTACCAAGAAGAGTGAGATGATGGTCATAAATACGTTAACACCTCCCATAGCTAATGTGGCGTAAGTTGGATTGTCCCCTTTAAGACCAGCCATTTGGAAGATGGTACTTGAGAAGAACATTACCTGGAAAATACATATTTATATAAAATGTGATTGGTACATTTTAAGAATGTATTTATTTATTTCCCTATTATTTGATGTATTCTTCTAAGAATGAAGAAATTGAACAAGCGTCAAACTTTAACAAAAAATTTTGGAAAGATCTTTTTTGTATCTTCATTTTTTATGTTCAATGTATTATACCAAATTACTGAATTACTTACCGCATTGATACCAGAAAGTTGTTGGGCGATCATAACGGTCAAAGAGATGATCAGAGGAATCCTTAGTGTAGTGTTTGTAACCAGCTCTCTAACAGTAACTTTTGGAATCATTTTGACAGCTTCGTATTCGGCTTTCATTACGTCCATCTCTTCGTGAACTGAGAAAGTACCTCTCAGCCAAGTTAGAGCTCTTGTGGCAGCATGCTCGTTTCCTTTACCCAGAAGAAGGAACTTGGGTGACTCAGGACAGAATGGAAGAGTGATTAACTGTAACGATAATGTCATTATTAGAAACAGAAATTGAATATAAAATATAAAAATATTTTTAGTATAGGTATGTTACGTATATTTACCTGTAAAATAGCTGGAACAACGGTCATCAGCAACAAAGTAACCCAGTGATCAGCTGTTCCCAAAAGACCCTTCAAACCAAGAACTTGTGCAATGAGAATGGAGATGGTGATGACCAACTGGTATACTGTTCCTACGGCTCCTCTGAGATTTATTGGCGATATTTCGGCTAGATACATAGGTGCTAGACCAGCATTTAATCCAGAGTTCAGACCGATGAAGAAACGACCAAGAATGATCAGTTCATAGGAGGAGATCGATTTAGAGCATCCTTCGCAGATAATGGCTAAAAATACTAGGATGTTGTTGAGTAATAAGCCTCCTTTGCGACCAAATCTATCAGCGATCATACCTGGAAGAAGTATAAAGTTAGACGTATAGTCTTTGGCAACAAAAGGCATAAGCATTTGCCTAATCAACGCTACATGCAATAGAGGGACATGATTTTCTATCTTCTTTCATATCTGTACTCAGTAGTGCCGGTTTTCTTCTACTCTTTTGGCAATGACCTTTTGTAATCGATTCTACATATGTTTCTTCAACTGTCCTGTAGAACGTTCGCTAGAACGTTCGTGCTGCGAACGTTGGCTATTAACATGGAAATTTTGATCTTGCTTAATGCACTCCTGAATAGTTCGACCGATGTTAGTCCGAACCACTTCCACAGATTTTTGAGCCATGAGTATCTTCTCCTGTCTGGCCCTCGCTTACTGTCTATTTAACCCTGTATAATCAATTACAGTAGACGGTAGTTATCGTGTCTCAAAATTTATGGTTTCAATGTCGCATTATTCGTTATCTATTTGTAGTATTATTTCATTTCTATTGTAGACTGAGCTCTATCGTAAAACAATTTAAGCCAATAAGAAGCCATCATAATTAAAAAACTACAATTAACTAAAAATAAAAATAATGCTTTTATCTATTCATGATTACGAGGATTTCGTTAAATTGATTTTCTTTTTTACTGCAAACTGTAATTATTTTCCCATTTTGATTATTCCGCCATTTCAATTTAAAAAATATTGGCTTGTACTATAAAAGCTTTTAACAAGTAGGTATATATTTACTTTTAATATAGGAAGCCTGCCATAAAATACTTCAACAATATGAATGTATAATAGGTATTATCGGTTGTGTTTCTCCGATAAACATACCTACGTCATAACTACGTTGGTACTTAAATATTTTTCCTTTAAAAGGAAAAAATCTTAATTGCACGTAACTGTTTTGTGATTTGGCGAGCTTTAGAAGAAAATGGTTTAAGGAAATTCTAGAAACTAAGTTGCTTCACTTACCAGTTGTAGATCCCCCAATCATTCCACCAATACAGAAGACAGCGGTCATCAAAGAAAATACAAAAGTTACGTTTTCTTGAGTCGGGATTTCCCCAGTTCGATTATGCATGGATTCCTTGATCCAATTTTCAATGACCTGCAAAAAATAAGAATATTTTATAGAAAAAGCAAATTCGTATCAAAACTTATCGAATATTTGAAGTATGTCAGTTTTTTGTGCTTTAATGTACGAGCAGGGCCGCCGAGAGGGCGGTACAGCTGATACATTTTATCGGGGCCCGGCCATCTAAGGGGCCCGCCGTCGGCCAAATTTTTCCCGTTTTTTTTTGCCCTTCACTTTATGTGCATAATGCGTTTAATATCAATTCTCAGCTATATTTAATATGACTTTTATTTCGACTTTGAAATATATTTTGTTTTATTGCTGTTACGACATTCTACGTTGTTTTGGTTATGGTGCGGGCGTATTGCTTTCATAGATATAACCATATGCAATGTCACTTTAAAGGAATTCGCTGCTCGTAATAAATCTGTACTGATAGACAAAATACCAAAATACGCCGATAGACAAATTGCTGCATTGCATTGCATATTGCTTTGGTAGTTGGGTCATTCAGACACATTCTGTTGTGCTGTCTACTTTAAATTTATAAATATCGATATTGTCACGTAATATTCATCTGTTAAGAAGAATTAAGGATAAAGTCGACTTTACACTACATGATTTATCATGTAATTTGTCATATGATTTTTCCCATGACGAGCCGCATGACAATGCTTATGACAAAACGAGCCGTATAAACAATGCAAAATCATATGACAAATCACACAGTGTAAACATGTAAATTTCACTCCATGACCAAATCATATGACAAATCACATGATAAATCATGTAATGTAAAGTCGACTTTATTGTTAGTAGAAAGGGGATACTCTTATGTTTATTTTGTTTTTATAAGGTAAGTTTTAACAACTGTAACCATCCGTTTATCCATTAACAACCGTTTATTCAAGAAAATGTCTTATCACCATAAATCGGGTGCTCTAAAACAAAAGATACGGGAAGAAAAAGAAAAAAATGCAGCCGTTGGAACACAAACCTTATGGGATTTTTGACTTCATCTTCTTCTAAAAATGAGGAAAAAATTGAGCCTGCGCCCGATGCACAAACTGAAATAAATACACAGGACGACACAGTGCCACTTTAAGTCGAAGGAGCTAAATCATATGTAAATATTCAAACTTTTTTACCAATAGATATAGGATCTTTACTTGTCAATATTACTGACCATCAAATTAAAAATGCTGTTGAACAAGGACATGAAAGTAATCCCAGTATATTCCCAAATGATATATATGGAAATTCATTTCCAATGTATGTTTTGAGGTGTAAAATGCAAAATAATGAGTATGTAGATCGTGACTGGCTAGTATGGAGTCATAGCAGAAAATCTCTTTTTTGTTTTCCATGTCGTCTATTTACGACAATCCCCCTTTCACAAAGGTCTGCATTATGTAGAGCTGTTGGTTGGAGACAAGAAATTGGTTATAGACAGTTATATAATAGAATTCCAGAGCACGAAAGTAGTGCAAACCACAAAAGTTGCTATTTGAAATGGAGACAACTGGAAACTAGTATGAAACATACTACAGGAGCAGATAATTTACTTTTGAAAAAAATGGAAAACGAAATTCAAACCTGGCGGGAATTGTTAACAATTTACCTAGACGTCATACTATTTCTCGCGGAACGAGGTTTGCCATTAAGAGGTGCCTCAAATTTAATTGGTGATCCACCAAATAATGGCTTATTCCTAGGAATGTTGGAATTAATAAGCCACTACAATCCAACGTTGGCGAATCATTTGAGAAAAGTCCAAAATTCTCAAACTGATAAAAGGAGGCTGCAAGTGCATTACCTATCACAGGAAATACAAAACGAGTTTATATCGGTTTGTGCAAACCAAGTAATAAACACAATTTTATCAGAACAAAAAGTAGCAAAATATTTTTGAATTATAATAGATGCTACGCCAGATATTTCACATTATGGAACAGCTAACATTTATATTACGACATGTATATCTTCATGACAACGTATATAAAGTGCATGAACGATTCTTAAAATTTGTTAGTTATTCAGAGAAAACCGGAAATGCAATAGCCAATTTAATTACAAATGTTCTTGAGAATCATAATATTCCGATTAGCGATTGTCGTGGACAGGGATACGAAAATGGTAGCAATATGAGCGGAATGTACAAAGGTGTTCAAGCACGCATATTGCAGATCAATTCGAAAGCTTTGTTTTCTCCATGTGCCTGTCACAGCTTGAATTTATGTGGAGTGCATGCAGTAGAATGTTGTCCTGACCTGAAGTAACAACTTTTTTCGGAATTGTACAAAATCTTTACAATATATTTAGCAGCAGCCCACAACGCTGGGAGATATTAAAGAAAAATATAGGTGTTTCTCTACATTCAATGAGTTCCACTCGTTGGTCTGCTAGGGTTGAAAGTATTAAACCATTAGCACAGAAATTACCTGGAATTAATAAAGCTATAGAAGAAGTTATAAATTTAAATATAACAGCAGAGGTAAAAACAAATTTAAACCAAATAAAAAATTACATTAACAAATTTGAATGTGTACTAATGTCATCGATTTGGTTTAAGATTTTAACAGCAATAAATCACAGGAGTCAAATACTACAGTGCAGTCAGATAACTATGGATATAGAGATTAAAAATATATCAGGGCTTCTAGAAGATTTACAAAAAATCAGAAATTCATGGTCTTCCATCGTTCAAGAATCTAAATTAGTTGCCAGCAATTATGGAATAAATCCAGAATTTGCATCAAATAAAGAAAAACGGCGCAAGAAGCCTGCGAGATTTTTTGATGATTTGCCTGGCCCTAGTAGTAGTAACGCGACTGATAATTTTGAGCCCGACGCAATATTTCGCTGTGAAATATTTAATATTGTCATATATATTGTATAATAAGTAATTTAACCAGAAGGTTTGATGCTGCGAATGAAATCCATTCGCTACTTAACATTTTATGGACATTCCGAGATGAAGATGACAATAATTTATAAAATTATTTTTAAAAAAATTTATATATTGCTCGAGTTTTACAAAGAAGACATCAGTGAAGAATTAATGGATGAAATCTTTCATTTGAGAGCAATATGCAAAGATAATATTGGTGAATCTCAACTTTCTCCAATAGATTTGCTTATTAAAATTAAATATCTAAAATTGGAATCATTATTTCCTAACGTGATTATCGCATTAAGAATATTTTGCACATTACCGGTGACAGTCGCGGAAGCGGAACGATCTTTTAGTTGTCTTTCTCGAATAAAAAATGCTATGAGATCGACAATGAAACAAGATCGGTTAACTGGCCTGGCGACTTTGTGCATCGAGAATGGTTTGGTAAAATCATGTGATTTTTCCAAAATTATAGACATATTTGCCAAACAGAAAACTCGAAAAGCACCTACGTTATAGATATTTTCACTATTATAAATGTACCTAATAAAATTTAATAAAATATATATTTGAAATGTATCGTATTATTTTTTATTATTGATAATTTTGTTTCTGTAAAAATTAAACAATTTTTTTTTTCGCTCTTCACTTTTTGCCAGGGCCCGGTCTTCACTTCTTACCGGGGCCCGCTCGTTCCTCTCGGCGGCCCTGTGTACGAGCAAAATAATAATTGTATAACGAAACAAACAATTTCTGACCCTGCACTAAAGATTCTGAAGTTACAACTCTGAACTTGGAACAGCTTGAAAATCCAAGCTACCTCAAGCAACCGACGTACCACAGCAAAGTAACTTTGGTAAGCTAGTGCATAAGAAATTGCTGTTAACAAGATTACTGATAACCTTGATCAAGAAAATAAAGAGATAGTATTTACTGCTTTTGTCGGATGAAAACCATTGTGCAATTCTTCAAAAGCCGCATCATGGAGGATATCCAAAAAGCATAAAAGAAACTTAGTGTCGCCTGGTGACAAAATATTCTAGACCAAATGAAAACAAAAAGTTTGTTACAACATTTTGCTTGAAATTGTTTCCTTGCCCTTACTGGTATCCAAGGTAAAGGTGATAACTTGGAACACACCTTTTCAGAATCTTATCAAGTAACAAACATAGCTCCGAATCGCATACTAGGCTTTCTCAAAAGTTTAGATCATTTGGTCTAACAAAAGATATGTCAGGTCACAGTAGGGAAAGGTTTGCTGGACATTTAGATCTATATCCAAATAAAAAATCTATATCCAAATAAAAAACAGATAGAACGAGGCACGATAGACGATAAATTTGGATTCAAGCATTCCATACACGAGTTCTTTGCTTTTATTCAGTTATTAGTATAGGTATGTGTTATTTATCTTTTAATGACAGTTTCCTGAAGCTTTTCTTTGAAAGCTTATTTGTACCATTGGTGATTTATTTCCTACTCAACTACTAGACATAAACTTCCTCACTTTTGTCAATTTTTGTCTGGGTTTGTTACTATTTTGTTTTCTTTCTTTCATGTTTTCTTTAAAAACCAAAGAAAACAATGTGAAATAAATCGTGAATTAGATTCCTTATATCAGTTAATGGCTTCCAATCATTAATTCGAACCTTTGTTATGTAAATGGCGTCCGTGACCTTTAGAAAAATTCAGCCATAGCAAAATCTATTTTAAACACGTTGCCAGTCGATAGAGGTTAGTTGGCACTATTCTCAAGGTTACTATATGTGTTAGTAAAATGGAAAATTTGTCGTTAAGTAATATGATATTTCTTTTATGGGCTGATGTTAACGACTTAAAAGTACACTTTTGAGATAATTCCAATGTTACTTAAAGTAGGTAAAAATAATGGTGTTAATGTTAATACATGTAAAGTCATCATGTAGAAACATATTTTAGGAGGTTAATGTGAGGGTACATATGATCTGTCATTCAGGCTGATTTGTCGTGTGACAAAGTCACACGAGAACATCTCCTATATATTTGTAAACAATGAACTAATATCGACACAGTGCCACGTTCTTCCACAATCCAAATAAACTTGTATCACTGTCGATCAAACATAAACGATCCATAATATTGCTCAAATCACAGATCAAACTCACAATCTAAACAATAGACACAAAAATATTTTTGTCGCCAATCAAGATAAAAGCGATTTTGTCATTAAGAACGGCTGTGGCAACAGTGTAGATTGCAGGGGTGGGCAAATACTTTTAAGCGCGGGCCAAAATGAAATTTTCAAAATGTCTCCCGGGCCGGAGACCTATACCCAGTATGTACGCTGCGCACACGCTAATGTTTTTGGTGGAAGTTTTTCTCTGCCCAAGAAATTTTTTTGACAAAAATACTGTATCATTTTAAAGCATTTGGACAAAGACATTTGCCTGTTAATAATAGATAATACTAATAATAAATTGTCATAGTTGGGTGTGGGTGTACATGTACATGCGAACCATTTGTTCCCAGTAAAATTAAGAAATTTTTAATGTGGTCCCTTATATTAAGCCATAACAGGGATCCAGATAAAAAATGAAATTCAGAAACTCAAGAGCAGCCTTTATGAAGATAAGGAAATTTCTGAGTAACCAAAGATTTAATCTACAAATCTGATATCGAATGGTAAAACGTTATGTCAAGTCAACCATCATCGACGAAATTCAAAGGAGACAACTGATCTGGTATGGTCATGTAGAAAGAATGGACGACGACAGGCTGCCAAAACAAATTTTAAAATTTACGCCAAGGGAAAGAAGAGAAGAGGGCCGAAACAATCCTAGCTCTGTGGCATTCAGAAGGTAATGTCAAAAAGGAACCTTCACCCTGGCGAACGCAACGACGGACGAACGAAGCTGGAAACTGGGAACCGGAAGGCAGAGAACCGTATAAAAAAACCGGGATAATAATAAAAATGGTATGTCCACTCTATTCTCGTTTATTGGATTGTTAATGCTGACTTAATGAGAAAGATGGAAGCTTTTGAGATGTGGCTTTTTAGGAGAATTTTGAAAATACCATGGACCGATCATATTACGAACGAAATGGGATAAATCATTAAAAGGATAAAGACAGCAAGGAGAAAGGGCACATACTTAGAAATGATAAGTACGTTGTTGTAAGTTGTTGCAGCAGCTGATTATGAAGGGTAAAATCGAAAGAAAAGGGTCCTGGTAGACGACAAATACCCTGGCCGAAAAATATTCGCGCCTGGACCAGGTTAAACACAGATTGATGCTTTTAAGAAAAGCAGAAGATAGAGATTCATTTTATTGAATACTACGAACTCTAATACTGTTGATTTCAACAAAATCGCATAAAAGAGATGAAGAGCGTAGGCGCAAAATTTCGGACCAATGCTTTTTAAATGCATTCCTTTTTTTTCGAATCCTGAGAAAACTAAAAAATATTTTTGAAAATTTAAACGCAGAATGAAAGATTACATTATTACCGAGGGACGAAAATCCCTTAGTGACCCTTAGAATAAACAAACAGTTTCTTTTGAATGAGATATTTGGAATTAAAAAACACATTAAATGTTCTCTTTTTTTTTCACCCCTTTGACTTATTAAAATAAACATAGAAGTTTTGAGAGACTTTCGGCCCTCGGCAATAATGTAATATTTCATTCCGCGTTTAAATTTTTCAAAAATACTTATTAGTTTTCTCAGGATTCGAAAATAATGAATGCATTTAAAAAGCAAAAATTGCTTGCGGGATTTCTCAACGGGCCGGATAAAGTAAGCAAAAGGGCCGGATCCGGCCCGCGGGCCGGCTTTTGCCTACCCCTGAGTGTAGATATTAAGATATTCATCAAGTATAAAAGAGTTCAATTATTGTTATAGAATAAAATGATTTTTCAACAGAACCACGCACCTGCTGCTATTAGAACAGCCAAAACATGAATTTGGTTTTAAATTGTATACCTATCCACAGAGAACGACAGTTCTCACCAGTGGCGCACAACACCCCTACAAGCGACACTATATATACACGAAATTTTCGATTTTCTAAACCTGACTGAATTGAAAATTGGGCCAAATCCCATCTTAAAGTTTAGGAAAAGACTCGTCCATCCATATGTTACCTCTCCATTTTGGTCCAAGGGTGTGGATTTTACGGCCCTTCCCATTTAAAGCCTGTTTTTCGTTCTCGTCCCCAAAACTCCCAAAAATTTAAGCCCGACCTTTGCGGCTTCTGATAGCACAGATCATTACCTTTCCAACGCATGTTTAATTTTGAAAATCGGTTATACCATTCAAAAGTTATCGAGCTCAGAAATATGACTCAATTTTTATTTAAAAAATGGAAAATGTTTGTGGATATGTATGTATTTAGTGATGTAACGAATGTCATTTTTTGAACATTCGCGAATACGAATGCGAATGCGAATATCTGCTACCGACATTCGCGAATGCGGATGCGAATGCGAATATATTCAGTTTTTTTAATTTGTTTCTATTTTTGTAATGTTTCCTAAATTTATAATGAAAAGTTAATTGATATTTAGTGTAAATCAATCTGAATCTTAAGCTTTATTACGTAATACCAAATAATAAAAAAAAGTGAAGGCTGATAATGTGATTATACAAGGTTAAGTTCTATCTATCTATTGCCCTTCATTTGTCCAAAGTTCTCGGTTCAGTGCTAATTCTGTCGATCTGCTTCGTGCGCATCTTTTTAGGTCATTCGACCATCTCGGCTGTGGTCTGCCTCTTCCTCTTTTGTAGTCCCAAGGTCTCCAGTGAGTTATCGCTTCACTCCATCTTCCGTCTCTTTGTCTGCTGTTGTGTCCTGCATATTTCCATTTGAGGGTAGCTGCATGTTTGAGGTTAAGTTACCTTTTCTTAATAAAAAAAGATGAGAACTGAATAGATTTTGATTTTATTAATCTAATATTATCTTAAAATTATTTTTTTTTGGTTTTCATATTCGCAAAACATTCGCACAAAATTTCGCGAATGCGGATGCGAATGCGAATATGCAAAAACATGCGAATATTCGCGAATGCGAATGCGAATACGAATATTCGTTACATCACTAAGTATGTATGTATGTATGTGTGTGGAAAAGTTACACCGATCTGAATTTTTTTTTCTGTGTTTCAAGAAGGTGTGGGGGCCGATTCAGAACCGGTCTAATTTTTGACTTCTGACTACCCGTAAGCCAGCTAGAGGACTAGGTAGATACAAAATAGCATATTTTTTGGGCGTATATATCTTAGGTTCAAGGAAAGACAGGAAAACCGCAAATACACCAAATCAATAGGGTTGAGTTAAGCTTTCAAGTGGCGCCTAAGCGATCAAGCTGAGACATACACACTGCTCGCCATAGCCAAAAAACTGAAAAATTAAACTTTGAAAATTTTGGTTTTTCGACAATTACTCAAAATTTCAACCTACGAATTGCACCAATAACTGAGCGTTTGTAGAAGGACTCAGGACGCGTCTAACGGTGTATACCTCATATCTGGGAAAATTCGAATTTTTAAGTTATAGGCTTCATAAGTATAATCAAATCTATTTCTTACGGGAAAAACGGTTTTTCAAGCTCAATAATTCCTGTAATACGTTAAGTTATCATACTCGATCTTGGATGCTGGTCAGATACTACTTGTCAATACGTTTCAAATTCATGTTTAGTGATCAACATCAGGTAAACCGTTCAGAAGTTATAGAGCTCCAAAAGTATAATTAGTCCAGGAACTGAAATTTTTCACTTCGCAATTTTTACAGAATGGATAGATTTGCTTGAAAATTTGACAATAAGTAGTGGATAGTCCAAGGATCAAAATCTATATGATGCCGAAAGACGCTTTTACCATGGGGTTGTTGCCACTTCATCTCGAGGGTGGAAATTTTTTATTATATTTTGACCGCAAATGCTGGTAAAAATATTAATTATAAGCAAAAAAATGTTCATTATACATTTTTTTGATAAAATTAATAGTTTTTGATTTATTGGTTATCGAAGCTGTTAGTTTTATATCGAAAAAATTACCAGAGAACGGCAGTTCTCGCCAGTGGCGCAGAAATACGCCCCCCTACACGCGACACTATTATATACACGAAATTTTCAATTTTATAAATCTGACTGAATTGAAAATTGTGCCAACTCCCATCTTCAAGTTCAGAAAAAGACTCACCCATTCATATGTCAACCATCCATTTTGGTCCAAGGGTGTCGATTTTACGGCCCTTCCTATTTAGGTCTGTTTTTCGTTCTGGCCCCCAAAACTCCCAAAAACTTCAAAAATTTAAGTCCGACCTTTGCGGCTTCTAACAGTACTGATCATTACCTTTCCAACGCATGTCTAATTTTGAAAATCGGTTATACCATTCAAAAGTTATAGAGCTTAGAAATGTGACTTAATTTTTATTTAAAAAAGGGAAAATGTTTGTGGATATATATGGAAAATATATATCCCGGAAAATTTGAATTTTTTAGGTTATAGGCTTCATAAGTATGATAAAATCTATTTCCTGTGGGAAAAACGGTTTCTCAAGCTCAATAATTCCTGTAGTAGCTTCAATTTTCATACTTGACCTTAGATCCATCAGATACTACTGGTCAATACGTTTCAAACTCATGTTTACTGATCAAAATCGGTTAAGCCGTTTAGAAGTTTTTAAGCTACAGAAGTATAATCCAATTTACGATTATTCCCGAAATGGTTTATGTAGTTGTAGTGGTTACGACGCTAAATTTGATCTGGCAACGGGCAATCCGACTTCATTTACCGGCCATCTCAATTTTTTTTCAATCTATTTCGAATAAAAAAAAATCTAGTGTACATTCGATGGAGACTAGATCATTTGGGAGATAATGCAACAAAGGTGACCATTTATAAAGCTTGACGTGTAATAGAGGAACATTGCATTCAACTTCATACATTTAATTTATAAATAACTTTGAAAAACTCCTGATACAAGAATAAAAAACCGCTAAACGCCGTAAAAATGAGTGGCGCATAAAATATTCCAGCTACAAAAGATCTGATATGAATATTACGTGGCGCGAAAATGGATTTTCATTTGATGCAAAACAAAATTCTAGTTTTATTTTAAAAGATTTTTCCATAATATTTGCTAAATTTGAAGTAAACGCGCCACAAACGAGTTTCAAAATTCAAACTGTATCAAAGTTACTCTTTTGTGGCGCGTTTACTTCAAATTTAGCAAATATTATGGAAAAATCTTTTAAAATAAAACTAGAATTTTGTTTTGCATCAAATGAAAATCCATTTTCGCGCCACGTAATATTCATATCGGATCTTTTGTAGCTGGAATATTTTATGCGCCACTCATTTTTACGGCGTTTAGCGGTTTTTTATTCTTGTAGTGCTTTATTCGCCCTATTTCCCAGATTTGGTCTGCAGTGATTATTATCTGTTTTCACGTTGAAAAAATGGCTCGGATCTACAATGAAGATCTATCGTATTGTAAATCGATATTTGAAATTTCAGTAGAATAAACTCCACCCAGAAAATTGTTTGGAAAAAAGATTATTTAAGAATTGTGTGAAAGAGTATATCCGCCAAAGTTGATAGTAGTGACGTAAAATGATTTGATAATTCCTTTTCTGACGTTTATGTTGTGGTTTGAGTGGAAATTTAAATATCTTTTGGTTGCATATCCTGTACCCTCTTTGCCTCTTTGGAGATTAACACATACATATAATATAACCAACCAAAAGTTTTTGGCCAGAAAACCAACCTAGACCAACAAATATTTAAATTACCACTTAAACCAAACCGTAAATATCAACAAATGAAATATCAAATCATTTATGATAGAGCCCAAAGCCTTAGAAAAATGCTTTTCAGGAAGAAAAAAACTGCTAACAGAAAGCTGCATCATGAAAGAAAGAGACCTGAAAAAGAGAAAAATCAGAGAAGCAACTCTGATCCTACTTAATGCAGAAAAATATGTAGCGCAAAGCTATCTGCAGAATGTAGCAGGGTTTGGTTGCCAAAACTAAAAGAAAAAGTCAACAACAAGAATATACCAACATTAGCGAATTCAAATAGAAGACATACCGTCAGAGACGTAGCTACTGCCGTATCAGCCGTATCAATTATACGGGGCCACCAACATTCAGGGGCCCCAGTGCAGTATGTAGAAACAAAATTCCATTTAAAAAGTTGAACAAAATATTCTACAATTATTTCAATATTAAAACGCTTTAAAATAGTGTATATTGTTTGGATATTGACATTTTCGTGTACTGGATTATTTATCTATATATAAATTATATTTAGGTATTTATTTTCTATTCTCTACTGCTAGCCGCTATTCCATCAACAGAGCTTTTTTGTTTTCAAGCTACCTTTCATTGTACATTCACCGTTGCGCTGGCTGTGTGTGAGACACTGTATAATGTATAATGCCAAATTGCAATTTTTGTGTATTGTTTGGGTATATTTTCGTGTAATCTGTTCTTTATCTATCAATTGTATTTATGTACCTACATCTATTTGCCGGCCGTTCGCCGTTAAAATAGAGCTTTTTTGTTTAAGCTCATTTTCAATGTCCATTTACATTTACAATGAGTCTCAACAATTCAAATCTATTTTTTAACTTTGATTTATTAGAGTTAATTAGTTTAATTATTATTATCTATATTTGGGTGTTATACGCAGAATTTTTAGTTCCTAAGGTTGTACATATTATTTAATGTGCAATTTATTTAAATTTTACCATAGATTGTTTTGTTTTATTTCATTATCTTTTATTTTGTAATAATTATATCCACATACAATAGCACTAAAGGCCTTAGACCCATGGCTTGAAAAGTTTGGTCTTTCTTCATTTTCACTTTTCTTTATGTACTGAGATCTTCTGTGGCTTGATATGTGATTTTACTCTATTCCTTCCTGTTATTCATTTTTCTTTTCTGGTCTATAGAAGTCCCATTCTTTCCATATATTTTTCGACCTCTTGCTTCCATCTATTTTTCGGCCTTCCTTTTCTCTTTTTTCGAAGCTATAGTGTTAGTAACCTTTTTGGAGTCCTCGTGTTCGGCATCCTTCCTAAGTGACTTCGACATCTAAGTCTCTGTGCTTTTATCACTCCTATTATATTAGGTTGATTGTATAATTCATTGAACTCATTATTTGATTTTTTTTATCCATAAACTGTCCCTTATTATGCCTCCATATATCTTCCTCAGGGTTTTCCTTTCCCAGATCTCCAATAAATTTTGTTCATTTTTTGTCATTGGCCATGTCTCACTGTAGTATGTTGCTCTTGGTTATATAGTTGTTTTGTATAACTGTATTTTTGCCTTTCTTGATAAAAACTTGCTTTTCAACATTCCATTATGCGCATGTACATTTCTATTGCCTGCCATTATTCTATCTTATATTTTTTCTTTAATGATCGGTTTACGTGATATTATTGCTCCTAGGTATGTAAATTTTTTTACCATTTCGAATTCGCATGATGTTTCTTAGTTCTACTTTAAACTTTTGTCCATTCCTGAAATGACCATCTTTCCACGCCATACATTTTGTTTTAATTTAATTTATATACAGTCCCATTTTCTTCGCTGCTTTTACTATTTTCTGTACTATCTCTTATAGCTCTTTTTTCCCTTGCCTGCAACACCACATCATCCGCAAATGCCAAAACTCGGTGGCTTTTTTGATATAAATTTTCAGTGACAATAAAGCATATTTCTATTCTATTCTATACAAGCGGTTTTGCTTCTTTTGTTGAACATTTTCTTAGCAATATCCCATATCAGTCGTGGAAAAGGCGTCAAACTTTGATATGGGACCCCCGTGGGGCTAGCTACGCCACTGCATACCGTCTACTATTATGATACACAATACATATGCAACACACAATACACAAACATAATACACGAACAAACATTCTTCTTCTTCTTGTAGTGCCTATTCCTTTCGAATATTGGCGACCATCATGGCAATCTGTAGTTTACATATTGCTGTTCTGAAAAGATTTGTTGTTGTGTTGAACCACGTACGTATATTTTTTAGCCAGGAAATCCTTAGCCTTCCTGGTCCCCGTTTTTCCTCTACTTTTCCCATACCAAACCAGATACACATACAAATAATTCATAAACATACAAAATAATCAGAATTTGATGTCCCGAAGGCACAAAAATCTACTTTCACACTTTTTCAGATAAAATCTTGGCTGTTGCCTACAAGACCGTGACCAAGTAAGTCAACAAATCAATTTTGAAAAATCATAACCCCCTCAACAACTTTGGCGGTTATATTCTTTTCACACAATTACTCTTAAATAATCTTGTTTGAAACGTAAAATATTAATTAAAAAAGTAATTTTCATTACATTCAATTTTGGCTTAATCGCATATAAACACAATATTTAACTTGGACATGACACAAGGAAACAGTTTCAGACAGAGAACCTTAGGTACCTTATAAAACAAATATTAATCCCAATAAACGTAGGTGTTAATGTGACTAAATTATTAGCATTAAACAACGTGACTATTTACTCTCTTTGAGACATATTCCAAATATTGCCTTTCTATTTAACACAAATTTTTTAAAAGTTCACTTACTAACAAAATTGTACTAATTGACTGAGTAAGCACTCACGTTATGCATACAGATCATTGATATTGAGGTATTAAACCAATATAGGTACCGATAATAATTGTGTAAAAGAACACTTGTGAGAAGAATTTTATTGAATTCGAAACATTAATGTGTGGTGTGTTTTCGTGAATATTAATCATTCACTAAATGTCGGTTTTCTTGCATTTCCAACATGTTCCTTATGAGCTAGCTGTACCTGATTCTGTCTTCGTTTGATATCTAATTTTACTCTTTTTATCTAATGTCTCTTAATTACAAATGTAAAATTGCTAACAATGTCAGAAAAATCAAAGACATATTTTTTGTTCTTGAAATATTTTTTATGGACGATACTGAAGATTATTCATTAATTTCTTAATGAATGGCCTGTTAAATTTTACTGCATTATCAGTAGTAATTGCACAAGAGCTCTGAAATTATTGAATTTTTCCCGAGTGACACTTTGACAGTTTTAATTTCACGAGCCAAAGGCGAGTGAAATTATGTCAAAGTGTCACGAGAGCAAAAATTCTATATTAATGTCAGAGGTCGAGTGCAATTTGTTGCGATTATTTCATAAATAAAACTGTTCAAAACCAAAATTTTATTGCAATTTATTTATGTAAGTACCATTAAACACACAGTTTTTATAAATATTTGAAGATTGAAAGTCATCACTTTTATAATTTTTAAAACATTAATTGTCATTAATGTCACTGAATGTATTTTTTCGTAGCAACGAAGGGCATCTGACGTAATATACTTAACGACGGGAGATTATCAAAAATTATCGATTTAATTCAGATTTCTGTAGCTTTCTATTGGTCAGAATCTCCTATGAATGAAATAATCAGTTTTATTTGCTGATTAAATTTTTTTATATATGTAGTTAACGTTGTCCTCTTTACCAAGTCTCGTGCAGTGTGCAGTGATTGCAAGTCTGGTGTAAGAACTGGCACGTGTTTGCTTTCATATTTTGTTGGATTGGCTTTTGAGTACATACATAAGTTCGGGGTTTCATGAACAATTGTTACTCTAATAAAGTTTTCATAAATACAAATAATTCGAAGAAAAAAAAAACAATATAAATATAAGAATTATAATAATTATCCAAAAACAGTGCTCAATTATCTGCTTGATTTTAATGTATCTTTGCAATTTTCAATGAAGTTTAATCAAAAGAAGTTATGGTAAACAGTTTGCTTTTTTTTGGAATTGTTCATGTAAAATAATTGTATTTTTCAATACAATTATAGAATATTTACTAGCGGCATTTTATTTTCTTTCGTGTTTCACATGTCCTCTGCATCTTTTTTTCGGAAACCATTTGTTGTAATAACCGGTCGTGCTGCAGCCACATGGCTTATTGTAGGTACATTTCCAATCCTTACGTATCCGGGACCGATAGTTCTACGTGCCTTCCGAAGCACGGTGGTGGCTCAGTCAAATTAGAAATTAAAACATTTTTAGTATAAGTGCCGGGAATCGAATCCGGGTCGTCTGGCTTGGTAAGCCACTGCCTATGCACTCAACTACGGTCGCCACTCCTCTTCAGCTTTCTAATACATAGTATATGCATTTTACCATTTTACCTATTCATTTGATTCTTTGATCTACAGGTTTGATGTAGATTCATTGCTATTAGAACTTGAAACATTTTTACTTCAAAATATCTACAATTATCTTCATTTTATTAACTTACATTGCCCCAGACATAGTTTTATTAATTTTTATAACAAACCCAAACATCAATTAAACTTAGACTGAGTTGTGACGGGTTTATTCTAAGTTTAGATACTGAAAGAGTTTCTATTTTTAAAATAACCACGTTTTCTTACTGACAAAAATAGATAAGGAAACATTGAACTCTTCAAAAGATTATGTGATAATGTAAACTGACTGCTGTTCTATATTGTATAACTATTTATGTCAAGACTTTTGATTCAGACTTTTAACATTAATTTACTACTGAATATAGTTTGCATAGTATTTACCTAGGCTCACTCGGAAGTCGGCTAGCTAGAAAATTTAAACAGAATACAACAAAATTCAGTTTGGCAAACATTGTGTGAATACCAAGTACCTATTCTAAGATATTAACAGAACCGTAATTTAGGCCAGACAAATTAATATATATTTTTTTAAGAACAAAAATGAGATGTTTTATCCAAAATATGTTTCAAATAAACATGATGTGCAAAATAATTTTGAATTCGGTTCCGCTAATGAACTTGCTTTTTTTGCCCTTAAAAGTAGAAAAAACGATTAATTTCTCTTGCGTAATATTTATTGCCTAATTATTTTAACTGTACTAATATCCAACTGTTTACTGTAAGTTCTAGAATGACTAATTTACAATGATTACTGGGATGTTAAAATAGCTCATGGTTAAAGCGGTTTCTCGAATTTCAAACATTTTTACCAAACATTGATACCGCCACTTTGTTGCGCATTGTGACCGATTTCTGTTTTGACTATATAAGTATATCTGTATTTACTTACCGCTTGAGGATTGTTAAGTACTCCAGTGTTGTAACCATGTTGAAATGAAGAGCCAAAAGCACCTGCGAAAATGGCTAACCCCAATTTCCAGTTAAAAGACTGCAAAAAATATTAAAAATTAGTAAACTATATTTACAAGATTGCTAAAAAATTGTGCATAACATTCATGATTTCTCAAACGCCGGAAACAAATTATTCTGCCATATATTTATGTTCAAATAATATTTTAATATTACTTTGAATACATTCCAGTCCAGTACATTGTTGATAAAAATTCTAATTTTCGGAGAGGCATTAAGAAATTGTGAATGTTTACAAAACTGTAGAAATATGAATATAAAAGAAAATCTTTTGCAAATATTCAAATACAAAAATATAAACCATGTTTCTAAAGTTTAAATAAGTATCTAGATCTAGTTTTTGAATATTGCTGCCTTACATTAGTACAGGAGGAATATTATGTGTAGCACAACAAAAGAAGTCTATATATAACCAACTAAAAAAAGAAAAAATGTATGTGATCATCATCATCACTGTCATCATTTACGCTGTATGATTCGTATAATATGTATAAAAAAAAATACTTAAATACAAATATTTGATTTTTTTAAATTTTTATTCTTCCGATGTGGAGCTGAACCGTCAAATTTTGCCAAAACTTTTTAAATGAATTGCGCAATCGTGTTTTACGTCCGTTAATACAATTAATAAAAAACTAGTATATACCACTTAAGAATAGTTTCGGAATAATAAAATTATTTTCATAGGTCTCTCTACCAATGGGTTGGAAAATATTATGTAATAGGACCCCCCTTTTTCTTCGAATATTCCTATCCTGAAATGGGCTAAAACTTTCTGAGAATTTCAGGTACCCCTTACAAGGAACTGTCCCTTAATTTTAATTTCTTGTCTCTTTTGGTACAGATATTAAAAAGAAATTTTCTGAAACATTTTAGCTGTTTCCGTTAAGATTTGAGATTGAGATAGTTCTAAGAAGACGGGAGATAAGAAACATGGAATATTACACAGGGCAGAGGGCAATAATGAAACCAAACCAAAACGATAAAATATAACTTATTGTACGACACCTTTGATGTACAAAAATGATGTTTTAGTGATAATGGCTGCAGTATACAAATTAACTATGTGTACTTTTGTTATAAATATTTGATTATATCGGCAACTAAATTTTACCGATCTTATATCTTGTTTGCATTATCATATGTACACACGTCATCGTCATAAAGAGCATATTCGTGCAAATATCTTAAGTACACACCAATCTTATTACCTCAACTATATAAGTATTGCACTAGAATGGATCATTTAAACCCAAGCTTATAGATTAATATCACATTTATCATCAATTTGGTTGTAATTCTGGAAAGAAATTTGCAGTTTTATTAGTTTTATACCTTTTGTGTCAATTTCTCTTCTTTTTCAACCTTGAACTTCCGGAATATTTCAATTTTCTTTTACTAAGCAGTACACGTACACATAATTTGTTTTTTTATTCTTCGTTAATATACTTCTTGATCTATCGCTACTACTGTCTAACCGTTGATTGATGTATTGGAGGGATCAACCCTCAATACATTAATCAACGGTCTAACATTCAATAATACCATTGATTATTGCTGATCTTACAGTGAGTTCTATTTTACAATTTTACTTCCTCTGCTGTACATCTACTTCATTCATCTTCACGCTATTTTGTCTTTTTTATATTCACATGACAATTCGAACGTATAGTCTTACAATTTCTAAGAGACTCTTTGATATTTAGCTCAGCGGGATGCTATTGTTCGAGGTGTGAAATTACATAAACAAGGGATTATTCCACAAAACAGGTAGATCCCTTGTTTATGAAATTTCGCACCTCGAACAAAAGCACCCCGCTGAGATGAATATTAATGAGTCTCTTAGAAACATTGTAAGACTACATGTCCATCTTCAATTGAGCAGTGTAGATTTTATGATCTTTGAATAATTTGGATAAAAAGATTTGGTATGTCACCTATGTGTAGATACCTTGAATGTATGATAGACATAATTTATAGGAAGTGTTTTTAATGAGACAGTTCAAAATTTTCCGCTGATCTTATTTTCACACCCATATTTGAATAACTTCGATATCGGCACACCTTCAACGATAATGGTATGCCTACATTTCTGAACAGTTCTACCCATTATACCGATACTTAGATTAAATAAGGAAATACATACATAGAAACAACCCACACACTTTTCCTACATCCTAACGGTACTTCCTTCGTTCATTTCGTATGAGACTTGGATTTATTTTTATAAAAAGGATTAATTTGAGACCGTTTATACAGGGTGTTTCGAAAAAAGGTAACACCGTCTCTAGGTTAGGTAAAAAACTGAAAAATAATTGGGGTTTGCTTAGTAAGAAATGTTTGTAACGTCATTCGTTATCAAGATATAATAGAGGGTTGAAGAAAAAAAAATTTTACACATTTTTTACAATTTTGCTGAAACTACTGGCAATATTGTAATGACATTTGGTGGGTTTTATGAGGTAGATATCATGCTTTTTTAAACGCTTTTATTTAGTAATTTAGTTCAATAGTTTGCGTCAAATCTTTAGACGTTAATTTGTCTGCCTTTTCTCCAATGCAAATGAATGAAAATTTGCAGACATATGCATTCGCGGGAACAATACACGAATAGTCAATAAAAAAATATTTATGTTTATTAATTGTTTAAATAAAACAAAACGATTTTAATGGGAAATGCTTAAATTCTCTTGTTTTTTACAATGTAAAAACTTGGATTGTAGCTAATGATATGAACTATACATAATTTCACCTTTGACGTTAATTGTTTACGTTATGTTTCATAAATAAACAATAAAGTTTTTGCCGATTCCGACTATTTCATGTTAGTACATCATATGTTTTATACATATTTTAATAAATATGACGATATATTTTAATGTTTGAAAAGTGTAAGACTAAAAAGTAAAAAATTAAAAAATACGAAAAAAAATATTTTAAAAACGCTTTTCTTTAGTTACAAGTGACTAAAATTAAAAATATTATAAAAAAATAAACAAAAAAGCAAAAAATAAAAATAAATTGTAAAAATCTAACACATTCGTTAAAGAAAAGCGTGGGGCGAAATTTATTCGATAAAGACGCGCCATGCTTTTCTTTGACGAATATGTTAGATTTTTCAATTTTGTTTATTTTTTGCTTTTTAGTTGATTTTTTTATAATATTTTTAATTTTAGTCACCCGTAACTAAAGAAAAGCGTTTCTTAAAAAATTTTTTTCATATTTTTTTATTTGACATACACTCAAGAGTTTTATATTCATCATTGGCGCGCATATGAGTAATGGTTTGAGCTTTTTAAAGAAAAAAATAGTACGCTACTGAGATATTTCAAATTAAAAATAATTTTTGAATTCCTCGTTTAATTGGTGACAAAAAATCTATCTTCATTTTTTTCATACGACGCGCCATTTTTATGCAAAAAACATCTTAACCCTTACAAAGTATTTGAAATAAGTTTCTGACAGAATTCAAATACTTTGGAAGCGTTCGGATATTTTATTTTTTTGCATTTCGGATATTTCGGAAAACAGCGCGTCATACGAAAAAAAAGGGAAGACAGATTTTTTGTCACAAATTGAACGGAGAATTCAAAAATTATTTTTAATTGGATCTTAGTGGCGTATTTTTTCTTTCAAAAATTCAGTTCATTACCCGTATGCGCGCCAATGATGAATATAAAATTGTTAATCGTATTATGTCAAAAAATGCACAATAACTACCTCTTAAAACCGACCAAATTGCATTACAATGTTTCCAGTAGTTTCGGCAAAATCTTAAAAGATCTGTAAATATTTTTTCTTCAACTCCCTGTATCTTAAAAACGGATGGTGTTACAAGTTACAAACATTTTTTACTAAGAAACCCCCATTATTTTTCAGTTTTTTACCTAATGTAGAGACGGTGTTAATACCTTTTTTTGAAACAGCCTGTATAAGTTCATTACGTGTTTTTATCAGACGATTACGATGCTATTTTTTAAATTAGATATTTGTCTAAAATGAGTCATCGTGAATCGTCTTAAAGTTGAATGGGACGATTAGAGATGACATTGAACATATTATAATAATTATTAATTGAGTGCAAAAATACAAAGTTGAATTTTATTTTCAGTCTCTACCAATCATCTGTCTATTTTTAATTTTAGTAGAGGATGAGGGTTCAAAAAATAAATGAAACGAGTGGAAAATCCCAGAGGGTTAAGATTTCTTAGAATTTTACCCTCTTCTTTATATTGATAGAAATGTTTGTTGTTGGTTTAAATGGATTACAATCTTCTGTATATTATTTTCATCTTTATAGATAATTTCATAGAGCTATCATTCAGTTTTTTATTTCGTATGTAACCTTACAATCTACTTAATTTTGTTTCTGGTTTAGTTCTCCGTGATACGTGACATTTTATTAATTAAATTTTCATAGTTAGCTCAGGCTTCTGCATTACTGTTTAATGCATTATTACTTTCTACTCATGTTTTGCTTGCTATTTCCTTTCCGTTTGTTCTTTTGCGTTTTGTACACTTACTCATTGTTCTATTATTTTTTTCATTGTTTATTTTACTAAAATCCTTTGTCATATAGGCATTTTTCATTTAAGCCCTTAAGATCTTTTATTATTTTAAATTAATTTTATATATTTCGAAACCATTTAGTTAATACCTCTATAATTTTGTTCTTTTATCTTCTAGGAAGTTTCTCCATCTGTTACACATGAATAATTAAGAGAGTTTTTAATGGTTTCATTGATCCTTGACAATATAGATCGCTTTAAAAAATGGGCTACAAGCTACAACATTGTATTTCGAGGTTCTAGACGATATTTGATACATTTTAACATTATCCTTGGTGTACTTATATTGCAAAATTGTAGTTTTGTTCGTGTTAAATATCCAATTACAAGCAAGTAATCTAAGTAATAAGCACGAGTAATAAGTAGTAATTTAATCCTATAGGACATATAGAAAAGGCCACAAAAATTAATGGCAGGAAAAACTTTAAACTAAATATATGTATTTAATAGACAGTGGAGTTACGAATCACTTAGTTACGAAGGATACTGAAAAGTTTTATCTAGGAAGTAATATAGAACAAAAATGTGGCAAAGAAGGGTCAATCATTGGTGGCAACGAAACAAGGGAAATGTAGCATGCAATGAACCAAATTTTGACTTCTGCATAAGTGCAATAATATGCAAATCGATAGAAAGATCAGAAAATAACAAAAATAATAGAATAAGGAACGAAAAGATACGAATAGCCCTCTAAATTGGATGAAGAGAATTTACCGAAAGAAAGGAAATTCAGTTGGTAGGATCGTTTAAAAACGACAGAACACGTAGATCTCTGAATGGAGTACATTGAGCAAAACAAAAAGAAGACTGGAAGACTACCAACATTTATTTCTGATGAAGTCTTTTGTTTTAAGAGATGGAAGGAAAGAAAAAAATTCTTACCCTTTCGACCAATAGCTCAACATACTAGTACATACTAGTACATCATTTACCAAATTGTTTAAACACAGAACAAACTCCTGAGCAAATAATAAAAGCTACACTATTTTTTAGTTAACTAATGGTAATATGTACTTCAAATAAAAACTGTTGACATGTCACTTACTTTTTTATTCAATCGAAATTATGATAATTTATGTGGTTTCGCACAAAGAAATAACGTCAATGACCATCCAGAATATTAATATGTACTTCTGGTAGTTACATGAAAAATAACTACGAAAGTTCAAATTTTGTATATCTACATATACGATATAGGACCAAAACTCACAGTGGAGTAACAAAGTCTAAAAGAGTAACTTTCTTCTTTCTATATACGATTTTCCAATTTTTTTTTATTCATGAAACAACAAAATATTTATTTTATCAATGTGCCTCCGATAAGTTCTCGTTCCATTGTTTTCGTGGTCTTCCACAGTTCGTCCCTTTATTGAGAAACCATCTCGCGCCATCTTTACTCTTCTTTTTATTTTCATTTTGCTTATATTATGTTCGTTCCATTCTAGTCTTCTATTTCTTATTAAGTCCTTGATGTTTTACCACTACGTTTTTAAGGATTTTTGTCTTTGCTGTTTCTTCCACGTATATCGTTATTGGTGTGATGAGTGTTTTGCAGTTTCTGCCTTTAATTTTTGTCCTCGTATTTTTTGTCCTCCTGGATATTGTTTCTCTTCCATATTGTTTCATTAAAGCATCCTGCGGCTCTGTTTGCTCTATTCACTTGATTTTCCACTTCTATTTCAAACTTTTCGTAGCTAGTGTGATTATTTAAAGTCCATCACTTGTTCTATTATCTAGCCCTCCATATCCAATCTACATTTGAGTATATTTGCCATCCAGTAGATCCAATATCATTAGTTGAACAATAAAATTTGTAATTATTTTTCCATAAATGAACAAAATATGTATGTATGTTCGTAGTTTTTATGACGTTTCAAGCAGAATTGTTAAAGTAAAATTTGGTAAAAAACGGTCCAGAAAAAGAAGGGGCATACATTAGACATGCACTGTACATTAATCAAAACGAGAAAACGTTGGAAAAAGTAGAACAGGTTAAGAAATGAAAAATCAAGTTTTTGTAAAGTATCAAAGGAAAAGATATCTTGGAGATAAATATGTGGAACGTGCATGAAGATTAGTTTTCGAAAGTTGAGAAAAGGCAAAATTAGGCTGTTATACCGGGATATATGATGAAACATGTGGCATTATTAAAGCCCAACGAAAAGGTGTCCATGTCAGTAGTCGTAGAGATATCTTGCAAAATAGTGGCCTAGCTAGACGATTAATTATGCACTTTTATTGGCAACCTTAGTTTCTACATGTATGTAAATCAATCCTTGAGATATAAAAAGCAATAATTAACTTTTGTTCTGTTCATTGCACAACCAGTCGTGGGTATATAAATTAAGGAAATAATTAAAAATAGACAATAATGGTAGCTAAATATACTATTTTACAAAAGAATAAAAAATAGTTTCAAACCAGAATATCAAACAAGGTGATAGATGCCACAGAAAACGTTTTTTACACAATTAAAAATATTTGTTAATTATCTGTAAAAAAAGGAATTCAATTACAGAAATTCGATCAAATAAATAATTTGAAAATTATCTTTTTCTACTAAAAGGAAAATTAAATAATAATCATGAAATACTTCATTTTTTTCCCTATTCCTAAAAAACGATTGCATTCGGTAATCGTTTTTGAGATTGCATCATCTTTTCAATCCTCCCAAACTTCCCAATATTTTGTCGCTTATTGTGCCATTTTTGTGGAATATTTAAACTAAATACCAAATTTAGGTATGTAGTATGTTTTATGACTTTTTGCATCATTTTTGACTAATTTTCAACTAATTTTTGGCAGTTACTGTGTTAAATTTTAAATTGATGACGTCTGTACACCAACGGAAGTATGTGTTATCAGATTTTTTTAAAATTATTTTAATAGTTCAAAACGAGTTTGCTAAAATATAGAAATGAGAAATTGATAAAACAAAACGGTAGTATCATTTTTTTATACATAAGTTGTCAACTGTGTACTGTGTCTCTGAAGCACATTAAAATTTAAATACATTTGCTAGAAATTTGGAAAATGACTTACTAAAAATATATAGACTGCAATAATTTATACTAAGAAACGTAAATTAAAAAAAATACCAATTTTTCAAGACAATTAGTAAAAAATTATACAGTAATAAAAATATCTAAATTTCTCCACGTGGCTGGCTGCTCATTATTTTCACTTTTTAGATAGAACATATTTATCCACCAGACAGATACCTTGATACCTACACAGATACAGCCTTATAATAGAAGAAAATATTGAAAGAGGACTCAAAAATAAGTCTTACAGAAAGAAAGTAGGCAGGAGTAGAAAAGATGCTACAAGCGCTCTTCTAGTACGAATAATAAAAGTATGTTATGTTATCTAGGAAAAGGAACTTGCCATCCATGTAGTTGAATCCTCGAATGAAACATTATTGTTTGCATTACCTATTTCCTTATATTTAAAAAATTATGTCAATATTCATATTTACAAAAACTCACCGAATGGATCTGCTTCTTTTTCGGCAAATTGGCCTCCAACTGAACAGTCGAATCTGCGATAAAAGTATCACCACCTTTGCCCATCTTGTTGGATTAGACAATCACTTGAACAAAAATATTTTGGCTTCCTGATGCACTCACAAATATGTTGTTTAATCCGCTTTCCCTTTCAACAAAAAGACTGGCCAATGTAATCTCTTAATACAGCCCAGCCTTCGCGGTATAACTTGAGATAGCGTGAGCGCATTCGGTTTTATAACGTTAAGTTAATTTGAACAGAACCGCTATTGGTCGAAATTATAGGCGGAACCGGGGGTATGGTAGTCTACGTCACACACACAGTGGTGCCACGGTTGGAATTTACCCAATACGTCTGGCGCTTATTTTTGTGATTTTCCGATTAAGCAATATTTGTTTGTATTTTGTATGATTTAGCATAAAACACGAAACGTGATATCTTCATATAGAAGATGATCCATGATCCATGAGACCTTGGAGGTGTCGGAAAATACTCACTGAAATATTAACCATCAGACTAATGTTTATGGATATCAATCAAGAGAACACACTGGCTTCAGAAAGCAATTTAGCACTGCTGATTAAATAATATTAACCATGAATATATTAATACATATATGAGACTAACAATGATGAATATCCGATAAAACAGTTGACTTTACTTTACTTTTACTTAAACCTAGTCCTAAGCCTTTCTACCTTTAGGTGTAAGGCTGGTGGAGTTGAGTTTGGCATTGTCATTGTAGTATCCATGCTTTCCGATCTTGTGTTAGGTTTCTTGCACTTTCCAATGTCAATCCTTTTTTCTCGACTTTTTTTCTGATTTCATCAACCCACATAACTCTTGGTCTTCCTCTTTTGTTTTTCCTCTGCAATCTCGTTTTGAACACTCGTTTTGTTAGTCTCTCGTTCGACATTCTCCGCACCTGCCAGAACTATCTAAGTTGTCCCTCTACTATTTTTTCATTGATTGGTTCTAGTTTTAGGTTTTGTCTAATTGTTTCGTTTCGTATTTTGTCTGTCCTCTTTCTGTTTGTTATTTTCCTCAGGAACCTTATTTCCATAGCATTGCCATAGCATTTCCATTAGCCATGTCCGGCTGCTATACATGATTGTTGGTCTAACTACTGATCTAACGACTGCCGTTTTTACTTTCTCCGGTATCATTTTTTTCCTCAAAAATGTTGTTTTTATAGTGTTAAATAGTCTTCTTGTTCATCCCATTCTCTCGTTTATTTCCATGTCTTGTTTACCATTTGATTCAATTATTACTCCTAGGTATTTAAAATGTTCCACTTGCTCTAGTTGTTTCCCGTAATTTCCATGTCTTGTTTACCATTTGATTCAATTATTACTCCTAGGTATTTAAAATGTTCCACTTGCTCTAGTTGTTTCCCGTAATTCTATTGCGTGTGTCTTCCTCGTATTTGAAATTATCATTGGTTTTGTTTTCTCTGTATTAATTTTCATATTTATGTTTGATTAGCTCTTCTTCTAGGATTTCAAGATTGTTCTGTACCTAAGTCTTCTCTGTTTTCTGCTCTCAATACCATGTCGTCTGCAAATAGTAGCTCCGATAGTTGACATCTATTTATTACAAGTATCCGATCATCATCCGACCATCAAAAAAGCCGATTCGAATGTTGCACATGCCGTGGACCGCGCATCGCACAAAATATTTCAATATCGACCAAAATATACTGAGGTATTTTGGCCATAAACCTAGAAGAAGAGAAGGCATGGAACGAATGATAGTTGCAGGCTGCAACGTAGCAGGCAAAAGATCCAGATGAAGATCTCCAGCGCCAAAACACCCGCAGAAGAGAGATAATTGAACATAAATACTCAAACAAATTACATGACGTTACTACATCCTTACGAAGGAGAAAATATATAGGAGGAGTATAAGTATGAGACTTTGCGCTGTTTAACGATGTTAAGTCGTTGAGTTTTAGCTCTTCTTAGATCTTCTTCATTTGTATGCTTGATCAACAGAATTTTGAGTAACCTTAAAAGATACCACGTTTCCAATGCTTCTATAAAAAATTTGAGTAAATATTTAGTTATATCTATATTTTACTTATATTTACCAGAGTTTGGAAAGTTCTTTGTGGTATATTGTAGTATTGTCATTTTTTATTATTTTTGCAAAGCTTTTGGTTTCCTCACGGTTTTTTGATGCTTTTCCCATCAGAAAATATACCAGAAATTGCCTATTTATGACGTGAAATATTCTTCCTTATTTCCACATTTCTTTTATTTTATTATACACTCGTGCCCCTGAATATTCATTTTAGTAATATTAACAATAATTATTTAGGTCTGGATCCCGCGTATGAAAAAAAAGTTGATTAATAGCAAGCTGAAAATTTGTTAATAGCTTAAGGGTGTCTAGTCGGATAAACTTTGATATATGGGACTGGAACAGGGGCAGTTTTAATTGTGGAACAGGTTAAACATTTGGAACGGTCAGACCACGAAAACGGCACATTTATTTTGTCCGACAGAATATACTTAAACTCTCCGAACAGAGATTAAACTCTCATGCAAAAATCAGACTGCTATTTATCACCTGTCATAATTCCTGTCATTTGTCATATTCTACATGTTCCACTCATTAAAACGCCCATTTGGTGATAAATAGCAGTCTGATTTTTGCATGAGAGTTTAATCTCTGTTCGGAGAGTTTAAGTCTATTCTGTCGGACAAAATACATGTGCCGTTTTCGTGGGCTGACCGTTCCAAATTTTTAACCTGTTCCACAATTAAAACTGCCCCTGTTCCAGTGTTCCCATATATCAAAGTTTGTCCGACTAGACATCCTTAAGCTATTAACAAATTTTCAGATTGATATTAATCAACTTTTTTTCATACGCGGGATCCAGACCTAATTGTTTTCTAAATAATTTTGCAAATTTATATTATTTATGAAAAGTACTCACCTTCTTACAATTTGAATTTAATCTGGCAACACCGCTATGATCAACAGACGGTTTTTAGCTTTTGTATTATATTTGTGTAACGAATTTTTTCCATCCAATTTTATCTGTAAATTCCATCTCTAAATCATAAAAGTCCACAACATGTGAACTTGAGGAAGTGCGGTAAAATCGAGAAAAATCCAAGGGAATGCAGCGCATTTCACAGGATTTCATAATATTTCCGTTAATTTACATTTTGTTCGCAGTTACTGATTATTGATTATGACTATGGAATTCGTTAGTAACGATTTAGTAACGGTTAGTTCTCCTGCTCTTGATTAAAATAAATTGAGTAATTATCTTCTATTAAAATAGAACTAAGAAAGATGCGAACTCAAGCGAAATACTTAAATTATTTTCAAAATATTTTGCTCTTGTAGTATGTGTAGGTTTCATACGATGTATGCTGAAATATCGAAATTAAAGGTAATACCTACCCCACGTGAGTAGTGTTTAATACACAAAATCTCACACTATATTTTAAGGGAGTCTGCCTCATGTCGAATAATGGGGGAGACGAAAATTCGAGAAATCTTAAAAGCCAACATAAGATAAATATAACAAGAATATAAATGTTGCGTCATCTAATATTAGAACCATGGCACCAGCACACCAGAGCACCTTCTCAAGGTAGAAAAGGAACTTGTAATGGCGTGTCCGCATTGGTAACTTTTTCGTGCGTATTGAACTAATGGTTCGTCGCAAATTTTTACCAGTGAGGACGCGGTGCTCAAATCATTTGATCTTCGCTCGAAAACGATAACCGATGGAGGGTGTGCGTTGTGTGCGTCGAAAATTCTTACGTTTGATTTATGCGACGAACACGTCCACACTAGCAAAATTTACTTCGAGCACGCAAATATTTGCGACGAACAGCTGGTACGCACGAAAAATTTACCAATGCGGACGCGGCATAACACATAAAATGGGATATTATACATTTACATACCTACCTACTTGGCGTTAGTGAAACATGACTACCATGGAAACCACCATTCTGAAATCAGGGCATACAATACACTATGACGATATTATTTGGAAATGGAAACTAGAAGTATAAACTTTATTTTGATGGCTCCAATTTGATTCATCTCCGATTTTCCGATGATATCGACGATTTCGTCATAATAAGTGGCAGTATTCTTGATTCGAGAGACGTGTTACAAAAACTAAACGCCGCTACGTAAAATGTGGACATGACATGAAAATGAACGTCTCAAAGATAAACGTGATCAATAAGGATTACGAACATATTATATACCAGGGGTGGGCAAAGTGCGGCCCGCGGGCCGCATGCGGCTCTTTAGACATTTTTCTGCGGCCCTCAGCAAAAAGTGAATTATTTTAATTTAAAGAATGATTGTTTTTTAATTACATATTGCTAATACATAGTCTTAAGTAAATATATAGATAATAATAAAACGTCATTTTAGCTCGTAAACACAAAAAGTTTTATAATTACCCAAACATTAATTAGCGAACAAACCATTCTCAATAGTGAATTTATAAAAGATTCTTTAGTTAAAGCAAGTGGAATTTAATGTCCAGAAGAACAACAAAAATTCAAAAATATCTGCTTATCACTAAGGACTGTCGTCTGAAGACTTGAAATGATGATTAAAATTATACAAAATTATCTTTTTTAGAAGGTAACTTGATGTGGTATTCAATTCCTTTGGATGAAAATGTTGATAGAACTGACACACGATTTGAATATTTATAAAGAACTGTTATCAACGGAGTACGTGAAATCTCAAACAGCAGGAAACTATACTTTTGAAGTATAGTCAGGAATTTTTTGAAAAATTATAAATTACCTTTTAGCAATTAATAAGTGTAACAACTGACAGAGAACCAAATTTAAAATGAGCATTATATATTGGCATGTTGAAAAAACTTAGATGACGTTCATGAACAATTTCCAGAACATGATTTAATAGAACATGATTTCACAGAACATGAGATAATATTGTTAATTTTATTCGTTCAAGATGATTAAATTATTGTGAATTCGTAGCATTTTTAGAAGAGTTAAAAACAAAACACACTGATGTCTTACTACCACAATCATATTTAATGGATAAGTTTAGGAAAAGTTCTTGAAATATGCTGTAAATTAAGGGAGGAAATTTCTTTATTTTTAGAAATGAAAAACTGCGACGCCTTTGCTAAATTTACAATTTTTGAATGGACATGCGGTTTCTCCGTTTACCTAGACATAATCATTTAAATATTTTAAACATAACATTGCAGAGCAAAACTTTATACGCGCATAAACTTTTAAAATGATACTGAAATTATTCCTTCATCATATAAAAAAGTTTGAGTTCTTCCACTTTTCATTATTAAAATTTACTATTTTAGTGAATTTACTATTTTATTTTGGAATTAAGCCACAATTTACGTTTGAAATTAAATATATTTGAAGTTTCGACTTCCAATTCGGAAATCGTTATCAAACAATCGTGTTTTTTGTCAACAATATTATTTAATTTTAAATAACTTAAATTGTGGCTTTATTCCCAAATAAAATAGTAAATTACATAAAATGTCACAAGAAAATAGCTTCAGAGCCTTAATAAAAAAGTGTGAAGGGGAATCTAGGATCTTTTTTCAAAATAACTTTATTTATTTTTATTTAAATGGCGCTTGCATCTATGTATTTAAGCACGGAATTTCTCTTTAAATATATAAGTAGCTAATAGCCACGTGAAAACAGAAATATAATTTTTATTTATCTTAAGGGCGTAGGCGCAAAATATCGAGCGAATGCTTTTTAAATGCATTCATTTTTTCGAATCCTGAAGAAACTATTAATATTTTTGAAAAATTTAAACTCAGAATGAAAGACTACATTTAGAGATTAATGAGGGCCAAAAATCCCTTAGAAAAAACAAAAACTTTATTTTTAATGAGATGTTTGAAACTAAAAATCACACTCAATTTTATCTTTTTTTTCACTTGCTAAAATAAACATTTTAGATGTTTTCCGGGACTTTCGGCCCTCGGTAATATTTCATTCTGCGTTTAAATTTTTCAAAAATACTTATTAGTTTTCTCAGGATTCGACAAAAATGAATGCATTTAAAAAGCATTGCCCGAAATTTTGCGCCTACGCTCGTTTAATGCGTCGACAAGTAAGGTCATTGTCCATTGTCACGGTAAAGTTGATTTCGCAATCAGATTATAGTGTAATGTGTAGTGTGTGTGTGGAGTAAATGTCTTGTTACTTAGTAAAGTTGACATTGTCTTTACAAAGAGACGTTAATTGTATCCGAACATCTGCGGTCCCTCGGGTGAGTACCGATTCCACAAGGATAGAAATTAATCATTTTTTATAAAGAAAAACCTACCCAACTAGGATTCGAACTCACAACCTAAAGAGTGTCATTTAATTAAAATTACAGTAATCTTAAAAATTTGAACATATTAATTTAACAAATGCGGCTCTCGATAATAGACCAAAAACTTTTTGTGGCCCTTACCAAAAAAAGTTTGCCCACCCCTGTTATATACCTAGACGACTAGACCAGACAGGGCAATTAGGAAAAAATAAGGCGATTTTTTACAAGCGACTCCCGAAGCACCTGGTGCCCATGGATAGTGGTAAGGCAGTCATCTTCTAGTGTTTCGAGTGTTTTCCGCACTAAATTGATGCAGGTTACTCGAGGATTTTTGGGGTTGCTGGACACGAATATGACATCAGAACCGACCGTCGGAGCACCAAGTACTTAGGGTAACTTCTATGCACGTCCCGGACACTAGGTTCTCCGGAGATCGGTTCTGATGGCGTATTTGTGTCTAGCAACCCCAAAAACTCCCGAATAATCTGTTTGCATTAATTTACTGCCGAAAACCCTTTAATATTGCCGAATATTGGAACTTGGAACGTACAAGGGTTTAAACAAAAAATAAATGAAGTAATACACGAAATAAATAGACTGAACATAGACATCGCAGTGATTACCGAAACAAAACGAAAGGGTCAAGGATCAGAAAATATCGGAGAATATGATTACTTCTACAGCGGGGTACCAAAGGAGAAAAGAGCACAACAAGGTGTAGGTATACTTATACGCAAGAAACTAAGGAGATTCATAACTGCTTGGGAAGCCATCAGCGAAAGGCTCATAAAAATGAATCTAACTATCAAAGGAAAAAAGATTACGATTATTGGAGTATATGCAGTAAACGATGATGCACTGGTGAATATTAAGGACGACTTTTTTGAAAAGCTACATTTAGAAATTGCAAATATCGGCAGATCACGAGAAATTATAATCTTGGGGGACCTAAACAGTAGAACAGGCAAGAAACAGCACAATAAAGTCATAGGCCAATATGGTGAAGAAGCTATAAATGACAATGGTACTAGGCTAATAGCCTTATGCGAACAAAATGATATGAAAATCACAAACGGATTCTTCCAACACCGAGATATCCATAAATATACATGGACACAAAATACCCGAGGGCTGAAATCAATCATAGACTATACAATCATAAGACAAAAGACTAAATTGATTGTACAGGATGTGCGGGTATATAGAGGAGCCACTTGCGGCAGTGACCACCATCTATTAAAAACAAAGCTCACAATAGGAATAGATAGAGCAAGAGATTTAAAAGAAGCTGCAGCGGAAATAGAAAAATTAACAGAAAAGAAATACAACCTAAACAGCTTAGAACAAGAAAGCGTGAGGGATTTATACAGGAGTAGATTAGATAAAAAGTTAGAAACCATGCAATTTACCAGCAATGAAGAGAATTATCATTATATAAAAACATGTCTTCAGGAAGCAGCAACAGAGGCCCTCGGACTCCAAATAAAAAACCACAGAAAAACTCCGTATTGGTGGGACGAAGAAATAGAACAAGAGATTAAAAATAAAAGAGAGAAGTATAAAAAATTTCTGAACACAAGGACCGACGCCGATAAGGTAGAATACAAGAGGGTCCAAGCTAAAGTGCGAAAAATGATATGCCAAAAGAAGAATGAGGCTTGGGAGCAAAAGTGTAACATGATTAACACACATTTAGGAGGACGGAGAAGTACAGAAAGTTGGAAAGTATTAAAATCGCTACGACAGGAAAAGAAAAGAGATATAATATCAGCAATCACACCGGATCAATGGGACAAATATTTTGAAAAACTCCTAAATGAGGACAGAGCGGAATTTTTAAATAACAGTGATACCAGCAATGTAAATATCTTAGCCTCACCATTACGGGTAACAACAAAAGAAGTAGAAGAAGTATGTAAGTTTTTAAAAAATAACAAAGCACCAGGACCAGGGAACATACCAGCTGAACTAATAAAATATGGCACAACAAAATTATATGAAAACCTGGCTAAACTCTTTCAAAGATGCATCAACGGAGCGGAAATCCCAGAAGAATGGAAGACATCATGGATATCCACCATACATAAAAAAGGCAGACGGGATCAATGTGACAACTACAGAGGCATCGCTGTAACGAACTCGATCAGCCGAATATACGGAAAACTGATTAAAAATAAAATCGAAAACGAATATAAAGATATAGAAGCTGAAGAACAGGCAGGATTCAGGGCAGGGAGATCAACGGTTGACCATCTGTTTTGTATTACACAGATTATTGAGAAGAAACTGGCCGTCAACCAGGAGGTGCATCTGTTATATGTGGACTTAAGAAAAGCGTATGATAGCATCCCACAAAACAAATTATGGGAAGCATTAGAGAAAACCAATATAAGCGCAAATTTAATAACAGCGACGAAACAATTGTATACCAAAACTGCATCAAGGGTGAAAGTTGGAAGCAGGCTATCGAGAGGATTCCAAATTAGCAAAGGCCTAAAACAAGGGTGCTGCCTTTCACCGACATTATTTAAGATCTACCTCGAACAAACTCTAAAACTTTGGAAACGCAAATGCAAAAACATGGGATTACCGATCAGCAACAATACAATATACACTTTGTCATTTGCAGACGACCAACTTGTACTAGCGCAAGACTACGATGATATAGAATATATGACAAGGAAATTAATAGAGGAGTACAAAAAAGGTGGTTTGGAAATAAACATAAAGAAGACCGAATATATGTGTATCGGTGGGACACAGCAGGACCTTACACTGGGGAATGGCGAAATTATTAAACATTGCGACGCATATAAATACCTTGGTATGACCATCACACAAGAAGGAAGCGTAGACCGGACGATAGAAGAAAGAAACAACCAGGGAAGAAAAGCAATTACCCTTCTCAATAGCATCCTCTGGGACCAGTCAATATCAAACAACAACAAACATAGAATATACAATACAATTGTTAAGAGTATAATCACTTACAGCAGTGAAGTATGGCAAATAAAAGAAAGATACAAGAGAAAACTTGAAGCAACAGAAATGGATTTCTGGAGGCGCTCAGCAGGAAAATCAAGATTAGAAAGGGTAACCAACAACAGAATTAGGGAAATAATGAATGTGAAACACACAATAGTAGATGACATTAGTACCAAACAGCTTAGATGGTATGGACACGTACAAAGAATGTCCGAAGAACGACTCCCGAAACAAATCCTAACGTGGACCCCTCATGGTAGACGAAAAAGAGGAAGACCCCGCCTGAGTTGGAGAGAAGGCATAAATCGAGAAATGAGAGAAAGAGAATTGGATGAAGACCTTTGGATGGACCGAAGTGAATGGCGACTAGGCATCGGAAGACGTAGGAGAACGTTTTAAAACCGATATATATATATATATATATATATATATATATATATATATATATATATATATATATATATATATAACCCTTTAAACTCCAGATGATGCACCTTAGCAGTAACCCTGGGCACAAAATGCTCTGGGAGTCAGTTCTGATAGCGTATTGACATTCAGCGACAGGCGCGGATACAGAGGGGGTCAACGGGTCCATGGACCCCCTTGTTGTATTTAGTTTATAAGTATTTTTTTATTATTTATTATTTTTTTCTCTCAACCAGAGCTCAATTCTTTTGATACCGTAGGTATCTGAGATGTACCCCAGGCTGTGGGTGAAAAAACGTGATATAATTCAGGAATTTTTGAAACATATCAGGTGTTGTAAAGGACGATGCCAGGAATAACTTTTACTAAAATGTGACCAAAAATATTGTGAGCTTTTTTTTTAATTGCGATTTTCATTTGTTAAATTTGCAATTTTTAAAGATTTTTAATTTTGCAGCTTAGGATATTGATTTTAGAGAAAAACTTTTTGATAGAAAGTTGTAGTAAATTAAAAAACCTACAATTTGAGCTATGGTAAGTTTAATTTCGTTTATTGGTTATTACAAAACAGCATGCGAAAGATCCAAAATGGCCGTTTTTTACAATTGCGTTATTTATTGTACAAATAATTTTTTTTTATTTTTTAAAGCTTTAAAATGAAGATCTTTCAATTCCAAACATAAAAAAATTGCAAGGCCGGATTAACGAATTTGTTGCTTAGATATTATAAATTGTTTATCCCAAGAGGTCAAATGTCGAAGGCTATAACTTTTTGAAGAAAAATCGTAGAGAGTTGTTGTAACATCTAATATCCTTCTAAAGAGTTATATTTTCATATTCTAATGTAAATAAATGCGTAAAACATTTTTAAACCTCTAATTTTTGGGTTTGAAAATAAGAGGGCAAATTTCGTTATAAACATTTAGAGCTGAAGCGGCCCAGTACATCCTATGAGTTTTTAACTTACAGATTATTGTTGCTGAAGAGGAAACGAAGATTTATAAAAAAATAAAAAATTTCTACGACCAGCTGAAGCCGAGCTAAATGTTGGGTTTGAAAATAAGGGGGCATATTTCGTTATAAACATTTAGAGCTGAAGCGGCCCTGTACATCCTATGAGTTTCTAACTTACAGATTATTGTTGCTAAAGACGAAACGAAGATTTATAAAAAATAAAAAAAATTTACAACGAACTGAAGCCGAGATAATTGTTTATTTTTTCTTAAATCGTAGTTCCTTTATTTATAACAATTAAAAAATTATTTTACAGTCATTGACTAAAGAAAGACTTATGTTATCTTAAAATAAAAATTATTATAAACTATAATTACATTTAATTATTAAAAATTATTTTTAAAATCGGTGCTTTTGCGAGCGGCCGAATTTTGCAAATCGCCCGGCTCGCTTCAAATCCGCGCGCTCGGAAAATTTTTACGTAACTTTTATTAAATTTTGACCGAAAACAATTTAATAATATTATCATTATAATATACAGTGTATTTACCACTGTATTTGTTTTTCTTGATAAAATTTTATATGTGAAATCTCATTTCTGAAGAAATAATTATTACAAAAATGATACATATAACTATATTTTTAATTTTTGCATTGTTAAGTATATAAATATAATAATAATAATGTTACTTTTTATTATACAATATAAAACTTTTTCTTCTTGTAGTGACTATCCGTTTTGGATGTTGGCGACCATCATGGCAATTTGGCAAACCCCATTTGGAAACTGAGAACCAGGAAGGCGAAGGATTAATTTGCTAGAAAATTTTCAACACAACAACTACAAATCTTTTTAGAGCAGCAGTACCGATTTAGTGTGCAAGTACAGATTGCCATGATGGTCGCCAACATCCAAAACGGATAGTCACTACAAGAAGAAAAAGTTTTATATTGAATAATAAGAAGTAACATTATTTATATAACAATGAAAAAATTAAAAATATAGTTATATATTTCATATATATGTATCATTTTTGTAATATTATTTCTTCAGAAATGAGATTTAACATATAAAAGTTTATCAAGAAAAATAAATACAGTGGTAAATACACTGTATATTATAATGGTAATATTATTAAATTGTTTTCGGTCAAAATTTAATACAAGTTACGTAAAAATTTTCCGAGCGCGCGGATTTGAAGCGACCCGGGCGATTTGCAAAATTGGGACGCTCGCAAAAGCACCGATTTAAAAAATATTTTTTAATAATTAAATGTAACTATATTTTATAATTATTTTTAATTTAAGATAATACAAGTCTTTCTTTAGTCAATGACTGTAAAATAATTTCTTAATTGTTGTAAATAAAGGCACTACGATTTAAGAAAAAAGAAACAATTATCTCGGCTTCAGTTGGTTGTAGAAAATTTTTATTTTTTTATAAATCTTCGTTTCGTCTTCAGCAACAATAATCTGTAAGTTAGAAACTCATAGGATGTACAGGGCCGCTTCAGCTCTAAATGTTTATAACGAAATTTACCCCCTTATTTTCAAACCCAAAAATTAGAAGTTTAAAAATGTTTTACGCATTTATTTACATCAGAATATGAAAATATAACTCTTTAGAAGGAGATTGGATGTTTCACCAACTCTCTACGATTTTTTTCAAAAAGTTATAGCCTTCGCATTTGACCTCTTGGGATAAACAATTTATAATATCTAAGCAACAAATTCGTTAATACGGCCTTACAATTTTTTTTTATGTTTGGAATTGAAAGATCTTCATTTTAAAGCTTTAAAAAATAAAAAAATTATTTGTACAATAAATAACGCAATTGTAAAAAACGGCCATTTTGGAATTTTCGCAGGCTGTGTTGCAATAACCAATAAACGAAATTAAACTTACCATAGCTCAAATTGTAGGTTTTTTAATTTACTACAACTTTATATTAAAAAGTTTTTCCCTAGAATCAATATCCTAAGCTGCAAAATTAAAAATCTTTAAAAATTGCAAATTTAACAAATGAAAATCGCAATAACAAAAAAAGCTCACAATATTTTTGGTCACATTTTAGTAGAAGTTATTCCTGGCATCGTCCTTTACAACACCTGATAGGTTTCAAAAATTTCTGAATTATATCCTGAAATCGACCTATTTTTCACCCACAGCCTGGAGTAATGACTGAATTTTATCCTTAGAGTAAGCGTGAGTCGTATGGCTAAATCTGGACAATAAAATATTTGCGGTACGTCTGACACCCTATTATGAATTTCTAGATCCGCGCCTGTTCAGCGACCCCAAAAATCCCCGAGTAACAAAATGTTAATAATATGGCTCTACATACACTGATGTTGACATGTTTATGCACTTTTGGACGCACCTTATGCACTGTAAATGCAATTATACATTTCCACCCATTTTTTTATTGCAGACTTTTTTCTTGATGTCATGTATTCTGAACACAATACAAAAGTCGATACGTGCTGTTTTTAAAAATGGATTTATTCCGGTGTTTTTGTTCTAAATGCCTTGGTCTATTACGAAATTCACACCGAGAATGCAGTACGGCTAAGATAGCGCAATACATTTCTAATGGGGAATAAACGCACAGGGTTGTCGGTCTTCACCAGTTGTTGATTGCTCTCTCAAGAGCGTCGCACAGGAACTGTGGCAACACTGAATGCGCATTCCTATCTTAACCGTACTTCAATCCCAGTGTGAATTTTACGTTAGACACAAAGTTATAAAACGTAGAAAAATTATAGATTTACGACATACAATTAAAATAGGAAAAGGAAAAATCGCTAGAATAAGGAACTTCTTCTTGATGTGCCTACCCGTTACGAATGTTGGCGATCATCATGGCAATCTTTATCTTATCTGCAGCAACGCGAAAAAGCTGCACAGATGTTTTGTTGAATCAAGTTCTGAAGTTCTTTATCCAGGATGTTCTTCTTCCTGGACCTCGCTTTCCAATTTTTTTCCTAGCAGAATGACTTGTATGAGTTCATATTCTGGATTAATTTCGCATAATGTATCCGAAGTATTGCAACTTTCGAGATCTGATTGTGGTCAGTACCTCTCGGTTCTTCTTCATTTTTAAGAGGACCTCCTCATTTGTGACCCAGTCAGACCACGGGATTTTAAGTATTCTTCGATACAGCCATATCTCAAAAAATGCTTCCACTTGTCTGTACATATCTTCGTTCAAGTTCCACGATTCAACATCATAAAAAAGGATAGAGAAGATGTAGCATCGAAGCATTCTTACTTTTATGAAAAGAAAGCGGTTGTGGCTGTTGAAGAAGGTCTCCATCTGGTTGAAGATAGCTCTACCTTTCCGATGCGCGTTGTTATCTCTTGGTTGTTGATCCATTCATCCATTCTTCATTTATTATGGTGCCGAGGTAGTTATAGTGTCTCATATACACACACACCCAAACTTATAATATGGAATCATCTGATATTTCTTATTATTTCGTGCGGATTAAAAAAAAAAGAAAACACGAAGACAAACAATATTTATTTTAAAGCAATTTAATAACATATACATAACAATAAAATAAAATAATATAGTATTTAAAAAACAAATTGAAACTTGTTGTTTCAAAGTCAATAGCATAAAAAATTTCAATGTAAAACGAATAATGTTTAAATTGTTTTTATTTATTTTTTTTGTTTTTTTTTGGTAGTCAGTGTTATCACCTCTAGTCCTTATGCAAGCTTCAGTTTGCGTGGGCACGCTCCTAATCAAATTATCAACATTTTGTTGTGGTAGGTTGTTCCATTCTTCAAGAGCAGCTTGTACTAGCCGTGCGGTGTTTTGTGGATTTTCCCGGCGAGCTCTAATTTTTCTTTTAAGCATATCCCACAAATACTCTATAGGGTTAAGCTGGGGTGAGCTATTCCAAACAAGGGATACCTTCTGCTTCAATGGTGTCTCTAGTCACTCTAATGGTATGTGGAGGTCCATTATCATGCATAAAAATTAAATTTTCTCCTGTTGCACCTCTCCAGAGACTAACTACAGGTTATCAACATACCTGTGAGCAGTTAAAGTTGATCTATCTATCTATCTATCTATCTATCAGCGAGGTTCCTACAGCCTCTGCCGCTTCTCGCATTTCGACCGCCATCGTTTTCTGTCCATCCATTCGTCTTCTTTGATGGCTCTATCTTTCATGATGTGCCGTATATTTTCTTCCCAGGCAACTGAAGGTCTTCCCCTTCTTCTTCTTTGGTGTGGTATGTAATTTAAAGTTTTCTTTGGCATCTATCTTCATTCATTCGTTTCACGTGACCATACCACACTAGTTGTCTAGTTTCAATTCTATCTACACTGGAATATACAGTATGTGTCCTCCTTCTAATATCTTCATTCCTGATGATATTCTTTTCCTATCTTTTTTTGTCATCTGCCAAACTTCTGCCCCATAAGTCATAATAGGCTCTACCAAGGTACGATAGATTGTCAATTTCGATTCTTGTCTTATATCTTTAGACCACAGTAGAGAGCTCAGAATGTTTACCGCTTTTTTGCCCTGCTGCGTTCTCTTTTCGATGTCCCTTTTGGTAGTGCCTTCTTTAGATATTATAGATCCGAGATATTTATATTCATTACATCTTTTCGTGGTTCTAATTTCTAACTCTGGATCTTCTAAAGTTGATTGGATGAAAATTATAGGAGTTTGTTTACGGATCACAATTCCTCTCCAGGACATTACACTTCCCATTTTATATTTGTGAGCAGATCTGACAGTTTTCGTTCTTGCTTGTCCTCATCGACCTCCAAGTACACGATTTCGTGGGTCATCTGATTTTACACAAATTCTGACTCTTTCTGAAAATAGCACATTTTGTCAATTCCCAATGTTCCAGTTTTGGTGGTGAAGACACCAATTTAGGCGATCAATCTTGTGCTGCCTGGATAACTCGGGATCCTATAACTGTCTCCTGCTATATACTTCTTGGCAGTGGCGGCTCGTATAACTTTAGGAAGGTAGTGCCAGAATCCGGGCAGCTGCCTAAATTTTTTGTGGCGGTTTTACGATATGGTCAAAAAGGATATAAAATATAAATAAAAAAAAAATAGGCGCAGATATTTTTATCTTATATCTATATATTTACTATTTTTGGGATGCCAAAAAATTTATCAAAATTTATCAAAACAGTTCCGTAAATTAAGTAATTAGCAATAAAATAAATTCAACTTACCACCAGTATTTACTGCTGATGTACTTTTTTTTTGTTTTTTTCATCACTAGGTGGGGAATCTGCAAACAGACGTCGGAGGTAAACATTTCCAACAGTGCTGGGTTCCTGAGCTGAAACCTCATCAGTGTCACGTCGACCAGTTTGGCCCTAAATCGGACCTCCCTGCCCTCCGTAACTCCGATGTGGCCGGGACCAGCTAAACCCCATCCCTCTCATACTAGGGCATCAGGGTGGAATCGCCCGTTAGGGCATGACTTCTCCCCGATGCCCTTCTTTTGCCCGATTCTCAGTCGCTCGTCATCACGCATCAGCTTCCGTCTCTCACACTCATCCGACCACCACGTCCTTTAATCCTATGCTGTCAATGTTTCATTCTTCCTACCACTGCTGATGTACTTGAAGTTTGTTGTTACGATATGGTCTCTAGAGCCTATTTAGAAAATTATAAAAATAACACTATTCTATTATTTACACACACGCACAAAGTTATTTAATATCACTTTTAAAGTTTACGATATGTGAAGTCCATCCTTCTTTCTTTTTTGGAGGCAAAGTTTTCAATGACTTTATTATTAAAATTGTCAATGCCATTTACAAAATGTCTTTCTGTAGACAGCATACCTAAAGCACTTAGTCGTTCTTCCTTCATGGTATTTCTGAGGAATGTCTTAATTCGTTTTAGCATTGAAAAACAACGTTTCTGAAAAAAATTTTTGTTCTTTGAGGGGACGTTGAAAAGAACGAGCACAAACCAGATAAATTAGAAAAAAATATCCTAGCCTGCTTATTGATGGAACATGCACTTGTCATAATTAAATTCATTTGGTGTGCATAGCAGTGAACGTAATTTGCAAGAGGATATGTCTCCTTAATAATTTTTTGCACACCATTTAAGCCACCACTCATAACAGATGCGCCATCATAACTTTGAGCGATTAATTTGTTTGGAGTATGTTTTAACAATGGATTTAAAACATTTAAAATACATTCAGCGATTGACTTAGCATCATGTCCGCCCGGCACGTAAAATCTCCAAAATCTCTCAACTGGTCGTCCTTTACACAAATATCGAAAGACTATAACTAATTGAAATTCACCAGCAACGTCTGTGGTTTCATCGGCAATCACTGCAACATAAGGAGAATTTTCAATTTCTTTCTTAATTTCCTCGTGGTAAACATCTAACATGCACTCCAGTAGTTCATTTTGTGTTGTTTTTGATGTACCTTTAAAAGATTTGGAACTTTGAATGTGAACCTTTAAGTCGTTGTCTAATTCAGCGCTAAAATTGACCAGCTCCTTAAATATGCCTCTGTTGTCTGAATTTTTCGTTTCGTCGTGACCTCTTAGAGCTAACTCAAAAGCTCCACAAAACCTTATACAATTTATGATTTGATTCAAGACATATCGATTCTTATCTACCTGTTCATTATGTTTAATTAGAGTATCACGATAAGCTGAATTTAATTGGGTTTTTATATTTAACTTACCAAGCATTGAAAACCTAAAAACGTTATTCATGTGCACTTTAGATTTTTCATGGGATTTCAATTTCTCCCATATATGTACAAGATCATCGGTGCCTTTGTTTGACCAAGTCTCGTCACCTCCAAACAAAACGCATACAAAACAGAATAGTTTATTAGTTTGTTCGCAACCACACAACCAGCTATTTTTATCATAAATAATTTTATTAAACTTACGACAGCGAAGTTTTTGTCCATTTCCACTTTGTTTTTCAATTTTTAAATCGGGTAAAGGCCGACCGAGTTCTTTAATTTGTAGTTTTTTTTTTCTAACGAAAAACCACCAAAAGAGTTTTTTAATATACTAATTTGATTCATTGTCAATAAATAAATTAAACGTAGAAAATAATCAAAATATCATTTTTATACCTACGACACCCACGATCACAACGCACTAACTAATAATTACAAATTAAAAAATATAGTAGAGTATAAACACAAATATACAATACAGTAGTAGACAATAAACACAATAGCGTCAAGCGAACGCGTAAAGAAACTAGAAATATGTAGATCTAAAACATTGTATCTTAAGATCCACTAACTTCCTTTTCGAGATTTCGAGCCTGGCACGGAGACTCCAATTTAAACGTATGTTAAAAGTGCAATACCGCTCTCTCTCTGTCACTTACACAGGATGCTCATACAATCTTTCTCTTTTCTCACGAGCCACTATGCCGTTCGGCACTGGGATTTTTATGATTTTCATCCTTTATCCGGTCAGCTGTGGGTGGCCAGAGTCGGTAGATTTGCATTGCGCTACACAGTTGCCAGATTTGATATAATTTATAAAAATAAAGAGAAATATTCACACAAAAAATAAACAGGCATTAAAATGTTTTTAAGATAAAAAATATGTTTCTGCATAGTTAGCAAGGTAGTGCCATGGCTCTATGGCACTACCTCACGGGCCGCCACTGCTTCTTGGCACGAACTCTTCTTCTTATCGTTTCAACTGAAACAGTTACACCTGTAGCTTCCAAAAGCTGCCTTTGGAGCTGCTGGTGAGAAATGGTTGGGTCTCTTTCAGCTGATTGGACAATTAAATGATTGTGGCGAGCCGTTGTTACTTTTTGGCGACTTTCCCTTGCTTTATTTTTGAGCTTTCCTAGTTCCTGTTACCTGTTTTGGACAGAACGCCCTGTGTTACGCCAAGCTCTACAGCTATGTCCCTATGAGAACTACTTGCTCCACAAGACCAATAATATTTCCCAGTTGTAAGTTCTATACCCCACATGAGTCATATTTTCGTTTTTGGACGCAAAAGTTAGTTTATTTATTTTCGTTCAATTTGCAACTCAAGCAAATAATCTATACCGTACCGAGCTGTATTATCTGATTGTCTTATCGATTTGTGTATTTTCAATAAAAACCTTTATTCTTCGCAACAATAACAAGTTTTTTCAAAAGAAATAAATATTGTTTTGAAATACATGGTGATTCCATATAAGTTTGGGTGTGTGTACACATACATAGAATAAGGCACAATAACATAATATAATCATCCATTGTGATTTTCCAAATTTCTTTTTATGAAATATTTAATGGTTTTCATACTGTAATATTAATAATTATAGGTTTAATTTCGCTAAAAAGAGAATTTACACTAACCAGTCTAGAAAAGTCAAATGAATTAGCAGGTTTGTCTATTATAAATAACCTTGAATTATACATCAGGGTCAATTTTACTTGTCATTCGATGTTAAACATTAATATAGATATAATTAGTTCTAGAAAAAGTGTTGGATAATAATTATCACTGATAAAATTTAAAGTATATTGTTTAAAGGATCCTAATTATTTTGTAAACAAATAGGAAGCCATCATAATACAAGGAACACCGCACACATCTTATGGAAGATATAATGTCACTCAAATGCAATAAAATTTACATGAATAGATTCGTCTCGAAATTACAATCATTTCATATCATTGCGCCAACTCTGAATTTTGATTAATAACGGCGTAAATTGATATAAATAAATCTAAAATCAAATGGGTATGGAGGTGAATTAGAGAGAGAAAAGAGATTTTGTGAATTGACAGTTCATAAATCTTTCTGGAGGTATTAAGGCAGAGGCACCGAAGTATATAGTTCCCCTAATCGGCTTAGCTCACGCTGGGTTAAGCTGTTTTCAATAGCCACTAAACTAATAGTATTTTATGAACTTCAAAAATTTCATTTCCAAAAACTTTAATTATAATTTACGACGTTTTTATTAAAATTCAGAGTTGGCGTACTGATATGAAATGATTGTAATTTCGAGACCAATCTATAGGGCTTTTCATTCACAGTCATTTGTTTCGAGCTTCTGTCATGTGTCACATAATATTATTATATCTATGTCATACGTTATTGGTATATACCAATGATACAAACCAAAGATGTATGACGTAGATATTATAATATTAATATTATGTGGCACATGACAGAAGCTCGAAACAAATGACAATCGATGAAAATCCCTATTCATGTAAATTTTATTGCATTTGAGTAACATTTATATTTTCCATAAGATGTGCGCGGTGTATAAATGGGTTATAAATAATAATAATAATAATTTATTCAACAATAATAGGTACAATCTTTTTAGATATTTACAGCTAAAGTGAATAAATTGACCCGAAGGTCTCCGAGAGGTGTGGATACACCTGTTTCGGTAAATATGATATAAAATAATAAATAATAACATATTAACGTAAATAACATAAATCACATAAATAGCAACATAATACAATATAATATAATACAATAAATAGATAGGTACGTTTTTTTTTAATTGTAAATACACAGTTATGTTTTAGTAAATATGATACGTAGAATAAATAATATAATGAAAACAATAAAATAAATACTTAGTTTAACAATAAAGCACCAATAATTAATTTTTTTTTAAACAATTATGTATGGCTCAATTAGTTAGTAATATTTTTGAAGAATGGTGTATATACGCAGTTTTATTAAATATGATAAAAATAATAAGCAAAATAAATCAGTTTAAAACAATATAAAATTTGAAATATAGGTATAAAAATTGGTAGTGACTCTAGAGTTTCATTTATTTTTTTTAATGTATGTAAATTTAAGCTACTATAATGATGTCACAAAAATTTCTTGTTTGTTCCATCAGAAATGATTTTAATTTCTTTTTAAATAGAAGAACATTCTTAGTATTTTTGATATCATTGGGGATATGATTATATATTTTTGTGGCTAGAAATAGAAAACTTCTTCGACAGAAGGACTTTGTCATTTTCGGAATCATATAAAGGTGTTTGCCTCTTGTATTATGCTCATGTGATGGTAAATTGTTGTCTGTTTTTATGGTGTGATATTTTAAAGACACACAAAGAAAGTATAACTGTTTCATATCAAATATTCAAATGGGTTAGTATTCTCTTTCGTGGTTATAAATGGGTTAGTATACTGGGGATGGATTTATTTACTGACCATATAGAACGTTTAGACAGTGTATACAGTCTAAGCACCAGGAATGAACTTAACATCCTTGACAAAAATAATAAGACTTGTAAAAGGAACAATGGATAAAGTGACCTGTAAAGTGCCAATGCAAAACCATATTTCGCAAGACACTTTGTGGTTATGACACTTTGAAATGTGTGTTTTTAAATGCAACACTGAAGAAGAGTGTGAATAGATGCAAAACGATACGAGAACCATTTTTAATAATTATACTATAGCTTACGCTATAATTATAAAAAAACTCCAATAATTATAGCTTACGCTGTTTATCTAGACCTAATTGCTCTCATTGGTAGAAAACTTAAAGAAACGTTTGCATCCTTTCTAACAGCAGCTGCAGAAAATACAGTTCTCCAATAAACGAACAGAAAACCAAAGTTATTACATATATCGATTCCAAACACTGGTCAAAATACCAGTCAAACCCTAAGTATGGGGAAGTACAATATTGAGGTGGTAAACAAACACAAAACCCAAATACGTAGGTTCCCACATGACCAAAAATATCTTTACAAGGAAGGGACTAAAAACAAGAATACCACTCGACTCAGGGCCGGTTCTAGGGTTTTGAGCGCCCCGGGCAAAATAAAATTTGACGCCCTTTCATACAAAAATATAACTACAAATTTTCGGCAAATATAAAAAAAAATAGAAGAAAAGGCAAGAAGATCAAAATTTCACTATAAAGAACTATGTGAAAATATATTTATTTAAAAAATTGTACAGTTGCTATTATTTATAACTGATCCAACATATGACATAGCATAAGGAAGTTCAAACGACGAAGGTGCTAGATAAAAGATAAAGATAAATGCACATTGTCAACGAGCAGAAAAAAATGTTAATAATGTTGTACAATACCAAAAAAGATGTTGATTGCGCGTAAGATATAGCTGCATCTCCAATGACTAAATTGAGGGAGTGGCATCCATATGGCATAAAAAAAGCAGAACGATAGAGTCTTTGCAAACATGCGCTTGTACACCTTTATTTTATCCATTCATGTTAGAGCCACTGTCATATCCTGGGCCTTACAATCATCTAAATCTAAATTCAATTAAAATCATTCATTAATTTTTTATTTATCTCATATAATGAGTAAGACTACAATTCGATACTCAGAACCAAACTCTGGAAAGCAATGGAAGGCATCGAAATTCCACTAATATTAATAAGAGCAGTCTACAAGAATAAAAAAGTAGCTATCCAAATGGATAATAGAATATGCAGTCCATTTAATGCAATGTAGTGAAAACTGCTTAAATATTTAGTAATATGCAGAGTATTTCTAAATAAGTGCGACAAAGTTTAAGGGGGCTGCATGAAAAAATAATGACAGTTTCCATAAACGTTTCCGAAATTTTTCTTACAAACTGACAATTTATTTAGTGCTCTAAAACCGGTTGAGATATGCAAATGAAATTTGACGGGTTTTAAGAGATAATTATTGCGCATTTTTTGACATAAAATTAAGAATTTTATATCTACCGTTTGGCGCGAATACGGGTAATGGTCTGAAATTTTTAAAGAAAAAAAAAAGTACGCCACTGAGATATTTCAAATAAAATATCATTTTGGAATTCTTCGTTCAATTTGTGATACAAAAATTGATCTTTCCTTTTTTCATGCAACGCGCCGTTTTTATGCAAAAAATAAAACATCTTAACCTTACAAAGTATTCGAAATAAACTATAATAATATATTCATATGAAAAAGAACTTGTCATTTCTAATTTGTTCATACCCAGTTTATTGGCTGAAAAAATTGTCAAAAGAAGAAATAAATCACTTTTAAATAAAAGAATAGGTAAATTTATTTACTAAAACGGAGGAGAATAATAATTTTTAAAAACCAGTTCAAATGTTCAAAATTCTCTTCAAATATTCAAAATTCTGTTTACCTCGTGCCAATGTGTAAATTAATATTATGTTTCCTACCGTAAATTTTATATATTTTTTTACGTCGATAGTCACTTACCGAAATTTATATAACGTAAAAATAAAAAAATACCTAATTAATACCACAATACCACAAATTCTCAGTATCTAACAAATCTTTGTTTTATTCACTTTAATTATTACACACCCACGGGCACTCGCCAGTCTTGTTAACGGAAGTTTATAGAACAGAAAGACAAAATTATTTAACCTTAACCATTGAGGCGTATGTAACATCTCTGACATAATATACAAGCGCCAGTATTATAATATCCCTGACTATTCATAAATTTGATCTTTGTCAATTTTTTTAAGTATGTATGTATTACATTGTTACCATAATATAAGTGATAGGTACATGACAAAAATGTCCTTTTAAAAACTGAACAAACTTTTTAGATCGTAAAAACGTTTTTAGTCTGCAATAATATTGTATGGCCGATAAAAATTCTTAGGTTGCATTACATTGAGTAGAAAATTTTTGTTTTTGTCTATTATTCCTTTTTGAGTTATTGATTCTGATTATAGCTAGCAATAGTTGTCTTATTATTAAAATTATTATTCTATCATGTCTTAGGAATAATGCTCAGAGTTAAAAAAAATTATGTAAAAAATATTTTATTTTTATATCAGCATCCCTCAAAATTTGGCGCCCCACAAAGTTCGGCGCCACGGGCGGTCGCCTGGCTCGCCCGCCCCTTTATCCGGCGCTGACTCGACTACACTACATTGTTCATTCTAAAGTTGAGCTAAGTCACAAGTTTTAGACGCCAAAGTGGGATTGACAAGCTGCGGCGACACGACACGCCCACCGATCATGGCATCTGAAACTGGCGTCTTAGATTAGCTTGGGAACGAACGTAGTATAAATAGTAGGTGTTGCTTAAGATTAAGCAGACACTTAAGGAACAGAAAATTATGAATAACAAAGACTTACCAATGCTGAAATATACCATATACGTCAATAAACGCTTTTCGCAAGGAAAAACTACAAAATCTGAAAATTTATTTGAAGACTATGAAAATCGATATAGTCTACATTTATTCCAATCCCACAAAAACCTAATACATCATCATGTAAAGACTTTGGACTAATTAGTCTCATGAGCAACTCTCTCAAGCTACTTCTTAAGACATTTCTTAATAGAATTAATCACCAATGTGAAGAGACAATGGGAAACAAACAATTCGGTTTTAGAGAAGGATTGGGAACAAGGGAAGCTTTGTTCTAAATGTTAACATTACTTCAACGATAATGGGAAGTACAGAAACCAATTTAGGTCTGCTTTATAGATTTTGAGAAGGCGTTTGATAGGGTTCAACATGGTAGGCTGTTTGAATATCTATAAATGATTGGAATAGATGATATATATATATATATATATATATATATATATATATATATATATATATATATATATATATATATATATATATATATATATATATATATATATATATATTGTTGTGATCTGCTTCTTATTTAATTTATATTAATTATTATTTATTTGATTAATTATTTAATTGTCGCAAATCATACATCAAAATTGAATAAAAAATCTCAGGATGTTTTTTTATACTATTAAAAAAAATCCAAATTATCTCACGTTATACTTATCTTCTCTCGTGGGTTCAGTATCTCTGAGTTGATCCTAATCGGGATAAAATAGGGAAAAGAAATAAAGCAAAATATTAAAATAAAAATACAGAATTGTCTTTTATTTATCAAATTAATACTATGAAATCTATCGAATCTAAAAACCTGTGGACACAGATGTCCGAATGAAATTTATACTACTTAAATTTATTATCGTTACAAAAAAAACAATTTATCGGTTTGTTCCCGATGATTTTGGTAAAACAAACTAAACCAAACAAATTTATGTCTTCGCAAGATTACCTATATTTACTATTTATATTTTGAAATATTGGAATTTTAATTCATATGCTTTTTACTCAAAAATCTATTTCCCGAACATAAAAATCTCTTTCACATAAATTGACTGACCTTTTTGCTTCCCTCACTCGGATGTCTTCTCGTGACCCCAAACAGCTCTCCCTCGTTGATTATGTTAAAGGCTACTCATCAAAGCCTCTCTCCGTTGTCCAGCTTCAAAACTATCAGCATACCAGCACTATTCTCCAACAAACCGTGTCTCTTTGACCCGTTCTCGATTCAAACAAAACTCCAAAAATTCTCTGCTCTCCTTCTCACAATAATACAGAATCAAAGAGGTATTTCGTCTCGATTTGATCTGTCTCTCGTTCCACTTTTCAACACTATTCTCCACTATCAACCAACCACTGATATATGCTAACTATCTCTGCACTTAACACGTCGAGACCGCTCTTTCTCGCTGCCAACAACACAATGAATAATTTTTCAACCTCTCTCCATCATCCAATCCATCTTTTCCCCTTCCACATTCCAAGAATCAAAACATTGACTTTTCCATTTGACAAACAACAGTCACCCTCAAATTTGTTCCGACAATCCTAATTACTTTCGGAGAAACTCTCCCACATATACTCGTATTGAAATGAAGATATTAAAATTCCAACTTTCTTTTCAATTATCAATTTCGAGAAATATTGATAATTACCTATACAGTAAACAATTTTTTTCCATTTTAAATCTAAATACATAGTTCTTTTCACTTTAATTATTCACAAAAGTCTTTAATGGTTCCGCGGAAAGCTCGTTAAAAGAGAAATCTATTTACATCCTAACTAAATTCTAATAAATTTTAAAACAGCTTAATATACAGGGTGTATCAAATTTATGTGCCCGCGTTATTAAAAAAAATTAATTTAATTTTTATTTTGCTTTTGATTGATAAAATGCAAACACAATAATATATATATATATATATAAGATTATGGTATTCTTGACTGTATATTCAAATATCAAGCAGTGATTCTTGAGGATGCAGTCTATTTTGGCCCACAAGACAAAGAAAACTCTTTGACTTTCTTCGCTTTCGAATTTATTTTAATTCTTTTTCAAGACATCTGTTGACAAAAATATACAAATATAAAAATTATGTAGGTACTTACAATTTTCTTAATTACTTACTAGTCATGAGATTACATTGAAAAAATTTGAAACTTTACCAAAAGGACAATTATGCACATAGGTATGAAAAATTATTTTAAAAACTTCAGTTATGTTGTCATGTTTGAAATATGTCATGAAATATGTAAAGTGTATACACTTTATATAGGAGGAAAGTAAAACTAGTAACAACATATTTTTTATTTTTTATTAGATTTTATTAGATTGATCTATGAAAAACAAATTAATAACATCAAACCCAATTAGTCCCGTCATTTTTTAAAGCATGTATATAAATTTTAATGTTGGATTATATGATAGAAAATCAGATTATGATGTTGTACTAATTTTTTGTTGATATGCTAATATGTAACAATAAATGTTACTTAATTTGTCTATATCTGATTTTCTATTTATACATTTTTTATTTTTCTGTATATGTGTCATTTCTATAAATAACCTTTTCTGTTCATTTTTTACCCTCTGTAGGATTGACGCTTGTGAAAAATTAAATGTATGATTTAAATTAATCGAGTGGTCGGCTAACGCACAAGCTTGTGATTTATTTGTGTTAATATCACTTCTGTGAGATATTATTCTACTGTGCAATGTACGAAAAGTTTCTCCTATATAAACTTTATCACAGTCTGAGCAAGGAATTTGATAAACAACTGTACATTTGATGTACAACAATTTGTACAAAAATTTATACACTAAAACTAAGGATCCTCTAACGACCAAAGAAAGTTCAAAAGTTGTTTATCAAATTCCTTGCTCAGACTGTGATAAAGTTTATATAGGAGAAACTTTTTTGCTGTTCTTGTTGGCGGGTTTCGAGATCTCAGCCGCAATTGGCCCTGGTTTAACTGATCTATGTCGGTATTTATTGGCGATGAGGGATTCTTTTGACATTTCTGGTACATATTGTGATTTAAGGGCAGCTAACCGTCGTGTTTTGGTTGGTGCAATATTGCTTAGAACTGGAAGCCACTGAGTTGGTGTGCTTTTTATGGTCCCCGTAATATACCTCATTGTCTGATTTAGTTGTGTGTCTAGGACGTTAGTATGGTGACTGTTTAGCCAGACTGGAGCACAATATTCGGCTGTTGAATAGACTAATGCAAGAGCGCTTGTCCTGATTGTGTCTGCATTGGCTCCCCAAGAGGTGTTTGCAAGCTTGTGAATGATATTATTGCGAGTTTTTACTTTAGCTGCAGTTTTATGTAAGTGTTCCTTGAAAGTTAGAGTACGATCCAGTATTACACCGAGATATTTTGGATTTCGGTTATGTTTTAGGGTAACCCCTTCGCTTTCTATGTTTAGTCTGTAGTTCACTTCCCGGTTATTTAGATGGAAGGCAGTAACTTCTGTCTTTGTGGGATTTGGCTGAAGGCCCCATTTTTTAAAATATGTGTTAATAGTATTTAGGTCGCTTTCTAGGATAGCTTGGGCGTTCTCGATGTTTCTTTCTTGTATGCCTAAAGCCATGTCATCTGCATAAATAAATTTGCGTGAGATTGTAGTGGGAGCGTCTGAGGTGTAAATGTTGAACAGGAGCGGCGATAGGTCCGATCCTTGGGGTAACCCATTCTGTAAACTTCTGTATTTACTAGTTTTCCCATTAACGCTAACTTGGAATAATCTGTCACACTGCATTTGATTTATTAGCTTATTAAATGATTGGCATGGTACCATCTGGTACAGTTTAAGTAGTAGTCCTTCTTTCCACACCGTGTCGTAAGCACAAGTCAGATCAATGAATGCTACTGCCGTTTTGATTTTCTTTTGGAAGCCATTTTCAATAAATGTGGTTAGAGAAAGAACTTGATCACTGCAGTTCCTTCCTGGCATAAATCCAGCTTGTTCTACGGGAATATTTTCGCTTACAGAGTGTAAAAGCCTCGCGTAGATTATCCTCTCAAAGATGTTATAGCAGACACTTAAAAGGGCGATTGGTCTGTAACTCTCGGGCAATGAAGCATCTTTGCCTGGTTTGCAGATTGCGATGACTTTGCTTTGCTTGAATAGTTTGGGGAGCTTTTGCGTCGTCATTATCTGGTTGAAGAAGTCGAGGAGCCACTTTCGAGTTTTTAGACCAATGTGTTTTATGAACTCGGGATATATTTTGTCAACTCCTGCAGCTTTGCGGCACTTAATTAAGTCTAGTGCGTTGAAAAGTTCCTCAGTCTCTATTTGCCTCATGATGGGTAGGCTTTGTTGAGATGCAATTTTGTTGCAAAAGTTAGTTGTTATGATATTAGGACCTGTGTCCAGTTTTCTGAGCAGGTTCCAGGCAGTGCGACTACTATGTGTGAAGTTAAGGTTTTCGAGATTTTCCCTCCATCTGGTAGTTCTTGCAGAATTTAGAGACTCTAGAAGTTGTTCACCTAGGTCTGGGTCTCTGGTTTGCTCATATTGATCATACAGGTCTTTGCATTCTTCGGTCCAGCATGGGATGTAGGATTTGGTTAGGCCACGTGGAACATGTTTTTTAGCACAGCTAATTATAAGTTTGGCGAATCTTTCGTAGTTTTCTACCTTAGGCTCAATATATCTGATATCTTTCTCCAATTGTGCTTGGTACTTATCCCAGTTTGCCTTACGAAAGTTCCATCTAGGCAGAGGAATTGAGTTTATAATGGGAATAGTGATGCCCATAGTTGTTATCACCGGCCTATGCTGCGATTTTGGGAAATTATCAAGAGCTTCTCTAGTTGCATGATTATGGCAGTCATCTTTGGTGGATATAAATGTAAGATCTGGGTTGTAGCCTTTTTGCCATCTAGCGGAAAAAAAGGTAGGCTTCTGTTTTGCATCGTGCAGAAGTCTAAGATGCTTGAGCTCCGCCCATTCAATCACTTGTTCGCCTTGGAGGTTGCACTGGTTATAGCCCCATATAGTGTGATGACTATTGAAGTCTCCCGTATATATTGATGGATGCGGGAATGAGGGAAGCACTTCTGGTGGCCATATTGCGTTTGGTGGTTTATATATATTAACTATTGTGATCTTGTCTATTACGGTTGCCAGTATGAAGAGTTCTTGAGATGAGTAAGAATGTACGGTGCTAACATTTTTTATATCTGTTCTACAATAGGTAGCAATTCCATATTGCGGGTGATTAAGTGAGGCTACCAATCTATATCCTGGAATTTGACCTCGGTTGTTCAGTTGTAAGTCATCAGCAGTGTGTGTTTCCTGAACTGTGGCTATGTCAATGCTATGTTTTGCAAGGAGCTTGCTGATGTATTCGCTCTTGCTTCTGCTAATACCTTCAATGTTTATTTGGCATACTCGGATTGTTGGTCCAATTGTCAGATGATTCTGAGAAGAACCGTTTTTTGTTTGTTGCATGGTTGTACTGCAATGTGTTCGCCAGGAGATCTGAAAGATGGTCTGGCGGTTCGATGTTGCTGCTCATTTAGCGTTACCCAGGGTGCACCACGAGGAGGCGAGACAGCTTTGCACCCTTTGGAATAGATAATAAAGATCTGAGACGTTTACAACATCTATATTGGAAACAAGAAGCTTCTATTCTGGTAGACGGCAAAGAAACAGAAAAAATTTGCATTCAAAGAGGTGTCAGACAGGATTGTGTGTTATCCCCAACTATGTTTAACGAATACTCAGAAATGATTTTTAACGAAGCCTTGGAAGGACAATGTGGAGTTCGAATCGGGGGAGAAACTATTAACAACATCAGATATGCAGACGACGCGACACCGCGATCATGGCTGAAAGTGTCGAAGATCTTCAATTCCTTATAGATCGAGACGCTAGAGAATGCTCCAATAACGATCTTACCATAAATACAACAAAGACAAAGTTACTTGTGGTTAGTAAACAAGACGTCCGGCCCTATGCAACTAATTGTTAGTAATGAAACAATAACAAAAGTTAGCCATTTTAAATACCTAGGATGTTGGATAAACGAGACACTAAATCCGGATGAAGAAATTAAAACTCGTATAGAAATTGCAAGAGGAGCATTTATGAAACTTAGATCTATTCTGAACAACTCTCAGCTGAACTTACAACTAAGAATCAAGTTCTTAAAATGTTATGTGTATCCTGTATTACTATATGGATGTGAAACCTGGATCATGAAGGTTAACATGATGAAAAAATTAGAAGCCTTCGAGATGTGGTCATACCGTAGAATGCTTAGAATATATTGGGTTCAACGCATTTCAAACAGAGAAGTCTTAAACAGAGTAGGTTAAGGCGAGGGTGACTTAATCAAGATGATAAAAAAAGAAAACTTGAATATCTGGGGCACGTAATGAGAGGTAGCAGATACAGGATGCTGCAGTTAATAATCAACAGAAAGATCGACGGAAAAATTGGAATTGGTCAGAAGAAATATTCATGGCTCCGAAACCTTCGTCAATGGACTGGCTTATTAGTCGAGGAAATGAAGCTGAAAAAATGGCAAAACCTCGCAATTTTTTCGTCCATCATCGATTTGTACAAAAATTTGGAATTAGGCTCATTACACCCTCTAGTTCATTTTATATATTAAGCCGTTGTACGCTTTTAGTTTTTTAAGGGTGAAAACTACCCCTAATTGTAAAAAAATATAAAATAACATTTTAAACTTTAATATTGTCAACATTTGGTTCTTATTAGTTACATAATGATTGTTTTATGCTTTAAGATATACTATCATAATATTTTAACCCTTAAAACCACCCTTGTTGGAGCTACATATAAAAACTTTATTTATCCTAAAGGAATAATTTCGGCTTGCATCGATTTACATAAAAATTTTGGATTAGGATCGTCTCACCCTGTACTTCATACTATATATCATGCTTAAGGGCGTTGATTATTTTTAGGGGTGTCTTATTGTCAAAAATTATATAAAAACATTGTAAACTTTAATATGGGTAAAATTTGGTTTAGATTGGTTAAATAATGATTGTTTTATACTAAAGGATATAATATCATAATATTTCAACCCTTAAAAACCACCCTTAATAACATTACAGTTTTTATAAGTAGATATTTTAATAGATCTATACAGAAAAAAGTAGAATTAAAGAATTACAAAAACATTTATTTACACAAAAATACGAATTTACAAATATGTACAAATACAAATATTACAAATAGTGGAGTCAATGAAGGTTTTCACCTCCGATTTCGTTGAACCTCCATCGATTTTCATGAAAATTGGTAAGTATGTAGAGGATACCTCCAGAAACAAAGGTGACATGGTGCCTACTTGCGCTTTTACCCGGGGGGGGGGATGCCACCCCTTCTCGGGGGTGGAAATTATTTTATTAAAAATAATACCACTAATCGATAGAGGGACAAATTATAAGTAAAATTTGTTATATAAAGTTATTTCAATAAATCAATAGTTTTTGAGTTATTAAAGATCAAAAGTTTTGATTTTTCCTGAAAAAAATCCATGTTTTAAAGCAGTTTTTCATAAATAACTCAAAAACCATAAGTTTCTTCAAAAAAGTTGTTATTACCAAAATCGAAGATAATATAAAAATAAATAAGCTCCTTATTCGAAAAATCCTTTATTATATATACAAAGTGAGTTATATGCAATTGAATGTATATTTTTTTTCCGGGAGTACTCAAATCTTAGTATTCAAGCTTAAATAACAGGAAAACGATGCACTTTGTTAAATATAGATATTAAACATTTTAATAAAGTACTTAAAGGTAACTATCAAAAAGCTATATAAGAAGTCGATAACATCAAAATTAAGCAAGTTATGATGGAAATAAGAGGACCCTTTCAGATTTTTTAGGGAAGAATGAAAAATGAAACATACGTCATTTCCACAAAAATTAAAATTTATAGTAACCCATTTAAAACTTTATTTATTTTAACATGAGTAATAACTTCAACAATTTTGACCGGTTTAGAGTGCATATTTTTGAAAAAAAAATTCGATTAAAAAAAATTAGAATTTTTAAAATTTTCGTGAATTTCATTTTCTTTTGATAATTACTCCAAAAATACTCGATATACTTAAAAAATGGTAGAGGACAAAATTTTAGTTTGAACTTTTTTTAAGTTTTTTCTTTTTTTAATATTTTTTTACGACAAAAAATAACCGAGATAGAAACATTTAAATCCTAAATTTTACTGCGAGAACCATGTAACCGAGGCCATTTCACCTTGTATTTAAAAAAAAATAAAGGATTTAGAAAATTATGTTTAATACAGTGTTATAGAACTTTTACTTAGCTTTGTAATGGTTTTTGGATAAATCTCATATTTCAAAATTTAACGGAGTTATTTTAAAAAAAACCAATACCATTTTCTTTGAAAAGATTTTATAGCGGAGATTTTGTATGTATACAGGTTGTGGGAAGTCCAATTAGTCGTTTGTTGTAGGAGATACGAAAAAAGTTTATTTAGGTGAGATTGGGGCATAGATAATATCAGAATTTAAATACATTTCCAAATATACAGGGCCACCCATATTGACAGGGTGAAACAAAATTATCTTTTGTTTAATGGAACACCCTGTATATTTTTACATTTTTGGATTCTCCTCTATGTTTATTTCTTAAAATATCAGGTTTTGTGATGTTATACGAAGTAGTTTAAAAGATAATTACGTTTTTATTTTCAAATTTCATAGCAATATTCACCCCCTGTATAATTGTAGTGATTTGACATCAGAAAATAAATTTATGTTCAAGTGATTTTTAATATAATCTATTATTGTTAAAAATTATTAATCTAGAAAAAAGTTTAATTTTAGCTAATACAGGGTTGGTCGAAACTGAATGAGTGTTTTCTCAAAGTTTGAGAGTATGAGTTTTCTCAAACGGAGCAGCCTGTAATGCCTGTAATGAGCATTGTAATGAAAAGCTATTGTATGGCACTTTATTATTTCCCACCCTGCCAGTGAGAACTGAATTTATTATTGAAATCCCTAACTTTATGTCTCTAATTATTTTAAATATTGTAAACGATTAAAAAACAATCAAATTAAATTGAAATGAATAACCAGTGTATATCTTCCACATTTACTTCATATTTAACGTAGCCTGTACCATAACATTGCACAGATTATTATCCCTGTATAGCAACGATATACCATGAATGTGAATTCATACTTGAGAAATGTCCTGTATCCAGTCTCACAAAAAAGGGATTCCTCAAACATAATATATATGCAGACAAAATCAGCTGAAGTGATTTGCGATATCTAATTAAAGGCCCTACCAAGTTGGTTTTGTTGAATATAGCATGGAAGCACGACGATACTTTAGTGATAAGCGTATTTTTCGTAGTAGCTATAGTATGTTGTTTTATATTATGTATTACCTATATTAAATTAGTTTTATTATGTTTCGTTTATCTAAAAAAATGTAAAACAAACAAAAATTCTGTTTTTCTTGTAGTTGTTTTTTCGTATAGATATTGTTTTATATTGTAGTAAATTGAATTTAGTTTTAGTATGTTCCGTTTGTTTGTAGAATTATATTTAATTAGATTTGCTTTAATTACTAAAATAAATAAATTTTCAATTATATTTTATGTATTTGTGGAAAAGGAAATCTAGCATTAGCGGCCACATTTCTATAACGGCCAATTGTTTTCTATTTTTAGTGGCCGTTATTGTCAGGTTTGACTGTACCAATAATATTTTATTAAATTATGAAATATTATTTAAATAAAAAATTTATAAACTTGATAAAAGAAAGTTTGCTTAGAATTTACTCCTCTATCTAATTATGGGGTTATTTTTAATAAAATAGTGTTCACCCATGAGAAGGGGTAACATCCACCCCCAGGATAAAAGCGCAAGTTGGTACCACATCATTTTTGTTTCTTGAGGTATCCTCTAACTACTTACCAATTTTCATGAAAATTGATGGAGGTTCAACGAAATCAGGGGTGAAAACCTTCAGTGACTGCCTTTTTGGAAATATAAAAGATTAATTTTTTTCGTGATTGTCGATTTGCTAATTTTCTGATTTTTGGTTGCTATAAGGTTTAAAAAGTTAATAAAAATTATAAATCATGCACATAAATGTAAAAAAATATTTATTTTACTTAATTAAACGAGATTGCTTGAGCCAGAATGCTGAAATCTGCATTTTTATCATTAAAAAAAAAGGTGGATTTCACCCCTAAAATGCAGAAAGCGCAACTTTTGTTTTTTGAAGTATCCTTTAACTAATCAACAATTTTCATGAAAATCGATGAAGGTTCAAAGAAATCGTGGGTGAAAACATTCAGTGACTACACTTTCAGAAATATAGAAGAATAAGGTTTTCGTGATTTTCGACTTGTTAATTTTCGAATTTTTGGTTGCTATATGGTTTGAAAAATTACAAAAAAATTGTAATTCATGCACATAAATATAAAAAAAATATTTATTTTTCTTAATTAAACGAGATTACTTGCGCCACAATGCGGAAATCTGCATTTTTTACAATTTAAAAAGTAGGGGTGTATTACACCCCTAAAATGCAAAAGCGCAAGTTGATGCTATATATCTTTTATTGCTTGAGGTATCCTCTAACTACTTACCGATTTTCATGAAAATCGATGAAGGTTCAACAAAATAGGAAGTGAAAACTTATAGTGACTGCACTTTCAAAAATCTAAAAAATAATTTTTAAAAAGGGGTGTATTTCACCCCTAAAATGCAAAAAGCGCAAGTTGGCACTATGTCACCTTTGTTCCTTGAGGTATCCTTTAACCACTCACCAATTTTTATGAAAATCGATGGAGGTTCAACGAAATCTGAGGTAATAACTCATATCCACCTTCATTGACTCCACTAAAATAGTTTTTTAGTTATCTTCCAGTATACGAACCGGTTCTGTGGTATTATACATACATTGAAAATTATCTATAAGCGGACTATCCGAATTTTTCGAAAAAAAAATTCGTTTTATAAACATAGCTCCTTAATTTTTGGCGATAAAAAGTTTTTTTTTAAATGACTTTGTAGGATTTTTGAAGAGTTATACGACTGTGTAAACTAAATTTCGTAAGATCCCTTAGTTTTTAATTAGGGTGGGTTTAAAGGGCTCTAATAAGAGGGTGTTTGCTCGTAAATAGAAGTATTAAACAGCTATATCTCGCTAACTTATTACTGTAATGAAAATCTATGCACAAGGGAAATTTAGCTACTAAAAAAGCTACAATTTAGTAGTTAATAATTTTTTTCTTATCTCCATTATTTTCGGAGATATTTTGAAGTAAATGATAAAAAATGGAAAATTCCAAAAAATTAATTTTTCTTTAAACTCCAATTTTTCTAAAATTAGGCCTTTTAAATAGGTCAAACTTCTTGGGTGTATTAACAATGCAAATATAAAAGGAATTACAGAAATGTGAAGACCAATTTTTAATTAGGAGGGTAGTTAGGGGGTTGTTTTTACTGATTTTTTCATAGAGAAAAGCAGGTACCGACCTTTTTTTGATCATAAGTCGCTTAATTTTTAGGCTAGAAACATTTTATTATTATTTTTGAAAGACCTAACTGCATACTTGAAAAAAATTAATTTAAGTTTTCCTTGAAAAATCCAAAGCTTTTCCGTTATTTTACTTTGAATATTTCAAATTATGCATTTGACGAAAAAAGCTAACTTTTAACATGCCGTATCTCGGTTTGTATTGGTCTTAAAAATATTACTGAAAAAGAATTTTCTTTGGGTTACTAAAGGATACAAATTTGATATCTACAGTTTTTTTGATTAAATGGATATTTTTCGAGGTATTCTCAATAAACCCTCTAAAAAAGTCGATTTTTTCATCGAAAAACTGTTACTTTCAAGCGCGAATAACCCGAAAAATATTAGTTTTACGAAGAAAATGTAAAAAATATTTTTTTCTTAAATTACCTTTTACATCGATTCACATGGATAAAATGTAATAAAAAATTCCCACCCCCGAGATGGGGTGGCAACCACCCCCAAGGTTTTAGCGTACAGCAGCATGATATAGAAAATGATCCTTGGACTATTCCCTACCTTCTGTGAAAATTTCAAGTAAATCCATGCTGGACGAAAAAATTGCGAGCCAAAATGCTTCATTTCCTCGACTATATATATTTTTATGGAAGCTACCCGCGCCTAAAATTTGGGTACGGTACTTAAACTTAAAAGAAGAAGAAGATGAAAATCGAGGCTCAACAAGGACTATAGTATCGATAATGAGGATGATTAGATGTTAAGATATCAAAATGATAATGTTTAGTTATTAACTTGATGAGGATGTTTAGATATCAAAAACTCCGAACTAGATTATAAAAATTAAGCCCAGAAAAAGGTGTGTATGTATGATGTACGGCAGGTTAACCAAATAACATAAATGTTATCTTTTGCTGTATACCTATATGACATATTTATTTATATATTCGAGAAAAACATGCATTATGTACGGAAGCGACCTTTGTAATTTGAACGAACCTTTTCAGGTTATTTATCAAAAAATGCAAAAGAAGCTATTGGTAAACTTGGCAAGTTGATATGTCTGACGTAATTTGTTTTGTTATTCAAATAATGAAGGGGTAAGAGGACATCAATAATCCACGCTATTTCAAAAAAGTATACCGTGAATTTTTAAAAAGAATCTTTTTAGGGCAGTCAATGAGGGTATCTGGCTCCGAATTCTTTGCTACTACCTTGATTTACTTGATATTTTCACAGTAAGTAGGGAATAGATCAAGAAACAAAGTCTACCCTATATACTACGGCGCTTTTATCTTGGGGGTGGTTCCCACCCCTTCAAGTGGGTGGAAAATTTTTTTGGTCAAAATAACAACGGAAGTGGCTAGAGAACCTAATTCTAAGCAACAACTGTGGTATAATTTTTTTTAAAACTCAATACTTTTTGAGTTATTCGTGGTTGAAAATTGGCTATTGGGATTGAAAAATGACACCTTTTCGGACGGTTTTTTGCGAATACTTTAAAAACTATGCATCTAACTAAAAAAACTACATAAAACATTTTTTGGCTTATAAAAAAATAAAGAGATTTATTCCTTCATAAATCTTCTAGTTGTAATACAAAAAGAGATATGGTAGGTAAAAGGAGTTTGTTTCTTTGGTGCATGCTCAAATCGGTGTATTCAACTTGACATAACACAGAAACGGTCGATTTTAGGTTTATATTGCTACCAATACCTTTTGTAATACTTAAAAAGACCTTTAAAATGAGCTATATTAAATGTCCATTACATTCACACTATGGTGTATTCCATGAATATACGACTGTTTTGGATTATCGCGACAACGAATATTTTAGTGTGCAACATAAGAAGTACGAAAGTATTTTGCTCTAATAATTACTCCAATAAACCACAATATAATTTGCAATTTACTTTCGTTCTTCATATTTTGCCCAGTAAAATATTCGTTGTCGCGATAATCCAAGAGGGTCCTATATTCGTGGAATGGGGTATAAGCGAGATATATTACAAAAAAATTGATGACTAATGTATTTTAAGAAAAAATGAGAAGTATATTTAACCCCTCATCCACTAGAATTTAAATGCATCGTTTTCCTTCTACAATACCTTTTATTATACAGTGCTAGTCAAAAGTCCGTACCCCCCTCGTATCTTTTGAACGGTTATACCTATAATAGTGAAATTTGGAGGAAGAAAATAAACGGACGTAAGTTTCTTAACTAGTCATGACAGGTGACGTAATAGTGACAGATGACGTTACAGAGCCACTGTGACCGATAATTTTAAATGGGACCTTATGGCAAGTGATACCTCGTTTGAAAGGTATTGAAAATACCTATTCAGTCATACTAATTTTGTTTGAGTTGAAGCTAATTCTGATGAACAAATGAAATAAATATAAGATTGTAGTTTCGCATTTAATTAATAAAAATTCAAAATTCCGCCTATGATTACTTGTCAAACAGGTTGACGTTGACGTAAAAACTACTAGAGAATTAAAAAACGTCAACTTTTTTGCCAAAAAATTCATAGGCGGACATTTGAATTTTTATTAATTAAATTCGAAACTACAATATTATATTTATTTAATTTATTCACCAAAATCAAAATCAACCTAAACTCAAAAAAATTAGTATGACTGAATAGGTATTCTAAATACCTTTCAAACGAGGTATCACTTACCATAAGGTCCTATTTAAAATTATCGGTCACAGTGGCTCTGTAACGTCATCTGTCACTATTACGTCACCTGCCATAACTAGTTAAGAAGCTTACGTCCGTTTATTTCCTTCCTCCAAATTTCACTATTATAGGTATAACCGTTCAAAAGATACGAGGGGGGGTACGGACTTTTGACTAGCACTGTAGTGTTATTTCTATAGCCAAAAAGTAGGACGGTTTTAAAATGAATGGATTTTGAAAAAAAAATAAGATCAAATTATAGAGTGCATTTTTAAATTTTCTTAAAAATTTTCTATCTTTTCCATTTAACTTGAAAATGATAAGGAATGCGAAAAAATGATACCGCAAAAGTGTAGGGTTCTTTTAGATAAACATTTTGTTTTTTTTCATTACTGTATCTTTTATCATTTTCAAGTTACATGGAGAAAAAGGAAGATTTTTAAGAAAATCTAAAAATGTGCTCTATAATTTCATCTTTTTTTTTTTTCAAAAACCATTCATTTTAAACCCGTCCAATTTTTTGAGCATAAAAATAACACTATAATAAAATGTACTGTAGAAGAAAAACGATGCAATTAAAATATGGTGGATGAGGAGTTAAATATACTTCTCATTTTTTCTTAAAATACATTAGTCATCAAATTTTTTGCAGCATATCTCGCTTAGTGTGAATGTAGTGGACATTTAATATAGCTCATTTTAAAGGTCTTTTCAAGCACTACCAAAAGTATTGGTAGAATTATACACCTAAAATCGACCGTCTCTATGTTATTTCAAGTTGAATATACCGACTTGAGCATGCACCAAAAAAAAAAAAACAAACTCTTTCGCCTACCATATTTCTTTTTGTATTATAACTAGAAGATTTACGAAGGGACGAGTCTCTTTTATAACCCACAAAAATATTTAATATAGTTTTTTTAGTTAGATGCACAGTTTTCGCATAAAACCGTCTGAAAAGGTGTCATTTTTCAATGAAAATGGCCAATTTTGAACCACGAATAATTAAAAAAATATTGAGTGTTCGAAAAAAATTATAAAACAGTTTTTGCTTAGAATTAATTTCTCTAGCCACTTCCGTGGTTATTTTGACCAAAAAATTTTCCACTCCTTTGAAGGGGTGAGAACCGCCCCCAAGATAAAAGCGCACATCGGCATAGGGTAGACTTTGAATTAGGAGATTAGGGGCTATTCCCAAAATTTCATTAAAATCCATGCAGTAGGATAGAATTCGGAGGTAATATCCTGTTCTTGCTCTCATTTACTGGCGTATTTGTAATGCCTGGGTTTGTCGGTCTGCATATAAATAAAACACTTTATTATTGCTTAAACTTTCTTATTGCTTAAACGTTTCGACTTCTTAGCCATTTTCAAGAACCTCTTTAATTACACTTCTCCAAGAAATTAACGCACCACCACGTTAAAAATGGGTAATTTTTGATGTCTCGAATTTCCTAAACCTGTTGTACGATTTAAGTGATTTTTATAATAGGTTACAGCCTTATTCTTTAACAATATCGCTGTAATAATATGGTTGCTAGATAGGTAAATTGTCATTTTATACCGCCATACCGGGTGTACCAACTACCAATAAAACTGTGTTTTTTCTCAAAGTTCGCATCACACTGTGGAATGTTCGAACATTTATAAAATATTGAAATTAAAACCCAACTATAACCCATGTTTTCTTAATATTCTGTTTTTTTATTCATTCGCTTATGTTGGATAATAAAAAAATTAAGTACTTTAACAACTAGCCATGTTTTTTATCAATACAGGGTGTTTTTAAATAACTATGGAAAACTTTAAGGGGTAATTCTGTAAGTCTTTTTAAAGACTGATTACATGCTATGATTTTTTTGTGACGGATAATCTTGAGTTGGGGTTGATTTCATGTAATCGAATGAACTATCCTTAAGTAAAGTCGTCCCAGGAACGCAACTTATAAATGTTGGCAATATAATTTTAAAGTGTTCTACTTTAAAATGTATATATAGTATATGACATGTCTGAATTACCGATATAAATGAGTCAGATTAAATAATTGATGGATTCGACCGTTACTTGATGGAAGTTCATTTTATCTAACAATAAAACACTGAAAACGTTTGTTTTCTATACTTCCACCAAATTTGTTATAACTATGTATATGACTACAGCTGTTTCGGCAGAGTGCCTTTCTCTCTTGAGATCTCTGAATCTTGAATCTCTTGAGAAGGGCACTCTGTCGTAACAGCTGAAGTCAAATAGTTATAATAAATTTTGTGGAAGTATAGAAAATAAACGTTTTCAGCGTTTTATTGTTAGCGTCAGATTAAATTAAATTGGAAGAATTTTTTACTAAGCAACAACATTTTTGTTTAATTTATTAATATTTTGTATTTTGACAACGACGTCCGATTTGGCTGTCGAATCGTTAATAAAATCATTTTTTTTTTAGTTAAATTGTGCCTTATTTCCCAATTAGAATAGTTATTTACAAAAATGCCACAAGGAAATAGCTTCAGAAAAACAGCAAGTAATTCTACGTACATACAGCTATTTTTCCCTAATGCACTGCACAGCAGGAAACAACCACAAGAAATAAAATACAAATGGAATCAAAAGATCTTTCAGAGACTAATTCAAAGAGCTCTGAAACAAATTCAAATTAATAAATGTCGCGGAAAAGAACAAATACAAACAAAACAGAATGAAAGATTACGTTATTACCGAGGGCCGAAAGTCCCTGAAAACTTCTATAATGTTTATTTTAATAAGTTACAGTGGTGAAAAAAAAAAGAGAAAATTTAGTGTGATTTTTAATTTCAAATATCTCATTCAAAAGAAACTTTTTATTCATTTTAAGGGACTTTCGGCCCTCGGTAATAAAGTAATCTTTCATTCTGCGATTAAATTGTTCAAAAATATTTGTTAGTTTTCTCAAGATTCGGAAAAATGAATGGATTTAAAAAGCACTGGAGCCGAAATTTTATACCTACACCCTGAAGACAATTTACAATATTGCTTATTTTACAATTTTCATCTCATAATCTTTTTAGATAGTCCGAGAGATTATTGTTTGATTTTTTTAATATAAAATATATTTGAGCTATATTGAGGTTTCTTCCGTCCAGTTTTTTCTTTTAAGTAGCTTTATAAATTTACTGTAGTTCACCTTGCCGTAATATTTTTAATAATCAACAATAAAACGGTAACTTTACAAATATTTAAGTCTCGTCTACTCAATTTGAAATGTCAAAGTACTGGAATTGGGTTGCTAAGCAGAAGTATGTAGAGATAAAACTCATAGACGCCTAATTATTTCCTCGTGATAAGATCACCAGATTCGACGCCGGCAAATCCAAACTTTCTATTGCATTAAATCTCATTAAATCTGATATTATTATCAAGCTAGCCTAGATAAAGAAAGGGCACGACAGAATCATGTTAATGAATGACTTAATCATATGGTAAAAGGAATTCAACTGTTTGATAATTTGATTGTTTGATTACAAATTTCTAAATGTACGATAAAAAACTCGGATTGTATTTAGGATATATAGGTCTGGATCCCGCGTATGAAAAAAAGTTGATTAATAGCAAGCTGAAAATTTGTTAATAGCTTAAGGGTGTCTAGTCGGACAAACTTTGATATATGGGAACACTGGAACAGGGGAAGTTTTAATTGTGGAACAGGTTAAAAATTTGGAACGGTCAGACCACGAAAACGGCACATGTATTTTGTCCGATAGAATCCAAATGGGCGTTTTAATGAGTGGAACATGTAGAATATGTCAAATGACAGGAATTATGACAGGTGATAAATAGCAGTCTGATTTTTGCATGAGAGTTTAATCTCTGTTCGGAGAGTTTAAGTCTATTCTGTCGGACAAAATAAATGTGCCGTTTTCGTGGTCTGACCGTTCCAAATTTCTAACCTGTTCCACAATTAAAACTGCCCCTGTTCGAGTGTTCCCATATATCAAAGTTTATCCGACTAGACACCCTTAAGCTAATATCCGACTATACACCCTTAAGCTTAATATTTTTAAAAAATAATAACATATTATGTTATTTTGGAAGAGGCAAAAATGATTTCCTTCGAAACAGGTAATGGTTGAAGCGTTGAAGAGCTTCTTTATAGGATAATGCTACTAATGCTGTTTTATCTACGTTAAAAAAAGTAAATTAGAATCAGACCAGATTTTTATTGGGAGTAGATCCGAAGTTATAGTAACATAAAGATTACTATTTCTTCTGTAACTTCCTTAGGAGTTACTAGTTTGATTTTTGTTTGGCCAAATCTTTTTTTAACGAATGGCATGTAGAGCTCCATTCCCGGGAAATTTCCAGGATAAATTTCCCGGGAAATCAGTAAAAATGGAAATCTCGATTTCCGGGAATTCCCACAGATTTCCCGGGATTTTTTAAAATATTTTATTTTAAATTATGAGCGGAGATATTATTATCTCACAATGAATAAATGATTATGCTACAATTATCTCTGTCTGCATAATAATCATTTTAAATTATTCCACTTAAAATATTTCTTTCTCAATTATATTCTAAATCTTCCAATTTTGGCGTTAAATCAGAATGTATCATATGTCATATCGGTCAGCATAAACATTCTCTTGTTTATACGACCAATCTGATTCATTTTGAATATATAACATAAATATTGTTGTATAATTTTTCTGGGAAAAATTTAGAAACTAAATTTATACCAGAGACCATGAGATCATAGATTTTCATCGCCCTGTATATGACCAAAAATTGTAAATATTATAATTTAGTTAGTAAACAGTGTTTTCGCGGAAAGTGAAATCGTTAAGGTGGTTTGTTAATGGTTCTCTGAACGGACTTAGACAATGGTGCGGTAAGATTAGAAAGTACATTTTATTTCGCTTTGGAATCGACAATAGGACATTTGTAAATGATTCGTAGAAGGAGAGACTGTAAACAAATTTATTGAGTTAAGAATATAAGGCTTTTTGTTTAGCATTTGGAAACAGCGAAAGTAATTTGGTATCTCCTAGAATTTAACAAAACGGAAAAGTTGTATACAAAATAAATTGGTTCTTAAGAAATGAAAATATGGATGTAGTGGGTAGAGAGTATGTTTGTGATTGGCGGAGAAAGATGGATGGAAGGGATGAGAGTGTTGAGTCTGAGTTTGAGGAGAGAAAAAATGGGACTGTGTAATAAAGATTTGGAGAGCGCAGTACAGTTTTTAAAAAGTTAGAAGTCGGTGTAAAGTGGTGAAGTTGGCCTTTGCGAGCAGAATTGTTTGAAACGAAATCGTTGACCGAGTTGAGAAGTTAATTTTCCTTGTGTCAGAGGAGATTCCTGTTTCTGTCTAGAACGAGTAGCCGATTGGTATCAATTTGCACAAGATATCGAGCAGAGAGAAAACTGAGTAGAGAATTCGAGCGAGTCCTGTTTGTTTGTTTGTGAAGCAGCTTGGACGAGAAGGACCTTTCGCAACATCCTAGGAGCACGTGTGGGATAATCGAGGACTACGCAATCCGGGGGAAGAAGTAAAGATGAAACAAAAACGTTAGTCAAATTATCTGTGAAACGGAGAGAGTTGTTTTATATCCACACCATATTTGTTTATTTTTGTATTGAACAGTTCGATAGCATAATTTAGTCATTCCAAAATTTAAAGAAGAAATAAGTAATCAATTCAAAAGGAGAAAAGTAAGTTTTATTAATTTTTTGTAAGAATAGTCTAACGAATTATTTAAATAAAATTTTTGTTAAAACAAAGAAGATATCAGAATTAAAGCGTAATTTATTAGATGAGAAATAGTTGCAACAAATTTGAATTTTAGCATATTTTTAAATCTTATATTTATGGTATATTGGATAAATAAATATTATTTTTAACATTTATATGACATTATGTGTGTTTAATTTCCCTGTTTTGTCCTGGATGAAGTAAGCAACTAGAGATACTAGAAGCCACAAACCAAAGGTAATGCATTAAAAATAAAATAGCCCTGAGAATAAAATTTATTAGAAAATTTAATTTAATTTTGGTTTTGTTTTACATAAGTAGTAATTAAAATAACTAAGTAATTAATCAAAATTATTAATAAATAAGAATTTGCTGATCAATCTCACAACAGAGAGAATTACAGAGCACAACAATATTTATTTTGAATTTAAATTATGAAGAATTAGTACATAGTGAATTTAATACGTTATTATATTGGTGCAAATCAGCTGACCAGACATTAAAAAAAAATTATTCACTGCACTAAAAAGCATCATATCGACATCAACAAAAAGCGCGTTTTAAACTTTAAGCAAATTTATGTCCAAAAAAAGGATTTGAAAGATCAAATAGTGAACAATTTGTGTTTTCTTAAAACATAAATTTTAATAACAACAACGAAAATTCAGATTAAACACAAATTTATATTTTTTCTATTTTTAAAATTTCCTTTAAAATTTTGAATTTTCTTTTAAATGTTTGAATTTTTTTCTAAAAATTTTCTAATCATAGGACCCCGCACAAACCTCATGTAAAATAGGTCCCAGTAAATTTCGTTCATACTTTGGGAAAATACTCTTTGAAGCATCATGATAAAAAGTTCTCATGGTCACAACTCAATCGTATGAAGGATTTTTAAGATATAGAGGCCCAAACTCGGAAAATTATAAGATTTACGGGGTATTCCGATTCCGTGAGTTACTGGTTATTTGGCAACATGTAGAAGTTTGGATCGAGGAAAAGTACTAGTAGTCTAGGATTTTTTCCTGGCTATCCAATGGCGACCTTTACTTTGACATTGAGCTTCAACGGACCTCATTTTCTAGAGTTTCGAGGGTTTTAGGCATTAAATTGATATAAACAGATTAATCATGGGTTTTTGGGATCGCAAAACACGAATATGCCATCAGAATTGCCCACCGGATGAGGTGGTGGCCAGGGCCACTGCAAGGGACGTCATCATGTAGAGGTTCGATGGTTTTCGGCATTTAATTGATGCACATGAATTACTGGAGGGTTTTGTTGAGGTCGCTAAATACGAATATGAAACCAGAACCGACTCCCGGAGCACCTGGTTTCCAAGGTCAATGAAAGGGGCTCCTGAAGTTTCGAAGGTCTTTGATACTACATTGATGCAAACGGATTAGTCATAGGTTTTTGGAATTGCTGAACACGAATACCCCATCATAACAGACATCGGAGTACCTGGTGCCAAAGACACGTCATGCTTTGGAGATTCGAGAGCTTTCGGTACTAAATTAATGGAAACTGATTACTCACAGGTTTTTGGGGCTGCTTAACGTGAATTCGATATCATATCCGATCCACGGAGCACCTGGTGCCTAAAGCAGGTCTTCTTCTGGAGTTTCGACAGGTTTTGGCATTAAATTGATGCAGATGGATATTACTCATTAGCTTTTGGGGCTGCTAAAGACAAATACGCCATCAGAACAGACACCGGGGTACCTGGTGCCTAAGGCACGTCATCTTCTGGGGTTTCGAGAGTTTTCGGTACTAAATTGATGCAAGCGGATTACTCTTGTGTTTTTGGGGTTGCTGAACACGAATATGACATAGATAATAAAAGACTCTTGTGTATCTAGTGGCCACGATAAAGACCACTATCAAAATAGAATGTAGTAAATCAATATTAAAATAAATGAAGGAAAAACATTGTCAGATATAAATTGAGTTTATATTTTTTATAAATAATTAAAACAATTGAATAGCACAACATAGTTATTTTAATAAAAATCTACAAATGGCAAAAAAAACTATTCATCAATTTATACGCTTTCTTTGAACAGCAACTCAAAAAACATCTGAGCACTCGGTGTGTATTAATCCGTTTTCATCAGTTTGGTACCAAAAACCCTCGAAACTCCAGAAGATGACGTGCCATAGTGCATGTTCGGTAGTACGCATGTATGCATGTTCGGCAACCCCAAAACCTAAGAGTAATCCATTAGATTCCTCCGAAACTCCAGAAGATAACCTGTCTTAGGCACCAGGTGCTCCTGTGTCTGTGCTGATCACGTATTCGTGTTCAGCAACCTCAAAAACCTATAACTAATCCGTTTGCATTAATGTAGTACCAAAGACCCTCGAAACTCCAGGAGCCCCTTTCATTGACCTTGGAAATCAGGTGCTCCGGGAGTCGGTTCTGGTGGCATATTCGTGTATAGTGTATAGCGTCCTCACAAAACCCTCCAGTGATTCATTTGCATCAATTAAATGCCAAAAATCATCGAAACTCTAGAAGATGACGTCCCTTGCAGAGGCCCTGGCCACCACGTCATCCGGTGGGCAATTCTGATGGCATATTCGTGTTTAGCGATCCCAAAAACCCATGATGACGTCCGTTATGAAGGTCAGGGTCAAAGTAACGGTCGCCATTGGATAGCCAGGAAAAAATCCTAGACTACTAGTACTTTTCCTCGATCCAAACTTCTACATGTTGCCAAATAACCAGTAACTCACGGAATCGGAATACCCCGTAAATCTTATAATTTTCCGAGTTTGGGCCTCTATATCTTGAAAATCCTTCATACGATTGAGTTGTGCCCATGAGAACTTTTTATCAGGATGCTTTAAAGAGTATTTTCCCAAAGTATGAACGAAATCCATTGGGACCTATTTTCCGTATAAATGGATATTGGGGGTCCTTTATAAATTTTTATACCAATTACATTAAAATATTAAAAAACAACAATTTCTTCTTTTTACTTTTAAATTTCACGATTCCCGGGAATTCCCGAGAAATCCAAATTACCGACTCCCGATTCCCGGAAAATCAAAATGGGACGGGAAAATGGAGCTATGGGCATAAGTCTAAGTTTAAAACTACCAAAAGAACTTAAAGCTAAACTAAAACCTAAGAAGTTTTTGATTTAACCCGGCACCTGCCACGTGGGGTGCTACCAGCACCCCATAACACATTTTCATCAAATATTTCGTATTTCAAGTTTGGTAACAGTGCTGTGCGTCATAGTAGCTTTCTATAATATTATACAGCATAGATCTGTTTGCGTTTGAACTGGTTATTTAGTGTTATTCTGAACTTGTAGACCAGGGTAGAAAAATAAATATGAGCGATTTCAGGGTAAAAATCAATACAGGTATTTGAAGGTGCTAAATGGTAGAATGGATATAATTAATTAAAAATACATACAGAGGTACTCGTAAATCGACCTCATTTTTTTTATAAATAAGGCCAAAATCAGAAAATATGGTTTTTTGCCTATAGAATTTTTAGTATCATATTTACAGCAAACGTTGTTTTACGAAAGTTGTGTATCATGAAAAAACGATTGATTTGAATTTTTATAAGTTAAAATCCATAAGTAATTATCCGAGATAATTGCAAAAAACCACGTTTTTTGCACTATTTTGTAACTGTTAACAACTTTTACCAAAAAGGCCGTAAGGAACTTATTGTACCTTGATCACGAGGCAATTAAGTGCCTTTATTAGTGTACAAAATTTTAAGAAGATCTATTTGTTAGTTTACGAGTTATGTTAAATGTTTATCCCAGACATCGAATGTTTAAACAATCATTGTTCCTAGGAGTATTTTCAGAGCTTTTTGGCAAAGTGCAATAAGTTCTTAAAAACGCAAAGTATCAAAAAAGTTAAAAAAAAAGAATATATTTGTTTTTCTACGACCGTTTAATAATATGCTCATTATTCGCTATTTTTTCATAGATAATAGCACCCATTACTGTACCCGTGAGTAATAATTCATTACTCACGGACTGAAGTTACTCACGGGTCATTACTCACCGACTGTACCGACTACAGGACTTGTGCGTAGTCGGTTCAGTTCGGCTATTCCTATTCCGTTCTGCGGAACCTTAAGTTCGTTTTGCGGCTACTGCTAGCGTCAATTTCCAGCCCGTGGAGCCGTAGCCTTACTATATTTTGATGCTGTGACACACACCAGACGCTCTTAAAATTTTCGATGCAGCGGTTCTCTGGCGACATATCCTGGAACCCATCCACCGCCAATCGGTTTTATGACTTCGACGGCATATCATAAATGCGTGTATCGTGGTGCAGCACAGACGATTGAGCGGTTCTTTGGCGTTTCTTGTTGTGGGTGTTGCCAAATCTTGTTTAATGATGGAAATTACAGACTCGAACTATATTTTTACTTGAATTCTTTACTCCCATATCAAATTATTTTTATATGGGACTCATCGTATTCTTATTTTTTTATCTTATAGCTTAAAGGGCGACTTAATTAGGTACATTTTTATCTGGAAAAAAAGTAATCTACTAAATAAATTATTTTTCAAACTCTTTGAAACTAATTTCACAAACAGTCAAACAGAATTATCAAATCTGTAACCATTGACCAGTTGGAATTGACTTGAGTTATTTGTCAGAAGGATTGACTTTAATAAAAATAAAATTATTGACTCCATAAAAATAAAGATAATAAACAGTTATCTTACCTTATTTATTATGCTCTACAGGCCTTGTATTTACAATTTTACATAATACAGTTTATACTACTAACTTATTATATAATTTTATTTGATGTATATCATGTAAACATTGCTGAACTATGGTTCTCCTATTTTTCGCCTTCTCTTTCCAGTCTATAATTTCCATTGATACTATTATATTTCTGAAACTTTCTTGCAGTCTTTTTCTTGGTCTACCTCGTCTCCTAGTCCCAACTGGTCTTCTTAGCAGTACCATCTTTGACATTCTTTCCGTATCCATCCCCTCGACATGACCTGCCCACCTGATTCTTTATGACTTTGTGTATCATTATTATACTTGGTCCCTTGTAAAGCATCCTTAATTCTTGATTGGTGCTTCTATGCCAGCCGTCTTCTGTATCTGTATTCTTTCTTCTTTCCCCTAAAAACAGCTCTAAGTACGTTCCGTTCTCAACTCTCTATCATTTCTTCTTCTGTTTTATTTAGCACCCATGTCTCACATCCGTAGGTGACTGTTGCTCTTATTAAGGTTTTGTATATTCTGGTTTTCGTCTTTCTCGATACGTACTTTGACTTTATTTTGAATAATTTTTTTGTTAATATTAATTTGTGAAACATCACTATTTCCCAATTAATGGGTTGACAGCCTCTTAGGGCCGGTTGTTCGAACGATAATCAAAATTGGAATTCACTGATCATTATCAAATATTTAATTACAATTATATTTGATTAAGCGTACTTCTGACAGATGTCACATTTTGAGGTTATGTTGACTGATTTATTTTATTATTTTGGTTTTAATTTAAAATAAACCATAATTAAACTCTTTCTGATATTAATTTCTTGTTTTTACTTACAAATCAATAATAATAGTAAGCAATTTTTAATAATTTACGAGCTGCGCCTATATTTTAATTACTGTTTTACCTACAATCAATGAATGATTAGGGTTTTACATGTATTTTTGATGTCTCGATTTGATTCCCATCAAGAAAATTGATTACAATAAACTGATTGATTATAATCACCTTCTTGATTAGCGTTCGAACAACCGGCCCTTAGAGTTATAAATAGTTTTTCTTATGTGATATGCTTTCCCTCATAACGGTGTTATTTCTTGAACATTACTCTTTAATACTTACTAATAACTCCTGAAAAGATTTTTTAGACATTCTTGTAAAATTAAAAAACTTCTCTGGGCCTTTTATTACATTAATTTCGTTATATAATGTGTAAAAAATCCCTTATACTTTCGTCCCTTTATGATAGGATGTATCCAATATCTGCGTTTCTTTTTTTCTGTAATCTAAGATAAAGTAAACTTGTATTTATTACAAAAGACAAATCGTCATAACTTTCAGACATCGTGTCGTACAGCAGCCAACACGCGACTAAATTTGGCAACAACGAAATACAAATACTTTAAATCGTAGCATAGCTGCCGCTGTTACACTGCGCCATGTGTTTTAAGCTGCCTCGACGTCGAATCGACGTGCGCCGCCTGGTGTGTCCTTGTCCTTAAAATTTGCCCACAGATAGACAAAACATAGGACTTTAAGTGGTGAGAAGGATTTGAATTATATTACAATACCAAAAAGTTACATGCAATATTATAGTCAAAAATATAGGAGTCTACTGTAAGTACAATTAACTCGAAAATATCGACCTCACGACAAAAATTGTTAAAAAGAAATTGTAATAATTGTAAATATAATTTATTTGGAATAATTTCAGTTCCCACCATTTTTGTCGAAAAGTTAAAAATGGCGGAGATATTGAGCAAAACAGGTTCTCCTTTAAAATCAAGATGGCGGCTAACGTAACGGAGGAACTCATTCGTGATTTTAAATTTAGGCTACCATTGACTCCCCTAAAGATAAGAAAAATAAAATTTTGGGCAGCTCGGCATCCAAGGTCAAATGCTATCCCGACTGGACTAATATATACTTTTGAGTCTGATATTATTGCATGTAACTTTTTTGGTATTGTAATATAATTCAAATCCTTCTAACCACTTAAAGTCCTATCTTTTGGTTATCTGTGGGAAAATTTTCAGCCAAATCGATGATGATGTATTTTGGGAATGGAGGAAAATGTAAAAAAAAACGGTATTTTAACGTTTTTTACACTATAAAATTTGATCAAAAACTTGTTTTGATTCAAAATAACTTGTTATAATGCGATATAATGACATTTTTGAGTCCTTTCTATTAAAATTTTATGTTTTTCATTGATACTTTACGACAGAAAATGCAAATTTGTTTAAATAAACACCAAATCACTGTAAAATCGCATAAAATAACATTTTGAGAAAAAAAAGAAGAAGATTTTTTGACCTTAAATATCTTATTTTTACGTCCCGCAGAAGCTATATACCAATTTTCAGACAAATCGGAGATCCAAAATTTTTTGCCTGAGTGATTTGACATGGAATGTACCATACCTATTTATATACAGGGTGGTTCATTTTATTCGCCTCGGTATCTGTACGGAAAACGACTTGATTTAAAAAAAATTCTTTATAGAAATATACCGGGCCATTAACACTGCAATCTAAAAATAATGTGAATTATACAGGGTGCTTCAAAAAAGAGTGGTATATCAAAGATATATTTTTTTATGGAAAACCCTAGACCTGACGAAATTTTTAAATTGCCCTTTAAAAAGAAGCTTTAAAAAGAAGCTAGGCTATACCTAAGTACAGGGTGTTTTGATTTATTTCAATTTTTAGAAAAATGTAAAGATTTAGAAAAAAAATAAATATGTGCAAATCTAAGAATCAGTGACAATTTTTTTCTTCGATCTTCATAATATACTTTTTAGCATATTTAAACAAATGTTTATTGTAACAAAATTTATAATTACTTAATCGTACATTTTTAGATTTAAAAATTAATTAAAAACAAAAACGTTCTCAAATTTAAAAAAAATTATGTATAGATTATAATTATTCATCTTCGTTAATTCTACAGTTTTTGTACAGGTTCATTAATTTCTTCCACATTATCCATAATTTGAGGGGGGTATGGCAAAAATAAAACATTACGTACTTCCGGTGCTTACTTATGGAGCTGAAACACTGACATTGACTAAAACATCAATAAGAAAATTACAAGTAGCACAACAAAAAATGGAAAGATCCATGCTTGGCCTAACTTTGAGAGACAGAATACGAAATGATGAGTTACGGCGAAGAACTGGAGTGGAAGGCATCATAAAGCGCATTACGAAGTTGAAGTGGAAATGATCAGGACACGTCGCAAGACAGAGAGACAACAGATGGACAAGGAAGATCTTAGAGTGGCGGCCAACGGCGGACAAACGAAGTCGTGGAAGACCACCTACCAGATGGACCGACAATATTAAGAGAATAACGACAAACTGGATTGCAGCTGCCCAGGACAGAGAAGGGTGGAGACATCTTGAGGAGGCCTATGTCCGACAGTAGACAAATTTGGCTGTGTGATGATGATGATGATCCATAATTTCTTGAAATAAATCAATTGTACCGAGCTTTGCATAAATTGCAAAGATGACACTGGCGAAATAAAATGCTAAAACCTTTTGACAGTTATTATAGATGACGAAAGTGGAAGTTGAAGAAAATTTGTTTCAAAAAATTAGGGATAATGTTTAAGAAATAAGAAATTAATGAACCTGTACATAAACTGTGTAGAATTAACGAAGATCAATGATTATAATCTATACACACATTTTTTTTCAATTTGAGAAGGTTTTTGTTTTCAATTAGTTTTTAAATCTAAAAATGTACTATTAAGTAATTATAAATTTTGTTACAATAAACATTTGTTTAAAAATGCTGAATAATCTATTATGAATATCTAAGAAAAAATTTGTCACCGACTCTTAGAATTGTAAATATTTATTTTTTTCAAAAAAATTTTATATTTTTGGAAAAATTTAGATGAATCAAAATACTCTATACTTAGGTATAGTCTAGCTCAGGGGTGGCGAACCTTTTTATATTAGAAGGCCAATTTTCATTTTACCATTTTTGAGAAGGCCGCATCCATATATATATATATATATATATATATATATATATATATATATATTTGTACAAATATTTTCGACCGTACTGTGTTAAATAGTGATTTTTTGAATAACGGCAATTCGGTCAGATGAAATAAAACTCTATTTGTTCTAGGTCTCAATATTTCCATATCTAATCTTAATAAATTTACAGTTTTCTCCTGAAGAAGTCACCAAATAGTGACGAAATATTGAGACCTAGAACAAATAGAGTTTTATTTCATCTGACCGAATTGCCGTTATTCAAAAAATCACTATATATATATATATATATATATATATATATATATATATATATATATATAAAATGAAATGATGTTGGATAATCGAGTACAAATATAAAAATAAATAATCAAAATCATTGGCTAATACTCGTAAAGTGAATGTGAATTTAGTTGGAAATATATAAAATGATGAAAGGGTGTGATGACCCTTTCATCATTTTATATATTTCCAACTAAATTCACATTCACTTTACGAGTATTAGCCAATGATTTTGATTATTTATATATATATATATATATATATATATATATATATACGATTTAATTAAAGGGATTTATATGCAAAATTAAAATACATAATTTTCTTTGCAATTAAATAGTTTATTTTTTAAAATGACATACAATTAATAAATTCCAAATAATTTGACATTTAATTTTACGATCCAGAAAATTTAATGGGATTTCTGTGGTTGTTTATTGGATGACAAAAAAGAAATATTTGGTTCAATTGACGTGGTACGTAATTTAAGTTGATCTTCCAAATGAACATCACTTATTTGACTTCTTAGGCTGGTTTTAATTTGAGTCATGTATGAAAATGTTGCCTCGCAACAATATGTACTTCCAAAACATGAAAGAATTCTTCGTGCGTGTTATCTTAGACGACGATAAATAACTGCAGTCTTCCATATTTCAATAGGATCTTTTTTTGAATCGAATTGTGATTTAAAGATATTATCTTCTCCTATCTCAAATAATTCCATTTGATATTCTTTGGGCGCTACGTCGATATCAACAAGGTGTGGTTCGAAAGTTAATTTAAGTGTGAGAACAAGTTTTTCAAAATCTGAGAACCTTTTATTATATTCTTCAATTAATATACCCAGAACAGAAACATACTCATCCAAATTTTGAGGGGAATAATTTTGCTCCATCATAATTTCCGATAACTGTGGGAAATGTTCTTTAGAAATTTCTAATCGACTTAGTAAAGATTTAAAGAATAAAAGTTTTTTTCGAAAAGCTTGAATTTTTTGCCACATTTCGTATACAGGGTGTCCAGAAACTCTACCGACAAACGAAGACAGGAGATTCCTCAGGTAAATTTAAGATAATTTAACCCAATTCACTTAGTCCGAAAATGCTTCTTAAGGGAGCTAGAGCTCTTTGAAGATGGCGTCTTGTAATTAGTTTTTCGTAAATACCTCCAGAACGCTTTTATTTAAAAAAACAAAAATTGGTACGCGTATTTATCTTCATGATATAAATCTAATCCATACATTGCAAATTTCTAGTACCGATCATAGGCGTCCGTTTTGGGTAGGGCAACGGGTATTTTATCGCATAACTTTTTTATCTTTAACTTTTATGCATTTCTGACACTGGATTATTAAATTGTGAAGTATTCTAGTACTAAAAGGTACTCTTGTTTTAAATCGGTAGGACACACCGTTTTCTAGAAAAATCGATTTGAAAATTTTTCACTTTCTGAATTACAAAAAAAAGTTTCAAAAAAAAAACTGTTTAGAAAGACGAAAACTGGTACATTTATTTATATTCCAGAGATGAATCGATTTCATTAATTGCGAATTTCTAGTACTGGTCATAGGCGTCCGTTTTGGGTAGGTCAACAGTTATTTTATAGCATAATGTTTTTGTCTTGAATTTTCGAGCATTTTTGACACTAGATTATTAAATTATGAGGTATTCGAGTACTAAAAGTTACTCTTACTTTATGTTGGTAAAATACTTCGTTTTTTGTTGAAAAGTTCTTTCAATTTTTTTTTCAAATTCCAAAAACGAAAAACTTTCAAATCGATTTTTCTAGAAAACGGTGCATCCTACCGACTTAAAGCAAGAGTACCTTTTAGTACTAGAATACCTCACAATTTAATAATCCGGTGTCAAAAATGCATAAAAGTTAAGGACAAAAAAGTTATACGATAAAATACCCGTTGCTCTACCCAAAACGGACGCCTATGACCGGTACTAGAAATTTGCAATCGATGGAATCGATTCATCTCTGAAAAGTAAATATGCATACCAATTTTCGTTTTTCTAAATAGAAGCCTTCTGGAGGTATTTAAGAAAAACTAATTTCATGACGCCATCTTCAAAGAGCTCTAGCTCCCTTCAGAAGCATTTTCGAACTAGGTGAATTGGGTTAAATTGTCTTAAAATTATCTGAGGAATCTCCTGTCTTCATTTGTCGGTAGAGTTTCTGGACACCCTGTATATGTTATAGTCAAAGCCCGAATTTCAGGCACTCCTAGGTTTGACTAGGCAATCCTCAGGTCTGACTGACGGTCTTAGTCAAAGCCCGAAATAAATTATAGTTTCGGCCTTTGACTAGGCAAACCTAGGAGAGACTAAGTTTTTCAGGCAAAGGTCGAAATTTAATTTTATGAAATCGGGGTTTGACTAGTCAAACCCCGATCAGCTATTAAAATGTCGTAATTTGTTAGATTAGGTTTAATAAAACGTCATTTTTTAATTTTAATGTTTATTATTTTATATTATCGTAATTAAAATAAAAAAAATAGTGTTTACTCTAACATGTTGAGGCATTATGGTACGTAGAGTTGCAAAATACGTTAGACCTTTTACACTTACGTAATTTGAAAGAGCATTCTTATTGCAGTAGCAGTTTATAAATTCTTGTCCTCCAAATTTAGAATCTTTTCTACTAATTTCTCTTAGAGACAGAGACAGCTTAACGTCTGGAACATCTTCGAAATTAGGAAATTTCTCTTTGCATTCTCTTATTTGATTTTTTGAAAAAAGTGTGTTTATTGTTCCGTATTTCGTACAAACTCTATATAAACCGTCAATTGTTTTATCTTGTATGCTATTCAAAATATTTCGAGCATCCTCTTTGGCTCTATCAAAGCTGGGGATAGGCATTGTTACAGTTTTTCCGATCGAAATTGGAGGATATTTTTTTCACTTAATTGTTTCATAGCATTAGCCTGGGCATGAAGACTTTCAATCGCATTTCCTTTATTTATTTTATTTTTTTCTGTCTGCGCACAACGCATGCTCGAAAGCGTGCCAAGAAGATGCTTGAAATATTTTGGATATCATACAAGATAAAACAATAATAATAGATAAAGCAGGCTTACGACACAGTAAATAGACAGCAGATGTACGAACTGATGAAAGAATTGGGGATACCAAGTAAAATTGTCAGGATGATAAAGATGACGATGGAAAACACAACAAACGAAATAGCTTGGAAAGAGTATACATCCAAAAAGTTTGAAACCAAGGAAGGATTACGACAAGGAGACCCACTATCAACAATGGTATTCAATCTAACATTGGAAGGAATAATCAGGAAAAGCAGAATAAAATGCAAGAAACGATATTTAAAAACGGCCACCAATGCATAGCATTTGCAGATGATCTGACGCTATTAGCAACAAGCAAAAAAGAACTACAAAAGTTAATGAAAAACGTAATAACAGAAGCCAAAAAATTCGGACTTAAAATAAATGAAGAAAAGTATATGATAATGGGAGAGATCCAAAAAGAAAAAGAGAATAACATCATAGTACAAATAGATGGAGAAAAAACATACTCGTTCAAAAGAGCCAAAGAAATTATTTACCTGGGAGCCAAAATAGATGAAAATGGTCATGAAGAAGGGGAGATAAAGGCAAGAATAGCTAAAGGAAATAAAAAATATGGAGCATTACGCACATTATTGAAATCCAAATACGTATCAAGAAAAACAAAAATAAGAATTTATAAGACTGTTATCAGACCTACAGTAACATACGCAAGCGAAACATGGGTGCTCAAAAAGTCAGAAACAGACCTGTTAGAAAGATGGGAGAGAAAAATGCAAAGAGCAATATATGGAGGTGTGAAAATAGAAGGTCAGTGGAGAAGAAGAACCAATAAAGAATTGGAAGAACTATATCAAGAGCCAACGATTACGACGACGATCAAAGCACAGAGAATACGATACTTGGGGCACATAGAGAGAATGGGAAGTAAACGAATGCCAAAAATGGTACTTTCACGAAGACCAATACAAAAGAGGAGGAAAGGTAGGCCAAGAAAAAGATGGAAGGACAGTGTATATGAAGACTTGAAGAAAAGTAACATTGAGAGATGGAAAGAACTAGCATTGGACAGAAGGAGATGGAGAGAGGGGGTGAAGGAGTGTATAAAAAGACTGAAGTGTATTTAAATAAAATTTATAAGTTATGTAAGTTATATTAAGTTATTTACTATATTATTTATGTAATCAGAAATGTAAACATTTTAGCCCTAGGCCTACAAGGCCTGTTGCGCTTAATAAATAAATAAATAATAAAACAATAATTGACGGTTTATATAGAGTTGGTGCGAAATACGGAACAATAAACACACTTTTTTCAAGAAATCAAATAAGAGAATTCAACGAGAATTTTCCTAATTTCGAAGATGTTCCAGACATTAAGCTGTCTCTAAGAGAAATTAGTACAAAAGATTCTAAATTTGGAGGACAAGGATTTATAAAATACCACTGCAATAAGAAGTGCTCTTCAAAACCATGTAAGTGTAAAAGGTCTAACGTATTGTGCAACTCTAAATGCCATAATGCCTCAACATGCGAGAATAAACACTAATTTTTTTATTTTAATTATGACAATATAAAAATAATAAACATTACAATTAAAAAATGACGTTCTATTAAACCTAATCTAACACATTACGACATTTTAATAGCTGATCGGGGTTTGACTAGTCAAACCCCGATTTCATAAAATTAAATTTCGACCTTTGCCTGACCAACGTAGTCTCTCCTAGGTTTGACTAGTCAAAGGCCGAAATTGCAATTTATTTCGGGCTTTGACTAAGACCGTCAGTCAGATCTGAGGATTGCCTAGTCAAACCTAGGAGTGCCTGAAATTCGGGCTTTGACTATAACATATATATTTAGTTTTTCCCTGAAAGTTTAAATTCAATTCATTTTGCTTCATTGTCATGTCACATAAAAAAGGCAGCATTTCTACAAAATTCTTTATCTGATAAATCGCAATATTTCTTTTGTTCTTCAAAAAATTTAATTATTTGTTGACGCAGGGTGAATATTTTTAGCAAAACTTGTTCTCTTGATAGCCAACTTATTTTGCTATGATGTGGTAAGTCTCCATTGCATGTGTCATTATCTGACATTATTATATCTCGAAATTGACGATGACGCATTGAACGTGATCGAATAAAATTTACAATACCAATAATTTTTTCTAAAGTATCGTTCAAACTAGCCGACTTAGCACATAGGTTCTGTTGGTGCAAAATACAATGAAAAGAAATCAAGTTTTCTAAATTAGCATATTCTTTTTTTAATAACGAAATGAAACCTTCTCGCTTTCCTACCATGGCTGGTGCACCATCGGTACACACACTTACTAAATTATTTATATTTAAACCTGCTTCACAAATTTTTATTTTGAAGTTCTCTAAGATGTCTTCTCCTCGTGTCCTGCCTGAAAGTGTTCCTAATGCAAGCAACTCTTCAAAACATCGAAAATCCTCAGTATAGCTCGAATAAAAAATAGAACCTCTGCTGAATTGGTATTATCTGTGGATTCATCCAATGCTATGGAGAAATATATATTTTCTTCTTTAATAATCTTGCAGAACTGTTGTTTTATATTTGTAGCTAATTCGTGTTGTCGTTCGGTGATGGTTCCTCTTGATAGAGGTAATTGTTTTGTTTGTATTTATCTACTTTTTCTGGATGTAAGCATTTGACCACTTTCACAATACATTATTTTATCATTTCAACGTCGCTAAATGGTTTCCCCCGTTTTCCAAGAATGTACGCTACTTTGTGACGTTGCTTCCGTGGCATTATTATTTTGTTGAAAGAACTTATTGAAGGTTTGTTGCTGGTGAAGCTTTTCCTTTTTAAGTTGTTGTAATATAGTTTCACGTGCTTCTCCTTCAAGAATTGCATATTTATGATTCGAATGAGTCATGTAATGTTGATTAGCATTATACTTTTTAATTGTAGTTATAACTGTACTACATAACAAACAAACCATTTTATCATTGGAACTAATTAAGAAGTATTGCAATTCACATTCTTCATTAAATAATCGATTCTAGTCCTTTAGAGTCCTTTTTTGTTTTTTAGACATGATTCTAAAATTAAAGGATATATGAAAATTTATACATAAAAAGAGCTTGCCGCACATAAAATTGTATTTTGAAAATACGGGAGAAATGGACTGAGACTGAAATCAAAATCCACATTTTTTTACATAAGTTTGCTTTCACAGAAAAAAAATTATATTAATAATTGTTCAACTGATAAAAATAATTAAATTGTGCAATGATTACTAAAATTTAAAATTAATTGACCCGTATTTTACTACAATACAATAGAAAACATTGTTCGATGTTTGTAATATATATTATCTTACAACTTACCTTATTCAAAAAATAAACAACATTTAGTAAAGTTGATACAGTTATACACCGTCCTTTATGCAACTTCGAGGATCGTTTTCATGGACGTATAAAGAAAGATGGACTAGGCATGCTCTACTCTTTGTTCACCGAAATTTGAAGCCAAACAGTTTATAGGCGCGGGGAAGGAATCGAGGTGATAGCAGATAGAATGTGACATTTCCTTCTTAGTCAGTGGCGTACCTTCCAATAATTTAACGGTATTTGAAACAATTGTTTTGTTTGAATAAATGATTACTAATGGTATTTTTAGTATCGTAAACTTTTTTTATCGTTTAGTATCGTAAAATTTTTATAATTTTTAATTTATGAAAAGGCCACAACTTGGGCAAGAAAAGGCCACATGCGGCCTTAAGGCCGCACGTTCGCCACCCCTGGTCTAGCTTATTTTTTAAGAGCAATTTAAAAATTTCATCAGTTGTAGGATGTTCCATAAAAAATATATCTTTGATGTATCACTGTTTTTTGTAGTACCATGTATAATTCACATTATTTTTAGATTGTAGTATTAATTGCCCTGTATATGTCTATGAAGAACTTTTTTAAATCAAGTCGTTTTTTCGTACAGACACCGAGGCGAATAAAATGAACCACCCTGTATATAAATAGATATATACTATAATTATATTTTAATATTTATTTACAAATTTATAATATTTTATGAAAATATTTATCAAAATATATTAGTGTTACCATTGTAAATGAATGTTGAATAAAAAAGTCCATTTTCCAGAATTTTCCGATTTTTCCGGTAAATGAAAATTAGCTAGTTGTTATTCTTTCGTCGAGTTACCCAGATTTAAAAAAAAGTGAATGCTCTACTGGAAGCTGATTTATTATAAAATTTTTCAAGCGCTCCAAATTGAACTTTCTATAGCACAATCTCGACGCGCGGAACTGGACTCCGACAATCTTCCCCATCACATGGTCCCAGCTCAGTCAGCGTGAGTAACTTCATTTTAAAGGGTTATTACTCGTTTTAAATAGAAGATATTCCGTACTTATCAATTGCAATATAAAATATAGATATTTATTATCATTATGTAAAAATTTCAACTCTTAATATTTATAAACAATCGAGATGTGATTTTTCAAAAAAAAAGTATAACTTGGCTATTATTGGACCTAGAAAGTTGTTTCTTCTTCTTAAATGTATGTTTTTTTACCAGCTTTTTGATACAACCAATTATAATTATTTATCAGAAAAAATAACAAAGATATTCTAATTGTTTATAAGGAAAAAACTCAACATTTTCTTATCGACCTGTTCAACAACAATTAAGAAACAAATATATTCTTTTTTTTAACTTTCTTAGTACTTTGAGTCTTTAAGAACTCACTACACTTTGCCAAAAAGGTCTGAAAATACTCCTAGGACAACAATGATTGTTTAAACATTTGATGTCTGGGATAAACATATAACATAACTCGTAAACTGACAAACAGATCTTCTTGAAATTTTGTACACTAATAAAGACACAATTGCCTCGTTATCAAGGTATAATAAGTTCTTTACGACCTATTTGGCAAAAGTTATTAACATTTACAAAATAATGCAAAAAACGTGGTTTTTTGCAAGTATCTAGGTTAATTCTTTATGGATTTTTACTTATAAAAATTCAAAATAATTGTTTTTTTATGATACACAACTTTCATTAAACAACTTTTGCTGTAAATATGATACTAAAAATGCTATAGGAAAAAAACAATATTTTCTGACTTTGGCCTTTGTTTATAAAAAAATGAGGTCGATTTACGAGTATCTCTGTATGTATTTTTAATTAACTATATCCCCCCTACGATTTAGCACCTTCAAATACCTGTATTGATTTTTATTTTTCGACCCTCGACTATTGTAGCTATAAAGTCGAATTGGGGTCTCATCATCTGGAAGTTTAAGTTTTAAGATTTTTTTGTGTTTTTGATAAACTGGTCAAAATAACATTTTTTATTGCAATAAGTGATTTAAATTAATAATAGAGACTCTATACTCATTAAATCTTATTATTTTTAGATATTTTACTTCACTCCATTTACTATGGCTTGGTACTTGGTAATTGGTTTATAACACCTTTTTAATTGTATTGTTTAACTTTTATAATATTAGTAGCTAGTAAGTTAATAAAACATGTTTTTTTTATATTTTCATGTTACTCAATACATTATTTTGTTTATAAACAAGTAGATCTCAGACAATTTTTAAGGGGTGCTGTGAGCACCCCACGTGGCAGTTGACGTCTTACAAAGCCACGTGGCAAGTGCAGAGTTAATATAATCCATAACTACCGAGATTACGTGAATTATAATAGATTTTAATTAATTATTGCTTTTGGTTTATGGACTATATATTTTAATTATTAAAATTAATTAGAAAAATTTGTAAAAGACCATTTTAGATGTGGAAAGATATAATTTTATGAGCTGTGTGGGAATGACTTAAAGTATATAACACCGTCTAAATTAAGTGTTAATATAGAAAAAATATATTTATAGTTAATTTACGATAGAGCGAGTTCAATTTTCAATATGAAGAAATTAATGTTGTTTGGTTTTGCTCTTTTTGTGGTTGTTTTGGTAAGCATCTCTTTGATCAATTCGTATATTATGTTCCTATTTTTGTTAAGGGGATAGACGCAAAATGATTTTGAGAGTGCCTATGATAGTATCCATCGAGAATTTCTGATCAACGCCCTTAAAGAGTTTAATATTCCAACTCAACTCATTGATATAGTAAAAGAAACACTTAAAGTACAATAGGGGAGTCAAGATAGAGCGAAAACATGCATTGTTTCGGAATAATTCAAACAAGCTTATATTTTTCTAAAACTTTTTTTGTTAGTTTATATACATGTTAAAGTAAAAAGTTGTACTCGCAGATTTTGCTGCAAATTGTTTAAACAATAACATTTTTTATTTGTATAAATAATTTTAAAAATATCGTTGAATTCATCATTTTACTTTGATCAAATATGTTTCTATTTTGTTTTTGATTATGCTGAATCCGAATTTGGCATTATAATTTGAAAATTCTTATATCTTATCTTAAGCTCTTATACAGTATGTATGCGTAGCTTGGAACCATAATATGGGAAACTTTTTTATTATCAATTTTACGAAAAAAAGTTATTCTTCATAAAATATTCTAAGTGGTCTAAAATCTCAGATACAACCATCAGATATCAAACTTTTTCAATTTTATACGAGGTATGTAAAAAAATATGAATTTCACTTAAGAGTTAAGTGTCCTTATAGTTAACAATATTTCAATTAGAAAGATGTAATTGAACATTGGAACATAGTTTTTAATTCCAAACAACTTTTCTTAATAACAATTTTCGATATTGTGAAATTTAAAGGTACTTTACTCTTGAGTGAAATTCATATTTTTTGACATACCTCGTATAAAATTAATAAAATTTGATATCTCATGATTGCATCTTAGATTCTATGCAATCCAGAGTATTTTATAAAAAAATAACTTTTTTTCGTAAAACTGATAATAAAAAATTATCAATAGGTTCCAATTTACGCCGACATACTGTATAAGAGCACAAAAAATTTGTTTTGTTGAACATTTATTATTGTTGACGCTTATTATTAAATGTATTTTAGGAAATTTTTACAGAAAAAAGTTTTGATCATTTTGTATAAATATTTTTTTAACAGGTAATTTTCGGTTTTTGTATTACTTTTTTTATCTTTCTTAATTTTTCCAAAAAGAAATTGTTTATTTCATTTCTAAAGTAAAATAATTTAGTGCACTAAAGATTACGTCCTAAGCTTTAAGAAAACATCTATAAAATTGTAATCTTAAAGTGGTAGTATTCTGTAAAACTACGAAGTTTTCAAAAATTACATTTTTTGAGACCTCGTATCATTTGAATTAAAATTTTTAATTTTTTTGAGTAAAACCTCGTTTATTAATATGTTTGAAAGGTAACTTGTGCAAGTTTGAGAGTTTTATAGGTAAAATTGTATTAGTTACACACTTTTAAATCATTCTTAAACAAAATTCATGTAATTCTCATTTTCCGCCCACACCGTACTTATGCCCATACATTTTAATTATTTTTATTATAACCATAAGATAGCTTAATTGTTCTTCTTTCATGTCAGATTTGTAAAATTTCATTTGATCCATTAGTTAAAGAATTACATTAAAATAACTCAACCGTACACTTCGCCGAACGCTAGTTTACAGTGCGCCAATGTTTGTGAGACGGGTTACTTTAGCGTAATAAATAAAAAATTATAGAAGCTATAGATTTAATTTTAGAAAAATATTTAAATAAGATTTTTGTTGTCAAATTTTCTGAATTATTCATTGATCAAATCAGTTTTTTTCTAGAATTTATATTTTCGGAGTTTCGGAGGAAAAACATCTAAGTTCGCAGTTCATTTGTTTAATAAAAAATGAAGCACCCACTTCTCGAGTAGAACTTTTTTATATGTTGTTTATTAAACATTTCTTAATGAAATTACAAAAAGTTATATCTTGTTTGATTTTTTTCTGAAGCGAAAATCTATATGCATTCCCCTACAAAGAAAAATTCGAATTCAAAACGCATTTACAGATACAATCCATAATATTAGAACAGGCCTACGACAGGGAGATGCCCTATCCTGTATTCTATTCAACATCACATTAGAGAAAATAATTAGAAAGTCAAAAGTCAACACCAGAGGAACAATAATAACAAAAAGAGTGTACAAATATTGGCATTTGCAGATGATGTTGATATCATAGCTAGAAGCGAAAGAGAAATTATAGAAGCATTTAATGCGATAGAAAGAGCGTCACAAAACAGTGGCGTAAATATTAATTGTTCCTAAAGGTAATCCATACGAGAATTTACAAGCTATGCGAAAGTCAAATTTCGCCCAACCAGTTCGGGTTCATACATGCTGTTGGTACGGGAGAGGCTTTGTTTTCAATACAAGTCTTATTACAGAGATGCAGAGACGTAAACTACGACGTATACGCATGTCTGGTTGATTACGAGAAGGCGTTTGGTCGAGTACAACACGCCAAGATGATGCAAATACTAAAAGAAGCAGGAATTAACAACCAAGATCTGAAAATAATTAGAAACCTTTACTGGAATCAGACTGCAAACCTCAGAGTTGACGGTGAACTCACCGAATATGTCAAAATCATGCGTGGAGTGAGGCAAGGCTGCATTTTGTCCCCCCTAATTTTCAATCTTTACTCTGAAAGAATATTTATCGAAGCTTTGCACGAAACTGAAAAAGGTATTCTACTAAACGGGTACCGGCTAAATAATATCAGGTATGCAGATGACACCATAGTATTTGCGGACAACCTAGAAGACCTACAAATCCTCATGGACAAAATCACGTATTACAGTCAGCAATATGGACTCAATATAAACGTAAAGAAAACAAAGCTTATGATCGTCAGCAAGAAAAAGAAAACAGAAGGTCAACTCTATATCAACCAAACCCCTGTAGAAAGAGTGAGGCACTACAACTACCTCGGCACCATAATACATGAAGAATGGACCAATAACCAAGAAATAAGAGAGCGCATCGGAAAAGCTAGATCAATCTTCAACCGTATGGGGGCGTTTTTTAAGAGCCACAACCTTTCTCTTGGTATAAAAGTAAGAATGCTGAGATCTTACGTCTTCTCTGTCCTTTTTTATGGTGTTGAATCATGGACCTTGAACGAGGATATGTGCCGAAAATTGGAAGCATTTGAGATGTGGCTATATCGGAGAATTCTTAAAGTCCCATGGACTGATCGGGTCACAAATGAGGAGGTTCTTAGAATAATGGGGAAGAACCGAGAAGTACTAACCACCATCAAATCTCGAAAGATGGAATACTTTGGACACATTATGCGAAATGAATCCAGATATGCCCTCCTACAGGCCATTCTGCAAGGAAAAATATTTGGAAAGCGAGGTCCAGGAAGAAGAAGAAGAACATCCTGGTTAAAGAACCTCAGAACCTGGTTCAACACAACATCTGTGCAGCTTTTCCGCGTTGCTGCAGATAAGGTGAAGATTGCCATGATGATCGCCAACATTCGTCACGGATAGGCACATCAAGAAGAAGAAGAAGAAATATTAATGAAATAAAAACTAAATACATGAAGGCCAGCAAATCGACAGGCCAAAGAAACTTACAGAATCTGACAATAGGAGACTATAACATCCAAAGCGTGAAAAATTTTACATACTTACTAGGTTCACTAGTTTCCGCAGATAACAATGTCAGCGAAGAAGTTAAGAGAAGAATATATATTGCTAATGAAACATATTAAAATGGACTAATTAAACATCTAAGATCTAACAACATCACGAGAAAAACCAAAAGCAAAATATACAAAACCCTGATAAAACCGGTCCTTATTATATAAGTATATCGAAAAGCGATGAGAACGTATTAGGTTAGTTTAGTACCTAATACCTTCGTATTAGGTACGTTAGAACGAAAAATCCTTAGACACATATATAAGGGGGTGAAAGAAAATGGCGTATGGCGCAGAAGATATAATTTTTAACTACACGCAGCTTACAACGAACGCGACGTCATAAGATCCATAACGATCGGACGTCTGCGCTGGATGGGCCATGTTGAACGGATGTTGGAGACTGGAACACCAAAACATATAATGAGACAGACACCAGTAGGGAGAAGGTCAAAGGAAAGACCCAAACTCAGATACATGGAACAAGTGGAACAAGATCTGAAAACACTTGGGATTAGCAATTGGAAGAACAAAGCAAGGAACATAACAGAATGGCGGAAAATCCTAGAACAAGCCAGGACCCAAAAAAGGGTTGTCGAGCTATTGATGATGATGATAGAGGCAAAATTTCGGCTCCAATCCTATTTAAATCCATTCATTTTTTTTTCGAATCATAAGGAAACTAACAAATATTTTTGAAAATTTTAACAGAATGAAAGATTACATTATTACCGAGTGCCGAAAGTCCCTGAAAACTTCTATAATGTTTATTTTAATAAGTGACAGGGGCGAAGAAAAAAAGAGAAAATTGAGTGTTTTTTAATTTCACCTCATTTAAAAGAAACTTATTATTTATTTTAATTTCGGAGGACGTTCGGCCCTCGATAATAATGTAGTCTTTCATTCTACTTATAAATTTTTCAAAAATGTTTATTAGTTTTTTCAGAATTCGAAAAAAATGAACATGTCCGTGGTGATATTTTCAAAATCGAAACTCAGTCGAACAGAATGTGTTGACAAGACAGTGACAATCAAAGCTACTAAATATTTGACACGGCTTTAGGAATATTTTGAGTTGTTTATTAAATAATATTGATATAGACCTAACCAAGGAAATAACCAAGGTATAGGAGGCGTAGGGTTTTTGGTACATAAAAGAATTGAAAACTTGGTAACTAAATTCCAAGCGATTTCTAATAGAGTTATCTATCTGGTAATAAAACTAAATTGTAGATACAGCATTCAAATAATCCATTGTTATGCGCCAACTTCTTCTGCAGATGATGAAGAGGTAGAACAACTTTATGAAGACATTACAAGAGCCAGAAACCTAGAGAAAACATATTACGTAATAATTACGGGAGATTTCAACGCTAAAATAGGAAAGAACGAAAATAACAACGACAACGAATATATTGGAAATTTTGGACTGGGAAGTAGAAATCACAGGGGAGATATGCTCGAAAATTTCCTCAGCAAAGAAAAGCTATTCTGCTTAAACACATTCTACAAGAAAAAGATGCAGAGAAAATGGACGTGGCACAGCCCAGACGGCAAAGTAAAAAATGAAATTGACTTTATACTCTCTAACTTCAAAAACATTGCTAAAGATGTTACTGTACTAAATTCTGTCGACACTGGTAGTGACCATCGATTAGTTAGGGTGCGAATAGAAGTAAATATGAAATTCGATAGAAGAAAATTATTAACACAGGATAAATTACCAAACATAGAAGCAATCGAAATGAATCAAGAGGAATATCAAAGTGAACTAAAAAAGAAACTAGGACCTTTACCAGTATTCAACACGAAAGATATAAATGAAATAACACAAAAATTAACGAATGACATACCATCAACTACAAAAAAGATCTGTGGTAAAAATAAAAATCCGAGAAAAACGAAACTTAAACCAACAACACTGGATTTAATGGAAGAAAGAAGAAGAACATCTAAAGAATTACCAGAATATAAGGCTATCAACAATAAAGTTAAAAAGAGCATAAGGTCAGACTTGCGGGCTTATAAAACAAAACAAATATTGCAAACCATCGAAAACAATAGAAACATGACAGTATTGAAATCAAATTTAACTAAAGGAAATTCGAAGATAACTAAAATCAAAAACCAACAGGGGAATACGGTGACGGAAAAAACTCAAATAATCAAGGAAATACAAACGTTCTACAAGAATCTTTATACATCCACTATACAGAACCCCGGGATAGACCATAAAACAATTCTAAACGTGCTCGGAAACTCTCCTGGCGAGGATCATATAACGTATGAAATGTTAAAAATGGGTGGCAACACCGTTGTAGAGGTTGTGGAAGTCTTGCTGAATAGGTGTCTAATAGAGAAAAGAATACCCAATCTATGGGAAAACGCCGAAATAATACTTTTACACAAGAAAGGAGACACTACTAATATCGAAAACTACAGGCCTATAAGTTTGTTGTCACATTTATACAAATTGCTAACAAGAATAATCACCAACCGCATAACACAAAAATTTGATTTATATCAACCGGTTGAACAGGCGGGATTTCGAAAAGGGTTTGGTACTAACGATCACTTACAAACCATCAGAACACTGGTAGAAAAAACCACAGAATATAATGTACCCTTACATATGGCATTTGTTGACTTTCACAAGGCTTTCGATAGTATTGAAACCTGGTCCTTTTTGTCAGCCCTAAGGGATGCTCGAATAGACTCATGGTATACTACACTCATTAAAAACATTTATGAACAGGCCACATTCCACATCAAAATTAATGAAGACCAAAAAACCGAAAAAATACGCCTTGGAAAAGGTATTAGACAAGGTGATACTATTTCACCAAAACTTTTTACCTTAGCAATGGAAAATGTATTCAAACAGCTCGACTGGGAGGAAAAAGGTCTAAACATTGATGGTGTACGTTTGAGTCATTTGAGGTTTACGGACGACATAGTATTATTCAGTACAGATATCAAGGAACTGGAGCAAATGATGAAGGAACTAAACCAGCAGTCAAATAAAATAGGTCTCAAAATGAATCTTCAGAAAACAAAAATAATGAGTAATGTACAAACTAATCTTGTTGTTGACAACGTCAGTCTTGAAAATGTAGACCACTATATATATATATCTTGGACATACCATTAAAATCGGCAAAGAAAACCAAATAGCCGAAATAAAAAGACGCATACAATTGTCTTGGGTAGCTTTCGGCAAGTTAAGCTTTATCTTGAAGAATAGAGATATACCAATGTGTCTAAAATGTAGAGTTTATGACAAATGTATCTTGCCTGTAACTACATATGGACTGGAGACCATGACCTGTACAAAGAAAACCTTAGAGCAGCTCAGTACAACTCAAAGAGCGATGGAGAGGGCCATGCTAGGGATTAGTTTGAGAGAAAAAATTCGAAATATCGACATTCGTGAAAGAACAAAGATTACTGATATCGCAGAACGTATAGCAAGGCTCAAGTGGCAATGGGTCGGACATGTTGCCCGAGATAATCCCGAAAAATGGACACAGAGACTAACAAACTGGAGACCAAGAGGGAACAGGCGAGGAGAAGAGGCCTATGTCCAGCAGTGGACGAACACAGGCTGAAGAAGAAGAAGAAGAAGATATAGACGTGGATCCCGCGTACCAAAAACAAGTTGATTAATAGCAAGCTCAAAAATTTTTAATAGCTTAACGGTGTCTAGTCGGACACACTTTGATGTATGGGAGCACTGGAACAGGGGAAGTTTTAATTGTGGAACAGGTTCAAAATTTGGAACGTCATACTACGAAAGCGTCCCATGTATTTTGTCGGACAGAACTTCCAATTGATTTGTTACCCTTTCATTACACTCTCGTGCAAAAAATTAGACTGGTATCAGTGGCGTATCGTAGTGGGGGCGGTAGGAGCGACCCGCCCCGGGCGGCAGTTCTTAGAGGGCGGCAAAATTTAACAATAAATAATAAAAATATTTTGTAAATATTTGAACCATTTTATACTTTTATCGCAACTACAAATTCGAACCGATTGAAAGGAGTACGGTATTTTTCATTACTTATTTTGTGACGAATTCCTTTTCTCTGAATGATATTTTGTAGCGACTGGCAACAACGTCTATACTGACTTGTGGGAATTCCCCGTTTATGACTAACAATCAGCGAGAATGACTTCTATTACATACATCGGCAATTATTTTAAAATTATTTTTAAAATTATTTTTAAAATTATTATTTTAAAATTATTTTTACTACCCTATACGATATTCATTGTGCGGAGCAAAGAAAAGACTATGGCTGGTCGTCCATTGGAAGTGTAGTCGCGCGACTCGCAATTAGCGCGTATACGTCCGTATTTGTGCGATCATGAGACTGAGTAACTGCTATTATCCACTGCAGGCGACTATATGCTACTTAGTTCGCGACTGTCATCATTGAAACAAAGTGAGCTTTGTGCATAGGGTGTAAAATAGATTAAAAAGACATGTACCTTTTGGAACAACCTTACGTAATAAGGCGTTTGCGGGCTCGTCGTGCTAAGAAAAGAAGTTTGTGTTGGATAAATGAAATACTTAGTAGAAGGAATTTACCGGGAAAATTCCATCACCTGCATGACGATTTACTAAATAATCCGCAAAAATTCTTTGATTATTATCGGATGAGCCAAAAGTGACAAAGGTAACCCATCTATCATAAAAAGGAAATAAAAGAAGTACGTACTCAATAGTTCAAAGAACATACAAACTTTTTGTATTAGCCTACATGACACAGTTACTGGGTATGTGAAAAGTTCCCGAAATATTGTGACAAACCAGGATTAATACCTATCACCTGAAGGTGAGTTAGTGGTTTCAATTGTCTATGAGGGCCCACTTGTTTTGCTGGTCCAAAGCGTCGGTTTCGGTGTTGTGTAGAGAGTGGAGATATGCGAGGATCAGTTATGCAGCTCTTCTTCATCAATAAGAACTTTCTGAAGTTTATGTCTTACATTCAATTTGCGGTGTTCTGTAACTTTTTTTAGCTATGGAAGGAGGCTAACCAAAAACTGATAGTGGCAGTCTCCTTTGTTTACTTTACAGCATGTTCGGGAAATAACTGTCACTTCCGAATTTTAGAAATTTACCATCATATATTAAATTAAAATACCTAAATAAGAGGGCGGCAAAATTGTCTTCCGCCCTGGGCAGCCGACACGACACTCACGCTACGCCACTGACTGGTATATATCACCAACTGGGCGTTTTAATAAGTCCGACACGTGGAACATGTCAAATGACAGGAAATATGTTGGTGATAAATAGCAGTCTGATTTTTGCATGAGAGTTTAATGAAAGGGTAACAAATCAAATTGGAAGTTCTGTCCGACAAAATACATATGACGTTTTGGTAGTCTGACGTTCCAAATTTTTAAATTGTTCCACAATTAAAATTTTCCTGTTCCAGTGTTCCCGTACATCAAAGTTTGTCCGACTAGACACCGTATGACACCGTTAAACTATTAACAAATTTTCAGCTTGATATTAATCAACGTTTTTTTGGAACGCGGCGCGTGGTCCAGGCGTAATAGTGTATTTGATAAATAGTTGATTTAATGACGTGAAATTAATAAGAAGTTATTTATTGTTTATTATTTATGGAAGATCCAAGCAGAGAATACACCAGGATATATTCTGTAATCCAAGTATTTTGTTGTTAAAGATGTTCAAAATTTATCAAAGCGTTCCAACAACGCTTAGTGACAGATTGTTAGTTCTTTTTTGTATAGTAGGTATATAAATTATTGTAATCACTGAATATATAGTTAAAGAACCGCTTAGATTGACATGAAATTTGGCAAACACATAGGTAATATATCAAAGTAAAAAGTGATATATTGTGCCGATGTGTGTATTAATTGTAAACAACTTTTATTCTATAGCATTTTTTCACTTATTTTTAGAGTTATTTGCGAGTATATGTTCATTTTTCAACAAAAAAACACATTTTTAGACAAATTTTTTGCAAATAACTCAAAAAGTACGTTTTTTATCGAAAAAAACATTATTAATGTTGTTCTGAAGCTATTTCCTTGTGGCATTTTTATAATCAACTATTTTCAATGGGAAATAAGTCACAATTTTACCAAAAAATGATTTTATTAACGTTTCGACCGTCGGGTGTCGTTGTCAAAATATAAAATAATACTAACATTCTTATTAAAAATATAGCCCATAAAAAGATGAAAAAAATGGTGTATGTATGAACCATAGACCCAGTAAAAGAAGAGTTGTTACTAATGAAAAATAAGGTTTAAAAATAGTTGTAACTAATGAATAAATTGCAAATCCAATATTTCAAGGTGAAATAACCATAAAATAAAGCACTTTTTGGGGAAAACTCATTACATCTTTTTTAAAGTATTTAGAAAGCTTCATTTTTGTTTCTTAAAAAAGTTTCTAGCATTAAAAGTAAGGAAGTTAGCTCAAAATAAAGTTGGTCCCTTTTTTTTTGGTAAAAGAAATCGTGAAAATCACCCCCAATTGGCAGTCCAAATGAAATTTATCGTTACCACTTCACAAGTTGCTTTACTCGTGTAGGTATGTATTATTTATATGATCTGTAAGTTGCATCGGTTCAAAGTGCTTATTTTTGAAGAGGCTGTAGTTGAAAGGGCTTACAATAGTCAATAATCACGAGTGTATGCAAATTTTGAATAGCCATATCTTAACCAATTTTTGCCTTACAGAAAAACAAAAAATCCAAAATATTCAGAAAAAAAAACCTACCTTTTTTTACTGTTTGTGATTTTTAGAATCACTAATAAATTTTAAGTCATCTAAAAACAAAAGCATTTTTTCAAAATTAAAAATTAAAAAAAGTACTTTAAAACCAAATTTTATAAAAAAATAAGCCCTTTGAACAAATGAAACTTACAGATCATATGCAAAATACATAAGCAAAGTAACTTGTGAAGCGGTAACGATTAATTTGATTTAAGATGCTAATTAGGCGGTGATTTTCTCGACCTTTTTGACCAAAAAAAGGGACCAACTTTATTTTGAGCGTAAATTGCTTACTTTTGATGATAGAATCTTTTTTAGAAAACAAAAATAAATATTTTTTAAACACTTTAAAAAAGTTGTAATGAGTTTTCCCCAAAAAGTACATAATCTTTTATTTATTTCACGTTGAAATATTCGCTTTGAATATTTCAAACTACAACTACAACTTTGCTTCTACTGGGTCTAGTAGAGAGTTCATACATACACCATTTTTTTTTCACTTTTTTAGAAGCTAAGTTTTTGCTGAGAATGTCTTCGATAAAATATTTACTTTTTGAGTTATTTGCAAAAAAACCCCTAAAAACGAGTTTTTTTGTGGAAAAATGAACATATTTACTCGCAAAAAACTTGAAAAGTTGCTTAGAATTGGTTATACTACATTTATAATCAAGATGCAGTAGAAATAAACAAACCAAGACACGTTAAATGCTACTAGGAGCACTCCCGAATCATAATATACAAAGTATAAACTTTGGAAATCATGATTTGGGATTTACAATGTATACGCTCTGAGCTTCGCTGGTGGCGCTCCTAGCGGATTACTAATTCAACTTTCACCGGTAATTTTTAAATTTATTATTTAATTGTTATCGCTTAATATTTACAACGCAAAAACGTAATTAAATTGTAATCGATTTTTTTAAGATTTTGCTAATCATTTTGACTAGTCCATGTGGTGAGACCGCTCCCGTCTGGAAAAATTTCTGATTCGGTTTCTTTGTGGATTCTTATAAAATGTCCCCTTTAAACAATTCTGAAGGGTGCCGGGCGGAATTTTTGGGCAGAAATTGTTTAAACAATGTTTTTAAACAAATACAAAATATCACGTTTTTTTGCTCCGGAGCATATATTTTTAAGTTTTGTCGGTCATTCAGAACAAGAAAGGTATCTTGTAAATTTTCTCAAAAATTGATAGTTTTCGAGTTATAGGCGATTTAAAATCTGAAAAATGCGAAAATACGCATTTTCGAGGCTTAAAAACTCATATTCAAATTAGTATTTTTGAGGTTGCCAGATACTTAAATTGAAGACTAAATATTCAGCTTCCAGATTCTGAAGAGTGATCGCATTTAACTTTAATTTATATCGTTGTTTTTTAATTGCTAAATATGCGTGTTTATCCGATTTTTTTGGCGGCCCGGCACGCTCCGTTTCAAAAATCTCCCTATTTTCCTCCAAAAAATCTTTTTTCTAGATTCTTTGGGACATTCTAAATAAAATAAGTTTCTTGACATTTTTCTCAAAAGTTAATAGTTTTAAAGTTATAAGCGATTTAAAATCAGAAAAGGCGTTTTTTTGTCATTTTTCGGATTTTAAATCGCTTATAACTTAAAAACTATTAACTTTTGAGAAAAATGTCAAGAAACTTATTTTATTTAGAATGTCCCAAAGAATCTAGGAAAAATATTTTTCGGAAGAAAATAGGAGATTTTTGAAATGGAGCGCGCCGCACCGGCAAAAAAATCGGATAAACACGCATATTTAACAATTAAAAAACAAAGGTATAAATTAAAGTTATACGCGATCACTCTTCAGAATCTTGAAGCTGAATGTTCAATCTTCAATCTAAGTATCTGGTAACCCCAAAAATACTAATTTAAGTAGGAGTTTTCAAGCCTCGAAAATGCGTATTTTCGCATTTTTCAAGTTTTAAATCGCCTATAACTCCAAAACTATCAATTTCTGAGAAAAATTACAAGATACCTTTCTTGTTTGGATTGACCCAAAAAATTTAAAAATATATGTTCCAGAGCAAGATTATCCTGCCAGTATACTGGTATTCAGTATATAGTTAAAAACGTCCATCTATATCCTGACTACCAGTATACTGACAGGCTAAGTAAACAAAAAAAAATGTTTAAATATCTATATACTAATCCATGTGTCCGAGTTTTAATCCAATATTCTTGTTTTTTACCTAAAAACCCATATCCGTTTCTGAGGAACGTCTAGTATCAATAGGTTAGTTGCGAACGTGTTAAACAATTCCGCCCGGCACCCTTCAGATTTGTTTAAAGGGGACATTTTTGAATAGGAATCCACAAAGAAACCGAATCAGAAATTTTTTCAGGCGGGAGCGGTCTCACCACATGGACTATTGATAAAATATGAATTTCTTACTTCGGATACTTTCACAATTATCGTATAGATGGCGCTAAGATTAATTTATAATTACATATTACGGAACAGTAAAAAAACTAAATTCAGTATTTAACACGTAAGTATATTTAAGGTAAAAATATATACCACAGCTTTAACCAACTAATATTTTTTATAATTAATGTTTTTAATTTTAATTTTAAATTAATCACTTTGACATTTATGTCAAATTTCCGGTAAAGGTTTATAGACTTGTCACTACTGGCGCTCGCGAATTTGCAAATATCCCCTCTACGTACGAGCTCACAGCCTATTGTAAATTATGATTTGGTACTGCTTTAAGTAGTATTTAACGTGTCTTGGTTTGTTTATTTCTACTGCATTTTGATTGTAAATTTAGTATAGAATTACTCAGTTTATCCATTTCCGGACCTATTTCTAACGTATATGTTTTCACTCCCGAGAAGGGGTAAAACCCCCAGGGCAAAAGCACACATCCGCACAATATCACTTTTCTTCTTTGACATGTTTCCTATGTGTAGGCCAAATTTCATGTCAATGTAAGCGGTTCTTTCAAATTTGGAACAAAAACCGTGACTAAATGTGCTATCAGGTCAACTAGCCACGTATAAGAAACTTGGTTTATCTCTTACTATCTCACAACTTAATATGTTTTCCATTAGTGCACTTATCATGCACTGTATTTAATAGGGAACTTGCATAAAATTTTAAATTCGAAAAAAAAATGTTATAAATCACAACAGAACATAATTTTAAATATGTATCAAAGGTAAAAAAGTTATTTTTGTGTTCCGTTTGACCCCTAAAGACGATTCTAAATTCAAATTAAAGCAGCTAGCCCAAAACGCGTTGTGACGTCATATGGTTATCTTTTTACATTCTGCACCAACAAAGAAAATTTGTATATCATTTTAAATTAGACTTCATAAACGTCAGTAGAAAATACATTTATGTGACGTCACAAGTGTCTTTATGTCACAAGAGGTAGTTATTGCGCATTTTTTGACATACAAGTTTAAATTTTGTATTCATCATTGGCGCGCCTACGGGTAATGGTCTAAATTTTTTTAAAGAAAAAAATACTACGCCACTGAGATATTTTAAACTAAAAATTATTTTTAAATGCTATGTTTAATTTATGATAAGAATCCTTTCTTGACTTTTTTTGACATGGTGCACCGTTTTTATGCAAAAAAATAAAACATCTTGGCGCTTATTTTTCACTTCCTAATACGAGTGCATTATCAAGAACTATTTAAATACTAATCTACAACAATAACAGAAAATATTACTAATACGATTTTAAATAGGTGAGAACCTACAACAAATGTTCAAAACGACCTCATTTAGAGGTGACAGAAGAATTTTATATTCATCATTGGCGCGCGTACGGGTAATGGTCTGAATTTTTTAAAGAAAACAATAGTACGCTACTAAGATATGTCAAATTAAAAATTATTTTTGAATTCCTCGTTCAATTCACGACAAAAAATCTTTCTTGCCATTTTTTCATATGAGGCGCCGTTTTTATGCAAAAAAATAAAAAATCTAACATTTACAAAGGATTAAATACTAATTTGAAATAAGTTTCTATGCATATGGAAACTACCTCGAATAGTTTGTAAGCGTTAAGATGTTGTATTTTGTGTATAAAAATGGCTCCTCATATGAAAAAAAAACGAGATGTATTTTTTGTCACAAATTATAGGAGGAATTCAAAAATGATTTTTAATTTGAAATATCACAGTGGCGTACCGTTTTTCTTTAAAAAAATTCAGAACATTCCCGTAGGTGCGCTAATGATGAATATAAAAATTTTCTGTCACCTCTAAAAGACGTCACTTTGAATATTTGTTGTAGCTTTGCATCTAGTGAAAATCTTATTAGTAATATTTTCTGTTACTATTCTAGTTTAGTATTATTATATTAAATAGTTCTTGATAATGTATTAAGAAGTAAAAATACACGCCAAGATGTTTTATTTTTTTGTATAAAAACGGAGCATCATATGAAAAAGAGTCAAGAAAGGATAAAGGATTTTTATCACAAATGAAACATAGAATTTAAAAATAATTTTTAGTTTGAAATATCACAGTGGCGCACTATTTTTTTCTTTAAAAAAATTCAGACAATTACCCGAAGTTACAATGAGTAAATGTTGTGACCACCAGTGTAGGTGACTTGGAGAAAATAATTCATTAATCATTTTCTTTACAAATATTTTACATAGATATAAAATTGTTTGTCTCTGTGAATTACGGCACATATAACTAAAATCGCGATGGTGCCAATGATGAATACAAAATGCTTAATTGTATGCCATAACATGCGCAATAACTACCTCTTAAAACCTACCAAATTTCATTTTCATAGGCCAACCGGTCTTAGAGTAATAAATAAATTGGCAGTTTGAAATAAAAATTTCAACACCCCGTATCTCGGAAACGAAGCATTTGCGGACATGTTTATCGAGCATACTGTCACTATTTTTTTATGTAGAATTACCCCTTTAAGTTTTTCATACTTATTTACTAAAACCCTGTATATTATTACAATGACATACGATAAATGTCATTAGAATATAAATATATTTCCCTTATTCCGTGACGATAAGCTGGCCAAATACCCAAGTAGGTGAAGGCCAATAAACTAAACAAGAATAAGAAGAATGTACCTAAATATAACCATAAACACAACTATATAGTAGAACTATGTGACGTCACGGGTCGTTTGAACTATTTTAAATCACAGAAGATTTTAAATTTGTACTTCTAAGTTATTATGAGTTTTTGAAGCGTGAAATTTTGTAAATCTCATTTTTAAACAAAACTGAAAATTATTATGTAATAGAATAAAATGTGCAAGATTATCTTCACTGATTTTGATCGTCAAATTGATCGTAATAAATTGTTACAGGCTGTCAACACAGAATCTATAGACGACAAGTTGCTATTAGGAAAAAAATCAAAAGAACATTACGACGCGTGTTCGAATGAGTTCGGTAAACCACCGTATTACATTACAGAGGGATATGAAAACCTAAAAAAAGAAGACGAGGCGAACATAGCTGCCTTTTTGCTCTGTTATTTTAGAAAATTAGGTCTTATGTCAGAAAATGGTAATATAATTGATGACGGAGTTCGAAGTTTGTACATACAAATATATGGAGATAACGCTCGGCAAAAAGAAATTATAAACAACCTTTTGAAGAAATGTAAACAAATTAATGACAAAATTGGCTCCCAATTGGCTCCAAAGTATAAAGCTCTCGTTTTTGAACGATGCACACAAATGGATTCCATTAAGCCTGATCAAATAAAATATAATCTAAATTAATCCACATGTATCGTCGCCCTCGGTAGGTAAATTATTATTCCGATTCCATTTTTTTGCAAAAACTTACTCAAAAAGAGGTCCTTATAACAAATCCACAGGGTGCCAGGCGGAACCGTGGTCAAAAAATTGTTTAAACAATTTTTTTTAATTCACAAAAACAATGTTTTTAGTCCAGTCGGGTTAGACGAATAACAGGCCTAACCTTGCATTAGGAGCTGCCCCAAATTTTATTTTTCTAATCTGTAGGGGGGGTCAATAGTAGTGTAAATTTAAAATCTCGACTGAATTCCGCCGTTGCGTTAGCCGCCATCTTGATTTTAAACGAGAACCGTTTTTGCTCAATATCTCCGCCATTTTCAACTTTTCGACAAAAAGTATAACAACCAAAAATGTTGAAAATGTAATTTTCTATCATTTCTATTATTACAATTTTTAGTGGACAGTAGAAAATAGTGACAGTTAGAGCATAATTATTGAATTATCTCGTTTATTGTTAGTTTTACGACATAAATGGTTCTATACAAAAATAGGGAGAATTAAATTCTACATAATTTTAGTCTCTTTCATTTTTTTGCTAAAGTTAATATTTAAGGTAGTATGTATGCGATAATGGCGCGAGCGTAAGACCTGATTGATTTTGTAGCAATTGTTTTTGTTCAATATCTACGCGATTTTCAACTTAAATTGTTTCAAATATGATTTCCTACATTTCTTTTTAACAATTTTTTTCATGCGGTTAATATTTTCCGAGTTAAGTGGGAAAACAGTAAAAAGTGGTGGGGGGAGCATAATTACTGAATTGAATCTTTTTTCCGAGCTGCCCCAAATTTTATAATTCTATTCTTTAGGGGAGATCAATAGTAGTGTAAATTTAAAATCTCGACTGAATTCCGCGCTTGCATTAGCCGCAATATTGATTTTAAAGGAGAACCGTTGTTGCTTAATATCTCCGCCATTTTCAACTTTTCGACAAAAACGGCAGGAACTAAAATTGTTGGAAACGCAATTTCCTACAATTTCTTTTCCACAATTTTTTTTATGCGATCAATATTCTCCGAGGTAAGGAGGAAAATAGTGGAAGCGAAGGGGAAGCATAATTATTGAATTGTTTCATTTATTATTAACTTTACGACATAATTGTAGATAAACAAAAATAAAGAGAATTATATTTTATACAATTTTTGAAACTTCCAATGAAACACCAATCAAACTAAGTACATAATTGACATAAATAATAACTTATATGCATTAAGTTCACTTAATTTTATGTATTAACTAGCGGGTTTTATTGGTTGAATTTGTCTGTCCATAATTAAGTTTTATGTCAGCTAACATATTTTAAAATTTCAACAATTTTTTTTTTAAATTTTGGACCCCGTTGGGGGAATTTTCCCATTCCCCCTCTTAGACCCGCCCCTGGTTCTCTCGAAAAATTGTAGTAAATCGTAACTGCAACAATTTCAGTCCTTACACTTGTTGTCGAAAAGTTGAAAATGGCGAAGATATTGAACAAAAACAATTGCTTTAAAATCAATCAGGTCTTACGCTCGCGCCTTTACCGCATACGTACTACCTTAAATATTGATTTTATCAAAAAAATGAAAGAGATCAAAATTGTACAAAATTTATTTTTCTTCATTTTTGTATAGGTTAAAATTTGTTGTAAAAGTAATAATAAACGAGATAATTCAATCAATCAATAATTATGCTCTAACTGTCACTGTTTTCCCCATAACTCGGAAAATATGGACCGCACGAAAAAAATTATAATAGACAAAATTACATTTTCAACAATTTCAGCTTGTATATTTTTCGTGCCAAAGTTGAAAATGGCGGAGATATTGAGCAAAAACGGTTCTCGTTTAAAATCAAGATATCGGCTAACGCAACGGTCAAATTCAGTCGAGATTTTAAATTTATACCACTATTGAACTCCTCTAAAGATTAGAATAATAAAATTTGGGGCAGCTCCTAATGCAAGGTCAAATGGTATCCCGACTGGGCTATTTCACTTCGCTCAAATTTTTTTATATCATTTGGGTCATTCGGAGCAAAAAAGGTCTTTTGTGATTTTTCTCTAAAATTGATTGTTGTCGAGGTATACGCGTTTTAAAATTTGAAAAATGCAAAAATGACCTATTTTAAGGCTAATAACTCAGTTAAAAATTATTATTATTATGAAAGTCAGAAATTGGCCAAATCAAAGTTTAAAGCCTCCCTTCAAGATCCTGAACAAATTTGTGTCATTATTATATTACTAAGCGGTTATTTTTAACTGTTAACAATGAGCGCTAACCGCGTATTGAGACGGCCGTCAATGTGAGTGCGAGTGAGATTCACCATTGGACTGCCGGAGTGGTGCATCTCTTTCACACTCACCATTGACGGCCGCCTAATACGCGGTTAGCGCTCATTGTTCACAATTAAAAATAACCGCTTAGTAATACAGTAATGACACAAATTTCTTCAGGATCTTGTAGGGGGGCTTTAAACTTTGATTTTATTACTTTCTGACTTTCATAATAATAATTTTTAATCGAGTTATTAAGCCTTGAAAAATAAATCGTCATTTTCGCATTTTTCAAATTTGAAATCGCGTATAACTCGACAAAAATCAATTTTAGAGAAAAATCACATAAGACCTTTTTTGCTCCAAATGACCCAAGTGTTTTAAAAAAATTTGTCCGAAGTGAAGACATTGTTTTTGTGAATTTGTTTAAAAAAATTGTTTAAACAATTTTTCGACCACGGTACCGCCTGGCACCCTGTGGATTTGTTATAAGGACCTATTTTTGAGTAAGTTTGTGCAAAAAAATCGAATCGGAATAATTTACCTAACGGGGGCGATTATACAGCCTGGACTTAATGTAATTCCGTACAGGTTGGAATAAATTTTATATCAAAGTTTAGGTGAAAACAAAAGATAGTACCCAGAAAGTATATAACTTATATAAGGGGATCGTTGGGGATAATGAAAAATTTACCATTTTTGCACACAATTTACTTTTTTAACTGCTGCGGTAAGCGGTAATTCATGTTTTTATGAAGGTTTTTACCGTAAAGTGAAAGATAAAAGCCTTCATTTAAGACACATACCGTGAGGACGTTTGAGTTGGAATAAATTCATTATCTTGAGAAGGGGAGATCTTGTAGTACACTCGTCAGACCTCCAAACAGAGTCGAGCATGTTGAATGCTTGTTGAGCTTTTCGTATCCTCATACAAATTTTGTTTTCTGTGCCTCCGCTTTCTGTTATGACTCTTCCAAGATATGTAAAGTTTTCCTCATTTTCAATCTGCATGTTGTCGATAGTAAATATCGTGTTGTTGATTGCCTTTATTCTCATTTCTCCTGGACTTGGTTTTACTAATATTAATTTTCAAACCTATTTTATTGGTTTCAGTGGAAAGTTTTTCCAATTGGTCAGCCACATCTTTGAACCTTTGTCCTAATAGGTAGATTGCTTAGGCGTGTGATTAACGCCCATTGTATACCTCTTGTGTCAAAGTCTACAGCTTTGAAGAGAACATAGTCTAGAGCTATGTTAAAAAGAAACGGAGAAAGCACGCATCCCTGTCTAAAAAGACGTCAACGTCAAATTCGTCACTGTTGATCTTATTGTGTGTCCCGCATATCGCCTCAGTGTACAGTGACTTTGTAATGAAAATTATTTTATGCTGGATGTTTCTTAGCTCTACAATTTTCCATGCATGATATAAGATGATCCAGCATGAGATAAGCTGTCAACGGCACGCTCGAAATCAACAAAAACTATGTATAGGGGTGTGTTCCATTCAACCGATTGTGCCATTATTATCCTCACTGTATTACTGTGATCTAAGCAGGAGGATTCTGGTCTAGAGCCTGCTTGGTTAGCTCGAAATTCAACCTTGTTTGTTGATCTTTAAGTATGATGGTCGTTAAAAAACGGAATCTCGGGAAAAATGGTCCTACAAAAACTTTATTCTGTTTTAGACGTGTGACAAATTGTCAGAAACACGAATATCGAAACAGTATTTCAAAAATTTTAATCCCCGCGACGTTATTAAAAAACAAGTTAAAAACAAATTAGAACAATTTTCAAACGCCATTTTGGAGGGGAGTTAAATTGAAATTTTGATTTTTGAATGAATTTATCGAAAACATACATAAAAAAGAGAAATAAAACTTATACTTTGTCGGCAATAACCGCGTTTTTTTGCAATAGTTTTTTTTTCTTTATACATATTGGATTCATAACACAACATTTCCTGCAAAATAAGTTTTTATAGTGCTCATTTATAACGCAAATAATAATTTTGTAAAAATTTGTTTTTCGAGCTTTATTTAAAATTATTTAAATAAATGAGGGGCCAAAACTTAATCTTATATGAAAGCTTTTTCTTTCAACTTTGTAGAAAAATATCTTAAAAACCTTCATAAAACATGAATTACCACAGCAATTAAAATAGTAAATTATGTGAAAAATAACCCATTTTTCATTATTTAAAAAATGATCCCTCATATATATCTATATCATACACTTCCAAGCAGTGGCGGATCCAAGGGGGTGTCACGGGGGTCATGACTCATGTCATAACCCCCCTACAGACGAAAATAAATATTAATTCAATATTCCTAAAAACAAATGAAAAACCGAGAGCCGTTAAACAAAAAAAAAAAAAAAATTTAGGCCCACCCAAAAAATAATTGAAACCCACTTATCTTAGGGGTAGTAAGACGAAGTGAAATTGAATCAAAGAAAAGTAATTAAATCACCCTCAATATCCATGACCCCCAAAAAAAATTTTTTGATCCGCCACTGCTTTCAAGAAAGTTTATGATATATATCAATAATCTACTAACTTGAAAATATCTTTTGTTTTCAACTAACTTTGATGTTCCAACTTGTACGGAATTACGTTTTGCATTGCAATTACATCTAATTTTTTTATTTATAATGATATCCCTTCTACCATACAATGGTGTAGGGTTATACAATGGTGTAGGGTTAATTACATCTAATAATTTTATTTAATTGGTATTTTATTGAATTAAATTATAATAAAAATTTAATAACCTAATAGCAACTTTATTTTCAAAAATTCCTTGAGAGAGTTTCTCAACAAACTAATTAGTTTTAACTATCTCAAACTTTGGGAGGTGGTTTTTTAGTGTGATGACTATGACAAAAGTTGGTTTTAATCAATCCAATGGGATTTGCCTAGAGATCAAGTGAAGCACTTGAAAAGTCAAAAAGTTGATGGGCAGTGCTGGATTAACCAATAGGAAAGTAGGCAGTTGCCTAGGGGCCTCGGCCCCAAAGGGGGCCTCGCAGGCCAAAAATGAGAAAATAATAATTAGATTTAAATAACAATAATTATATATTATATTACGTTGAAAAATTCAAATATCGCGGAATATGATAAAAGTGATGTTGGACGTATAAAACTACATTACAATGCGTACTTTTGTTCACATAGAAAGCCTATGTTGTGAGAGTAAGTCGCTAATGAATGCCGTTTGGTAGAAGAAACAGTACTGCCTATCAGATCAGTCTGCACGGTTTCTTAGAAACGTAGTAAGAGCAAGAGCAACAAATGAGTCAGAGCTCCCTCGCTACCTTATCCTTCATTACCCATGCCTTTCGCTACATGTCAGGAAAATACAATGGTCTCCAGGCTCATCTATCTAAAGGCGGAGCTACATATCCGCGCCGCGAACTCCACGCCGTGAGAGCGCCGTGAGAGCGCCGCGCGTTCGTGGCGCGGTTAATGTTCGTTAAAATTTTTCATTTTGACGAACCTTCCGCGATCCAGAGGAAACTTACGAACATTTAGTAATTGTAGATAATTTTTTAGTTTCGAAGTTTCGAAATTTGTCAGTACATAGCTTGTAAGATTTATTTTACGCTAATAATTGAAATGCAATAGGCGAACGGTCATTTTCAAAAATGAAAATTATTAAAAACTGTCACCGTTCGACAGTGGAACAAAATAGACTAGCATTTGCCTCAATTATGGCTATTAAGAATGATGTGCTCGAAAATTTGTAAGTTAGTTGTAAGATATTTTAAGTAGTTTTGTTTCTATGAAACGCAGAAAAGTTGCTTTATAATAATTATAAGGCTTTGAGAACTCAAACTTAATTTAGTCCATCATCATCATCAATGGTGCTACAGCCCTATGAAAGATCCTCGACCATCCCAAGTCTATATTACGCCAGTCAGTCCTATCCATTGCCAACCGTTGCCAGGTTGCTGCGCCTAGTTTTCTCCCATCCTCATCTACACCATCCTTCCATCTAAGTTTTGGCCTACCCCTATTTCTACTTCCCACAGGTTGTGACATAAATTTAGTCCATAATTATTTATTATTACATAATTATGTAATAACAATAACTAATATTCAACGAGCACGTAATGATGTGTATTATTCAGGATGATGAAGTTTGCGACACGAGCCGATGGCTAGTGTCGTTATTAATCAGAGTGAGTAATAGCCAATACATGTGACTAGAATACTATACTTTTTCTACGACTTTATTTATTTTTTTCGTTATTAGAAAATTATTATACTTGCATGAATGTGACTATAAAATGAATCGTTCGTTTATTGATAACTACACAGGTTTACAAAAAAAATAAATTGTGGACTATTTGACGAAACCATATGACAAGGGGGTTTTTGGGGTCGCTGATCATCAATCCGGGGTCCGTTGATCGCTATCACATCAGGTAAAGGTCATTTCAAGGTCAAATCAAGATAAATCGACAGTCACTCTGAAAAAGTATATTAGGGGGTTTTTGGGGATCGCTGATCACGAATCCGCGGTCCGCTGACCTCTCTCACGGCTATCTCAAGGTCATTTTAAGGTCGAATCAAGATGAATGGACACAATCGCTCTGAAAATATATATTAGGGGTTTTTTGTGGTCGCTGATCACAAAACTGATTTGACCTTGAAATGACCTTTACCTGACGCGGTAGAGCTCAACGGACCCCAGTTTTGTGATCAGCGACCCCAAAAACCCCCAAATATACTTTTTCAAAGCGATTGTGTCGATTTATTTGATTTGACCTTAAAATGACCTTGAGCTAGACGTGAGAGAAGGTAGGGGATTCTACCCGGAATTCGTGATCAGCGACCCTAGAAACCCCCTAATATACTTTTTCAGAGCGATTATCGATTTATCTTGATTTTACCTTGAAATGACCTTTACCTGATGTGACAGAGATCAGCGGATCCCGGATTCGTGATCAGCGATCCCAAAAACCCCCTTTTCATATGGTTTCGTCAAATAGTCCACAGTTTATTTTTTTTTGTAAACCTGTGCTATTTATAACTATATATATTTATAACTTTTATTGCAAAATTTAAGTAAAATTATATTATAAATTAACAGTCTCTTCACAATTTCTTTTTTTTTTATTTCTTCAAGCAACACGTTGTAGAAAATGAAACAAAAATTAAAGTTTAAATCTAAAAAATGTCCACTCATATATCAAAGGAATACCGCTCGGAGATGGAGGGGTTTACCGAGGTTTTGGAGGAAAATGACAAAAGTTTCTCAAGGGGCCTCAAAGTTTGGGTGCCTAGGGGCCTCAAAATTCCTAATCCGGGACTGTTGATGGGCGCTATTTTTGAACTTGAATATCTGGGAAAATTCAAGAGAAAATGAGTACCATATTGTGGGTATCGAAATGTTTACTGCGTTATGATTTTTATTAAAATTTAAGCAAAAAACCGCCTTTTTTCATCCATTTCAATATTGTGTAAAATCTACAAATTGTAGATAAAAACGTTTAAGTAAAGACTTAGCAAACTGCAATAGAAAAAGCTATAAACAACTGTAGAATAGATTCCACATACAGAATGCTAATACATAACATAATATATAAAAAAGCAACAATGACAGTACAATTGGAAGAAACGTGTGCGACAGGGAGATGTTATTTCTCCTAAACTATTTACATTAGCACTGGAAGATGTTTTCAAAACAATAGAATGGACAAACATAAATGAAAAGGAACTAAACCACCTAAGATATGCAGAAGATGTAGTAATAATAGCATCAAGTTTTGAAGAACTACAAAACCATGCTAACCGAACTAGAAAATGAATCCGAACAAATAGGTCTAAAAATGAATTGTGCCAAAACAAAAACAATGACAAACACACAAGATGATAGAAACGTAATACTAAACAACACCACAAAATAGAAGCGGTTAATGATTATATATTATTGTGTTTTCAATTTTATCAATCAAAGGTAAAATAAAAATTAAATTAAATTTTTTTTAAATAACGCGGGCACATAAATTTGATACACCCTGTATATTGATCTGTAAATATTTATTAGAATTTAGTTTGGATGTAAGTGGATTTCTTTTTTAATGAGTTTTCCGATGAACCATTAAAGACTTTTGTGAATAATTAAAGTGAAAAGGACGATGTATTTAGGTTTAAAATGGAAAAAAATTGTTTACTACGGAAACTATAGAATCCACAGGTAGATATAATTATCACTTTCTGGGAAAGTGGTTTAAAAGAAAGTTTGGAATTTTAATATCTTTGTTTCAACCCGAGTAAATGTTTGTAGGGTTCCCCGAAAGTAATTAGGATGGTCGGAATAATTTTAAAATGACTGTTTGTTTGTCGAATGGAAAAGATTGCTTCTGATTCTTGGCAAGTTGGAAGGGGAAAGGTAGTTTGAATGATTGAGAGAGTTTGAAAAAGAAGTCATTATGTTTTTGGCATCGCTGAGGAGCAGTTCGACGTTTTCGTGAATAGATAGTTAGCAAGTACCAGTGGTTGTTTGATAGTGGAGAATAGTGCTGAAAAGTGGAACGAGAGACAGATCAAATTGAGACGAAATACCTCTTTGATTCTGTATTATTGTGAGAAGAAGAGCAGAGAATTTTTGGAGTTTTGTTTGAATCGAGTACGTGTCAAAAGAGGCCCGGCTTGTTGGAGAATTGGTGCTGGTATGCTGATAGTTTTGAAGCTGGAGAACGGAGAGGGCTTTGATGAGTAGCCTTTAACATAGTCAACGAGGGAGAGCTGTTTTTGGGTCACGAGAAGACATCAGAGTGATTGAAGCCAAAGGTCAGTCAACTTATGTGAAAGATATTTTTATGTTCGGAAACTAAAATTTTGAGTAAAAAGCGTAGGAATTAAAATTCCAATATTTCAGAAAGTAGATAGGGAGTATAGTATAGCTAATCTTGCGAATACATAATTTGGTTTTGTTTATTTTGTTGTACCAAAGTCATCGGGAACAAACCGATAAATATTTTTTAACTAGAATAAATTTAAATGGTAGAAATTTCATTCGGACATCTGTGTCCACAGGTTTTAGATTTGATAGATTTTAGAGTATCGATTTTGATAAATAAAAGACAATTCTGTATTTTTATTTTATATTTGGCTTTTTTTCTTTTCCCTATTTTATCCCGATTAGGATCAACTAAGAGATACTGAACCCACGAGAGAAGATAAGTATAACGTAAGATAATTTAGACATTTTCTTGATATTATAAAAAGGCACCCTGAGAGTTTTTTATGCATTTTTATGTATGATTTGCGACAATTAAATAATTAATCAAATAAATAATAATTAATATAAAATTAAGAAGAAGCAGATCATAACAATATATTTGGGACAGATAATAAAATAAATAAGGAAAACCAAACAGCGGAGGTAAAAAGAAGGGTCAGATTAGCCTGGGCGGGATTTGGGAAATTAAAATGGGCCCTAAAGAACAAAAATTACAACAATACTTAAAAACAAGAGTGTTTGACCATTGCATACTCCCAATTCTCACATACACATGCCAAACATGGACTTTCATCAAAGCAAAAATGGATAAAATAATGAAGACACAAAAAGCCATGGAGAGAGCAATGTTAGGAGTAAAATTAACAGACTAAAAGCAAAACAACTGGGTAAGAAATAAAACAAAAGTCAAAGACGCAGGACAACATATAGCCAGGTTAAAATTAATATATCATACAGGAAAGACTGGAGTCTTTATCTTCGATATTCAAGTGTAATTCCTATGACTGAGAAACTTGTGTGTTTCTTTATACAGTGAGGACGTTTGAGTTGGAATAAATTAATTTTCTCAATAATGGGCAACTCTGGAGGTAAATGCCAAACAGGTCGATTTTTATTTTTAAATTATAATTTTTGGGCATATATATCATACTAGTGACGTCATCCATTTGGGCGTGATGACGTAATCGATGATTTTTTTAAATAAGAATAGGGATCGTGTCATAGCTCATTCGAAAGGTTATTCAGTTCTCTATACAATAATATAAATATTAACATAATTATTTATACAGGGTGTCCAAAACAAAATTTTTTTGAATTAAATTAATTGAGACAAAAAGAAGAATGTATGTAATTTATTTATTGCAAAATACATTTTAATGCTGTCAGAAAGTAGAAAAAAATGTTAATTTGAAAAATAAACATTGCTTTTCGTTTAAATTAAATGTTCAAACGGCTAAGAGGCAGGAGGGCGGCAGCTTTAATATTAAATTTAAGCGAAAAATAATATTAATTTATCAAATAAACACTTTTTCCTGTTTTCGGGCAACAGTAAAATTTATTTCGAATTAAATAAATTGTATACATTCTTTCAATTAATTTAATTCAAAAAAATTTGTTTTGGGCATCCTGTATAAGTAATTATGTCAATGTTTATATTAGTGAATAGATCATTGAATAGACGTCACTAGTATGATATGTTAAAAAATATATAATTTATAAATATTTATAAATTTATAAATATAATTTAAAAATAAAAATCGACTTGTTTCGGGATTTATCTCAAGAGTCGCCCATTCTTGAGAAAATGAATTTATTTCAACTCTAACGTACTCACTGTACATATGTATACTTTTAAATAAAAAACAAAAAAATTGTAAACTAAAACAATTGATATGTTATGTCGCCTTATATATTTATTAACAATCTCCTGGCCTATTCCTATCTCCATCAATAGTTATTTTGTTTATTACTACTGGAGCAATTGGCATACACGCAACAAATTATTATGGACAAATTGATATTCATTATTCAATAAAATTTGGGGTTTTTCTGCTTATTAAAATTTATTATGGAACGACATAGTATTCTTATTATTAGCAAAATCCTAAATTGGTGTTAAAAAGAGGTCACTTTCGTGCAAAATACCACGTATTTTGGTTTGACTTATCTAACTTTAGAGTTTAAGGAGAATTCCGTGTTAAAATAAATAGAAGGTTGTTTTAATTATAATTTTGTGTATCTTATTAGCAAATGTTCGTTTTTAATCACTTACTGATTTATTAAGTAATTGTTCAAGTCTAGACATTATTGTACACTCATTTTTAGTAAAAAACGACTATGACGGAAAGGGTAATTATACATTCGCCAACAATGATACAGCTACATCACTGGAGTTCGCATGAAAAAACTAAACTTCAAAAAAAATAGTCAAAAATATACTTTTAAGGATCACAATTTAGCAATCTGATCGGACCACTCCTAATATATGATTATATAGATCAGCAACATGGACACTGTCAAAAAGCAATGAATAGCTAGTAGCCGATTTTATAAGACATATATGTATACAAATACAAGCCCATAATAATAGAATGAAATGGAGGAAGATCTTAAAAAAGGACAAGGCCCACAAAGAGTTGTCGTGCTCCTGATGATGAATTTGACAACTCTAAAATTGAAAATGCTGTAAATCTGGAAAAAACTACTTATTATCTCGAGATAAAGAAAAAGAATTTTCAAAAAAGTCGTTTAGATTATTTAGGTGTGGGTTATTTTAAATCAGGGGCGGCCCGTCGGGGTAGGCAAGGTAGGCGCCGCCTACCCTCTTCAAATGTAGTACAATAATATAAATTATTAATATAAATTACTTATTTCAAAATTGTAATTTATAAATTTTGACACAATACCTACAATAAAATAGCAAAAATTATCCAAATTATTTTTAAAAATATCCCAAAAATTTTCTCCATAGTTATAATTATTGTACGCTTCTTGTAGTATCAGTAGTACTGTATATTCCTTGGTCAGGCACTTGCAAACGTAGCCTGAAATAGAGTCACGCCAACACCGAATTGACGTGCGATCTCTCTCTGTTTACGCGAACTAAAGGCCTGCTGCAGCGATTTTGAAAGGGCGGATAGGCACAGAGTCTTATAGCCGGACCTACAAAATTTTATCAGTTGCTTCTCTTGTGTCTTGTGAAACTGTTTTAAATAATTATTGTTTTTTGATTTTGGCTGTTATTAGTAGGTTAAGTATTCAATAAAACTAGGTAGGACAATTTAAAATTGTTTATGAAAACTGAATAATAAACAGGTAAATTTGAGATCGGTCTATTGAAGGGCATTTTAATTTTATTTTAATTTAGTAATAATTCACTAATGACAAATAAATCTGTGAATAGTTATTTGTCAGTCGTCCATTATATTTTTATTGTGTTTCAATACAATTCGGATAATTTAAAGTTAAACTGACGAATTGTGTTCTTAGATTATATAGATAATTAAAAATTTAAAGCGAGGTTAATTGTTAACTTATCAATTTATTCGAAGAGTAAATTATTATTTGATACATAAATAAAATAAGTAATATTTGACGTTGTTGAAACGTAGGTGTGTTAGTTTTATTGGTGGAAAAACTTTAGTCATCGAATATGAATATTTTAAACGATGTAATATGCAGTTTGATCGAGACGCCTTTTTCAAGGCGCCAAAATCAAGAAAGATCAGAAATTATTTCAATGGCCGGCCTTTACCAAATTTAACAATTTTATCCACAGATAAGACAAAAGACAACCGACCATTTTTGAGATCGTTTAAAACAATATGGTATGAAAATCATAAATGGTTAAGCGAAAGTTATTTTAAAAATTCACTTTTCTGTTGGCCTTGTCTGTTGCTCTCAAATTTGAAGCAAAATGTTTGGGTGAGTCAGGGATATTCAGATTTGAAAAATCTGATGAATCTTCGAAAGAACATTTAAACAATTGCTTAGGTTTAAAACAGTTTTAAATAGAAAAAAATAAACAAACTATTGACAGTGCTTTAGCTGAACATATTTCTCTGTCTAATAAGATATATAATGAAGAAGTTGAAAAAGATTGAAGAAGTTGAAGAAATTGATGTTACAATATTCTGTTAGCAAAACAAGAACTTCCATTTCGCGGTCGTGATGAGAGCCATAATTCTTCAAACATGGGTAATTTTAAAGAAATTTTTAATTTGGTAGTTAAACGCGATTAGGAAATCCAGGATCATGTTAAAAAATAAAAGGGCTGTTCACGGGTTTGTCAAAAACAATACAAAATGATTTAATAGATTGTCTTGCCGATTACGTAAAAAATGAAATTTCAACAGAAATTAATGAAAGTCAATTTTTTCTATACTAGCGGACGATACTACTGATATAACCGAAAAATCACAGTGTACTTTAACAATCCGTTTTGTTAACAAAGTTGGTCAGGTAACAGAAAGATTTTTAGGGTTTTTTGATGTTAGCGAGAATAGATCTGCAGACGCTCTATATAGTTTAATTTCAAACGTGCTTGAGCCATATGATTACGAAAATAAATTAATTGCTCAATTTTACGATGGTGCAAGTGTAATGGCTGGCTCTTTAAATGGATTACAATCAAAAATTAAAGTAGATGCTCCAAAAGCAATTTTTACACATTGTTGCGCTCATAGATTACATTTAGTATTTCAAGACGGCTCAAAATGTATTACAAATTGTAGGAGATTTTTTGTCGCCTACCCGTCGCCTACCCGAAGTATATGTGTAGCCTACCCGCATACTGAGGTCACGAGCCGCCACTGTTTTAAATTACCGTAAAACGGGGTTACTTTGTACTTAGGTGGGTAATTTTGCACCAGAGAGATAAACAAATATAATTGTCAATCTAACAACCAATGTTATTTACATCTGCTTATAAAATTTTGGAAACACACAAACACTCAGTGGTAAAAGCTGGTAAGTACAAGTTTAGGTAAATGTACAGTTAGTTATTCTGATATTTAACGACTAAAATGAATCGTTTTAAATCACAATTTCCAAAAGTGTTCTTTTATGTTTAAAAATGCACATTTTAGTTCATTTTGGGATACCTGCAACACTTTAATCGTACAAAATATCATCCTTCATCTGTGCAAAATATACTATAAACCGATTTACATGAAATTTTGGAATTAGGCATATCCTATCCTTAACTTCAAAAGTGATATTGACCCGAACTCCGTTTTCACCCCGGGGCTGGTTACCACCCCTTTTCGGTGGTGGATTTTTTTTTCAAAATAACCTCAGATATCCATAAAAGTTTTAATTTTAAGCAAAAAATGTTGTATAAAGTTTTTTCAAAACCCCAATACTTTTCAAGTTATTGGCAATTGAAAATTCGGATTTTTCTCACGATTTTCAACAGTTTTTTGCAAATATCTCCAAAAATACGCATTTTAACGATAATATTATAATGAACAAAATTGTAGCAGGTAAAAAATGAACAAATTGGTTTTTTAAAGAGTGTTCTAATAGGTGCCATATTAAGCGAGATATTGAAGATCAAAGCCGTTTTTTATTTTGTGTGAAATTGAATCGATGTATCAATGCCATCTAACGGAGAGCGAATAAATTGTATGCATGCTAATGAGACAGGGTTTTTGTAGTGCTTAAAATAAGCTTTAAAATGAGCACTGTTAAAAGTCTTTTGTACGTAAAATGAGTGAGCTGTAATGAAAAAAAGAGGAACATATAATGGTTTTTTTTAAATCAATGGATTTCATAAGTGCCATTTCCACCAAAATTAAAATTAATCGTATTCCGTCTAGAATCAACTTTAATATAAAGAGTTTTATAGATTCTAGCAGTTTCGCTGCTTTGGAACACATATTTTTTGAAAAAATCACGATTTTAAGAAAAAAAATTTTCGAATTTTTAAAAAAACCACCTTCTTTTCATAATACTTACCTCAAAAATAATGAAAGATATGTAAAACAGTGTAATAATAAAAAAACAGGTTTTTTTGATAAAAATTTTGGTTTGTTTGTTTTTCCTATCACACAAAAATTGACGAAGATATGATTAATTAAGGAGCGCGCGGTAGCGCAACTACAGTCTCTCACGAGACTTTTAACCCTTCACCTTTCAAAATAAAAGATTTTTCACTAAATATTATAATGAAAAAAGTTGTAGCTCTTTTAATTACCTTCAAAATGGTTTTTTATAAGTTGTGATCTTGTTGTAATAGCTTCAAAATTGAAGTAGTTATGGCCCAAAAACTAATCGTATTTTTTTCTATTTAGTAAACTGTATTTTTAAATGTATAATCATACATAATATTCAATGTTTTAATTTAGGGGTAGTTTTAAGGGTTAAAGAACTTGAGCATATGATTTTCCAGCATAGCTTTTTCGAGAACGTGGAACCATATTTAAATCCTTTTTAGTTTATCAAAAGAAATTTTTTAAACAATTTTTAATCGAGGGGTTGATTTAAGGGTTGAAAGGGGTTAACAATTAAATAAGTAAGATAGAGAACGTAAAACATTATTTACTCTATATTTAAGTCTTCTTTTCAAACCAAATTAATTTTTTGTAATTTTTTTCTATTTAGGGATTGTTTTTAAGGATTGAAAGGGGGTTAACAATATGATAATTAAGATAGAGAACGTAAAACATCATTTACTCTATAGTTAAATCGTTTTATGTCATACTAAATTATTTTTTTGGAAATTTTTTAGATTTAGGGGTTGTTTGCAAGGGTTGTACAGTTTTCAAGGGGATGAAAATGAGTTTAACATCAGGTGATTGTGTTAGAAAACACTTTACAATGTCACTCTTTATTATTAAATACGTTTTCAGGCGATAAAATGGCTCAATGTCAATTTTTCCATTAAGGGGTTGTTTTCACCCCTTAAAAATAAAAAACTGAGTTCAGGTCAATATCACTTTTGAAGTTAAGGGTAAGATAAGCATAATTCCAAAATCTCATGTAAGTCGGTTCATAGCAAAAAATTTCGGAGGTAAAAATCCATTTTACGCTTCAATGACTGCACTATAAATTTTTGTTTCTCCAGAAATACCCAGATAGTCCAGAGAAATAAGATTTTTCTCGTGACACATCCCCCTCCAGGTCGAAACCAATTTTTTTGAGTAGTATGGACATCTATATTAATAACCTTTATGTTTCCTGCCGCCGATTTTGATGATATACATAGTTATAAACAAATGAAAATAAAAAAACGGTCAATTTTCGCTTTTTTCGTCTATAACCAAAAAGTTAAGCATTTTAAATAAATTTGAGAGTAATAAACTCATAAATCGTCTAAAAATTTTCAATATGGCGTTCGCTGAATATGTCTATCCTTATTGGTTGCTTAGAAAATTGCAAAATAAATCATAAATTTTGAGTTTTTATTCATAACTTATGTAAAAATTAACTTAGAACCTTCTTATTACACGAATTGCTGAGACTTTTGGTGCTTAAATTATATTTTTAAATTCAAAGCAATTGGTCAAATAGTTTTAAAAGTTATTTAATTTGTTTATCCCAAATTCATTTTTTTGCAATACTATAAGTCAGAAAATTATGAGGTTACAGTAAGACTTCTGACAGTTTATGGAAGAAGAACATTTATACTATTGACTTAATTAAAAAAAATAACAAAAAGTAATTTTAAACAGTGTAAAATTATTTGGCAAAAACACGTCGATTTTTTGCTTACTTATAAACAATTAGAATAACTTTTTAACCGTTACCCGTAGAAAAATTATTTTTTTATATTTGGAAAGAGTGAATTTTTATACACATTTAGAAAGAAAAACAAATGTACTAGGAGAATTAGGGACGAAGTTAGCCCCCCCCTTTTTTAATTCACATGTTTTTGCAAAATAATTTTGCAGTATTTAGAATTATTTTTTGGAATTTTTTTTAATTAAATTAATAGTATAAATCTTCTTCTTTCATAAACTATCCAAAGTATTAGTGTAACTTCATCATTTTCTGACTTATAGCGTTGCAAAAAAAATTAATTTGGGATAAACAAATTAAATACCTTTTAAACTATTTGACCAATTGCTTTGAAATTTAAGGTATGATTTAAGCACCAGAAGTCTCAGCATTCCGTGTAATAAGAACGTTCTAAGTTAATTTTTACATAGGTTATGAATATTTATAAAAAGTCAAAATTTATGATTTATTTTGCAATTTTCTAAGCAACCAATAATAGGTCTGGATCCCGCGTATGAAAAAAAAGTTGATTAATAGCAAGCTGAAAATTTGTTAATAGCTTAAGGGTGTCTAGATGGACAAACTTTGATATATGGGAACACTGGAACAGGGGAAGTTTTAATTGTGGAACAGGTTAAAAATTTGGAACGGTCAGACCACGAAAACGGCACATGTATTTTGTCCGACAGAACAGACTTAAACTCTTCGAACAGAGATTAAACTCTCATGCAAAAATCAGACTGCTATGTATCACCAAATCGGCGTTTTGATGAGTGGAACATGTAGAATATTTCAAATGACAGGAATTATGACAGGTGATAAATAGCAGTCTGATTTTTGCATGAGCGTTTAATCTCTGTTCGGAGAGTTTAAGTCTGTTCTGTCGGACAAAATAAATGTGCCGTTTTCGTGGTCTGACCGTTCCAAATTTTTAACCTGTTCCACAATTAAAACTGCCCCTGTTCCAGTGTTCCCATATATCAAAGTTTATCCGACTAGACACTCTTAAGCTATTAACCAATTTTCAGCTTGTTATTAATCAACTTTTTTTTCATACGCGGGATCCAGACCTATAAGGATAGACATATTCGGTGAACGCCACATTGAAGTTTTTTATACGATTTATGAGTTTCTCACTCTCAAATTTGTTTAAAATACTTTACTTTTTGGTTATAGACGAAAAAAGCGAAAATTTACCGTTTTTTGATCTTTATTTGTTTATAACTACACACACCGGCAAAATTAGCCGAACACGTTAAAAATGGGACATGTTTGATGTCTCGTATTTCATAACCCAGTGGTACGATTTGAGTGATTCTTTTAGTATGTTATAGCCTTATTATTTAAGAATATCGGTGTGATAATATTGTTGCTAGACAGGTAAATGTCATTTTATACCGGGTGTAACAAGCATACTGTGTTTTTTTCTTAAAGTTCGGAACACCCTGTGGAATATTCCAGCATATATAAAATATTAAAATTAAAACTCAATTGTAGAATTATGCTTTCTTAACATTTTCTTTTTTGATTCATTTGCTTATGTTGGAAAATAAAAAAGTTATGTGCTTTAACAAATAACCATGTTTTTTATCAATAAATCCTCATAGTAGGGGAGAAAAGTATGCTAAATTTGCAATTACTCGAGCGTTCTTGGGACCTGGAGTGGATTGTGAAGAGTGGGTGCTACAACCAAAAAAAGTTAAGTTAAGTTTTCCATAAAGTGTGGGACTCTCCATTTTTCAATTTAATTTTCCATTTCCACCAATCGTTTTTTCCGATTATAGCGCCATTTATCCATAATAGGAAAAATATTGAGAATAAAAGTTGCTTATTTTTACTTCAAGGATCCAAATCTGCAATAAAAATTGGGGCTCCTATTTAATATTTTAATGTAACCCCCACCCCACCTCCGCGGGGGGTCATGTTTGGTGCCATTCGGTAGATTTTTGAAAAATATTGAATAGGTGTATTTTGCAGTTTTACGATCTGATGTTCATTTCGCAAAATATCGCAGGGTTCGTATTTATAATTTTTAATTTACCCCCCCACCCCTCTCCGTGGGGTGTCACGAGCCCCCACGGAGGTGGGGTGGGGGATTTAATTTAAAATCTTAAATAGGAGCCCCCAATTTTTATTGCAGTTTTGGATTCTTTACGTAAAAATAAGCAAGTTTTATTCGACATATTTTTTCGAATTATGGATAGATAGCGCTATAATCGGAGAAAAATGATTGTTTCAAATGGAAAATTAAATTAAAAAATGAAAAGTCCCCCACTTGAATGGAAAACTTAACTTAACCTTTTTCTGATTTTAGCACATACTCTTCACAATCCACTAGGTCCCCATAACGCTCGAGTAAGTGCAAATTTAGTATACTTTCCTCCCCTACTATGAGGATTTATTGATGAAAAACATGGATAGTTGTTAACGCACATAACTTTTTTATTATCTCACATAAGTCAATGAATCGAAAAGGAAAATGTTAAGCAAGCCTAAATCTACAATCGAGTATTAATTCTAATATTTTACATATGCTAGAATATTCCACAGGGTGTTCCAAACTTTAAGAAAAAAACACAGTATGATTGGTACACCCGGTATGAAATGGTATTTACCTGTCTAGCAACATTATTATTACAACGATATTCTTAAATAATAAGGCTATAACATACATACTAAAAAAATCACTCAAATCGGACCACTGGTTTATGAAATACGAGACATCAAACATGTCCCATTTTTAACGTGTTCGGCTAATTTTGCCGGTGTGTGTATGTATATCATCAAAATCGGCTACAGGAAACATATAGGTTATTAATATAGATGTCTATACTACTCAAAAAATTTGGTTTCGGCCTGGAGGGGGTTGTGTCACCAACAGGATATTTTTTTCCCTTATTTCTCTGAACTAAGACCATACAAAAATAGCTGGGATCACGCTCATATGCTGATTATTCCAAGAAAGATTTAGTAACATGTTTCAATGTTTGTCTGCAATAAAAGGTGGGACAAGTAACAGAATAGCTACTGAAACCTTAAAAATACAAAGAGCAACTATTTCTACAAATTAAAAGGACTTCACACTAAAAAACTTGGTTATCTGCCAATATTTAATTATAGGGAGGAGAAATCTGGTTTTCCTTTCGCTGAAGTGGAATTAAGGCAAATAATTAAGATCTATTTCAATCAAAAAGGGAGAAATATATCTCGCTTCAATGACAATATTGCTGGTAAAGATTGGGTTAAAGGTTAAATCATTCCCAAACTGGCATACAGACCTCACTACAAGGAGAACTTGCAACATAGAAGAAAGCAGAGCGGCACTTAATGCATTTGAAATGACACAATATATAGAAAATTTAGAGCAAACACTTGCTGGAATTGAACCATATGCCATTTTTAATTACGATGAAATAAATTTAACGGATGACACCGGGAAAAAATGTGTTAACTAAACGTGGCGTCAAATATCTGGAACGAATTTGTAACTCTTTCAAAGACCAGTGTCTCTCTAATGATTTCCGGGAATACAGCTGGTGAGCTGTTACCTACTTACGTGATATAAAGATTAAATATTTGGGGAAACATGAACTGATAATGGTCCAACTGGTACACGTTAAGCGTCGTTTAAACACAACGACAAGTCACAGCAACTAGTTGTGATGACAAGTTGAAACGCTGTTTAGACGCTGCGATTCAATGCGATACCACCTTCAACCCAACTCCAACTTTGATAAGTTGTGCGATGCACCGTTTACACACAATGATAAGTTGCAACAACTCGATTGACCTTGATAAGTTGTTTGATTTATCGCTGTGTTTAAACGATCCTTTACGAAAATACTTCATCTAGACGGTGGTTTAAATCGTAGAAAGTCGCAGATTGGTTCAAATAACTTATACCGCCCAGACTTTCTTATATTATCCTTGGATTTGTGTACAAATCAACAACAAAACAAACACGACAATCATTTTACTTGTTGGCCTCCAAACAGCACTCATATTACACAACCCCTCGATGTAGCAGCATTATTCGCTCCAATGAAAAAGTTATGTAAAGAAATTCTATTGGATTATAAAAAAAAAGTGATACTGTAGACTAGCGCGAAGATTCATACTATGTTTTCTGTTTTTAAAATTTAAATAATAGGTATTTTTAAAATGAAAGAAAGTAATTTTATTGTTTTTTATAATTTCTATAGATTTTATTAAATTGAGAAAGTTGACATATATAACGGACTCCCCTCGTCACGTAAAGGGACTTTTACAACTGTTTACTGTGACTGAAAATCACGAACCGCTATTTGGTGTTTCGTGTTGCTACTTCCGTCATGTTCGCCTCAGCATTTTAAAACAGTGGAACCCCGATAAGTCGGCCTCCGATAACCCGGAAGTCCGGCTGACCTGGACCGATTTTCAATATTTTCATCATACAAAACAAACATTTTTTCACTTTGACTAAGTTTTTTACCAAGAAATAAACAATATTGTATACAACTGTACGTAATTTAGATCTACTGTGCATATGTATTTCATGTTTTTGCAATTATAATGGAGTTTATCTGTAAGTATATAGTAATTTATTAATTTTTACCATATTCTCCGGCTAACCTGGATTTTCGATAACCCTGATCGGCCGCGGTCCCGATTAATCCGACTTATCGAGGTCCAACTGTATAAAGAAAAATTAATACAACGCCAGTATAGAAGCTTCGCTTCAAAAACTCATATAGAGAGCAGATCAAGCTTTTTTAAAAACCAGAATTTTCCTAGTCTTTTAAAATTTTTATTGAAAAAAGAAATACAAAAAAAAGGCACGAATTATTGAAGTCTGGATTCAGAGATTGTTAGAAAGACTGGGCTAAAGCAACTTCAAACAACTTTAACCTAGGCATGAGCCGCAATAGACCTGATAGGTAGAAAGGAAGGTTGGTTAAGCGCTCACTCATATTGAACCTAACCTAACCTAGTAGAAGAAGAATATCAGACCCAGAAATAGACGAACTACAAAAAATGGAAAAGGAAATTGAGCTCTGGCAAAAGATTAACAAAATGTCCTCTAGAAATCAATATTGGTGACAAAGATAAGACACATGATTCGGAGAAGATTAAAAAAGTTGTTGGTAAATTATGAAGAATATGTATCGTATATCCTAAAGTCATTATAGCAGTAGATGATGATGGCGCACAAATTATTGCTATGGAAAAAACGATTAAGTTTTGAAAATGGCCAGTAAGACGAGACCAAATACGGTATCATTGCGACAATGTAATTATATCTATAGCTACTAGCTACTCTTAAGCCAATCTCTGAAGAGTATCTCGTTCCTGTAGATTCCCGAAGACTGTTCAATAGCTACTATAAACTTGAATGTGCAAACGATAATCTATATTTCTATTCGTGTAAACTATGAAGTATGTTGGCATTTATTGCTCCATTTTTAAAAGTAAAAAATGATTCAAATGTAGGATAAGAAAATACTAATTAAAGAGTATTTTTTACATCGATACCAATCAATTTTTTTTTATAAACTAATAGATTAAAATCAAATAATTTTATAGCTCTTTCAATGCATATACAATGGATTGTGATCACAAGCCGTTCTGGTACGTTAAACATGTTAAATAAAGTAAGAAACGTGGTACAAAGCAACCCCGTTGTTTGACATATGCATTTTTTGCTGATTAAATGGGTTATTGTTAAAAAATACTTCAAAGAAAACAAGCTTAAACAATGTAACGGGTGCAAAGGGCATTAACGTTTTCGAATTCCTGATACTGTTGCTTCACCCTATATGGTAAATCCGTTTCAGAAATTGTGTTTGTTTGTTGCGTGGAAATGTGTGATTCTTTTTCATTTCTCATGAATCTGTAGTATTACGTAATTCGTTTTCTCACAATGTTGGATTGATTTTATGTTCTCAGGAATTCGGCGTAGATAAGTACCTCGAGTTGTTTACCATACTGAGAATAGCGGTTTTAATTCAAAGAGCTAATTGCCTATGGAGACTATAATATGTTATTTTGAAGCTAATTTATTTATGTTGAGAATTCCTTAGTAAAGATTAAGTCGATCTGAGTTGTTTATATAACATACTTGTTATTATCTAGTGGGACAGCTGTGCGAAAAGCTGAATCAGCGAAGAACATGAGAATTTTGAGCTGAGATATATGATCATCAGAATTTCGTTGATTGAATCCTATTTGCGGGAGAATAAGTTATTACCTTTTAGGGCGTGGTTAAAGTTTGCTTAAACCTTTTCTATTCGTTTTGAAATAAGAGTGGAAATTGGCTAATTTTTTGATTAGTAAAACCGGACATGGTTGAGTAGGATGGAAAAATGGGGAAATGGAATGAGTTTTGGGTTGTACATTAGTTCGAAGTAGATTCGAGATCAGTTCTAAGTAGCCGAGAACAGAGATCAGTTCTAATAAGTCGAGAATAAGAAGTTTGTGCCTTTCCGTCAGCAGGCTCTTTGCCTTGCTGACGGAGAAAATTGTTGAAAATAGTTCAATGGAGAAAACTAGTTGTTTGTATTTAGTACAGTTTCTTTGAGTCTTTGTTCCAGAGCCGAAGTAGGCTTAAGTGGCTGCTGTGGTAGTGGAGAGTGTAAATTCTCGACCGTATTTTGTGTTCCTAGTGATGGATTAAGCACATCCATTAGTTTTCTTTTGTCGAAAAGTTCTTCGTTTCTTTCAATTAATAATAATAATATAATATACAAGTGTTGCATACAATAAACGAACAATGGAATTTCATCTCTAATATAATTATTACCTGTACTTTGTCTATAAAATTGAGTGTCGTTATGTGCGTGACAATAAATGTGCCGTAACATCAGGACAATGTTTAACACCGTAATTGCTGCATGGATGGACTATGGATAAAGAACACATACGGTAAATACTTGCGCTATTTTTTATTGTTGAACTCGTACGTTTTCTCGCGAATTGATGAAACTTTATTTTTTTTTTTTGATAACAACTTTGCTGAATTTTTATTTGTTTCAATAAAGTAAGAATTATATTTAATTACCAGATTTTCTTTACCAATCTCTATCATCCTTATAAAGTAATCACGCATGAAAGTACAGATATTTTAAATAACCGGCATTCTTAGTTTTATATATTTTTTTTATAAGTAAACATATGATATGATATTTTATTTTTTTAATTATGGCGCCCCCCGAGCAATTGAGTTTCAATTTTATTTAACATCTATTAAGAATCCACACCCCTAGGTCTCTGAAGACTTAGAGCTACCGAGGTATATCAAAAAGTTAAGTAGCACCAAGTATATTTTTATATTTTGTTAAATTTGTCATGTTACATATTTTTTGCCTTTGTTATCCATAGGCGTGCTACAACAATGACAACGAATCTGCATTCAAACGTATTAGGTTTTGGGCTCACACTTATTACCTCCCTCATGAGCATGAGATTTGTTATTCAGTTATTCATGCCGAGTAAGCCAACTTTTCTATTTCGGAAAATTTTCAGTATCTAGGGGACGTTTCGTAAATATAGAGGTTTCTGAACTTTGGTGCGTCCGACAACTGGAGTACCCTTAAAAATTTGTCGTCAGACAATATTATCAGTTAATTGTAAATATTTTTATCAAACAATCCTGCAAAAATCAGCTGTGAGGGTATAATGGTAATATTGTCCGACAAATTTTTAATGGTAGGTACTTCAGTTTTCGGACGCACCAAATTTTAGAAACCTTGTATTTACGAAACGCCCCATCCCGAAAATTTTCCGAAATAGAAAAGTGGTCCGATTCGACATGACTAACTGAACAAGAGTAAAAAAACGCTAAATGCCGTAAAAATGAGTAGCGCATACAATATTCCAGCTACAAAGGAGTTAATATGAGTATTAGGTACGTGGCCCGAAAATGTATTTTCATTTTGGTGAAAAATAAAATTCTAGTTTAATTTTAAAAGATGTTTCCATAATATTTGCTAAATTTGAAGTAAAACGCGCCACAAAAGAGTAATTTTGATAGAGTTTGTATTTTGAAGCTCTTTTGTGGCGCGCTTTACTTCAAATTTAGCAAATATTATGGAAACATCTTTTAAAATAAAACTAGAATTTTATTTTTCACCAAAATGAAAATACATTTTCGCACCACGTACCTAATACTCATATCAGCTCGTTATAAATGGTCACGTTTATGGCATTATCTCTCAAATGATCTAGTGTACATCGAATGTACACTAGATTTTTTTCTATTCGAAATAGATAAAAAATATTGGGATGGCCGGTAAATGACCTCGGATTGCCCTATCAATTTAGCGTCGTAATCACTACAACTACATAAACCATTTCGACGATAATGGTAAAATGGATTCTACCTTGGGAACTCGATAACTTCTGAACAGCTTAACCGATTTTGATCATTAAAAATGAGTTTGAAACGAATTGACAAGTAGTAGGTATCTGATGCATTTAAGGTCAAGTATGATAACTGAAGGTATTACAGGAATTATTGAGCTTGAAAAACCGTTTTTCCCATAAGAAATAGATTTGATCATGTTTATGCCTATAACTTAAAAATTCGAATTTTCCCAGATATGTAGTATACACCGTTAGATGCGTCTAGAGTCCCTCTACAAACGCTCACTTATTGACGCAATTCGTAGGTTGAAATTTTGAGTAAATGTCGAAAAACAAAAAATTTGTTCTTTAGTTTTTCGGCTATACTGAACCGTCTGTAGGAATAATCTTGACCGCTTAGGCACCATTTGAAATACTAATTTAACACTATTGATTTGGTGTATTTGCGGTCTTCCTGTCTTTCCTTGAACCTAAGATATATTCGCCCAAAAATTTGCCATTTTGTATCTTCTTAGCCCTATAGCTGGCTTATGGGTGGTCAGATGTCACAAACTACACCGGTTCTAAATCGGCCCTGACCCTCTCTTGAAACACAGCAAAAAATATTCAGATCGGTGTAACTTTTCCACACACATACATACACACAAACATTTTCCCCTTTTTAAATAAAAATTGAGTCATATTTCTGAGCCCGGTAACTTTTAAATGGTATGACAGATTTTCAAAATTTAGACAAGCGTTGGAAAGGTAATGATCAATACTATCAGAATCCGCAAAGGTGGGACTTAAATTTAAATTTTTGGGAGTTTTGGGGACAAGAACGAAAAACAGACCCTAAATCGGAAGGGTCGTAAAATCCACACCCTTGGAGCAAAATGGAGAATTGACATATGGATGGGTGAGTCTTTGGCCCTTAAAGGGCACTATTCACATGCGTATTTGTCCGGCGGATATGTACGGCGGACAGATCCGTTGTTAGCTATATACAGGCAGATGTGTCTCCAGACAAATTCGTTGGTGCTACACATTCACGGACAAATCTCTCAGTTTTACTTGTTCCCGCGTTGTGTGTTTATCTGTTTTTCACTGTGCTATGAATAATAAAAAACAACTGGCAATAATTGGAGGATATATGGTTTTATTTGATGATAAAAAAAGAAAAGACTGTGGCCAAACGATGGTTATTGGAAAGAAGAAAGTACTCACTCTTCTTCTTCAAATGCAAATCCACTAATGGATGTTGGCGATCACATTTTCCATTAACTCTCTGTTTCAGTACTCACATATGAATTTAATTAGATAATTCGAAACAAGTGAACCAGAAGATTTACTCAATTTTCTGCGAATGGATAATGAAGCATTTGAAACATTATTAGGATATGTTGGTCCTAGAATCAAAAGAAATAACACACACATGAGAGAACCAGTAAGTAGCAGAGAGCCAGTAAGTAGCAGAGAGCGATTAATCGCCACGCTACGATACTTAACAACTGGACGAAGTGGTGAAGATTTAAAGTTCAGTTGTACAATCTCCCCACAGCTTCTTGGACGAATAATACCTGAAACTTGTTGGGAAATATTTATGGCATAAATACTGTCCGTAGATGACCCAGATTTCTTACTCTTCCTCATTTCTCTTAACTCATGTCGAAATTCAGCACGCAAGGAATCTATTTTCTTTCTTACGTACTTTATATCTGCATCTGGACAAATTTCTTGGCATTTTTCCACTAATTCTTCATATGCGTTGTTTCGCAGTTGCCTGTTAGAATATTCTTTACTTTTTACATTCCACAAGCATGGCTTCAACTTATACATATAACGAAATAAAACTTTCCCAAAATACTTTATTATCCGAAAATGCCATTTTAATGTAATATAAATACACGCCTACTACCGTGGATAGAATGAAAATTGACACAAATTTAACTCATCCGGCGAACAAATTCTTGAAACGTTCACACACATGCGTGTATGTCTGTCTCGCTGTCTGTGGTCGTCGTCTTGAACCACAGACGGCGAGCAAGACACATACGGCGTACGCCCGGATACACACATGAAGATCTGTCCGCCGTACATATCCGCCGGACAAATACGCATGTGAATAGGGCCCTTTAATAAGATGGGATTTGGCCCAATTTTCAATTCAGTCAGATTTAGAAAATCGCATGTAGGGGTATTGTGCGCCACTGGCGAGAACTGCCGTTCTCTGGTAATAAAAAAAGTCTCATGAGGGAGGTAATAATTTTTTTCAACTGTAACCCCAAAGGGGCGTTAAACCGAAGGTTTTTGTAAATAAGAAATATTTATTTTAAATGAGATAATCATTTTTTAAATACAATTTTAATTATTTCATGAAGAGCTAGAGAAATCTCAAAAATCAAATATTGTGTTATTACTGAAAAAATAATTATTTCTATCCTGAAATGTTGAACTTACTCTATCAAAAACTTGAGTATCTTTTCCCTCTTCGTCTATGGGTTTATTAGGTACAAACATTATTTACTGTTACTGGTGAACGGGTCGTTTCCTGCAGTGAAAGGTTTAAAATTTTATTTTATATTGGTGTTAATAATTACCTACGACTATTATTGCTATATCCGTTGGGTTTGTTCTGCCCTGATTTTAAACTTTTGTTTTCGTGTAAAAAATATTGGACAATATTTTTTATTTGTTGTTATTTTAAGTGATGTGGAAATTAAATTAATTGTGGAAATGGTAAGTCTCATAATCATTGCATAGAATAATAATAATTCATTTTAAATAGTTATAATCGGGTTTCCTCTAATAAAATCCACAATTTACAATTTATTTTGAAAAAAAAAGAAAATAATTAAGACATTGCGTCTGCGTAACTTGAAACCACATGGGAAATTTTTTATTATTAATTTTACGGAAAAAAATTATTCTTCATAAAATGCTGTGCATAGTCTAAAAACTAAAATGCAATCAAATATAAAATTGTGTCTTATGAGTATCAAAAATATGAATTTCGATCAAGAGTACCTTATATTTCACAATATCGAAAATTATTATTATGAAAAGTTGTTTGGAAATAAATAAAAACTATGTTTTAATATGCAATTATATCCTTTTAATTGAATTTTTTTCTCAAATTACAGATACCCAACGCCCTTTTCATTTATTACGAATAATGCGATAACTCTTTTATTGTTATTGATTAATTAATTAATAATAATAAAATAGTTATCACATTATTTGTAATAACTGAAAAGATCTAATTATTAATAATAAAAGACTTATCACATTATTTCTAATAAATGAAAAGGGCGTTGTTGAAAAGTATAATTAATGTACGATAAAAAGTTCTTTCTAAAAAGCTTTGCATGGTCTAAAATCTAAGATGCAACCATCAAATCCTATCAAATTTTTTCAATTTTATATGAGATATATGTAAAAAAATATGAGTTTCGATCAAAAGTAAAGTGCCTTTTTTTATATCACAATATATTTCAATTATAAGGATAAAATCGCATATAGAAACATAGTTTTCAATGCTGAACAAGTTTTCATAATAACTTTTCAATATTGTTAAAACTAAACGTACTTTGCTCTTGACCGAAATTCATATTTTTTGACATACCTCGTATAAGATTTATAAAATTTGATATTTGATGGTTGCATTCCGAGTTCTAGACAATGCAGAACTTTTTATGAAGAATAACTTTTCTCCGAAAATTAATATAATAAAACAGTTTCCCATATGGTACCTAGTTATGTAGGCTCACTGTATAAAATTTGTTTGAAAAATTTGAAATGACAAATTATTATTGTTTATTTACTTAAATGTATATTTTTAATTTAATATGCAGGGTGCTTCATTATTGTTGCAAAAAATTTAAGGGGAAAGGCGCAAAATGTCGCCTGCCCTGTCAAAATTTTCAATATGTTTTAAACGTATTCATTTTTTTCCAATCCTGAGAAAACTAATAAGTATTTATTAAAAATTTAAACGCAGAACGAAAGATAACGTTATTGCCGAGGGCCGACAGTCCCTTAAAATAAATAAAAAGTTTCTTTTGAATTAAATATTTGCAATTATTAAAAATCACACTAAATTTTCTCTTTTATTTTTACCCTTGTAACTTATTAAAATAAACATTATAGAAGTTTTCATGGACTTTCGGCCTCAGTAATAATGTAGTCTTTCATTCTGGGTTTAAATTTTTAAAAAATATTTATTAGTTTGTGTTATTATAATTTGTATAGTAGATTTAAAGGGCGCTAAAATATGTCCCACACGCGGACACCAATCAGCCTTGCGGGGGCCCTGTTTATATTATCAGGTGAGAATCCAGCTAATAAAACTACATACGTATTGTTAAATATGGTACACTTACAATATGACGTTGTAATTATATTCATAAATGTATTTATATTAAACAGATAATAATTAATTATTAATATAAGCCTTGAAACAAAGGAAAAACAGACAATAATCTTCAATAAAAAAAACCTAAAGAAGGAAGAGGAACTTGCCGGAAATATGTTTTTACATCTCAACTGCTTATTTACGTAATTGTAAAGTCATGTTTTTTCAACATTTCAAAGTTAATATGTCATTTATTATTATTCGATTAATTTCATATACATGTAAATATTTAAATATTATCTTAAAGGATAACGTCCTGTCAGTCTTTAAAAAATATTAAAAATTAATGTGTCGTGAGGTGAGACAACAAATCAAATGATGATGCCATTGTATGGACATACACATTTTTATATAAGAAAAAAAAATCAATAAAAAACTTGTTATGTAGGAATAATATATTTTAAGAATAATGTATTTCAGAGTCGAGGTTTAAAATAAATAGACAATATCTGAATCATGATGACAATGTAGGTTTAATAGCTGATATAAACAGATGTTTATATCAGCTAAAACAGACAAATTGGTCCTAAAAAGTAGGTCTGAGAACGAATCTCAAGAAAATAATAACAATGAAAAAAAAAACGAAATTAGTTACACAATTTATATAATAGATTTTATGTAAATATAGTATGTATCAGATATTATACTCCTGGTAACAGTTAATACAAAGCAAACATTAGTATTTGAAGACCAAAGAGATAACACCTTTGAGTTAGAAGAAGAGGTAATGATGGACCAAGAATATTACAGCAGTAAGTTTATTCTGCCATAACATAGCTAAAGGATGGCAAAGCAGCAGGTTCTGATAATATACAAGCAGAACTATGTATTTAAACTGATGGACAACGAATCAATAGAAATAATCACAAAGATATTCAACAACATATACAACTCTGGAGAAATACCAACAGAATGGCTGAAGTCTGAGTTTAATAAACTTCCAAAAAAGCCAGGAGCCAAAAAATGCGAAGATTACCGTATACGGTAAGCCTGATGAGTCATCTCCTAAAATTGTTCCTAAAAGTAATCCATGCGAGAATTTACAAGCTATGTATGTGAAAGTCAAATTTCGCCCAACCAGTTCGGGTTCATAAATGCTGTTGGTACGAGAGAGGCTTTGTTTTCAATACAAGTCTTATTCCAGAGATGCAGAGACGTCAATTGCGACGTATACGCATGTCTGGTTGATTACGAGAAGGCGTTTGATCGAGTACAACACGCCAAGATGATGCAAATACTAAAAGAAGCAGGAATTAACAACCAAGATCTGAAAATAATTAGAAGCCTTTACTGGAATCAGACTGCAAACCTCAAAGTTGACGGTGAATACACCGAATATGTGAAAATCATGCGTGGAGTGAGGCAGGCCTACATTTTGTCCCCCCTAATTTTCAATCTTTACTCTGAAAGAATATTTATCGAAGCTTTGCACGAAACTGAAAAAGGTATTCTACTAAACGGGTACCGACTAAATAACATCAGGTATGCAGATGACACCATAGTATTTGCGGACAACCTAGAAGACCTACAAGTCCTCATGAACAAAATCACGTGTTATAGTCAACAATATAGACTCAATATAAACGTAAAGAAAACAAAGCTTATGATCGTCAGCAAGAAAAAGATAACAGAAGGTCAATAGTCTATGGTCTATGGTCTATATCAACCAAACCCCTGTAGAAAGAGTGAGGCACTGCAACTACCTCGGCACCATAATAAATGAAGAATGGACCAACAACCAAGAGATATAAGAGCGCGCATCGAAAAAGCTAGATCAATCTTCAACCGTATGATGGGGGCCTTTTTCAAGAGCCACAACCTTTCTCTTGTTATAAAAGTAAGAATGTTGAGATGTTACGTCTTCTCATGTCTTTTGTATGGTGTTGAATCATGGACCTTGAACGAGGATATGTGCTGAAAGTTGGGAGCATTTGAGATGTGGCTATATCGGAGAATTCTTAAAATCCCATGGACTGATCGGGTCACAAATGAGGAGGTCCTTAGAAGAATGGGGAAGAACCGAGAGGTACTGACCACCATCAAATCTCGAAAGTTGGAATACTTTGGACACATTATGCGCCAACATTCGTCACGGATCGGTACATCAAAAAGAAGAAGAAGCATTAGTATCATTCTAATGTGTGCCCCCAATTTAGACTAAGATTAAGATCAAATAGATAATAGATCAAACTTAGCGGAACTATGGTGGGACGTCGGCCAGTAGGAAAACCAAAGAGGTGGATAGACGAAGAACCGATGCTAAAAAGTGATATTGAGGGATTGAGTGTGGATAACTGAAGGAAAACAGCCAGGGACAGAGATACTTGGAGACGGATGTTGGGGAAGGCCTGGGCCTGACTTGAGCTATAGCGTCATAGGAGGAGAAGAGAGAGAGAGAGAGAGAGAGAGAAAGAGAAAATTAAATAGAAGCCTTCCATATTGATATATTAAAACAAAGATGGATAGTCCAATAATAGAGATATAGCGATAAAAACGGACAATTTTATCGCTAAATTAGGAAAATGTAGTACATTAAGCCCAAAATGTCATTAGTGGGTTCGGACTGGAAATAAAAAATGAAAGATGAGACAGAGATTAATATACTTTGCACAATCATTGCTATACGCAGTAACGCGGCCCGATTGCCTCTGGAAATAGATGGATATTTAACTGATCGTAAGCTATGGTGAATTGATTCATACAGACGATTTTTTACTATATCGGTCTGTGATTACATACTGCCAGCGAGTGACCGATTCAGGTACTTACTGTAATTGTTGTTTTCTTTTCTGGAAGCTGTCTGTTATAAACCAGTCGTAGTGCAGCCAAGTGACTTATTGTACATTCTTTCATGATACCCATTCGAGGATTCTGGAACTCTGTACCCGCTTATACAGGTCAAGTGGATGGGTATCATATATATTTAAATAATATAAAAATTGTTTGGGATCTACGATCTAATCCTCGCAGTCATGAAAGATATAGTTGACTGTTTTAGGTTCTCTGCTACAAAGGTTGCAGCTCAAGTTTCCATGCAACAGTTACATTATATGAAGGTGTCTCTTAATAATTGCCACATGTCCAGTAAGGTAGCCTGTTATAACTCTGAGCTGATTTCTGATTGTTTTCCGCAGTAGGTACTTCAGCCATTTATTGGACCGGTTATATTTTTTGCATTCTAGAGCAGGGGTTCCCAACCGGTGGTACGCGTACCACTGGTGGTACGTGGAAAGGTTTCAGGTGGTACGCGTCGCGTGGGTGAACCAAGCGATTACAATGGGCCTTTGACTGTCGAAGTGCCATTTTTCACCCGCTTCTTCATACTGAGGTCAGAAGTTTTAATGCTTTTAGCTGAAAAAAATAATGACAGACTCAACACGCTGAACATAGGTCTTCAGAGAGCAAACACCCTTCACAGCCAATGAGGAAATAAACTCCTTCAAGAAAAAGTTAGTTCCTTTATGTTCTCAAGTACTGGGGAAGGTTGTCTCTGCGTTTCCGACCCTGTCATCATTTTTTGACGCAAACGAAATAGCTCGAATAAGAGATGTGTTTGCTGATATAATTTATCACTTGGAATCTCTTAAAGAAAGTTTTAATAAATATTTCTCTGAAGATTATTCCAAACTTGACTGGATCAGAAATTGTTTTGCAGGAAGCCCATCAAATAAGTCAGAATTACAGAATTTACAGAAAACATTCATCGATTTCACAGAAGACACTTTAAAAAAATCCTTAATTGACTTCTAAATAAAACAAAACAAGCCAATGGACATATTTTTGATAGCAAATACGTTTCTAAAAAAATTGGAGGGCTTCCTTCCATTCCATGTCCCCCCCCCCCCAAACCTGTGTTTGGTGGTACACCAAAATCTTCAAAATATATCAGGTGGTACGCAGTTGCTCGAAGGTTGGGAAACCCTGTTCTAGAGGTTTAAATAAAAATCGATATTCTTCTCCCAATACATATTTCGAGGTTTCACTTCTCGTCAGAGAAGGCTTGTAAAAACTCGACTTTTACTGAAATGCTGTTTATCTAAATGGTTGGTATAGGAACATAAAATGCCTATGTAACAACCTCGATAAGACGATGGCAATTTAGGTGAACTGCTAATTTAAGCTTTATGGGACGATGTTAGGAATAGCCCTATATTCCGACAATACATCTACAGTTTACCCTTTCAAAACATATTTGCACTCTTTACTAGACTAAAGACGTTTAAATGAAATTAGTCGATTGCATTTCTTTTCAATTCAAGTTCCACCATTCTCCTACACCTGTTTCGAGGTTTCACCTCTCGTCAGGGAGCCCTGTGAGAACTCGAGTTGAACTGAAATCCTGCTTATCTATATGGCCGTTATAGTTACATAAAATGCCTGTGTACGCTAGTAGCGACCTCTATATGAATAAACAAGATGGCGGGAGACTTCTTATTGATCCTCGATTTAATTTTGTCAGGTAATCTATATATTATAGATAATATAAAATATCTACTACATACCTATAGATATTTATTCTACGCAGTATTTTTTTAAACAAAAGCAAAAATGGTCACAGCCTTCAGATTACGAGACAGAAACGTTAATATCGGTCAAAATAACTTATGGTATTTTTGTTTATTGTATATAATTTGAAGACATTAAAAAAAATAATGACTAATTACATCCAAATTGCATATATTGATGGCAACTATTCAAAATCATTCCAACATAAAAAGTATATTTGCAGTAAACACACTGTAATAGACATTAATTTTAAGAGTGACGCAAAATATATACTTTACATTTAATTTTAACATAAAATGTTATTAAAAGTGTGACCAACCTAAAATTGGTAAAAAAATAAAATATGAAAAATTCATTCAAGGACAAAACCATCGAATATTTTTTATTATCATTATTACTGGAAAATTATTTAAAATTATTGAAGTAAAGTGGTATACAGAGTGTTTAGTTTTAATTAGATATACGCGCTATAAATGGAAACACTGCTTCTTCGCTCTACAACTAAAGCACCAGATTCGCGCTGATTCATTCAGTCATTCGCCATTCTACAGTGGCAATGCACAAGGTTAATAGATTTATGAACCTTGGGCAATGCAACTCATTCTCATAAGCAATGTTGCCGATTTTAGCGCTTGCTTCCAAGGCCGGCTTTAAGGGGGGCAGGCTGGGTAGCTGTCCTGGGCCCCCACATTCCGGGGGGCTCCACAAAGATCCAAACGTAAAAAATCAGCACGCTATTCACATAGAATAATTTTTGTCAATCAATGAACTGTGATATTTCCTTAAATGGAGGGTTTCACTCCTGTTGAAAGGTTTCTCATATAGAAGATCCTCTAATGCTTCTTGACAACATGATATTGATTTGAAAAAAACTGCGGGGGACAGCCTACGGCAATGCGTCATTTATGAGTGGAAAATACAATGGTGTTCAGGCTAATATTATACTTATAATAGAGCTGTAATAATAATGCATAATCTTGGCATTGTGGATTCCGTGTAAAGCCCACTCTCTAAATTTAGTTGCAAAAGCTGTAGCTGAGTGTTGTCCTGCTGCCATAGCATTCTTTGACTTCTTAGAAGAACTACATGAACTATAATATGTATTTTCACTTCCTCTTCACTCTTTCACTTGTTAATCGAATGTGATTAACTTGGTCATCTAGAAGTGATGCCGCAAAATCACTAATTAAAGGTTATAATTAGATTAAAGGAGCATTATCCAAAATTTCAGAAGTCGATGAGCAACAATTTAAAACTATTTAGTAGCCATACAATGGTTTGTATAATCGAATGTGTTTTCTGTATAATCGACTTAGGTCTATGATATGCCAAGAGCGTTTGGGCCATCTGTCTATAATGAGCTTCGAACACGATGTCCAAGCAACTACACATGTCCGAGATAATCCAGGAATTTTCAATTCGAGATAAGGAAATAAAATGTCGAAAAGTACCCGGACTTCAACCATACACCTAAATGTTTATTTTTAATATTTTCCTGTAACAAGTTACAGATCTTGTATTTCTTATAGTCTAAGAGCTAGTGAACCCTCCGACTAACGGTCGTCCTGTAAGGCTAGAAATTTTTCTAGTGATAATTCATAGCACACCAAGGCTAAAAACCATGACCTGGCAGGCCTCAGTGGTGCACGTGTATCTACCAGGTGAATCGAAAAGTGCAAATTTAGGGGATAAAATAAACGTTCTCCTGTAAGGTTTAAATTTAAGTATGTGTTTGAGTAAGTCATTCAGAAGAGATTTTTACAATGACAGGCGATTCTGAAGAGCATAAGACCTTGCCAGGCGAGGGGAAAAATTAGGGTTTTTTCCTAAAATTATTCTTTTTGCATCGAACAAATTTTTTTTAGGTTTTTTGAATCATTCCAAACAGAAAACGTCTTTAGTGATTTTTCTCTTAAGTTAATAGTTTTTGTTATATAAGCGATTGAAAATTTTGAAAATTGTGAAATCGGCAATTTTTAACCCTAAATCGGACATTTATCTAAAAATTTCAATGTTGCCAAGATACGTAGATATTCTTTAAACATTGATTAATGAAATCCCGAAGAGTTTTTTGCAATAAAATATCGAAAACCCCTTTGTTTTTTTGATTGCTAATCAAGCAGGTGCGACACTGTAGTATAAGTGAGGACGTTTGAGTTTGCATAAATTCATTATCTCGAGAATAAGCAAATTTCAAGAGAAATCCTCAGACAGGTCGATTTTTATTTTTAAATTAGGACTTTTTGGCATATATATAATATAAGTGACGTCATCCATCTGAGCGTGATGACGTAATCGATGATTTTTTTAAATGAGAGTAGGGGTTGTGTGATAGCTCATTTGAAAGGTTATTGAATTTTCTATTCACTAATATAAACATTAACATAATTATTTATACAGGGTGTACAAAAAATTTTTTTTTATTAAACTAACGTTGATTAAATTTGACAAATAGAAGAAAAAAATTTTTTGTACACCCTGTATAAATAATTATGTTAATGTTTATATTACTGAATAGAGAATTAAATAACCTTTCAAATGAGCTATCACACAACCCCTACTCCCATTTAAAAAAATCATCGATTACGTCATCACGCTCAGATGGATGACGTCACTAGTATTATATACAGGGTGCGCCAAACCTCTGGTCTTCTTTAATTACGGCTAAACTATGAGATATACAAAAAAATGTTTATAACAAAACTAATGTGTATCAAAGAGGTCTATAATTTAAAATTATTTTCAATTATACAGGGTGAGTCAGAACTACGGTATGAAACAAAGTTGTATTTTTTTAAATGGAACACCTTGTATATTAAATCATTTTTGAATATATTATTTAAAAATATGAAGAATTTGTATAAGGTCTTATAGGCCTAAAGTTAATAATTTTCGAAATATTTATATTTTTATTGAGAAAAATGGTAATATTTATAGGGCTGTGGATTATGTTTCCAAGGAAATAAAAATTTAGGTGATAGGTCAAAGTTTTTAAAATATAGTGTTATTTTTAAATAATTTAATATTTTTTACTTTTAGCCATAAAATATACAGTGTTATCACTATTTGCAAATACAAAATTTTCTCATTTTTTTTAAATGGGACACCCTGTATATTAATTTTGCGTTTTGTAGTAAATATTACCACCTTTCTTTTGGTATAAGGTTGTACGTACCTAGCATGTTTCGTTTTGTAGATATTTTAAAAAAACTATAGATTTTACGTTTTTGCGGATTTTTTATTTAAAAATTTTTTTGCAAAAAAAATAATTATAATCTGGTTTTAGAAACATACACTAAAATATAAAATATGAAAATAAAAACGTAATTAAAGATTAAAATAAATCGTATGCTAGTACAATTGAATTGAATTTAATAACTATAAATTATTTTACAAAAAATATTTTACCATATTAATGAATGCATAAATTAGTTACTAAATTAAATAAACAACCAAATTTTAAATCAACCGTAGTAATTTTTCTACTACAGCAACTTTCCTGTACCAACTTAATTGTTAGTTAAATTGTATTTAGTTAAACTTTTAATTTACCTTTTAAATTTACTTACATACATCTTGAGAATATAAAAATTATTATAAAGTATGCTTTGAAATAAATGAATGTTAAATGTATCAGCCAAATTATTTCTTAATATAAATAGTATTTACTGGTGTCACAAAAACTGGTAATACTTTTGTAGTTGAAATTTTTGTAACAATTTTTTATATTTTAAATTTTAATTTTTTAACCAAAAAATTTTTGGATATGACATTTGTTTTGGGCGAAACCATTAGAAATTATTACCAGCTTTTTTGACACGAGTAGGTACATAGATACTATTTACTTCTTAATATACTTCCATAACGTTCATTTGTTTCAAAGCATAGTTTATACGTTCTCAAGATGTAGGTAAATTAAAAAGTTATTAACTGATCTTACTCGTAAATACAATATAACTAACAATTAATTTAGTACAGGAAAGTTGCTGCGGTAGAAGAATTACTACGATTGATTTAAAATTTGGTTGTTTATTTAATTTAGTAACTAATTTATGTATTCATTAATATGGTAAAATATTTTTTGTAAAATAATAAGTTATTAAATTCAATTGAATTGTACTAGCATACGATTTATTTTCATCTTTAATTACGTTTTTATTTTCATATTTTATATTTTAGTGTATGTTTCTAAAACCAGATTATAATTATTTTTTTTGCAAAAAAATAAAAAAAAAAATAAAAATCCGCAAAAACGTAAAATCTATAGTTTTTTTAAAATATCTACAAAACGAAACAGGCTAGGTACATATAACCTTATACCAAAAGAAAGGTTGTAATATTTACTACAAAACGCAAAACTAATATACAGGGTGTCCCATTTAAAAAAAATGAGAAAATTTTGTATTTGCAAATAGTGATCACACTGTATATTTTATGGCTAAAAGTAAAAAATATTAAATTATTTAAAAATAACACTGTATTTTAAAAACTTTGACCTATCACCTAAATTTTTATTTCCTTGGAAACATAATCCACCACCCTATAAATATTACCATTTTTCTCAATAAAAATGTAAATATTTCGAAAATTATTAACTTTAGGCCTATAAGACCTTATACAATTTTTTCATATTTTTAAATAATATATTTAAAAATGATTTAATATACAGGGTGTTCCATTTAAAAAAATAAAACTTTGGTTCATATCGTCGTTTTGACTCACCCTGTATAATTGAAAATAATTTTAAATTATTGACGTCTTTGATACACATTAGTTTTGTTATAAACATTTTTTTGTATATCTCATAGTTTAGCCGTAATCAAAGAAGACCAGAGGTTTGGCGCACCCTGTATATGCCAAAAAGTCCTAATTCAAAAATAAAAATCGACCTGTCTGAGGATTTCTCTTGAAATTTGCCCATTCTCGAGATAATGAATTTATGCAAACTCAAACGTCCTCACTTATACTACAGTGTCGCACACGCTTGATTAGCAATTAAAAAAACAAAGGGGTTTTCGATATTTTATTGCAAAAAACGCTTCGGAATTTCATCAATCAATGTTTAAAGAATATCTACGTACCTTGGCAACATTGAAATTTTTAGATAAATGTCCGATTTAGGGTTAAACATGGCCGATTTCTCAATTTTCAAAATTTTCAATCGCTCATATAACTATTAACTTAAGAGAAAAATCACAGACGTTTTATAATAATTTTAGGAAAAACCGATAATCTTTCCCCTCGCCTGGCAAGGTCTTATGCTCTTCAGAATCGCCTGTCATTGTACACATTTCTTCTAAATGACTTACTCAAACACATACTTAAATTTAAACCTTACAGGAGAAAGTTTATTTTACCACCTAAATTTGCACTTTTCGATTCACCTGGTAGATACACGTGCACCGCTGAGGCCTGCCAGGTCATGGTTTTTAGCCTTGGTGTGCTATGAATTATCACTAGAAAAATTTTTAGCCTTACAGGACGACCGTTAGTCGGAGGGTTCACTAGCTCTTAGACTATTATTATTTAAAAATATATTTATAAAAGTACATCAACATTTTACGTCAATTCTCTAATTATTTTTACGTCAACGTCAATTTTTTTGACAAATAACCAGAAGCGGACGTTTAAATATTTATTAATTCAATGCAAGACTACAATTTTAATAAACCTATTCAATTATTATTATAGTATTTTTACTACAAAAGCGATATTACGTAGGTCAAAATTTTTGACGTAAGAGAACTGTCAAAACATTAGAATGTGACTTTTCATTATTGCCATAATTATTATAAACATGGCAATAATGAAAAGTCACATTCTAATGTTTTGACAGTTCTCTTACGTCAAAAATTTTGACCTACGTAATATCGCTTTTGTAGTAAAAATACTATATACTAATTTTGTTTGGGTTGAAGCTGATTTTAATGAATAAATTAAATAAGTACTAAGATTCTATTTTGCCATTTAATTAATAAAGTTTCTAATGTTCTCCTCTAGTTACTTGTCAAAAAAGTTAACGTTTTTCAATTCTCTAGTTGTTTTACGTCAAAGTCAATTTTTTTGACAAGTAACCAGAGGCGGACATTTTTATAAATTAAATTCGAAACTAAAATTCAATATTTATTTAATTTATTCGTCAAAATGAGCTTAAACTCAAACAAAATTAGTATGACCGAATAGGTATTTTCAATAAATTTCAAACGAGGTATCACCTACCATAAGGTCCCATTTAAAATTATCTGTCACAGTGGCGCGGTAACGTTATCTGTCACTATTACGTCACCTGTTATGACTAGTTGAGAAGCCTATGTTCGTTTATTTCCTCCCTCCAAATTTCACTATTATAAGTATAACCGTTCTAAAGATACGAGGGGGGACAAGAAGCACTGTATATTATGCACTTAAATTCTTTTGACAGACCATGTATAATAACAGCGTCCATGGTTGTTCGTTCATTGTGGTAGCAATCCTTACACGATCTAGGAATAACATTGAATTTAGTTGTTGGTCATCAAAGTAGATATTAGTGGATACTAGATTACGATAATTGCACTTGGAAAGCGAAAAAATTGCGATTGGAAAGTGGATGTCATCAGTTGTCACCTAAACTCTGCCATGTAAGGTTCTACCTACAATTTACCAACCAATATGGTTGATGTCATGTGATGCCAGGGGTTAATCTGGAAATATTTTTAACATTCTTTAAAATCAGATAATATAATGTAACCCCAACTGTTTAATATCAATTTAAGGGGTTTTACCCGTACATTTTGGTGGCTTAAAGCATGTAAACCTGTGATAACACTGATGATGGAATATTGATTCCGAAAACGTTTTGTTGTGATACAAAAAGCCCTTTTTAGGGATTTTAAATATACCTTTTACAAGATAAGGTTTTTATTTTTTGTGATTTATGGTATACATCCATCACAGGAATTTTTTCCTTGTGATATTTTTACATATTTTAGAAGATACATATTTTAATATCCCATTAATCATGGCAAACTAGTCATTTTGGAACTTACAGTAAATACTTCTACAAGAGAAATTAAACGTTTTTTTACTTTTAAGGACAAAAAACGCAAGTTCATTAGCGGAACCGAATTAAAAATTATTTTGCATATCATATTTGAAACATTATTTGGTTAAAACATCTCATTTTTGTCGGTAAAAAATATATTAATTTGTCTGGACCAAATTACGGTTCTGTTGATAATGTTGCCAAACTGAATTTTGTTATATTCGGTTTAAATTTTCTAGCCGATTTCATTGCAGAATACGTTGTGTAAAGCCACGGATAGGTAAGTAATGCCTGGTTGCACTAACAGATCTTAAGCTTAAGGCCGATGTCAGATTATGCGTTTTGACCGGATGCGGTGGAGACGCATCCGTTTCCAACGCAACCGGACCGACCTGTCACACTATGGGTTTAGCCTGGTGCAGTTAGTAAGCGCGTAAGGCCGATGCCACATTATGCGTTTTGACCGGATGCGGTGAAAACGCATCCGTTTCCAACGCAACCGGACCGACCTGTCATACTATGCGTTTAGTCTGGTGCAGTGTGTAAGCGCGTACCGATGACTCAAAACGCATCCGTTTCCAACGCAACCGGACCGATCTGTCACACTATGCGTTTTCACCGGATGCGGCGGAAATGCATCCGGTCAAAACGCATAATCTGACATCGGCCTAAGGATGTCTCAAAACGCATCCGTTTCCAACGCAACCGGACCGATCTGTCACACTATGCGTTTTGACCGGATGCGGCGGAATCGCATCCGGTCAAAACGCATAATCTGACATCGGCCTAAAACGCGCCTTAAGCTCAGCTTACGAAACATACGCGTTGCACCATTGAGTATTAGATCAATTTTCAGCTTGCCACAGTGGATTGCATCTTAAACATCTTCTCAATTACGACGTGCTTCGATAAGAATAGAAAATTAGCTATCTATAAGCTTATCTGGGCTAAGCTGGAGCGTAAGATTTGTTGGTGCAACCAGGCATAAGTGTTTTATTCCCTTATGCCCTAGCAGTTTCATAATTTCAGGTTCAATACGATCTATTCCCCAAACTTTTTCTATCTGAATCTTTCCTGCTTCTTCTAGTTCCTCTATATTTATTTCCAATAATGTTTTATTTTTTTATATTTTGAATGTTTGAAGTCTGGAATCACGTTGATCACCACCTCAAGGCCTCAAGTACAGGTTGACGTGATAAGTCGGCGGAGAGTGGCATCCGTATTATCTCACCTAGTCCTCAATGTGCATGAAAAAAAAAAGAATGTGTGTGTACTTTGTACGCACGTAAGAAGTTATACTTCTATTATATGATTTCTTAAAAATAAATATACTTTAAACAGTTTTGTTTTAATTTTTTCTAAACACCAAACTCATTTTGTGGTTACCGCTTTCAAAAAAATAAAAAAAAGTATAGGATTGCACTGGATTCGAACTCACGACCTCTCGATCTCTGGCCGAATTAGTCGAGGCATTGAAGCACAAAAAAGGCCTTACTCTCGATTTTTGGCGCAGTAAGACGGATTTTAATGCAGTTTGGTGCGTTGGATTCGTGAGAATGTCAGGAAATTTTGTGAACTATTGTAATGAATAAGAAATCTAAAATTGCATTTGTGCATAAGAAAAATTCATTTCAAAAGTGCATTTTGAAATAGGCAATTATTATAAATTTGCAACCCGGTAAATAGTTGGGCAACATCCTGATTAATTATTTTAATTATTTTCAATTATTTTTAATCATTTATAAGTCCATATAATAATAGTCTAAGATGTCAATAACCATTAATAATAAACAAAAAAAATTTCCTTATGTGGGAATCGAACCAAGTACTAACAGGTCCGTAGCTAAATACACATACCGCTAATCTACGCAGACACTTGCTAGACAACGGCGATATTAGGTATAAACAAAACAAATTGGTAAGTAAAAATTGTAAAGAAAATTACTACATACTTAAATGTATTATAAAATTAATATATTCCTAAATTTTAGAAGAAACATTCGTAAATAGGTATTATTAATATCTATTAATGTTACTAAATGAAATATAAATATTTTGACGTTTCACAATTTGACAATTCACTTTTAACTGCAGTACCTACCTTAAAATTTTTAAAGCACCGGTGCTTTAAAGTAGCATTTTTAACGCTCCTATGGAGTGCTATAAATTGCATTTTTAACACGTTTGTAGAAAAATGTATTTAAAAACACTAATATATTCTTTCCACACCTTTTCTGGACTGATAAATACATAAATTAAAACATTTAGTAACGAACTCCATACTGCCTGTGTGCGCAGATTACTAAAATTTCACCCTCAATGAAATCGCGCCTAAAGAAGTATAACTTCAAAAAGGCAGTATAACTATTAACTAACCTTTGTTGTTTCTCTTCCCACAAATTTTAAAACGCAACAACCATACATAACCAAACCGTCAACCGTCCACACCACAGCTGTGCTACAGCTGCCATATTGGATAATTTTTGACATGTCATTTGAACATCCAATCAGAAAAAAGTTATAATGCGCATGCGCCCGGATCGTAGGTTTTAACATATAAAAATTCACCCTCATATCGCGCGTAAAGAAGTATAACTTCAATAATATTACTATGGCTGCTTTTGCGAAATTTCTAACAATTTCTACGGACACTCTGTGAGACACTCTGTACATTCAAAGAGAAATGCGTAGACTAACGTTAGGTCAACGGCTTTCGTGTATTTATTATGTCGACGGGGCTATGTTGCTATGTTCGTGCAACTGAGAAATACTGGTAATGAATACCATGTTTCCACCCACAATAATGATAATTATTACTTGTAGTAATGACCCAGTAGACAGGATGCGTTGACGACAATCAGATTAAAAAAGGCAAAAATGCAGACATTATTAGGATAGTCGTATATTGATCTACATTTATCAAGTGTTTCTATGTCGAAGACAAGCTATAACTGTTAAGACTTATTTAGACTTAGTATTGCAAAAGTATTTTTTTAATTAAATAATAATAATTTTATTTCCAAATGTAAAAAAAACAACAAAGAGATTCAAGATTCTAATTATTTACTCTCCCTCTCAACCGGAAGGCAGCGCCGGATTAACCATTAGGCGGACTAGGCGCCCGCCTAGGGCCCGCACACTTGATGGGGCCCGCGTCCCGCTCAAATGCGTTAATTAATATTGAATTATTTAAGCAGTAATTTAAAAAAATATAAAATGTTAAATGAAATAGGGCTAACGGAGACTAAGAAAAAAGAAAATGGTTAATTTATGATTTCCAATCAAACTCAGTTTTTTGTTTTGTCTATCAAATATGTCACGAAAATACAACAACTGACTTCAAGCCAAAATTAAACAGTTCTATGTCCAATGGCATTTTATATTCCATGTTCTAATTATTCCCTCAATTAGGTAATCAATTTTGCAGGCAAATTTTGCTTAGAAGCTGTTAATTATTTTTGTATGGTTCAAGAAATATTTTTTGTTTTCAATTTCTACTCACCGATGGGCTTTATGGTCCATTTACTCACGGTAAAATATTGCAAAACCTCCGGATTTTAAGGAACCTTAGGATTTTAAAGGAGAGCTTGGATTGAAATGAGATTTGCCATACACATAGTTAAGACAAAGAAAAAAAGTGATATTGTGCCGATATGTGCTTTTGCTCTGAGGTTGAGTCCACCCCTTCTCGGGGGTGAAAAATAGGTATACGGTCAAAATACGCCCGGAACTGGATAAACTGACTAATTATAAGCAGCTTTTGTTCAGTCAATACTTTCCGAATTATTTGCGGATGAATATATTAATTTTTCAACAAGAAAAACACGCTTTTAGACGGTTTACGCAAATAACTTAAAAAGTAAATATTTTATCGAAAAAATATTGTTAGTAAAAATATAGGTAGCTTATAACAAAAGAGAAAAAATTGTGTATGCATGAAGTCTGTATACCCAATAGAAGCAGAGTTGTAGCTAATGAAAAGTTTATTTATTTATTTATTTAATCAGTTAAGCCCATTCGTACCTTTCGGTGTTGGGCTGATGAATGAAACGTGAAATAACCAAAAACTTTTCAGGGAAAACTCTTCATAACCTTTTTAAAGTGTTAAAATAGCTTTAGTTTTGTTTTTTAAGTTTCTAGCAAAAAAAGTAAGCAAGATACGCTCAAAATAAAGTTGATCCCTTTTTTTGGGCAAAAAAAACTGGTGAAAATGACCTCCTAATTGGCATCCCAAATGAAATTAATCGTTACCGCTTCACAAATGTGTGATGCAAATCACACATTTGCTGTGTCTGCACATTTTGAAGAGTCTAAATAGTTTTTATCTTCCAAAAAAAAAACAAAAATATGAGATACTCAGAAAAGCAAAACCTACATTATTTTACTCTTTAAGAGTTTTGGAATCACTAATAATTTTTAAGGTATTTTGAAAAAAAGACATTTTTATATATGAGTATGTAGATAATATTTGTACATAAGTACAAACTATGGAGTGATTTTCAAGATTTTTTTGCCAAAAAAAGGGACCAACATTATTTTAAGCTTAAGCTGACAAAATTAAAGCTTTTTTAAAACTTTAAAAAAGTTGTGATGAGTTTTCACCTAAAAGTATTTCATTTTTTGGTTATTTACGTTGAAATAGTCGATTTGGAATTTGTCGAATAAGAATATACTTTTCATTAGCCCCAGTTCTGCTTATACTGGATGTACAGTCTACATACTTCATACATACACCATATTTTTTACTTTTGTTTACGCTGTATTTTTTCTAAGAAAATTTTTTCGATCAAATACTTAATTTTTGAGTTATTTGCGAAAAACCGTCTAAAAACGTGTTTTTTTTTTGTTGAAAAATAAACATATTATAAAATAAATAAGTTCAAAAGTATTGACTTAGTGAAAAAACTCTATAGAACGAAAGTTACTCAGAATTAATGAGTTTATCCATTTCTGCACTTATTTTGAACGTATGTTTTTTCACCCCCGAAGGGGTGGCACTCAACCCCAGGGTAAAATCACACATCGGCACAACATCACTTTTGTTCTTTGGCATATTAGCTATGTGTACCTATGCCAAATTTATGTTGATTATTGACAAGTTGTTGCGAAATGTCGGTTAAGAATTTACTAGATGGTCAGCTAGATTTAATGCTGTTAAAGCAGTTCAAAGTTATATAGGAAAATGAATAAGCATCAAATAGTTCTTTTAACCATCATGTGGTTCAAAGTTTTAGAACGTTTTACTGCTGCTAGTAAACATTAAAAAATCCAACTATAAATTTATCAGATGCAGTTATTTTACAAATCTTTACATCTTTATCAAAGTTACAGAAGTAAAAAAATAAAATGATCTTTTTTACATTGTCGTAATTTATTTTTGTAGTAACTACTTCCCAAAACAATGTAAATCTCTGTAAATTTATTTTAAGTAAATGGTGGCTATAAAGGGGAATACTTCTTATGGCCGCCTAGGGCCCCATGATGCCTTAAACCGTCACTGCCGGAAGGGGAATGGTAATTCGGCAGGAAGCAATGAACAGGAGGCTGAGAGATTTTCCGTATATCTACAAAAGACGTCCATTCCCAATCATACCTCAGGAGAAGAACAGAAGAGACAGTATAAAGAGAAGAAGACAGTATTCACAACATCACCTAGACAAGTAGATTCAAAGCGATAAAAGTGAGCACCAATCCTAAAAAACACCAGGGTATGAGCTCCTGAATTATTGAAACATCTACAACGGAAAGGCGTAGTTAGAACAATAAAATTGAAAAAATGAAAGATGTGTCATCTTTTGTCTAATTTTTCTAAAGTTTGTTTCTAAATCCAAATTATACACTACCACTCCTATTAATAGTTTTGCAGATGACAGAGCTATTATAGCTGTAGCCCACTAGTAAAGAATCGGCTAACAAGTTGCTGATATCGCTAAATAAAATCTGGAGATTCATTGACCCAAAAATGATGAATCAAATTATATGACATCAGATCAACTGATATTAAATTGACAAATAAAAGATTTCAAAACATACCAGTTAGTATCAATGATACTCAAGTACAAAGTGTTTGGGCTCCAGACTACATAGGCAAGTCCCTTTTTAAAAACAAAAGAGTACTTAGTAGATTAGTAGATATTAGAACAAAACCATATATTGAATCATTGGAAGAAATTGTAAATTGTCCATTTATAATAAATTACTAATCTATACACAAATACCATAACCTATTACCTACAAATGTGAGTCAGTAGTCAACACATAAAAGTCAAACGATGTATGGATATGCAAGGGAAGTTGTCTTTGGACATTATGGAAAATATCTAAAAAGCATTATCCTAAAAGAGCAAAAAAGGGCTCCAGTTTTACCTTAGACAGTAATACAAGATAAATGGCCATTTATGCTATTTTGTTTCTTTGTGGGTTTGTTGAAGTGCAGCATATTTAGATTGAAAGTAATTTGATACGGATGCGTTTGGAGCAGTTACGATTTACGATGTAAGGTGAGAGTTGGACAACAATACTTGGAGACATTTGAAATAAACAATGGACTAAAACAGACAGATGCACTTTCACGACAACTCTTTAACTTAGGTCTGGAACACATAATCATAAGTGCAAGGATCGAAAAACGGATTACGGTATTTCATCAAGGAGGACCAAACTTACTGGTAACTGGAATATCACCATTGATGACTTTAACTTTGAGCGCGTCAGGGAATTTAAATATCTTGGAACAACAATAAGTGGAGACAATAACGGATCATAAGAAATAAACAATAGGATACAAGCTGACAACAGATGTCTTTATATACCCTTCACAACCTTATAAAAACGAAACAACTGACAATACATACTAAGACACAACTGTATAAAACAATCATATGACCCGTAGGGATGCATGGTAGCGAAACATGGATTGAAGATAACAAAGGCAAATAAAGAGCGACTACGTGTTTGGGAAAGAAAAATCCTAAGGAAGATCTTTGGGCCTGTTCTTGATGAAGCAGCAGGACAATATAGGATAAAAATTAACAAATAACTATATCCAGACCGGTGGCGTCCAAAATCCCGACAGCCAAAATCCCGACGGCCAAAACACCGACACGCCAGAATCCCTACACGCCAGAATCCCGACAGGCCAAAATCCCGACATGCAGCAATCCTCGCATAAGTAAAAATTCCGACCACTACATTTTGAATATTTATTGTTTCCTTTTTAAATGCAATACCAAATCATATTATAGAGTATTGAAATTGAAAAATTATTACTTACTAATGGTAGGGGAGCCCAAGCGGGAATTTTTGCAGTTACTCGAGCGCGTCAGATTATCATATGGAGAGAAACCTGGTACCCTGCAGATGTACGTCTACCATATTCGTTAAGGGGGGCCCGAAAAAAAAAATCTATCCTTAAAAAAACTCCAAATTGTCAGATTAAGATAACTTTAGTTAAATACATGCAAAAGAGTGTATATTTCAAAAATCTGACGATTTGAGCCGGGCGTAAGGAAATGGGCGAGTCCCAAAGTTTCACAAGAAAAAAGCGAATATTTCGCGAAATAAATGATAGATCGAAAAACTAAAAAATTTGTGCTCAATATTTTTTAAAAATCTATCGAATGATACTATACAAGACCTCCCACGGAGAGGGGTGGGGGTAAATTTAATATTTTAAATACGAATCCGGCGATATTTCGCGAAATGAACATCAGATCGAAAAACTGTAAAATACACTTATTCAATATTTTTGAAAAATCTATAGAATGGCACCACACACGACCTCCCACGGAGGTGGGGTGGGGGTTACTTTAAAATCCTAAATAGAAGCCCCCACTTTTTATTGCAGATTTAGATTCCTTACGTAAAAATAAGTAACTTTTATGCGAAACATTTTTTTCGAATTATGGATAGATGGCGTTATAATCGGAAAAAACGATTGTTGGAAGTGGAAAATTAAATTAAAATATGGCAAGCGCCCACTAAAATGGAAAACTTTACTTAAGTTTTTTTGGCTTTGGGACCTACTCTTCACAACCCAATAGGTCCCCAAAGCGCTCGAGTGACTGCACATTTAGCATACTTTGCTCCCCTACCATAATAAGTACGGGTTTTAGGAAAAACTTTGGCACTAACGACCACTTACACTGCATAAAAGGAATTATAGAAAAATCCATCGAATACAACCGACCGTTGGTCCTGGCTTTCGTAGACTTTCGCAAAGCATTTGATACGATAGAAATTAACAGCATAATGAGAGCATTGGAGGAAACTCGTATAGATTATCGGTACTCCAAACTGATAGCGAACATATACAATAATGCAACCATGACCGTCCGACTACACAAAGACACCAAATCTATAAAAATCAAAAGAGGAATTAGACAGGGAGACACTTTATCTCCCAAACTCTTTACGGTAGTACTTGAACATGCTTTCAAACAATTTGAGTGGGACGCCAAAGGAATAAATGTCGACGGTGAAAGGCTCTCCCACCTACGATTCGCAGACGACATAGTTCTTATAACAGACAACTTAAAAGAGATTAGAACTATGCTTACTGAGTTAGATGCCGCCTGTAAAAAAGTTGGTTTAAACATAAATTTTGGAAAGACACAATACCTGATACCAAGCGAAAATCCAAAAGTCGACGTCAACGAAATAGCATTGGTCCATAAATATAAATACTTAGGGCATGAAATCCAAATTGCCAGGAACAATCAAACATCAAACTGCCGAATTACAGAGAAGGATCACCTTAGCATGGGCCGCATATGGAGCTCTATCAGACATCTTCAAGAGCAACTTGCCAAATTATTTGAAAAGGAAGACGTTCAACCAATGTGTGCTTCCAGTCATGACTTACGGGGCCGAAACATTATCGTTAACCTAGGCCACAGCAACGAAACTTAGAGTGGCCCAAAGAAGAATGGAACGGTCACTACTTGGACTGACTCTCAGAGACAGGGTCAGAAACGAAGAAATCAGAAGAAGGACAGGCGTCACAGATGTCATAGCGCGAGTAGCATGGCTGAAGTGGAACTGGGCGGGCCATGTAGCCAGAATGAAGGACGGGAGGTGGACCCATAAAATTACAGTGTGGAGACCAAGAGAAGACAGAAGAAGTAGAGGTAGACCACCTACACGATGGACAGATGACGTCAAAAGGATTGCTGGGAATTGGTTGCAGAAAGCCCAAGATCGACAAAACTGGAAGAAATTAGGGGAGGCCTATGTTCAACTTTGGATGCAGAAGGCTGGATGATGATGAATAAGTGCGGGTACTAATTATATATTATGTATTTTAAAAGAAAAAATTATTTAAACACTTTATTTTATAATATAAAAGCTATACTTACTGAATTTTATTTAGAAAATTAGTTCATATTAAATGGTAAATACTTTTGTTTAGTAACAAAAAATAAAAAATAGGTGGCCATAAATAAAAAGCAAGAAATAAATGTAATTATATTATGTTAAAAAGAAACTTATCAAACCTGACGGGATTTTGGCCTGTTGGGATTCTGGCGTGTCGGGATTTTGGCCGTCGGGATTGTGGCTGTCGGGATTTTGGCTGCCGGGATTTTGGCTGTCGGGATTTTGGCTGTCGGGATTTTGGGGTAGGCCCATCCAGACACTAACATAATAGGGTAATCTGATCATGAATGCCAAATATTAAGATGGTAGGAAAAAGGAAGATGAACGCCTAACATAATGCAAGACCTCTTAAAAATAAGAACACAACAAACTTAGTATTTAATCAGATTAACATTAATATCTATTTTGAAAAGTGTGCCACCTTAACAAAATAATAATTACATCTGCAGCAATGCCATATTTAGACTATGCGATAATTTTTCACCAGCCCACGTATTAATTTTTTGCAGTTTTTATTTATTATGGACTTTTACAGTACAATAAATACACAAATATGTATAATAATTTTTTGCAGTTGAAAACTTTCGATGAAGTCGACGCAACATCATGAATAATATCTGAAAATTTACCCACTACCATCCATGTAACTCGTCCTACAAATCAAGACTAAATTGCAGTACCAAACACTCCTCATAATCAATATATCTCGCATGTTAAATCCTACTTTAGATCATACAGATCCGATCCCTTCTTTGGGTTGTAAAATCTTTTGTGCTTTATTTATTGCCCAGTTTAATCTCTAGTACCGAATAAAAAGATAATTTTTTTGACTAAATATATCGTTACGTCGCGCGTCGTCTGGAATTTTAAGCCAGTATAAATTTTGTATACATATCTCATAAATAAAATCATGATAGGAATTTATTAGGTTAAACGGTACATGTAAAACTTAACGTGACATTTTTTGATATAAAAATAGTAAATTGGAAAATTTAGGTACAGACCAAAATATAATTTTACGTACGTTTGGGTAAATATCTACAAACAGATCCTAATATTTACAGTGTTTCGTTTAGAAACAAATATTATATAGGTATGTACACGTTTTTTATTTGGAAACATACGGTACATATTCCTATATCATCATCATCAAGGCTTTTCATTCCGGATATAATGTTCGCCAGTTCGCCGTTCTTACTTAGAGCTCTCTGATTCACTTATTGCGGTGAATCACTCCGCATTCCACTTGTGTGTTGTCAAAGTTTTTTGTTTGACTTGGCTTTCGTTAATTTTCTTTCACTCATTTCGATGTGTGCATAGTTTTCTTCTGTTTCTCACTTTCAGGATTTTGATATATCTCATGACCTGGTCCTCCCATCTCTCTCTGGGTCTTCCCCTTGGTCTTTCAGTTTCTGGCTTCCATCTGATGATCTTCTTAATCAGTATGTCGTTTTTTCTTCTCTCTATGTGTCTCAACCATCTGAGCCTCTACGCTTTAATAAATCTAACTATATTTTCTCCCTTCATTATGTCTCTTAGTTCATGGTTCATTCTTCTTCTCATTTTTCCGTTTTCCATTCTTATCGGGCCCATAATCCGTCTGAGGATTTTCCTTTCGAATATTCTTAACTTTTCTTCATCTTTTTCTCACATTGTCTCAGCTGCGTATGTGACTACTGGTCTGATTTCAACGCTGTATATTTCAGTTTTGTATTTCTGCATAAGTTCTTATCCTTCATTAGCCTATGATATCTCCAGTATGTTTTGTTGGCTGCTAGTATTCGCTCCGTTACTTACACTTCTCTTATTTTGCCATTCACAATTACCCCCAAACATTTAAATTGTGGAACTCTTTCAAAAGTGTAGTTTTTTATCTTGATTTCTCTCATCCTGTTATCTCCTCTTCTAGAGCAGAGTAGATATTTTCTTTTTCCTTCGTTAATTTCTAGACTTCTTTTCCGTGCTTCATTTGTCAGAAGTCTTACTGCTTCTTTTAATCTTTCCTTTTCTCTTCCCATCACAATTATGTCATGCGCATATGCAACTATTTGTGCTGAGGAGTGGGCTATAGTTTCTTTAATTCAGCTGACATTAATTATTGTTTCTTTTAGCGCTATATTGAATAGTGTGGTTAGGGAATCGCCTTGTCGCACTCCTGTTGCTATTGCAATTGATAAAATGTGAGGGAATCGCGAAATAATTTCTAAAAGAAAAACTTTTTACAACGTTGTTTATTTCATAGTTTGAATCAAAACATGTCAAATAAAAATATAACGCCCTAATGATCACAATATTGTTGTCGTTTATTTACGATCATAAACTTAATTACCTCGTAAAAGGTAACTAATAAACACTTTACATAAAAATACATTACAAAATAAATAAATAGATTTTAAATCGACATGATGCTATTTTTCGCAAACCTGGGCGCTGTATTTGATACGCAAACGATGATGCCATTTTCAAGTTCTCTTCTAAGAATTCTCTTCTAAGTTCTCTTCTAAGTGCATTCTCTCCTTCGTTTTATTAGCAGTCATTGATGAGAAACTCAACTCCATCACTTGATAATCTGGGAAGTTTTTCTTTGCTGGAATGTCAGCTTGTTGAAAAGAATTGTCCAAAGAAGGATTCAGCATCCATCCAAATATTCTTCTTCTTCTTCTTCTTTTTGTTAAGACATGACTCTGTCTGTTTTTCAATGTGCCTCCAGTAAGTTGTCGTTCCATCGTTTTCCTGGTCTTCACACTGATCGCCTTCCTATTGGAGAACCGTCTGGTTGGTCTGGTCTCCTATTGGAGAACCGTTGTCATTCGGCTTATGTGGTCATTCCATTATATTCTTCTGTTTCTTTTTCTTACCCAGTTATTAATGTTATCCACCTTGCATCTCCGTCGTATATCTGCACTTCTAGCTCTGTCCCATAGAGTCTTACCATCGATTTTTCGAAGGGTTTTCATCTCTGCTTCTGCTGTTTCGTGTAACAGGTCCCCGGGAATCGATAACATTGCTGCCGAACTACTTAAAACTGACGCATCTAACCGCTGAACTTTTACTCCCCATAGTCCGAGAGGTGTGGGAAACAAACCGCATTCCAGCGGGCTGGAAAAAAGGTAACATTATTAAGCTTCCAAAAAAGGGCAACCTCACACTGTGCAAAAATTGGAGAGAAATAACCTTGCTTACCGTCATAAATAAAATTTTTACGACCATCGTACATAAAAGATTAACAAACTAGGTTGAATTTCGAGCAAATCAAGCAGGTTTTAGGGCAGAATCTTCCTGCATAGATCACATTAATACTGTGAGGGTAATAATGGAACAATCGCTTGAATGGAACACACCTCTATACATGGTTTTTGTTTATTTCGAACGTGCCTTTGACAGCCTATCTCATGCTGCTATATGAAAAATTTTAGAGCTAAGAAACATTCCACATAAAATAATTTCGATTATAAAGTCACTGTACACTGAGGCGACGTGCAGCGTGAGACACAATGGGATCAACAGTGACGAATTTGACATACTTACTGGAGTCAGACAGGGATGTGTGCTTTCTCCGTTTCTGTTTAACATAGCTCTAGACTATGTTCTCTCCAAACTAGACTTCGACACAAAAGGGATACGATGGACGTTAACCACACGCCTAAGTGATCTGGAATACGCCGACGATATCTGCCTGTTAGGACAAAGGTTCCAGGATGTGGCCGACCAATTGGAAACACTATCCACTGAGGCCAATAAAATAGGTTTAAAAATCAATATTAGTAAAACCAAATCAATGAGAATAAACGCAAGGAACAACACGCTATTTAATATTGACAACATGCAGATTGAAAATGTGGAAAACTTCACGTACCTTGGAAGTGTCATAACAGAAAGCGGAGGTACAGAAAACGATATTCGTATGAGGATACGTAAAGCTCAACAAGCATTCAGCATGCTTAACCCTGTTTGGAGGTCTGGGGAATATACTACAAGGACAAATATCCGAATATTCCAGTCAAATGTTATATCTGTTCTACTCTATGGATGTGAAACCTGGAAAGTGACAAAATCCCTTACAGACAAATTGCAGGTCTTTGTTAACAAATGTCTACGAAGAATTGTGCGTATTTTCTGACCAAACACCATCAGAAACGAAGATCTGCTACACCTGACCCAACAAAATAGGGTAGAAAATGAAATAAAATCCAGAAAGTGGGGGTGGATAGGTCACACACTCCGAAAAGATAGTTCCAGTATTGCAAAAACTGCCCTAGAGTGGAATCCCCAAGGAAAAAGAAAAAGAGGTTGCCCAGCACAAACTTGGAGAAGATCCATCATGGACGAGATAAGAAGTCAAGGAAAGTCTTGGAATGAGGTGAAGGCCCTAGCGCAAAATAGAACCCGATGGCGCGTTTTCACTGAAGCTCTATGCTCCACTTAGGAGTTCAAGAACATTATATATACAGGGTGTCCCAGACTAATTTAGCCACGCTGTATCTCTTAAACGAATAGAGATTTTCGAATGGGACAAAAGGTGATATATTCTACTTGTAATACACTTTAATATGGCGTACAAAAAAATCATCCCCTAAATAATCATCCCTTAGTTACAACCCCTAACTTTAATTTTTTTAATGGCACCCTGTATATTTTTTTATAGTTTTGGATGTGGTCTTCTATCGTCTATTCAACACATTTTTTGAAAATAAAATCGGTTCGTAAATAACCAAGAAAATATCAGTTTAGTTTTGTTAATTATGTGTCCCAGACTAATTTATCAAGACTATATTTCATAAACGAATAGAGATTTTCGAATGGGACAAAAACTGATCTATTACATTTGTAATACACTTTAATATGGCGTAGAAAAAAATATCCCCTAAATGTTCATCCCTTAGTTACAACCCCTAACTTTATTTTTTTTTAAATAGCACCCTGTAAGTTAGGGATAAATATTTAGGGGATGAATTTTTTCTACGCCATATGAAAGTGTATTACAAATGGAATAGATCAGTTTTTGTGCCATTCAAAAATCTCTATTCGTTTAAGAAATATAGTCTGGATAAATTAGTCTGGGACACGCAATTTAACAAAAATAAACTGATAGTTTCTAGGTTATTTACGAACCGATTTTATTTTCAAAAAATGTGTTGAATAGACGATAAAAGACCACATCCAAAACTATAAAAAAATATACAGGGTGCTATTAAAAAAATTAAAGTTAGGGGTTGTAAATAAGGGATGATTATTTAGGGGATGATTTTTTGTACGCCATATTAAAGTGTATTACAAGTAGAATATATCACCTTTTGTCCCATTCGAAAATCTCTATTCGTTTAAGAGATATAGCGTGGTGAATTAGTCTGGGACACCCTGTATATATCTGCTGTTTCGAGCAATCTGTTTGTCCTCTCTGTGTCGGGTCGTGTTTCTGCCGCGTATGGCGTATTGGTCTGATGACTGTTTTGTAAATTCTGCCTTTCGTTTCTTTTCCGATATTTTTATTTCTCTATATTGTGTCATTCAGGCAACCTTGGCTCTATTCGCTCTATTCACTTGATCTTCCACTTCTGTTTCGAGCCTTCCGTAGCTAGATAGTGTGATGTCTAGGTTTTTAAACTCCATAACTTGTTCTATTATCTGACCTTCCAGCTCCAATTTAAATCTTATTGGATCTGCTGTTATAACCATGCATTTTGTCTTTTTTGGAGAAATTAACATTTTAAATTTTCTGGTGGTTATGTTAAATTAGTGCAGCATACGTTGTAAATCATCTTCACTTTGACAGATTAATATTGCATCGTCTGCATAGCAGATTATTTTAAGTTGTTTTTCTCCCATTTGGTATCCTTTTTAGTTCTTAGTTTTATTATTATTTCGTCCATGATCAGGTTGAACAATAAAGGACTCAAGGCATCCCCCTGTCTTATCCCATTACCGGCTTCGATTGGGTCAGTTAGTTTATCTTCCACTTTTACTTTTATTGTGTTGTTCTGCTAGATGTTTTCGATCGTTTTAATTATTCCTAGAGGTACCTCTCTCGAGTATAACAAATGGATAACGTCCTTTAATTTGACCCTATCAAATGCTTTCTTAAGGTCCACGAAAAATAAATAGGCCAGCTTGTTGTATTCCAACAATGTTGTATCCAAATATTATAATGGGAAATTTAATCGCTAAAGTAAGGCAAAGAGAAGTGGAGTGTTATGTGGAGCGATATGGAATCGGGGAATGGAATGAACGTGGCCGATAGGCTAGTTGATTTCGTTATTAATGAGGAACTCATAATTGCAAATAACTTGTTCAAACTTTCCAAACGTAGATTATACACATGGATGCTGACAATAAGAACAAAACAGTCAGAAATCAAAGAGATTATAAATATTATCATCAACAGAAGATATAGAAATTCTATAATATCCATAACTTTGATCACAACCCGGTTGTTTTGTCGATAAGAGTGAAACTAAAGATTATAAAGAGCCCTAGCTCCAAGAAAATCATGGATATCGAGGTGGCTCAAACAAAACAACACATGCGCAAATTTAAAATAAATGAGAGCTTAAGGAAAGTCAAAGAAAATAATGCGGAAACTCTAACAATTGACCAACAATGGGAAAAAATTCAATACGCTTGTGTTAGTTGGGAAAGAAACCCTCAAAACACTTGGAGACCAATAAAAACCTTGGACGATAGTAGAAATTCTTGAACTTATGGAAGAACGAAGAAAGCATAAAGCAAAAGACCTGAATAAATACAAGGACATTTAGAGAATATATCAGAACGAAATTTAACAGATGCAATGAAATAGAAGACCTGGATAAAAAGTATGATATGTAGCTTTAATTTACCCAAAAAGAATTAAAAAATATAACAAAAATTCAATGCAAAAAAAGACAAATAGCAAAGTTGTAGGTAATAAAAGATACACAACTTTTGTATTTAGATGTTTTTTACATAACTTCAAAGATGCGAAAAATTCAAATAATCTAGTTTTTGGTTTTTTATTTTTATCTTTCACAAAAAAAATTTTTCCACGACAAAAAAAAAGAGATTGCAAAAACCATTTGAAAATAGGTGATATTCTAAATATTAAAGATATTATTTGAAGGATTTATCCAAAAAAGTTGACTGTTGTAATATTTTTCAGGAAAAAGTTGATTTGATTAGTAATTACATTTATGTCATAGAAAATCACGAATGGATTTAGTGTCCGCAGTCTTATAAATCCAAACAAACAACAAGTAATAAGAGACCTAATAAAATTTTGGACTTATAGTAGTTTTGCCGGAGATCGAGGTAAACTGTTTTTTACCCTTCAAACTCACCCCTTTCCACCCCCTCCTCATATCACCCGTCTAGTTAGCATCGAGTTTTTTTCATTTCAATTTAAAATGGAAATACTATTATACTATACCAGTTCTCGGTAGACAATACCAATTTACAATATTTTCCATTACGTAATAAATAAAAAATTGATATATGTATGCGCATAGGAGAGCATAGACTATTGACGCTAATCATTTGTTGGGCATCAGTAATTGCCCACCAAGGTTAGGCGATTTATAGTATAAATCTGATATTGTTACTAAAGGATATTACGTCATAAAAAAAGAAGAACTTGCAGATTATATATTATATAGCAACTAATACTTCTTTAATTTATTTATGGTGGATTTCTAGAAATAAATTAGTTCTGGGAAATTTAATTAATAAAATTGCTGAGAGTTTTTTACGTAAACGTTAATGATGTTAAAAAATTTAATTTACTACCTTTATTAAAATTAAATTAAGTAAAATCCACAAGGAAAAGAAAAAGTTTTCCTGTAGTTGGCTGTATACCATCAATCACAAAATTGGAAAGAAATCCTTTGTAAAAGGTATAAATTTTTTTTTATTAAAAATCCCTTAAAAGGGCTACATCACAACAAAACGTTAACGATCACAACGTTTTGTTGTGATGTAGCCCTTTTAAGGGATTTTTAATAAAAAAATTTTTATACCTTTTACAAAGGATTTCTTTCCAATTTTTTAAATTAAGTACTTTAACTATTTTGAAAACAAAGAATCCTGTTTTTTGTTCATCTGTGAGCAGCGCAGCGTCTAAGTATAAACGGGTATTTACTTTTCAAGATCACGAAAACTGCACTTGTGATCAAATAATCTAATAATCAAGACTTCCTGTAATAGTCCAATCAACAGCCATTTTCTCGTGGAATTTTGAGTACCAAGGTCGATTTCCTTGAAAATTTGGATTTAGGGTATGAAAATTTTTTAATCAAAATGACTATGGAAATCGGTAGAGTGAAAAATTCTGAGTAAATTTTGTTCTATAAATTTTTTTTGCAAAGTTGACACTTTCCAAGTTATTTGCGATTGAAGCTATGCGTTTTTCATTGAAAAAACTCACGTTTTATAACCGTTTTTCATAAATAACTTAAAAATATTTAATTTTATAAAAAAATCATTAAGGACAAAATTGTAGCTAATAAAAAAACAAAGAGATTCGCGTCTGAAAGACCTACGTAAACCCAATAACAAGTGAGTTATTGCTCTTTAAAGGATGGTTATTTTCGAAGAACATCGAAATGGAGAACCTTTAATCTCAAATAACTCGAATGTGGTGCAATTTTTTGGGAAAACTTAACAGACATCTTTTAAAGCTCAATAAAAAGCCTTTCAAATAAGCTCTGAAAAAAGTTTTTTTTGTACAAACTGACTGACTTATGACGAAAATAAAGTCGCTCTTTGCTTTTTTCTTTTTTAAATGTAAATATTAAACCCTCGTTTGTTACAATCCTAATAGTAATGCATAGCTTTCCACTTAAAATTAACTTTATTTAGATATAATTGATACGATTCATGTGATTCGACCGGTTTGGAATGCTTAGTTTAGAAAAATAGTTGATTAAATCGAAAATGACATTTTTAAAATTAAAAACAAAAGTTCATTTTTCTTAAATAAATCTAAAAGTATTCATATTATGAAAAAATGTTTCAAATATTAATTGTAGAATTTATATTGCTGAAAATTTTGATTTTTTTTTGTTTTTATTTCATGAATACTTTTAGGTTTATTTAAGAAAAATGCACTTTTCTTAATTATAATAATGTCATTTGCGATTTAATAAACTATTTTTTCTAAACTAAGCATTCAAAACCGTTCAAATCACATGGATCGTATCAATTATACCTAAATAAAGTTAATTTCAAGTGGGAAGATATTCATTTCTATTAGGATTGTAACGACGAGGGTTTAATTTTTACATTTCAAAAAGAAAAAAGCAAAGAGCGACTTTATTTTCGTCATAAGTCAGTCAGTTTTTACAAAAAAAACTTTTTTCAGAGCTTATTTGAAAGGCTTTTTATTGAGCTTTAAAAGATGTCTCTTAAGTTTTCCCAAAAAATTGCACCACATTCGAGTTATTTGAGATTGAAAGTCCTCCATTTCGAGGTTCTTCGAAAATAACCATCCTTTAAAGAGCAATAACTCCGTCTTTATTGGGTTTACCTAGGGTTTTCCGACGCAAATCTCTTTGTTTTTTTATTAACCACAATTTTGTTCCTAATGACTTTTTATATAAAATATTTTTTTTAAGTTATTGTTATTCATAAGAAACGGTTATAAAAGGTAAGTTTTTTTCAATGAAAAATGCATTTTTCTGAAGCTATTTTCTTGTGGCATTTTTGCAATTAACTAGTTTTGATGGGAAATAAGCCACAATTTTACTAATAAAATGATTTTATTAACGTTTCGACGCCCAAATCACGAAATAGTATCACGAGGTTTTTTCCTGGTTTTCCCTCGTGATTTACTATGATACCGCGAGAATTTTACTGTCACCATTGCATGTGGTTGTCCTTTTAAAGACAGACCACATGTTATGATTTTTTTGTGACAGATATTCTTGAGTTGGGGCTGATTTCATGTAATCGAATGAACTATCTTTCAATAAAGTCGTCCCAGGAACGCAACTCATAAATATTGGCAATATCATTTTAAAGTCTTCTACTTTAAAATATATAATATATGTCTGAATTGCCGATATAAATGAGTCAGATTAAATAAATTAATAAGAACAATTTTTTTACTACAATTGCAATGCAAAAAGACCTGTTCCTTTTTGTAAATTTAACGTCAAAAATATTTATTCAAAATAAAGTCAAAAATATCGTTATGACTCTTCGAGAGTCTTTGCCGCGTTTACTATTGCCTTCCATGTTTTTCGGTCCTGTGTCACTATTTTCCATTGTCTCTCTCCCATTTTCTTCAGCTCTTCTCTGATTGCATCTTTCCACCTTTTTCTAGGTCGTCATACTTACAGAGCTTCTCCTATCTGGCCTCTCCCCTAGTAGCTATGTCTGGTTTGATTTTTGGCTAAATTTTTCGCATGATATATTCTAAGGCCAAGTTAAACAACAATGGGGACAACGGATCTCCCTGTCTCAGTCCAGAATTTACGCAGAAAGCGTTTGATATTTTTCCTCCTATTCTAACTTGTGCAAAGGAGTTACTTACATGCATTTGCGTTACCGCAGTTAGTTTCTTGGGTAAGCCCAGCTCGGCCATTTTGGTCGAGCTGGACGTACGTAAGAATTGTATTTCATATAGTGTTGGACGATTAATTGAATAATAAGCCTCTTTGGAATCTATAAAGATCTGATGCACGTCTTGATTATACTCCCAATCCTTTCAAAAATTTGTCTAATGAATTAAGATTAATTTAATACTTTATCCTGAATATACTCGATCAATTCTATATTATTTTAGCTTTCTTTTATTTATGGATCTGCCACAAAGCAATCGATTTCAAAAAAACTACACCGCATTCATTACAAATATCTGCGGTTAGTTTTAAGTACGTTTAACCACACTAAATTATTGCAAAAAATATGTGACAACTTTATTTCTAATATACATATTAATTGACAAATGATGACATAATCAAAATTCCATTAACGGTAGCATATTCTAATGTTTGACCACACATCTAAGAGTATTGAAGTGCTACGTTTGGTCTGTTTTGTTCTATGGATGTGAAACTTGGACAACAAAACTGAAGAATCTTAACAAATTAGAAGCGTTTGAGTTGTGGTGTTACCGTCGCATGCTCAGAATCCCGTGGGCAGCACACATATTCAACGAGCGAGTGCTGGAGACCATGCACAAAGAGCGAGAATTGATCAACGTCATAAAAATGAGGAAGGTTCAATACTTCGGTCATATAATGACAGGACCTAAACATCGCTGGGAAAACGCTTGGTTGGAAGAAAACAACTGTCCTGGCTGCGTAACATTAGACAATGGACAGGTCGAACGGTCGAGGAATTGTTTTATATAGCTGCCGATCGAGAAACATTTCATCAGCTTGTTAAAAGCAAGCGTCCACAGACCCGCATCGTACGCATCGGACGCATCGTACGCAACGGATTTTCGTTTGCCTTGTACAAAAACTTATGTACCTACCTGCGTCCACTGACCCGCATCGTACGGATCGCACCATCGGGAATGCCGAAGGGTTGCTTCGGGAGGCAACTTTTGCGATGCGTGCCGATGAATCATTCGGAATGCCGATCAGTGGACGCACCCCACGGAATTTCGCTTGGGCCAGTGGGAGCTAATATACGGCTATTTGCATTTCGACGATCGTCTTGTCCGTAATGAAACAAGTAAACTCAGTTTTAACTGTTATTTTATATATACTTATATTCAGAAAAAATATTACAGGCCATGATAAGTTGTTTATGGGGATTAAAATATAAATTACTCACTTTTCATGTTTATTAATAGTGTAGGAAACAAAGGTTGAACCTTGCAAAATGGACACAAGTCCGGTTTTATTTTTTTTTCTCGTATATCAAGGGGCGCTTATTATAAGACTAACTTTTTCTGAAAAAATTTCGCCCCGGAACCCCCTTTTCACCCCTTTAAAGGGGGTAATTTGTGGTTTTTGCGGAACGTAGCCCTTCCTGTATCTTTTACAAAAAATTTCCTTTATAAAAATATGAAGAGAACTATATTTTCTACGATCTATTTCCGACAGCATCTGTCTATCATCCACCGTTTAGCAGGGGTGGCGCCCCAAAGTTGACAAGTTTTTAAAAAAGATGTTTTTAAAAAATATATATTTTTCCCTAACTGTAACGGAAATTGAGAATAAATCCTACGGCAAATATTCACAAATAATTGATTGATTTTTTGGTATAGGCTTCACTTAAGGGTAATTGCGCTTTTTTTAATTACAGGGTGTTACATTTTACAAAACCCCTTTTTATAACATCTAAACCGTTTATGCTGGAGTAAAAATACTTTTAGCGATTACCCATGTAATGGTGCTTTTTACAAATTTGTATAATGCACCCCCCCATTTTTTCCCCGAAACCACCCAAAAAAAAAGAAGAATTAATAAATAAAGTGATTTTCTTGGAATCCTTTACACATAATGCCCTTTATTAATATGCTTCATATATCATTTTGTGTACGTTATTATTACCCATTCATGGACACCAAAAGCGATTTCCTAGTGCAACCCCTGTAGCCAAAAAAAAATAAATAAAATGGGGGGTTGAAATTTTTTTTTGTTTTTTGCTGTTTGATCCATATGGGCATATGCTTCATCAATAGTGCTTTTCAAAAATATATATGGTTATTGCAACATCCCTGCGGAAACCACCCCTATCCTTGAAAATATACTGCAGAGACTACCCCTATCCCTTGGCGAGGATGTTTTTACGATTTTCTCATTACCTATACAGTCTTTTTAAACAAAACTTATACAAGGTTAAAGACCACTATTTACTCTAAAAATTAGGTCGTATTCATTTTTTTCGTATAAGCAACCGTTACGGCACAGTGGCGTCGTAAACTTCATATATGCTTTGGCGGGCTCCAGTTTTTGTTTTTTTTTTTCGTCATCTGTTCGTTTTATTGATAAAGTACTTATGTAAAATAAAACAACACAGTGTAACCTACAAATTATGACCTATGCACATTTTACAATCTTTGCGCCCCAAAGCCACAGCGGTGGCCCAAAATCAATTTTTGCATATTTTCGCCATCTACACGCATTTTATTGCATTAATGCTACCTTAATAGCACAATATTTACCCTTAAGTGGTCGCTAAGCAGTGGCGGACCCAGAGAGGGGTGATGGGGGTGATCACCTCCCCCCCCCCTCTCAAAGCAAGTGATATTATATTCAAAGATTATAAAAATATTCATTTATATTTATAGAAATACTATATTATATTATTATTTTTATAAGAATGGCGTACTTTTTATGCTTTAGCGACAGTGGAGGATCCAGCATCGTTAAGAGGGGGGTGCGAATTGGCTAAATTTCTATAAAAATAAAAGAATATTTTTATAATCTTTGAATATAATATCACTTGGTTTGAGAGGGGGGAGGTGATCACCCCCATCACCCTCCCTGGATCCGCCACTGCTTAGAGACCACCTAAGGGTAAATATTGTGCTGTTAAGGTAGCATTAATGCAATAAAATGCGTGTAGGTAGCGAAAATATGCAAAAATTGATTTTGGGCCACCACTGTGGCTTTGGGGAGCAAATATTGTAAAATGTGCATGAGTCATAATTTGTAGGTTACACTATGTTGTTTTATTTTACATAAGTACTTTATCAATAAAACGAACAGATGATGAAAAAAAAACAAAAACTGGAGCCCGCCAAAGCATATATGAGGTTTACGGCGCCACTGTGCCGTAACGGTTGCTTATACGAAAAAAATGAATAGGACCTAATTTTTAGAGTAGTGGTCTTTAACCCTCCGTTACTCGCACACGGTGTGGGAGACCGGGCCTGTAAATAAATTCCTGTAACTCTGCTTGTAGTGGGGATTTTGAATGGCTACTTCGTATACATCTTCAGTGGTCAATCAACTGTGGGTAAAGTCAGTTCGCAGTGTAAAAAATAGTACTGTCCTTTTGTTATTACGCAACACGGTCCCGTACACCGTGTGCGAGTATTTGTGCACCAATTTTTGTGTTTGGATCACACATCGATATTTTTAATTAGTAAGGTAATTTAAGATCTTTTCCTTATTTTCAATGTTTATAGATTAGTTTATTTATATTTATATATATAAATATAAATATATAACTTACCCAGAACCATCAGAATGAGGTTTAGGGAGATATGTGGATTACCAACAGAACAAGTACCAGTCGTAACACCAGGAACTTCAGATCGCTGTGCTGTTTGTGATTGGAAGAAAAATAGAAAAACAAAGTTTTACTGCCAAATATGCTCAAAATATCTGTGTTTGGAACACCATTGTTCCAATGAATGTGACACCATTGTGTATTTCATGTTTTAAAAACGTTAATTAATTTTTATAACTTTTTTTGTTACTACAATTACTCTTTATTTTTAATTTTTTTGTGTATTGAATTAAGATCTAAAGTTCTTAGTAAACAAATTTAACCATATTCAATTGTTTTTTCACTTCCAAAGTTTTTGTATATACATATAAATGTATAACAATGAAAATTATTAAATTTTTGATTAAAGTAATATAATTTGAACACAAACGCATATCTACAAAATTATATGATCATATATTCATTAAATAATTTAATCGTACACAATTTTGCAAAAAAAAATAATTTTTAAACACTGCTGACCCATATTTTTGGACCCGGTCTCCTGCACCGTGCGCGAGTATCCGATCACAAAAAGTTGGCGCGAGTAACGAAAGGTTAACGCTGTATAAGTTTTGTTTAAAAAGAATGCATAGGTAATGGGAAAATCGTAAAAACATGCTCGCCAAGGGATAGGGGTAGTTTCTGCAGTATATTTTCAAGGATAGGGGTGGTTTCCGCAGGGATGTTGCAATAACCATATATATTTTTGAAAAGCACTATTGATGAAGCATATGCCCATATGGATCAAAAAGCACAAAACAAAAAAAAATTTTCACCCCCCCCCCCATTTTATTTATTTTTTTTTTTGGCTACAGCGGTTGCACTAGGAAATTAGGAAATCGCTTTTGGTGTCCATACATGAGCAATAATAACGTGCACAAAATGAAGCATATTAATAAAGGGCATTGTGTGTGAAGGATTCCAAGAAAATCACTTTATTTATTAATTCTTCTTTTTTTTTGGGTGGTTCCGGGGAAAAAATGGGGGTGCATTATACAAATTTGTAAATAGCACCAGTACATGGGTAATTGCTGAAAGTATTTTTACTCTAGCACAAACGGTTCAGATGTTATAAAAAGGGGTTTTTTAAAATGTAACACCCTGTAATTAAAAAAAGGTCAATTACCCTTAAGTGAAGCCTATACCAAAAAATCAATCAATTATTTGTAAATAATTGCCGCAGGATTTCTTCTTAATTTCCGTTTCAGTTAGGGAAAAATATATTTTTTTAAAAACATCTTTTTCAAAAACTTGTCAATTTTGGGGCGCCACCCCCGCTAAACGGTGGATGATAGACAGATGCTGTCGGAAATAAATCGTAGAAAATATAGTCCGCTTCATATTTTTATAAAAGAAATTTTTTGTAAAAGATACAGGAAGGACTACGTTCTGCAAAAACCACAAATTACCCCCTTTAAAGGGGTGAAAAGGGGGATTCCGGGGCGAAATTTTTTCAGAAAAAGTTGGTCTTATAATAAGCACCCCTTGATATACCAGAAAAAAAACCGGACTTGTGTCCATTTTACAAGGTTCAACCTTTGTTTCCTACACTATAATCTTTTTCAAGATATCTTGAGTATCTAACTATGAAAATTATTCTGGTTAAAAAAAAACAAACACATTTTTCTATCACAGCAATGAACTTTTTAAAAAATATTAGACTTGCTAATGATGTTTCTGAGAGAAGTGTAAAATTGATGCGAGACATTTTATTATCCCTCACAAAAGATGAAAAAGCAACCAAAGTGTGTTACAAGTAGTTGAAAACCAAAAAAAGTATTTAAGAGTACACAGTAGCGATCAACAGGTAGCAACAAACGCGGTCCAAGATTGCGAAATTTCTGCGAACTTTCAAAAGTAAGGCAACAGTGCGTAGGTAATGCGACACTGACAGTGACGTTTATACTACCAAAAACAATAATTTTTATACACATAGGCGCGAAATGTTGCCTAGTCAGTGACGTTCGATTTCTTGTTATAAAAAAATTGATTTTTAGTAGTTCCAATGTGATCCAAAATCTAGGCACGGGATAAAAAAGTTTATTTGAAGAAAGTGTATTTTTTGTCTTTCTTAATGGCGGTACAGGCTCCTTTTTTCAATGTTTTATTTAGTTATAGAGTAATTTCCACATACTAACATATTTCTGAAATTGGGCTCTGTACCGCCATTATTTATTATATTACGAATATGTGTGTCAAATATCTCGACAAAATATTCAAAATTAGAGCCGCAATCTTGGAACGCGTTTGTTGCTACCTGTTTATCGCTACTGTTTGCTCTTAACCGATTTCAGAAAGGCAACTTTAATTAATCTTTAAAGAAACGTTTACTGATATAGTTACTATTTTCCATTTAAATCAAATTGTAACAGCTTTGTGTATTCCTTTATATTCAAATGTATAATTACTTAGAAAAATGGGTGCTATTATGCGGTCTACCATCGTGTTTCATTTAAATCAAATTGTAACAGCTTTGTGTATTCCTTTATATTTAAATGTATAATTACCTAGAAAAATGGGTGCTATTATGCGGTCTACCATCGTGTTTCTGATATAGCTTGCGGTCTACCGAGAGAATTGGTGTGTAAGCTGTAATATTACTATATGCCGATAAAAAAATGTTTACAAATAATTTTTGAATCTATTTTTTAAAAACATGTAGAGTTTGTGTAAAGTTTTATAAGTCCAAAGTTATTAATTTTCGAAATATTTAAAATCACATGTTATGAGAGGTTTATCAGTATAGTGTCATTTTTAAATAATTTAATATCTTTGACATAGCTATATGGTATATCAATATAAAATACAATGTGATCACTATTTGCGAATACATTTTTTTTTTCATTTTTTTAAGTGGTACACCCTGTATATTGTATATTAGTATTGCAGTGGCGAAGCGTGACTTTTTCTAAAGTGTTACCAAAACTAGATGTAAAAAAATCTTATTGAAAAATAGTTATTTAATGAAACAGTTCGTGAAGTATGCTTTTTGCGAACGCACGCGATATTTAGAGCACGAGCGACAACGGAACGAGTGCTATACATCGCGTAAGTTCGCAAAAAGTACTTCACGCACAGTTTCATACAATATTTTATCTACGATAAACAATTAAAAAAACTGTAACTCTTCGTCACTGGAATTCATTTCTATTCTACAATTTTTAGAACTTTGACATTTAAAAATCCTAACTACTTTCAAACTACAAAACTGTCAAAAATTTTGTTTTTTGTAATTTAGGGTGACCATATCATAAACTTGAAAGAACGGGACACATCCAAGGAGCAGTAGCGTAGAATTTTTCTCTGGGGAGGAGGGTTGGCTTATTTTTTTGTATTGTTAGTGAAACACAAGTTACATTTTCCTACTTTTTTTTTATATATTTTTTATATGCGCTGGGGGAGCGTCCCCTCTCCGGGTACGCCACTGCCAAGGAGGGTTTGGGGCGATATCCAAACAGGCAGGATGATACATAGTCTTTTAGCTAATTTGGGACCTACAAATCCTTTTCAATTTACCTTTGAATATGTAATTTACGTACGATCAAGACTGCGAAACAAACTAAAAAACTCAGCCAGAATATCATGGATCAACAATCCATCAGAACAAAACAGTTGTTAACTGAACAGCAAATAAAGGAATTTTACAAAAAGTCAGAGCAACAAAAAATAAGTCCAGCATTAAATCAAGCAAAACAAGAGGACTAAAAAACCAAAAAGGAGAAACCGTATTTGAAGAGAAACAGATGAGCAAAATATGGGAAGAATATTACGAAAAGATGCTATTCACTACGAAGAAGGAAACACACTGCGATGAAGAAATAAAACCGTAGAAAATAACGACGAAGTCAAAATTTTCACAGCAGAAGAAGTACAAAAATAAATATTAAAAACCTAGTAAACGGAAAAGCAGCAGGAGAAGATGAAAAAGCAGTGGAATTAATAAACTACGGAGGAAAAGAATTACATAAAGAAATAAACCAACTAACACAACAAATTATGGACAAAACTGACTACCAGACGATTGGAACACAGGTATTATAGACCTATAAGATATGAAAAAGAAAAGGAGATCGAGAGGAGTGCGAGAATTAAAGAGCAATAACTTTATTAAACACCACATATAACATTCTAGCAAACGTACTAAACATGATACTTAAATATTGCGCTGAACGAATATTAGGAGAATACCAGAATGGATTCAGACCAAGGAGGTCGATGATTAATTTCACACATACAGTGAAACAAATAATTCAAAAATCTAGAGAATACAACAGAGAAATTCCCCGAATACATATTCATCGATTTCAAAAGCGCTTTTGATATAATCAATCGGACGAAAATGATGGAGGAGCTAGAGAATGTTGGAATCCCAGAAATATTAAGACAAATTATGCTAACAGTAAGCCTAAAGAACACCAAAGCAAGGATCAGTTTCAACGAACAACTTCTAAGGAGATAAATGTAAATAAATGAGTGAAATAAGGTGACTCTGTCTCCCCGACACTATTATTTAATCTGATATTGAAAGTAATCATAAAGAGGACAAACTTTTATCCACCTTTAGCTACTTGGGAGTCACAATATGGAAAACCGGAAAAGAGAGAACAGAGGAAAGAATTCTGAAAGGCAGAAAAACATATGGAATGATTAGAAAACTGTTGAGAAACAAGACAAGTATAATATGAACCAATATATTACCTTAATAAGACCTTTGATACATATGGGATGGAAACAACGACGATTAATAAGAAAGAGGAACATAGCATTCCGAAATTTTAACGAACAATAATGAGAACAATACTGGACCACAATGTAATAAGAGAGGGAGAAATAATAATGAAAACAAATGCCGAAATTGAAGAAACAATTGAAATTGAAGAAAAAAATAAGAGACAAAAAGTCAGATACATAAAATCAACCTAACGCAAATACGGGACATTTAGGCGTCCCGAGAGACTTTTTCGGGACACCGGGACAAATCGTTAAAAATCGGGAAAATCCCTTTTTTTCGAGACGTTTGGTCACCCTATTGTAAGTCATTGCTCATGTTGTCATCACCAAGACAACGCGAAAGTTAAGGATACTTGATTATATGAAAGTATGCCAAAAAAACCCATTGAAAGTGTGCGAAAAAGTAAATCCCATTTAAAATACATTGTTACTTCACGCACACTTTAAACCCTTCACGCACTGCTATCTATAATGACAGTTTTCACAAACTAAAAACTTATACATAATATGACATAAAGTAGATAAAAATTATTTTGAACCTCCCAAATATAAGTTTTTGTTTTCAATCCTGTGGGATAAAATTAAACAAATCACTATTCCCAAATTATATGCATGTAATTATTACATGTATTATATGCATGTAATACATTATTACAACAGATTATTCTACAATAAAATTAACATCAAAAGTAAACTAGTAGGAAACAGAACATATTTTGAAAAATAGTGTTTATATTTTAAATCTTCCGTTTTCAATAATTTCATTTTTTTCTTCAAAATTATATATAAAAAAAATATACAAGGATAATGACTTTTCAAGTAGTTGATCAATTACGCAGCAACATTCTTCCATGTTCAAATGCACGAATAGCTACTAAACTAACGTTACCAGATTGTAAAATGGTTACAATACGGATATACACAGCGTGCCCGCGCCGTCTCTGGAGCCGTCATTCCTTAAAAATTTTCCGTCCCGAGCGATAGCGAGAATCATCTTTCGTTACCAGAACTAGAAGTGGTAACGGAGTATAATAACGTGCAACGGATTCAAATGTATTCACATGTAATCTCGCCAATATTTTCGTGCGTCTAGTTGGCTATTTACTGAATTAGGTAGGTACTACGTATTAACAAATATTTCTGTTGGTAAAAAAGATAAATGGAATTATTTCATAGTAGTCATAAAATATTTATTTGCAAGATTTTTAACTGTTACCAGTGGTAACAATGGACGCTTCGCCAGTGTAGTATTGCATTTTGTAGTAAATATTACAGGCTGTATTTTAATATCAGGTTGTATGTACCTAGCATGTTTCGTTTTGTAGATATTTAAAAAAGAACTATACATTTTACGTTTTTGTGAATTTTTTATTACTAAACAGATACATTAAAATATCATACTAATAAATGTAGTTAATATGCATAAATTAGTTATTAAATTAAATAAACAACCAATTAATAAACCACCAATAAATAAATAAACAACCAATTTTAAAGTCTACCTTGGTAATATTTCTACCCTAGCAGGTAGTGGCATCGGCAATCCAATCGCTGCCGATACAGTGGACGCAGTATTAAAAATTAATCCGATGTGTACGATGCGTCCGATGCGTACGATGCGGACCTGTGGACGCTTGCCTTAAAACGACGATAGCCAACGCTTGAAAACAAGCACGGCATACAAAGAAGAAGATTCTAATGTTTCTCAATATTTGAAAATTCCAGTTCAAACTACATTCTCCAATCAGATTTCAATCTTTATTAGTTTTCGTCAACTCAACTCAATGATTTTTCATTAGCAGTTAGTTGCCAAGTTTGATAAACTACGCAGGATTTTCACACATGGTTCAGTTAAGTTTGGAAATTAGTTGTACCGTACACATTCAGGAATACCAAGAATCTTCTAGGGTCATTATGGTCCTATGTTATGTACCGGGTGTCCCAATAAGAATGGCTCTCGGCTATATCTCAGGAACCGTTTGTAGTAGAGCTTTAAAATAAAAAATTTTATAACAAAAGTTGCCTCAGGAAAAGCCTGGAAATTATTTTCATAATTGTGGGACCACCGCTAGAGGGCGTAATTGAATAACAAAAATTAAAAAATCTAAATTTTACAAAATTTTCCTAATGAAGGGGCACTGGAAATCCGATCGTCGTATTCTTCATAAAATTCTACGCATATTTGATTTGACAAGTTTAGGTCTACCTTTGGAAATAAGAGGTGGGGGTGAGTGGGAACCTTGTTATGAAAAACTAGCTGTGAGTCCGGTTCTGCTTAATCAAATTTTGCAAACTTGGTCTTGTTGAAGACAGATCTTTTTCGTCAATGTAAAAGTTATGATTTCGAACCAACTTACTGAGTAACATGCCAGCTAGAAAGCGTTATTTAATTTTTTTCAGAAATCTAGTGTTCCTTGGAAAATATTAAATACAAACATGCATTTTTAATACCATATTACAAAATTAGACAAAATTAGCAACAGAATAGCGAAAACCGCATGTTAATACCTTTTTTCTATCTCGAGATATCTTACAAAACGTGTAAATTTAAAAACATAACTGTTGCTGTCACCGGTAAACGAAATAATTCATTAAAAGTAGTGTGCTATGGAGACAACAAAGAAACATTTTCCAGCTGTCAACGTATATTAGGTCTTTTCAACGCTTCTCATTTGTTTCGAGCCTCGTTCATATCTCGTATATTAATATTATACATGGATTATACGGCATATGACAGAGGCTCGAAACAAATGAAAAGAGTTGAAAAGCCCTATTACAAAGAAATAAAAACAACTATTTAGTGATGACGTAAACGTTCAAATTTTTGCCCATCATTTTCGTTGCAAACATTTACTCTTTCAAGAGTAGATTGAACAGCAGTCTCAATATCTGCTCTCGATATGCTTTGAATGGCGTTTAGTATTCTCTGGATAATGTATTCTAGAGTAGTGTATGATGGGCAACAATTTGAATATTTAGGTCGTCACTAAGTAGTTCTTTTTGTTCTGTGTTATATTTAATTTTAATAGTATTGTTTCTCTTTATATTGTTGTTTTAATTAATTATATTTTTATACGTTGACATCTGGAAAAGTGTTATTTTGTTTTTTTCCACAGCACACTACTTTTCATTAACTTAGTTTACCGGTGATGGTAACAGTTATGTATAAAATTTACACGTTTCTCGAGATATCTTGAGATAGACAAAAGGTATCGACATGCGGTTTTCGCTATTCTATTGCTAATTTAATCTAATTTTATAAAGTATGATTAAAAATGCATACTTGTATTTAATATTTTCCAAAGAAAACTAGATTTCTGAAAAAAATTAAATAACGCCTCCCAACTGGCTTATTACTTATTAGGATGGTTCAAAATTATCACGCTTACATTGAAGAAAAAGATCTGTCTTCAACAAGACCCAGTTTTCAAAATTTGATTTAGCAGAACCGGACTTACAGCCATTTTTTCATAACAAGGTTCCCACTCACCCCCACCTCTTATTTGCAAAGGTAGAGTTAAACTTGTTAAATCAAATATGCGCAGAATTTGATGAAGAATACAATAATCGGATTTCCAGTGCCCCTTCATTGGGAAAATTTTGTAAAATTTAGATTTTTTTATTTTTGATATTCAATTACGCCCTCTAGCGGTGGACCCACAATTATGAAAATAATTTCCTGGCTTTTCCTGAGGCAACTTTTGTTATAAAAATTTTTATTTCAAAGCTCTACTATAAACCGTTCCTGAGATATGGCCGAGAGCCATTCTTATTGGGACACCCGGTACAAATCAATCAAAAAACCAAACTCAGTGAAACACTAATTCTAGTAATTTGCAGATTATTAATGTTGGTGATGGTAAAGATGTAGTAATATAGAGTTAGTGCTGGTAAAGACATACAATATTTTCAAGTTTTCTTTCTTTCTACTTTCAAGAGAAAAAATACGGAACCTTTTAGCATATTCATTTTGTTATCTATAAGTACAAAGTTCATATCACAAAAAGTTTATATTTCTTTTAGTTAGCAACATGACAGATACGTAAACATTTAAATAAATGCAAAACAATGCTAATTGTTGAATTTATCTATACAAAATATTTTTAAAAAATATTCGCTTAAAAAATTGTAACAACAACATTTTATGACGTTTTGGAGGTGTGTGCATATATGTACATAATTTGAATAAATGGTAAACAGTCTTTCTAGAATACTCAGTACGCATTTTATGCCTTGTTGAGGAAATGAGAATAAAAAGTCGGTAAAAATCAAATTCAAAGTTTAAGCAGGAAAGCTGGAGCAGGAGTTTAAGCGAAGCAGAAGAGCAAAATACTGGATTTATCGTGAAACAGTAAAATTTTTTATTGTTATTGTGTACTTACTTTACTTTTTCGAGTCTGGATCCGACTATAGTTTCTGCCCAGTATCGGAAAATACACTTTGTGTTTCTTCTTCTTCTTCCTCTTTGTAAGCAATTCTGCTTGTTCATTGGAGGATTGTTACCTCTATGGAAGGTTGTCACTCCATCTTTTGCGCGGTCGGCCGATACTTCTTCTACCGATTAGTGATTTATCTCGTGCTATTTTGACCACACGTATCTCCCCCATTCTGGTGATGTGGTTGTTCCATACTTTTTTCTATTTAGTGTCCATTCGTTTATACACTGTACGTTAGATTGTCTTCTAATATCTTTGCTCCTCTTTCGATCTCTCAGTACATTTCCTGTAATTCTTCTCAGTACTCTCATCTCTGCCGTTTCCAGTAGTCTTTGTGTTGAGGCTGTGTTGGGTCTTGTTTCTGATGCATATGTCATTATTGGTCTTACACTGGCTTTATAAATTCTTGACTTCATCTCAGTGTTAATATGTTGGTTTCGCCATATAGTGTTATTATAGGTCTGGATCCCGCGTATGAAAAAAAAGATTAATAGCAAGCTGAAAATTTGTTAATAGCTTAAGGGTGTCTAGTCGGACAAACTTTGATATATGGGAACACTGGAACAGGGGAAGTTTTAATTGTGGAATAGGTTAAAAATTTGAAACGGTCAGACCACGAAAACGGCACATGTATTTTGTCCGAAAGAACAGACTTAAACTCTTCGAACAGAGATTAAACTCTAATGCAAAAATTAGACTGCTATTTATCACCAAATGGGCGTTTTAATGAGTGGAACATGTAGAATATGTCAAATGACAGGAATTATGACAGGTGATAAATAGCAATCTGATTTTTGCATAAGAGTTTAATCTCTGTTCGGAGAGTTTAAGTCTGTTCTGTCGGACAAAATAAATGTGCCGTTTTCGTGGTGTGACCGTTCCAAATTTTTAACCTGTTCCACAATTAAAACTGCCCCTGTTCCAGTGTTCCCATATATCAAAGTTTATCCGACTAGACACTCTTAAGCTAACAAATTTTCAGCTTGCTATTAATCAACTTTTTTTTCATACGCGGGATCCAGACCTATTAAGGCATCCTGCCAATCTATTTGCTTTTTGTACTTGATTTCTCACTTCTTTGTCTAGGTCTCCGTAATTTGACAATATAATTCCAAGGTATTTTAGTTCCATTGCTTGTTCAATACTGATACCATCAATTTCTATTTTGTATCTGATTGGTTCTTTACTGATTACTATTGTTTTGGTTTTCTGAGATGAAATTGTCATATTGAATTCTTTTGCTCTTATGTTAAATCTGTGGACTAATCTTTGCAGACTATCTTCATCTTGGGCTATCAATATTGCGTCGTCTGCGTAGCAGAGTATTTTTACTTCTTTGTTTCTCTTTATATATCTATATTATATATCCTCTTCCTTTGTTGACGTTTTTGATGATTTCATACATGATTAAATTGAAAAGCATAGGACTCAATGAGTCTCCCTGTCTTATTCCGCTGCCTATATCTATAGGTTCTGTAAGTTGTCCATCTATTCTGACTTCCATTTTGTTGTTTTGGTAGATGCCCTCAATAGTTTTTATGATATCTAGATTGACTTCTCTATTATACAGAAGATGGATTACATCTTTGAGTCTTACTCTGTCAAATGCTTTCTTTAAGTCAATCAGACATAGAAATGCTGGTCTATTATACTCTAGTGATTTCTCAGTAATTTGCTTTATGACGAATATTGCATCCGTACACAATCTTCCAGTACGAAAACCCTGTTGTTCATCTGCTAAACTTATCCTCTGATTCATTACGTCTTGTAAGATTTTAGTTGTAAGTTTTAGGGTAGTGTTGTTCTGAAGCTATTTTCTTGTGGCATTTTTACAATTTTAACTATTTATAATGGGAAATAAGCCACAATATTATTAAAAAATGATTTTTATTAACGTTTCGACGTTAATTAACGTATTTTGACAAGACAACGGCACCCGATTTGGGCGTCGAAACGTTAATAAAAATAATTTTTTAATAATATTGTGGCTTATTTCCCATTATAAATAGTTAAAATTTTAGGGTAGTATTTAACAAGTTGATACCTCTGTAGTTTTCTGGCTGCTTTTTATCTCCTTTTTTGACTAGTAGAATTAGTTCGCTCGTTCTCCATTCTTCCGGTATTTTATTGTGTTTTATGATTTTGTTAATTTTTTTTTTCGCTGATTCTGGCCTTGGTTTAGAACTAGAACCTTTAGCCACGTAATTGTATAACTTATCACTAACTCAGGTCTAATGTGTAGTGTGTGTGTTAAGTACGTGTCTTGTTACTTTGTAAAGTCGACGTCATTGTCTTTGCAAAGAGACGCTAATTGATTTTGTTAATTAATGTTGGGACCCCAGATGGGACATCAGGAGTCAGCTGTTGACTTGTGTGTTTGCACCCCACTTGCTCCCTAAAAGTTTCCGGAGAAGGTTGTTTCTTGTAGTAACCTTTTGTCTTAAGGTTAAGGCTTAAGTTAATTACGATATATTAAAAACTAATAAAGAAATATTAGTTCACCTATTCCGGCATATCTCTCCCACTAAAAATACGGCTGCTAAAGTGCTATGTATTTCCGGTCTTACTGTATGGCGCAGAGGCATGGACACTGACGGAAACATTAATGAGAAAGCTGGAGGCGTTCGAAATGTGGGTGTATCGACGTATCCTCAAAATATCCTGGACTCACACCACCAACGTAGAGGTACTGCGCCAAATGGGAAAACAAAAAGAAATCTGTTGCACAATTAAGAAACGGAAACTTGAACACCTCGGTCATATTATGAGAGATGATAAATATCATATACTCCAACTGATAATACAGGGTAAAATAGAAAGCAAACGCGGACCCGGAAAAAGAAGACACTCATGGCTTCAAAACTTACGCCAATGGTTTGGACTAACATCGATCGAGTTATTCAGCAACGCCGCAAACAAAATTAAAATTACTATGATGATAGCCAACGTCCGCAACGGACAAGGCACATGAAGAAGAAGAAGAAGAATAAACGAAAATATGTAGTTTCTATTCTATCCTTGTGGGATCGGTATTCACCGGAGGGATCGCAGACGTCCAGATACAATTAGCGTCTCTTTGCAAAGACATGACGTCGACTTTGCTAAGTAACAAGATATTTACTCAACACACACGCTACACATTACACTAGGTACCTGATTGGAAAAATCCACTGTACCATGCCAATGGCCATTATTTGTCGAGGCATTAAGCTAAAAAAAATAATTTTTTTCTACTCATTCCTATTTTTTTTTTCAATTTCCTCTGCAGCAAGCTTGTATATTTTAAGAGAAATAAAATAAATTATTTTTTACTAAGTACTCATATTTATTTTTTTTAATTTCCTCTGCATCAAGCGCGTGACAGATTTATTAGAAAATCGTAGTATACTTAGTAGGGAGTAGGGCTACTGCTTGGTAGTACAATGAGTTTCTGATGACCTATGTACCACCTGTACAGTGGTACTACCCCTTGTCAATTTCCAATTTAAACTATGTATCTTAATGATAGTGTCATTAAACTAGAAGTTTCGTTCGGTCGATACATATGGTTTAAACGTGATATTATCCTTGGAACATCACCTTCGTTCTTGCCAATAAACACCGTTTTATCTGCTTGGCAAAACCTGGATAACATCTTGCTTTTGTTCATTCTAATACGTGATATATTATCCAAATTCCTGGTACTAAAAATAAAGTTCTTGCACAAATAATATAAATCCCTAAAACCATTTTACATGCATTAACTAATAAACAAATATAAGAAAAAGGTGATATTAAGGTATTATAAAGACGTCTGGTTTATCAAAAATATTTACGTCTGTTGTTTAATTTATTATATTGATTTAGGAACGTAGTCAAAATAAAAAAATAGGTACCTACGTAAAAAATGAATAAAACAAATATCCCCTGCAATGAAAAAACCACACATGTTTTTACTCATATAGTGACAAAAATAAATCTTGTATTGTGTATAAGTATTTACACTCTGGTCATTCTTTATTAACTGACGAAATCCAAGAAATACTTAATGTCATATCTTTTGTTATTCTTGCGAGATTGGTACTCACTGGAGGGTTCGCAGACGTTCGGATAAAATTATTAGCGTCTCTTTGGAAAGACAATGAAGTCGATTTTTCAAAGTAACAAGACATTTACTCAACACACAAGGCCACAACACATTACACCCCTGAGCTAGTTATAAGTATGTATGTATGTATGTATGTATGTATGTATGTATGTATGTATGTATGTATGTATCGGTTTTAGAACGTCTTTCGACGTTGTCCGATGCCTAACTTCCACGTCCTTCTATCATCCCATTGGCCATCTCGAAGATCCCTTGCACTCATTGCTTTGGTTACCCCTTCTTTCCATGTCTTTTTGGGTCTTTCTCGTTTTTTGCGGTTTGGTGGTACCCACTGCATGATCTTTTTGGGCAATCTTGTGTCTTCCATTCTTTGAACATGACCTTACCAAATCAACTGTTTCCTCTCAATGTCTGTTGTTAAGTAACCATCTATTCCAATTCGTCGTCTTACTTCCTCATTTCGAACTCTTTCCCTACGGGATATACCTAACGATCTTCTAAACACATCCATTTCTACAGCTTCTAACTTTTTCCTGTTGTTCTCGGATATTCTCCAAGTTTCTGCTCCGTAAAGTAGGCTGCTTTTAATAAGTGTTCCATATATATTGTATTTTCGCTGTATTCCTATTTCGGAGCTCCAAAGTATTCCATTTAGGCAGCCAGTTGTTCTTCTAGCTTGTGTTACCCTTTTCTTTATTTCCTTATCGTCTTTTCCCGTTCTATCGAAGATTACTCCCAGGTACGTGTATTCACTACAGGATGTGATTTGTTCATTATCCTCTAGTTCGATATTGGATAACTCAGCTCCTATGGGTAGGTATTTAGTTTTTTCCCCATTAATTTCCAAGCCCCACTGTTCATATTCCTCCTTTAGTTTTCTTGCCATATACTGTAGGTCGTCTTTATCATTAGCTATGATCACTTGGTCATCAGCAAATTGTAAGGTATATAAACAAACCTCTCCGAGGTCTATACCCATACCGTGGCATTTACGTTTCCACTGGTTTAGTGCTTTTGCAACATATATCTTGAACAAAGTTGCCAATTTTTACTTGTGATGTAGAATTTTCATATAGATTTAGACTAGAAGGCGTTGACTAGAGTGTAGCTGATGTTAGTTTCTTGTAGTGATTTCCACAATTTAGTCACAGGAACGCTGTCGTATGCTTTACGGAGGTCAACAAACATGAGATGGGTCTCTTGATTGGTTGCTGATTTTTTTTCAATTAATTGTTTTAGGCAGAAGACATTATCTGTGCAAGTCCTTCCAGCGCGAAAACCAGCCTGTTCTTCTTCTTCTTGTTCCCTATACTCCATCTCAATGAGATTTCTAAGAATGCGCCCGTACACCCGGCTTAGTGTACTAGTTACCGATATTCCTCTGTAATTTGAGCAATCCAACTTATTTCCTTTTTTATGAATGGAAGAAATATAAGCTAGTTATAAGTATATAAATGTAATTCCGTGGCTAGAGACTCAACACCAAGACCAGAAAACATCTTTTGTCTTTCGAACATGAAAATAGATACAGAAAAAAGTTACCGTATGCTTTTAAGGAAGAATCATGTTATCCGTTCGGGCACGTAGCGTTTCGTTTCCGAAAAAAATAAAAACCTGATTTTAGAAAGATTTGTCTGATACTATAAGCTTCGGACAGTATTAATTGTTCATATTTAAAACCATAAAATCAATATTTTTCGGAAACGAAACGCTACGTGCCCGAACGGATAAATATAAATATAAATCTTCCTTTAATCAAAGAAATATGTTTGAATATTGTATATTATGGTAATAAACCACAATGAATTCTAATAGAAATTACTTTTTTTGACGTTTAGATATACAATCCGGAAATCGGTTTAAAAAAATTACTGACATAAAAATTCTTCGTTTGTACCATTTTATTTTTGTACCACGTGTATTACATTTTAGTTTGTACCATTCCCAACCTTATTTTTGCTGGTCTCTACCACATTCTACCAAGATCTTTATGATCAATATTAATACATTGTGACGACGATTGTTATATGAAATAAAGCTGAAGCCTACCTTGGTGATTTTAGAAGATTCCAGAAAGTTAGTTGAAATAATAGAGCGAAATGTCATTCAGATGTTGAGCGAAATTGTTAGTGATTGTTAAAAAAGAGAGTTTTTTACTTGATACAGTTTCAGTTTCAAGTAAAAGAGGACCAAGACAACAAGTTTCAAATCGAAACGAGTATATTGTAGAGGCGAGATAACATGAGAGTTGTGACTAATACACAACCAGGAACTCCAAGTACTCTATCAAGATGAAAATAGTCCGATACATCAAGGCAAATCGTATAAAGATGGGCAGAATATGTACTGCGAGAGCGAATGATGAAAGACTGCTAAATACAACCTTCTGGGAAAGGGTAAGATGGGGGTACAACAAAGGGAGATTATTGCACAAGACCTGCAAAAGTCAAATAGTCAATGAAGCCAAGATTCACTTAGAGTTGTAGAGCCCAGAAAGAAGAAGAATATTTATAGCCCATGAATATCATGAACATAGGTCCCACCCATTTGGACCTGTAGTGTGCTTAATATTATTGATCCATCTCATTTGTGGTTAACATCTTGATCTTTTTGCAGTATAGGATTGCGAGCGTCCAATTTTTTTATTAAAACTTCCAAGTTCACATCTTTGGTTATGTCCAGCCCAACACCGATTTAATTTTATCAGGTCTGTTTTATATTACTAAAATATTCCCAGAATCTCTCTTTCCTTAGCTATTTGGGTTTTCTTTTTGAGAGATACGACTGATGCCTTGCAAGATACACTTTCAAACGCTTCGTAATGGTAAATAAACACAAACATTAAAAAATAATATTTTGTAAAAAGGTGTAGTGAGATATCTTAGTATAACCGTGGATTTATCAGACATTGGAGGTAATACTGCTATTTTTTTAAACTCTAATGTAGGATTGTTACTTACTGTATTATAGTTTTGTAATTAATGCAAAATTTTTTGATTAGCCTTGACATTACAATACCGATTGTTTTCTTTGCTAGATTTTGCTATATCATGAACACGGAAAAAAATTAAAATATTCATTCGTCTAGTCTAGTATTTGTCACTAAAAATAAAATGCCATTATGATTTGCCATTTATTGCAAAACTGTAGCAATAACCCACAAATGTACAGTTGTATGGATAAGTCAACCATGCAGAAAATTTTTGATATTTCTCTTCATAAGATGCGTTTTATTATTATCTTCGATACTAAATTTCCTTTTTTTTGCTTATCTCATATGACATTTTCAGTCAGGAAAAAGACATTAGGTATAAAATCGTGGTTGAACTTCGTACTGAAACCGGATGGTCTATTACAGACATATTTTCAAAAACGTTGGCGATATTCAAAAACCTTTTGAGGATCCCTGATAGTTTGTTCACTATTCTTACCAGGGCATCTATGTCATCATCTTTCATCTTCTTCTTTTTAAGTGTCAACTCCGTCACGGAGGTCGACAATCAGTGCCGGATTAATCATTAGGCAAAGTAGGCAGTTGCCTAGGGGCCTCGGCCCCAAAGGGGGCCTCGCAGGGACCAAAACGAAAAAATGTTGAAAGATTCAAATATCGTGCAATACCATAAAAGTTATGGTGGACGTATAAAGCTACATTACAATGCATACTTTTGTTCACATAGAAAGTATATGCTGTGGGAATACATGGCTAATGAATGCCCTTTGGTAGAAGGACCAGTACTACATATGGAAACAAGAATCGAAAGTGAGCAAAAAAAACACAAGAAAAATCAAGAGAAAGAAAAGATCCTTAATCAAAATCCAAAACAGGAGCAAAACTTATTTAAACTCAGTTTCACACGGAAATCCATAGCTAGTGAAGCAGCAACCAATGCTGCAGTTAGTTTCCCTAACTGAAGAAGATGAACATGTAACGACAGTTCTTTTCCAGTTCAAGAAGTTAAAGAACCAGAAACCGAAACTAAGTTAAAGATAAATTGGGTCCTAAATTCGGAAAACGGCATATGATTACGGAATACAGTAACTAAAGAAGTATGGACATTTTGGATTGGGAAAGGTCTTCAGAATGTAAAAACCTTGATGGAAGTGTTTCAGCGTCAAAATGAAATTTTGAAGGCATTACAAGATTTTTATAAAATCTATGGTTTTTCGAAAACAAATCAGTGAAACAAAAATTAAAAGACATTGGCTGGCGTATTTTCCCTCAAATAGAATATCGTATTTTGGGTTTGTTCAGTCTGTGTACAACTTTTTTTCACCCTCTACCCACCGTTGGGAAGTTATGATCAAATGCTTAAGCGATCTCATTCGCCACGATCTAGTCCTTATAAGAACAAGCAGCACATGCCATAAGACTTTTGCCTAAAGGTTAAAACGCTTTCAAATCTGCTCTTCATACTCTTGCTGAAGACACTAATCAGCAAACTAAAACAGTTCATGAGGCTAAGTATTTGTTAAAAGAAATGTCAAAAAAAGAAGAAACATTCATAATGAATGAGTTTTGGGTAACAATTTTAGAACGCATCAATGCTGTCAGTAAATCATTGCAGAGAGAAGAGATTGAACTTCAAACTGCAGTTCAGCCTCTAAATTCACTTTTGGAGTTCTTAAAATTCCAAAAAGATAATTTTGCTTATTACGAGCAGAGGGCTGCGACCTACAATACTCTAAATATTCTCTACTATACTCTAATTACTGAGCTGAGTCGTCGGTTGACAGTGTACGGGCCAATGAACTCAGTATTTGGTCTTTTGTGTTTTTCCAAAATTGAGTGATACTCAAATAAATGAGTGTGCTTCAAAACTACATAAAAACTATCCTGATGATATTGAATCTGAACTTGAAAACGAACAAATGATGAAGTTCAAATATTTTATAGCCCAGCTTCAAACTTGCAGGGAAAACGATTTATTCCTGCTTCACAGTCATTTTGGGTTATTTCGCAACAGGAGAACGGACATTTTTAAAAATAAAAATTATTAAAAACGGAGAAACCTAGGTTTCTTAAGGGGCCTCATAGCTTGGGTTGCCTAGGGGCCTCAGGATTCTTAATCCGGCACTATCGACAATCATCATATTATAGTGGAGGTTAACGATAACACTGGAAAATCTGTATCTGTCCAATGCGGCTCTAAACAACGATGTTGAATCAAGACCGGGCCAGTTTCTGATATTATTAAGCCACGAAATCTGGCGCCTAGCGGGACCCCGTTTTCGTTCAATCGTCCCCTGGAGGATCAGTTGCGTGAAAAATTGAAATATGAATTGAAATATGAAGCGGTACTTTTCGTTTCTCATTATGTGTCCTAGGTACTAATAGGTAGCTAATTTTTCTAACTTTGATGATTTTTAGCAGCTCCGTATCTACCTATGAAGATTATATAATTCTAAAAGTAAAAAAGTAAAGTTTTTTTCTTCAAATTTGTAAATAAAATAAAACGTAAATTTGTGTTAATTCTAGTTCCCAAATTCTTATTATATACGTTAGCGTTTATGTTTCAATATATGTAAAACTGGCTGTGGTTTCTGATAATTAGCCCCTTTTTAGTGTGAAGTGTTAGACATATAGAAGTGTTTTTTCATTTTAGTTCTATCTATCGTAATTGGTTAGATAATATGTTATGTGTTTACTTTTTTGTTTCCGCAAGCTCCTAAAAGCGTCTCAGCTTTCAGTACATTTTTCATCTATATATGAATGTATTAATCTTGTTACAATAATTGTTCCCAACTTTGGTCCTTTTTCTTACTTTCTTTTTCGTAACTTTGTATAAGATAACTTTTTTTATTTAAATAGTTATGCTATGTTTGTCTCTTATCTCTGTTTTCAATGTCGATTTTCTGATACCAGTAGCATGGCTTTCATGCTTTTCTTTGCCTTTTATCTGTTTCTGTTGCATATTAGTCGATTCTTTATATGCTGGAGCATGTACACAATACTTTATATGTAGTATTATTTTTCTTAAGAGCTGCAGAAATAAAAGGTACAATGATAGAAATTATAACAATGGGACTATAACAAACAGACTACTTCATGATAAGGAAAGAAGACATACGTGAATGCAAGGACTGCAAGGTAATAGTTAGTGAGACAGTAAGCCAACAACATAAGCTGCTTGTTCTGGACATCGAAGTAAAAAGCGAAACTAAACAAAAATATCGAAGAGGACCACAAAAAATCAAGTGGTGGATGCTAGAAGATGCGAAAGAAGGTCTATTCAGGGAAAGAATAGTAGAAAAAATATGTTGGAACATGAAAGGAAGCCCTAACACAATTTGGAGAAAAATGGCCAATATTATTAGAAAGACGGCTATTTAAATACTTGGGAAAAAGTCAGAAAAGAAGTTTGAGGATAAAGAGACTTGGTGGTGGTCAAATGAAGTACCTACAAGGCAAAATAAAAGAGAAGGGAAAATTACATAAAAAGTGGCAAGAAACCGATCGGACATAGATCTTCAATACTATACTATATGGTCGCCAAAAAGGAAGCGAAAGTAGCAGTAGCAAAAGCTAAAGCAGAAGCGTATTCAAACCTATACGATCAACTTGATATTACCAGGGAAGGCGAAGCAAAGATATATAAACTAGCCAAACAGAGAGCAAAGAAAGCAAGAGATTTTAATCAGATTAGATGTATCCGAGATGAAAATAATAAAATACTAATTCACGAAAAGGATGTCAAAAAGAGATGGAAAAAGTATTTTGACAGTTTATTAAATGAAGAATTTGACAGACAGCCTATGGAGTTAACGGAGACAGCAATGGTTACCAGAATAACAAACGAGGAAGTGGCTCAAGCGCTTCAAAAAATAAAGAAAGGAAAAGCAGTCGAACCAGATGATATTCCTGGGGAAGTATGGAGAGCATTGGGAGAGACAGGAATACGTTGGCTAGCAGGTCTATTTAATAGAATTATGGAAGTTGGACAAATGCCAGATGAATGGAGAAGCAGTATATTAGTACCTGTCTACAAAAACAAATGAAACTTGCAACAATGTACAAACTACAGGGCTATAAAACTACTTAGCCACACCATGAAAATATGGGAGAGAGTAATTGAGAGACGGATACGTGAAGAAACCGAAATATCCGATAATCAATTTGGCTTTATGCAGGGCAGATCAACAACAGATGCAATTTTAATTGTAAGGCAACTGATGGAAAAATACAGGATTAAAGAGACCAACGCTCATATGGTATTCACTGATCTTGAGAAAGCATATGATAAAGTTCCTCGAGGGATTCTGTGGTGGGCACTCAATAAGAAAGGAGTCCCTGGCGAATATGTAAAGATTGTGAGAGAGATGTATGAGGGAGTAACGACTAGTGTTAGGACAGGTGTGGGAGAGACTGATAAATTTCAGGTGAAAGTAGGATTGCACCAAGGCTCGATGCTTAGTCATTATTTATTCTCATTAGTTTTGGACCAGAAAACAGAGACACTTCAGGGTAGCATTCCATGGTGCCTAATGTATGCTGATGATATAGTGTTAATAGAAAATAGTGAAAGAGACTTAGAACAAAAACTGGAACAGTGGAGACAAGCTCTGGAGGAAAAAGGTTTAAAACTTAGTAGGACAAAAACAGAGTATTTTGAATGTTCATTTAAAGATGGAGTTACTACAAATATAATGGTATCTTTGGATGGTGAAATGATTGTGAAAAGCAATAGTTTTAAGTACCTAGGATCGGTATTACAGAGTAATGGAGAAATAGATGGAGATGCATGCAGTAGAATTAGGGCTGGATGGATGAAGTGGAACGAGGCGAGTGGTGTGTTGTGTGACAAAAAAATTCCAATGGAGCTGAAGGGAAAATTCTATAAAACAGCCATAAGACCGGCTATGATGTACGGAACTGAATGTTGGGCAGTTAAAAAGAAAGAGGAACAACGAATGCATGTGGCGGAAATGAGAATGCTTAGATGGATGAGTGGAGTGACAAAGAAGGATAAAATTAGAAATGAGTATATTAGGGGATGGTTTGGTCATGTTCAACGTCGAAACGTTAATCACCCAATACGAAGAATAGCTGAAGTGCAGATTCCTGGAAGAAGTAGGAGAGGAAGACCAAAGAAGACCTGGAGGAGACGATAAGGCAGGACATGTTGGTAAAGGGCATTAACATTGATATGACCCAAGATAGAATTGTGTGGAGAAATGCAATTAGGGAAGCCGACCCCGCATAGGGAGAAGGCAAAGAGAATGATGATGATAGAAATTATAACAATGATAGAAGCGTGAGGCCTAGTAATCAACGAAAGAATTCCTGGCTGGAAACTGCACCTACTGGAAACACAACTTCCTTAAAGAACCTTACTCAGAATACTAAACTGAAAATTTACAGAGCAGCAATTACACCAGTTATCACATATGGTGCTGAGGTAATGTGCTTGACATAAAAAGATGAAGAAAGATTGAGGATATTAGAAAAAAAAATAATTCGGAGAATAACAGGCACATTAAACCTAGGTAACAATGAAATTAGGAAACCGATGAACTACGAAGTAAGAGAACTTTTAAAAAGAGAAGATATCGTCAGGTTTATCAAGGCACAGAGACGCATATGTATGAGACATATACAAAGGAGAAATCCAGAAGCAGTTATCAAGAAAATCACCAAATAGAGACCAGTATCAGGCAGACCACGAGGTAGACTGGAAGAGAACCATATAGTTGACGATCTTAAGAAGATGGGAGTTAGAGAATGAGTATTCATAAGCAAAAATAGGAACGAATGGAGAAAAATTGTAGAATACGCCAAGCCAAGCAACCAATAATTGTAAAACTAAAATGTCAATGCGAACTGATTCTCCGCGGCAAATTAATCAGAAAAGCCCAAAGAGGACGGCAATCACTTCGCTAGGGGTGTAGATGCTATGATGATGATGCTTTTTCTATTGAGTTAAAGTGAATTTTTGTATTTAGTTTGTCGTCTTTAGTTATTTAGGTTCTTTAATATATATATTTTTTAATATGAGCCTTGGCTAGAACTACTAACCTGTGTGACCACAATAATTTTCTATCAGGATTTATTCCGAAAAGTTCACATAGCATTGCATGCAATGAGTTGCCTGGGGTTCATGACTGGGACATGGAAGTAGAATTTGTCGATCTATCCTGACGAACTCTGGACATTTCAAGTTTTCTTTGTAGTCAAGGTTTCGACTATCTTCAAAAAGTCGCAAATATATTACCAATTACATACCTTTTAAAGCTGTACATAATTTTTCTATTTTAAATTTCTAGGAAATCACGTTTAGCTATTATACATTCAAACAACATTTACATTCTTAAGGTATTCACCCAATACACTTTTGACCTCCATTGTTTTGTTTTGAAATGCTTATTTTAGTCCATTTCGATAATTTTATTGTTCATAACACTGACAACAACAACAGCATGTAATCAATAATCCAGATTTTTTTTTATATAATTCACGATTATCGAAGATAAAGATACAGCATGCAGCTTTAACATTTGAACGACAGTAAAAGAAAGAAATTTATACTAAATTTACAATCAAGATGCAATAGAAATAAACAAACCAAGACTCATTAAATGTTACTAGGAGCAGTCCCGAATCATAATTTACAATATCACATATTCTGGGACCAAAAATAGTTCGATTGAACCTAACTTACCTTAGTACAAATGTGCACATAAAAAAAGTTACAGCCCTTTGAAGTTACAAAATGAAAATCGATTTTTTCCAATATATCGAAAACTATTAGAGATATTTTATTGAAAATAGACATGTGGCATTCTTATGGTAGTAGTATCTTAAGTAAAAATTATAGTGAAATTTGAACAGCCCATAAAAATTTTATGGGGGTTTTGTTCCTTTAAACCCCCCCCCCCCCAAAACTTTTGTGTACGTTCCAATTTAATTATAATTGTAGTACCATTAGTTAAACACAATATTTTAAAAAGTTTTTTGCCTCTTAGTACTTTTTCGAAAAGTCAGTTTTTATCCAGATATTTTGAATATTTGTCAAATCCACCACATATTTCTGTACCTTGGAGGTAAACAGTCGTATATCCGCAATGTATACATTTGCAAGAAAGCGCAAAACATACAGACTAGTCAATAAACTATAAAAAAAATATTTCCATTACGTCGAATTCAACATTATTGGTATATTATAATATGTAAATGCAAATCTATTACTGGGTATTAGTATTGTTAAGAAATTATTTACCTGATGTATAATAATGGGAGTTACGACTTTTTACCTCTATGTCTTTAAACAGGTAATATGCAAAATAAAAATCGTAAGTGATTACAAAAATAGTATATTCCGTATTTAAAAATGCAAAAACCAAATCACAATGTTTGGAACAAAAAAGAACTCTTGTTTTTCATTGTGCCGTTTTTACACCCTCAAAATACCATTTAATATAAATATGGAGCTACGATTGTTTACCACTACCGCATACGAAAGCATACTATCTAATATACGCACGTATTTATGGAGTTGCTATGGATATACAGTCAAAATCGTTTACAACGACACCGGCTACAACGTACAATCGGATATAACAAACACAGTAGTAGGTCCCGTGAAATGACATATAAAAAAGCATTTACTTTGCTTATAACGAACAAATCGGTTAAAGCGAACACATCTCTTGGAACACTAGCAGTTGAAATATTGGTTACAGCATACATATCTGTACCTCGGAGAGATACAACATCCATTTTTTTTTTAATTATGTATGACCTTTTTACACACTATATAATAAACAATTATAACAAATGCATGATTTAAATGACAATAGATTAGACAATGTCCTAATATACTATTGTTTCCATATCCCAATAAATAACTTTAGCAATAACACTTTCTGTTGAAAAAAATTTAAAATTGCTTTCCTGTAAAGTTACGAAAATGGGCATTGTATTGTACTTCTCCGAGGTACCGATATTACCACGAAATGAAAACGAAGGTTTTATTAATTTATGGTTATGATGGTACATCCGGGCAGGGTTCACTTGTAAGTCCTTTAGACACTAGACTTCCTTTTCCATTATCACAAGATTTTGTTTACATTATTACACCATTTGGCCCAAAAGGCCCAATGGTGTAATTGACAGTATTTGGTCTTTTTAAAAATAAATATTGTATGTATGCCCATAGTTTTATAGTACAACGATTTTGAGAACTCGTTATATTATGAGTATTGTTTATTGACTACCTGTACAAATTCCAATATCTTCATATTTATTATATGTATGTATGTACATATTTAGATTTACGTAAGTACAAGAAACACATATATTAATAACATATTAACATATGTGTAATATGTTACAACATATTATAAGTACCTATAGATTAAGTTACACATTTTTGCATCATAAAGTTACAACGAACTGACTGTTGCGACCAGTGTAATATAGTTTATAGCAACCTGTTCGTTATAACAGATAGAACTGCTTATAGAGAACACTGGCTACAACGTACAAAAACCGGCAGTCCCTTGAAGTTCGTTATAAACGGTTTTGACTGTACTACTGTTTACCTCAACTGTCTAATGGAGTTGCTATTGTTTCTAAACGCCTTATCTAGGCAACTAATAACGCTGGATGTACGACTTTTTGCCAAAATATGCTATGAAAATCTGACAAGAGCGTGGTATTAACTCCATTTCGGCAAAAAGTGGAGTTACGACTGTTTACCTCCAAGGTAAAGATTTGTATATGGCTCAGTACGATTATGGAGACTTGGTAATAATATGAAAATTTATTTATGATTTACATTTTTAGGTATATTTTGAACCATATTAAAAAAGAAGTAATATCTCGATAAAACGTGCCTTCTCGAAAAAATACAAAGAGGCAAAAAAGTTTTAAAAGCACTGTGTTTAACTAATGGAACCTCAGTAAAAGTATAATTGGAACATAAACAAACATTTGGGGGGTTTAAAGGAACAAAAACCCCATAAAATTTTTATGTAAACATATTAAAAAAGAAGCCGCAACTCGATAAAAACTGCGTTATCGAAAAATACTAAGAGGCAAAAAAGTTTTAGAAATATTCAATTTAACTAAGGGTACCACAATAATAATTTAATTGGAACGCACACAAAAGTTTCTGGGGGTTTAAGGGAACAAAACCCAAAAAAAAAGTTTTTATGGGGTGCACAAATTTCACTATAATTCTTTTTTAAGCTGTTCCTGCTATAAGAATGCCACATGTCCATTTTCAATAAAAAATCTCTAATAGTTTTCGATATACTCAAAAAAATCGATTTTTATTTTGTAACTTCAAAGGGCTGTAACTTTTTTTATGTGCATATTTGTACTAAGGTAAATTAGGTTCATTCGAACTATTTTTGGTCTCAGAATATGTGATTTAATTTATGACCTGCATTTTCGTTACACCCTGTATATTGTAAATCCCAAATCAGGATTTTTAAAGTTTATACATTGTAAATTATGATTCGGGAGTGCTCCTAGTAGCATTTAACGTGTCTTGGGTTTATTTCTACTGCATCTTGATTGTAAATTTAGTATAGTGTTGGTGAATCGAATTACTATTGTAAACAAAAGGGTTCAAGGCCCAGGTGACTTTCAACAAGTGTTTGACATTTATAATAATGTAAGATAATATATTCAATGTATGCAACAAGTAGCATCACAATGTGCGATACAAAACGGTTAGAACTATAAAATAGAAAAAATATATTGCGAATGATAAGTTTGTATAGTTACCAAGGCAAACATTTATGTTCCAGTATTTTCATGAGAAAAATTGTTGTGCTATAATGGATACGGGGATTTTTCTATGAGACTGAGAACCTTATAAAAGAGAGACGAAAACCAATTATGTATATATGTCTTGTAGTCTTTTTAGTACAATTCGTGACATTACAATTTTGTTTTTGGTCTAAACGCGTTTGTATTGGTCTAGCACATGTTTTCTTTAATGTTGCTACAAACAATTTTAATTTTTTTGTGTTATTGAAGACCTTGGTTAAAAAATTATAATCTTAGAACGATCTTAGTTTGAAGGACAAACTGCAATAAGTAATTATTAAGATTATAGTACTAGTTTAAAATTTAAATGAATAATTAAAAAACTTATTATCTTTTATTATGGTAGGGGAGCAAAGTATGCTAAATGTGCAGTCACTCGAGCGCTTTGGAGACCTATTGGGTTGTGAAGAGTAGGTCCTAAAACCAAAAAAAGTTAAGTAACATTTTCCATTTGAGTGGGCGCTTGCCATTTTTTAATTTAGTTTTCCATTTCCAACAATCGTTTTTTCCGATTATAACGCCATCTATGCATAATTCGAAAAAATGTTTCGAATAAAAGTTACTTATTTTTTCGTAAGGAATCCAAATCTGCAATAAAAAATGGGGCTCCTATTTAAGATTTTAAAGTAACCCCCCACCCCACCTCCGTGAGGGGTCGTGTTTAGTGCCATTCGATAGATTTTTTAAAAATATTAAATAAGTGTATTTTACAGTTTTTCGATCTGATGTTCATTTCGCGAAATATCGCGGGATTCGTATTTAAAATATTAAATTTACCCCCACCCCTCTCCGTCGGAAGTCGTGTTTGGTATCATTCGATAAATTTTTAAAAAATATTGAGCACATGTTTTTTAGTTTTTCGATCTGTCATTCATTTCGCGAAATATTCGCTTTTTTCTTGTGAAACTTTGGGACTCGCCCATTTCCTTACGCCCGGCTCAAATCGTCAGATTTTTGAAATATACACTCTTTTGCATGTACTTAACTTACCTTATCTTAATCTGACAATTTCGAATTTTTTTAAGGATAGATTTTTTTTTCGGGCCCCCCTTAACGAACTCCCCTGTGTTAAGAGCCAATATATGGTAGAGGTACATATGCAGGGTACCAGGTTTCTCCCCATATGATAATCTGACGCGCTCGAGTAACTGCAAAAATCCCCGCTTGGGCTCCCCTACCATTATAGATTAATTCCATTACTATCAAATGCTTTTACTGACTTATTAATATACAGGGTGTTTGGTAATGAATGGGCCGTAGCTTAACCGCAGATTTCTGAGCTTAAAGGTCGATTTAAGCTAATTTACCTTAGTACCAAAGTTGATAATAACCGAAATACAGGGTGTCAAAAGTCAAAGTTAAACTTTTCTTAAATGAGGTAAATGAGGGTATTTTCGTTCAATTTTTTTTATCCCCCATTCTACATAATTTTGAGATCAAAACTTTTATTCCACTATTATTTTTACTTAAACAAGGTATACTAGATTTATTTCGCTAAAATCAACCGTTTTGAAGATAAACGCATTTTAAATCTACGATGCTAAATTCAATTTTTTTAATTTCATTGTAGTTATTAAAAACCATTTGACATATCCTTGTCATACTTGGCAGTAAATGTAGGTACTATACACCCTACTAAATTATATTAAACAAACGTTTCTGGTTACTAACAGTGGCGTACGACGAGGGAAAGTGAATGGCTGACCCTTCCCATATTCTACGCCACTGATGGAATTGCTATTTTAGTGCCATTTTTGTGTTCTCCAATACTTTCTATGTAAATAATACACTCTTCATTCGTAACGTTAAAGACATTAGTTTTCGAGATATTTGAAATTAAAAACGGAGTGGCATAATACTGTAGCGGAAGAGAAATCTTGGCCGATCCCCGTATAACAGTAAACACCTCGAGAATGACGTAATCGGATGTGCTAGGCCTCGCCGGAGAATTCTGGAAGGTACGTCACGTAGGCGGAACAAGCCGATAGCTCGAGATGGGAGTCGATTGTTCCAGAATAACAACTGGGTATAAATACGGGCATATTTTGTGAATAAGTTTAGTGTATAAGATAAATTCGTCTGTAACTTATATAAATAAAGTCGTATATAAATTACGAACCGCTAGTTTTATTGTAATTAGAAGTAATTACACTAATCACGCTACAGTTGGTGTCGGTGTTCGGTAAACTTAGTGCGATATAAATAAGTGAATTACAGAGAGACTTTAAAAGACTTTTGAACTTTATTCGTCGGGAATAACCGGAGTGCGTTAATTGTTCGGTATTCGGAAAGACTTTAAAAGACTTTTGGACTTTATTCGTCGGGAATAGTTAAAGTGCGTTGATTGTTCGGTATTCGGAAAGACTTTTAAAAGACATTTTGGAAAGTACGTGTGTGCCGACCAAAGATGTTGCTACGAGAACTTACAGTAAAACAGCTCCGTGAACAGCTAGAGGAACGGGATCTGGACAGCAGTGGGCTCAAGATAGTCCTACAAGAACGACTCGAGGAAGTCCTAACGAAGAACGGAGATGATCCAGAGACGTTCCACTTCCAGTCAGCAGAACAAGCAATCTTATCGAAATTAAAAACTGTTTCTGAAACGATTGATGATACTTCTAAGATAAGCAACGAGAAATTTGAAAGTGTTTCTCAAAAGATCGATGAAACTTCTAGACAGAACAACGAGAAACTTGAAGAAGTTAGTAGAAAAAGCGACGAGAAATTCGAAAATGTTGCTAAAAGATTCGATGAGACTTCTCAAATAATTAAAGAGGTCTGTAGGCAAAACAACGAAAAACTAGAAGAAGTTTGTAAACAGAACAATGAGAAATTTGAAGAAGTTTCTAGAACATTCGATAAGATGCAGAAAAGTGTAGAGACCGTAGAAGAAAAGATCAAACAGCTAGAGAGCAGGATAACCGATACAAAAGTACAACCATCAGTTAATGCAGCAGCGTTAGATCCTTTAGTGAAAGATGAACTACCGAGAGACGAAACGTCGCATAATATGAGACTCAAATTACCACCATTTGATGGAAAGTCCTCTTGGTCCATATATCTTAGACAGTTTGAAGCTATTGCGACCGCCAATCATTGGACCGAACAAGAAAAGGCTGTTTCCTTGACTGCTGCTTTACGAGGTGATGCTGCAGATATATTAAGGTCAATTCCCAAGGGTCAAGAAAATTGTTACCAGACCTTGTTCACTCGTCTAGAAAAACGCTATGGAGATGCCCATCTACAACAAGTATACAAAGCACAACTGCGAAGTAGAAGTCAACGAGCAAGTGAGAATCTGCAAGAATTTGAAGCAGATGTGGCTCGTGTGGTGCGGTTGGCTTATCCAGAGGTGCCAGACAGCGTTTTAGAAGAAATTGCAGTAGATACCTTCGTCAATGGGCTGAAAGATAATGAACTACAGAAAGCTTTACGACTAGCAAGACCGAAAGTTTTAGATGAAGCACTTGCTATTGCATTGGAACACGAAACGGCTAGTCAAACTTCACGAGGCCATAGAGTAAGAACCATTGAAGAAAGTGACGAACACAACGATGAACGTCTGGAGGAAATGATACGGAGAGTATTAAGTAATCAGATGCCAAAGAGACGCGAGCCTAGATGTTGGAATTGTGGAGACGTAGGCCACATTCGTCGTAATTGTAAGAAGATCGTACAGCCGTCGGAAAACTAGAGCGGGTCGACACCAAGGGGCAACTGCCGACCTCGAGAACTAGAGCCCCCATAGTAACTGTCAACCTTACGTCCTCCGGTGGAATCCACAACTTATACATCGAAGGTCGTATCAGTAATAGATGTAGATCATTTTTGGTGGATACAGGTGCAACGAGAACTATCGCACGTCCAGATGTAGTACGAGACCATAATAAATTATCACCTGCAACAGTAAAGCTTAGAACAGCGACTGGTGAGCTAATTAATACATATGGCGAGGCTAATATGTCAGTATCCATTGGCCAGACCACAGTTGAACATCAAGTATTAATTGCCGAGATCTCCGACGAGTTCATATTGGGGATGGACGTACTACGAAAAGTGGGGGCAATATTGGATGTTCAAAATGGAGTTCTCAGGATCAACGGTGAAGAGTTGCCCTTTCACGACGACAAAGAAGATGTCATCCGCTTACTAACTACATGCGACGTAACCATACCCGGTAATAGTGAGAAAATTCTGATGACCATGCTTGATGGACACTGCCGAGAGGGAAGTTTAAGGATGGTCGAAGATGTAGAAAATGTCGAGTTCCTAACGGCGAAAACTTTGGTAAAAGTTCGAGATGTCATCCCTGTAAGAGTTATGAATTTAAGGGAAACTGCTATTAAGTTAAGTAGAGGAGCTTTGATCGGACAGTGTGTTCCCGTGGCTTCAATTTGCTCTATGAATACCAATGAGAAATCATCAAAGTCAAAATATCCAAAAGACCTTGTCGAGATGATCATTGAAAGATGCCAAGACCTTGACTATGAACGAACGGAAAAAGTAAGGTCTATGCTGATAGAGTATCAAGATGTTTTTGCTATTGATAAGAAGGATAAGGGCAAAACAAGCATAGTAACGCATAAAATAAATACCGGAGACGCTCAGCCAATCAGACAACGGCCTAGACGACTTCCATTTGCGAAAAGAGATGAAGCCGAAGAGATTATCAAGGATATGGACAAACAAGGGGTAATTGAACCATCGAACAGTCCATGGACATCACCAGTAGTTCTGGTAAAGAAGAAAGATGGTTCAACGCGTTTTTGTATCGACTACCGCCAGCTCAATGCGGTAACAAAAAAAGATAGTTGTTATCCTTTGCCCAGAATAGACGATACATTGGATACTCTCTCCGGTTCTCGTTGGTTTTCCACACTCGATTTAAAAAGTGGATATTGGCAAGTAGACATGGAGCCAGCCGATCGGGAGAAAACCGCATTTTCGATAGGATCAGGGCTTTGGCAGTTTACGGCTATGCCGTTTGGTTTATGTAATGCCCCTGCCACATTTGAAAGATTAATGGAGGCAGTTTTAAGAGGTCTAACATGGAAAACATGCCTGGTTTACTTGGATGATGTAATTGTGGTTGGAAGGTCCTTTGATGAACATGCCAAGAATCTAATAGAAGTCTTTCAACGATTGAGGGCAGCGAACTTGAAGTTAAGTCCGAAGAAATGTCACATGTTTCGACGAGAAGTTAAGTATTTGGGACATATTGTATCGAGTAATGGTGTAACAGCTGATCCTGAAAAGATTGAAGCAATTAAAGATTGGCCAGTACCAAAAGATAAACATGAAATTAGAAGTTTCCTTGGCCTATGTACATATTACCGACGATTTGTCAAAGGATTTGCCAATATCTCCAAGCCCCTAACAAAGTTGACGGAGGAGGGCAAAGAATATACATGGAGTGAAGAGTGCCAAAAAGCTTTCGAACAACTACAAATGGCTCTGATCAGTGCACCGATATTAAGCTACCCGGGACAGGCAGGAAAATTTGTTTTGGATACCGATGCTAGCAACAGTGCTATAGGAGCTGTTCTCTCCCAAATCCAGGACGGACAGGAAAAAGTCATCGCTTATTTCAGCAAAGTCCTGTCGAAACCGGAAAGAAACTATTGCGTTACCAGAAGAGAACTGCTGGGTGTAGTGAAGGCTTGCGAACATTTCCATAAATACTTGTATGGCAGAAAGTTCCTTCTTCGCACCGATCACGCTGCTCTAAAATGGCTCATACAATTCCGTAATCCAGAGGGCCAGATGGCAAGATGGTTAGAACGATTACAAGAATATGATTACGAGATAGAACACAGGGCCGGAAGAGTTCACTCAAATGCTGATGCCCTTTCGAGACGACCATGCAGTGCGAATTGTAATCACTGTGCCAAATTAGAGGAACGATTTTGCCCCGTGAGACGAACCACCGTAATTAATGAGCAATGGCAGCCCCAACAGTTACAAGACGCCCAAGAAGATGATCCATGTATAAAAAGAGTATTGAATTGGATGCGGCGAGGTGAGAGACCTAGTTGGCAGAACATTAGTGCATGTAGTCCAGAAGTCAAGGCCTACTGGAGCCAATGGAATTGCCTGGTACTAAAAGATGATCTTCTGTACAGAACCTTTGAGAACGATGATGGTACAGAATCTAAGCTTCAGTTAATTGTACCTAAAAGTAAAGTGTCAGAAGTATTGCGTCAGTTGCATGACGGTACATCAGGTGGACACTTTGGTATTACGAAGACTCTGCAAAAGGTTCGAGAACGGTTCTATTGGGTGAACTGTAAAGATGATGTAAGAAGATGGTGCCGAAAATGTGAACCGTGTGCATCCGGTAATGGTCCGGTTGGTAAAAAGAGAGCACCCATGAGGCAGTACAATGTTGGAAGTCCTATGGAAAGAGTAGCTATCGACATTGCAGGTCCATTTCCAGAAACCGATGCTGGAAATAAATACATCCTGGTAGCCATGGATTATTTTACAAAATGGACTGAGGCCTATGCATTACCAAATCAAGAAGCTGCTACCGTTGCAGAGGTACTTGTTAAAGAATTCTTTAGCCGATTTGGTGTTCCCTTGGAGATCCACTCCGACCAAGGGCGAAACTTTGAGTCAGCTCTTTTCCAAAACGTTTGTAAATTGATTGGTGCCAATAAGACCAGAACAACACCCCTGCATCCTCAATCAGATGGGATGGTCGGGAGGATGAACCGAACGATGGGTAAACACTTGTCCAAAGTTGTATCTGAACATCAGCGAGATTGGGACCAACACATTCATTTATTCCTGATGGCCTACCGCTCGGCCGTAAATGAAACTACAGGTCAAACACCAACCTGCCTTATGTTGGGTCGTGAAGTTCGGTTGCCCTGCGACCTAGAGTTTGGCTGCGGACCTTCCGAGGAACATGTTGCAGGCGAAGACTACGTTGACCGCCTGAAATTACGAATGAACAACATTCATGAACTTGCCCGACAACACATCCAGATAGCCAGTGACAGAATGAAAGATCAATATGATTCTCGATGCAAGAATGAAAGCTTCGAAGTAGGTGATCTTGTCTAGCTTTATAATCCGCAACGTCGTCGAGGCTTATGTCCTAAACTGCAAAGACAATGGGAAGGTCCATATGAAGTTAAGAAGAAAATAAATGACGTAATATATAGAATTAAGAAGTTGCCAAACGGTAAACCAAAAGTTATTCACATAAATCGTCTTGCACCATATGCTGGCTCAAATGAAACAGAAGAAGCACGAGTCCTCCAACAGGAGATGAAAGATGTCGCACAGCCAAGTTTTAATCAATTAATGTCAAATTACGCAGCGAGAAAGAGTGCTAGATTCGGCGTGACCACAGAAGTTCAGCAAGATCTGTTTGGTGTTCCAGAAAACGTCTCTCTGGCCCACTGTGTTGCCCAAGACCTCGAGATGACTAAAGGAATATCGTCCGTATTCAATAGAAAGTTCGGCCGCCTGGACGAGTTAAGAAATCAGCAGCCTAAAATTGGAAGAGTACTGCGATTGGAAGATGGTCCTCGATCTTTGCTGTATATGGTGACCAGAAAGTCTTATACGGACACGCCAAGCTACGAGAACATATGGCGTGTTCTAACTAATTTGAAGAAAATCGTGTGTAATTATGACATCAAAAATTTGGCTTTACCAAAAATAGGCCATGCAGTAGAAAATCTGGATTGGAAGATTGTGAGAAGCATGCTTGAAGTGGTCTTCAGAGGAACTGGTGTACAAATCACTGTGTGTTGCATGAACCCGAAGATGTCGTACCCTTCAAAGACAGTAGACTGTTATTTCTTCTTGAAGGGTGTATGCAGAGCTGGAGAGTCGTGTAGATTCCGCCATCCTGGGCCTTCATTTAGAGTTGCTGATCGAGACGCTCAGATCTTAAGAGGGGAGCAGTGTAGCGGAAGAGAAATCTTGGCCGATCCCCGTATAACAGTAAACACCTCGAGAATGACGTAATCGGATGTGCTAGGCCTCGCCGGAGAATTCTGGAAGGTACGTCACGTAGGCGGAACAAGCCGATAGCTCGAGATGGGAGTCGATTGTTCCAGAATAACAACTGGGTATAAATACGGGCATATTTTGTGAATAAGTTTAGTGTATAAGATAAATTCGTCTGTAACTTATATAAATAAAGTCGTATATAAATTACGAACCGCTAGTTTTATTGTAATTAGAAGTAATTACACTAATCACGCTACAATACATTAATCAAAATAACTGTGCCGTTTCATTTTAAACTTCAAATACCTCGAAAACTAATGACTTAATCGTTTGGAATGAAGGGTACATTATTTATATACAAAGTATTGGCGACTTTATCATTACGAATGAAGAGTATATTATTTACATATAAAGTATAGGAGAATCCAAAAATTTCACTAAAATAACAATTCCGCAAGTGGCGTAGAATTTAGGAAGGGTCAACCATTCACGTTCCCCCGTCGTACGCCACTGGTAGTAGCCAGAAACGTTTGTTTAATATAATTTAGTAGGGTGTACAGTACCTACACTTGCTGCCAAGTATGACAAGGATATGGCAAATGGTTTTTAGTAGTTACAATGAAATGCAAAAAATTGAATTTTGCATGGTAGATTTAAAATGCGTCTATCTAGAAAACGGTCGAGTTTAGTGACATGAATGTAGTATACCTTTACCTTTTTTAAGTAAAAATAATAGGGGAATAAAAGTTTTGATCTCAAAATTACGTAGAGTGGGGAATAAAAAAAATTGAACGTATTGAAGTAAATTGAAGCGTTGAACGACGTATGTGGCGCCCTCTGGGTAAAATATAATTTTTGGTGTGGAATTTAGGTTTCTTATCCCAAAAAACCCCCACTTACCAAGTTTCGTATTATTATCCCATGTCTGTAAGGAAATGCCCATTCAAAAATAAATAAAATAAAAGTTTAACTTTGACATTCCATATTTCGGTTATTAATAACTTTCGTACTAAGGTAAGTTAGCGTAAATCGACCTATTTTAACCTCAGAAGTCTAAGGTCTAAGCTATGGTTCATTCGTTACCAAACACCCTGTATAATCGATATGATCGGAATGCTAGGAACTATTATAATCTATAAATAGACATAGAAAAATAAAAGAATGGCAAAATTAGTCGATAAACCTCTAATCAAATATACCACAAAAGTTATCTTTCACTACATAGTTAATAATGAATTCTAAGGTGTTGAGAGAATCTTATGAAAAGAAATATATGGGCGAGAAAACTTAAGAAATAGACACAGGGGAAACCATAGAACAGACAGCAGCGGCAAATGAAAACCAAATGGAAGAAATAAGTACAGTATTGTAAAAAGCGGTAAGTAGAATAAAAATAGGAAAAGCGACCGGAGCAGATAAAATTGATCCCGAAATGATAAAATGGATAGGGAAAGAAGGAAAGACGTGGTTGCTAGAGATAGTGAGGAAATAATGGAGAATAAACAAAATGCCGAGAGAATGGGAAGACTCTATACGAGAATAATAGAAAGAAGATTAAGAACAAAGGCAGAAGAAAAATTTAAAAACGAACACACAGCATTCAGAGCCAAAAGGCAAACAGTTATAAGCATACTACTAAATATAATAGAAAAAAATAATGATCGGGGAACAAACATATAATATCACCTTCATAGACCTTAAAGCAGCGTTCGACTCAGTAGACCGGAAAGTATTGTGGAATACTATGGAGGAGCTGGTAATACAGTGGAACCTTGATAACTCGGATTAATCGGGACCGCGGCCGATCCGGGGTATCGAAAATCCGGGTTAGCCGGAGAATATGGTAAAAATTAATAAAATACGGTATACTGACAGATAAACTCCGTTAGAATTGAAATAACATGAAATATATACAAATATGCTGAAGCGAACAATATACAAGACTGTACTACACACAATACAGTCACAATCGATGTGATGTTATTTAAGAACAGTGAAAACTGAAGACCACTGTTTGAAAAAGAATTTTTTAAATAGTCTTTTAGTCTTTTTAAACAATGCTGTTTGAAATATATAAAGGAATACTACAGACAGGTGTTTGTTTTTTCTGCCGGTGCGGCGTGTGCCATGAGTCATTTTTACTGTCGTATAGGTCAAATTACACAAATACACATTATCTCTCAAATATTATATTACACACATTTTTATTGCTGAAATGTTTATCTTATAATTAACTATGTATTTTGATGGGAAATAAGAAATAAGCCACAAAAATTGAAAAATCATTTTATTAACATTTCGACGCTAAAATCGGGTGTCGTTGTCAAAATACAAAATACTGAAAATCAAAATGTTTATCTGATAAAAATCGGTCCGGGTTAGCCGGACTTCCGGGTTATCGGGGGCCGACTTATCGGGGTTCCACTGTACCGAGGAAACTATTACAGATAATTAAGAGTACGTACAGCAGAGTGTTGGAGAAAGTAAAATGGGAGGTAGCAGATCACTAGAATTTAGGATGAACAAGAGGATAAAACATGGAGGTAGCCTAAGCCCACTCTTATTCGTCATAATTATGGATAAATTATTTAAAAATATAAAAAGAAGAACAAACCACTTGAAAGCTATAAAAGGTTACATGCACCTAACAGCAGTTAAGATAGAAAGATTACTGTATGCATATGACGTGGTTCTCATAGCAGATAACCCGAGAAAGATGCAACGACTAATTGATGTATGGGCTGAGGAAATAGAAAAAATGAAATAAGAAATAAACATTAGCAAATGCAAGACGATGAAAGTAGGTCAGCGGCAGCAGGTGATTGGAGGCGAAACACGAGCGGTCTGTAAAAGACAAGAATTGAAGGTGGTGACGGTCTACGAATACCTGGGCACAATAATATCAAACGATGGAAAGCTAGATTTAGAAATTGCAAATCAAAGAAAGAAAGCAACGAGAATAATACGCAATAAATAATACGATATTGGGAAAAAGGAAAATAAGCCAGGAAACAAAAATACATGTATATAATACAATCATAGTACCAACTCTTCTACAGGGTGAGTCACCACTAACGGGACGGAAGATTACAGCTAAACGGTAAAAGATTGGAAAAAAATTTAAATTGAATAGTTTGTAAGTTGATAAAAGCTACATTTTAAAATTATTTTGAAATATACAGGGTGCCCCAATAAGTGGCGGCGTATCAAAGTTATATTTTTTCTTATGGAACACCCTGTATTTTATTGGATTTTTTAATTGTCCGCAAAAAATAAGGTATAGTTTCATAAGGCTTCCCTATACTTATGTACAGAGTGTTCTGAGTTATCTTGACTTTTCTTAAAATGTAAAGTTTTAAAAGAAGGCTTATTCTCAAGTTATTTAAGAAATTATAAAAACATTACTTTTACATCTAAATAGTTGGATATTGGTTAAATGTATTCCATGATTAATTATTATACATTTGTCTACAGGGTGTTCAAAATTTACAGTTATATTATTGGAGTATTCAATGTGTCATATGATGCTCATTTTAAATGGAACACCACGTATATTAATAAATAATTATACTAACCAAATTTACCTCTTTCGAATGCTATATGAATGTCCTACACCTAGGTGTCATAGTTTTTGCGTAATTTACAATTATTTAAATTCTTAATCTGTAAATCGATTTTAAAACAAAAGATTAATGTCATTGTATGCGTGACCCGTCAAAATAGCCCGGTCAAAACAGCCCCGTCAAAAAAGCCCCGTCACAATAGCCCCAACACAAAATAGCCTCGACAAAATAGCCCGCAAACAAAATAGCCCCGACAAAATAGATCGCACACAAAATAGCCCCGGTCAAAACAGCCCCGGCTAAAATAGCCCCGGCTAAAATTGTAGTACCATTAGTTAAACACAATATTTTAAAAAGTTTTTTGCCTCTTAGTACTTTTTCGAAAAGTCAGTTTTTATCGAGATATTTTGAATATTTGTCAAATCCACCACATATTTCTGTACCTTGGAGGTAAACAGTCGTATATCCGCAATGTATACATTTGCAAGAAAGCGCAAAACATACAGACTAGTCAATAAACTATAAAAAAAATATTTCCATTACGTCGAATTCAACATTATTGGTATATTATAATATGTAAATGCAAATCTATTACTGGGTATTAGTATTGTTAAGAAATTATTTACCTGATGTATAATAATGAGAGTTACGACTTTTTACCTCTATGTCTTTAAACAGGTAATATGCAAAATAAAAATCGTAAGTGATTACAAAAATAGTATATTCCGTATTTAAAAATGCAAAAACCAAATCACAATGTTTGGAACAAAAAAGAACTCTTGTTTTTCATTGTGCCGTTTTAACACCCTCAAAATACCATTTAATATAAATATGGAGCTACGATTGTTTACCACTACCGCATACGAAAGCATACTATCTAATATACGCACGTATTTATGGAGTTGCTATGGATATACTACTGTTTACCTCAACTGTCTAATGGAGTTGCTATTGTTTCTAAACGCCTTATCTAGGCAACTAATAACGCTGGATGTACGATTTTTTGCCAAAATATGCTATGAAAATCTGACAACAAGAGCGTGGTATTAACTCCATTTCGGCAAAAAGTGGAGTTACGACTGTTTACCTCCAAGGTACAGATTTGTATATGGCTCCGTACGATTATGGAGACTTGGTAATAATATGAAAATTTATTTATGATTTACATTTTTAGGTATATTTTGAACCATATTAAAAAAGAAGTAATATCTCGATAAAACGTGCCTTCTCGAAAAAATACAAAGAGGCAAAAAAGTTTTAAAAGCACTGTGTTTAACTAATGGAACCTCAGTAAAAGTATAATTGGAACATAAACAAACATTTGGGGGGTTTAAAGGAACAAAACCCCATAAAATTTTTATGTAAACATATTAAAAAAGAAGCCGCAACTCGATAAAAACTGCGTTATCGAAAAATACTAAGAGGCAAAAAAGTTTTAGAAATATTCAATTTAACTAAGGGTACCACAATAATAATTTAATTGGAACGTACACAAAAGTTTCTGGGGGTTTAAGGGAACAAACCACAAAAAAAAAGTTTTTATGGGGTGCACAAATTTCACTATAATTCTAAATTTCCATTTTCAATAAAAAATCTCTAATAGTTTTCGATATACTCAAAAAAATCGATTTTTATTTTGTAACTTCAAAGGGCTGTAACTTTTTTTATGTGCATATTTGTACTAAGGTAAATTAGGTTCATTCGAACTATTTTTGGTCTCAGAATATGTGATTTAATTTATGACCTGCATTTTCGTTACACCCTGTATATTGTAAATCCCAAATCAGGATTTTTAAAGTTTATACATTGTAAATTATGATTCGGGAGTGCTTCTAGTAGCATTTAACGTGTCTTGGGTTTATTTCTACTGCATCTTGATTGTAAATTTAGTATAGTGTTGGTGAATCAAATTACTATTGTAAACAAAAGGGTTCAAGGCCCAGGTGACTTTCAACAAGTGTTTGACATTTATAATAATGTAAGATAATATATTCAATGTATGCAACAAGTAGCATCACAATGTGCGATACAAAACGGTTAGAACTATAAAATAGAAAAAATATATTGTGAATGATAAGTTTGTATAGTTACCAAGGCAAACATTTATGTTCCAGTATTTTCATGAGAAAAATTGTTGTGCTATAATGGATACGGGGATTTTTCTATGAGACTGAGAACCTTATAAGAGAGAGACGAAAACCAATTATGTATATGTTATGGACAAAGTGATTATGTTAGCCATTATGTATAATGCCCGGTCATTATTAATAATGACTAACTTCAGCGGGCAATTTGATAACTTTTTACAATTTATCATATTGTCTGGTCATTATGAAAAATTCTATACTATGGCCGGGCAATGTGATAAATCGGCGTTCTTAGTAAATCATGCGATCTTCAGCAGCCAATCAACGCGCTGTATCCAAGGTTACAGTCACCGAAGCGCGTCGGCCATTATTTATAAATCATATTGCAGTTGAATGTTAGTAATGGTATATACGACAAGTGGTTTGTTTGTGACATTTCTCTGTTAATTCTTTGTTTATAAAGTATTGCATAGTGAACTATGGAAAAAGAAGAACCATTAAGTGATATGAAAAATCGATTTAACAATCGGTTAACTGAATTAGTTTCAGTAAAAAGTCAAAATTCACAAATTTTCACAAAAACAGCCTACATGGAAATGATACAGAAGGTAAAAAACTCTAAAAGTAAACAGACAAATAAAACGCCGAGTGATTATCAGCGCTTACGAAGATTCGACGTTATGACGATTAGAGAAGTAGAAAAATTGATTGTTCCTGTGAAAGAAGATAACGTAATTAAATACTACGTCCATACAGAAGAAATATTTGATACATTGCGCGATCTTCATATTACTATCGGGCATGGTGGTAGAAACCGAATGGAGAAGGAAGTACATTCTAAATTTAAAAATATTACAAGGGAGATGATTGTTATCTATTTAAATTTATGCATGACCTGTCAGAAAAAACATAATGTTCCAAAGAAAGGCTTGGTGGTGAAACCAATATTGAGCAAGGAAATGAATTCAAGATGCCAAGTCGATTTAATCGATATGCAGTCACAAGCCGAAGGCTGTTATAAATTTGTGCTTGTTTATCAAGACCATCTTACCAAATTTGTCCAACTTCGACCTCTTACAAGTAAAAGAGCAGAAGAAGTATCGCATGTACTTTTGGATATTTTCACAATATTTGGGGCGCCGAGTGTGCTTCATAGTGATAATGGCAGAGAATTCGCTAACCATATTATCAAAGAGCTGTGTAGCATGTGGCCCGAGTTAAAAATGGTACATGGCAAACCCAGGCATTCTCAGAGTCAAGGATCTATAGAAAGGGCCAATCAAGACGTAGAGAATATGCTTAGTTCGTGGTTAGAAGACAACAATACAAACAAATGGTCTGAAGGCTTACGTTTTGTTCAACTAATGAAAAATAGAGCTCATCACACTGGTATAGGTTGTAGTCCATATGAAGCCATGTTCGGCACAAAGTTGAAAGTTGGTTTAAAAAGCTCTCTACCCCAAGAAGTTCTGACTGATGTTAATTCGGAGGAAGACTTAGAGGTCCTGTTCAAAAATCAAGAGGCTGGGCTATCTACAGAACCGGATATAATACAAAATAATAATATAAATGTGGACTCTTCAATAATGTTGCCCGAATCAAGTTCATCTCATGTTCAAAATTCATCTCGTGAATCTAGTCAAGTTCCAGAATTTTTAACAAATGCGGTAGAAACGGCTATTGTAGTTAATTTAGAAAATAATGAAAATCTGGATTCCAATATAGATATTAGAATAAACGATGTAAGGAAGAAAAGAAAATTGGCTTTGACGAATCTAGAAAAACAAGCCGAGAAGATGTTAAAATTTTCCAATTCCAAATATCCATCGGCTAAACTAGGTAACACAGTTAGGATACGAGTGCCAGATGTGGACCGAGCTCGTAGTGATCAAAGAAATCTACTAGCTATCGTGACAGAGATAACTGAAAAAAAGCTTTACAAACTAGGCACAAAATATGGCATACTAAATCAGTTATATTCAAGAAACCAGTTTACCGTTTGTAAAGAAAAGTTTATCTCCATAGAAGAGATTCCAGACACTGAGATATCTCTTAGAGAATGCGCAAGAAAATCTTCTAACTGTGGGGGACAAGGATACAGTAGGTGCGGTTGTAATAGTATAAGAGCTGTGAGACATTTTTGAGTAGGTATTTTAGGCAACCTGAAAATTTTTCAGGTGACTCTTCTATGATAGCCTAATACAAAAATGTCGGTCTGGCTGGAGGGTAGCGGTTATTTTCCCCAAAAATCCCCCCCAAATTTAAAAAAGGGTAAAAATTGTTATTACAAAAAATATCATTGATATGGCTTGAAAGTAAATTTAAATATTCAAATTAACAAATATTTAAATTCAAATTAAAATAAACAGGCCAGGCGATTTGAGGGCGATTTTAACTCTGCAAGATACTTGCATGGGCGTCCCAGGATTATTTTCAGGGGGTGCATCTGAACTTCAGAAGATTTCATCTGAATCTGTACATATTATTAACGAGTATAAAATATACAACTATACATGCATAGCTATGTACATTCCTTCCGGACAGGGAGATGCAATTGTTATTTTGACAGGGTATCTTTCTCCAGGCAAAAGAAAGGCAAAAGAAATACTCAACACTATAAAGGAAAAAAAAATGAGCTAAAATAAATATTCATTCTCTTCTCCTTCGTCAGACTCCCCTCGGGACTCAAATTCTTCTACCTGATCTGTAAATAGTTGTAATATGTATTTAGAATTAATGAAAAATTACCAATGCTTAATACTTTTCCTTATACATATAACCAATCACATCACGTTTTTATTTCTTAGTGTAGGTAAGACCAAAGTAGCTCCTGTTTCTTTCCTTCATAGTGTTGAGTATTTCTTTTGCCGTTTTCATCTTTAGTAATGTTTCCGTGTTTGTTACGTATGTCCATGATATATTTAACATTATTCGATAACTCCACATCTCAACAACGGCAAGTCGTTCTTCAGATGCGCCCGTGATTGTCCAGGCTTCGACTCCGTATAAAAGGACGGAACAACTCAGCTAGCTAATCACTAATTAATTTTTATTTAATTCTAAATACATATTACAACTATTTACAAATCATGTAGAAGAGGAATCTGAGTCTCGAGGGGAGTCTGACGTGGAAGAAGAGAATGAATATTTAAGCTCAGCTGAGGAGTTTGAAGAAGAAGTACAAGATTCGGAAACAGAATTAATTTAGTTTATAGTTTTATACTTTTCTACCTATATATTTATAATAATTAATTTGTCTTTTTCTATCATATTTGCAAAATCTATTGTATAGTACGTATTATTTTCCTTTAATTAAGAAAAAGTTGCTTAAAAAACTATAATATATGATAATAAATACTCTAACGTTTCGAGGAACAACAACATGGATAACGCCAGGTCACGTGATTTTTCTCGAGGGAACGGACTCGCTCAGCTACAACAGAGGACGCAAACAGCTATCGGTATACGCTCTTTCTCACACTGCTGCTTATCTATAGCGCTTTTCATTTATATGCACGCGTAATTTGTTTAATCACCTGGCAGTTGGAAAATTTCACCAAAAAAAAACTGTCTTTTTTAGAATATTTATTTTTAATATTAAAAAATACCCTGTCAAAATAACAATTGCACCTCTCTGTCCGGAAGGAATGTACATAGTTATGCATGTATAGTTGTGTATTTTATACTCGTTAATAGTATGTACAGATTCAGATGAAATCTTCTGAAGATCAGATGCATCCCCTGAAAATAATCCTGGGGCGCCCATGCAAGTATTTTGCAGAGTTAAAATCGCCCTCAAATCGCCTGGCCTGTTTATTTTCTTTATATTTGAATATTTAAATTTACTTTAAAGGCACGTCAATGATATTTTTTGTAATAACAATTTTTACCCTTTTGTTTAATTTTGGGGGGGGATTTTTGGGGAAAATAACCGCTGCCCTCCAGCCAGACCGGCATTTTTGTATTAGGCTATCATGGAAGAGTCACCTGAAAAATTTTCAGGTTGCCTAAAATACCTACTCAAAAATGTCTCACAGCTCTTGGACCATAAAGGTGGGTGTAAATCTGATAAGTGTAAGTGTCGTAAAGAAAAAAAAATATGTAACTCCAAGTGTCACCATAGTGGAACATGTTTCAACAAATAGTTATGTATTGTAAATCATTCATACAAAATAAATTTCGATGATGTAGCACGCAAAGGTGGTAAGTGTATTTTTATTTAAAATTGAGTTTGATTTAGAAGAAAAACGATTTAATTTCTCACTGGCCGCTTTGTGTGTTACCATCGATTTCGGTCATTAGAAAAAAATGCAAATAAAAACACAGAATTCTTTTTTTGGTTTCCTCAATTACCGTTAATACGTATTATATTTTTTATGTATACTTATTCATTAAATGTACTCATGTGCCATTTCACAGAAGACTGCAAGACTGTTTTCATTAGTATATAAGAAATATTTTAGTTTTTACTACATACTTGATTGTATCAAAATAAATATATTTCATATTTAATAAAAATAAAAGTAGTTTTAATCATCCTGTCTAGTAGATGCCAAGCATTATACATAATGCCCGGGCAATGTGATGAATTTAATAGTATTTATTATATTGACCGACAGTATTGGGCATTTTTTATATAGCCCGGGCATTATAAAAAATGACCAATTAATCATATGGTCCATAACATATATATGTCTTGTAGTCTTTTTAGTACAATTCGTGACATTACAATTTTGTTTTTGGTCTAAACGCGTTTGTATTGGTCTAGCACATGTTTTCTTTAATGTTGCTACAAACAATTTTAATTTTTTTGTGTTATTGAAGACCTTGGTTAAAAAATTATAATCTTAGAACGATCTTAGTTTGAAGGACAAACTGCAATAAGTAATTATTAAGAATATAGTACTAGTTTAAAATTTAAATGAATAATTAAAAAACTTATTATCTTTTATTATAGATTAATTCCATTACTATCAAATGCTTTTACTGACTTATTAATATACAGGGTGTTTGGTAATGAATGGGCCGTAGCTTAACCGCTGATTTCTGAGCTTAAAGGTCGATTTAAGCTAATTTACCTTAGTACCAAAGTTGATAATAACCGAAATACAGGGTGTCAAAGTTAAACTTTTCTTAAATGAGGTAAATGAGGGTATTTTCGTTCAATTTTTTTTATCCCCCATTCTACATAATTTTGAGATCAAAACTTTTATTCCACTATTATTTTTACTTAAACAAGGTATACTAGATTTATCTCGCTAAAATCAACCGTTTTGAAGATAAACGCATTTTAAATCTACGATGCTAAATTCAATTTTTTTAATTTCATTGTAGTTATTAAAAACCATTTGACATATCCTTGTCATCCTTGGCAGTAAATGTAGGTACTATACACCCTGCTAAATTATATTAAACAAACGTTTCTGGTTACTAACAGTGGCGTACGACGAGGGAAAGTGAATGGCTGACCCTTCCCATATTCTACGCCACTAATGGAATTGCTATTTTAGTGCAATTTTTGTGTTCTCCAATACTTTCTATGTAAATAATACACTCTTCATTCGTAACGTTAAAGTCATTAGTTTTCGAGATATTTGAAATTAAAAACGGAGTGGCATAATACATTAATCAAAATAACTGTGCCGTCTCATTTTAAACTTCAAATACCTCGAAAACTAATGACTTAATCGTTTGGAATGAAGGGTACATTATTTATATACAAAGTATTGGCGACTTTATCATTACGAATGAAGAGTATATTATTTACATATAAAGTATAGGAGAATCCAAAAATTTCACTAAAATAACAATTCCGCAAGTGGCGTAGAATTTAGGAAGGGTCAACCATTCACGTTCCCCCGTCGTACGCCACTGGTAGTAGCCAGAAACGTTTGTTTAACATAATTTAGTAGGGTGTACAGTACCTACACTTGCTGCCAAGTATGACAAGGATATGGCAAATGGTTTTTAGTAGTTACAATGAAATGCAAAAAATTGAATTTTGCATGGTAGATTTAAAATGCGTCTATCTAGAAAACGGTCGAGTTTAGTGACATGAATGTAGTATACCTTTACCTTTTTTAAGTAAAAATAATAGGGGAATAAAAGTTTTGATCTCAAAATTACGTAGAGTGGGGAATAAAAAAAATTTAACGTATTGAAGTACATTGAAGCGTTGAACGACGTATGTGGCGCCCTCTGGGTAAAATATAATTTTTGGTGTGGAATTTAGGTTTCTTATCCCAAAAAACCCCCACTTACCAAGTTTCGTATTATTATCCCATGTCTGTAAGGAAATGCCCATTCAAAAATAAATAAAATAAAAGTTTAACTTTGACATCCCATATTTCGGTTATTAATAACTTTCGTACTAAGGTAAGTTAGCGTAAATCGACCTATTTTAACCTCAGAAGTCTAAGGTCTAAGCTATGGTTCATTCGTTACCAAACACCCTGTATAATCGATATGATCGGAATGCTAGGAACTATTATAATCTATAAATAGACATAGAAAAATAAAAGAATGGCAAAATTAGTCGATAAACCTCTAATCAAATATACCACAAAAGTTATCTTTCACTACATAGTTAATGAATTCTAAGGTGTTGAGAGAATCTTATGAAAAGAAATATATGGGCGAGAAAACTTAAGAAATAGACAAAGGGGAAACCGTAGAACAGACAGCAGCAGCAAATGAAAACCAAATGGAAGAAATAAGTACAGTATTGTAAAAAAGCGGTAAGTAGAATAAAAATAGGAAAAGCGACCGGAGCAGATAAAATTGATCCCGAAATGATAAAATGGATAGGGAAAGAAGGAAAGACGTGGTTGCTGGAGATAGTGAGGAAATCATGGAGAATAAACAAAATGCCGAGAGAATGGGAAGACTCTATACGAGAATAATAGAAATAAGATTAAGAACAAAGGCAGAAGAAAAATTTAAAAACGAACACACAGCATTCAGAGCCGAAAGGCAAACAGTTATAAGCATACTACTAAATATAATAGAAAAAAATAATGATCGGGGAACAAACATATAATATCACCTTCATAGACCTTAAAGCAGCGTTCGACTCAGTAGACCGGAAAGTATTATGGAATACTATGGAGGAGCTGGTAATACAGTGGAACCTTGATAACTCGGATTAATCGGGACCGCGGCCGAGGTATCGAAAATCCGGGTTAGCCGGAGAATATGGTAAAAATTAATAAAATACGGTATACTGACAGATAAACTCCGTTCGAATTGAAATAACATGAAATATATATAAATATGCTGAAGCGAACAATATACAAGACTGTACTACACACAATAGTCACAATCGATGTGATGTTATTTAAGAACAGTGAAAACTGAAGACCACTGTTTGAAAAAGAATTTTTTAAATAGTCTTTTAGTCTTTTTAAACAATGCTGTTTGAAATATATAAAGGAATACTACAGACAGGTGTCTGTTGTTTCTGCCGGTGCGGCGTGTGCCATGAGTCATTTTTACTCTCGTATAGGTCAAATTACACAAATACACATTATCTCTCAAATATTATATTACACACATTTTTATTGCTGAAATGTTTATCTTATAATTAACTATGTATTTTGATGGGAAATAAGCCACAATTAAATCGAAAAATCATTTTATTAACATTTGTCAAAATACAAAATAATGAAAATCAAAATGTTTATCTGATAAAAATCGGTCCGGGTTAGCCGGACTTCCGGGTTATCGGGGGCCGACTTATCGGGGTTCCACTGTACCGAGGAAATTATTACAGATAATTAAGAGTACGTACAGCAGAGTGTTGGAGAAAGTACAAATGGGAGGTAGCAGATCACTAGAATTTAGGATGAAAAAGAGGATAAAACATGGAGGTAGCCTAAGCCCACTCCTATTCGTCATAATTATGGATAAATTATTTAAAAATACAAAAAGAAGAACAAACCACTTGAAAGCTATAAAAGGTTACATGCACCTAACAGCAGTTAAGATAGAAAGATTACTGTATGCATATGACGTGGTTCTCATAGCAGATAACCCGAGAAAGATGCAACGACTAATTGATGTATGGGCTGAGGAAATAGAAAAAATGAAATAAGAAATAAACATCAGCAAATGCAAGACGATGAAAGTAGGTCAGCGGCAGCAGGTGATTGGAGGCGAAACACGAGCGGTCTGTAAAAGACAAGAATTGGAGGTGGTGACGGTCTACGAATACCTGGGCACAATAATATCAAACGATGGAAAGCTAGATTTAGAAATTGCAAATAAAAGAAAGAAAGCAACGAGAATAATACGCAATAAATAATACGATATTGGGAAAAAGGAAAATAAGCCAGGAAACAAAAATACATGTATATAATACAATCATAGTACCAACTCTTCTATATGCAAGAGAGACATGGGTTACAAATAAAAGACATGGAACTGCCATAAATGCAGCAGAAATAAAGAAGCTGAGGAAAGTAGCTGGCAAGACGAAGCTGGACAGGGAAAGAAACTAAAATATCAGAAACGTGCTAAGACAGGAACCAATAGGGAAAAAATTAAAAAAAAACTGAATTAGTTTGGACATATAACTAGAATGAACGAGAACAAACTAGTAAAGAAAGTAACAGATGCAAAAAGATAGGGGAAAAGAAGAAGGAGCAGTCCTAGAAAGGGGTGGATGGAACAAATCCAGGAAATCGGGACCAAGAGAGGGAAAATAATGCAACAGATGAAGGAAGTTGCAGAAGACCGAAAGGCGTGGAAGAAATGGGCAAAAGATGGATTTGTGACAGCAAAGTCTGACGCTCTTATTAGGCATAAGGACAGCGAGACGAAGAACACTTCTGAAGAAAAAGAATATCCTAGCTTGATAACCTAAGAAAAGGGTTTAACTTCACTACTACCAGACTTTTTTGGACAGCAGTCAGCTAAGTCAAAATAGTCATGTCTCCAATATCCGTAACAGATATGCACCATAACAACAAGAAAATCAGCTGTCAATAGCTTTTTAAAATCTTCCTATAATATTTAAAGCATAACTGCTATTCAGTAGTACTTTTTCTATCGCTTTTTTACATCTTTTCCCTAAACTAGTATTTTATTATTTTCATCTCGGATACACAGTGCCGGATTAACCAATAGGCAAAGTAGGCAGTTGCCTAGGGGCCTCGGCCCCAAAGGGGGCCTTGCCCCAAAGAGGGCCCTCAGAGGACCCAAAATGAAAAAATAATAATTAGATTTAAATAAAAATTATAAATCATATTATGTTGAAAAATTCAAATATCGCGCAATACCATAAAAGTGATGGTGAACGTATAAAATTACATGACAATGACTGCGTTCACCAGATGCAAACACATTCACAAGTGTTTGCGCTTTGATTCTAAACTTGTTGACAGCGAACTGAACGGTTGGTTGTTTAGGTTAAAATTTGACATTTTGCTTGCTTGGTTTGAACGTAACCTAAAATAAATTTTCTCAATAAATACGTTTTTGAATTTATTTTTTTTATTAAAGGAAAAAATAAAATTTATTTAATAGATAATAACGTAGCAGAATGTCTTCAGTAGCCTTTATTTTATATATAAAACCCTTATCAATATATTTTACAATATATACAATTCAAATTCCCGCCATACTTCAACACGTTTGCAAAGTTCAACTTAAATATCTTATGTTTGCAAAAATGGCGACCGCTTTCCAAACATGTTTGACGTTAGCAATCGTTCAGAACCATAAAGCGCAAACTGATTGCCAACGTTTGCATCTGGTGAACGCGCCCAATGCATACTACTTTTGTTCACTTATAAAGCCGAAGTTTGGTAGAAGGAACAGTACTGCTTATCAGTCTGCATAGTTTCTTAGAAAAGTGTAAGAGCAAGAGCAACAAATGAGTCAGCGCCCCCTCGCTATCCTCTCCTTCATTACCCATACATTTCGCTACATGTCAGACAAATACAATGGTTTCCAGGCTCATGTATCTAAGATTAACAAACTTGCAATTTACATTTTTGTGTCGCACACTCGCTTTAGTTGGAGTAAGTGATGCTAAAATTTGCGTTGGACCCGTTGGAGCAATATCGTATTTTGGATTTGTTGAGTCCGTGGACAACTTTTTTTCAGCCTCTGACCACCGTTAGAAAGCTACGATCAAATCATTAAAATGAAACTCAACTAAGCGATCCCATTCGCCACGATCTAAACCTTGTCGTTAAATGAACAAGCAGCACTAGTTTTACTGCAAGAGCTGATGCAAGAAAAGATTTGTCTAAAGGTTACAACGCCTTCAAATCTGCTCTTCATACTCTTGCTGAAGACCCTAATCAAAAAGCTAAAACAGTTCATGAAGCTAAGTGTTTGTTGAAAGAAATGTCAAAACGGAAACATTCATAATGAATGAGTTTTGGGCAACAATTTTAGAACTCATCAACCCTGTCAGTAAATCATTACAGACAGAATAAATTGAATTTGAAACTACAGTTCAGCTTTTAAAATGACTTTTGGAGTTCTTAAAATCCCAAAGAGGTAATTTTGCTTACTACGAGCAGAAGGTCTGCGATCTACAATACTCTAAACTCTAAATATACCGACGAGAGTAAACAAACGCGAGCAACAAAACTACATTTTGATGAAGCTAATTTCAATGAGGTTTTTCTACAGGGTGGAGAAAAGTTAAAGGTTGAAATGAATCTACCAATTTTGGATAAGCTAATTATTGAGCCGAGTCGTCAGTTGACAGCGTACGGGTCAGTGTATTTGGTGTTTTGTGTGTTTTTCCAAAACTGAGTAATACGCAAATAAAGGAGTGTGCTTCAAAACTACATGAAAACTATACTGATGATATTTAACCTGAACTATAGTCCATCTTCAGGACTTGGAGCGAAAACAATTTATTCCTACTTCATACTTCATAGTCTTTTTGGGTTATTTATGAGAACAAATTCGAATCGAAGTTTCGAAATTTGTCAGTAGCTTGTTAGATTATCTTACGTTAATGATTACAAATGCAGTAGGCGAACGGGCATTTTCAAAAATGAAAATTAAATGTTGTGCTCAAAAATTTGTAAGTTGAAGGTAGTTTTGTTTCTATGAAACTCAGAAAAGTTGCTTTATAATAATAATTATAAGGCTTTGAAAACTCAAACTAAATTTAATCCATAATTATTTATTATTTGATAAATTATGTAACAAGTAATAGGTAGGTTATATAGTAAATTATTCAACGAGCATGTAATAATGGGTATTACTCACGATGAAGTTTACACGAGCCGAAGGCGAGTGTCGTTATTCTTCTGAGTTAGTAATAGCCATTACATGTGAGTAGAATACTATACTTTTTCTACGACCTTCTTTTTATTATTATTACAAAAAGTATTGTGCTTTATTGATAACTATAACAAAAAAAGACTAAAATATTTTTTTATTAGAAAGTATATAAAATAATATAAAAAAAATTATATAAATAAACAGTTGCTTGACTAATTGTTTGTTTTATTTCTTCAAGCAACACGTTTTACAAAATGAAACAAAAATTTAAGTTTAAATATACAAAATGTCCACTAATATTTCAAAGGAATACCGCTCGGAGATGGAGGGGTTAACCCAGGTTTTGGAGGGAAAAGACAAACGTTTCTGTAAGGAGCCTCCTAGATTGGGTTGCCTGGGGGCCTCAAGATTCTTAATCCGGGACTGCCGGATACTCCTATTAAAATCGTCTGTTTTCTTTCTCGCAAGAAAATAAACCACAGGAGAAATTTATCGGTGAAATATAGTGAATAACTGTAAAATCGTGCATATACATACCTATGATACATACTTAAAATTAACGGGAAGAGAATGCAAATAAAAAGAAAATCGTCATCCGATGTAAGTAATGGCGTGCCTTAAGGTACGCTTAACAGCCCGCCATTTATCGTATGATTAAGCGAAGATAAACCGAACAACTTATCATACGAAGGTTGACAGGTATATAAATAACTACAAGTTCTTTCTTGTGAGTTTTTTTATCTCTTCCGTATTTCAATGAAGCTTGGTAGACACACCTGAATGTTGGATTATTGTACAGAGCAATTAAAATAAAAGGAATATTCCTGAAGGGGAACGGTCTAACCGGTTCTTCAGCTACATACTCTCACATAATGGACCTACGAATGCACAAGACTTCTTTGCATCTTGAATACGGATATAGTGGTGTAAAAACTTTCATAAACGGTTATCTTATAACCGTTACATAAGAGAGGAAAGAACATTGCAATAAAAAATATAAAATATAATAGAAAATTTCATCATATAAAGTATCCAACGCACAGGCAGGATACTGTACATCGGATTTCTGTGGTTTCCGATCCCATTGCACAAGTATACCATTCCCTAGGGGGGATACAGCCCTAGGGGGGATACAGCCTATTCTCAACACGAATCAACATTTTCATACATTTTTACATAACGAGCGATACAATTATTGGGATCAAAACTGTACGTGTAAAAAATTACGTATGTCTTGTTTTAATCTGAAAGACCACCGGAGAGTGACGTCACGGCCAACTGCGGCTATATTCAGTGTTGTTATGATCACTTTTCCAAACAAAGAATAAAGATTGAAAACACGTTGAAAAGACAATCAATCTCAATGCGTATAAAGTTAAAATTTTGCTTCCTCTGCTACTTTTTATGTTCAATTATAGTGTTTTTTAAGTTAACGTACGTACACTGACAAGTATCTGTCAAAGTTGACGTAAACTGGAAAGTATATCTGAATTAATAATAGACATGCACTGTATAGCTATCTCTGTCGTTTAGAACCACCTATGGTGACAATAATTTTAGATCACACGTTATTTATATCAGTTCATTCATTAATTTCACTCACAATTAATTAACACAAAATATTCTGAAAAGAACCGCATGCAAGCCCTTCCTCATTGACCCACATGAAAACAGTGCTACCACCCAAAACACAAACCACGTCCTGAAGAGGTGATAGACACCTAAAACAGGACATAAATACAAAATAACCGAAGAAAACACACAATCCACCGACGGATGCGACATTGAGGATCATCATACATAATAAAATATCATCTAAAAAATATTAACCTGATAGTGCCTGTGGTAAAACACTCATGTTTATAATTTATAAAGACGTTGAAGAGAAGTGACTCACAATGGGATTTCTTGGCCCTCCTATTTTTCTGAATGCTCCGGGGTTACATAACGTACTATGACATCAATGAAGAGCCTAAAGCTATTGATATATCATATTAGAAGCATTTTATTAAAACATGTTCCCTCCGACTAACGGTCGTCCTGTAAGGCTAGAAATTTTTCTAGTGATAATTCATAGTACACTAAGGCTAAAAACCATGACCTGGCAGGCCTCAGTGGTGCACGTGTATCTACCAGGTGAATCGAAAAGTGCAAATTTAGGGGGTAAAATAAACTTTCTCCTGTAAGGTTTAAATTTAAGTATGTGTTTGAGTAAGTTATGCAGAAGAAATGTGTACAATGACAGGCGATTCTGAAGAGCATAAGACCTTGCCAGGCGAGGGGAAAGATTAGGGGTTTTTCCTAAAATTATTCTTTTTGCATCGAACAAATTTTTTTTAGGTTTTTTGAATCATTCCAAACAGAAAACGTCTTTAGTGATTTTTCTCTTAAGTTAATAGTTTTTGTTATATAAGCGATTGAAAATTTTGAAAATTGCGAAATCGGTCATTTTTAACCCTAAATCGGACATTTATCTAAAAATTTCAATGTTGCCAAGATACGTAGATATTCTTTAAACATTGATTGATGAAATTCCGAAGAATTTTTTGCAATAAAATATCGAAAACCCCTTTGTTTTTTTAATTGCTAATCAAGCAGGTGCTACACTGTAGTATAAGTGAGGACGTTTGAGTTTGCATAAATTCATTATCTCATTATCTCGAGAATGGGCAAATTTTAAGAGAAATCCTCAGACAGGTCGATTTTTATTTTTAAATTATTACTTTTTGGCATATATATAATACTATTGACGTCATCCATCTGAGCGTGATGACGTAATCGATGATTTTTTTAAATGAGAGTAGGGGTTGTGTGATAGCTCATTTGAAAGGTTATTGAATTTTCTATTCACTAATATAAACATTAACATAACTATTTATACAGGGTGTACAAAAATTTTTTTTTTATTAAATTAACTTTGATTAAATTTGACAAATAGAAGAAAAATTTTTTTTGTACACCCTGTATAAATAATTATGTTAATGTTTATATTACTGAATAGAGAATTAAATAACCTTTCAAATGAGCTATCACACAGCCCCTACTCTTATTTAAAAAATCATCGATTACGTCATCACGCCCAGATGGATGACGTCACTAATATTATATATATGCCAAAAAGTCCTAATTTAAAAATAAAAATCGGCCTGTCGAGGATTTCTCTTGAAATTTGCCCACTCTCGAGATAATGAATTTATGCAAACTCAAACGTCCTCACTTATACTACAGTGTCGCACACGCTTGATTAGCAATTAAAAAAACAAAGGGGTTTTCGATATTTTATTGCAAAAAACTCTTCGGGATTTCATCAAGCAATGTTTAAAGAATATCTACGTACCTTGGCAACATTGAAATTTTTAGATAAATGTCCGATTTAGGGTTAAAAATTGACGATTTCTCAATTTTCAAAATTTTCAATCGCTCATATAACAAAAACTATCAACTTAAGAGAAAAATCACAAAAGACGTTTTCTGTTTGAAATGATTCAAAAAACATAAAAAAATTTGTTCGATGCAAAAAGAACAATTTTAGGAAAAACCCCTAATCTTTCCCCTCGCCTGGCAAGGTCTTATGCTCTTCAGAATCGCCTGTCATTGTACACATTTCTTCTAAATGACTTACTCAAACACATACTTAAATATAAACCTTACAGGAGAAAGTTTATTTTACCCCCTAAATTTGCACTTTTCGATTCACCTGGTAGATACACGTGCACCGCTGAGGCCTGCCAGGTTATGGTTTTTAGCCTTGGTGTGCTATGAATTATCACTAGAAAAATTTTTAGCCTTACAGGACGACCGTTAGTCGGAGGGTTCACTAGCTCTTAGACTATTTATTCAAACCTGAATACTCCATGAGTTTGCTCTTTAATACTTTTCCAAGTATTTCTTTATTATTATGGCTACTATAGTGGAGAGTCACTGGAGGTTTTCACCTCCGATTTCTTTGAACCTCTATTAATTTTCATGAAAATTGGTGAGTAGTTAGAGGATACCTCAAGTACCAAAGGTGACATGATGCAAACTTGCGCTTTTACCTTGCGGGTGGAAGCCACCCCTTCTCGGGGGTGAAAGCTATTTTATCAAAAATAATACCATAAATCGATGTAGCGATAAATTCTAAGCAAAATTTCTTAGAAGTTATTTCTTAAAGTTCCTTATTATTAATATTAATCAATGCTTTTTGAATTATTAAGGATCAAAGATTTTATTTTTCGTAAAAAATGCCTGTTTTAAAGCTGTTTTTCACGTATAACTCAAAAACTCTAAGGTTTTAAAAAAAAGTTACGATTACCAAAATTAAAGATAATAAAAAATTGAATGCACCCCTCACTTAAACAACTAAACTAATGTTAATTCAAAGTGAGTTATGGGTAATTGAATGTAAATTTTTTTCGACGAGTACTCAAATCTAAGTATTCAAGCTGAAATAACGGGAAAACGATGCATTTTATAAAATATACCACTTGTTAATATATAGCACTTGTTAAAGCACTTCAGATTACCTATCAAATGAGCTCCAGAAGAAGTTAATAACATTAAAATTAAGCAAGTTATGATGAAAAAAAGAGAACCCTTTCGAATATTTTAGGAAAAAGTTAAAAATAAAACATACGCCATTTCCACAAAAATTAAAATTTATAGTAATCCTTACTCCTTAAAAGAATTTCTTTATATTAGCATAAGTAATAATTTTAATAATTTTGATCGGTTTAGAACGCAAATTTGTTAAAAAAAGATATGATTTAAAAAAATCCGAATTTTTAAAATTATCGTAATTTTCATTTTTTTTTTGATAATAACTCCAAAAATACTCAATATACGTAAAAAAAGATATATAACCAAATTTAATTTTTTCTGTATAAAATATTTTACCTTTTTTTATTTCTGTAGTCTAAAAAATAACCGAGATAAAAACGTTTAAAACTTAAATTTTTCTGCGAGAACTATGTAACCGGGGCTATTTATTAACCTTTTATGTTTAAAAAAGTAAGGGATTTAAAAGATCAAATTCAACGTCGTTTAGTAGCTATTGGAATTAACTTTCAAACGGTTTTTAGGAAAACCTGATATCCTAAAATTTAACGGAGTTATTTAAAAAAAAACCATAACATCTTTTGGAAAAAATTTTAAAAGATAAATTTTGAAAAAATTTTGGAGCATAAATTTTAATGCTATCAACTTGTTCGAGGACTCATTTGATAGATATTTTTAAGTACTTTGACAAATATTTAATAAGTTTATGTTATAAAATGCATCATTTTCCCGTTATTTAAGCTTGAATATTTAGATTTGGGAACTCACCGAAAAAAATATACATTCAATTACCTATTATAACTCACTTTCAGTTAACACTAAAAGGTTTTTCTAGTAACGGGTTTATTTCATTTTTTATTAGCTTCAATTTTGGTAATAATAACTTTTTTGTAAAAATTTATAGTTTTTGAGTTAATTATGAAAAATCGGATAAAAACATGCATTTTCTCACGAAAAATTTAAATCTCTGTAATAACTCAAGAAATTTTGATTTATTTTAATAACTTTATATAACAAATTTTGCTTAGAATTTGTCCGCTCATCGAATTATGGGATTATTTTTAATAAAATAATTTTTACCCTCGAGAAGGAGTGGCACCCATCCCCAGGGAAAAAGCGCAAGTTGGCACCGTGTCACCTTTGTTCCTTGAGATATCCTCTAACCACTCACCAATTAAATCCATTTAAATCGATGGAGGTTCAACGAAATCGGAGGTAATAGCTAATATCCACCTTCAGTGACTGCAGTACTAGTTAAAAAAATATTTATCTTATGTTGGGAATCCACCCATTTCTATTTTTCTTTTCCAATTTTTGATACTTTTTATTTGTGTTTTAAGCTGTATTTTAAAATTTATAGGTGTACTCAAGTAAAGTCTGTCACTTTCCGTTGGTAGTATACGCTATTTTTTTTTTGAAAAGTGGCTTTGGCAGAGCCAATTAGCCAGACTTGTTTGTGATTGATTGCAGATTCATAGTCATAAATTTCTTATAACATAAGTACATTCTACAATATTATTTTTATAGATACATTGGTACATTGTGTAGCTTTTTTTTATATTGTTTTTTTTTAATTATTTTACTGTGTTTTTTAATATATATTTTGATTTGTGCGAAACACTTTTTTTTACTTCTTTTTTTCTATTCTTTTTTATTTTTGTTATTATTTTATTATGTTTTTTTATATATTTTTTTTTTATTTTTTCAAACCACATTAACAAATTATGCCTATTTATTACATATTACGTTTACAACTTGTATTTACATAATTTAACATGTTTATAAATGAGATGAAGAATTTCCATATCATTTGTAAATATTAAAGTATTAAGGTTTATTGCGAAAAAATATTTTAAATCTTTTAATTCCTTATAAAGGTCGTTTATGTTATTTATGTTTAAATGACATTCTAATATGACATGTGCTAGATCTCCGATTTTGCCACATAACAATTGGGAGTATCTGACAATCCGATTCTATGCATGTAAGATGGCGTAAGAGCATGATTGGCTCTCATGCGATTAATGGTCTTTATAAAATGTCTGTTATATTCTGTGTAAAACCATCTTTTTGAGAATATCCTAGGGTTACATTGAGCAAAATTTGAGCCAGTATTACATTCTCTGTAATGCAATTGCCAATTATTTTTAAGTTTTTGTCTGCTAAAAGTATCAATATCTGAAGCTGGAATTAAATTTTTGTTTATTTTTTCTCCGATCACATAAGCTGATTTAGCAAAATTGCCAACTATTTCATTGCCTTTTATTCCCGAATGACCCTTAATCCAAGCAATTGTTACATTTACTCCTAATTGTATAATTTCAGAGTTTTAAGAATATTCAATTCAATGTGGTTTATATGTTTGACGGTTTGAATGTTACTCAATCTGTCCACCACGCTTTTACTGTCAGTAAATATAACATAATTGCTAGTTGGATTCAGTAGTACATACTGAACAGTAAATATACGCTATACTATGCTTTTTAAAGGCTTATACTGATAGAACTGACCTAATATTTTCTAAAGCAGAGGTTCTCAATCTGTGGTACATGTACCACTGGTGGTACATATCATTATTGGCGGTGGTACACAAAACACAGAAAAAATTAAAATAGTAGTACTTAGTAAGTATTGATAATACAATTTAAAAATATAGGTGGTACCAAAAATAATAAAAATAACTGTAGGTGGTACATCACTCAAAAAGGTTGAGAACCGCTGTTCTAAAGTATAAAAAAATATGAGAAATAATTAGATATGTTCTCCTACGAGCCATCCTGCAAGGAAAAATATTTGGAAAGCGGGGTCCAGGAAGTGGCGAAGAACTACAACATGAAAATATCAACAGCTTAGACAAAATCCCTGGTAGTGTCAAGGGAACATATAAGATGCAAATTAGTAATTAACAACGAACTAATTGAACAAATCTCGAGATTCCAATATCTGGGAGTCGAAATATATAGTTATAAAGGAGATGTTAAAGAGAGTGTCCGAAAGCAAGCAAATAAAGCCAATTACGTGTCAGGATGTCTGAGGGATGTCATCTGGAGAAACAAAGATATGAAGCTGGAAGGGAAAGTACGCATATACAAATCATGTGTAAGACCGATCATGACGTACGCGATAGAAACAAGATGTGGCACAGCAGAAACCAAGAGGATACTGAGAACATCAGAAATGAGAACTTTGAAGTCAATAACTGGGAAAACACTGAGAGACAGAATACCGAACGACAGAATAAGAGATCTCTGTAACATACAAGTTAGTCAGTAACTCTGGTAGCGTGAGGTTGTGTATGTTTTGATTTGCAACACGGCCAACTGCTAATTGTTGTGTTTACGTGTTTGTTTTGATTTGTGGAGTGTTGTGAGTTACTAGTAGTAAGTGTTCTACTTTTTGTTTACTTTCATCGACCTTGTTTATTACTGCAATAGAATTTTTGACCATGACGTACAGCTGTGAGAATTGTTTTTCACATTTTTCTGATTCGGATAAATTGAATAATTTAAGATGTAATGGAGATTGTCGGAGAACTTTTTGTATGAAGTGTACAGGCCTAAACAAGTCGTTCACAAAAGCCTTATTGGATCAAAAATTTTCCCATCTAAAATTTTTTTGTACACTATGTGATTCGCCTAGCTTAAGATATTTAGATGAAAAAATAAATAATCTATCAAGAAATCAAATACCTCTAGAAAACTTTGAGGCCTTAACACAAGTTACTAAAAAGCTTACTGATAATTTGCCAGTTTTTATGGAGACTTACGATTTGTTAACAAAAAATGACGACAAACTGGACTATATTATTAAAAAAATTGACGAGATCCATAGACTAAATAACCTGCTGAATCCTGAAAAGGTTTTAAAATCTGTAAGGCAGATGGAACAAGATATTTTCAATTTATCGTCAGTTTTTTTCGGTGGTTCAGATGAGACTATAAAGGTTCAAATCCAAGACTCAACGTCTACTGAAATTAAGGTAGGGTTAGAAAGGCTTTCTTCAAATGTCAGTGAAATCTCAAATCAAATGAGCAATATTTCCAAAAATTTACCTACCTTACCAACAAAAAAAGAGGTATTGAACAAAAAAACATTTTATGCCACCACAAGTACCCAAACTGAAGAGCCTCAATGTTGCGAAGTAAGTCCAGAGCAAAAGTCAAAAAACACAGAAGATAAATGTCAGTTTGTAATTATTAGTAACTTAAATCCAATATACACCCCTATACAAGTGGTACACTACATTAAAGAGAAGCTAGGTATCAAAGAATATATTAGATGTTACGCCCTCGTTAAAGATGCCGACACGTCAGCTGGTTCTTCATTTAAAATAGGCATAAAATCTAGATCATCGATTAACTTACTATTTAATAAGAAAATTTGGCCACCTGGTGTAATCATTAAATGGTCCATTGAATCTTCATATTCCGAACCATCCGAGTCACATAACAATCCGAAGAATATCAGAAGCCCTGTTATCCCGGAAAATCCAGTTACCAGTTTATGCAACAACAAAGATGAAGTACAGAACACAAATATATGTTCAGACAAGCAGGCCATCGAAATTTGTAAATCTAAGAATCCTTTCCATTCGCAAATTAATTTCGTTAAGAAAGATACTTTAGAACCATCTATAAATCTGGATCCTTTGACTCCACCAAGAGTTAGATTAACCAATAACTCTAGTAGTCGGTATCTTCTAGCCAGATTAAGGGAACCGGATATCTTAAAAGCCATTAAACTTCATCTTGCTTATCTACACGACCAACCTGCTTCTGTATTTTACGATGGATTTACGAACACAAGCGTTAAACTGTTTTTGGCTTCCGAAGGGCTTCCTACCAACACGGAAGATCTACGAAAAATTCTTCTAGAATTTAACGAAGTGTATGGAATTGGTCCAGATGAGGTGGAAGCTGATCTTGCTGCTTTTAGGTCCTTTCTCGCTTCTGAAAGAATTATCCATTTACAAAAATCAAGGGAATGTCACCAAAATTACTATTCCGCTGTGTCACCTAAACGAAATTTTTAAACATCACGACGTGTTCTGAGGGACTAGAATCCTCAAATTATTTTAGTAATAACAACTTTAGCATGGTTCTGATTAATATTCGTTCTATAAGATATAAAACTGATGAATTATTTCTATTTCTAGAGGAATTAGGGTTTCCTCCGATAGTTGCGGTTACTGAGCACTGGCTTGAAGTCAACGAGCCTTTTTTTGTAGAAAAATATTCCACTATTGCTAGGTACGATCGTCAAAGTTCAGCGCATGGAGGTACCCTGATTCTTTCTACAAATAATGATTTTTCTCTGGTAACAAAATATGATTTTCTATTAAGCGAAGCATTCTTTGAGTTTTCCTTAGTTTACAGTAAGAACTTTAATCTTTATATTATTTGCATTTATAGGTCACCTGACTCTTCCGTGGAACTATTTTTTCAGAACCTGCTTAATTTGTTAGATGACCTGCCCCATAAAAGCAGAAAAATTTTATGCGGGGACTTTAACATTAATTATGCTGCTGCTTGTGCTACACAAATATCCCTAGTCAACATATTTGAATCGTATGGTCTAACAATGCACATTGATTCTCCTACAAGGATTACAAAAACTTCATCTACCATAATTGATTATATTGTCTCAGACTTCTCACCCCGTGATGTCTGCGCTACAACTGTTAATGCGGGACTATCTGATCATGAAGCGGTTTATACGAAGTTTAACATCTTTAGCAAGCACTCTTCGAAAACTCGACGTTTAGGCAGGATTTTTTCCGCTCGGAATTTTCGTAAATTCCAAAATTTATGCTTAACCTCTGAGTGGCCCTTTCCTTCTATGAACGTCGATAATAATTTCAGTGACTTTTTGAATAAGCTTGTCTGTATCTTTAATAAAGCATTTCCTTTAATCACAATTAAGCCAAATCATCACAAACCCTGGACTACCAAAGGTGTCCGCATATCAGCCAAAAATATGCGTTCACTACTGTACATCAAGAAATTTACTACCAACGTCTCTGTTACTGAATATATCACCAAGTACAGGGCAATCTATTTAAAACTTATAAAATCAGCTAAAAAATTGTACTATCAAAATCGTCTGAGAAGCTCTAAAAGTGTTGCAAAAGAAACTTGGTCCATAATAAACGATCTTCGTAATAAAACTCACACAGCTCAAACATTTTCCCTTCCAGACCCAGAAAATCTAAATGAATACTTTGTTAATGTGAGTAAAAATATAACATCAACTATTGTGTCACAACAAGATCCCATTTCCTATCTCCCTAATTCAGGAAAAGTCTCGAATTCATTCTTTATAAGACCGGTTGATAAATCTGAACTGATTCAGACAATCAATAATATCAAAAGCAAATCTTCCTGTAGTACCGATGGACTATCCATAAAAATTTTCTCAAATCTCCCAGACAGTGTGTTGGGAGTCCTCATCTCTCTAATTAATGATTCTTTTGAGAAAGGTCAATTTCCAGAGTGCCTAAAGACGGCCATCATTATTCCTCTTCATAAGGGTGGTGAAAAATCAAATGCCTGCAATTATAGACCTATTGCATTACTACCGGTACTCTCCAAAATTATTGAGAGACTCATAAAAGCCCGACTTATGTCCTTTCTCGTTGATAACAATATTTTATCACAAAATCAATTCGGCTTTTTAAATAATAAATGTACCACAGATGCCATGTTTTCTGTACTACATGAGGTTTATCAAGCATTAAACAATAATCTCCACACTGCCACTGTTTTTTGTGATTATGCCAAAGCTTTTGATTGTGTGAATCACGACATTTTGATAAAAAAACTAGATTTCTACGGAATTCGAGGTATTTCTTCGAACTGGTTTCAATCTTACTTGGATAATAGGAAACAACTGGTTAGAGCAAATGATACAGACTCTTGTCTCAAAAATGTTGTATGTGGGGTACCACAAGGTTCAGTATTGGGTCCTCTTCTTTTCCTTATCTTTATTAATGACATCACTAGCTTAAAAATCGATGGAAAAGTTTTTCTTTTTGCTGATGATACCAGTATCACTTGGAGCAACTCAAATATCGCAACTCTTCATGCTACTATAACTTCTGATCTACTTACAATAAAATCTTGGTCCGATTCAAATTTACTCTCTTTTAACGTTGATAAAACAGTAGCATTGTCCTATAAAGGAGCTCTTCAACCCTTACCTCTTCATAACAGCCAGATCAGTATCGTTGATTCTGTAAAGTTTCTTGGTATTTTTTTAGATAGCAATCTGAAATGGTCCCTTCATATTGATGTGTTAAGCAAGAAACTATCCTCAGCTTGCTTTGCAATAAGATCTGTTTCGAAGGAAATGAATTTAGCCTCTTCCAAAATAACATATTTTTCTTTGTTCGAGTCACATCTTCGATATGGTCTCCCTTTTTGGGGTTCTGGTACGGCTGCCCAAACTGATGTTATTTTTAAATTACAAAAAAGAGCAATAAGATATCTGTTTGGCCTCAGAAGAACAACACATTGCAGAAGCTACTTCAAAGATCACAGGATTCTAACACTACCTTCTTTATATATTTTAGAAACTGTTTGCTTAATTCGTAAACATCTACATGTCTTTCCAGCAAGACCTAGACATGACTATTCCACCAGAAATTCTACCTTTGACATCTATTTACCGATCCCGTCCAGTGAGTTAGTAAAGAAATCTATATTATATTCTGCAAAAAAACTTTACAACCATCTCCCTCTACAACTTAAATCTGCAACATCTTTCCCCAAGTTCCGTAAAATGACTAAAGCCTATTTGTCTGAAAGACCATATTATTCAACAGCAGAGTTTCTTAACCAATAACTAAAAAAGTACAGTATTCTTATTTATAAGTATAATCTTAATGTATATTTGAGTGTCATATGCAGCAGCTTAACTTAAATTATTACATTTCTTAAAGTAGAATATGCAATTTGCAAAAATTTTTTTTAAAATTTTGCAATAGATTGTTACTGTTTTTTTTTTGTTTCTCTTCATTATTTTTATTTATATGGACGATTTATAATATTTTAGTAAATTGTATTTTTTATTTGTTATTGTTCTTATTTATGATTCTTGTAAGCTTTGTCTATAAAATTGTTAAATTTTTCATGACAATAAAGCATATTTCTATTCTATTCTATTCTATAGTACGGTGGGAAAGACAGAGACGACGAGAGTGGAATCAGCATGTGACGAGAATGGACAGCGAGAGAATAGCCCGTATAGCCAGGGATTCGAAGCCAATAGGCAAGAAACCAATAGGAAGGCCCTTTAAAATGTGGCGACATAGCTGGCAGTCAACATCACAGCTATGAAATACAAGGGCCAGGAACATGAAGAACATCCTGGTTGAAGAATCTCAGAACCTGGTTCAACGCAACATCTGTGTAGCTTTTCAGCGCTACTGCAGATAAGATTAAGATTGACATGATGATCGCCAACGTTAGTCACGGATAGGCATATCAAGAAGAGGAAGAAGTAGGTACGTGTTCAATAGCAAGAATTTTCGGTAGAAAAGTTGCTAACTTGTACTAATCTTCCAGTAATTACTTCATGGTCCATTGTTATCAATAATTATCACCATATAATTTTTATTTTAGTTAAAGTAGTTGCACTCTGCGATTCCATATCCCACAATTTATTTTTATTTAATTTTTTTCTTATTATCAAACTTCAAACCGTAAACAATTGCGTCCGGAATGAAGTCAATATACCTAACAATATTCTTCCTGAAGTACAAAGATCAAAAAATTATATTATAGCTAAATAGATAAAATTTTACATAATTATTTTAACTACATAGGTATTAACATCCTTTGAATATGGATGAATACAACGAATTGTAGCTAGTTTCGTGATTATTAACAAAAAAAATTAAAATGTTAAATGATCATACAGTGTGAGACAATAAATAACGACTTAAAAAATACGATGTTGAAAAATACTTGAAAAGCTGAAGAAAAGAAAAGCTGTAGGTACAGATGGAATACCAAACGAATTACTGAAATATTGTGGAGCAGCAATGACAGTTATAGTAGTTCCATTATTTTATCTTTGCCCATGTGGCACGCAGTGCCGGTTTAACCTAACTTCGGGCCCTGGGCACTAGAGATTTAGGGGCCCCCTTCATTGCTATTCGTTGTCAATTATTTTAACAAAAAATTACATGCATTAACCTGCATTAACTATAAACGTTTATTCTAAAACCTATACATTTTTAAAAATTTTAAAAAAGATTTTTAAAACAAACGAGAAAAAGAGCAAACGTAAAAAATATTCCAAAAAACACATTTAAAAATATAAAAAACAGAAAGTTCTACAGAACAACACATGACAAACATATTCTAAAAAATATAGAAGACAAAAATTAGCTCACTTTTTTTCTTGGCTAGGCATTAGCAAACTGCCATATTAATACTATCAAAATTCAGTTGCTCCAATTCTTCATTTTTTATAATACGATAGTGATAATGCGTCTAGGTTTTCTTGACCCTTTGACCTTCAATACATGTATCTTTATTCTTTTTAAAGCCAAAAAAGACCGCTCGCCTGACGCATTAGAAATTGGTATCGTCAAATAAACTTGCAGTAAAGTTAAAAATTGGCAAAAGTTGCCTTTGCATCTTTGATGACACCAAATTTTCAAATGTTTATTCAAATTTTGGCACACCATTATAAGATGAATAAATTCATTATGAAAGTTCTCTTTGGTCTTATCAATATCTTTTATATTCCTCGCATAAAATATTAATTCACTTTCTGACTTCTTCTTTATTTAGCGTAAAAAAAAACATCTAACGGCTGATGTAACATTTTTGTAGCATTATATTCTTTTTAAAAGATCTTGAGAACTATTGTGGCATATAACATTAAGTAGGCACTTCAATTCTGAATATCTCTTGCCCCTTTAAAATTATTTCACTTTCAACTGCTTCATCGAGAAATGTTTTTTCTTTGTTTTTTGAAGGCCAATTCTATAGAATATGTTTGAGATTATTGCCTTGCACAAAAAATATTTTTGGCTTCTAGTTCAATTTCGCTTAATTTATTTCTTACGTCTCCAACAAAGCTCAAATGTCATTAATTCTACTCCAATTGACAAGTTCAAGTCCACAGTTTCTAACGTTTTGCTTGTTGCATTCACTAGTTTTAAAATCCTTGCCCGAATCAGTGTCAATAGAGTATCCAAGTTAACCTGTCTCAAAGGTATCCATTTTATTATGCAGTGCCTTGGCTTCATTTCTAACTGTTGATTTTTGTCTGTATTATTGCTTAACTGGAAAAATATGTTTGATGGATCCGTAGTTTTTAAGTAAAGCATTTACAGCGTCAAAAGTTTCTACATGTTTTGTTTTCATCGCTTCCAGGAATTCATAGCAAGTTTGGTCAGACAGATAGCTAACTGAACATTTTTATTTATTCGCATTCCTCTGTAAATGCTAAGCTAAGAAGTTGTCAAAGTATACAAGACCACTTAAGTAATTTCCCTTATGACGACTCGTTAAATTCTCATGGGATCAACGAAAAGCTAGTCCTTGAGAAGCAAGTAATTTAATGGTGACAACAAGTCTTCTTAGGACCTTTATTCAATAGTCAGCTTCGCGTTCTACTTGCTCTTTAAAGCCAGCGTCTATAACTCCAATTTAATTGATGATCCATCTCCAAATGATGATCTTTTTATTAATTTAACCATAGAGTTCAGATGAAATTTACTTTCTTAGTGAGGTTTGAGTAAACTACTCAAATATTTCCAGTGGGTAAAATATATCCAAAATCAGTTAAACTATTTTTTTCAGTTGAAAATAATTTGCACGGGTAACAATAAACAGCTTTAACACTTCTCTTTGCCTCCATTGGGTTTTACTCTATAAGAGTTGCTTTCATTTAATCTTCTATAATAAGCTTTGTCTCCAGCTTCATACATTTTTTTACAATTTTCTAAGGAATCGCTCTTTGGTTTAAAAGTTGTCACAGTTCTTATTTATCAGTCTTAAAATCAGCCCATATCGAAATCGCAGGTATTTCGTGTCTTTTTCTGTATTTAAAAAAATATGATCCTCGATTATTTAGCGGATTTTAATTTGTTATTAATAAAAGGAAGGGTCCCTACGGGCCCCTCCGGGGCCCGGGCCCCTGGGCGCCCGCCCCAAGAGCCCAATGGATAAAACGGCACTGGTGGCACGATTCATTTTCAAAAAAATTAAATCAAATGTGTATAGTATATATGTAGTATACAGCATGCAAAATGTATATACACATCGACGTTCGTTTCACTTTATGTTTTGACTTAATTTGTTTGAAAATGAATCGTGATGCATGAAAAAAGTTATAGTGGAAGAACTATATTAACAATAATAATTAACAAAATTATAAAACACAATAAAATACCGAAAGAATGGAGAACGAGCGAACTAATTCTACTATTCAAAAAAGAAGATAACAAACAGCCAGAAAACTACAGAGGCATCATCTTGTTAAATGTATGTATACACCGTTCTTAGGCGTCAACGCCCTTCGGTATGGATCTATGGAGGAGTATCACCAAGCCGGAAGCCCTTATCCCTTCCCGTACCGCTCCTCCATAGGCCGATCAGACGCCAGTTTATTCCAGACCAAGCCGTAGACTCTATTGAGTTTTATACTACGGCGTTGGCCTTTTATAAATTTCATGACCTAGCTGAGGCTCGAACCAGCGACCGCAAATCGCAAATCCACTAAACTTGTCGATCGACTGAGCCCCAGCTAACTGGACCGTCAAGACCGACGATCTTGTTAAATACTAACCAAAAATTTACAACTAAGACTTTACAACAACTAATCAATCAGAGGATAAATTGGCTATAGCGGGATAAGATAATAAAATCTGCACTCGGATCGATTCCTACTTGGTATAGGGCAATCGAAAGTACATACCTAAAAACCCCCCTAACCAAAATTTTAGCTCCCTACGTGGCTCCAGGTATCCCCTATCGCAAAAAATGTGTTTTTTCAAAAACAATTTTTTTTGAGCGAAACTTTGCTTTAAAAGCTGTAAAAAAATTGTGAATATAGATTTTTATGCCCAAAAACATACTGATTTTTTCAGATTTTTCGGATCAAAATTGTGCTCAGGAAAAATTTTTGAATTTTTCAAAAAATTTTTAGGTTGTGTAGATAATTTTTGGCTAGCTGCAAAATAATTTTTTTGAGTGTGTTTTTTTCCGCTCTTTTGAATGGCGAAGATAGATTTGCCATTTTTTCGCCGAAAATTTCGCAAAATTCGAAAAAAACCCATTTTTTAGTGTCCTCCCTCATATTTTTAGCGTTTACTGAGCGATCCTTTGATTTAAAAAATCCTAAAATAAAATATTTTGAATTGAACATACATTGTTTTGCCCAAAATCATCCTGATTTTTTCAGACTTTTTTGATTAAAATTGAGCTCAGGAAAAATTTTTGAATTTTTCAAAAAATTTTGGTTATGTAGATAATATTTGGCTAGCTGCGAAATAATTTTTTTAGTGTATTTTTTTCCACTCTTTTGAATGGCGAAGATATATTTGCCATTTTCTCGCCGGAAATTCCTCAAAATTCGAAAAAACCCACTTTTTAGTGTCCCCCTCCCCCTCATATTTTTAGCGTTTACTGAGCGATCCTTTGATTTAAAAAATCCGAAAAAAATTTTGAATTGAACATACATTGTTTTGCCTAAAAACATTCTGATTTTTTCAGATTTTTTTGATTAAAATTGAGCTCCGGAAAAATTTTTGAATTTTTCAAAAATTTTTTAGGTTATGTAGATAATTTTTGGGTAGCTGCGAAATAATTTTTTTTAGTGTATTTTTTTCCACTCTTTTGAATGGCGAAGATAGATTTGCCATTTTCTCGCCGGAAATTCCTCAAAATTCGAAAAAACTCATTTTTAAGTGCCCCCCTCATATTTTTAGCGTTTACTGAGCGATCCTTTGATTTAAAAAATCCGAAAAAATTTTTGAATTGAACATACATTGTTTTGCTTAAAAACATCCTGATTTTTTCAGATTTTTTTGATTAAAATTGAGCTCCGGAAAAATTTTTGAATTTTTCAAAAATTTTTTAGGTTATGTAGATAATTTTCGGCTAGCTACGAAATAATTTTTTTTAGTGTATTTTTTCCACTCTTTTGAATGGCGAAGATAGATTTGCCATTTTCTCGCCGGAAATTTATCAAAATTCGAAAAAACTCATTTTTAAGTGCCCCCCCCCCTCATATTTTTAGCGTTTACTGAGCGATCCTTTGCTTTAAAAAATCCGAAAAAAATTTTGAACGTACATTGTTTTGCCCAAAAGCATCCTGATTTTTTCAGATTTTTTTGATTAAAATTGAGCCAAGGAAAATTTTTGAATTTAAAAAAAAATTAGGTTAGGTATGTAAGTAATTATTGGAAAATTTCGAAATAATTATATTCTCGTGTATTTTTTTTTTTTCGTTTTTTTGAATGGCGGGGTTAGATTTGCGATTTTCTCTCCGGAACTTCCTCACAATTCGAAAAATAAAAAAAAAACACTTTTTTGGTGTCTCCCCTCCCCATTTTTGAGCCCATAAACTGCATATCAATAAATAACGATTTTTGCTATTTTGTTTGTTATTATTTCTACTGACATGATCAGGTTTGCCGTTTTCAAACCAAAACATGCTCAAAATACAACAAAAGTTCTTTTTTGATATTTTCTCCCATATTTTAAGCACACAATCTAAGTTATACGTGACTGTTTTAATACTTTTTACACCAAAATATTTTGGTAAAACATCATTTTTTCAAATGAGTTAATAACCGATGACAAAAATCTGAAACTTTTATTTCATTTTTGAAGTTATTCTTCTTTAGGTGCGATTGGGAGTAAAATTTTTCATAAATCTGCGCGCATGCGCACACAGACAGTATGTAGATTGTTTCTAATCTTTCAAGATAGTATCTGTATCAGCGCAAATAAGGTATTAAAAGAATATATTAGTGTTTTTAGTAAATGTCTTATTTATTATAATTTTTGTGTCTTTGAATTTCTCTTCTTCTGTAGTAAGATAATAAAATATGTAGGTATAACATTTTTATCACGATACCACTCAATCTATTTGTCACCGTGTTGTGTAATTGTATCCGAAACTTACGTGTCAAAAACAGGAGACTCGGTGGTCTAGTTGTTGAGCGTTCGGTCAGAGATCGAGAGGTCCCGGGTTCCAATCCTGGACGATTCTTTTTTTTATTATTTTTGGTTGTTTTAATAAAAAAAATTTGAAAGTGGTAGATAAGAAAGTTAGTTTAATATTTAAATAGAATACAACTAACCTGTTAAGTATATTTACTTCGTTAAAATTATATAATAGAAGAATAACTTCTTACGTGCGTACAAAGTACACACACATTCATTTTAATAGGAAAACAGATGAAATACGATTATTTGATGATCCAGTTCGTAATTTACTTACTTACTTAGTCCTAAGCCTTTCTACCTTTAGGTGTAAGGCTGGTTCGTAATTTATATAGACATAATATAACCAATATCTGCGGAATATCTCTAGAATGCTATGTATTAAATGGATGATTTAATAATCAACCACACTTCAGTTTATGTAAAAAAGCTTTTCAATGATGAACTTGCTTTGGTTTTTGATGGGACATATTTACGTCGTCAGAAATGTAAAAATAATTACCAAAACCAACACAACTATATAAGAAAAGTAATGGATGATCCAGTTGGTATAAGAACTGGATCATCACTGGTATCATGAAGGAAGGTGATGTTTACATCGTGGACAGAGGTTTTAGGATGTGATACCCTACCTAAAAATCAAGGATTCAAGGTTCTTATGCCTGCCTTAGAAGCAAATGAATTTTGCTTCGTCACAAAACTGATATGGGTTTTAGAGGCAATCCATAGCATCCTTAGCAAAAAATACAAGTTCTTTCACCAGCAATTGGACAATATACCAAAAGACTTATACCAAAAGCTGCTTTATATGCTAAGATTACATGTTTCCTCAATCACACTTTTGGTAAATGCTTGTAGTGATAAATATGATGATGGATTGCAAGAGATAATAATTCGAAGAATTTTGGACTCGAAATCAAAGGAAAATACATTAGCATTAGAGGTTAAGACACAGAGATGGTTCAGGCGGCCCACTACTGCGGTAAAACTAACTGGTCAAGAAATTGATGATTTTCCGGAGATGAATGAAAGGGATCTAAAAGAATTTTTTTCCGGCGACCTACCAGTTAGGTCAAGCCAGGTACGGAGGTATTTTGCGCCATGCTTGTGACTGTGCCAACGGATTAGGAACTGTAGGGCGTAGGGTCCTGTTCTCACATTGCAGCAATCATTTATTATCTTATTAGCAATGCTAGGTATAAGTCAAAAATTATTAGACCAGCAAAAATGCTTTCAGACTTGTTTATCATACATATCAGATACTGATCCCGTAATAAACGAAGATACATAGTGACGAAGACTTAAACTAGTATTTTAATGTAAATTAGAGCATATAGTTTACTAGGTTGTAATTTTGTAATTATATATTTCATTATTATTAAAAAAAATTAAAATAAAAAAGGTTCAATATGAAAATAAATATACATATATCTATTAATTTGATCCATAAATTATAATATATAAATGATAATCACAAATCGAATAAAGGGAGGAGCAAAAATCGTTATTGTCACGTATTAATTTAATTAATGCGTGACAAATATAAAAAAAAGAGCGTTTGTTGTATTTTCAGCATGTTTTGGTCTGAAAATGGCAAACCTGATCATATCAATAGGCATAACAAACAAAATATCAAAAATAGATATTTATTGACATGCAGTTTATGTGCTAAAAATGTGAGGAGGGGGAGACATCAATACAGTATTTTTTTAATTTTTAGAATTGTAGGGTTCCAGAGAGAAAATGGCAAATCTAGCCCCATAATTCAAAAGAACGAAAGAAAAAATTTACGAAAATATAATTATTTCGAAGTTTGCCAAAAATTACTTACATACCTAAACTTTTACTAATTTTACTAACCTAAATTTTTTTGAAAAATTCAAAAAATTTTCCTGTGCTCAATTTTCCCAAAAAATCTGAAAAAATCAGTATTTTTGGGCGTAACAATGTATGTTCAAAATTTTTTTCAGATTTTTTAAATCAAAGGATCGCTCAGTAAACGCTAAAAATATGAGGGGGGACACTAAAAATGGGTTTTTTCGATTTTTGAGGAATTTCCGGCGAGAAAATGGCAAATCTATCTTCGCCATTCAAAAGAGTGGAAAAATACACTAAAAAAAAAATTATTTCGCAGCTAGCCAAAAATTATCTACATAACCTAAAATAATTTTGAAAAATTCAAAAATTTTTCCTGAGCTCAATTTTAATAAAAAAAATCTGAAAAAATCAGGATGCTTTTGGGCAAAACAATGTATGTTCAATTCAAAATTTTTTTCGGATTTTTTATATCAAAGGATCGCTCAGTAAACGCTAAAAATATGAGGAGGGACACTAAAAAATGGTTTTTTTCGAATTTTGAGGAATTTCCGGCAAGAAAATGGCAAATCTATCTTGGCCATTCAAAAGAGTGGAAAAAAATACACTAAAAAAATTATTTCGGAGCTAGCCAAAAATTACCTACATACCCTAAAAATTTTTTGAAAAATTCAAAAATTTTTCCTGAGCTCAATTTTGATTCGAAAAATCTGAAAAAAATCAGTGTGTTTTTGGACATAAAAATCTATATTCACAAATTTTTTCAGTTTTTAAAGCAAAGGTTCGCTCCAAAAAAATTTTTTTCGAAAAAACACATTTTTTGCGATAGAGGACACCTGGGCCACGTAGGGAGCTAAAATTTTGGTTAGGGGGTTTTAAGGTATGTACTTTCGATTGCCCTATACCAAGTAGGAATCGATCCGAGTGCAGATTTTATTATCTTATCCCGCTATAGCCTTTAGCAGGGTTTTCGTACTGGAAGATCGTCTACAGATGCAATATTCGTCGTAAAGCAAATTACTGAGAAATCACTAGAGTATACTTGACAGAAAAAAACTTTAAGATGTAAAGATGTAATCCATCTTCTGTATAATAGAGACTGATAGATATCATAAAAACTATTGAAAACATCTACCAAAACAACAAAATGAAAGCCAGAATAGATGGACAACCAACATAAACAGCGGACAAAGACAGGACTCATTGAGGTGATTTATGCTCTTCAATTTAATCATGGATAAAATCATCACAAGCGTCAAAAAAGGAAAAGGATACAGAATGGGATACAAAGAAGTAAAAACACTCTGTTACGCAGATAACGCAATACTGATGATAGCCCAAGATGAAGATAGTCTGCAAAGGTTAGTCCACAGTTTTAACATAAGAGCAAAAGAATTCAATAAGACAATTTCATCTCAGAAAACTAAAACAATAGTAATCAGTAAAGAACCAATCAGATGTAAAATAGAAATTGATGGCATCAGTATTGAACAAGTAATGGAAATAAAATACATAGGAATTCCACTGTCCAGCTACGGAGACGTGAACAAAGAAGGAAGAAATTAAGTACAAAAAGCAAATAGACTGGCAGGATGATATATTAACACTGAGATGAAGTCAAGAATTTATAAAGCCAGTGTAAGATCAATAATGACATATGCATCAGAAACAAGTCCCTATGCAGCAGCAACACAGAGATTACTAGAAACGGCAGAAATGAGAGAAGAATTATTATAGGAAATACGTTGAGAGATCGAAAGAGGAGTGGAGACATTGGTAGAATTACAGTCTATAAACGAATGGACACTAAATAGAATAAAAGAATGGAATAACCACATAAACAGAATGGGGAAAACATGTGTGGTCAAAATAGCAAGAGATAAATCATCAATCGGTAGAAGATTCGCAAGAAGAAGTATATGATCGCAAGAAGAAGTATCGGCCGACCTCGCAAAGATGGAGTGACAACCTTCCATAGAGGTATCAATCCGACAATGAACAAGCAGAATTGCTTATAAAGAGGAAGAAGACGAAGAATGTTGAAAAATAAATGTTAAACAACTGTATTTATGACAGGTCATCGTTGGATCAAGTGAAGAAAATACGTAAAAAATATGTTTTCCACCTACCTCTAGCGAAAGTATACTTTTCCGGACCTGATTGTAGGGAGCAAAGTTGTACTTTTCCTCCCTAGGGAGGAAAATATTTTTCCTCCCTAGGGAGGAAAAGTAAAAGTGACGTCATGGTATTTCATTCATGAAATATAACTTATTGACGCCCTGTACAATATCTATTTTCTATTACGTAAGTATCTATACATTTTAACGTTTATTTATAATACACCCTGTATTTTGCAGAACGGTAAAAACAGTAAATTGTTATTTTGATTTAACAATGTTTACATTAATAATTTGACTTATATTTGACAGTTGACAGTTATATTGTACTTACTTGTTATTATTAGTTCTAATAAATTTTGTTGGTTAGTTACATAAATAAATTAAGTAAAAATGAAAAAATGACTTGTTATTTGAGGAAGGTGGAAAAATCATATGTATAACATGGGAGTAAAGTGCCTTTTCCTCCCTTGAATGATTACTGCCCTCCGCTACGCGTCGGGCAGTAAACTTCATTCTCGGGAGGAAAAGTAGCACTTTCCTCCCTTGTTATACAAATAGCTATTTCCACCCACCTCTACCGAAAGTATACTTTTCCTGGCCTGATTGTAGGGAGCAAAGTCGTACTTTTCCTCCCTAGGGAGTAAAAGTAAAAGTTACGTCATGGTATGTCATTGATGAAATAACTTATTGACGCCCTATACCAGGGGTCACCAATTATGTTCCCCGAGGGTCAGTTTCGAAAACCTATGACATTTCCGGGGTCTGGAATTAATGCTACCTGTGTCTGATTGTTCTGATTCGGATTTTTTTGCGGATTTTAGGTAAAAAAATATCCGCTATAAAAAAAATCAGAAGGGTGAATTTTGAAGGAAATCAAAAAGGTAATTTTGAATTTCTTTAAAAAAATTGTTTCCTATGCAAAAAAAATGTACAATCTGTATGAAGTTTGGAATGAGTTTAGTGCAACTGATTCTCATTAGGGAGTTGAGATATTCATCTGTTAGCTGAGATCTGTAAGTTCATTCTTGAGAAAGCGGCTTTGCACACCATAAATTGAGCCACACAATTTCATTGCCAAACATTTTCAAATTGCAAAACACTATATTCTGAATTTAATTGCGGTCCGCACAAAACTAGCCTACGGTCCGGATGCGGACCGCGGTCCGCCAATTGGTGACCCCTGCCCTATACAATATTCCATTATCTATTATGTAAGTATCTATACATTTTAACTACCTGTATTTTACAGAATGGTAAAAATCAGTAAATTGTTATTTTGGTTTAAGAATGTTTACATTCATAATTTGACGTATATTTGACAGTTGACAGTTCTACTGTACCTACTTGTTAGTTTTAGTTCTGTAATAAATTTTGTTAGTTAGTTACATAAATAAATTATTTAAAAATGAAAAAATTACTTGTTATTTGAGGAAGGTGGAAATAGTCATTTATGAAAAAGTTCGTGAAGTATGCTTTTTGCGAACGCACGCTATATTTAGAGCACGAGCGACAACGGAGCGAGTGCTATACATCGCGTAAGTTCGCAAAAAGTACTTCACGCACAGTTCCATACAATATTTTATCTACGATAAACAAATAAAAAAAAAGCTATAACTCTTCGTCACTGAAATTCATTTCTATTCTACAATTTTTAGAACTTTGACACTTAAAAATCCTAACTACTTTCAAACCACAAAAGTGTCAAAAATGTTGTTGTAAGTCATTGCTCATATTGTCATCACCATGACAACGCGAAAGTTAAGGATATTTGATTATATGAAAGTGTGCCAAAAAACTGATTGAAAGTGTGCGAAAAAGTAAATCCCATTTAAAATACATTGTTACTTCACGCACAGTTTTTAAACCCTTCACGCACTGCTATCTATAATGACAGTTTTCACAAACTAAAAACTTATACATAATATGACATAGAGTAGATAAAATCATATGTATAACATGGGAGTAAAGTGCCTTTTCCTCCCTTGAATGATTACTGCCCTCCGCTACGCGTCGGGCAGTAAACTTCGTTCTGGGAGGAAAAGTAGCACTTTCCTCCCTTGTTATATAAATGGCTATTTCTCGCAGTCTGCAAAGTAGGTTTTCGCGACGGCGATGACCTCCTCATACGACTTATATTTCTGTCCGGCGAGTATTTTTTTAAGTTTAGAAACAAAAGAAGTTGCACAAGGCCAAATCTAGAAAATACGGTGGATGGGGCGCTTAATTCGACAAATTTGGTTGTGGCGATATCGAAGATGTGAGTCGATGTTTTGTTATGGTGGAAAAGATTTTCTTCGCGAAATGAGGCTGTTTTTTCTTCAAATCGGTGTCAAATCGGCGCAATAATTCGGTATAGTAGAGCCCTGTGACTGTAACTGTTTTTCCTTCTCCAAATAGTCGATGTAGATTACATCTTGTGAATCCCAGGATTAGGAGGCCTTCATTTTTCCAGCCGATAGGACAGTCTTTGCCTTCTTCGGAGCACATTCACCTGATAAATCCCACTGTTTTGACTGTTCCTTGGTCTATGGTGTGTACCAATGGACCGTTTGTGATTTCTTTTGACTTCTTCTCCAACGTAGTTGAAAGGTAAAGATTTTATACATGTTGCCACAAAAAACCAGTCTCATTACCGTATTGCTACACCTCGTATTTTGTCTTATTTCACCCAATATAAAAATGATTTTAGAAAAAATTATAGTATATATTATCTACATCATTATATTATTTTTTACAAATGGAATATGTGACTGATAGGTTTAGATAGTAAACAAATCATCACATTTAAACACTGTGAAATTATTTGCAATTTCACACAAGATTTGACTAGAATATTTGGTTTTGTTGTGGATATACAATATTATGCAACGAGCATTTAATGATGGTCATTATGATGCCAGTATGAGGGATAGATGTTCCCATTCTTCCCCTGTTCCAGGGTTCCCATGCATCAAAGTTTGTCCGACTAGACACCGTTAAGCTATTAAAAAAATTGCAACTTTTTTGGTACGCGTGATCCAGGCCTATAAGTTTTTTAGGATTTCATAGATTTTACTATTAGGTAATGGGTCGATAAGGTAGATGATTTAATTTTTTTAGACATTTCGTCGAAGTAAACAAGTAAAACATTTTCTGAAAAACTGTTTGCATAATTGTCAATTCTCCATTCCAAAAATTAAGAAAATACCTTTCCGTAAGTTTTTTTGCGATTTCTGCGGCAGGTAACTTTTCTGGCGTTATTTTTGATCGTTTTTATTTCAGGTTGTGTCTTAATTTTTTAATATCCCTATCGTTTTCGGTCATTTTCTTAAAAAGATTTAATTTTAAATTTGTCGGTTTGTAGTATGATAGAATTGATTCAAAAAATGACATAACCCAGACATCCAAAGTGAAAGTTATCCTCCAACACCAAATTGTTCTATATGGTCTATTAAACTATGTTTAAGCCTAAACAATGTTCTATACAGAAACGTTCTACATAAAATTTAAAACAAAAATAGTCCTATCCATAATTTTTATAAAAGCAACGGTTCCAGAGTTACGGAGGGTGAAATGTGGAGGTTTTCGATAATTTTTATATTTTTTGGGCAATGGATGATGATTTTGGGTGGTGAGGTTGACGTTTCTTCAAGGGCTTATCACTAACATACCATAGGCCACTGAAATAGCAAATCCTGTTAAAGAAAATTTCTTTCAATCAGTAAAAATATTATAAATTGCCCAAAAAATATAAAAAGTATCGAAAACCTCCACTTTTCACCCTCCGTAACTCTGGAATCGTTGATTTTATAACAATTATGTATAGGACCTTTTTTTGTTTTAAATTTGATGTAGAACATTTTTGTATTGTTTACGCTAAAGCATATTTTTAGAAATATTGACTAAAAACATAAAAAACTACAAATTTATCGATCTCTCCCCCCATCCCCCCCAAACCGGACGCTCAAAATGGTGTAACTTTGTACTGAACAATATCTGGACCATATAGAACAATTTGGTGTTGGAAGAAAACTTTTACTTTTAATGTCTGGGTTAGGCCTTTTTTGGACCAATTATAATATACTACCTCCGTAACTTTGGAACCGTTCATTTTAGAAGGATTATGCATAGGGCCTTTTTTGTTTCAAATTTAATGTAGAATATTTTTGTATAGAAGGTTGTTCATGCTAAACCGCATAGTTTTAGAAATATTGACGAAAAACTTAAAAAACTACGAATTTACCGATTTCTCCCCCCTCTCCCCCACATACGCGACGCTCAAAATGGTGTGACTTTTTTCTGAACATTATGTGGACCATATACAACAATTTGGTGTTGGAGGATAACTTTCACTTTGGATGTCTGGGTTTGGATCTAGTTATACCACAGTATGTATATAGAGGTTCCCTCTTTATATATTGTGGGTATACCATACTATTGTTTAAATATTAGCAAGCGTATGCATTTGACTTGACATTACTCATTGCATATGTGCCACCTTCAATTCAAAACGTCATCTCACGATTATGTATATTGATTAAAAATCTCTATCATAATGAAGACCATTTTGATACAGGTATTGAAATTGTAATGACATAATAAAGTATGAAAGTAATATAAAAATTATACTTAAAGATTGTTAATTGTTTTCAAAATTTCGTAAAACTTTAATTAAGTACATTAAACTTGTAGAGATAAAAAGAAAGAGATGAACAAGGAAACTGAACCAGCAACAAAACTATCCTCCATCAAAATTATAAAAAAACTAACAAGCAATGTGACAGTTGTAAATGTCGTATTTGTTATTAGGAACAGTTATATTCAATCTTTCTCGGGTAGTGTCCATTATCTCACATCACTACCTACTTGTCTCAATCTTTAATTTATAATTACATATGTCTGTCTTTTTGGTGCCCATCCTACGGTTTTAAGTATAGGTAGGTAATACAATTATTATTCTGCTCACTAGACAATTTTAATATATGTTTATTACTTATCGAAACTAATTATTTACTTACTGTTGAAAGGCATTATCCCTCTATTATTTCATTCAAAAATCACAATATAGAAATGAGTCAAACATTAATTTGATTGCACTATTTTTTATAATTTATGCAACATCATAGAAAGAACATCATAATATATAATATACCATATTATGGTTAAAAATGGCCTTGGAGGAAATATTTTCTAATGATCTATTTGGAAGTATCTTTTCATTATATTATCAAATTAATAATTGCAAGGGAGAATAGATGGAATTATGGAACGGAAACTTGATCTACATAAGTATCTTTTTAAAACTTATCTTGTAATAATCCTGACACATACATGCAATAAATCTGGCTATGATCCTCGCAGTTAATTTTATGTTTTATCTTTAAGGATTCTACAAAATACTCACCTCATCACTTTTAGAATTCGAGGAGTTTGTGGAGGAAACATTGGAAAGATTACTTTCCTGTTTAGCTTCCAATTCCTTGGCCTGTATGCGTGAAATAAAACAAATAACTTTTAACATTAGTGTGTATAATTTAGTTATTAGAAATTTTATCCAAATTAATTTTCTATACTAAATTTACAATCAAGATGCAGTAGAAATAAACAAACCAAGATACGTTAAATGCTACTACATATTAGCACTCATGAATCATAATTTACAAAGAACATATGTTACAGTTCAAGTTGATTCTCAGTTAGAGTTGACTCCAACTAGTTGGACGAGCAACTCCAGCTGAAACGAGCAGTAAAAGTTGATTTTAAAAATTTAAATCAACTTTTACTAGTTGGAGTTGACTCTTCCTGGATCGATTCAGTAAATGTTGATTATACGAGAATCTCAAGTGCATTTTTAATGAGTGTGCGTTTCTTTGTTTTGACCGTTTCAACTACTTATTAGTCCAGACTGTAACGTCGCCCCCGTTGGGTAAATTATTCTGATTCGATTTTTTGCACAAACTTACTCAAAGAAATACATCCGTATAACAATCTTATAACAAATACACAGGGTGTCACGCGGTACAGCGGTCGAAAAATTGTTTAACCAATTTCAGTAAAGTCAGTCAGTAAAGTGACTCTTTATCAAACGAGTCTGATATTACGAGCAGAGGAACAGACGCGTTCGATAAAGAGTATTGAGGTGGTGCGTACAAAATTGTATCATCAATCATAAAAACATTAACACTTACTTACAACTTTGAGGAATTTTTTTTAATTTTCGTATGACAGTAATGACAGTAATCACAGATGACTTTTGCAAGATGGCCGGTTTTGATGTTTAATCGATAGTTATCAATATTGTATACCTACCTAATTACTAAATCTGTAAAGTTTTGATTTATTTTGTATGAATATAATTGCGAAACACTACAGAATTTTACTTTTTGACATAAATTTTATTAATAATAAGATAAATTTTGTACAATATTTTTAATAATTAAAGTAAATAAATTTTAATTTCACTCAAATAAATAATCGATGGCTGCCATTGACCACTTACATTCAATCTCGGTTAATGTGATTAATTATCGCAGCAGGTAAAGTAACATTCTTCTTTCAATACAACAAAGTGTTACTTTACTGCCGAAAATGAGGGCAAATGAGTACAATAATGAATGATTTTACTGACGTTTGGCGATAAACAATGATTTTAAACAAATTCGCAAAAATGTAACTTTTTCACTTCGTACAATTTTCTTTTAGATCTGTTGGGCCTTTTTTTCTCTAAAATTGACTGTTGTCGAGTTATTAGCGACTTAAAATTTGAAAAACGCCAAAATAACCATTTTCAAGGTTTAATAAATAACTCGGTTAAAGGTAATTATTGTGAAAGTCGAGCGAGCGGCCGTGGAGTAACGGCATCATCGCTGGCCTCATACGCCAGTGCACGTGGGTTCCCTGCTAAAGACAAACCATTTTCATTTTCAATAATGACACGAGCCGTCTCACCGTGCCTCGGAGAGCACGTTAAGCAGTCGGTGCCACTGGGCTAGTGTACATCGACACTAGTTACTTGAAACAGGGTTAAAGATGTAATTGGCGCCGGAACTGCCCGAAAGGCAAAAATGCCATACGATATTATATATTATGAAAGTCAGAAACTAAAAAAAAAAAATCAAAGATTAAAGCTACCTCTATAAGATCCTGAAGAAATTTTTGTCATTATTTCATTAATAAGATATTATTTTTAATTATCAACAATGAGCGCTAACCGTGTATTGAGGCGGCCGTCAATGTGAGTGCGAGTGAGATTCACCATTGGACGGCTGGAATGGTGCATCTCTTTAGCACTCACCATTGACGGCCGCCTAATACGCACTTAGCACTCATTGTTAATAATTAAAGATAAAGCTTAGTAATAAAATAGTGACAAAAATATCTGCTGGATCTTGTAGAGGGGGCTATAAACATTGATTTGGTCACTTTCTGACTTTCATAATAATGGATTTTAACCGAGTTATTAAGCCTTGAAAATGGCTATTTTCGCATTTTTCAAATTTTAAATCGCGTATAACTCGACAACAATCAATTTTAGAGAAAAATCACCAAATACCTTTTTTGCTCAAAATAACCCAAATGATCTAAAAAAATTGTTCGAAGTGAAAAAATTATTTTTGTGAATTTGCCTAAAAAAAATGGTTTAAACAATTTATCGATCAAGGTACTGCCTGGCACCCAGTAGATTTGTTGTAAGGACCTCTTTTTGAGTAAGTTTGTGCAAAAAATTCGAATCGGAGAAATTTACCTAACGGGGGCGACGATACAGCCTAGACTAATTTGAACATATTCAGTAACATTTAATTTCTAGAATCGGCTGTTTGTGTGAATCAGAATCAACTTTTACTAAATGGCATTGGGAAGAGTATACTTTTCCTAGTTGGAGTCTACTTTTACTAGTAAATGTTGAATATAAATCTTCATACTTTTACTGAAACCAGCCGTTAGAGTAGACTCCAACTAGTTGGAGTCAACTCCAACTGGATAATCAACTTGAACTGTAACATATACATTATTTGTAAATCCCAAATCATGATTTCCAAAGTTTATACATTGTAAATTATGATTCGGGAGTGCTCCTAGTAGCATTTAACGTGTCTTGGTTTGTTTATTTCTACTGCATCCTGATTGTAAATTTAGTATAGTATGATATGATTCATGTTCATATGGTATCTTTACTTATGATTTCACTCAATTTATAATTGAGTTCCAATACTGTATGTTTATCTTTTTAATACAATTATTCCTCTGATCTTCCTCGAGATCTCGAGTTTATTGGTTTTCATTTTAATGTTTTTTTTTTCTCTTCCATTCTATTGTGAATATGAAGATCATCGAATCAATTAATCTTTTGAGCCTTATGTAGCGTTTATTCATCTTCTTAAAATTTCTTTGAGCTCAAAATTCTTTCTTTACTTTTTCATTTTTATTTTTGTATTATGTTCTTCTTCTTCATCAGCTTTTCACTTTCAAGGACCGCTGTGCATTACTCTTCTTATCCATTCATGTCAACTTCTCCTCCAGCATTTCTTTGCTCTCTTCTACTGACACGATATCATCAGCAAAGAGCATTGACCAAGGAGCCTCCTCCCTTGCCTTCGCTGCCAGTACATCAATCTGCTTCTTCAAGTGTCATCTCCACGACGGAGGTCGGCAATCATCATAGCTATTCGGGCTTTGGAGACAGCTGCTCTGAAAGGTTCATTTGATGTACATCTGTACCATTCTCTCAGGTTGTGCTGCCACGATATCCTGCGTCTCCCTATGCTTCTTTTTATGCCATCCCCTCTTTGTGAACACACACACACACACTATGCTTCTTTTTCCTTGAATCTTTCCCTGCATAATGAGTTGGAGGAAGTTGTATCTCTCTCCACGTGTAATATGTCCGAGATATTATTTTCTTCAGATCTCTTGTGCAGAGCACTTTCCTCATTTTGTAAAAATTCGCTCTAGCCTTTTCTATTTTAACATTAACCTCCTGGAAGTAATCATTTTTGGAGTTGATCATTGTTCCAAGATATGCATATTGGTCTGCTCGTTCGACATTGGTTCCGTTTATAAGGAGGCTCTCGTTATTTCTTTCCGTTTTAGATATTCTCATAAATTTTGTCTTCTTGATGTTCATTGTTAGACCGTATTCTTGTCCAAACTCTGCTATTCTGTTCACCAGTCTCTGAAGATCTTCAATATTTTCGGCTAAGATGCCAGTGTCATCTGCATATCAAATTTTGTTAATGGGAACTCCTTTCACCTTTATTCCAGCTGTTTCACCCTCAAGAGGATTTTAGGATTTTTTCCGAGTAGACATTAAAAAGAACTGGCGACAATACGCATCCCTGTCTCACAACACGTCTAATTTCAATATACTCTGACAGCTGTTTGTTAACACGTACTTTTGCTCGCTGCTTATAGTATAAATTAGATAATATCATCCTGAGGTCATTGTAGTCTATCTTCTTCAATTTCAGGACATTCATTAATTGTTCATGTCGTACTTCATCGAAAGCTTTACTATAGTCAATAAAACATACATATATATCTTGAAGTGAAAATCAATAGTATCAAAAGCAAATCATCTTGTAGTACTGATGGACTATCTATAAAAATTTTCTCTAATCTCACAGAAAATGTGTTGGAAATCCTCGTCTCACTAATTAATGATTCCTTCGAAATAGGTAAATTTCCAGAGTGCCTAAAGACAGCCATTATTATTCCTCTTCATAAGGGTGGTGAAAAATCTGATGCCTGCAACTATAGACCTGTTGCCTTACTATCGGTACTCTCCAAAATTATTGACAGACTCATTAAAACTCGAGTTATGTCCTTTATCGTTGATAACAACATTTTATCGCAAAATCAGTTCGGCTTTTTAACAAATAATTGTACCACTGATACCATGTTTGTACTACATGAGGTTTACCAAGCACTAAACAATAATCTTTATACTGTCACTGTTTTCTACGACTATGCCAAAGCTTTTGATTGTGTAAATCACGACATCTTGATTACAAAACTAAATTTCTATGGAATTCGAGGTATTTTTTTTCAATTGGTTCCAATCCTACTTGAATAATAGGAAACAACTAGTTAGAGCAAATGATACTGACTCTAGTCTCAAAAACATTGTATGTGGAGTACCACAAGGTTCAGTATTGGGTCCTCTTCTGTTCCTTATCTTTATAAATAACATCACTAATTTAAAAATCGATGGGAAACTCTTTCTTTTTGCTGATGATACCAGTATCACTTGGAGCAACTCAACTATTGCATCTCTTCATGAAACTATAACTTCGGATCTACTGAAGATAAAGACCTGGTCTGACTCTAATTTACTCTCTTTTAACGTAAATAAAACATTAGCATTATCCTATAAAGGAGCTTTTCAACCTTTGCCTCTTAATAACAGCCAGATCAGTACCGTTGATTCTGTAAAATTTCTTGGTATTTCTTTAGACAGCAACCTCAAATGGTCCCTTCATATCGATTCGTTAATTAAGAAACTTGCCTCAGCTTGCTATGCAATAAGATCTGTTTCAAGGGAACTCAATTTAGCATCTTCTAAAATAACATATTTTTCGTTGTTCGAGTCTCATCTTCGATATGGTCTTCCTTTTTGGGGTTCTAGTACAGCTGCTCAATTTGATTTTATTTTTAAATTGCAAAAAAGAGCAATAAGATATCTGTTTGGACTCAGCAGATCTACACATTGCAGAAGTTACTTCAGAGATCACGAAATTTTAACACTTCCATCTTTATATATTCTAGAAACGGTTTGTTTAATTCGTAAACACCTTCATGTCTTTCCAGCAAGGCCCAATCATCTTTACTCCACCAGAAATTCAATCTTTGACATTTATTTACCGATTCCATCCACTGAGTTAGTAAAGAAATCTATATTATATTCCGCAAAGAAACTGTACAACCATCTCCCGTTACAACTGAAATCTGCAACATCTTTCCCAAAGTTCTGTAAAATGACAAAAGCCTATCTATCTAAAAGACCATACTATTCAATCGAAGAATTTCTTAATGAATAACTAAGAAAATTGGGTTTCATACGCAGTGGCATAAACTTGTCAGTTCCTTATATTGTATTTTATTTTATTTGTTGTAAGTATGTTCAATTTGCAATTTATATAAATATTGCAATAAATTGTTTATGTCTTGGCTTTTATATATTATATACTGTACATATATTGACGATTTATCTAATTTTAGTAAATTGTAGTTGTTATTTGTTATTGATATTATGTTTTCTTTTCACTGTATGTAAGCTTTGTCCATAAAATTGTAAAAATTTTCAGTGACAATAAAGCATATTTCTATTCTATTCTATTCTATTCTATTCTAAGAGTCTTGATGTAAACCAACCGTCGTCACTGGGAAACTTTAGGTCAATCCAACACAAGTTCTTACTTTGGTGTACGCTCTCTCATACATATCCTTCATGAGCCTTACGTACTTCTCAGAAACCCATCTCTTTGACGATTAAATTTGACGATTTATGAGATATACAAAGAGTTTTTTGACCAAATTGGAAATTAATAAACATTTTCTCTTTAAAAATCGTACGCTTTGTACCAGAAAAGGGTATTTTGTGTTTCAACCCTAATCCTTTCTTATCTATCACTATAAATAGGTAGTTTGATGCTTGATATTTGCTGCTTTTATTGTAACAATACTAACACAAAATTTTAATAATTTCTACTAATGTTTACATAAGCAAATGTTTCTTACCTCGGCTTCCATTTCTAAAGCTGCATAAACAAAAAAATAAGTTTTATTTAAAATATGCGCAGGATACTATAAAATCTCTTTTAATTGATTAAATCTATAAGAAGTCGGTACTATGGGTTAGAGTTCTATACAGTATGGTGCAAATGAAAGGAATAAATTCGTTATTTCGTAAGTCGGCGACATTATTGAAAAATCCCGAAACAGGTCGATTTTTATTTTTAGATTATGATATTTTAGCATGTATTATTATATCACACGCGTGACGTCATCTATCTGGGCGTGATGACGTAATCGATAATTTTTTTAAATGGGAATAGGGGTCGTGTGCTAGCTCATTTGAAAGGTGATTCAATCCTCTATTCAGTAATGTAAACATTAATATAATTATTTTTACAGGGCGTCCTAAAACAATTTTTTAAATAAAATTAATTAAGAAAAAAAGAAGAATGTATGTAATTTATTTAATACAAAATACTTTTTACCGTTATCAGAAAACAAAAAAAGTTTATTAGAAAAATAAACATTGCTTTTCGTTTAAGTTCAATGTTCAAGCCAGCTCCCGCTAGGCACCTGCCTTCTGGAAGTTTGAACAATTAATTTAAGCCAAAAGCAATGTTAATTTCTCGAATAAACATTTTTTCTCAGTTGCCATTAAGTCATTGAAATGTAATCAACTCAAATTGGATCCCACGTGTTGGGAAATCTGTATACATTACCTTAGGGCATTATCCTGGTTGCCATGTGACCATCACAGGGCTTTTTATTGAAGTATGCACTTTTAAGGCATCTATATGATATGTAAAGGGTTTTTACCCAGATATTTTTCTTTTCTGGCTCAGCTAGCATCCAGTTTATCGAACACTGATGATAATTTTTTATAAAAATCGAAAACGTTTTGTTGTGATGTAGCCCTTCTAAGGGATTTTAATAAAATTTTATACCTTTTACAAAGGATTTTTTTCCAATTTTTCCTGTTTTCTTATAGTAGTAAATATATTTTGAATTAAATAAATTACATAGGTACATTCTTCTTTTTTTGTCATTTAATTTAATATAAAAAATATGTTTTTGGACACCCTGTATAAATAACGATGTTAATGGTTATATTACTGAATAGAGAATTGAATAACCTTTCAAATTAGCTAGCACACGACCCCTATTCTCATTTAAAAGGGACGCCCAGATGGATGACGTCACCTGTGTGATATATATGCCAAAATATCATAATTTAAAAATAAAAATCGACCCATTTCGGGATTTTTCCGTAAAGTCGCTGGTTTATGAAATAACGAATATATTCCTTTCATTTGCACCATACTGAATAAAAAAATTATACTACAAATGCGTATATACGATATAAGTTCAATATTATAGAGATACTACAATCCTTGTCACTTTAATAAAAGATAACGTTTAGTTGTAAGCTATTTTAATACCAAATTATTTTTTAGGTATAGTAATTTAGTAATGTAAAGCTAAAAACTATTTGGAAAAATGTTAGGTATATGACTATCAGATAAAAGAGGAACGACTGGGTAAGATCAGAAACAAAAGTCGAGGATATCACAATAAAAATTGTCAAAACTCAAATGGAGCTTAGCAGGCTACACTGCTAGATAAAAAGACCAACATTGGAACGCCACAATACAACATTGAAGACCATACAGATAGTCCAGAGAAATAAGGTTTTTGTCGGGACACTTGAGCAGCCAGGTTGCAAATGGATTTTTTGGGTACTATATACCTAATACATTATAAATACAAAAATGCCCGTCACAGTTCGGACGAGAAGAAACTTAGTTATTAACAAATAAGGGTCAAAAATGGCAGTTTTTTCGTTTAAATCGCTACAGGTAAAAATTGGGTAATTTTTTTTTATATTTAAATTAACGTGTCTCAGCAACGCAGGCCATTGACACGGTTACAAAAGTAAGGTTTACAGTGTGTTTAAAATTACAAGAATTAAGAAAATAAAGAATTTAAATTAAGAAATTTAGTCCTGTCGCCAGGTGGGGTACAACGGCCTCCTTTATTCAGATGGACTTACTCAAGTTTTTTTCATGTATTTTGACCCGTAGAATACGAATTTTTTGGGTAACAGTTGATCCGGATGTCGATAAGATTGTTATTGACCAAGAACTTGAGGAATTACATAACCGCGATCTCTCGCAAAACAAAACATTTTTTGGTATTTTTTGGGTCATTCTAAGCAAAACATGTTTCTACAATTTTTTTCGTAGGATGGCTAGTTTTCGAGATAACCGCGGTTAAACTTTCAAAAAATCGAAAAATTGCAATTTTTGAACCCGAATAACTTTTGATTAAAAAAATAAAATGGCCAGTCTGCTTACCGCATTTGAAAGTTTAAGTCAAATTATATCGGTTTTAATTATTTGCATTGCTAAAAATTTATTTTTTTATTGTTTAACAAAGCTATAAACACATAGTGTTTCCCGTGCCTTTACATGCATTTTAACGCATGCTACGTAGAAATATAGCCTCGATTGCACTAGTACCTATTCTACCTACTCGTTAGATTTTAAATGAGAAATCATAGAAAACATCACTCACGCACTAGGTGTTTGTAGCTTTGTTTAATAATAACACAATAAATTTTTAGCAATGCAAATAATCAAAACCGATATAATTTGACTTGAACTTTCAAAGGCGCTAAGCAGAATTGCTATTTTATTTTTTAGTCAAAAGTTATTCGGGTTTAAAAATTGCAGTTTTTCGATTTTTTGAAAGTTCAACCGCGTTTATCTCGAAAACTGAGCATCCTACGGGAAAACTTGTTAGAACATTTTTTACTTAGAATGGCCCAAAAAATACAAAAAAATGTTTTGTTTTGTGAGAAACCTCTGTTATGTAATTCCTCAAGTTCTTGGTCAATAACAATCTTATCGACATCCGGATCAACTGTTACCCAAAAAATTCGTATTCTACGGGTCAAAATACATGAAAAAAACTTGGGTAAGTCCATCTGAATAAAGGAGGCCGTTGTACCCCCCCTGGCGACAGGACTAATTACAATATCAGCAAAATGATAAAAAACAACATTTATATGGCGTAGTATAACCGAGAGTCTTTGAGAAACATTATCACATTATTAAAGTTACTATTATCACTAAGAATGGCGATTTGGTCTTCATCCAGTTTATGTTGTCTTCGGGTGTTCGTGTATAGCTGGCATTTAACTAGTATGTGTTTGACGGTGACACGAGTGTTGCAGGTATGACATAAAGGAGGATTTCCCTGGCTCATCAGGTAACCATGTGTAAGACGGGAATGTCCAATTCTTAGTCTTCTCATGACAACTTTGTCCTTTCTACAAAGTGCTGGTATTTTTAAGGCAGGTATTCTAGGTTGAATGCTATGGAGTTTTGAGTTTGTTCTATTCCAGAGGTTTTGCCAGACTCTCAAGCACATTTGGTTTACTGTATGTTGTAAATTTACACCAAGTTGTATACTCTCCATTGGAATGTCAGAACGGGATGCCTCTTTGACCGCTTGATCGGCGTTTTCGTTTCCTGTAATACCCACGTGCGATGGAGTCCAAATAATGCTAACCGATACGTTCTTATCTAACAATAGGTGGCATGCATTGTGGATATTTTGAATTAGTGGGTTTTGGGAGTAAAAGTCCTTGATGGATAGTATGGAAGATAGCGAATCAGTGCAGATTGCGAGGTTTTTGCTTTTGTTGGTTGGACAACTAAGTGCTTTCATGACAGCATATAGTTCGGCTGTGAATATGCTACAGTAATATGGAAGACGGTAGGTAGCTATAACTTCGTTGGTGTTAGTCACAGACGAACCAACTTGATCTTCGAGTTTAGAAGCATCTATGTAGATGATTGAGTCATACTGTTTGGTGTGGACGAGTTCAAGGAAGTATGACTTTAGGGCGGAACTAGGGGTTTCTTTTTTGTTATAATGTGTTGATAGACTGGTGTTTATAGTGGGCAATGTTATTGTCCATGGTGGAATGTTAGAATATGAGATTGGAGTAGTAGTTCGTAAGTCTATATTACCTACTAGTTTTTTAAGCATTTGAGAAGCTGGTATTACTGTTCTGGGTTTGTTTACTATCGTTGGTTTGGTAGAGTTGATTAATCCATTGACTGGATTATTTGGATTAGCTGATGCTTTGACAAAGTATGACAAAAGAAGTCGCTGACGGCGAATATGAGTAGGTGGTTCGTTAGCTTCGATTTGAATACTTTCAATGGGACTAGATCTAAACGCACCAAGACATATTCGAAGAGCGGTGTTTTGGATGATATTGAGGCAATTTAGTTGTAAATTGGGAGCTGACATGTATAATATTCTTCCATAGTCCATTTTTGAACGAATTAAAGATCGGTAAATTCTCAGCAACATATCTTCATCTGTTCCCCACTGATGATGCGCTAGTGATTTTAAGATGTTTATTCTTTTAAGACAGGTACCTTTTAATTCTTGAATATGATATCTCCAAGATAACTTTTTATCAAAGATTACATCTAAAAATTTTTGTTGATGAACTACTTGTAGTGGGGTGCCATTTAAAGTTAAATTAATTAAGTTGGGATTATGTTTTTTACTAAAATGAACTATTTTAGATTTTTTTGATGAGAATTTAAATCCTGTTCCTTTTGACCAACTGTGGATATCATTTAAAGCAGTTTGAATTAAGGCGCAAGTGGATGATGTGGTTTTGCCTTGAGAGAAAATTACTAGATCATCTGCGTAAATTGCATATTTGACTGGGGGTCGAATCAGTGTGCCAATATTTTTTATACTCATCAAGAATAGAGTAGTACTTAGAACCGATCCTTGTGGTATACCATTTTCAGTAAGATGTATTGCCGAGAATTTTCCGTTGGTAGAGACTCTGAAGGTTCTATTAGACAAAAAGTTATCGAGAAAGTTATATACATTACCATATAATTTCATTTTTTGAAGAGTTTCTAGAACTACCGATTTCTGAACTGTATCAAATGCGCTCTCTATGTCGAGAGATACAGCAATTAAATCTCTGTTGCTGGCGAAAGCATGTGCAATTTCATTTTGTAAGATAATTAGGTTGTCTAGTGTACAACGATTTTTCCTAAAACCTGATTGGGCTTTGTCAAAAAAACATTGCTTTTCAAGATACCAGATAAGTCGAAAATTTAGCAGCTTTTCTAAGAGTTTGCACAGTGTGCATGTCAAAGAGATTGGTCTGAAAGAGTTTACTGTGTTATACAGTGAGTCAGATTTCTTGATTGGAATAACAAGCGATTGTTGCCAAAGACAAGGAAATTCTTGGCTTGTCCATATAATGCTATATAGCTCAAGTAGTTTCGATTGTGTACTTGGATGTAGATTTTTAAGGAAAATTGAGGGGATCATGTCGGGTCCTGCTGCCGAATTTTTTAAAGTGGAAATGGCAAATTCGAGTTCTGACAAAGAAAAAGGAAGATTTATACACTCTATATGACTGGAATTTGTTGCGTAAGTTTTTTTGGATGTTTGTTGTTCTAAGGATATATTTTTACCTTTCGTTTTGTTGCTAAAATATTCAGCAATTATTTCTGAAATTTCCTGGTCATCGGTAATAACTTTATTTTCTTGGATGAGTGCAGGAATTTTATATGATGTGTTGTGTCCTTTCATTTGTCTGATTTTATTCCACACTTGAGAGGGGTTTGTGTTAGAGTTAATAGAGCTAACGTATTTTTTCCACGAATCCTTCTTGCTTTCCTTGAGAGTACGTTTCGATAAGGCTCTCATTTTTTTGAAATGTATAAGATCTGTTTCATTGCGTGTTCGTCGATATTTATTTAAAGCTTTTTTACATTCTCTTACAGCAGTTGGGCATGTATTATTCCACCATGGAACAGCTCTTTTTCTTGTGAAATTTGTATTGTATGTGCCAATGCATTGTTCAGCTGAAGAGAGTAAACAATTAGTAAAAACATCTACGTTTTTGTTTACATCATATTCAAACAAGATCTGATCGGTTTTTTCCCTAACAGTTTCGCTAAAAATATTCCAGTTCGCTTTTGAAATTTTCCATTTAATCTTAGTTTGAATGGGTTGAGAAGTATTATTAGAGATGATGATTGGGTAGTGGTTACTATTGTAAAGGTCGTCCAATGTGTACCAGGAGAGGAGAGGAGCAGAACCAGTGTCACAAATACTTAGATCAATAGATGATGTGCTACCAGATTGGACATGAAAATATGTGCTGCTACCTGTATTTAGAACATTTATATTTAAATCATTTATCACCTTTTCAATTATTTTGCCACGCGCAGATGTATATTTGGACCCCCACATAGGACTATGGGAGTTAAAGTCACCAACTAAAATAAATGGTGTTGGAAGCTGATTAATTAAATTTGTGATTTCAGTTGGAGATAGTTTGTAATTTGGAGGGATGTATAAGTTGCATATTACGATTTTTTGTGGACACCAAGCGGTTATTGCTGTAGCTTCGAGATCGGTGTCTAGATGGAATTGTTGATGGTAAACATCAGATGAAACGAATATTGATGTACCGCCACTTGCTCGTAGGTGCGAAGTTCTGATAAAATGGTAGCCGATGTAGTTTTTTAGAAAAGGTGTATGAGAATGGGTAAAGTTTGTTTCTTGGAGACAGAAAAACTCTGGGAAGAATTCAGAGGTGAGATGTTGAAGGTGTTCTAAGCGTGGATAAAATCCATCGCAGTTCCACTGGATTAGAGTGAATGGTAAAGTAAAGTGAAAGATATTATTTATTTTTGTGACTGTTGGGAGGTAAGAGAAGTATCGGAGAATGACTCGTCATCACTATGATCTGTTTGTAAAAGACACGGTATTGTTGATGTATCATTATTTTCTGCAGATTTATCATTGCATTGTTGTTTGATTTTTTTATTAATCGTGTGAGTCTATTTTTATTGTTCTTTCAGAAAGGTGTGTATACATAGAATGTAAATTGGTAAGAAGTGTGTTGATGTCGTTTGTAAACTCTAGGGCTTCATGGTAGGGGTCATTGCTACCTTTAGTATTTTCTAAAAATGCAAAAAGTTCGTTTAGAGAGAGGATATTTTGTGGATTTTTGTTGTAGTATTCAGTTATGTCCAGTCTAGTGATATCGGTGATAATAGTATCATCCGTTTTTCGCCTCTTCTTCTTGGATTTCTTATTACTTTTTAATTCATTGGGAATATCAGGAGGTTGCATTTCGGAGGTGTCAGCTAACGGAGATGTAGGAAGACTAGCTTCGTCATTAAGTGAGTCCGCAGGAGGTCTGTTTAGGCCTGTTGCTGGAATTTGAGATGACTGGTCGCTTTTATTCATGCTCGTGCTAGGTTCAATGTTAATGGGTGGGGCTTGGGTCTCTGTCTGTGTAGGAATGATGGAAGATGAAGGTCTTTTTTGACTGTTGCTTGAATTTGAGATGACTGGTCGCTTTCATTTATGTTTGTGCTAGGTTCAATGTTAGAAGTTGGGGCTTGGGTCTCTGACTGTGCAGGAATACTGGAAGATGGGGGATTGTTGCAATTATTTGCAATGTGTCCGGTTAACTTGCAGAGGAAACATTGCATTATATCTGTAGAAAGGAATATTCTATGTTCGGTGCCATCGTATGGAATAAGTAATGATGTCTGTAGTTCGTAGTTTTCAGAAGGGGAATTTATATAAACTTAACGCCTGAAACTTAATACGTGGCTGTATTCATCTCCAGGGATACCTGCTTTGAGAAACGATATGGGGGATGCTAGGTGTAAACCAAGGCTTTTTATAGCGTTTTCAGCAATTTCATGAGGAATAACAGGTGGAATATTCGAAATTAAAATTCTTTTGGTTGGAGATATAAGCCTTCGAATGTTGAGAGAAAATGTGTTGATTTGAATTAATGGGTGAGAATTTATCAATTTTTCAACTAGTTCGGAGTTAGGTAAGTAAATACATACTCTATTATTAGATATTCTAGATGCGAAGCAAATATTCTTGGCTCCAATGATACTACCAATTGCGTGAACGTAGTCATAAAGTTTTAAACTGTTTTCGGCATGAAGAACTACTGCCTGATTTTTTCTCGGAAACGATGGCCTCGGGACGGCTTTTAATGCAGCAGTGTACGATAAGTTATTGTTGGTGGTTGAGTTGGTGTTGTTTGCAGTTTGGTTTGTTGACATTGTTGGTTTTGAGCTGTCCTCGTAGTCAAAGACAACTTCTTCAGTTTGGTTTGCCATAATTATTGCGAGTCAGGAGGTTGCACCTTATTATTCAACTTATTATGCACCATAGTGGTGCAAGTTGCGAAAGTACACGTAGATACACTCTACACTTGTATACACTGCACTTTGTTTTTGTTCGGAACTAGTTTAAAAACGTAAAACAAGTTTAAAAACTATTCATAAACACGGTAATTTACGGGAACAGCTAAAACGATGTTCCTCGCTCAGGTACTCGTGTCGAACCAATTGGGTAATTAAATGTCGTATTTATAATATTTTTATTTTGGTAGATGAGCCAAGGTTTAAAATGGCACTTTTTGAATTTTCGTCCGATCCTTTTTTGTTTCGGAAAGTGCAAAATAAGACTAAAATTTCAAAAATAAAAAATGTGCTATAACTTTTGCAAAAATGGTCTTAAGTATGGTAACAAAAAATGTTGCACGAAAAGTTGAGCTAAACATTCTTTATAATGCACAAAAAATTTTAAGACGATTCGTCAATTAGTTTAAATTTTATTCAATTTGTTTATCGCAAAGAGCGTTTTTTTCGCAATGTTATTGTTCAGAAAATAATAATGACATAGCAATTCTGTGGAAACCACGTGCAAGAATAATAGCTATATTTTTAAAGTATTGAAAAAAATCATTAAAAAGTAGTTTTTATCACTCCGAAAAAAGTTTAGTAAAACAGAGTCATTTTTGTCTTCTAAACAATTTGAATAACTTTGTTAATATTGACTATAGAGTAAATCTACTTTAGGATTTCAAAAGCTGGCATTTTTATACGAATTTTCAGGAAACAACTTTTTGCTTAGGTTAATTAGGTTCAAAGTTAAACCACTTTTATTATTTAATTTGCAGTTAATTCTATATACATCAAATTCTCCTGTAACAGTGTTAGTTACCATACTACTCCAAAACGGCTTGGCTGATTTTTATAAAATTTTACACGTTTATCCTGTAGGACGTTGAAGAGGTTTTAATCTATTTTTTATACACATAAGTTATAAGGGGGGTTGCTCCCCTGACATTTTTTTTATTTTTTTTTTTTGGACAAAATTATCTATCTTAATTTTATATGATGTAGAATTAAAAAATACATACAACCCATAATTTTCACTCTTCTATCACCAACCCCTATTTGTTAATAGCCATCTATATATTTACATCTATAAAATTCTCCTGTCACAGTGTTAGTTTCCATTCTCCTCCGAGACCGCTTGACCGATTTTTATGAAATTATATATGTATATTCGGTAGGTCTTAGAATCGGTCGTAATCTATTTTTGATATCCCTGAGTGATAAGGGGAGTTCCCCTAATATTTTGTACTGTTAGGTGGGGTTGTGTGTACATAACGTACTATATAAGACTACGAGTACATACAAATTAAAAAAGTTATGATCAAAATCCATCAACAAGTTCCAGCGATATTAATTGCAGCATATATGTTTGCAGAATCAGTTTCATTTTTTGAGTGCACGTATTTTAGTAATTCCTCTCCACCGACCACGAATGAATTCCGTTCGGACGCCATTTTTAAAGCTTTATTAACCACTATGTTGAGGTTCAAAGTTTACTCAAACATTTACACATCCTATATATCAGGGGTGACCAAACTGTGGCTCGCGAGCCACATGTGGCTCTTTAAAGGATTATTTGTGGCTCTCAATCAATGTACCTGAATTACTTTTAATTTTTGAGTTTCAAAATGTCTTAAATTAGTGACAAGAAATGTAAAAGACTAAGTGTAACATCCGGACTTTGACAAGGAGACCCATTATCACCGTTGCTGTTTAATTTTTCCTTAGAATATGTAATAAGTAAAATACTATCTGATTTGACAGGGGTATTTGCGAATCGCTGATCAAAATTATTGTTTGCGTTTACTGATGATCTAGGTGCAGTCGCTCGTTCTACAAGAGACGTGAGAGAGGTGTTTTCACCAACTCGAGGAAGAAACAGTTAGTCCGGGCCTTCGAATAAATGAAGTGAAGACGAAATACATGCTAGTAACCAAAAATCCAAGACCAAGAGTTAGGCAGAACATAACTATGAATGACCACAACTTCGAAGAAGTAAAAGAGTTTAAATATCTAGGGGCGGTAATCGCAGATGACAACCGCATATAAAAAGAGGTCTCCGCAAGGATAGCCGCGGGGAATAGAGCATTATACTCCCTATCATCATTATTAAGATCTAAGTTACTAAAAAGACAATCTAAATTAAGACTTTACAAGCCAATTATTCGCCCAATGGTTACACATGGAAGTGAAACATGGACTCTACATCAGCGGGAAATAAAATATGCTGCTGGTCTTTGAAAGGAAAGTTCTCAGAATCAGATTGAAAAGCCCTCAAATGAATTGACAGGAGCGTGGAGAAGGTGCCGCAAAGCTGAATCGGTTACTGTGGATGGTATTGAAAACATCGTTAGACATATATAAAAGCTAAGATAAGATGGCAGGTTGTGTGGTAAGATTAGAGGAAGACAGAGTGTTAAAGACAGTGTTATGTGAGAAAAGGTAGAAGATCAGTAGGCCGTCCCAGAAAAAAATGGAAGGATGATGAAGAATCGAATTATTCCGAAATAGTAAGGGCTGCTTATAGAATTATTTGCATATTTAAAATAACGATGTGAACCATTTTATTCACTTTAAAATTAGTGAAATCAAAAAACTGAGAGAAAAATTGAATATCATGAAACTACAAGAAGAAGAAAAATTGAATACCTTTTTTACACTTTTTAAATAATTGTTTAATTGCGGCTTACGAAAAATTTCAAATTTTGAAAAATGACTCAGACTATCATGGATCTTGGCCACCCCTGCTATATATCTTCAACTTCAAAATGGCTCTAGTTAGGTTGCTTAATTGTTATAAACAAAGTAGCCGTCAATTAAATAAAAAAAGTGGCTAACTTTGACCGTAATTAACCTAGGCGAAAAGTTTTCTTTGAAAATTCGTATACTTTCGTATTCGTACCACTTTTTCAAATTCCATTGTAGTTTTAGCCTACAGTCAATATTAACAAAGTTATTCAAATTGTTTATAAGCCAAAAATGACTCTATTTTAGTAAAATGTTTTCTGAGTGATAAAAATGAATTTTTAAAAGAATTTTTTAAATGCGTTGAAAATATGACTATTCTTCTTTCATGTTGTTTTCACAGAATTGCTGTATCGTTATTATTTTCTGAACAATAACATTGCGAAAAAAAGCTCTTTGGGATAAACAAATTGAATAAAATTTAAACTAATTGACCCATCGTCTTAAACTTTTTTGTGCATTGTATGGACTGTTTGACTCAACTTCTCGTGCAATATGAAAGTCCTAAATTCATTTTTGCAAAAGTTATAGCAAATTTTTTATTTTTGAAATTTTAGTTTGATTTTGCAATATCCGAAGCAACAAATAGTCGGACCAAAATTCAAAAAACGCTATTTTAAACCTTGGCTCACCTACTAAAAGACAAATATTATAAATAAGACATTTAATTATAGTCTGGGCTGATTATCGGAGAATAGGCCATTTTTGGGAAAAGTTATTTACCAGCAATTTTATTGCTGGAATCGAATCTTATGATTGTATATATTAATAATATAGATATGCAAAGTCCGCAGATAGTGTGCTACTTTTTTTATAAACAAAATGGCGCCCGAAAATCGTGTTTTTTTCAATTTTTGCTCTATAACTCCAAAGATTTTAACTTTAGACCAAAAACACTCAAATAAAAATTCACCGCAATTAAATTCTGCATAGAGACGTGTTTTTTCCGATTTACTTCGACGAAAACTTTCCCCGAAAAAGCGGGTTTTTCCAACAAAATCTTTAATTTTCAACTAAACTTTTAGATAAGTAGTTGTTAATCAATAATTAAATAACTTGGTAACGTAAAAGCCCTTTCCGTATATATTATAATTCCAAAAGCCGATGGAAATTGAATGAACAGTTTAGCAACAATTGAAATGTTAATTAAAAATTTACGGTGCTATAATAACGACAATAATTATGATGCATAAGAATAACTATGATTTTTTCATAAAAAGACACTATACCTATCTAATGTACTTTACAGAATTGAAATTGGACTATTTAAGCGGCCTCAGAAATATTTTAAAATTATAAACAATTTTTTGGCTTATAAACAAATAGAATATCTCGGGAAATATTAAACCAAATTAAATTGTGAAAACGGTATTCGAAAGACAGTGGCAGGACCCTTCTTTTAAAATAAAAACGTTTAATTATGACAAGTGGTTCCTGAGATACAACCGGTCAAAGTTGACCGAAATTTACGGCAAAGATATAAACAATAGGATCATAATTTTCAAACCATCACCTTTTTATTTTTGTCCTCTTTCTCCACACCAATTTTCATATCTTTAAAATCCTCATACCATATATTATTATAATAAAAACTATCGATAATACGTGTGAAAATTGCCAAAAATAGCAAAATTCCAATCAAAAATTAGGTTGGAGAAAATGTAACCCTCAAAGTTCAAAATCGGTATACGTTAAAAACAATGCATTTTCTCGGGTTCCCATGGAGCAATTTCCTTCATTCTTTTTTTGTTCCCAAGTAACTCGAGTAGAGCCATCGAACTAACGCATTATTAAATGTCAAACTTGCTTTTGTTTGGTTATAATAAATTAATTTATTTATTATAACACAATATTTTAATTTGTTTAAATAAAAATTGTTTAAATAATTATACAGCTTTCAAATGAGAATATTTATGTTTTTAACTTTAAAAGGTACACTTGTAGTAAGTTTATCTAAAAAAAAGCCTACAACTGGAAAAAATATGTAATTTTCTGTTCTTATAAATAAATTAATCTATTCTAACAAAACAAAAGCAAGTTTGACATTTAATAATGCATTAGTTCGATGGCTCTATTCAAGTTACTTGGGAACAAAAAAGAATGAAGGAAATTGCTCCATGGGAAACCGAGAAAATGCATTTTGTTAAGGTATACCGATTTTGAACTTTGAGGGTTACATTTTCTCCAACCTAATTTTGGATTGGAATTTTGCTATTTTTGGCAATTTTCACACGTATTATCGATAGTTTTTATTATAATAATATATGTTATAAGGATTTTAAAGATATGAAAATTGGTGTGGAGAAAGAGGACAAAAATAAAAAGATGATGATTTGCCGTAAATTCCGGTCAACTTTGACCGGTTGTATCTCAGGAACCACTCGTCATAATTAAACGTTTTTCTTTTAAAAGAAGCGTCCTGCCGCTATCTTTCGAATACCGTTTTCACAATTTAATTTAGTTTAAAATTTCCCGAGATAATCTATTTGTTTATAAACCAAAAAATTGTTTATAATTTTAAAATATTCCTGAGGCCGCTTAAATAGTCCAATTTCAATTCTGTAAAGTAAATTAGATAGGTATAGTATCTTTTTATGAAAAAATCATAGTTATTCTTATGCATCACAATTATTGTCGGTATTATAGCGACCGTAAATTTTTAATTAACATTTTAATTGTTGCTAAACTGTTCATTCAATTTCCATAGACTTCTGGAATTATAATATATACGGAAAGGGATTTTACGTTACCAAGTTATTTAATTATTGATTAACAACTACTTATCTAAAAGTTTAGTTGTAAATTAAAGATTTTGTTGGAAAAACCCGCTTTTTCCGGGGAAAGTTTTCGTCGAAGTAAATCGGAAAAACACGTCTCTATGCAGAATTTAATTGCGGTGAATTTTTATTTGGGTGTTTTTGGTCTAAAGTTAAAATCTTTGGAGTTATAGAGCAAAAATTGAAAAAAACACGATTTTCGAGCGCCATTTTGTTTATAAAAAAAGTAGCACACTATCTGCGGAATTTGCATATCTATATTATTAATACATACAATAATAAGATTCGATTCCAGCAATAAAATTGCTGGTAAATAACTTTTCCTTGTATTTTGCTAATTAGCCCAGAGTATTACCCTATTTTTACCTGTAGCGATTTAAACGAAAAAACTCTCATTTTTGACCCTTATTTGTTAATAACTAAATTTCTCGTCCAAACTGTGACGTGACGGGCATTTTTGTATTTATAATGTATTAGGTATATAGTACCAAAAAAAAAACCATTTGCAACCTGGCTGCTCAAGTGTCCCGAACATGGTATATTTTTGCCTTATTTCCCTGGTGTAAAACTACACAGATGAAATGGGTAGATGACATAAAAAGAATCTGTCTCTAGTTCCTTCCCTCCTTATGGAGTATTGAGCGCTCTTGCGTTTCTTAACCATAAGTAAAAGATGGCGGATTGGCTGGATCAGCGCATCCTCTTCTGTTTATTATTTTGAAATGTCTTCTACAAGTGTTTTCCATTACTCCCTATTTCTCGCTCTCTGTTTGACTTTTCTCCATTTCAAGCCAATTCTTTCATGATCTTTCGTTACAGTTCTTCTCCAGCCATTATCCGGTCTTCCTCTTCCTCTTCCTCTTCTTCCGTCTAATTTGTATTCGATGGTGTCTGGTTATATTATTTTGGTCTTTCCTTAAAGTATGTCCAATCCATTTCCATTCCTTCTTTTGATTGTGACTGTTTTTTTCTCTTGTTTTGTTTTTTCCATAGTTTTACGTTTAGTATGGTATAACTAGACCCAAACGCAGACATCCAAAGTGAAAGTTATCTTCCAACACTAAATTGTTCTATATGGTCCACATAACGTTCAGAGAAAAGTCACACCATTTTGAGCGTCGGGTTTGGGAGGAGTGGGGGGAGGAATCGGTAAATTCGTAGTTTTTTACGTTTTTCGTCAATATTTCTAAAACTATGCGGTTTAGCATGAACAACCTTCTATAGAAAACTGTTCTACATTAAATTTGAAATAAAAGAGGCCCAATGTATAATCCTTCTAAAATTAACAGTTCCAAAGTTACGGAGGTGGTATAGTATAATTCGTCCAAAAAAAGGCCCAACCCAGACATCCAAAAGTTTTCCTCCAACACCAAATTCTTCTATATAGTCCACATATTGTTCAGTAAAAGTTATACCCATTTTGAGCTTCGGGTTTGGGGGAGAGATGGGGGAGAAGTCGGTAAATTAGTAGTTTTTTTTTTTAAGTTTTTCATCAATATTTCTAAAACTATACTTTAGCGTAAACAATGTTCTATACAAAAATATTCTACATAAAATTTAAAACACAAAAAGGTCCGATACATAATTGTTATAAAATCGACGGTTTCAGAGTTACGGAGGGTGAAAAGTGGAGGTTTTCGATACTTTTTATATTTTGTGGGCATATTTTACCGATGAAAGAATTGTAAATAAAATTTGCTATTTCAGTGGCCGATGATATGTTAGTGATAAGCCCTTGAAAAAACGTCAACACCACCACCCAAAATCATCATCAATTGCCCAGATAATATAAAAAGTATCGAAAACCTCCACTTTTCACCCTCCGTAACTCTGGAACCGTTGATTTTATAACAATTATGTAGAGGACCTTTTTTGTTTTAAATTTTATGGAGAATATTTTTGTATAGATCGTTGTTTACACTAAAGCATAGTTCTAGAAATATTGAGGAAAAACGTAAAAATACTACTAATTTACCGACTTCTCCCCCATCTCTCCCCCCCCCCCCCAAACCGGACTCTCAAAACGGTGTAACTTTTTACTGAACAATATGTGGACCATATAGAACAATTTGGTGTTGGAGGAAAGCTTTTACTTTAGATGTCTGGGTTAGGCATTTTTTGGACCAATAATTATACTATACTACTTCCGTAACTTTGGAACCGTTCATTTTAGAAGGATTATGCATAGAACCTTTTTTATTGCAAATTTAATGTAGAACATTTTTGTATATAAGGTTTTTCATGCTAAACTGCATAGTTTTAGAAATTTTAACGAAAATCGTAAAAAAACTACGAATTTACCGATTTCTCCCCCTCTCCCTCCCAAACCCGACGCTCAAAATGGTATGACTTTTTTCTGAACATTATATGGACCATATAGAACAATTTGGTGTTGGAGGATAACTTTCACTTTGGATGTCTGGGTTATGCCATTATTTGGATCAATTGTATCATACTTAGTCTAAGAGCTGGGAGCGGATTTTGTGCGTGATAAGTAATATGGAAAAACTATACGGGGATATGTTGAATTAGTTGTATACATGACTTTCACCAACGGCCGGAAACCAGAGTTGGGGCCGAGGGTAGTTATAAGGGGTCAAAGTCGCGGATTTTATTATTTTTTTTATGACGCTCATGATCGAGATAGTGCACCAAAATTTGGGAATAAGTAGGTCATGATGTAACTAAGTAAAATCTCTAGGGGCGGAACGCTGCGTGGCCGACAAAGGGGTGGGGGTAGGGGTGAATATAAAAAATATAAAGGGTTTTTTGCGACGTTCGTGATTGAGTTAGTGCACCAAAATTTGGGTGTAAGTAGAACATGACATAAATAATTAAAATCCCCAGAGCCGGAAACCAGAGTGAGGACGGAAGGTAGTTAGTTATAAGGGGTCAAACTTCCGTTTTTTATTACTTTTTTTTGTGACGCTCATGATCGAGATAGCGCGCCAAAATTTGGGAATAAGTAGGTTGTGACGTAACTAAGTAAAATCTCCAGGAGTGGAACGCTGCGTGGCCGACAAAGGGGTGGGGCAGGGGTGAATATAAGAAAATATAAGGGGTTTTTTGCGACGTTCGTGATTGAGATAGTGCACCAAAATTTGGGAATAAGTAGACCATGACATAAGTAAGTAATATCTCCAGAGGCGGAAACCAGAGTGTCGGACGAGGGTAGTTATAAGGGGTAAAATTCGTGGTTTTTATTATTTTTTTTGGCGCTCATGATGGAGATAGTGCACCAAAATTTAGGAGTAAGTAGGTTATGACGTAACTAAGTAAAATCTTCAGGGGCGGAATGCTGCTTGGGGTACAAAGAGGTGGTAGGCAGGGGTGAGTATAAAAATATATGGGGGTTTTTTTGCCGTTCGTGATCGAGATAGTGCACCAAAATTTGGGAATAAGTAGATCATGACATTATTAAGTAAAATCTCCAGGGGCGGAATGCTGCGTGGGAAACAAATGTTATGCCGGGCCACAAAAAAAATAATACACACTGAGACTTTGACCCCCTAAAACTACCCTCATCTCCAACTCTGGTTTCCGGCTCTGGGGATTTTACTTAGCTAAGTCATGGTCTACTTATTCCCAAATTTTGGTGCACTATCACAATCTAGCACGTCGCAAAAAACCCCTTATATTTTTTATATTCACACCTACCCCCACCCTGTTATCGGCCACGCAGCGTTCCACCCCTGGAAACTGTATTTAATTACCTCATGACCTACTTATTCCCAAATTTTGGTGCACTATCTCGATCATGAGCGTTACAAAAAACATAATAAAAACGGCGATTTTGACCCCTTATAACTACCCTCATCCCCAACTCTGGTTTCCGGCTCTGGGGATTTTACTTAGTAATGTCATGATCTACTTATTTTCAAATTTTGGTCCACTATCTCAATCACGAACGTCGCAAAAAACCCTTTATATGTTTTATATTCACCCCTACCCCCACCCCTTTGTCGGCCACGTAGCGTTCCGCCCCTATAGATTTTACTTAGTTACGTCATGACCTACTTATTCCCAAATTTTGGTGCACTATCTCGATCATGAGCGTCATAAAAAAAATAATAAAATCCGCGACTTTGACCCCTTATAACTACCCTCGGCCCCAACTCTGGTTTCCGGTCGTTGGTGAAAGTCATGTACACAACTAATTCAACATATTCCCGTATAGCTTTTCCATATCACGCACAAAATCCGCTTCTATCTCTCCGACTAACTAGTTTGTTATTTTATCCAGTCAGCATATTTTTAGGATTTTCTCAACGATTTATTTATAAAGGTTTGTAATTTTTTTGTTGTTGTGTCTTCCTGTCTCCAAGATTCTGCGCCATAATATACTCTTAATACAGCTATTAAATATTTTGATTTTGATTAATTCTGATATCTCGCGTGCGCTCCAGATTTTCTTTAAGGAGTTATATATAAATGTTGTGCCTTTACTATTATTTTTTCTACATCTGATCCACGACCGCCATTTTTTCCATGATTGATCCCAGATAGGTAAAGTTATTTACCTCCTCTATTCGTCTTCTCTTTATTTCAATTTTAGTTTCTTGGTTGTTTTTTAAGAGTTTCGTTTTTTTGTATTTCGCAACATTGTCGATCTTCTTTGGCATATGGTTGCTATGTTCGGTTAGGAGACAAATGCCGTCTGCAAACTCCAAGTCCTCCAACTGGTTATGCAAGTTCCACCTAATATCTGTTTTTTGTCGTTTATTTTTCTTCATAATCCAGTCCGTTATTATTAGGAGTAATATCGGAGACAGTACGCATCCTTGTTTAACTCTACTATTCTACTATTTTTCCCGCATGTTCCAGTCTGGCTCTATACAGGGTGTTTGGTAAAGAATGGGCCATAGCTTAGCCTTATATTCCTGAGGTTAAAATAGGTCGATTTAAGCTAACTTACCTTAGTACAAAAGTTGATAATAACCTAAATACAGGGTGTCAAAGTTAAACTTTAATTTTATTTATTTTTGAATATTTCCTGACAGGCATGGGACAACAACACGAAATTTGGTAATTGGTGCTGGTATTATACAGTCTACTAAATTATGCTAAACAAACGTTTCTGGCTACTACCAGAGGCGTACAACGGGGGAACGTGAATGGTTGACCCTTCCCAAATTCTACGCCACTGGTGGAATTGCTATTTTAGTGCAATTTTTTGATTCTCCAATATTTTATATGTAAAAACTATACTCTTCATTCGTAACGATAAAGCCATTCGTTTTCGAGATATTTGAAGCTAAAAACGAAGGAACATAATACATTAATCAAAATAAGTGTGCCTTTTCATTTTTAACTTCAAATATCTCGAAAACTAATGACTTTATCGTTACGAATGAAGGGTATATTATTTGCATAGAAAGTATTGGAGAATCAAAAATTATGCTAAAATAGCAGTTTCATCAGAGGCGTAGAATTTGGAAAGGGTCAACCATTCACTTTCTCCTGTCGTACGCCTCTGATATTAACCACAAACGATTATTTAACATAATTTAGTAGGCTGTACAGTACCTACACTTTCTGCCAAGTACCATAAGGATATGTCAAATAGTTTTATAGTACCGGGCACACATAGTTCTTAAAGTTTTAAATAAAGAATAAATTATTAAAAAAAAGAATACTCTAAAATAATTTGACATATCGGTGTGATACTTGGCAGAAAGTATAGGCACTGTACACCCTACTAAATTATGTTAAATAATCGTTTCTGGCTACTATCAGAGGCGTACGAGAGGGGAAAGTGAATGGTTGACCCTTCCCAAATTCTACGCCACTGATGAAACTGCTATTTTAGCATAATTTTTAGATTCTCCAATTCTTTCTATGCAAATAATATACTCTTCATTCGTAACGATAAAGTCATTAGTTTTCGAGATATTTGAAGTTAAAAATGAAAAGGCACACTTATTTTGATTAATGTATTATGTTCCTTCGTTTTTAGCTTCAAATATCTCGAAAACTAATGGCTTTATCGTTACGAATGAAGAGTATATTTTTTACATAGAAAGTATTGGAGAATAAAATAATTGCACTAAAATAGCAATTCCGCCAGTGGCGTAGAATTTGGGAAGGGTCAACCATTCAAGTTCCCCCGTCGTACGCCTCTGGTAGTAGACAGAAACGTTTGTTTAACATAATTTAGTAGATTGTACAATACCAGCACCACTTACCAAATTTCGTGTTGTTGTCCAATGCCTGTCAGGAAATATTCAAAAATAAATAAAATAAAAGTTTAACTTTGACACCCCGTATTCCGGTTATTATCAACTTTTGTACTAAGATAAGTTACCTTAAATCGACCTATTTTAAGCTCAGTAATCTAAGGTTAAGTTATGGCCCATTCTTTACCAAACACCCTGTATTGCTTGTAGAATAATCTGATCAGATTGATGTATTTCATCGGTAGTCCGTATAGTTTTAGAATCTTCCACATTATTCTCTGTTTATACTAACGAAAGCCTTTTCAAAGTCAATAAACATTATAGTTATATCTGTTTGCTATTCGCTAGCTTGTTCTAAGATAATTCTTAGAGTACAAATATGGCCGATAGTGGAGCGTTCAGCGCGAAAGCCTGCTTGGTTGCTCCTTAGTTTCTTTTCTAGCTCTGGCTTCAGAGCAACAACGAGCTGCTGAAAAGAATGGGGACTGAGAGAGAGCTCCTAAATATTGTAAAAATCAGAAAAACGAGTTATCTAGGACATATTTACAGAGGAGAAAGATACAACTTTTTACGACTCATAAAGAAGGGAAAGGGAGTCCGGTCCTGGAAATCGAATGTGAACAACGTGAAAAATTTAGCTCTCATAAAAATAAAAAATTAAGTGGTATAAACAAATAATAAAATATTAAAAATAAGCTACATAGTTAAAGGAAAGAAGCAACGCAAAAACCTTCAGTAAAAAACTGTAAGTTAATGCATGCCTAGATTAATATTCATAAAATCAAAAATCCAGTACCTAATATTTAAGCATATAATCAAAAACTAATTAAAATAAACCACGAACAAAAAACTTGTCGAGAATAGATTAAGACCAGCCATTTAGCAAAATTAAACATAAAAGTCTTTGGAAAATTTAATCAGGTGAAAGATAAATTAAATTAAACTTGGTAGGCAGTGTTTTCTCTAAACCGTCGAGGTGGAAGGCACTGCCTGACGCCAACTTTATATAAAATAAGGTTACGGGCTTAGAGTATGAAAAATTTTTAGAGAGAAAAAATTTTCCATGCTCTAAGGTTACGGGTACAATCCCACTCGAATGAACAATAAAAGGAACAAACCGGAGCATGATAATTCGTTTGACGAAGAGGAAGCATTTAAGAAAAGTAAGTCAACAATAAGTACACCACCCCAAAAAGACGACAAGGAAAAACAAGAAATGGATGAAATAAAGAAAATATTAGCAGAAATGAAGCAGGAGATTAAAACAGAAATAAATAACTTAAAAACAGAAATATAAATAACTTAATGAAGAAATAAATAATATAAAACTAGAAATCCAAAAAATGAAAAATGAATGGACTAAGGAAAGACAAGACTTGAAAGAAGAAAATGAATTGTTTAAAAAAGAAAATAAAGAGATAACAGAAGAAATAAAAGAACTTCAACGAACAATAGAAATAATGGATAAAGACAAACGGAAAAATAATTTGATAATTAGTGGGTTACAAATAGATACTGACGATTCAACAGCAGTGAAAGAAAGAGCAACAAATATGATTGGAAAGTATTTAGGAGTAAATATTAATATTAAAAGAGCATGTAAGATTGGAATTAGAACATGCTTACTAGAACTAGGAAACGAAGAAGAAAAAACAGCCATTTTACGAAATAGGAACAAACTAAAGAATGTTGAACCCAAGAAAATATGGATAACAGAGAATCTTACAAAAAAATAAAGAGAAAAAATGAAATATCTAAGAGACAAAGCAAGGGAGATGAGAGATAAAGGAAAAACAGTGAAAATTGGGTACAACAAAATTACAGTGGATGGTAAGGAATGGAGATGGAATTACAATGAGGAAAAAGTAGTGGAGTTAGTGAAGAGACGAAGTAGAGACCAGACAAGGATCAGAAAACAAGGAAATTACGAATACACTGGAGAATTAAAATAAAAGAATAGCCGTGATTAGTGATAAGATTAGGTTTAGGAATTCAAATGTTAAACATAATAATAGAAATATGATGGGTGGTGGAAATATTGATAGTACAGGTAGTATAAGTAGTAGTAGTAGTAATAACAATAATGAAAAATCAAATACTAATTTCGTAAATGACGAATCAGAACAAATAGGAATAGCAACATGGAACGTGACCTCTCTAAATGAAAAGGAAATAGAAATAACTAAAGAAACTAAACCCAAATCCGACACCTGAAAGGGTATAAGGAAGGGGAGAAATAAAGAAAGAAAGAAAGGAAGGAAGGGAAAGTGGAAGGAAGAATAGGTTCAGGAAGAAGAAAATTTTCCTGGCTGAAGAATGTAAGGGACTGGACAGGCATGGATACAGATTCGTTACTAAGAACCGCTCAAGATAGAGAATAATTTGCTGTAATTACAACCAACCTTCAGTAATGGAGAAGGTATCTTAAGAAGAAGAAACAAAGTTTGCAGTACGGTACCTGCGTAAAAAGCACAATTGGATATTCTTAATTGCAATTTAATTCCTTTATCGTCATACGTAAATTGAAAAGTTTTATTTAAATCACAGCACATCGACTTTTGCGCGGTATTTTTAGGACTCTTAATAAATTTCGTTCAACATCAATTTTGCAGTAAATTTAAATATCCTTGATAAAAGTTTAACCATTATATTTGTTTAATTACAAACAATAAAAATGTTCATTATTAGGTTATTTATTTGTAATAAATCATAATCAATCAGATTCAATGAGTTTCTTTATAACACGTAGGTGTTCCGATTCAAATCATATTGAAACGACGCCAAAAACTTCAAAAAACGACGTCAAAAAGTGTTCTAAAAAAATAAACAATACTTTCCATTATATGTAAAATATATCATCACCCAGCCCTTTGAGTTCACTGCTGGACATAGGCCTCCCTCATTTTTGTCCATTGTGCTCTACTTTGAGCACTTTGCATCCAATTTCTAGACATTTTCTTCTTTCTTCTTTCTTCTTTCCTCTACTTCTTTTGTCCAATCTCGACCTCCACTCAAGTAATCTCTTCGTCCACCTCCCATCACTGATTCGGGCGACGTGTCCGGCCCAGTTCCATTTCAGGGTGGCAATTCGGGAAATTACATCGGTAACTGCTGTTCTTCGTCTTAAGTCTTCATTTCTAACTTGGTCACGAAGCGATATACTCAGCATTTACCTTTCCATTTTCCTCTGAGCTATTTGCAGCGTTTTAGAAGTCGTAGCTGTCAATGTCAAAGTTTCGGCACCATAAGTCATCACAGGCAACACACATTGGTCAAATGTTTTACGTTTTAAAGAAATTGGTATATCGCTTTTAAAGATGTCTTTGAATTTTCCATAGGCTGCCCATGCTAGGTTTATTCTTCTTCGTAGTTAGCATGTTTGGTTGTCTCTTGTGATCTTTATTTCGTGTCCAAGGTATATGTATTTTACACTAGCTCTACTAGTGTCTCCAATATTGATATTTCCGCTAAGTAGTAGGTTTGCCATGAATTTTGTATTGGAGATGTTTATTTTAAGATCTACACTGGTACACACTAACTGAAGTTCACGTAGCACTGTAAATAATATCTCCATGAGGTTGTCACAGAACAAAACTATGTCGTCTGCGAATTTTAAATTTATTAATCTTCTACCGTCAATGTTAAGGCCTCTCTCTTCCCAGTTAAGTTTTTTACAAAAACATAAGTTTTTTACAAAACCATTAGTGTGTCAATTTGAAAAGGTGCCACCCTCTATAATTTGGACTCTATAGAAAATCTAAAAATATTCAAAAACGCGTCAAATTTATTTGTGAGTGGGACATTTTATAGACCAGTTCTCAACTAAATAACATCAATCTTCTAGCGGGAGCGAATACAACACCCAAAATCTTTAGTGGAAAGGGGGGGTTGAGTAATACCTCATTTTAAAGCTCGTTGAACTACCTTTTAAAATATACCACATACATTCTATTTATTTCAGTACTTTTGGAAAAATCTTGGACTCAATACACCAAAAAAAATTTGGACTTCTCAACTCGATACTTAATATCTTTACGGTTTTACTTGTAAAAGTACTGAAAAGAAATATAATGTATTTTGTATTTCTAAAAAGGTAGCTGAACGTCTTTTAAAATGAGGTATCGCTCTATCCCCCTTTTCATGAAAGAATTTGGGGGTTGTGTCCGCCCCCGCTAGAGAGTTGATGTAATTTAGTTGAAAATTTTTTGCTCAATTAGAAATCCAATGAAATCAATTAATTTGTGGTCATCTGATTGAATACAACCAATAAAACCAACATTATACTGAAAACAGATCCCATGGGCTGTTTTCACTCAATCATGTAGCTATGGATACCCAGGGCCGTCTTAAGCATACACGGCGCCGGGGTGCAAGACACATCTTTGCGCCCCCTTTCCTCAGAAGATTATATAGGTTATAGGTACGCTAAAATTAAAATTAATTATGTTTGCTTTATTTATTTATATATTAAAAAACATGGTTTCACTATTCAAATAAGGTCAATAGTATATTATACTATATTATCAAAGTCAACTTTTCTTGCTTTTAAGTTGGTAAACGTTTTTATTATTTCGGTAATATCTATTTTTACTTGCTTTTCTATATTTATTAAAGCCAGGTTTGTTAATCTGTCTTGGCCTATCGTTGAGCGCAGATAATTTTTGACTAATTTAAGTTTAGAAAAAGACCTTTCTACTTCAGCTACTGTTACTGCAAGTGTTAAATATATCGTTAGACATGTAGAAAGATTTATAAAAAATATTTTTAACAATTCTAACTCATGGAATAGATCTTCACCATCTTTATCAGATATATTTCCATGCCCTAGTTTTTTTTTGTAAATTTAAACATTGTGTTTTTTTTTCGGAGTCTCTCCAACTCAATATATTTTCCAAGAAAGAAAAATTATGATTATGTTCCCTCAACATTTTAAATCTTTACTTTAATTTTGCAATGGCAATATCCAATAAATAATAATGGAAGTTTACTTTAAAATTTTATTTTGTGTCTAAAAGAGGCTCGTCTGCAGCCTCGTAATTGAAATATTTTTTTCGGGGACGTGGACGAACAGTTTCAGAAAATTTAGTTTCACAATCTAGTTCTTTAGCAATTGATACGGAGTCAATTAATATTTTCTCAAACGCAATGGCAGTGTGGTTATTGGCTAAATATTTACTCAAGCATATTGAGAGCTTCCGAAATAATAATATCGCTCGTTTGCAAAGTTTTGTTGATAATATTAAGCTTTACTAAAATATTGTACCATGTCACGACAGAGCAGATAAACCTAAAGTTCTTTTAGTCGAGGAAATAAAGCTGGAAAAATGGCAAAACCTCGCAATTTTTTCGTCCAGCATCGATTTGTACAAAAATTTGGGATTAATCTCATTTCACCCTCTAGTTCATTTTCTATATTGAGCTGTTGTACGCTTTGGGTTTTTTAAGGGTGAAAACCACCCCTAACTGTAAAAAATTATAAAATAACATTTTAAATTTTAATATTGTCGACATTTGCTTCTTATTAGTTACATAATGATTGTTTTGTGCTTTAAGATATAATATAATAATATTTCAACCCTTAAAACCACCCTTGTTGGAGCTACATATGAAAAGTTTACTTATCCTAAAAGAATAATTTCGGTTTGCATCAATTTACATAAAAATTAAGGGTTAGGGTCATCTTACCCTGTACTTCATATTCTATATCATGCTCAAGGGCGTTGATTATTTTTAGGGGTGTAAACTACCCTTATTGTCAAAAACTTTATAAAGACATAGTTATAAATAAATCAATACTTTTTGAGTTATTAAAGATCAAATATTTTAATTTTTTTTTCACAAAAATTAAAATATTTGATCTTTAATGACTCAAAAAGTATTGATTTATTTTAATAACATTATATAACAAATTTTGCTTAGAATTTGTCCCTCTATCGATTTGTGGGGTTATTTTTAATAAAGTTAATTTTCACCCCCGGGAAGGGGTGACATATACCCCAGGCTAAAACCGCGAGTTAGTACCATGTTACGTTAATTTTGGTTGTTAAGGTATCCTCTATCCACCCACCAAGTTTCGTGAAAATTAATGGAGGTTCACCGAAATCGAAGGTCATAGTTGAGGGAGTATGCCAAATAGAATTCTATTTTAGTCACGTCACGTTGCCTAGCAACCGTCGATTCTCCCATTATAAAATTCTATTTTTTGACGTCAGCAAAATAGAATTCTATTTGGCGTGCTCTGGGCCCAGTACTGCACTATAGAAAGAAAACTGCAATTCAATAACTAAAATACGTGCATCTTGCAAGCTTATAAACGATATGTAGTCGCCAAATAATTATTTTAATTCATTTTAAGTAAAATTCTCACTTAAGCCGGGAAGATAGGGCGGTTTTCTTGCGAAGGGGTTGTAGCTCAATAATCAAATTGCGCGTGATTTAAGAGTTTATTCTTAGAATATAAACTATACGAATTAAATTTCTATTAACTTTTTTGTAAAAACTTACAGCTTTTCAGTGATTTGCGAAAAACCGCTTTAAAATATGCATTTTTTTCACGAATAATTAAAATCTTTGATCTTTAATAACTCAAAAAGTATTGATTTATTTTAATAACTTTATATAACAAATTCTGCTTATAATTTGTCCTTCTATAAATTTGTGGGGTTATTTTTAATAAAATAATTTTCACCCACGAGAAGGGGTGGTCTCCACCCTCAGGGTAAAGGCGCAAGGTGGCACAATGTCACCTTTGTTTCTTGGGGTATCCTCTAACCACTCACAAATTTTCGTGAAAATCGATGAAGGTTCACCGAAATTGAAGGTAATGGAGAACAGTGCCTACGTTCTTTCCGATGAAGGCTCCAATAAGAGCCGAAAATCGCGATTCAAGGGACTGGACTGCACTCCGTATTCTAATTGAAAAGTAAGATTGTTTTGCCTTCGCATTGCTACTGAATAAAAATGGTATACATTTTTATTTTATTTGAAGGTAATAGTTGATTTTTACCTTCAGTGACTGCACTATACAAAAAAATTGCAATTTAATGACCTAATGGCGCGTATTTTGGGAGCTCATAAATTATTAAACGATATTTAGTCGCCAAATAATTAATTTAATGCATTTTAAGTACAATTCTCTCTTAAGCCTGGATGATGGGGTGGTTTTCTTGCGAAGGGGTTGTAGCTCAATAATCGAAATGCGCATGATTTAAGAGTTTATTCTTAGAATATATAAGCTATAGAAATTATATCAGCGATACGATATATTTTAATTTTTTTCAGCATGTTTCTCTTAAGTAAAATCAATTAAAGGGTTGTTTGGGGGTGAAAGGGATGAGCTCAAAAATCGAAACTATATCATTTCAAGAGCTCATAAATAGCTCGTAGTTCTGCCTCAAAAATCGATTCAATATTTCTATTTTTAAGTAGTGGGGGGCTGAGTCAGCCCCCTGCTTAATTAAATTCCTGCTCAGTGTAACGAGCTCAAAATTTTTAATTTGCGGAATATGAGAGCTCATAAATAGCTCATAAATCAGGACTATTTGTTTTTTAATTTTTGCCAGTGGGGAGGGGGCAGCTCAACACGGGTTTTTCATATCGTAGGTGTAGTAAGCATTAGTGGCTTTCCTTATTAATGGCTTTGTAAAAATACCGAAAGTGCACTTGTATATTTTTGTTATTTGTAGTTTTTTTTTAAGGACAAAAAGCGTAAGTTTGAGGCTAGCAAGAGTTCGGTTTGCGCCCCTTGGCCTTGGCGCCCGGGTGCCTCGCACCCCTTGCACCCCCGGGTTAAGACGGCCCTGTGGATACCTACATTTCGTTTCATTTCGATTTTGACATTTCAAATATTCAATATTTCAAAATGTCACGATTTGGTTGTAATACTGATGAGAATATTAATGAAATTATCGAATCAAATATACCAAAGAATACTGTTTACAGTAAAAAATTTGTATGGAAAGCGTTTATGGACTTTTGCAATGATAGAAAATATGAATTAGATGGAAATCGGACGGTGGAAGAATTGTTAATTGCACATTTAAATAAATTGTTTCTGCTCTGTATTTTTTTTTCATAACCAGCAAAAAATTTTCTATCCGAATAACCCTCGAACATTGATAAATGCTCAAAAATTTTTTAACAATTTTCTCAAGCTTGTTGCTTACAGGCAACAGACCTCCGCCTACGGCGTCGGTCTGTTTCCAAGCAACAAGCTTTCGAAATATGTTATAAAATTTTTTCGAACAATTATCAATGTCCTTGGGTTATTACTACTGAAAACTGGTCTACAAATACCCCCTCAACTACCTTTTCAAAAGTACCACATTGTAATTCTTTTCAGTAGGTACTTTTGGACAAATAAAGTAAAACCGTAAAGATATTAAGTATCGCGTACTGAACTCCAAAATTGTTTTGGAGTATTGAACTCCAAATTGAATTTTATTGGAGTATTGGAGTATTTTGAGTACTTTTCGAGATTTTTTTTTTGAAAAATCAAGTAAAAGCGTACGGTTATTAAGTATCGAGTTCAAAACTCCAAAATTTTTTTTTGGAGTATTGAGTCGCACGATTTTCCAAAAGTACTGAAAAGAAATATAATGTATTTATGAAATGGTAGTTGAACGACCTTTAAAATGAGGTACCACTTTAACCCCCCTTTCCATTAAAGATTTTGGAGGTTGTGTCCGCCCCTGCTAGAAAGTTGATGTAATTTAGTTAAAAACTGGTATACGAAGTGTCCCCCTCACAAATAAATTTTGCGTGTTTTTGCATATTTTTAGATTTTCTATAGGGACCAAATTATAGAGGGTAGCACCTTTTCAAATTAACGCTTAGATATATATTTGTCACGTACTGTTAGACAATTCCCATAAGGTATACACCTGGAAAGAATAAAGATTTCAGAAGAAAACGTTTGTAGATTTTAAGAATTTTATACAACATTCCAAGATACAACAGGCATTAAAATTGATCGAAAAAGGGCAATCAAATAGGTGGATTCAAGACTGACTGTCGAAAAAAAAACAAGGCCATAACAAATAGAACAACAATAAATATATTTAAAATAATTCAAAACATAGCAAAAGAGTGTCCTTTCTATTTTTTTATAGGAAATAAATAGGATACCTATCTATCAAGTAATGATAACTTACACCGGAAGTTTCAAGAATGAAGGACACACTCCCAAATAAAAGTTTATAGTGCTACATAAGGATACTGTCGAATATAAAGGAGGCCCTTAGAACACAAGAGGTGTAAGTGATAAAATTTGAGAAAACTTTGTTCAAAGTTCTATACAAATTTAAAAATCTAGGTAGGTACTACTTAGCATGTTTTCAATGACATGTAATTTTTGATCATGTTATTGTTAGTTTATGTAGCCATGTAGTTTGAAGCCACCATGTGTTCTATGTGTTTGAGAGTCCATTTTTGTACTTAACCCAATTTCCTAAAAATTATCACTTACACCCCTTGTGTTCTAGGGACCTCAAATATAATTAAAAGAAGTTATAAAATATAAAGGTTTTCAAAAGGTTTTTTCTTCATTTGTTTTAATATTTATTTATTTTTGTTAATATCTTATGTCTATTTCACTTTGCACCAAAATTAGGATTACTTTTCATTAAGGATTGTCTAGATTTTTTAAGAGATAACTTAACTTAATTTAGTAAATTACAAACTTATAGAAGAAATTACAATGATAACTAAAATGAGATTAGACGGGAAATCAGAAAGCACGTGATATTATAAACCATGTATAAGAACAACAATATGCGATAGAGACGAGAGAAGAAACAGCAGAAACAAAAAGATTACTTGAAATGTCAAAAATGAGTGTGAATAAATGAAATGAGAATCAATTGCGCAATTGAGAATCAATAAGAGCAAATAACTAAATAAGAGATCTCTGTAAAATCGACTATTTATAATATGGAGAGATAGCTGGCAGTGAACGTAACACATGCGAATATAATCAAGATCGAACAAGAACATAAGGTCTAAAAAAGAAGAAGAAAAAGAAGAAGAATTAAAATATGTTGTTGCAAAAATATACGTGCCCTAGGTCCTAGAGATAGGATATCTCCAATGCGTCAACAATAATTATAAACGACGTTTAGTTTAGAATTGATAACGACAAACAGAGAAAAATGTTTATTTGACAAATAAATATTGTTTTTCGCTCAAATTCAATTTTCAACCTACCAAGAGGCAGATGGGTGGGAGCTTGAACATTGAAATTAAGCGAAAAGCAATGTTTATTTATCAAAAAACATTTTTTTCTGTTTTGTGACAGCAGTAGAATGTATTTTGAATTAAGAGGAAACAGTAGCGATCAACAGGTAGCGAAAACGCGTTCCAAGATTGCGGCTGTAATTTTGAATATTTTTTTGAGATATTTAGCACACGTATTCGTAATATAATAAAGAATGGCGGTACAGAGCCTAATTTGAAAAATATATTAATATGTGAAAATTACTCTGTAATTAAATACAATATTAAAAAAACGAGCCTGTACCGCCATTAAGAAGAGCAAAAAAATACACTTTCTTCAAATAAACTTTTTTATCCGATGCCTAGATTTTGTGTCATTTTGGAACTACTAATGAAATAAAAAATTTTACTAGTTCCAAAATTACACAAAATCTAGGCATCGGATAAAAAAGTTTATTTGAAGAAAGTGTATTTTTTTGTTCTTCTTAATGGCGGTACAGGCTCGTTTTTTTAATATTGTATTTAATTACAGAGTAATTTCCACATATTAATATATTTTTCAAATTGGGCTCTGTACCGCCATTCTTTATTACATATATTACAAATACGTGTGCCAAATATCTCGAAAAAATATTCAAAATTACAGCCGCAATCTTGGAACGCGTTTTTGCTACCTGTTGCTCGCTACTGTTTCCTCTTAAATAAATTACATACATTCTTCTTATTGTGTCAATTAATTTAATTAAATTTTTTTTTCTTGAACACCCTTAATAAATAATTATGTTAATGTTTATATTACTGAATAGAGAATTGAATAACCTTTTAAATGAGCTAGCACACGACCCCTATTCCCTACTTAAAAATAGGGGTGGGGGAAGTGGAAGGGAGGGGGTTGACAAATGTATCTACCGTAAAAATGGGTCCCCCTTAGATCAAAATTCGACCTGTTCCGTTGTTTCCTTAAAATCTAATAAATACTGCCAAATATCGAGGTGGACTGTTTTCTTTGGCCCACTCTGTATAATAAAACTAAATAAAACTGAGGTAATTATGATGAAATCAAGGTCGATTCCTATTTTTTTTTGTGAGAAAAAACAACCATAGCTACTACTCTTGATATTTCTACCCTAATTTCAATTAAATCTTATCCATTTCAAATTAAGCATTAGTAATGGGATCCAAAAGTTTGAACAATTTATAACAAATAATTTTGAAAGGGATTATGGTTGCAGGGAAAAACCTTTTCAAAGAAATTACCATCTTTTTTTAAAACAAGTAAAAAACTATCGAAGATACGTAAAATTTGCTTACATATCAGTATTTTTTGTAAAAAAGCCCAACTATTTGATATAATAGACAATTTTCTTTTAATAAAAATATTTAAAAACATAAATTCAGATATTAAAAATAAAGCAGTTATCTAAGTATAACAGATATTGCAGATGTATTATGGCCTCGTTAGTAATAGTGGGATGATGAAGAAATAGTTTCAAAATACTCAGATATCTACTGATTTTCATAATGAACTCGCTGCTATCACGTATTATATCATTTTCACCAATTAATTATCATGGACAAAACATTAAAGACAAAGCACTACACTTTTCAGATCCTTTTAAAAAATTTATTTGTGCTAGTAAATAATAAATATTTTGCAAAAGATTTTCTTACCTCGTTCAATTACATTGCTTTCCAAATGTTCAAGACAATCTCAAACTTACCTGAAAAATAAAGAATGTGAATTAATTAAACTTTATTTAAACTATAAACGATAAATAAAAGTATGACTTAATAAGTAAGTAGAAAGGAGGAAACGGACTGGAGGAGATCGGAATTGTTAAATTAGCAAGGGATTCTACCAAAAGGCAGCAGTATCGGCCGATCACGCGAAAGACGAATAAAGTCTTTCATAAAGGTCCAATCTGCCCATGAACAAACATTATTGCTTATGGAGAGGAAGAAGAAGCTTCTGTTTATTGCTAGTCCCGTCTCTTAAGGTTTTCTGTAGCTCTTCTTAATTCCAAAGTCTAAATTCTTTTAATTCAGTGAGATTGTTTACAGCAAATACGATACCATCGGTGTATATAAAATTAGTCCTTTCCTTTATAAGATTTGTTCTTTCCCACTAGCGAAGGGTCCATGTAACCACTGTTACCATTGGTAACAGTTAAAAATCTTGCAAATAAATATTTTATGACGATGAATAATTCTATTTACCAATATTTTTACCAATAGAAATATATTATTATATTATGTGGTAATAGTACCTAACTCAGTAAATAGCGAACTACTCGTAGACACGAAAATATTGGCGAGTTTATGTGACTCAGTTGCACTTTATTATACTCTGTTACCAGACTTATTTCTGGTTACAATGGTTATATACCCACGCTGGCGCTCGGGACCGGCTAGTGACTGAAAATTTTGAAGAAGTGACGGCATCAGCGCGCTGTGTATCAGTAGCGCTGTTACCAGATTTAAAATTGGTGACAATACCTATAAAAAGTGTGGGTGCAGTTAACCATGGATGAGTGTCGCTTCTTAATCGATCAACTACTTGAAAAGTAATTCTCATTGTATAATTTTGAAAAAAAAAATGAGATTAAAAATGAAAGACCTATTTTAAACAATTTAAAAAAGGAATCAACAAAAGTAGTTCGATATTTTAAATTTAGTTGGTACAGTGAAAATCCTTGGTTATATTATGGTTGCAAGAAAAATATACTGTATTGTTGGCCATGTCTTCTGGTTTCTACAGAAAAATGGGTGGACCAGGTTCACGATTTAAATAGTGTTAGATTTTTAAAAAGGAGACATGAAATTTCTCCGTTACCTACATGTAAGATGTATACCCAATTTGATTCAGTTTGGCAAAACAAAAATCAAAAGTTGTCTTAACCAAGCCTTTAAAGCAAATATTGCTAAACATAATGAGTTTGTTAAAAAAATAGATAGGTATATCCTTAGCACACTTATAATAGATACTGTAGATAGTAGATACTTGGGCCAAACAAGAACTAGCGTTTCGTGGTCATTTTCAGTGCGACGACTCTGACAATGGAGGCAATTACAGGGAATTGTTAACATTAATTGCCAAAAAAGATGAAAAATTTTGTCAACATCTAGAAACATCTGTTTTTTTTTCGAGAGTTTCAAGTCATATACAAAATGATATTATTGAAGGTACACTCACCGACACAAAATTCCGCCACCCAAAATTTTTGATTAAGTTTGACAATTTATAACTTTATTATTTGTGCTCCGATTTTCACGATTCTTGCACCAGTTTGTAGATACATGTATTCATATTGTTTGGTATTATTCCGGTAACAAAAAATTTTGCTTGCATGTCATTGTACAGGGGTGAAAGGAAGCCTTGTATTTTCCCCTAATTTTAAAAAATTCTGTGGAAAAATGGAATAGCTATTTTGTTTCATAGGCCTGTCATATTTTCCCAGAGACATCACCAACATTTTGTTCTTTGAATTCTCCGAATATCTTTTTTCTTGTAAGAGCTGTACCATTTTTTGTAAATAAAAACACTGATTGACTCATACAATAATAATTGATATTGAGCATTTATGGGATGAATAAAAAAAGATTTGCCGTCATCCTAGGCCTCCAGAATATTTGGTACAGTTATGGCCCTGGTAGAGGAATATCGGGCTATTCCCCAGGCAAGGAAAACACATCTTTATTAGATGCTAAACAGATTGCGAGCAGTCGTTGCTGCAAGAGGTGGACATAACCGCTGTTGAATTGTTTTGTTGTTAAATTTGTTTTTCCGCAAATCGCCAGGAAATTTTGACATTCCTGTCAAAATTTCTTGAAGAAAAAGTCAGGACTTCCTTACTGTAAGGAAATGATATTTCCGTACAGTTGTTAGTCTTCTACATAAATGATAATTCAACCTCAATACGTTTCCATAGTAACCCAAGTAATTTTATTAGGAATTTCAAAGCACCATTTATTTGGGAATAAAATTATCGCGTTTTTTTTAAATCAATCAATATCTGTCGAATTTTAAACGATTTGCGGAAAAAGAGTATGTTTACCTCGTAGGAAAAGCCACATTCCTGGACTCTGTGTTGCTAAGTCTCGGCTTGCGCCTCGACTTAGCAATCTTCACAGTCGTCCAGGAATGTTAAGCTTTTCCTACCCGGTAAACAATGTACTATTGTTTTGTTAATTTTAGTGCGTTTGATATTTTTAATTAAATAAACCTTCAAAGCAGAGTTTTCAATTACAGCTCTTACAAGAAAAGAGATATTCAGATAATTCAAAAAACATGACCTTAGTGATACCTCCAGGATAATACAAAAGGAGTATGAAACAAAATCAGCTCTCCAATTTTTCCACAGAATTTTTAAAGTTAGGAGAAAAAACAACGCTTGCATTCACCCCCGTATAATGCCATCTAAGCAAAAAAATTTTGTTACCGGAATAATAGCAATTGACATCAATACATGTACCTACTACAAAGTCGTGCAAGAATCTTGAAAGTCGAAGTACAAATAATAAAGTTATAGATTGTCAAACAATCAAAAATTTTGGGTGGAGGAATTTTGTGCCGGTGAGTGTATATATATATACATTTAGCCATATCTTCATTTTTTTAAATAAGATTTTTTGCATCTGGTTTTGGTAACACTTCAGAAAAAGTCACGCGTCGCCACTGTTCTTTCCTTCCTTTTATTTTAACACCTCCTTTCTGTTGTAATTTTTAAATGTATCTATCACGGTCATATTTACAATACTTTCCAATACCTAACAATATTTCCCACCAGAAATTTTAATATCCAGGTTTCCGGAGAATCGAAAGCTTTGGTGTGGTCATGTAGTCAAAAATATGCATAATCTAAGTTTTTGCTTTTTGTCTATTATATTTATAACGACTGTATGTGATTTAAATCCTACTTTTTTTGAACAGTCTATTTGTAATAATGTTTGCTAATCATTTATTTCCCTGAGATAGTAGACAAAATGGTTTAAGTATAACATTGAAGCTGAAGCTGCTGGTTATCTCCTTTTTCGTGAAGTAATATTGTAATTGCGTTATTTAAGTTTTGTTGTATATTCTGTATACATACATAATATATTTTAGCTATATAAGTATGACCAGTTCAAAGTAAAAAAACACGATATACATATAGTAGAACTTTACTGTAGCATAAAAGTAAAGGTATAGTAGGAACACGTAAAAGTGACTAAATGTAAGTTTAAAATAAGGTGCATGGATTAAATCCCTTCTTTCAAGCATTTTGTCCCATTTTAATTAATTCTTATAACAACCTTGACCCTATTGTGCCGTCACTGATTAAAGTCGCCTCGGTCAATTCGCGAAGCAAGCCAGACGGAAAATTACAGCAGAACAATCATCAATACAACAGAATATAAATCACATAAAAAATTTTATTAAATTGATGACGTGAAAGGCTCGCAAACAATTTGAGTTCGTTATCTGAATAAATGTTCAATAAGATTGCGGGACAGAGAGGCGTAGCTACCGCCGTGCCGTATCGTCCGTAATTACAGTAGAACCCCGATTATCCGTGTGCGGATTATCCGGGCTGCGGATTATCATCCGGACATCAATCACTTATTTTGTATTTGCTGTCTTTTTCTATAACAAACGTTTGTTATTTATAGAAAAAGACAGCAAATACAAAATAAGTGATTTATGTGATCGTTCATGGGTAATCTTTTATTTTTCCGACTGTACTTATGTATTAATATATAAGAAATACATGTTCGGATTATCCGTGCTTTTCAATTATCCGTGCCACGTCCGGTCCTGAGGAGCACGGATAATCGAGGTTCTACTGTATACTGGGCCCTCGACATACAGGGGGCGCCGATACGTCACAACAGCAATAAAATTGTTAATTACAGAAGTAAAATTGTAGTGATGTATGGTAGTAATGTTGATAATAGTTACTTTCGAGTATTCGTTACAAATCGTTACTTTTGTATAAAGTAATCATTTACAGTATTCGTTACTTTGATTACTATGATTACTTTTGTATTTGAGTACCGATAATCATATCGAAAATCGTATTTCTCAGTAGGTAGGTATTTTGTATAGGTATTCAGATATAACAAATAATTATTTACACAATTTACAGTATTCGTTACTTTGATTACTATGATTATTTTGTTACTTTTGTATTTGAGTACCGGTAATCATATCGAAAATCGTATTTCTCAGTAGGTAGATATTTTGTATGTCCCCCTAAATGCCCTGGTCTAATTCTAATAAAACCAATGCAATACATATAAAATTAAAGTTACTGATCATATTATAGAAACATTATCATTTCCACATTTTTCCGGTCAGTCTAGAAAGTAATCAAGTGTACTGGTTGTAGATACAATAGTCGTTACTCGCTCTGATACGATTAGTACGAAGTAACGAAATAATCAGAGTAATCAAAGTAATCAAAGCAGATATAATAGTCGTTACTCGCTCTAATACGATTGGTATGCAGTAATCAAAGTAATCAAAGTAGATACAATAGTCGTTACTCGCTCTGATACGATTGGTACGAAGTAACGAAGTAATGAGAGTAATCAAAGTAATCAAAGCAGATATAATAGTCGTTACTCGCTCTAATACGATTGGTATGCAGTAATCAAAGTAGATACAATAGTCGTTACTCGCTCTGATATGATTGGTACGAAGTAACGAAGTAATCAGAGTAATCAAAGTAATCAAAGCAGATATAATAGTCGTTACTCGCTCTAATACGATTGGTATGCAGTAATCAAAGTAATCAAAGTAGATACAATAGTCGTTACTCGCTCTGATACGATTGGTACGAAGTAACGAAGTAATCAGAGTAATCAAAGTAATCAAAGCAGATATAATAGTCGTTTCTCGCTCTAATACGATTGGTATGCAGTAATCAAAGTAATCAAAGTAGATACAATAGTCGTTACTCGCTCTGATACGATTGGTACGAAGTAACGAAGTAATCAGAGTAATCAAAGTAATCAAAGCAGATATAATAGTCGTTACTCGCTCTAATACGATTGGTATGCAGTAATCAAAGTGATCAAAGTAGATACAATAGTCGTTACTCGCTCTGATACGATTGGTACGAAGTAACGAAGTAATCAGAGTAATCAAAGTAATCAAAGCAGATATAATAGTCGTTACTCGCTCTAATACGATTGGTATGCAGTAATCAAAGTAATCAAAGTAGATACAATAGTCGTTACTCGCTCTGATACAATTCGTACAAAGTAACGAAATAATCAGAGTAATCAAAGTAGATACAATAGTCGTTACTCGCTCTAATACGATTGGTACGAAGTAACGAAGTAATCAGAGTAATCAAAGTAATCAAAGCAGATATAATAGTCGTTACTCGCTCTAATACGATTGGTATGCAGTAATCAAAGTAATCAAAGTAGATACAATAGTCGTTACTCGCTCTGATACGATTGGTACGAAGTAATCAGTGTAATAAAAGTAACGATTTGCCTCTCTGTATATTAATCGTTACTTTCGGTATTCGTAAGTAACAAGTATGTACTTTGTAACGAATAGTTACGTTTTCAACATCAATAATGTATGGCAGCAAAACGTGGACTATAACAAAGGCAAACAAAGAGAGACTACGTGTTTGAGAAATAAAAATCCTAAGGAAGATCTTTGGGCCTGTTGAAGCAGCAGGACAATATAAGACAGATAAGAACTAACAAAGAGCTAGAAGAACTACACCCAGCCGCCAACATAAAGAAATAAAGTCCAGAAGACTCCAATGGGTAGGACACCTCAGAAAACATTCTGACCAAAGAACAGTAAGGTTGGTATGGGAAGCATATTGGTATGCAGTAATCAAAGTAATCAAAGTAGATACAATAGTCGTTACTCGCTCTGATACGATTGGTACGAAGTAATCAGTGTAATCAAAGTAACGATTTGCATCTCTGTATATTAATCGTTACTTTCGGTATTCGTAAGTAACAAGTATGTACTTTGTAACGAATAGTTACGTTTTCAACATCACTAATGTATGGCAGCAAAACGTGGACTATAACAAAGGCAAACAAAGAGAGACTACGTGTTTGAGAAATAAAAATCCTAAGGAAGATCTTTGGGCCTGTTGAAGCAGCAGGACAATATAAGACAGATAAGAACTAACAAAGAGCTAGAAGAACTACACCCAGCCGCCAACATAAAGAAATAAAGTCCAGAAGACTCCAATGGGTAGGACACCTCAGAAAACATTCTGACCAAAGAACAGTAAGGTTGGTATGGGAAGAAGTCCCAAGTGGTAGAGGACCACGTTTACGCCCTCGACTTCGGTGGCGAGATAATATAGCAGGAGACCTGAAAACTAGGGGCGTGGAGAACTGGATGAAAAGCTATGGACTTTGTGAGGCGCTTAATTCCAATACAAAGGCTAATTATGAGAACTCCTCATGAGAATGAGAAATTATAACGGCTTATAGATTTACTACAGATGTCTAAATCTTGTATAAACTCTACCAAGCAGCCCTTTTAGGCTGATTCATTAGCGAGCTTTTTCTTGCTCTGTTTTGTACCTGATTCTCAACAATTCAAATATATTTTTCGACTTTGGTTTACATTTCAATTTGTGCAGTCGATTCAGAACGTTTAAATTCTGAACGTATTGTATTGAAAGTTGTCAAAAAAAATTCAATAAAAGAATGAACGAAAATGAGAGTACCTCAGTGGAGCTATGAAAAGATAAATGAAACAAAAACAGAAAGAACTTTTGAAGAATGCCCAAAATTTCTTCATTTTTCTATCAACCAGATTCCGAAAGTGATTTACATTGCAATTGTAAGTACTATGTTTCTATCTACGAGTGTAACAATTTTTCATCAAGTGTCTTCTGTAAATTATTGGAGGGCTTGGGCACATTACATTTTAGCAAACGGGCCTTATGGTTCACTAAAAGAAGATTATTTTATTTTATTCTTAGATACTTCTGTATCGCATAATCTGCCAGAGGTTTCAAAAATTGAAAAATATCACACCGAAAATCCAAATAAGAGTGAAGAATTTCTTAAAATCTCTTTATCAAATCGAGTAACTTTTGGTAGCAGCCTGACAGAATACGAACAAAAAATTATTTTTAAATTGGATTCAAGGCTGTTTCCAAAGAATCCAGAAAAAAGCGAACTTTTTAAATTATTTATTAATATTATGTTAAGCTGTTTATTAATAGCAAGCTGAACATTTGTTAATAGCTTAACGGTGTCTAGTCGGAAAAACTTTGATATATAGGAACACTGGAACAGAAGAAATTTTAATTGTGGAACAGGTTAAAAATTCAGAACAGGTTAAACAGTCATACCACGAAAACGTCACATGTATTTTGTCGGACAGAACTTCCAATTGATTTGTTAGCCTTTTCATTAAACTCATGCAAAAATCAGACTGCTATTTACCACCAACATCATTCCTGTCATTTGATATGTTCTCCGTGTCGGACGTATTAAAATACCCAACATATTTGTCGGACAAACATTTTTTCATATATTACAGTTGAGTCTCTGACTCTTTAACCGTGCGTCATCATTTAAAGCATACGAAATATGTTGATGATAAGTCGGAAATTGAAATTTACTAAACGCAACAGCAAGTGACAGTAAGTGACTTGCTGTTGCGTTCAGTAAATTTGAATTTCTGACTTATCATCGACTTACTTCGTATGCTTTAAATGATGACGCACGGGTAAAGATTCAGGGACTGAACTGTATATAAAGTTTGCTATTGAATAAAGTTAAAAACAACCTGCTAGTTTTCACAATCATAAACTTATCAGGATGACACGTTCCACAATTTAAATTACGTTCCAAAATTAAAACTTCCCCTGTTCCAGTGTTCCCGTACATCAAAATTTGTCCGACTTGACACCGTTAATTAACTTAAGCTATTAATAAATTTTCAGCTTGCTATTAATTAACTTTTTTTGGTACGCGGGATCCAGGCTTATACTTAAATAATGCCGGTATAAAAATTTTAACGCCATGGCTATGTTATTCTAATACATTTATTTTGAACAAATCATATTGTCATTTCTGTTGGTTGCAGTGGCGGCCGGTCAGGGTCGGCAGGGTCGGCAGTGCCGACCCACACATTTATAGATATAGATTTTTTAAATATTTGTATCTCTGAAATAAAAAAAAATCTATCAGATAATACAGACTAAATTTTATTCATGGTTTTTAAAAGAATTTGATCAATCCGAGCGTTAAGTGATCCCTGCGCATAGCAGACTTCTCAAAAAACCAACGATCCGAGCCATTTATCTGACTTTTCGGCTAGCCGTCCCTAACATCCGTAGCTTGACAATTTACACGTAAAACTCAACGACGATGTAACAAGTCGATGAGCAAGCGAACGTTACTTTTCTCCGTGGGCAATAGACCGTGATAGTCGTGACGTCAAAACGTCAAAAAAAGTTTTCCAAACACGTTGTGTCTAGGTACACGCTAAAATGTACGCAAATAAAAAAGTTAAACTTCATCAAGCTAGTGACTATTTAGCGTGGGCAGTGACTGTATATTTTGATACACGCTATTTTGATATGTTTAGTGTTTGTTTGATAGAAAAATATTTGTTATGACGTTTAATTCTACCTAACTTTTTTATTTGCGTACACGGTAGCGTATACCCTAGAGACAACGTGTTTGGAAAAATTTTGACGTTTTGACGTCACAATATCATGGTCCATAGAAGATACGGCATGGCAGGTTACGCGCCAAGTACGCACGGTTCTTAAGACATTACTAATAAAGTCTAATAACCGTGCCAAGTACGGCACATTTCGATCTGCCGGTCGGTGTTTCATTTGGAAGCATGCATCGGTAGAAATTGTCAAAAATAATCACGCCGTTTTACGTCGTTTAATTGATATTGTAATTTTTTTAAGTTGTCAGGAATTATCCTTTAGTGGACATGATGGATCGAAGCATTTGTTAAAAATCAAAGTAATTATAGAGAATTAATAAAATTGTTTTAGAAATACCTATTTACTTTCTGATTCGAAGTGTATTCGTAATACAGAATGAACTACATAATACATATTATAATCAAATAGTTAAATTTTGAATAACGTTGTTGAATCTGAGATTTAGAAAACCATTTGCTTTTCACTGAAAGTAGATGAAACTTCTGATTATCATGTCATTCACAATTATTATCAATTATTTTGTTCGATACGCGTTACGTGGTAATATTTATGAGAGGTTTTTAGGTTTTAGAGATGTGAGTAAAAGCAATAAGGCAGAATATATTTTTGGTGTTTTAAAGAACAGATTCAAATTTTTTTATACCAAAAATAAATTGCTAGGGCAAACTGGGGCAATCTTATGACGGCGTTGCTGTGATGAGTGGTGAATTGAATAGTCTCCAGGCAAAAGTTAAAACTATTGCATCACAAGCTTTATTTACTTACTATTATGCGCATATAATGAATTTAGTTTTACATGATACGTGTAAAAAAATAAAGAATATCGACTTTTCTTGCCAGTTTAGCTCACCTAAACGGATTACTTTAGAACAAATTTGTTTCGAAAAAAAAAGCGAACAGTTTGTCAGACGCGATGAAATTTTAAATCTCGGTTAGTTTTATCTAAGCAGATTATCTCTTATAGTTTTAGTATCTGTAGCAGATTTTCGTAAACAGCTTTTGGAAGTTTTTGATTTTATTATCGAAGGCGATGATTTTGAAAGTGGCGATACCTCGATCCGTGAAGCAATCGGTTTGAGAACTTTATTAAATACTAATGACTCTTTCAATATTTTTTTAAATATTTTTAAGACAGAGTTTGCCCAAGATATTCCTTGTTGTTCAAAATCAGTCAACTGACATTATTTATTCTAAAAATAGAATACGAAAGCTGGTGCAAAATCTCAGAGATTTTCGTAATGATAGTAGTTTCCAATATATACGCAGTGACGTTTTGGATTCGCTTGATATTTCCGAACCACCCCAAAAAAGACAACGACATGATACATATCTCGAAAAACGAGTAAGTATATCTTGAAATTTTGGATACCTACTATTATATGCAAATAGATACTCGTTTTTCGAATTTTGAAGATTTGCAAATTTTTGACCTCTTTGACGATTTAAAATTTAAAAGTTACGTTCGGCAAAGAATTTCCTAGATATTTATTATTACAAGTTAGGTACTTAAAAATTATGCTGGTCCAAATATTTTCAGAAAGTGGGATAAGTTGCACAATATGTATGTATAATTCTATGTAGTAAGTACTGCAATTCATTACAACAAACTGTTTATCAATTTTCTTATTACCACCAACTTCTGCCTAAAAAAAACGGGATTTACCTTGTCTCAAAAGAATCAACACGTATTGTCGAAACACCATGAAACAAGAGAGAATGTCAAGTACATCAAATAAAAAAAAGCAAAAAACAACAAAATCTCCTATGATGAATTAAGCCTTTTAGTTTGATGGTATACCTATATGAGGAGACAAAAAAACCTTGCCGACCCTGTCTCCAAGGCCACGAGCCGCCACTGGTTGGTTGTTAGAATTGTCAAAGCAAATTGTTTCCCCAACGTGAGAAACTTTTATCATTTTCAAAGGAAATTATAAAAAAGCAAGTCGAAAGACTGAGTGCTAAATACTTGCTTGCAAATTGAAATTCAGAAAATTCAATAGGTATGTTAAAGAACTTACAGAATTATTAATGACAAAATATAATAACCTTGCAACAAGTTTTCCGGAGGTAATAACAGCATGTTTTCTGTTTTTAACCCTCCGCATTGATTATAAACCACCCACTGTGTAGTTATTAATCAATGCCCTTCGGCAGTGGCGTAGCTAGCATGGGTGAAACCCGGGGCGGTAATCGAATGTGTCACCCCAAATCTTAAAAATAAAGATTGTTAAAATCAACGAATATAGCCGAATAACGTACGTTTTGGATAATGAAAAAATTAAGAATTAAAATATCTTTTCTTCTAGCTTTACTAGCGGAAAACTCTGAAATCACATTTTCTATATTTATAGAACCGTTTTGTGTTGCTTCATGTTCAACAGTTAATAAACCGGGGTTGTTGAACCTTGTTTGCGTCATTGTTTCTCGCAAGTAATTCTTGATTGATTTTTGCTTACTAAATCTTCTCTCACATGAAGCAACTGATACACAAATGGTCATAAACAATCTTAATACGACCATTCAGTTTGGGAGGGATTCCATGAAATCCCATTTCACATTGAGTTTTAAAAAGTCTACAGCTAACCATTTAGAGGCTATAATATTCACGCTTTAGGCCACTTGTAAATGTCTTCTGATCCTTGGTATTTCTAGCAGGTGATCTGCTTCTGATACCTCTTGATGATAAAAGTCACAAACTGTTAAAACAGCTATGTAATTTCAACTGGTCACTGTTCACGAAAAGCAAAGTGTGTGTCTGCACAACCTCGAACAATGAAGCCACATCATTAATGGACTTTGATCTGGTTTCGAGTTAAACATTGAATAGGTCAAAATATTCCAAATATCCTTTTGAAGTTCGTCTCGAAGAGTGAGTCCTGTATCGATAGCTAACTCAACATCCATTCGTTTTTGACGTCGAATTCGGTTTTCAGTGGGTATGTCATCATCCTCATGTATTTTCGTGGCCAAATCTATTGCTTTATCTACATATAATATGACTACCGTATTTCTTCAATATAAAGATGAAGTGCCCCAATTTCTCTTAGAAAATCATTCCAAAAGAAAAGATAACAAAGAAAAAATATTAAGTTACCCACAGCAGGCATAAGGTTATGTGCAGCACCTATGGTGTCTAAATTTTCTTGTGGATGGCATAATTCCTCAATTAAAGCAACAACACTATCAGTATGTTTTGCCAATACTTTAACTGCAGCATAATGAGCACTCCAACGCGTTGTGAATAGTCGCTTAACAGATGCTATGCTGTGCTTAATAAGCATTTCCCAGCAGCTAGTGGAAGCAGAAACAAAAAATAAAAATTGCCTCTACAGATTAACTTTTTTTTTTCATTTTAACGGAAAAAATCCAAGAAATGCACCTTTTATCTCGACTTTTTTCGGTTTCGTGTGTTCACAAAATAATATCGAATTGTATTTTGATTATAAAGTAAGTAAAGTTACAAATTAACAATTCATTCTTTTGTGATGGGTCTTCCGGGTGTCACCCCCGAACGGGTGACACCCGGGGCGGACCGCCCCCTCCGCCCCAACCTAGCTACGCCAATGCCCTCCAGTACTACTGCCGCCGCTGAAAGAAAGTTTTCAAAAAGTAAAATTAATTAAAAACTACCTCAGAACTCCTATGGGACAGAAACGAATATCAGACTTGTTGTTATTGTTTATAGAAACCGAAAATCCACAAAAATTAAAATCTTCTTCAGCTATGGACTATGGACGCTTTGTTGGTCGAACAAAAGGCGAGAAAAGTTCATAGAAGAGTTGGATAACTTATTGGCTTTTATAACTATATTTAATACATATTTTGTTCAATACAAGCGTTTTTGCTTCTTTTTTTGAAGATTTTTTTAGCACTATCCCATATCAGTGGTGCAAAAGGGCACAAAATGCGACAAACTTTGATATAGGACCCCTGTTGAGCTATCTACGCCACTGTTGCGAGAGGTAGGTATGTATGTAGTTGGATGTGATTGGTAAAATAATAAACCATTTCAAAGTTCGATAAATTTTACTTTGGACCACAAATTCTTAAATTCCCATCCATATATTACAGAGTATACTGCATAGTCATCTCTAATGACAATGACTCAATAAATAATAGGTATTTAATTTACGCACGCAAAACTCAGAAACATTCGGTTTAGGAAAAACCACATAATATTATGACACCTTTGATTTTCGATCTTACTATTGGATGATAAATAATAATTGTTTGGTCAATAAACTTTGGATTCCTATAAATAAACAAAACACACCTCTTTCGGGTACAAAGGTTAAGTAATTTCCACATAGCGCCAGATGCAAGTAGGTATTGAGTAATTTTCAGCAAAGACAATTGTTTCAAGGAATCATTGCATAATGCAGTGCATAGTATTCGCGATATTCAACACGTAGTGTCTATGCAGTTAAAAGTGAAAGCGTAGGTTTGATATTGTTTCTTGTATCGTTTGGCTTTTAGTCTGATGATGTTTATTTTTTGTGTATGGATAATTTTTAATATCTTCGTATTCAGAGGGCGGTACAGCCGGTACATTTTACCGGGGCCTGGCGATGTAAGGGGCCCGGCGTCGATCAGACCAAAGACGTAATTTTTCCCGTTTTTTTGCTCTTCACATTATGTGTGTAATGCGTAATTTATCACTTGACTACATATGTTTAATATGACCTTTACCCTATTTTGAATATTGAATTATAAGATACCTATATTGAATTGTAAGAACATCTTCGGCAACTATCCGTATGGAATGAAAAACATCATATCTTAAAATGCCTTTTTTATACATAAAAAGGCGATATAATCAATTGTGAAAATTACCAAGAAATAGCTGTAACCGGATCTATGAGTAGAATATATGTAATGGTTTTCAAGAATCGAATCGAGAAAGAATATTTAGATTCTGAAGTAGAAGAACAAGTCTGATTTCGTATGGGTCGATCCACTATTGACCACATTTTCTCCTTAACCCAGATAATAGAAAAAATATGGCACGGTATCAAGAAATTCATATGTTGTTCGTCGATCTACAGAAAGTCTACGATAGTGTTCCGCTAAAGAGGCTATGGAAATCAATGGAAAGCACGAATGGTCATATACATAGAATTAATAAAAGCCGTCAAAGTACTATACAATCAAACCATAACAAAAATAAATGCAAGGACACAAATAATAACAGGGTGTGTAGTGTAATATCAAAAGGATTAAAGCAAGGATGATGCCTGTCCCCCACTTTATTTGAAATATACCTCGAAAGTGCTTTAAAAAGATGGAAACAAAAATGTAGAATAATTTGGATACCACTTACCAACACTATGGTATATACGCTCAACTTTGAAGAGTTGAGCGTATGACTCTTCAAAGTTGAGCGTATACCATAATGTTGGTGAGTGGCCATAAATTATATGACCCGAAAAAAGAAAACAAAAAGAAGATCTATGAGACTATGGTGAAAAGTATCACCATATACAGCTGTGAGGTATGGCTAATGAAAAAAAGAACACTGGCAACGCTGAGAGCAACGGAAATGGATTTTTGAAGAAGAGCAGCAGAAATATCTAGAAAAGAAAGGATTAGCAACGAACGCATTACAGAAATAATGGGAATCAAACGAATAACCACGGACGACTTATCGTCAAAACAATTTATCTGGTTCGGGCATATATAAAGAATGGATAAGCAACGAATAACAAAGAAAATACTAAAATGGCAACCCGAAGGAAAAAGAAAACGAGGTAGACCGAGAAAAAGTTGGAGCGAAGGAATAGAAAAAACTAACAGAAAGAAACATAGAAGAGGGTCTATGGAACAACCGCACGAAGTAGCGATTGGAAGTCGCAAAACGGCAGAGAACGTTATAAAGCGACAAGTAGTAGTACCTCTGTTTTGAAATATTTGATATTTTATTGTTTGATTGCCGTTGCGACGTCGTAATACGTTGTTGTTTTGGTTACGGTGCCGGCGAACTGCTTTCATATAACCATAACCAATGTTGCTTTGAACAGATTCGCCGCCCGCAATATGCACTTGTATTATAAATAGTTTCACTATTATAAATAATACAATCAAAATTTAACAATTAAACAATTTTTGCGCAATTCGCTTTTTGACGGGTGCCCGCTCTTTACTTCGTACCGGGGCCCGCTTATCCCTCTCGGCGGCCCTGTTGGTGGATGATGATTTCCCAGTAATAATCTGATTAAAAATTACCGAAAAGGAATAAATAGACTCTAAAATTGTTAATAAAAATGTATACCATTTTTATTCAGTTGCAATGCGAAGACAAAACTGTTTTAATTGTCACTTAGTTCAGAGAGCAGCAGACCAGCACTCTAAATCGACGATTTTCGACTCTTATTAGAGGCATTATCAGAGAGGCATAGATAAATGAAGAATTTGACAGACAGCCTGTAGAGTCAACGGAGACAGTAGCAGCAATGGTCACCAAAATAACAAACGAGAAAGTGGCTCAAGCGCTTCAAAAAATAAAGAAAGGAAAAGCGGTAGGACCAGATGATATTTCTGGGGAAGTATGGAGAGCATTGAGAGAGACAGGAACAAGGTGGCTAGCACGTCTATTTAATATAATTATGGAAGTTGGACAAATGCCAGATGAATGGAGAAGCAGTATAATGGTAACTGTTTACAAAAACAAGGGAGATATACAACAATGTACAAACTACAGGGCTATAAAACTGCTTAGCCACACCATGAAAATATGGGAAAGAGTAATAATTGATACACGGATACGTGAAGAGACCGAAATATCCGAGAATCAATTTAGCTTTATGCAGGGCAGATCAACAATAGATGCAATTTTCATTATAAAGCAGTTGATGGAAAAATACAGGAGTAAAGAAACAAACGCTCATATGGTATTCATTGATCTTGAGAAAGCATATGATAGAGTTCCTCGAGAGATTCTGTGGTGGGCACTCAATAAGAAAGGAGTCCCTGATGAATATGTAAAGATTGTGAGGGATATGTATGAGGGAGTAACGACTAGTGTTAGGACAGGTGTGGGAGAGACTGATAAATTTCATGTGAAAGTAGGATTGCACCAAGGCTCTGTGCTTAGTCCTTATTTATTCTCATTAGCTTTGGACCAGATAACAGCGAAACTACAGGGTAACATTCCATGGTGCTTACTGTATGCTGATGATGTGTTAGTAGGAAATATTGAAAGAGACTTAGAACAAAAACTGGAACAGTGGAGGCAAGCTCTGGAGGAAAAAGTTTTAAAACTTAGTAGGACAAAAACAGAGTATTTGGAATGTTCATTTAAAGATGGAGTTACTACAAATAAAATGGTATCTTTGGATGGTGAACTGATTGTAAAAAGCAATAGTTTTAAGTACCTGGGATCGGTATTACAGAGTAATGGAGAAATAGATGGAAATGCATGCAGTAGAATTAGGGCTGGATGGATGAAGTGGAAAGAAGCGAGTGGTGTGTTGTGTGACAGAAAAATTCTAATGAAGCTCAAGGGAAAATTCTATAAAACAGCCATAAGACCGGCAGACCGGCTATGATGTACGGAACTGAATGTTGGGCAGTGAAGAAGAAAGAGGAACAACGAATACATTAATGCATATGGCGGAAATGAGAATGCTTAGATGGATGAGTGGAGTGACAAAGAAGGATAAAATTAAACATGAGTATTTTAGGGGAAGTCTAGGTGTGGCACCAATTGATGCCAAATTGAGAGAGCATAGGTTAAGATGGTTTGGTCATGTTCAACGTCGAGACGTTAATCACCCAATACGAAGAATAGCTGAAGTGCAAATTCCTGGAAGGAGTAGGAGAGGAAGACCAAAGAAGACCTGGGCGGAGACGATAAGGCAGGACATGTTGGTAAAGGGGATTGACATTGATATGACCCAAGATAGAATTGTGTAGAGAAATGCAATTAGGGAAGCCGACCCCGCATAGGGATAAGGCAAAGAGAATGATGATGATGATGATCAGAGAGGCATAGGTTTGCTTATCTCTACCCTCCACGAGCTAGTCGCCGCATTGCCACTGACGTTATGATAGTGGGTGCTTAGCGATATCTGCTAAATAAAAGTCAAAGTTTTTCATCCTAAGAAAACTATTTAAAAATATTTTTAAAAGATTTTTAATTGAAAAACTTATTGGGCCATTTTCCTATTAACACCTCCATGGCTTCTAAAAATTGCAAGCCAGATGAATGCTGCAATGAAGACAAGAGGGAATTCTAAAATTCACAATTCACAACCCCGTCTGCACAGCTAGGTAAATTCCAACGGAAAATGGACCTAGTTACTCAATAGGAGTAATACTAATAGATAATAAAAATGTATACCATTTTTATTCAGTTGCAATGCGAAGCCAAAACTGTCTTAATTTTCACTTAGTTCAGAGAGCATCAAACCAGCACTCTAAATCGACGATTTTCCTACGATAAGCAGTATTCGACGATAAGCAAACCGAGGCAGTTCGAGTTTTCCGACGATATGCAAACCTATGCCTCTCTGATGATGCCTCTAATAAGAGCCGAAAATCGTCGATATGAGAGTGCTGGTTTGCTGCTGCTGCTGGAACTAAGTGAAAATTAAGACAGTTTTGCCTTCGCATTGCAACTGAATAAAAATGATATACATTAAAGTAGGTATAGACTTTTCTTTTCTAAAATTGTTGTTAACATCTTTCTGAAACCCAATAGGCAAGTAAATAAAGCAATAAACCTACCAAATTTTGGCTATTGGATGAATCTCAGTGAAACTTTTTTCATTCTATTCGTAAGAGCCTCAGGAAACTTTGTGATGATGATAAATGTTTATAAGGGATTTATCCACAATTATTGGTGTAATGAAAATTACATTTTTAAATAAGCTAATGTTTGACGTTTCGATTTCCACTTCGGAAATCGTTCTCAAAAGGAAAAAAAGAGAACATCTCGTTACAAAATCTTCCCAGAATTTTAAACATAATAGGCAAAAAATTTCGGGTCAATGCTTTTTAAATGCATTCATCTTTTTTTCGAATCCTGAGAAAACTAATAAGTATTTTTAAAAAATTTAAACGCAGAATGGAAGAATACATTAATACCGAGGGCCGAAAGTCCCTGAAAACCTTTATAATGTTTATTTTAATAAGTTACAGGGGCGAAAAAAAAAAGAGAAAACTGAGTGTGATTTTTAATTTCACATATCGCATTAAAAAAAAATTTTGTTTATTCTAAGAAACTTTCGGCCCTCGGTAATGTAATGTTTAATTCTGCGTTTAAATTTTTCAAAAATGTCTACTAGTTTTTTCAGGATTCGAAAAAACTAATGCATTTAAAAAGCATTGGCCCGAAATTTTGCGCCTACGCTCTTATTAATTAATTAAACATGCCACAAGAAGACAGTTTCAGAACCTTGCTAAAAAATACATTATTGAACACGGAAAAAGCATTTTGCCAAATGCGTTTCGAAGCGATTTCAAATGGTAAGTTTGTAATTAGGAGATAATTGACTGAAATGAGTTCAGTTTTGCTAATCGGGGGTTTTTGGACACGCTGAATACGAATATCATGACGGCGATGGTCTCCTATGCACCTGTTGGCCAGGACAGGCCTCGTCAGTGCAAACTCGTTGCTCGCAGGATTTTGGGGTCGCTGAATACGAATAATATGTCGTCAATGGTCTCCCATACACCTGGTGCCCAGGAGGGAACTCGTCTATAGTAGTTTTATGGAAATTCTAATATAAAATCAGTTGATCCTGCTCGTCAGGTGCCTCAGAGACCATCGCCAATGATATTCGTATTCAGCGATCCCAGAAACCTCCGAGTAAAGACTTTGCACGCTGATTTTATATATAATTTCCACAAAAATCCAGGAGGCGAGATTAATAGAATGTTTCACTGATGATGGTCGGACCCGACCGAAAACGTTCCTCTGAAACTTTTAACTTCTTTGTAAGTTTGTAAAACTATGGTAAACAGCGAACTATTGGAATGTTCCCTTTTTATTTTTTAAATATTTTTTCTATGTCTATCACCCAATATTTAGTTGCCAACAAAATAAATAATTTTTATTATTAATTAGTTTTATGTATGTACTAGAGTACGTAGGTATTATTTGGTTGTGTTACTAATTGAACATATTTTACTAGTAATTAACTAATTGCATAGTATTACACTAAAAACATTATTAGAAAAATATAAACTGTCAACTGTATGAATTATGCATGTATTTTAGTCTATCACAATATACAGTTGTTAGCCATCGTAATACTGTATTTTCCATCCTAAGCCTCTTTGATTATTAATAATAGTGTACATACTTATATTAATTTAATCACTCAATAGGTACCCGATTAACTTCAGTATCAGCATGATAAGTCTTCCAAAACATTCGCCATTGAAGGTCGGATCTACTTTTCATTAATTTTAATTTGAAAGATGCCAGCCATACCTTATTTGTGCGCGATATGCTTTGCTAAACTCTAACTTTGCATCAACATACGAGAGATTTTGGTAGAGCCAAAAAGTCTTGTCGTACTATACCACGTTCGTTCCCAAGGTAAGCTCGAGGTCATTGATCAGTGGGTGTGTTATGTCGTCGCATACGACGAAAGGAACGAGGTCGAAAGTGGATGCATAAATCTGGACTAAAGGTTTATAAAGTACCTACACTCAAGCTGCGACGACATGACACACCCACTGATCAGTGCGACCTCGAGCTTCTCTTGAAAACGAACGTAGTAGTATTTATGTTATCAACGATGACATTAAAAATGATACTAAAAGAATTTTTAGTTTTGAATATAGTCTCGTTATTAGAAATTTTATCTGGCATATTTTTACGAATTATTCTTCTTCTGCGTAGTAGTAGTAGCTTATTCTAGATAAAGACATGGGATTCTGGATTCAAAGATAAAGACATGGGAAGACATGGGCAAATGCTTTAACAAAGTTTTGTGAGACATTTAGCACTTTAGAGTGATTCTGAAACTATTTGCTTGTGGCATTCATATTTACATTACAGATTTTGACATATTACTTATACAATGTTGTCCGTTCAATTTTTTTATGTTAGTTTTGAACGTTTTACGAATTATTTAACGTATTTTTCATTAAAAATCATATTTATGCATTTTTAAAAGTCAATATTTTTTTAGCCATGTCCGCGAACGTATTAAATTTGGTTGTATGTAGATTCTCCAATTGATCTAAATTGGAGAATTTCACTGCTGATTATGAATCAACAGTTGATTATGAAGGGTAAAATCGAAGGAAAAAGGTATCCTGGTAGATGACAAAATCCTGGCTGAAAAATATTCGCGACTGGACCGGGTTAAAACACACAGACACTTTTCAGAAAAGAAGAAGAGACGAATTTGTAATGATTATAGCCAACTTTCATTAGTGGAGTCGGGACTAGAAGAGGATCTAAATAGAAATTGTAAAAGTATTCATTTTTACTTCATTACATTTTATGATATACACTCACCGGCACAAAAAACCGCCACCCCAAAAAATGGGTCATTTTTAATGCCTTGTACTTCCTAAACCTGATGTCCGATTTAAGTCATTTTTTTAATATGTTATAGCCTTACTCTTTAATAATATCGCTGTAATAATATTGTTGCTAGACAGGTACATTGTCATTGTATGCAGGGTGTACGAATCAAACTGTGTTTTTTTCTCAAACTTTGGAACACCCTGTGGAATGTTCTAGCTTTTATAAAATACTGAAATTAAAACCCAACTATAGCTTCAGGTTTTCTTAACATTCTGTTTTTTATTCATTCGCTTATGTTATAATAAAAAAGTTAGGCACTTTAACAACTACCCCTGTTTTTCGTCAATATAGGGTGTTTTTAAATAAGTACGGCAAACTTTAAGGGGTAATTATGCATGATAAAATAATGGCAATTGGCTTTATAAACGTATGTCCGCAAATGCTTTGTTTCCGAGCTAGGGGGTGTTGAAATTTTTCTTACAAACTGACGATTTATTTATTGCTCTAAAACGGTTTGTGATATGCAAATGAAATTTGGTAAATTTTAAGAGGTAGTTAATGCGCATTTTTTTGGAATACAATTAAGAATTTTATTTTCACCATTGACGTGCATACGGGATATATCTAAAATGTTTATGCACGCCTGTATGCACGCCAATGATGAATATAAAATTCTTAGTTGTATGCCAAAAAATGCACAATAACTACCTCTCAAAATCTACCAAATTTTATTTGCATATCACAAACCGTTTTAGAGCAATAAATAAATCGTCAGTCTGTAAGAACAATTTCAACACCCCCTATCTCGGAAACGAAGCATTTACGGGCATACGTTTATAAAGCAAACTTTCATTATTTTATCATGCAGAATTACCCCTTAAAGTTTGCCGTACTTATTTAAAAACACCCTGTATTGACGAAAAACAGGGGTAGTTGTTAAAGTGCCTAACTTTTTTATTATCCAATATAAGCGAATGAAACAAAAAACATAATGTTAAGAAAACCTGAGGTTATAGTTGGGTTTTAATTTCAGTATTTTATAAAAGCTAGAACATTCCACAGGGTGTTCCAAAGTTTGAGAAAAAACACAGTTTGATTCGTACACCCTGTGTACAATGACAATGTATCTGTCTAGCAACAATATTATTACAGCGATATTGTTAAAGAATAAGGCTATAACATATTAAAAGAATTACTTAAATCGGACATCAGGTTTAGGAAATACAGGACATTAAAAATGACCCATTTTTTGGGGTGGCGGTTTTTTGTGCCGGTGAGTGTAGATACCTATTAATTTGGAAAGACAATAGTTAATAACTATTTCAGGTAAATTATTATTCTATATATCGATTATAAAATTATAGAAAACTAATGGTATTCCAGTCCCTTAGGTGTTTTCAAACGTCGGATTATAAAGTTCTTCACAAAACCGTAAAAATATGCATCGCCGTTTGGTTGTGCCAATAGACACGTACACAAGCACATAAGCGTAACATTGAGCAACGTTTCATCATCACATTCAACTAGTCCCCAACGTTGCGGCGTCTTTATCATGATAATCTGTTGAAATGATAATTGTATTGATTACTGGTAAACACTACAACTGCCTGTCGTTTACTCACGTATTATACATACCTACTTTTTTATTCATTATTGTTTGAAGAATTCATATATGTGGGTCGATACTTGGGCTCAATGTTTTGGGGTGAATGGACTGAAAATTGTGTTCTTTCTAACGGTTGGGCATTTTAATACGATAGTAAAAGTTTTTTTATGTGAACTAAAAGTATAAGTGCTAGACAGAGAAGATAAGGAATAATTATAAAAACGTGTAGAGGTAATGGATTTTGACAAGAGTTATGATTCATACCGAAACAATAGACAAGTTTACGTGTTATTCAAAAGGTCATAGCTCTTGTTAAAACCCATTACCTCTCTACTCTAGTAATTCTTCTTCTTCTTCTTCCTTCTTGTATGTAGGCTTTAAAGCCTGTTTCTTCTTCAATATTATCCTCCTAAATTGTTTAGGTTATCGCACCACCTTTTTCTTGGTCTGCCAATACTTCTTCGTCCATTTGGTGACTTATCTCGTGCTATTCGTACTATCCTATCCTCTGCCATTCTACTAATGTGTTCGTTCCACTCCTGTTTCCGTTTTGTCACCCATCCATTTATGTCTTCTATATTGCATGATCTTCTTATGTTTTCGCTCCTCTCCCTATCCAACAGACTTTTCCCTGATATTCGTCGGAGTATTTTCATCTCTGTTGTTTCTAGTAGTCGTCTCGTTTTAGATGTGTCAGGCCTTGTCTCCGCCGTGTATGTTAATATAGGTCTAATTGCTGCTTTATAGATTCTTGCTTTTGTGTCTTGTCTTAAGTGTTTGTTCTTCCAGATTGTGTCATTAAGAGATCCCGCCGCTTTACTTGCTTTTAAGCTTTGTTGTCGTACTTCCTCTTCAACATCTCCGTAACTGGTTATATCAATTCCCAGATATCTAAACCTTGCTTCCTGCTTTATTATTTTCCCATCAATTTCGATTTTACATCGTAGTGGGTATTTAGATGTTGTCATACATTTGGTTTTTTCTGCTGATATTATCATATTGTATTTCTTGGCTGTTGTATTAAAGATGTGTGTTAATCTTTGGAGATCGTCTTCTGTCTCGGCGATTAATGCGGCGTCGTCTGCATAACACAATACTTTGATTTCTTTATTCCCCATTCTGTAACCACGACCTTTACGTACTGCTTCTATTATTTCGTCCATTATTATATTAAAGAGCAGTGGGCTTAATGAGTCACCTTGTCTGACTCCACTTTGTACTGGTATAAACTGCGTTAGTTTTCCATTTATCTTTGCCTGTATTCGATTATGAAAGTAGATGTTTTCGATGGTTTGTATAATATTGATTGGTATGTTTCTTCCATACAGTAAATGTAAGACGTCTTCGACTTGGATGCGATCGAAAGCCTTTGTCAGGTCTATAAAACATAGATATGCTGGTTTATTGTACTCAATGGCCTTTTCTGTGATTTGTCTCAGTACAAATACGGCGTCTACGCAGGATCTTCCGGATCTGAATCCTTGTTGTTCATCTGATAAAGTTGTTAGTTTATTGATTTTGTTGGTTAGGACTTTTGTGGTTAGCTTAAGTGCGGTGTTTAGTAGATTTATACCTCTATAATTGTTGGGGTCTTCTTTGTCTCCTTTTTTGAACATTGGTATCATTATGCTGTTTCTCCATGCGTCTGGTATCTTGCAGTGCAATATTAGTTTTTGTATAAGTTTTGTCATCTCTAGGGTTATACTTTCTCCTCCGTATTTTAGAAGCTCGTTGGTTATTCCGTCTGGTCCTGGTGACTTCCTATTTTTGAGTGAATTTATGGCTACCCCTACTTCCTGAAAACTGATTTCAATTTCGTGTCTTAATGCAGGTAGGTTATTATTTTGATTATGATTTTCCTTTCCTTTAAACAGTTCCGTCAAGTATCTTTCCCATTCGTTTGCTGGTATGTTATTGTATTCCTTCAATTCTGCCATTTCTTTCCGTTGGTTTCTTATGAATCTACTCTAGTAATAATAACACAATAGGTACTAGGCTTTGTTAAAATAAAAAAGATGGGTGTTTCGTGTTTATAGAGTATTTTCATGTCAAAAACGGCCATCAAAATAAAATACTAAAAATAGATGAGTAAAAGTTTTGCTCGTATATTCTACAGTGCAGAACAAAATTAAGCTAATCCATTGAGCTTCTCTTCAAACATGCAAAGGTAGGTAAGATTAGTTTATGTGTCGTCATCATCATAATTCTGGCTTTTTAATCCTGTGTGGGTCCTAGCCTAGCCTCCTCAAGTATTCTCTCTAGTCTTCCCTATCGCTCACCTTCCCCCGCCAAGCACGTATTTCCACATTTCTCATGTCTTCATCGATGTTATCAAGGAACCTTGTTCTGAGTATTTCACTAAGTACTTAACTTACCTTATCTTAAGGATAGATTTTTTTTCGGGCCCCCTTAGCGAACTTCCCTGTGTTAAGAGCCAATATATGCTAGAGGTACATCTGCAGGGTACCAGGTTTTTCCCCATATGATAATCTGACGCGTTCGAGTAACTACAAAAATCCCTGCTTGGACTCCCCTGCCACAAGAATCTACCACTTCATTTAAATTTAAATCACAATAAGGTTTAAGGCCATGGGTACATATTTCGCAAATATTTTACGGCTATCCCTACTTTTTCTGTCTTTACACGACAAATTACGTGTAGTAAAATTCACACAGGTATGGATATGGAAATATTACTAGAATGCCATTCTACTTGACAATGTCATAATTAACTTAAAGAGATGGCTTTTGAATGTTCTTGAATAACTGTTATTTGTATAATTGCAAATTATTAATTCAGTTAATAAATGTGATAATTTTTTCACTAACTATGTATTCAGTGATGGTTATAATTTATATGTACAACAAAAACTAATACTCAATCGAGAAAAGAGGAAAAGTGTTAAAATGATTTTTTAATAATATATTGTTACTATGAAACGCTTGCAATTTTGAACATCTTTAACAACAAAATACTTGGATCACAGAATATATCTTGATGTATTCTCTGCTTGGACGTTCCTTAAATAATACACAATAAATAACTTTTTATAAAGTTCAGGTCTTAAATCAATTATTTATCAAATACACTTCTTCTTCAAGTGCCGTCTCCTAATCGGAGGTTGGATATCATCATCACTATCTTTACTCTATCCACCGCTGCTCTAAAGAGTTCTATAGAACTGCATCTAAACCAGTCCCTTAAATTCTTTAACCATGACACTCTCCTTCTTCCTATACTCCTTCCGCCTCTTATCTTTCCCTGTATTATCAGTCTTAGCATTTCATATCGCGGTCCCCTCATTACGTGTCCCAGATATTGTAACTTTCTTATTTTTATTGTGTTTATTATTTCGCATTCTTTACCCATTTCTCGCAATACTTCCGTGTTCGTTTTCCTCTGCGTCCATGCTATTCTAAGCATTCTTCTGTAACACCACATTTCAAATGACTGTAGCTTATTTATGTGTTCTTGCTTTAATGTCCAGCTTTCAAGTCCATATTATAGTATCGAGAACACGTAGCATCTCAAAGCTCTTGCTCTCAGTTCTAAGCTAAGGTCTTTGTTGCAGAGAACTGTTTTCATTTTTACAAACGCATTTCTTGCTATTTCTATCCTGGTCCCTATTTCTGTTGTTTGATCATTTTTCTCTGAAATCCAGGTTCCTAGGTATTTGTATTTATCAACCCTTTCTATCGGTACATTTCCCAAATGTATGCTTGTTTGTATGTTTGTTTTCTTAGTTATTATCATGTATTTGGTCTTTTTTATATTCATTTTTAGTCCATATTCTTTACAGAAATTGTTTGTTTTGTTCAGTAGTAGTTGGAGTTGTTCAGCAGAGCTTGCTATAATCACGGTGTCATCTGCATATCTTATGTTGTTAATAGATCTTCCGTTAATTATTATTCCTTCACTTTGAGATAGCAATGCTCCTTCAAAAATGGCTTCACTATATGCATTAAAGAGTAATGGAGACATAATACATCCCTGCCGAACTCCTCTCCTGATTTCAATTTCTGGACTGGGTTCGTCATCTATTACAATTTGTGCTCTTTGATTTCAGTAAAGGTTTGTTATTATTCGTAAGTCCCTTTTGTCTATGTTTTTTGTCTTTAGAATTTGGACTAATTTTTCATGTCTTACTTTGTCAAAAGCCTTCTCAAAATCAACGTAACAAACATGCACATCCACATTCATGTCCATGCATCTTTGAGCTAACACATTAAAAGCAAATAACGCCTCTCTGGTTCCTAGTCCGTTTCTGAACCCAAACTGACTATCATCTATTCCTTCTTCTAGTTTTTTGTTTATACGACCATGTATTATTTTCAAGAATAATTTGAGAATGTGACTTATTAATGATATTGTTCTGTATTCACTGCAATCTTTAGCGTTTGTATTTTTAGGGATAGCACAAAAGGTTGAGAGTAACCATTGTTTTGGTATGTTTCCTGTTATGTACACTGTGTTAAACAAGTCTACGATAATGTCTAAGGTTTCATCATTTATACATTTTAAGCTTTCTACTGGGATTTGGTCTGGACCTACTGCTTTACCATTTTTGCTGTTTTTTAATGCCGATTTAATTTCTTCTTTTAATATCTTCAAAACCGTATCATCTTCTACTTCGACTTCCATCTGCTCTGTTCTATTGTCTTTGGACAATTCATTTATGTATTCTGTCCATCTCTTTAATTTTTCGTTAGTACTCAACACAAGTTTCCCATCTATATCTTTTAGTATTCCCGGTTTTCTTTTTCTGTTGATCTGCGTTAATTCCTTAATTTTTTTATGTGTGTTAAAATTATCATGTCTTTTCTGGTGTTCTTCTATTTCTGCGCATTGTTCTTTTAACCACTGTTCTTTAGCCTGTTTAATTTTGGATTTTATTTGTTTATCCACATTTTTGTACATCTGATTATCTTTGTTTTTATGCTGACGTCTTTCTTCCATTAAATCTAAGATTTCCTCCGTCATCCATTGTTTCTTTTTGTATCTGGTTGGTGTAAGAATTTCTTTTTGACATTTATCTATTTCTGTCTGTATTAATAACCATTTTGTCTCTGTTTCAGTATTTTGCTGGATTTGTTCTTTAACATTCATTAAACGGTTATTAATTTCATCTGTCAGGCGTTGTTTTATGAGTGGGTTTCTTAGTTTACTTGTATCGATTTTTACATCTGTTGTTCTGCGTTTTATTATCAAATACACTATATATCATATATCAATATTATTTAATCAACAACTCAAAATATTCCCGATTCATGTCAAATATTTAAAATTGTCACTCATTTTCACTGTCTGACTGACAATATGCTGACAATATTCTATTCGACTGAGTGCGTTGTATAACAAAGATAGATTTGCAAAATATTACCACGAACATTGTGTTCATTTTTTTCGAATCCTGAAAAAACCAATAAATATTTTTGAAAAATTTTAAACGCAGAATGAAAGACTAAATTATTACCAAGGGCCGAAAGTCCCTTAGAATAAATAAAAAGTTTATTTTGAATGACATATTTGAAATTAAATATCATACTAAATTTTCTCTTAGTTTTCACCTCTGTAACTTATTAAAATAAACATTATAGAAGTTCTCAGGGACTTTCGGCCCTCGGTAATAACGTAATCTTTCATTCTGCGTTTAAATTTTTCAAAAATACTTATTAGTTTTCTCAGGATTCGAAAAAAATGGATCCCCATTTGAATAGCATTACAGCCGAAAATACGTACCCATCCTCTTGGTTAAGGTTTATAAAGAAAGATTTGTAGAGAAATAGATGAGAAAATGCCAAAACATAGGAATAAAAGTGGGAAAATGCGCAGTTGTACTTTATGTGCCGTGTACTATCGAAGGTTGGCGACTATCATACGATATGCTTCTGAGTTTTGTGCCGCATGTATTATGTTGCGCTTATTCCAGGATTTTTTCTTTCTGCCCAATCCTCTTCTATCTTTAATCTTAGCCTATCACTATCTTTTATCTTAGCCTTACACTATAAGACTATAAGCTGTAGCAGACTGTACTTATCATTACGAAACACATGGCCCGTATATGACGCTTTCATCCTTTTAACAGTTATTACACTGAAACTGAACACACAGTATATTACTTTTTACTGATGATCAAATAAAGATCTCTGTGAATACCAAAATCGTACATATATAATACGGAGGTTAAAAAAAAGAATGTGTATGCTTAAAAGTAAAGCAGTAAAGTGGTATGCTTAAAAATACACTGCAAAATGAGAATATCCAATAAAGAGCAGACCTTCAAATATTTAGAAATATTCTAGCAGAAGAAAAAACAATAACACGAACCGTGAACTCTCTTTTCTGGCAAAAGACAATAAAAAAGGAGAAAAGAAACATATCTCTAGAAGTCAAGTTAAAAGTAGCTGCAGATCTGAGTGTGAATCTGAGCTGTGAGACTCCGTGGATGACAGAATTCTCATCTCTGACACGGCTCATCTCTGACACGGCTGATCCCAGTGGCTTATAAAAAACGTCTTATTGGTAGGTATATATGGAAATAAAGCAGAGAGTAAAAAAAATATATTCTAACTTCTAACAAGCAGTCGTGGATTAAATGAGAAAATGACATAGAGACTGCAGCTATGTCATTAATAAAATTTGTTGATTGAATTCACGCATATTTACGTATACACACGTGTCCGAACACAAATTGCACACATTCATACGAATACCATGCTCAATCAACACCATTATTAACTCAAGCAGGGCCGGATTTAAGGGGGGGGGCAGGCTGGGCAGCTGCCCGGGGCCCCCACATTCTGGGGGCCCCCACAAAGTCCCAAACTTAAAAAAAATCAGCACATTATTCACATAGAATAATTTTTGTCAATCAATAATTAACTGTGATTTTTCGTTACCTACATGGAAGGTTTCTCTCCTGTTGAAAATGTATCTTTGCCAAGCACGGTCATTATAAAGCAGAAGATATATTTAATTTTCTAATGACATTCTTGCAAGAAGATGATATCAATTTGAAAATCTGCAGGGGACGGCCCAAGGACAACCCGTCAGTTATGAGTGGAAAATACAATGGTGTTTAGGCTGGAATTAGATAATATATATTGCCGTTGTGGATTTCGTGTGCCGCCCACTCTCTAAATTTAGTTGCAAAAGCTGCAGCTGAGTGTTGTCCTGCTGCCATAGCATTCTTTGATTTCCTAAATGGACTATATGAACTATATGTATTTTTCCTCTAGATAGATACAACTTGTTAATCCAATGTTTAAAAGCATCTTTAAGCGAGAGCAACGCCGACCGTGGCAGAAATATTATTGTTCCTAAAAGAGTAAATACCTACTACTAGATTGTCATCTAGAATTGACGTCGAAAAAGAACTAGTTAAAGGTTATAATCAGATCAAAGAAGCATTATCCAAAATTTCGTAAGACGACGAGCAACAATTTGAAACTTGTAACGATGCAAATGGTTTGTATAATCGAATGTGTTTACTGGAAACAAGAATATTTGCAATATTTTGGAATGAAATCTTAAAGAGGACAAACAGTACAAGTCGTATTCTCCAAGATCCAAATATTGATCTTAATTCAGGAGTGCCGGCACTGCCGGCACTTAGATCACTTAAAGAATTTATATTCTTTTAAGGAATATTTCAGGGACTGAAATGGCAACATCAGAGAAATTTATAATTCAAAATTTAATCACTGTTATAGTTCACTTTATTTCCTCTTTAAGTCAGAGGCTTTCTTCATGTGAGTAATTCCAATTTTGGATTTTTACATTATTTGGAAAATTTAACTTCCAATGAAACTGAAGCTTACCGACATTGATAGCAATGATTTAGATGAAAACCTATATTTAGAATTGGTACAATTTGTAGAATTTTTTCAATTAATTTAAAGAGGAAATCAGCTCATTAAATATACCTAAGTAAAGAACTAGCGCATTAAATATAAGTAAAGAACTTCAAATGTACCGACTGTTAAAAGAAAATAATGTGAATGATACGTTTCCAAATGTTGTGGTGACACTTCGTTTATTTAGTTCTGATGCTAATTTAATGCAGTGGAGGGAGGTTATTCTCAAAATTTAAGTTAATTAAAAATCGACTTCGGTCTATGATGGGCCAAGAGCGTTTGAATCATCTCTCTATTATAATGGACATTGAACACGATGTCCTAAAGCAACCAGACATGTCTGACATAATTAAAGAATTCCCAATGAAAAAATCTCGAAAAGTACCTGGGATTAACCATATATTTTACTATGTTTATTTTTAATGTTTTACTGTACCAAAAAAACCAATTACAGTTCTTGTATTTTTTATTATGTATTTAAAAATATATTTTTAAAAGTAGATCAACATTTTTTTTAATTTCTAAACGAGAAAACCCTGTAGTTAGCTAGATACATGAGTTGTAACAACAATTTTTTAAATGGTAGGAGGTATGGCCCCACACCAATTCTGCCCAGGGGCCCCCACTGCCTTAAATCCGGCTCTGAACTCAAGCTCAGGGCATAAATAGCACAGGGTAAAAAATGCTGCCTACGCGATGTACCTACCAGAGAGCTGGCAAAATCTGGAAGGTGCTTTTGCAGTGGCAACGCGTGACTTTTTCTAAAGTGTTACCAAATCCAGATATAAAAAATCTTGTTTAAAAGAACCTCGCAAATATAAGTTTTTGTTTATTTTATTTGGAAAAATGTTAATAACAGAATCGTAGAAAGAGGGTTTTGTCATTAATCCATTAAAAAAGCGTTACTCAATGAAAATTAAAGAAAATGACGACATTCGATCTTGCAATTGGGTATTTCTTTGGCATGTTTTAATCCGTTTCATTGCTAAAAAACTTATTTCAACGGATGCACTTGTAGCCGGAATTATTAAAAATAGGTTTGCCAATTTAAAGGATTCCTGTAACGCATTATCAAGTTCTGAAGACGTTAAATATTAATACAATTCTTGTACATTTTTTTAATATAATCTAGATCATTATAAAGATATGTCAATTCTGTTTTTAACTTTACTGTGTCAAATTATTTTTGTCCATATAGCTGCACAAATTGATGAAAGGCCCTATCTGAAAATTTTTTGCTTTGAATTAGAAAACATATTTTTAAGTTGGATAATCATAGTGTCAAAAATTTCAAAAAAAGTCGTCAATGACACTCATCCATGTTTATTTGCATGCACACTGTAATAGGTAAGTAACCATTGTAACCATTCCGAAAAGTGGTGACAAGCCTACTAATCTCCACAGCGCGCTTACGCCATCACCTTTCAAAATTTTCATACACGAGCCGTCTCCGACCGTCCGACCGATAGCCGATGGACCTTCATTTGTATCCACATTTAAAAGTGGTAACAATAACCTGCAACCGAGTCGCATAAATTCGCCAATATTTTCGTGCGTCTAGTTGGCTTTTTAGTGAATTACTATTAACACTCATATTTCTATTGAAAAAAAAAATAAAATGGAATTACATTCTTCACAGTGGTACTAAAATATTTAGTTGCAAGATTTTTAACTGTTACCAATGGTAACAGTGGTTACATGGACGCTTCGCCAGCCAGTGTGCTTTTGCATATGGGTGCAATAACGTATATGATAGCATTGCGTATTAACTCGTGGAAATAAAATTGACCTAAAAAGGGAGACAAAAATAAATGGCACAGAAGACGATACAGAAATGGGTGACTCTTCTTGAGTGCATAAATAAAAATGTAAAGTACGACCGATGTAAAACAGACGGTTTCAAAGAAAAAAATGTTAAAACTATGGTTCGAAGGTGTAAAACATTATCAAAGCTAATAGAAACTTTTGTCTGCGTCTACGTACATAGATGAACTATTTAAGACTTGAAAAAAAAATCCTTTGTAAAAGGTATAAAATTTTATTAAAATCCCTTTAACGGCTACGTCACAGAACGTTTTCGATTTTATTCAAAAAAATCATCAGTGTTTTTAGACAGGTTGAAATACTAGGGTGAAAACCCTTTAAATGTTATGTACAGTAGGAAACATGAAAGAATATCCATGAACGATCACATCAATCACTTATTTTGTATTTGCTGTCTTTTTCTACAACAAACGTTTCTTATTTGTAGAAAAAGACAGCAAATACAAAATAAGTGATTGATGTGATCATTCATGGGCATTCTTTAATTTTTCCGACTGTAGTTGCATTAAAGGTGCATACTTGATGAAAACTCCATAGAATGGATATAAATAAAAAAGAATAATGCCCTTAGGTAAGGTATGGACCTTCATAATACGTGGGATGTAAATTGAGTTGGTTACATTACAACAATTTAATGGCAACTATTTAATGGCACATTGTTGTAATGTAACCAACTCAATTTGTTGTGTGTTGAGAAGGTCCATACCTTATCTAAGGGCATTATTCTTTTTTATTTATATCCATCCTATGGAGTTTTAGTCAAGTATGCACCTTTAATGCAAGTACATAACATTTAAAGGGTTTTCATCCTAGTATTTCTTTGGTGGCTCAGCTGGCATTCAACCTGTCTAAAAAACACTGATGATGATTTTTTTGAATAAAATCGAAAACGTTCGTGATGTAGCCCTTAAAGGGATTTTAATAAAATTGTATTTACACAGGATTTTTTTCCAATTTTTGTGATTGGTGGTATACAGCCAATATAAGAAAAAAAATTTAAAAAATTTCTTTTCTTTGTGGATTTTATTAAAGACTAAACTGCCTAATATCGAAACTAAACAAGCGTCAAAAACAAATAAATATGCAACGAAGTGAAACTAAATACGAATAGCTCACTCTACATATAGAAGAAAACCCAGCTGTTATTTTTAGAATATTTCACGTTCATTTTCCATTAGATACCGTATTGATATTTTCCAGAGCATATTTTTGGCACATTATTTTAAACTACTTACAGCTACTTTCTTTTGCACATTTTTAAATTATGTTTATTTATAAAGAATAATGTATCATTTTTCGAATAACTCTTCAATTAAAAAATGACGCAATTCTAAAATTATAAAGAGCCACAAGATTAAAAAAGCTTTTATATAAAGGAAAACTGTCATTGACCTTTGACCTTAAAACATTTACACATTTACCACAATTGCATAAATAGTTCTAACCTCACCAAATAGTTGATTGTTTTCCATGTACTAATATCGACAAAACTCAACCACAAAATTCATATCAATAGACGGAAATCTATAACATCACCACATTGTAGTGTTTCGTAATCAAACATCATGGGGATACACATTTCCCTATGTTTGCCTAATACATTATCCTTATCAGTTATTGTAATTGCACTACAAAAATTACCTGATCAAAATCCTCGTTTTCACAATCACTGTTTATCTGTATATGTGAGTAATCAAATTGATACGTGAAAAGACTGTCGCATACACTGAAAATTCCTGGAAAACTACCAATCGCCCTTGTTTTACCCTCTGAAATTTCAGAGGACATGCGTCCTGGTCTACCCACCTGTTTGTAAACTGAAAATGGGGGTGTGGTGCTTACGTAGGCGTTGGAGGGGATGGAGATGGAGATTCGCTAAATCGTTATTAATGTGCAAAGAGGCTAATTCTTTTATTGTAGGTAATGTGGAAAAGAGCTATTGATCTGATAAAGACTGAAATCAAGGGTGTTATCGCTATTGACACGCAATATTGGTTCGAAGATTAAGGGGATTACTAGACAGAGCGGCGGCATAACATGAGCCTGCGCCATTCGGGCAGGATTTTAGGAGAAGTTTAAGAATTATTTCTGTGGCTTTGTTCTAAAAGGGCCAATGTCAAAATCTTTACATTTGAGAAAACTGCAGTTGAAGTTTTTGCCGAAAATACTTTTATTTATAGTTTCATCATTATGCAGACTGTACTCACCAAATTTTGTCCAGAGGATAATATATTTGAACAGAATAAGACTGTGTTTTTATTTTTTTTCTGGATTTAAAAATTAAAAAAAAAAGACGACATTGGCCCTCCTTACCTAAATTTTCAACGAAAATTTTTCGTTTATAAATTTGCAAAAGTCTGTGTGTTATTGCGTCGCCGCTCCTGCAATACTTAGAGCAGGTGTATCGATGGATTCTTATGTAGTTTTGCCTTCTGAATCCAAATCTGAAAACGCCATTTCGATATATCTAACCGTCTTCGAGATAATCGACCTCAAACTCTAAAATGTGACGTCACAATCCGGTTATCTCCTACAGACGCACTAAACGTCAGCTCAAGTGGTTGATTAGAAAGTAGGCTACTTTTCTTAAAATCTCGATTTGCCAAGCATAGGTTATTTACATTTGAGTTTGACACTTCGTGAATGTCAAACTAAATTTTAAATTAAGTATTAATAAAACATCAATGACATTTGATAGTGAATTTAATTATTATATAAAATAAATAAGATGTTCAAAAATACAATTTGAGTATAAATATTTTAAAAGCAATAATTTATTAACAGTTTTAAAAAGGTTTATACCAGTATAAATACGGCCTCCCCTTTATGATAAATGGACTGTTCCATTTGCTATAAAATATTAGGTGCGTTCGCGGGAGCCTGTCGAGGACTAGTCGGCGACAAATTAGCAGCAAAACGCATGCGCACTTTAAAATGATATAATTAATATCGTTAATAGATAAATATACAAGGTATATTTTAATATTATAATTTAATAATTAGTTATTAATATTAATTAAAAGTAAATATACCTTGTTTATGTATCCATTAACGATATTATTTATATTAAATGAGGTTAGAAATTGTCGGCGACAATTTGTCAACTGTACCCATAGATATATAATACTCTAGATTGCGCCCTGCGATCTTAAAATGGGTGACGGTTGCGACAGAGATAAATGAGCCTATTTGGTCGGTAGTCTCTTTTTAATTTTAGGGGAATATCGACGACGTGACTATCCCACTTTATCGAGTAATATGTGTTGACAGTTGGAGCGGGTGGTGACGAGAAATGGTCTTTGGTCTTCGGACGTGGATAATCGTGGTTCGAATCCCATACCAACTTTACCTTTTTTATTTTTATTTAATCAATATTGCGTTTATTAGATATTTTTACTTCTGAAAAATGGACCTAAGTAAATCTAGCAGATAATAAATGTAGTACCTATGTATAGTAAGTTAATATTGGAATACATTTTGTGAACTGCATAGTAAAATAAAAGTCATTCGTTATTAATATAAATTCGTCCTTATTCGAATGATGTAAATAATATTTGTTTTGCTTCCACTTTTTTAAAAAATTGTAACAATAGTTTCATAAATAAAAATAATGTCTAATTACTTATAATTGAATCGGTCATTTCAAAAACAGCAAAGTCCACAATTTTGAGAAACTAACTTTTTGAGAGGAATAGACTCCTTTAAGATAAACGTTGTGTGCAAAAACGACACCAGTCCAGTAAAAACATTAGGAACAAAACTACAATATACCTAACTTTGAATTTTGATGTCATCCATTTCATCCATCTTTCGACTATATAGTTAAGTTTTCTTTGCTCTTCTGTAAAATTAGGAATATGTGACTCGTGTTATTTTTGAAATGACCGATTCAATTAATAAATCGATGGTACATTATGTTGATATTAATTATTGGTAATTTTTTACGAATATTTTTAATTACTTTATAGTATTCTACCATTAACTTATTAAAAAAAATAACATTGGCTTTTATATTTTTAAAAATCTATATAGGTACCTACACAGTTTTTCTTATTTGTTATATATTTCTTTGCATAGATTTATTTTAGAGATGTAATAATATCTAATAAACGCAATATTGATTAAATTAAAAATAAAAAAGTAAAGATTGGTATGGGATTCGAACCAGGATTATCCACGTCCGAAGACAAACGACCAGTTCTCGTCGCCATCCGCTCGAAATGTCAAACCATCTAAAATACTCGACGACAGAGTAGGATAGTGACGTCGTCGATACTCCCCTTGAATTAGAAAGAGACTACCGACCAAATAGGCTCATTTATCTCTGTCGCAACCGTCACCCATTTTAAGATCGTAAGGCGCAATCTAGAGTATTATAAATCTATGACTGTACCCGCGAACGCACCTATTATGTATTATACCAAATACTATGGACGTCCATAGTATTTGATTATACCTAGTCGTTCCCTAAACTCGACACAACTGGCTAGTGATTGTAGAAGGTAATTTTTTGTTTTTTGAGAATTTTGCCGAAATTGGCAAAATTACTAATTATTTAGTAATAATTATTAACTATTTAGAAATAATTTTTTTGCCGAATTGGCAAAATTATTGACTAAAATCACTAGCCAGTATTGTGTCTGTGTACATCCTTCTAATGGAAAAAATATTTGAATATTTTTCTCAAATTATGGATACCAAGAACATTTTCATTTATAACTCTTTTATTTTTAATTTGACAAATAAAAGTTATTCTTCATAAAAAGCTCTTCTTGTTCTAAGATTTATGATGCAACCGTGTCCCAAAAGTAGGGGAACGGTCGAATATTTCGCGAACTAAACATCGAATGGAAAAACTGAAAAATACGTGTTCAATCATTTTCAAAAATCTATCCAATGACACCAAACACCAACTCCCACTACACCCCCTGGAGGTGGGGTTAAAATCTTAAATGGAAACCCCTAGTTTTTCTTGCAGATTTGCATTCGTTACGTAAAAGTAAGCAACTTTTATGCAAGACATTTTTTCGAACTGTGGATAGATGGCGCTATAATTGGGAAAAACGATTTATCCTGATACCATAGGTAAATTATAGAAAAGGTCTAATATCTCGAGAAATACACTTCCAAATAAGAAACCAAAAAACAGGTTTTTAATATTTTTCGAAAACCTATCGATAAACACTAAACATGACCCTCCAACCTACCCCCTGGAGGTGGGGTGGGGGTAACTTTAAAATCTTAAATAGCAACCCCCACTTTTTATTGCAGATTCGAATTCGTCATGAAAAATTAAGCAACATTGATTCGAAACATTTTTTAAAAATGCTGATAGATGGCGCTAATAAATCGTATTTTTCCAATTAAAGCGCCATCTATCAACAATTCTAAAAAATGTTTCGAATAAATGTCGCTTAGTTTTTCATGACAAATCCAAATCTGTAATAAAAAGTGGGGGTTGCTATTTAATATTTTAAAGTTACCCCCCACCCCACCTCCAGGGGGATGGGTTGGAGGGTCATGTTTAGTGTTAATCGATAGGTTTTCGAAAAGTATTAAAAAAATTTGTTTTGTTTCTCATTTGGAAGTGTATTTCTCGAGATATTAGACCGTTTCTATAATTTACCCATGGTATCAGAATAAATCGTTTTTCCCAATTATAGCGCCATCTATCCACAGTTCGAAAAAATGTCTTAAATAAAAGTTGCTTACTTTTACGCAACGAATCCAAATCTGCAAGAAAATCTAGGGTTTTCTATTTGAGATTTTAAAGTTACCCCCCACCCCACCTCCAGGGGGTGTAGTGGAGGTTGGTGTTTGGAGTCATTGGATAGATTTTTGAAAATGATTGAACACGTATTTTTCAGTTTTTCGATCCGATGTTCAGTTCGCGAAATATTCGACCGTTCCACTACTTTTGGGACACCTTATATAAAATTTTATTAAAATTTTATACGAGGTATATAAAAAATATGAATTTGGATCAAGAGTAAACTACCTTTATAGTTCATAACATTTAAATTAGAATGATATAATTGCACATTAAAACATAATTATTAATAATTCTAAACTACTTTTCATAATAGAAATAAATATACAAAGTTTTCGTTATGACAATGCTCGCATTTTCAGCTTGTTTTAGTTGTATTTATTTTCTTTTGGGACATTGGCCATTATAACTAGAACAATAATAAATATAGTGGCTTTATACTAATATAATAGTTTATTATGTAGCAACATAGTTAATTGTAGACAAAAATGAGAGAAATAAAAATTAATAATAGTAAGATACAAATGGTAGTAAAAGATGCATAAAAATAAAATTATTATTATTATTAAATTAATGGGAGAAACTGTTTCAAGAAAATTTTTTTATCCTGAAAAATCACTTTCTACCTCCGGAGCTTCATCTGGAAAGTGTTTCACTATATCAGCGTTTGCAAGTATTTGTTAGTCTGCTTTAGTTTCCTTCATTATGTCTCAACTATTGGAACTTCTTTTCCTGATCTTCTATAGAAGTTGCTATCAACAACTGGTTTTGTCCAGAGCTAGATAACTGATAAACCTTGCGTGAATTTTTCGCGTCTCTTGAGTAAATTTTTCAAAGCGTTTGTTCCGACATTGTGTCTTTAACTGCTTAGCTGGTATTGTTTTTCCCGAAACCCATTTATACTCTTTACTTTCTGATTTTAGTGATTTTCTCACGTTCCGTCTCCAATTGGGAGAATTGCGCTTTCAGCGCAGTTCTTGTATTTTGTCAGTTAATAATGATGCATGTTAAAGGCGCATAATATTTACTATCGATAGACAGATAAAGGAGATCGCACACATCTTATGGAAAATATAATGTCACTCAAATTCAATAAAATTTATACGAATAGATTCGTTTTAAATTAACGGTCAAATCTTATCATTGCGCCAACTCTTAATTATGATTAATTACGGCGCAAATTGCAATTAAAGTTTATCGAAATCACATTTTTGGAGTCAGTAAAACTGTCAGTTACAATCACTATTGTTCTGGGTGCTATTCAAAAGAGCTTAAACCCCGCTGGGCCTAAGCGGATTAGTGAAACTAATCCGCTGATTTATGGAGTACCGACAATTTGGGTATTATAAAATATTTTTCTCTCTCTAACTTATGTACGTATCCATTTGATTTCAGATTTATTTATATCAATTTCTGCTCTTATTATTGAAAATATGGAGTTGGCGCAATGATAAGATTTCACCGTTAATTTAAAACGAATCTATTCGTATAAATTTTATTGAATTTGAGTGACATTATATTTTCCATAAGATGTGTGCGATGTCCATTTATAGACTTTGTGTACTTTGTGCCGTATTATTGTCTTCTAAACTTTCTATTAGCATGATTTGAAAAAGTTGCCAAATTTCTCATTCACAAATTTAGCTAACAAGAGATCACTCATCGCTTATATCGTTGCTTATATTGATACTTTAATTGCTTTTTGGATCAAAACAAGCCTGCAGTATTTTAAAAATAGTGTGATGCAACCAGCGAACTAAAACATACTTGTTAAGCATTCTCTTTCTTGTACTTTTTTAGTATGTAGTAAAACAAATATTTTTTATTACATATTCGTAAATAAAGGCATATCAATTAACGAAACACTAGTGAGTAATCTCGGATATGCAGACGATACAATACTACTTGCAGACGGCAGAAATCGTAAGAAAAATTTGAAGACGAACAAACCTACGTTAAAGGAAAAGCCTAGATATAGAAAATATCTAGATACAATTACCTGGGATATGAGCTAAATGAAAGATGAAATGAAAGCAGTATTATACAATGAAAAACTGGGAATATAGATTAGAACAAGGGGAGTTGAGATGCTACATATTCTCTGTCTTGTTCTTGTTATATGGAGTTGAAGCTTGGATCATTAATGCAACTGAAAAAGACTTGTTATCGTTGAAATCTGATGTCGAAGAATGTGGAAAAGACCATGAACACAAAACGTAAAAAACGCAGAAACCTTAAGAAAGATGCAAAATGAACAGAAAATACTCCACACCATAAACTAAAGGAAAATGAGATACTTTACAGGTCATACACCAAGAAATGAAAAATATTGGTTATACAAGGGAAAGGGGAAGGAAAAAGAGGACCAGGGAGACGACACTGAAGAATTTAAAACAGTGGAGTGGAAAAACAATAATAAAACTACATAGTTCAGAACGACTTCAGACAGAGTAAAATGTCTGTGGTGTAAAGGTCGTGGTGATCGCTTTAAACAATGAGGCTAAAAAGAATAAAAAAATATGAAAAAAGTTTTTAGGAAAAGCTTTTCTTTAGTTACGAGTGACTAAAATTAAGAATATAAAAAAATCAACTAAAAAGCAAAAAATAAAAGTAATTGAAAAAATCTAACACATTCGTCAAAGAAAAGCGTGGCGCGTCTTCATCGAATAAACGGTTTCCGCCCCACGCTTTTCTTTGACGAATGTGTTAGATTTTTTCAATTACTTTTATTTTTTGCTTTTTAGTTGATTTTTTATATTCTTAATTTTAGTCACTCGTAACTAAAGAAAAGCGTTTCCTAAATTTTTTTTCATATTTTTTTATTTTTCACTTTTTAGTCTTACACTTTTCAAGCATTAAAATATATCGTCATGTTTATTAAAGTATGTATCAAACATATGATGTACAAACATGAAAAGTCGTCAGAATCGGCAAAAAATTTAAAACTTTATTGTTTATTTATGAAGCATAACGTAAACAATTAACGTAAAAAGTAAAACTATCTACAGTAATTAGCTACAATCTGTAAAAGTTTCTTCATTGTAAAAAACAAGAGAATTTAAGCATTTTCCGTTAAAATCGTTTTTTTATTTAAACAATTAATAAACATAATTTTTTTTATTGACTATTCGTGTATTGTTCCACCGAATGCATATGTCTGCAAATTTTTAGTCATTTGCATTGAAGAAAAGGCAGTCAAATTAACGTCCAAAGATTTGACCCAAACGATTGAACTAAAGAAAAGCGTTTACTTAATAATTAATACGCCAAAATGAATTCTAATGTTAATTGTAGCACAAAACGGCTCTACCGGTGGTTTTTCTAAGACTACGATAAAAACACGAATTTTTTTAATTCGAGTTTTGAAGTTTTGGGTCGTATCGTATGGAAATTTGACATGAATAAGTGCCGATTTTTATATAAACGAATATATGAGCGTTCAAAATTTGAAACTTTATTGTTTATTTATGAAGCATAACGTAAACAATTAACGTAAAAAGTAAAATTATGTATAGTTCATATCATTAGTTACAAACCGTAAAAGTTTCAAATTTCTACATTGTAAAAAACAAGAGAATTTAAGCATTTTCGATTAAAATCGTTTTTTTTTATTTAAACAGTTAACAAACATAAAAAAAATTATTGACTATTCGTGTATTGTTCTAGCGAATGCATGTCTGCAAATTTTCATTCATTTGCATTGAAGAAAAGCCAGTCAAATTAACGTCTAAAGATTTGATGCAAGCTATTGAACTAAATAAAAGCGTTTAATAATAGGTAATAGGATACGATTATGTTAGATAAAACTATTTCTTGTATTTTGTCAGATAATAATGACACATGTTTACTAGAGATAGACATGCAGATAAATTTATAGACTTTGTGCCGTATTATTATCATCTAAACTTTCTACTAGCATGATTAAAAAAGTTGCCAAATTTCTCACATTTTTGGCACAAACATAGCTAACAAGAGATCATTCATCGCTTATATTGATACTTTAATTACTTTTTGGACCAAAACAAGCCTGCAGTATTTAAAAAATAGTCTTACGCAATTATCGAACTAAAACATACCTGTAAGGTGTATGCTCTTTGTTGTACTTTTTTTTAGAAGTAAAATAAATATTTTCTATTAGACATCTGATGAAAAAATATAAGTACTCATGCCAAGAGTTCATTAGAATAATAATAATGACGCACAGGTGCTGCTTTTTTATAAATATGCCAAAAATATAGAATCAAAGAACACATTAGGGAAAAACACATGGACAATATGATATTTTTAATTCTTTAATGAAAATAATATTTTTATTAGAAACTTTAAACATTTTCATTGAATAAGTGGCCAGCCATTTCCTCTTATCAATATTTTCTTTTAAAACTTATAAAATCACACGCGTTCGCCTTGTATCAGTCTTCTTCACGATGATAAAATACTGAAAACTTTTCTTTTCAATACTTCCATAAAAATTCAGTAAAAATTAATATCACTACAGATGTTTCGGCCGTGTGCCTTTCTTAAGTGTTTTTATTATGCGTCTACACTTTATAGTCTTTAACTTAATAAGTTGAGGACGGTAGAGCTGTGTGTCTCAAGTCAAGTTGGTCATTCAGGATTATATCTGTATTTTTAAATTTATTTATTTACAAAGATTCTAATAAAGATATCTTCCTTCATGGTGTTGAGTATTTCCTCTCTTTTTAAATATTTCTTAAGGTTTCCGTGTTTGTTATGTATTGTGTCCATGGTATCTTCCACATTCTTCGATAACACCAGATCTTAAAGCTAGTAATTATTTTTTCAGTTGCATCCGTAATTGTCCACGCCTCAACTCCACATAACAGTATAGAGATGTCGTATCTCAATACCCTAGTTCTAATCTCTATTTCCAGTTTTTCATTGCATAATACTGCTTTCATCTTTCACTTAGCTCACATCCCAGTAAATGTATGTATATAGATACTTTCTCTAAGACTTTTCCTTTAACGTAGTTCTTTCGTCTTCTATATTATGTCTTCAAGTATGCCGAGCATTCCCATACCAGTCGCAGCACTGCGTAATGCGAAAATGACGGCCCTTCTCAGCTGTCAGCAAGTAGTATTGTAACAATACGGGGCCCTCAGAGCAAAAATGGCCCAAGCCACAAATAGAGCATTTTTAGATTATTAATATATGTGTTATAGTCAAAGCCCGAATTTCAGGCACTCCTAGGTTTGACTAGGCAATCCTCAGGTATGACTGACGGTCTTAGTCAAAGCCCGAAATAAAATACAGTTTCGGCTTTTGACTAGTCAAACCTAGGAGAGACTAAGTTGGTCAGGCAAAGGTCGAAATTTAATTTTACGAAATCGGTCAGCTAGTCAAACCCCGATCAGCTATTAAAATGTCCTAATTTGTGATATTCAGGGCCGGTTGTTCGAACGCTAATCAACAATGATCACTATCAAATATTTAATTACTGTCACCAAAACTGTCAATGTCAACTTTTATTGGGTTGCTGAAAACATAATTGATTATAATTATGAGATTAGGTAATCAATTAACAACAATTATTAACATAATTAATTAAGTAATTTCATAATTGTAATTCAGCAACCCAAACAAAGTAGATATTGACAGTTGGTGACAGTAATTAAATATTTGATAATGATCATTGTTGATTAGCGTTTGAACAACCGGCCCTAATATAATAAAACGTAATTTTTTAATTTTAATGCTTATTATTTTTATATTGTCGTAATTAAAATAAAAAAAATAGTGTTTATTCTCACATGTTGAGGCATTATGGCATTTAGAGTTACACAATACGTTAGACCTTTTACACTTACATAATTTTGAAGAGCATTTCTTATTGCAGTAGAATTTTATAAAGTCTTTTCCTCCAAATTTAGAATCTTTTGTACTAATTTCTCTTAGCTTAACTAATCTTAATTAAGATAGCTTAACATCTGGAACATCTTCGAAATTAAGAAAATTCTCTTTGCATTCTCTTATTTGATTTCTTGAAAAAAGTGTGTTTATTGTTCCGTATTTCGTACCAACTCTATATAAACCGTCAATTGTTTTTATCTTGTATGAAACTAAAAATATTTCGAGCATCTCCTTTGGCTCTATCAAAGCTCTATAGGTATTATTACAGTTTTTCCGATCGAAATTGGAGGAAATTTTTTTCCCTTAATTGTTTCGTAGCATTAGCCTGGCCATGAAGACTTTCAATCGCCTTTCCTTTATTTGTTTTAATCTTTTCTATCTGTGCACATCGCATTCATGTAACTTTTCTTTCAGAACCTTCATAGTAAGTATTAGAGATGCATCAAGTCAAACTAGTTTGATTTTATTCAACAAACTTGACTTGACTTGAAAATCAAACTTTTTTTGTAAAAAAGTTTGACTTGACTTGATTTCGATATCTTTAGGTTTGACTTGAAATCAAACTTCTTCAAACAGTTTGAAGTTTGAATATCATATTGGCAACGTGTTTATTTCCAATTCTAATTGAGAGCGTACGGATTTTGTTGTGACTTTTTTGGATAGGTCTGAATCTGTACTCTGCTACTCCGCAAATTAGTTTGTAGTTCATATTTAGACGTCCATGTTTTACTTTTTTATTACGTTCGTTTTGAAGTATGTGACGTTGGGAGATAATATCTGAATTTGGATATTTTTCGGTTTAGAATAAGTACCAGAACAAATTTAGTCTGATATTGAAGGTATTCCCACTGCAAAAATTAAGAGAAACAATCTGTAGTCGAAGCAGTATTAATTAAGAAAAATAAATATACTGATTTATTTGATGTTGCGGCAGGTGATTTCAAAACAATAAAAATTGCAAAGTGCATACATATAGTCCGTCCGCTATAACTTTTCCCATGCGGTACGATTCATTTTCAATCAAATTAAGTCAAAACAGAAAGTGATACGTACGCCGATGTGTGTAGTATATAGCATACAGTATACAAAATGTATATACACATCGACGTTCGTTTCAATTTATGTTTTGATTTAATTTGATTGAAAATGAATCGTACCGCATGGGAAAAGTTATAGCGGACGGACTATACATCTATTATCTAAAAATAAAAAACAGCGTTACAAATTCACAAACAGTGAACTAATTCTTTAATAGGACGGCGCTATGCATACTCGACAAAGCGCCATTTATTTAAAATCGAGATAACAGCGGATTCTGGTGACGCATAGCTAAAACTATCTTGGAAAAATCCCTTTTATTGTCACGTTAACGGTTACTAAGAAAAACAAAAATAAACCAAGCGACATTTTGTCTATTAAGGGTTTTTAGTTTTGCATAACAAGACTATATTCATAACTGCCATTCTTAACTGCCATTCTAACTGCCATATATTCATAACTGCCATTCATAACAGTTTCGCAATTGTAGACTATAAGCGCCGACTAACCGTCTTTGGTCTGTTTATGCTAAACTAAGCGTTGGGCCAGAATAACATTTTTGTCCCGATTAATGTACACATTAATTTTGAAGTTTAGGTAAAAAAATTATGGAATTTTTTTAAAGTGAAAATGTTGTGTTTGTATATAATTAATGTTGTTCTGAAGCTATTTTCTTGTGGCATTTTTATAATAAATTACTTTTAATGGGAAATAAGCCACAATTTTACCAAAAAAAAAATGATTTTATTAACGTTTCGAAGCCCAAATCGGGTTTCGTTGTCAAAATACAAAATACTACGTTAATAAAATCATTTTTTTGGTAAAATTGTGGCTTATTTCCCATTAAAAGTAATTTATTATATTTAATTAAATTGGAAAATACAAATAATCTATATAAAATCTCTATATTATATCTAACGTGCTATGTACAAAGAGTATGGTATAAGGCTTAAATGGACCTTTCGGGATTCTTCTATATTTTGAATTTTGAATGTTTATTAATTATTTCTGTACTAAGAGTATAAGTCAATAGCCTGTTTTTCATGTATAAATATTGATTTTATTCCAACAGTACAACTTTTAATAATTTCAAAAGTCTGCTTTGTATTAAGAGTACAAACAAGTCAACGTATACTGTTAGTACCTTCCGCTTTCACTTTACGCAGCTTGACTATACCACTAGACTTCACACCACATGTTACAATATTCTGGGTCTTTTGTATTGAAAAAATGTAGGTATTAATCCAAATTTGACCATAAAATTTCTAGGAATTAACATGCTTAAAAAGGGGTTGGTACGAAAACAGATTTTTGAGGTTCTTTGTTTTCTTCCTTTTGAACTTTCCTAAACCTTTTTTGACTTTCGTTCTGTCGTTGAAGACGGTGCCGCTGTTTATTGTTATCGGTTATAAAAGCAGAAAATTATAAAAATGATCCCATGTAAACCAAAAAACTGTTCATTTAGTATTTTTTTTTATTTAATTTTGTTGTGCGTGCTTAATAGCTATTTGTATAACAAGGGAGGAAAGTGCTACTTTTCCTCCCGAGAATGAAGTTTACTTATGCAGTAGTCATATTACTATGCAGTAATCATTCAAGGGAGGAAAAGGCACTTTACTCCCATGTTATCCATATGGTTTTTCCACCTCCCTCAAATTAATAACAAGTCATTTTTCATTTTTACAACAAGTAGGTACAATATAACTGTTAACTGTCAAATATAAGTCAAATTATTAATTTAAACATTGTTAAATCAAAATAACAATTTACTGTTTTTTACCATTCTGCAAAATACAGAGTGTTTTATAAATAAACGTTAAAATGTATAGATACTTACGTAATAGAAAATAGATATTGTAGTGTCAATAAATTATATTTCATGAATGAAATACCATGATGTCACTTTTACTTTTCCTCCCTAGGGAGGAAAAGTACAACTTTGCTCCCTACAATCAGGTCCGGAAAAGTATACTTTCGGTAGAGGTAGGTGGAAAAATAGTTTTCCGCAAATCGCCAGGAAATTTTGACATTCCTGTCAAAATTTCTTGAAGAAAAAGTCAGGACTTCCTTACTGTAAGGAAATGTCATTTCCTTACTGTAAGGAAATGATATTTCCGTACAGTTGTTAGTGTTCTACATAAATGATAGAAAACACATTGCTATTAAAACCTTGTAAATTTCCTTAATCATTAAATTTTCTTTATCTGGAGCTTCCTGGATAAATTTTTCAATTTCTTCCTTCGTTAAAATCTTAGATTTCTTTGCCCTATAACCTTGAGCTTGCCGTTTCAATAAAGAACGAAGTTTTGAGTATGTAGATATATCTACATTGTGTTTAAGTGCAAGGGTTGACTTCAGCATTGAATAATTGGCCCATAATCTTGAATATTTCATCTTTAAACAAAGGTCTAGGAAGTATGCCATTACAACATTTTCTGAGAAAGAACTCGTATTTTTACTCATGCGATAATCCATAAAACGTCTGTATGCATTTTCGTACTTTTCTCTTGATTTCTTTGGCAATAATTCTAATGAAGCAGTATTCACTGCCTCAACCAGCTCTGGAGGAGTCCCAGGAATGGAAATTTCATCATCACTTATCATTTTACTTTCGAGAACACCAGCAATTAAATTTATAAGCGTCAAGTTTGACAATTCAACCTCAATACGTTTCCATAGTAACCCAAGTAATTTTATTAGGAATTTCAAAGCACCATTTATTTGGGAATAAAATTATCGCGTTTTTTTTAAATCAATCAATATCTGTCGAATTTTAAACGATTTGCGGAAAAATAGTATGTTTACCTCGTAGGAAAAGCCACATTCCTGGACTCTGTGTTGCTAAGTCTCGGCTTGCGCCTCGACTTAGCAATCTTCACAGTCGTCCAGGAATGTTAAGCTTTTCCTACCCGGTAAACAATGTACTATTACTGTGAAAGTGCCAGTGTTCTATTGTACATAATTTTTAAAAATGAGTAGAGGGAAACAAATAGGTACTAAAATTATTGGAACTAAAGGATGATTTATATGGCACTCAATGTATTATTAAATTTCTTATCTTAATTGGCAACTGACATGTCTATCTCAACAAAAAAATATATCTACGAAATAAATTATTTTTCAAACTCTTTCAAACTAGTTTGACAAACAGTTTGAATTTTCAAACCTGTACGATTGACCAGTTTGACTTGACTTGAATTATTTGTTAGAGGGATTGACTTGAGTTTGACTTGAAATTAAGTCAAACTCAAGTCAAGTTCAAACATTCAAGTCAAACTTGTGCAACTCTAGTAAGTATGCACCAAGTGTATCACATCCAACATGTATCACCTCATTACAAATTATGCACGTATGTGCGTCAGAGACCACATATGAAGAAGTAATCTGAATTGTTTGACAATTTTCTTTCTCTCCTAGTGACGACGGTCCGAGGGCTTCGTTAGTATTATGGTGATCCTTGGTTTTTTCTCCGATGGCAATATCTTTTTTCATAGTTGACGATGACATTTCCATTCCATCTGTTTGTGCTGAACTAAAATTCATATACTTTAAATTATGCCATACCAAATTACGTGTAAATAATAATCAAACTCCGTTCGCTCAACTCAGATGCATTTTGACAGATTCCGAGTAGGCAACGTACAACACAAAATTTCCTACCTCACAATATTAACAGCTCAAATAAACAGCACACTTGGTGCATACTATGAAGGTTTTGAAAGTTACATGCATGCGTTGTGCACAGGTAGAAAATATTAAAATAGATAAAGGAAAGGCGATTTAAGATTTAAGGTCTTCATGCCCAGGATAATTTTATGAAACGATTAAGTGAAAAAAAATTCTTCCAATTTCGATCGGAAAAACTGTAATAATACCTCTCCCCAGCTTTGATAGGGTCAAAGGAGATGCTCGAAATATTTTGGGCATCATACAAGGTAAAACAATTGACGGTTTATATAGAGTTGGTACGAAACACGGAACAAACACACTGCTTTTAAGAAATCAAATTAATAAGAGAATGCAAAGAGAATTTTCTTAATTTCGAAGATGTTCCAGATGTTAAGCTGTCTCTAAGAGAAATTAGTACAAAAGATTCTAAATTTGGAGGACAAGGCTTTATAAAATGCTACTGCAATAACAAATGCTCTTCAAAATTATGTAAGTGTAAAAGGTCTAACGTATTGTGCAATTCGAAATGCCATAATGCCTCAACATGTCTAAGCACTAATTTTTTTATTTTAATTATGACAATATGAAAATAATAAACATTAAAATTAAAAAATGACGTTTTTTTTAAACCTAATATAACAAATTACGACATTTTAATAGCTGATTATAACCCCAATTTCATAAAATTAAATTTCGACCTTTGCCTGACCAACTTAGTCTCTCCTAGGTTTGACTAGTCAAAGGCCGAAACTGTAATTTATTTCGGGCTTTGACTAAGACCGTCAGTCAGACCTGAGGATTGCCTAGTCAAACCTAGGAGAGCCTGAAATTCGGGCTTTGACTATAACATATGAATAAAAGTAGCAACATTAGATCTTCGGATTAACAGGGGCCTTTACAACCTATCTCTATATTTGTCTAGACGGCGCTACATCATTTCTTGTTGCTTTTATTGCAAAGATTGCATTTATCTCAAAACTTCGTTTTTGGGCTTAGGCCACTCTTGCTCTGATAGTCCTCGTATCATCTGCATATCTGACTTGATATGCCTTCTTTTACGTGACTACACGTAAACATGACTTCTGAGCACATATTAAAAGGTAGAGGGGACAGTAGACATCCTTCTTGTCTACACGGCTCTACACTACACATCCATGTCTCTTATATGTAAAAATAAAGACACAAAAGTTACATTCGTGCCATTTTAGTTTTGTTTAGATTGTTGCGGATATTGTCCATGACGTGTTTATCCCTCATGTATTATTTTATCCTTAGAGAGAGAGAGAGAGAGAGAGAGAGAGAGAGAGAGAGAGAGAGAGAGAGAGAGAGATAATTATACTTTATTGATACTATGTACCAAAAGGCCATCGACCGAAGCCATTTGATCCTTATATTTGGCATATTTATAAAAAAACAACGCCTGTGCCTCATTATTATTATTCTAATGAATTATTGGCATGAGTATTATTTTTTTAGCAGATGTGTAATAGAAAATATTTATTTTACTGCTAAAAAAAGTACAAGAAGGACCATACACCTTACAGGTATGTTTTAGTTCGCTGGTTTGCGTCACACTATTTTTAAAATACTGCAGGCTTGTTTTGGTCCAAAAAGCAATTAAAGTATCAATATAAGCGATGAATGATCTCTTGTTAGCTAAGTTTGTGCCAAAAATGTGAGAAATTTGGCAACTTTTTTTAAATCATGCTAATAGAAAGTTTAGATGGCAATATGTAATAAGGCACAAAGTATACTAAGTCTAGAAATTGATCTGTCTATCTATAGTAAAAATTGTGCCACTTTAACATGCCTTTTTATTACCGGACAAAATACAAATAAAATAATTGTTATTTAGCATAATTCTCGCTTCTTCTTTTTCTCAGTGTGCACATCCCAAGTAATTGTATCTGGTTACATTCTCTAAGACACTTCTCTAAAATATTTTAGCAACAACGTTCATACAAACACCACATTCCATAATTTTAAAAGATAGTTAATTTACAGATCATAAAAATTACATAGTTGTCTGCCAAATGAGCGAATGTACTATTTTTTTTGTAAATATATTAGAAGGTTGATCATCAATTAGTCTATATTTTTCTACACCTGCATCCAATTTATGGTGATGCGCTTTATATCATCCGTACATCTAGTCGGTGGTCGTCCTATACTTCGATATGATTCTTGTCTTGGTCGCCATTGCAGAATCTTTCTTATCCATCTATCATTAATCAATCTGACAACATGTCCGGCCCAAGCTTATTTAGCCATAGCTATTCTTTCAACTGCATCCGTGATCTTCTTCTTCTCTCTGATGGTAATACCTGACATTGATCTTTCCATAACGTGTTGTGTAACTCTTATTTTATTTATTGTTCCTGTAGTCAGAGATAGTGTTTCTGCACCATATGTAAGAAACGCTTAAACAAATTGGTTAAAAGCTTCCTCTTTAAACAAACTGGAACATTAGGCTTGAAAATGTTGTTCAATCTACCAAAGGCAGCGCATGTGATACCTATCCTTCTTTGTAGTTCATTTGTCTGATTATCTCGGCCTAAGCGAATCGCATGCCCTTGATATTATTTGTAAGCTATTACTTGGTCGATGCTATGACTAACGATTTGAATTTTATCGCTGACTACAAGGTTTTTCATAAATTTTGTCTTTGAGGTGTTAATATTGTGACGAATTACCGACAGCAAATAACAGGTTCCGTCTCGACAGCTCGTTACGTATGAAGACATCTGGAAGGATGACTCATCAGACGAGCGAGCAAAAGATTTCTCGAGAAAGATCACCTACGCATTACTAAAGTTGAGCGGTTCCGTTTGTTTGGAACGTTAAAGAGCATGGCTTGTATTTTTATATTCAATATAAATAAGGATGTAATTTTTAGGAGTAGTTAGTCTGTAAAATAAATTCGTATAAACGAACCGAGAGTATTATTTTAACCGTAAGCACGCTACAATATTAGGACCAATTATTGTTTTTGACATTTCATAGAGAGCGTTTCCAGCATTGTTGTAGCTTTATCAACTCTATCAGATATTAACACGATGTCATCGCCAAATGTTAGGTATTTCGGTGTCATCTTCAAATCTTAGGAGGATTAATATAAATGAAGAATTAATATAAATGTAGAGGATCTGAACCTCCTAAAATTAGAGCGAATTAGAGCGAAATTAGAGCTAACTGTTATTTTACCACAATATTAATAACAATATTAATAATTTATCACATCACGTACTCTAAATAAAGATTTGTATGTACCAAAGTATCAATGATAGATTTGGTATAGCAAAGAAACCACAGAAGTATTAATAAACACATAAAAAATTAATGAATGGAACGACGATTATGTTCACGATAGATAACAAACTACGGTTCGAGTTCTAAAATTAGTTTGTTTAATTTTAAATAATATTTTATCGTGTTGTGATAATAATTATATTTATCAGGTCCTAGACGAGGTCGTGTATTTTATTTTAGGGATACGTATTTATTTTTAAACCGATTTTTCTGTAGGCTCTTTCCAGTTATTCTCGTGGTGTTGATTTCGCCTAGGTCATCAGTCATCATCATCATCAAAAACAGCTATTCCATCCATCTTCAGATGTAAGCCTCCCTTAGGTGTGTCCATTGATTTCTGTTCGTTGTTTCTTGCACCCATTCGTGACCAGCCATTCACTTGATGCCATGAGTCAATCTGATTAGAGATCTGCCTCTACTTCTCTTACTTGCTCTGGGTCGCCATTCAAGAATTCGCTTTGTCCAACGGTTGTCTTCCATTTTTCCTATGTGTCTTGTCCAGTTCCATTTTAACAAGACAATATTTTGGATTATATCTGTTACTTTTGAGTGGCTTCTTATTTCTTCATTGGATTTGCGATCGCTGAGCTTAATGTTGAGCATTCTCCATTCCTTAGCTCTATGAGTCACTTGAAGTTTGTGAAATATGCTGTTGTTAAAAGCCCATGTTTCATTTTCATATGTCAGAAGTCAGAACTGAGAACTAGCAATACTAAGGGATCAAAGGTATTTGTCTTTAAAGTATTTAGTAAGTTTGATTTAAATACTGTTTGTAATCGACCAAATGCTGCCCACGCTAAAGAACATCTTCTGTTTAAAACACCCTTTAAGCTAAACTTTGTGAGCGGCCGTGGGTAACGGCATAAACGCTGGCCTCATCCTCATACGCCAGTAGACGTGGGTTCGATCCCTGCCAAAGACAAACCATTTTCATTTCCAATAATGACACGAGCCGCCTCACCGTGCCTCGGAGAGTACGTTAAGCCGTCGGTCCCCCTGGGCTAGTGTACATCGACACTAGTTACTTGAAACAGGGTTAAAGATGTAATTGGCGCTGGAACTATCCGAAAGGATCTCCCCGGCAAAAATGCCATACGATATTATTATAGCTAAACTTTGACAGTTCGATTTTTTGTCCTTAGTATATATACGACTTCCTCGTTTCTATATTTTTATTGTCTAATTATGTCTTCTTCTCTATCGGTGCTGTGTCCTCTTCTACTCTTAGTTACCCTAATTAGTAAATATTCGACATAATTTTGATACATCTGTTACTAATAGTCCATTGAAAGGTTACATTTTTTAGGCCATACCTTGCATTTGTTAGAGGAGTCAATTTTATTTTTTTAATGTGGTAGGGGGATCAGTAGAAGCTTAAGTTTAAGTTTTTGGGGTCGCCACCCTTGTCTCCCGGCCGCCATCTTAGAAAAGGGGCGCAAAGGGGTTTCGCGCTATATCTCGTAAACTACCAAAACTACGGAAAATATAATAAAACATCAAATGTAGCAAATTAAATTTTCTACAATTTTGTTTCTATTACTTTTTACAATCAAATAACATTATAGCAATTTTGTAGAGGGTTTTCAGCGAACAATTTCCACTATAAAGGTGTTTAATTCTATTTATTTATCTAGATTTTACAGCGCTCCAAACTTGACCAGATTCTCTAATGCTCATAAGGATACAATAAAAACAAAACGTTACGCTTACTTTTCTATCTTAATATTTTTTATTTATACAATTTATTATGATTTTAACATTCCTACGCTATTATTAATCTATTTTTATCCCCACTATAAATCTTAGAACCCTAAGCATATATAGAAAAGGCCCAAGAAGTTGTTTGATGACACATTCGCCGGTCCAGAAGAAGAATGACGCAACCGAAAAATGCAAAATTCTTCAGAAAAGCAAAAAACGATTTTTAAATATTTAAGATAGGGATTAAATGCAGAGTAATCGTCCAGGAGCATCGGTATGGCGTTTGTTTTTTGACAACGATGGCTTTTATTTTCAATGATATTGGTTCGAATTTAATTATCTCAATTTAATCGCCCCAGTTCCAACCCTATCTACAGTTGCGTCATTAGGCATCTGAAACAAGGTCTAACATAGCGCGTATTTGAGTAACGACGCAACTACCCTATAGCGGCTCATCACATTTTTACAGTTCGGTCTTTTTGTATGATCTTTAAATAGTATTTTAGAAGTTAATTGCGCAATAAACAGGAATTGACAAAATTTGCAGTTATATAATATCTGTCTGCTATTACTTTTATTATTATAATTTATCCTAGGTGGCACAGCAGTCGGTCCCCCTCTATCTAACTTATTCTTACAGTTGTGCTACCTATTTGGTCACGTGCAGTCGTATTAAAAATTGTGAAAAGTATTTTGAGTTTTATAGATAACACTATTGAGAGTTTTGTGGGTAAAATTTATATTTTTGTGATTAGATAAGCATTTTGTGTTTTTTGTAAGAGCACATCATGAGTGGTGGTTATTTTATCTGTAAGAAACCTCTGGGGAAAATTATTTTTCAGTGGGAAAGTCGAGCCATCTTTACTCACTGTTGTCGGCGAACGTTTTTCGTCTCTTTATATACACACGATTCGCTAAAACAGTGACAAAAATGCATTTAATCTCTTCTGACTTTCTTCAACACAAGATGCAGCCCGTTTCCACAGACTCCGAGTGTTTCACCAGTTTCACCAGATTAAGTCATGGCTCGGTACATTGTGATCCAGAAAATTGGGGCTGGAAAAAACATAGAAAATTTTGGATACCAATCCAAACTTCCAAGCCTCCAGTACCCCAAGCTTATGAAATTCATCTTTAGCAGATACAATGGAAACTGGAAGTGCATGTGGTTGCCGAAAAGCAGATCTCAAATGTTCAGCAGTTTGCCTCTATTGTGGTGGTAAAAGTTGCAGCAACATGGTGGACATATCAACATTATTTATTGAAGAAAAAGAATTGGTAGATGAATTGCCGACAACGACGCCAACTCTAACTCTCATTATACCACAAAAATTCACCTCGGATACTGATTCAGATCTTGACTCGCAGCCTGGACCATCGAAAAAAATGAAAAAATAACAACTATGATAGATCTTTTTCAACATATAATAATAAATAATATTATTTTGTGTTGATACCACACAAAAAACGCGCCTCCAGGCTCTACCTCGTATGTGGCCGGGAAAAGGGTCAAAAATAGCTTAATAATAGCATAGGAATGTTAAAATCATAATAAATAAATATATAGATAGAAAAGTAAGCCCAAGGTTTTGTTTTTATTGTATTCCTATGAGAATTCGAGAATTTGGTCAAGTTTGGAGCGCTGTAAAACCTAGATAAATAAATAAAATTAAACAACTTTATAGTGGAAATTGTTCGATGAAAAATCCTCTATAAAATCGCTATGATGTCGTTGTATTGTTAAATGAACGGAAAAAAGTTATAACCACCAAAAGGAAACGTCTTACAACATTTTTTCTTATTTTTGTTTATATCTTTTTTTTGGTCACTTAAAGATAAAAAGTAATAGATATAAAATTGTAGAAAATTTAATTTTCTACATTTTATGTGTAATTAAATTTTCTGTGGGGTTGCTAGTTTAGGAGATACAGCGCGAAAGCTCTTTGCACCCCTTTTTCCAAAATGGCGGCCGGGGGACAAGGTTGGCGACCCCAAAAACTTAAACTTAAGCTTCTACTGAACCCCAATATACATTAAAAAATAAAATTGACTTCTCTAAGAAATGTAACCCTAAATGTAACATTTCAATGGACTATAAGTTTTTCATGATAATGGCGTACTTTGTCAAGCACTTTATAGTAAAATATGAAGCAGCTTTTCATATGTCGGTTTATTTCTAACATATTTTGTTGACGGTGAGTGCAAATGATACTTCTCTTCCAAATGATACCGAAACAAACTTTACGCACAAAAGAATATCGAAAGAGAAAGCAGAATATATTTAAGTACTGCCATAAATACGAATACTTCGGAGTTATAATACTATAAATGAATACGGAATCGAAAATAAAGATATATTAAAAACAAAAATTCCTCGAGAAAGCCTCGAAATTCCAGAAGGTGACGTGCATTCATAGCAGTGGGCACCAGGTGACACTGGGCACTAGGTGCTCCGAGGGTCGGTTCTAATGTCATATTCGTGTTCAGTGACCCCAGACGCCCAGGAGTAATCTGTTTGAATCAAACCCTCGAAACTCCAGACAATGAGAGTGAAAAGATGAAGCCAAATACCTGGGAGTCATCATGGACAAAGGATTAACCTTCCAAAAACATGTAGAAGCCACAATCCAGAAGGCCAACATGGCAAGAACAACATTAAGAGGACTCACAGGCAGGAAAAGTAAATTAAGATTAAAAGCGAGGACGGTGCCGCCCAAAATCCCGACAGCCAAAATCCCGACAGCCAAAATCCCGACGGCCAAAACACCGACACGCCAGAATCCCGACATGCAGCAATCCTCGCATAAGTAAAAATTCCGACTTTTGTTAATACTTTTAATACAACATACTTTTGTTTAGTAACAAAAAATAAAAAACAACAAATAAATGCAATTATATGTTAAAAAGAAACTTATCAAACCTGTCGGGATTGTGGCTGTCGGGATTTTGGCTGTCGGGATTTTGGGGTAGACCCAAACGAGGATAAGGTTAATAAACAGCATCATATTATAGGTACTAACATACGCATCTCTCGCATGGGGACAAGGGACAAGTATGCAAGACACACAAAAAGAAGATACAAGCGGTTCACAACAACAGCCTAAGAGAAGCAGCCAAAGTCCCGAAGTACGTCGCAGAAAGATTCCTGTTCAGAGAGCTACAACAGGTGAGAGTTACAGAAATGATGACAGACAAAGCTAGGGTTAAATTCGCGGAGCTGGAGCACCACTCAAGCCCCATACTGCGAGAGATGCTAGGGTATGACGCTTTCCACCGATGGAAGCACAAACGTCCCAAACAGCAAATAGTGGAATAAAGTAAAGAAAATAAAGCGGAATAAATAAAGAGAGACACAAAGAATAAAACGAAACTGAAAGTAAAGTGATAAAGAAGTAAAAATATAAATAGTAGATAGTTCGTAGCTCGAAACACCAAGTGCCGAAGAAACACGTAATCCAAGCGTAGGTCCAATACCACGATCATAATAAAGTCAGCCTACAAAAAAATATACAAAAAAAGGCTCAAGCCACCAAAATAATATTATAAAAAACAAAAAAAAAATAAAAAAAAAATACTTGAGCACCAAGCCATTGGACCAAGCCTAGTGGGGCTTGGTACAATGACTTGCGGCCCAAGCAAGCAATTTTTAGTTCGCGGATAAGTAATTAGAAGATAAAGGCATAGAGCTCTTCACGCTGGCCTAGTTTTGAATTCGATTAGGGCACCACATTGGAATCTTATTACCCAGGATTCCATTGTGAAGTGCATTTGGCTACGATAGTTGTACCCTTATCGCGCACCAGCGTGCTATAGGGGGGAAAGGGATGGCCTGGAGCATTGGATCGAGGTGGGGTGATCCCTGTTTTTACTCGAGTTAAAACACCTCGCCGCAATGAATTGAAGACCTTGGGACCAGAAGGGGACAAGCCACAATTTCGTCAAAAATGAGTTAAAGTAGAAATCGCACACTTTAAAACCATATTAATGTCCCAAACAGAAAATTTCAGCAGTTTTCTCATAGATGGCGCCGCTGTAGTTAAGTCCCGTTGTGTCACCATTACTTTATATTGCAACAGAAGGAGACAAGCCACAGTAGTAATCAACATGGCGGCGGAACATTCCCGTGCATGTAAACGAAAAATAGACTTTTCTGAGTTTGATTCTGAACACAGTGACCAAGATCCGTTTTTAAATAAAGCGAAGATGACAAAGACTATACAGTATCCGGAAGTAGCAGCGATTGGGAAAATATAAACTCAAGAACATTAAGTTTATTTACTGTGTGGCTTGTCCCCTTATGTTATATTTTTCGAACCTAAAAATATTAGGATTGTTCTAAAGGTTTTTTGTGGCTTATACCTTTTTAGTAAAATACGTATTTTATTGTAGGGAAATGAATAGGTTTATACCCCACAGACTTCTCGAGTTCTCTTGCCAACTCCAGAAAAGAAGGCGCCTTCTAGATGGAGACACAAGGATACCCAACGACATAAAAAATTAAGCGCAAGACTAAAAAGAATCTAGTTTAGGAATATGTATATAAATACAAAAGGGAAGAAAATAGAACCAAAAAAATTAGGTGCACCTTGCGGTTGCAAAAAACAGTGTAGGCAGAAATTGGTGCTTGCCAACAAATTCTATCAGATACTGAGAATAATGAACCACTGGAAGACATTGAACATTTGGACGACTTTTTAGATATTGAAAATATTGACAACTGAATTATTTTATTGTTGAATTTTATGTTCATATTTTAGAATATAATTTTTTATACAAAAGGGGACAAGTCTCATATTTTTTCAAAAAATATTCAAAAACCCAAAAACCGTCAAATAAACATTTGTGTTACTTTTATTGTGTATTTAATATCATATTTCCAAACGATTATGAGCCTTACTACCAAGAAAAATTTAAAAATTGGATTTCAGGATTTGAAAATAAGTTTAAAATGATGTTTTCTCCAAAATATTGTTAGGTGGCATGCCCCCTTCTGGTCCCAAGGTCTTCAATTGTTACACCCGAATGTACTTTTTCGATAGGGTGGACATCTCTCACAGGTCGGGTTAAATCAAATTGCTTGCTTGCTTGCAACTCCAGACGATGACGTGCTTTAGCAGTAAGCCTGGGCTCCTGGTGCTCCGGGGATCGATTCTAGTGGCGTATTCGTGTTCAGCGACCGCAAGAGCCCCCGAGTAACGAAATATGGCTCTTAATATACTGATTTTGACATGCACTTTTGGATGCATTTTATGCACTGTAAATACAATAATTATCCATTTCCATCTATTTTCCTATTCTAGACTTTTTCCTGACGTTATGTCATCCCGAACACAATGCAAAAAGTTGCAAGTCGATAGGTGCTGGTGCTGTATTTAAAAATCGATTTATTTTTCCAAAATGCTCTACTCTCTACTCTAGTCTATGATTAGGGGTTGCCAACTTCTTGAAAACTTCAAGATCTTGTCTTGATTTCAAGACAAGGTCAAGACAAGAAGTAATTTTAGATTTCAAGACAAGACAAGAAATTTTAAGTCAATATAGCCCGGTTATAGATAAATGAGAAATTTAAAGAGATAGACCAATTGGTGTATTACCACTTTAAATACACCAATTGGTATATCTCTTTAAATTTTTCATTTATCTGTATTGGCCGGTTACAGATAAATGATAAATTTAAAGAGATAGACCAATTGGTGTATTTAAAGTGGTAATACACCAATTGATCTATCTCTTTAAATTTCTCATTTATCTGTAACCAGACAATACCAAGATTTCTTGTCAAGAAATCAAGAAATCTTGAAATATCTTGACTACCTAATAATAAAAACTAGATTTTATTTAAAATAACAAATTTAGCACATTTTTAAAACGGAATTGATAAGCCATGAATTAAGACAGATAACACCTCTTATGGAGTCAACGCCTAGCTGATTTCTTGGCTTTGTTATTGTTAAAGTTGCTGTTGAAAATAGCCTTTCCGCAGGTACAGATGTTGCTGGCGTTCCGAGAAAATTATTGGCCATTTTCGATAATGACGGGTAGATATTTTCGTGTCTTCTCCACCAATCAAGTATGTATATTCTCAGAATCTTCTGACCTAAGCTCATTTAAGTATTTTTCAATTTCATACTTTCAAGATTGTAAATTATGTTTATCAGCTTTCTTAAATAGGTAAGTAATATCTAAATCAAATTCGTTATCTTCTTTTTTCAGATTAAGTACTTACTGACTCTGGGATTGGATTCTATAGATAGATCATTCTGGTATTTATTAAAGGGGGGGGGGGTATGGTTTGAAATCATCATATCAAGCACATTTTTGTGAATTTTTTTCGAAGCTATGGTACAATTATTGTATTTTTAAATTAAATAAACATATTAAGTACAATTCAAAAAATATTTAAAAAAAAATTCAATCCAAAATATTGAAAAGTAAGTGACAAATTTTGACAGGCAACTCACAGAAAAATGGATTTTGCCGTGGACATCAGAACACGTCACTAGATCATACGAAACAAAAAATTCAAAAAGATTTAATTAGCTTATGAGTTTTACGAGGTCACAACGTCGAGTTTTTTTAATTTTAATGATTTTTGAATTTTTGGTATCTCTCAGAAATAAAAAAAAATGGAATTTTTGGTAAAAATTTTGTGAAAATCAAGAGATTTATTATTGTTGATAAAAAAATAAGCAAAAAAAGAAAAATATCTCGACGTTGTTACCTCATGAAATGTCTCAAGAAAATCTGTGCAAAATATCAGGTAGATCGGCCGAATAGTTTTTTAGTTACAATGTCCACCGCATTTGAAAAAGCAGTTTTGAGAAAAATGCGTTTAAAGTTTTGACAACTGCATCTTCATCTTCTTATTTGTCTGCCAAATCGTAAAGTGATACTCATTGGAATATGTTTTTTGAATCGAGGAGTAATCTACAAAAGAGAAGGCGAACAGTTGTTTTAACATTTCTCACCACGAGCAAACGTGCTGGCGCGAAGTCGCGGCAAAGCGAGGCGAAGGTAATTCAACAGGCTGTATCTCTGGTAATTTTAATCCGATTATTTTGAAATTTTCATAGAGTATTCTTGAAAGTATGCACTTTTATCTGAAGTAATTAAATATTTCAAATCATACCCCCCCTTAAAGTAGTTAGCTTTAAATATTTGTTCAAATTTTGTACTGCCTCTGATTATAGAAGCTTTTCCCAAGATGAAGAGGAAAATACCTTTACTTTATGGCGAGGATTCAAAATGACAATAATACAGTATATCCAATTAATTTTGTTATTGTGTTTCAGTATTTTATCTCTCGCAGCTTGAATGCAGTAAATTAATTGCTCATCGGTAGCGTCTCTATCAATTTTATTATTAAGTTTATGAGCCCACATTTCCAGTTTGTCTAAAAGTAAATTTACTCCAATTACCACCAATGGGAGTGTGCAATATTTTTCCCCTTCGAGAATTGAAGAAAGTGTTTTAAACCTTCTCAGATACTGACAAAATTTACTGATCAGAACCATTCTTTATCTAACATTTTCCAATTATTTAGATTTTGGTTGTTGTCACAAAATATAGTTTTAAGCATTTTTTACACGCCCCATGTTAGCATCTCGAAAGTTGAATGCCATCTTGTAGGCACATCTAGTTCTGGCATAGTCATCTTACAATTTATGGCCTCTCAAGCACTTTTAAGTTTAAATTGCATTTGCCCTGAATTTTTGATTTTTTTTACAAGGTATTTAATTTTACTTACAGAAAAGTTAAAATATAAAGTAGTAGCATTAATAGCATTTTCTACTTCTATCTTATCCCCCAAATAATCAAAATCCTTTTCGATGTCTAAACTGTTTCGATTTGGCTCAGCAATTTTTATGAAATCCTGGACAGCTAATCTTAGAATATGTGCTAAACATACAAAATGCTTATTGTAAGCATGCAACTACACATCAATTTTGGGTTCGTCAGGAAACAAATGCAGATCAGGGACTCCCCCCAGTGGCAGTGGAGGCCGTGTTAGCATGCAACGCAATAAGAGGTCGCCGTGGAATCACCCGACCGGGTAATCAAGAAATTTCAAGATCTTGAAATTTCTTGAGCTAAGACAAGATATAAGATCTCAAGAAAACGTCAAGACAAGATTTTTTTAAGTTTCTTGATTTTTTCTCAAGACAAGACAAGAAGTTGTTGTCAAGACAAGAATTCTTGTCTTGTCGATCCCTATCTATGATAAAAGGCGATGGCTCGACAATTAATGAATGGAACAACGAGTATGTTCACGATAGATAAGAAATTATGGTTTAAGTTCTAAAATTAGTTTGTTCAATCTTGAATATTTTATCGTGTTGTGATAATAATTATATTATCAGGTATTAGGCGAGGTCATGTATTTTGCGGATATTTATTTTTAGACCGATTATTCTCCGAGGGCTCTTTCCAGTTCTTCTTACATGCTGTTATTTTATCTAGGTCATCTCCTATCAAAACTATGCCATCAGCATAACTCAGGTGGTGCAGACTTTTCCGTCGACACTTATCCCTTTATAATCACATTAATCACAATCAAAGGTTTAAAAAACCCAATTTAATTTTTTTGTATAATATAATATGACAAAAATTGTAACACTACAATATTACCTATACTATTTTCTTATTTTATATTAAAGAGTTAAACCAACTGGAATGTTTTTTTTTCTTTTCAATCTTCTTATTATTCCAGTGTTGTCAAGAAGCTGGATTGTCTCGAAATGACCAATGAAGTGAATCTTAATTTTCTGTTGTCTTCGAGATTATTTTATCCACAGACTCAGGTATCCATGGAGATCACTGACGCACAGTGGTTCCAAATGCTGAAAACGTGGTCATGAGGCGAATAAAAGGAGTCCCTATTTAGGGATTTTCATGTTTACAGTTGTTTTCTCATACTATCGTAGAGTCCTAATACGCAGGTATGAGGATCAGACTGGATGTATTCTGGTTCACAACTCAGGAACAAGTGGGCCATGTCCGGGGTTATTTTGGCCGGCAGAGAAAGTGAAAAAGAACGCGTATATTGAAAACGCTGTAAAACGTTTTGTAGTTTATCAATTTTATCGCTGTAAAGGAGATTCTTCTTTTTTAAGTATGTAGTAATGTAAGATGTAACTTAAATCAACATTTATTAACAATAAATGCCTTAAATTTGTTAATGCATAAATAGTGAAAATATACTTGAAATAATTAAAATTTTGTAAAGATGCATTCAAAAAGTACAAAATTCTGCAAACTAATGTTTATTAATCTTAAAATATATAGTAAGAAGATACAGAATCACTTTGGTTTAGCTGCCTATAACTGCCTATGCATTGCTGGCAGTTGTTTGAATACAAAAGTGGGAAATGACGCATATTACATGATTCTGGCGATTGTTGAGTATGTATGGGCAGTTGTACATAAGTAATAGGTTCTGAATATTAATTCATAAAGAAAATGTATCGGTAATCAGCAGTTTCAAAAGTCCCTTATAATATAAAATTTTAAACAAAAATGCGGCTAAAATAAAATTCGTCCAAATTGGATCCGCCATTTTGTATAAAAAAAGTAATGTTAGATTTGTAATCAGCGACCTTAACCTACCAAATTTGACAAAACATTTTCCTTCTGATTGATATTTTTAATTTCTTTCCTCCATGTTAGATCCGCCATTTTGTTTTTCAGAAAAAAATAATGCCAGATTCATAATCAGCGATGCCAAAAACCCTTAAGAACGAAAGTAATTCCAAAATGTATAAACAATATACGCTTTTAAAGGTTCATGACCACGTTTTCAGCATTTGGAACCACTGTGTGACGTGACTACCATGGAGTCATATTGGTATGAGTATTATGTATTTGTTTATTCTTCTGTTTGTTTTGCCTATCTGTGACAAATGTTGGCGATCAACATGGCAATATTTATATTGTCTAAAGAAACGCGGAAAATCTGTACAGAAGTTGTTTTGAAATAGGTTCTAAGATTCTTTAACTCTGATGTTCCTCTTCTTCCTGGACCTCGCTTTTCATCTATGTTTTCTTGTATAATGTCTTGTAGAAGCTCATATATGGATTCATTTCGCATAATGTGTCCGAAGTACTCTAGCTTCTTTATTCCTCTGAGGACCTCTTCATTTGTGACTCGGTCTCGATCTCAAATGTACAATCAATCTTCTGTGCATATCTTCCTTTAAGAGAGAGGTCGTGGCTCTTGAAGAAGCTCTCGTCCGGTTGAAAGTATGTATAATAGATCTAGTTTTTGCGATGCACGCTCTTATCTTCTGGTTGTTGGTTCATTCTTCATTTATTATGGCGCCGAGTTAGTTGTAGTGCGTCATTCTTTTTACTTGGGTTTGGTTGATGTAGAGTTGACTTTGTGATATCTTTTTCTTGCTAAAACTAAAATAGTATGGTGTCATCTACATGTTTGATGTTGTTTAACCAGTACCCATGTAGTACAATGCTTTTTTTAATTTCGTGCAATTATTAGTCTAGGCGCCAAATAGAGCTCACCGTGTAATTTTCAGTTCTGATGGACAAACTCAACGGTGTCTTTTGGCTGCTGATTACGAATTTCGAGGGTGGATTTCGATCCGAGTGGTCAAAAAATTGTTATAAACAATTTAATTGTTTATAAATTGTTTATAAGGCTCTGACTCATAAACTAAAAGAGATAAAAAAGAATGTTTCAAGTAAAATTTGTTCGTTGATAAAAAACGAAGAAAAACTTAAATCTTACAATTAGAACTCAAGATATTGTAAAATTAGTGCACAATGCAAATTGCAAAATAAATATTTTTTGAAGCTTTATCGATCGTAACTCGGCTTCTATGCATGTAAATGAGTCTTGAAAGGTCTCATTTTAAAGCTTCATTAATAGGCTTCCAATCAGAGTTTGTTAAGTTACTTGATCTTCATTTGTTTTAAAGTTATACCCATTGGAAATAATAATTTTCTTAAAAAAATTGTACATTAATTTGTTTATAAGGGTTTCAAGCAAATTTAAGCTATAAACATTCATACTTTATTTAACAATAATGATAGAAGAATTCAAGAGGAACATTTTGAGCTTAAGAAAATGTTTGTAAGTTTATTTTTGGCCAAGATATAGATATTTTAATACTGCGCTCTGAGGCGCAAGATGGGCTCACCGCGTAAAGGTTCACGCGCTAACTTCTCGATGCAAATTATAATTTCTATGTATATATACGTTATCTTGATTTTTCATTCTTTAAGATCCTAATAAAATTTTATCATATAACTCTTATAATTAAATCATCATACTGTATCTCGTATCACTTTTCATTCTATTTACTTTGTCTTCTATTTTTTGTACTAAATGAGAAAAAAGCATTAAAAACTAATAGTAGAAGGGGAATGCCGGTTCTGCTACCAAGATATAGAAATCAATGTGTTAGAGAGAGAAGTACCTTTCCAATGAGTAAGAGTGAGATAGATGCTGACGTCACAAGTAATCTTCCATAATGGAATCTACCATAGTTATTTTCCGCTAGATGACACCAATCCGCCATTTTTATTCCATTTCAGTATTTTTAGATGGCGGCATAGCCAAAACGGCACTAAAGCATATCTCCGTTGTTATTGGTCCGATCGTGACATGTGAGGTATCATAGGAAAGGGGAGGGGCTAACGAATACGTTAACATAAAAACAAAGATGGCGGCATAGCTAAAACGGCACTAAAGCATATCTCCGTTGTTATTGGTCCGACGTGTGAGGTATTGGAAAGGGGTGTGTTGGATCGTGACGTACAAATGGATCGGTGGAAAGGGGCACGTTGCATATACTATATTTTATCTACGACCATAACATAATATGTTATTTAAACCAATCACGTGCAGAAATCTAAGCATTACGAGTTGTATACTATATTTTATCTACGACCGTAACATATTCGGCATTTTTATTCAAATTCGCCATTTTTATTCAAATTCACCATTTTTAACCCAATTTTCCTTGACATTACGTCGAAGAAATCTACCATAGTTTACCTATTAGCCGCTGAATGACGCCATTTTTAGTCAATTTTTATTCAAATTCGCCATTTTTATCCAATTTTCCTTGACATTACGTCGAAGAAATCTACCATAATTCAGCTATTATCCGATAGTTGGCGCTATACATCTCGTTAACATTGGTCTGATTGGAGATTGTGGTACGTTAAAGGTGTGGGTAGTAACGAATATATTCATCGATATGAAAAAGAACTTCGACTGAGTTGACAAAGACAAAAAAAAATCTAGAAGGAAGATATTTAATAGAAAAAGATTGCAAATTTTCAAAGCAAAAGTCTTTTAGAGTAATTCGATTGAGAAAATTATATATACACAAGTAAAAAGAGAGGCATAGACAATAAAAGTTGTAGGTATGTAGTACCTAATGACAAAGACAAAAAAAATCTAGAAGGAAGATATGTAATAGAAAAAGATTGCAATTTTTCAAAGCAAAAGTCTTTTAGAGTAATTCGATTGAGAAAATTATATATACACAAGTAAAAAGAGAGGCATAGACAATAAAAGTTGTAGGTATGTAGTACCTAAACGGCTTAACGTAGAGAGGCATATATTTTATCTACGACCGTAACATAATTTATGTGTAAGCGATGGTGACATCTCATTAGCATTGGTCTGATTGGAGATTGTGGTACGTTAAAGGTGTGGGGAGTATCGAATATCATAAACTAACCGTTACGAGCTGCATACTATATTTTATCTACGGCCATAACATTTGGTGCCACCAATTCGCCATTTTTATTCCAATTCACCATTTTTGTTATTATCAAAGCCGGTATGACTATCAAGATAGGGAAATCAATGTGTTAGAGAGAGAAGTACCTTTCCAATGAGTAAGAGTGAGAAAGATGCTGACGTCACAGCGATGGAATCTACCATAGTTATTTTCCACTAGATGGCGCCACCAATCCGCCATTCTTATTCCAATTCGCCATTTTTATTCCATTTCAGTATTTTTATTTAAATTCGCCATTTTTGATCCAATTTTCCTTGACATTACGTCAAAGAAATCTACCATAGTTTAGCTATTAGCAGCTAGATGACGCTATTTTTAAATTAAAATAGTAAATAAATTAAAAATAAAACAATTTTCCGTTCTGTGCTAGTCGCCACGCTCTTCTTCTTTTTGTCAACTGTCTATTCTTCTTCTTTTACATAATATGTTATGTTATTTAAGCCAGTCACGTGCAGAAATCTAAGCTCTACGTGTTGCATACTATATTTTATCTACGACCGATAATTTAGTATGTTTAAGCGATGGTGACATCTCGTTAGCATTGGTCTGATTGGAGATTGTCATACGTTAAAGGTGTGGGGAGTATCGAATATGTTATTTGATCCATAAACTAACCGTTACGAGCTGCATACTATATTTTATCTATGACCATAAAATAATATGTTATTTAAACCAGTCACGTGTAGAAATCTAAGCTTTACAAGTTGCATACTATATTTTATCTACGACCGTAACATAATTTATGTTTAAGCGATGGAGAAAAATTAAACATCATGTCATAAAGGCATTAGATATGTATCTTTACTAAAACAAATTTGTTAGTAGCGTCATGTCTTTGAGTGAGTACAGACATAAAGTTGAACAGTTTCAAGATAAACTCATTGAGTTACAGAAAGATATTAAAGTATATCAGGATTTAAGAAAAATTATCAAACAATTAGAGAACCTACATATTAGCGATAGAACATATCCACTAGGACATATTCAACCATGGACGATAACACCACCAGCAGAAACATGAAAAATGAAATTAATAATATATTCGCATTGACATGTTTAATTTTAATGCCTGTATTTATCTTAATTTTAAAAATTATTTTTAAAAAAATTGTAAATAGAGGATTTGACACGTAATATAAAAATTTATGAGTAAATAAGGAGTTTTAATTAAAAGTCAATAGTTTTTTATATATTTTTATTATAAAACATAATTATACAGGTAATATCGTATTACAAAACCATTGGCGTAGTCGATCCACATTTCTTTCGGTACATAAAAACACTCCATTGGCGTGACAGGGGTTTGCATCAGGAGCAAATTTACAAACGCAAGGCGTATAATCAAATTTGCAGACATCAATAATTGTAGGAAAAACTCCAATCATATTACATTTCTGTTGTAAAAATCTGCTTTTTTGTTCTCCTCGAACGTAAATGTAATCGGCAGCATACAATAACTTGGATTCTAGTATTTGATTTATTTTGGAATATTCCACATCACCATTGGAATACCGAATGCCATGCACGTTTTTCTCCAAGAAGAATACTGTCTTCTTATCTTGATTAGTTAATGAAGTAAACGGGTGCGGAGACGTAAATATGTAATGATGTCGTTTAAAACCAATTTCAATGCTGAGTTCCTTGGGTACAAACCATCCATCTACCATAAATCCCTGTATGTCAACTAGAGCAATCCTCATGATTAAGCGTGGTGATTGATACTGAGGGACGTACTCTTTAAACCTACTTAAATAATATTTTTGATAACTTCTGTTAGAGGAAAGTATTCGAGTAGGCTGTCGTGAACAATTAAACAGTAGGCTCGAGTGCCTGCCGGAAAACCTTCATCTGCTTCGATTTCCAGTTTAACATCAACGGTTCCTGATCTGAATGACGTATCATCCTGCTTGGAACAGTCAAAAACAAATAAGGCATATTTCTTGAAAGCAGCATAATCTAAGATGGGATGTTTTGTTGAGGAAAGAGTATAACTAGGAAAGAATTCCGTATAGTTATAGTGAGCTATAGCATAGTCATTCTTTGCAAAATCCAATTGCATTCTCTCGTTAGGCCAGTATTCTCCATTAATAACCAATCGCACGCTGGACATTCTAATGTGATCAAATAACGTTGGATCAGCGTGTATGTCATCTCGTTTAGAAGTTTGAAAAGCCACAATGACATAGCGTGGGCGTTCAACAGATGAAGTTGTCTTTACACTCCATATCTCGCGTCGAGATCCTGACGTAAGTGAAGGTAGTTCATTGAGCTCCCATTTACGGAAAGGTATAGTTATCGGCACATTATTCTTAATCGGAGTCATTAATTCAATTTTCATATCATCATTGGGAAAGACATGCTTGACCTTGAGTTCCATGCTGGAAACAGTTAAAGATACTGTTGTTGTTGTTGTAGCATTAGGTTCTTTCACTAGAATACAGTCTCTATCATTGCGTGCTCGAACAAATCGAAACACTTGACGGCCATAGGTTAATTTATTGTAGTCGTTGAAAATGTTGAATATATGTTTTATCGGAATCAGTAGACTAAAGTTGTCTCCCGATATATGTGGATTATTCGGATAGTTCCATCCTGCAGTACTGAGAAACTTGGAATCTTCAGGAGTATAACATAACAAACTGCGAATAGTGCTAACTACACCTGGGTCTCTAACTATTTCCATATCATGTGAACTTTGGATATACGTACATGTATCAAACAAGAAAGCTCCAGCATTCGGTGCAAGAGAAACCACGCCATCACCTACTTTCTCTATACTTCCTTTAATTTCCAACAGCGTTTCGTGTATCCCAAAAAATGCATCTGATTGATTTATGATAAATTCGACAACGTCACTATTATTAAATGATTTGATGTATGGTGTATATGTCCGAAATTCTTCTTTTCTAATAGTATTATCGAACAGAGGTTTTTGGTAAAGATCGAAAATATGAGGTTGAGGCAGTTTATTATTAATTTCATTTTGGATGGTATTAAATATATCAGGTAAAATGTAACTTAAGAGGTTGCAAAGCAGTATAACATTTAATTTAAATATTTATTTAAAGTTCTATCATTGAATCGACAAGATCGGGTGGTATAATCATAGGTTCCCAATATATTTCCTCATTTTCAGCCTCATTCTCAGTTTCTATATTATCGTCAGCGTTATCTTCTTCATTTAATTCATCTTCCGTTCCCTCATCCTCTGAAGAAGAGTCCTCCGGAATTGTTGAAAGACTCCATGCAGAACGCAACAGGTTTGTTGTGGAATCGCACGGACCGTAATCAAGAGCGACGACACTACTTACACCGCAATCCGTGCTGGAATCACATACACCAATATCAACATCTACTAACATGCTTGATGAAGAAGAATGGATTTCCATAATCGCTGCACCACTCGAACTCTTGTGTGCGACTATATCGCATAGAACGAGAAATACTAGAAAAATAAAACAGAAAAAAATATATATCTAAGAGAAAAATGATACAAAAATATTTTTCTTTAATTTTACCGAAAAAAAAAAATGATATATAACAAATTGCGAATATAAATAAAACATCAAAATAAAGTAAAAATAGTACTTATTGCTATGTTGACTGTAATATACCAAATTTTATATAGTAGAATTATGGAAGTTGGACAAACACCAGACGAATGGAGAAGCAGTGTATTTATAAAAAAGAGACAATGTACAAAGAGCAATAAAACTATCACATATGAGCAGTTGATCGACGGATACGTGAAAATCAGTTCGGCTTCAGGAACAAAGAAGCAAACTCTCATATTAAAGAAGCAAAAAATATTTTGAAATACTAGAAAAATAAAACCGAAAAAATATATATCTAAGAGAAAAAAGGTCACAAAAGTATTTTTGTTTAATTTCGTTGAAAAAAGACATATATAACAAGGTATGAATATAAATAAATCATCGGAATAAAGTAAAAAATAGTACTTACTTCTGTATTTACTGTAGTATACTTAATGTACTTAACTGCCTCGAAAATTCGAATACAATATTTTCACTGCTTTTCTCGTTTTTATATCAAAGACCAGTAATTATATTGATGGATCTTTAATTATTGTATTAAACAAATTTTCTAATATTTTTCCATATATTATTTAGCTATTAAACAAAGTTTATAATACAATATTTTTCCATATTAGCAGTAGCATATCTACGGGAAGAGAAATTTCCTTTTTCTGTGTCATTTTATTCTGTTAAATAATCATGCAGACCAATAGGACTGAAAATACTAAAGCCTTTTTACATGCTGTTGTATTTGATTTTTTCATTGGACCAATAGGAGTTCGATTTTTTACTTGTGTATATATAATTTTATCAATCGAATTACTCTAAAAGACTTTTGCTTTGAAAATTGGTGGCTTGCATATATTTGTGCTCCATACACTGACATTTTCTAGGGAGAGATAATGTAAATATTGAGAGTTGCATGTTAAAAATAAGAGGTTCACTAGTTTGGACATAATGAAAGAACGCCCGTGTATAATAGTATACGAAAGATTTAGATGTTTCTCAGTAGAAACGAAAATATATTTAATTTTTATGCCATTGTATTTTATTGGTTGGACGTCACGATTGGGTCAATAAGACCGAAGATGTATAACTAATGCCCTTTTGGCTGTATTGTGAAAATACGTAGCTAAAGCCTTTCTGACATGCTGATGTATTTGATTTTTATATCGTATTCTATTGGTTGAGGTCATGTAAGTTACGATTGGATCGAAAATACGTATCTAAGGCCTTTTGACATGATGTATGTTATTTTTCTGTCACTGTATTCTATTGGTTAAATCATGTGAGAACCCGTATGTCACTATTGAAACAATAGGACCGAAGATACGTAACTAAGGTCCATTTAACATGATGCTGTATTTGATTTTTCTGGATTGGACCAATATAAAACATTTTTAAAATTCTGCTGTATTTGATTTTTATTTGTTTTTGACTGTTCCAACTAATATTGGGAATCGGGAAAGTTCGGGCATACTCGAACTACTATCGAAATATATAAAAGTGCAATCAGGATAATCAATTCTCGTAACTCGCAAGTAGTTGAAATAAGGAAATAAAAATGATTATCAATTAAAAAAATCTTCGGCGTTTGTTCTTAGAGCATGTGAAACATTAAAAGAATTACAAAAAATTAAAATTTTTCAAATAATTTTATTATTTAAAGATACCGTAATTTCTTTAAGCATGAAAAACGGAAAGTTTACCTTGGAGAGAGGAGTCCTGTGATGGACATTTAAGTCAACCGTAAACAAAAATTCAATACAAATTAAATGGGCCTTAGACATGAGACAGTCTAGCTTTGACTAATTCTAAATCTATTCCAAGAGCTATCGCATTCGAAAAGTGTTTTTTGTGTTACGAAATAAAATACCAAGATGCTACTTATTATTATTTATTTATTAACAAATTATAATAATTCTAATAATTTTAAAATTGTTTTTTAAAGTAATGTTGGCAGAATGTCCAAGAAACTGAGTATATTTAGCCTCTTTTACAATATTTCTGAAAAACTTCAACGAATTTGTCTATTTAGCAAAAAAAAATCTAATTCACGCAGTTTTATCGGAAAACTTTGCTATTTTACCATTTTTATTCACTGTCTTTTTAATCTGTTGAGTAACATCTTTAATTTATTTTGATTTTTAAGAAGTTTTCTAACCTCCTCTAATTACGATTTTTTTGTAGAATTTGGATTGGCTGTATAGGATTATGATGGGTGTATATTATATATCTGATAACACAATAATTCCAAAGAGACATTCGTTGGAGCTTAGTGTAAATTGGTCTTCTAATAATTATAGACTTAAAAAAGTGTTAAAATCTCATGATACAAAAAAGAAAATGTCTCGAGTGTGAACTTAAAAATGGAGATACTACAAAAAAGAAGATGGTACATACCTTTGAATATTAAAAAATATTTGAAAAATTTTAATTTTTTGTAGATTGTGTAGTTAATACTAAAAATTAGTAAGGAAATAAAAATGATTATAAATTAAAAAAATCTTCGACGTTTGTTCTTAGAGCATGTGAAACATTAATAATTACCAAAAAATTACGGTACCTTCAAATATTAAAAGCATTTGAAAAATTTTAATTTTTTGTAGATTGTGTAGTTAATACTATAAAATTAGTATGGAAAATAAAAATAAATATCAATTAAAAAAAATCTTCAGCGTTTGTTCTTAGAGCGTAGTTCGAGTATACCCGAACTTTCTTGATTCCCAATATATCTACTTCTTCTTCTTGTAGTGCTCATCCATTTTGGATGTTGACGATTATCCTAGAAATATATACTTTGCATACTAATGCTCTGAAAAGATTTGTAGTTGTTGTGCTGCACCACATATATAGATTTTTAGCCAGAAAATCCTTCGCCTTCCTGGTTTTCTTCTACTTTTCTCTGTAAAATTAGTTGCAGCAGTTCATATCTTCGCTCTTTCTTACAATGTGTCGGATGTATTCGATTTTAACTGTTTTATTGTGGTTACCAGCTCTTTTTCTTTTTTAATTCTTAATAAAATAATCTAATTAGTTAGGTGATCGGAATAAGATATATACAAAAATAAGAAAAAATGTTTTATTTCTTTGAAATAAATTAAAAAAGCCAAGTTGGTTGACTGGTTTAAAGTATTGTAGTGCAGGGGATTTGAACCTATGGTCTAACACTTACTTATTTTCAATGCAATGTAACAAAGTCTTAAATCACTCGACCAACGTGGCTTTGGAACTTTGCTCTAAAAAACAACGATGATATTCACATGTTATGACATTCCTATTGACAATAAAAAGAAATAAAATGTTTTTCAAATAATATTTTATTCAAAATACTGTTATTTAGAGTGTGAGCTTTATGATTATAAATAAAAAATCTTTGACGTTTGTTCTTAGAGCATGTGAAACATTAATAATTACCAAAAAATTATGGTACCTTTAAATATTAAAAGTATTTGAAAAATTTTAACTTTTTGTAGATTGTGTAGTTAATACCAAAAATTAGTGTGGAAATAAAAATAAATATCAATTAAAAAAAAAATTTCAGCGTTCGTTCTTAGAGCGTAGTTCGAGTATGCCCGAACTTTCCCGATTTCCCAATATTAGCTGTGAGTTTTGGCATAGGTTACCCATATAAAAAGCATGGAAAACGGAAAGTTTACCTTAGACAAGTGACGCCGTCACGTGTCCAAGGTAAACTTTCCGTTTTCCATGCTTTTTATATGGGTAACCTATGCCAAAACTCACAGCTAATATTGGGAAATCGGGAAAGTTCGGGCATACTCGAACTACGCTCTAAGAACGAACGCTGAAATTTTTTTTTTAATTGATATTTATTTTTATTTCCACACTAATTTTTGGTATTAACTACACAATCTACAAAAAGTTAAAATTTTTCAAATACTTTTAATATTTAAAGGTACCATAATTTTTTGGTAATTATTAATGTTTCACATGCTCTAAGAACAAACGTCAAAGATTTTTTATTTATAATCATAAAGCTCACACTCTAAATAACAGTATTTTGAATAAAATATTATTTGAAAAACATTTTATTTCTTTTTATTGTCAATAGGAATGTCATAACATGTGAATATCATCGTTGTTTTTTAGAGCAAAGTTCCAAAGCCACGTTGGTCGAGTGATTTAAGACTTTGTTACATTGCATTGAAAATAAGTAAGTGTTAGACCATAGGTTCAAATCCCCTGCACTACAATACTTTAAACCAGTCAACCAACTTGGCTTTTTTAATTTATTTCAAAGAAATAAAACATTTTTTCTTATTTTTGTATATATCTTATTCCGATCACCTAACTAATTAGATTATTTTATTAAGAATTAAAAAAGAAAAAGAGCTGGTAACCACAATAAAACAGTTAAAATCGAATACATCCGACACATTGTAAGAAAGAGCGAAGATATGAACTGCTGCAACTAATTTTACAGAGAAAAGTAGAAGAAAACCAGGAAGGCGAAGGATTTTCTGGCTAAAAATCTATATATGTGGTGCAGCACAACAACTACAAATCTTTTCAGAGCATTAGTATGCAAAGTATATATTTCTAGGATAATCGTCAACATCCAAAATGGATGAGCACTACAAGAAGAAGAAGTAGATATATTGGGAATCAAGAAAGTTCGGGTATACTCGAACTACGCTCTAAGAACAAACGCTGAAGATTTTTTTTAATTGATATTTATTTTTATTTTCCATACTAATTTTATAGTATTAACTACACAATCTACAAAAAATTAAAATTTTTCAAATGCTTTTAATATTTGAAGGTACCGTAATTTTTTGGTAATTATTAATGTTTCACATGCTCTAAGAACAAACGTCGAAGATTTTTTTAATTTATAATCATTTTTATTTCCTTACTAATTTTTAGTATTAACTACACAATCTACAAAAAATTAAAATTTTTCAAATATTTTTTAATATTCAAAGGTATGTACCATCTTCTTTTTTGTAGTATCTCCATTTTTAAGTTCACACTCGAGACATTTTCTTTTTTGTATCATGAGATTTTAACACTTTTTTAAGTCTATAATTATTAGAAGACCAATTTACACTAAGCTCCAACGAATGTCTCTTTGGAATTATTGTGTTATCAGATATATAATATACACCCATCATAATCCTATACAGCCAATCCAAATTCTACAAAAAAATCGTAATTAGAGGAGGTTAGAAAACTTCTTAAAAATCAAAATAAATTAAAGATGTTACTCAACAGATTAAAAAGACAGTGAATAAAAATGGTAAAATAGCAAAGTTTTCCGATAAAACTGCGTGAATTAGATTTTTTTTTGCTAAATAGACAAATTCGTTGAAGTTTTTCAGAAATATTGTAAAAGAGGCTAAATATACTCAGTTTCTTGGACATTCTGCCAACATTACTTTAAAAAACAATTTTAAAATTATTAGAATTATTATAATTTGTTAATAAATAAATAATAATAAGTAGCATCTTGGTATTTTATTTCGTAACACAAAAAACACTTTTCGAATGCGATAGCTCTTGGAATAGATTTAGAATTAGTCAAAGCTAGACTGTCTCATGTCTAAGGCCCATTTAATTTGTATTGAATTTTTGTTTACGGTTGACTTAAATGTCCATCACAGGACTCCTCTCTCCAAGGTAAACTTTCCGTTTTTCATGCTTAAAGAAATTACGGTATCTTTAAATAATAAAATTATTTGAAAAATTTTAATTTTTTGTAATTCTTTTAATGTTTCACATGCTCTAAGAACAAACGCCGAAGATTTTTTTAATTGATAATCATTTTTATTTCCTTATTTCAACTACTTGCGAGTTACGAGAATTGATTATCCTGATTGCACTTTTATATATTTCGATAGTAGTTCGAGTATGCCCGAACTTTCCCGATTCCCAATATTAGTTGGAACAGTCAAAAACAAATAAAAATCAAATACAGCAGAATTTTAAAAATGTTTTATATTGGTCCAATCCAGAAAAATCAAATACAGCATCATGTTAAATGGACCTTAGTTACGTATCTTCGGTCCTATTGTTTCAATAGTGACATACGGGTTCTCACATGATTTAACCAATAGAATACAGTGACAGAAAAATAACATACATCATGTCAAAAGGCCTTAGATACGTATTTTCGATCCAATCGTAACTTACATGACCTCAACCAATAGAATACGATATAAAAATCAAATACATCAGCATGTCAGAAAGGCTTTAGCTACGTATTTTCACAATACAGCCAAAAGGGCATTAGTTATACATCTTCGGTCTTATTGACCCAATCGTGACGTCCAACCAATAAAATACAATGGCATAAAAATTAAATATATTTTCGTTTCTACTGAGAAACATCTAAATCTTTCGTATACTATTATACACGGGCGTTCTTTCATTATGTCCAAACTAGTGAACCTCTTATTTTTAACATGCAACTCTCAATATTTACATTATCTCTCCCTAGAAAATGTCAGTGTATGGAGCACAAATATATGCAAGCCACCAATTTTCAAAGCAAAAGTCTTTTAGAGTAATTCGATTGATAAAATTATATATACACAAGTAAAAAATCGAACTCCTATTGGTCCAATGAAAAAATCAAATACAACAGCATGTAAAAAGGCTTTAGTATTTTCAGTCCTATTGGTCTGCATGATTATTTAACAGAATAAAATGACACAGAAAAAGGAAATTTCTCTTCCCGTAGATATGCTACTGCTAATATGGAAAAATATTGTATTATAAACTTTGTTTAATAGCTAAATAATATATGGAAAAATATTAGAAAATTTGTTTAATACAATAATTAAAGATCCATCAATATAATTACTGGTCTTTGATATAAAAACGAGAAAAGCAGTGAAAATATTGTATTCGAATTTTCGAGGCAGTTAAGTACATTAAGTATACTACAGTAAATACAGAAGTAAGTACTATTTTTTACTTTATTCCGATGATTTATTTATATTCATACCTTGTTATATATGTCTTTTTTCAACGAAATTAAACAAAAATACTTTTGTGACCTTTTTTCTCTTAGATATATATTTTTTCGGTTTTATTTTTCTAGTATTTCAAAATATTTTTTGCTTCTTTAATATGAGAGTTTGCTTCTTTGTTCCTGAAGCCGAACTGATTTTCACGTATCCGTCGATCAACTGCTCATATGTGATAGTTTTATTGCTCTTTGTACATTGTCTCTTTTTTATAAATACACTGCTTCTCCATTCGTCTGGTGTTTGTCCAACTTCCATAATTCTACTATATAAAATTTGGTATATTACAGTCAACATAGCAATAAGTACTATTTTTACTTTATTTTGATGTTTTATTTATATTCGCAATTTGTTATATATCATTTTTTTTTTTCGGTAAAATTAAAGAAAAATATTTTTGTATCATTTTTCTCTTAGATATATATTTTTTTCTGTTTTATTTTTCTAGTATTTCTCGTTCTATGCGATATAGTCGCACACAAGAGTTCGAGTGGTGCAGCGATTATGGAAATCCATTCTTCTTCATCAAGCATGTTAGTAGATGTTGATATTGGTGTATGTGATTCCAGCACGGATTGCGGTGTAAGTAGTGTCGTCGCTCTTGATTACGGTCCGTGCGATTCCACAACAAACCTGTTGCGTTCTGCATGGAGTCTTTCAACAATTCCGGAGGACTCTTCTTCAGAGGATGAGGGAACGGAAGATGAATTAAATGAAGAAGATAACGCTGACGATAATATAGAAACTGAGAATGAGGCTGAAAATGAGGAAATATATTGGGAACCTATGATTATACCACCCGATCTTGTCGATTCAATGATAGAACTTTAAATAAATATTTAAATTAAATGTTATACTGCTTTGCAACCTCTTAAGTTACATTTTACCTGATATATTTAATACCATCCAAAATGAAATTAATAATAAACTGCCTCAACCTCATATTTTCGATCTTTACCAAAAACCTCTGTTCGATAATACTATTAGAAAAGAAGAATTTCGGACATATACACCATACATCAAATCATTTAATAATAGTGACGTTGTCGAATTTATCATAAATCAATCAGATGCATTTTTTGGGATACACGAAACGCTGTTGGAAATTAAAGGAAGTATAGAGAAAGTAGGTGATGGCGTGGTTTCTCTTGCACCGAATGCTGGAGCTTTCTTGTTTGATACATGTACGTATATCCAAAGTTCACATGATATGGAAATAGTTAGAGACCCAGGTGTAGTTAGCACTATTCGCAGTTTGTTATGTTATACTCCTGAAGATTCCAAGTTTCTCAGTACTGCAGGATGGAACTATCCGAATAATCCACATATATCGGGAGACAACTTTAGTCTACTGATTCCGATAAAACATATATTCAACATTTTCAACGACTACAATAAATTAACCTATGGCCGTCAAGTGTTTCGATTTGTTCGAGCACGCAATGATAGAGACTGTATTCTAGTGAAAGAACCTAATGCTACAACAACAACAACAGTATCTTTAACTGTTTCCAGCATGGAACTCAAGGTCAAGCATGTCTTTCCCAATGATGATATGAAAATTGAATTAATGACTCCGATTAAGAATAATGTGCCGATAACTATACCTTTCCGTAAATGGGAGCTCAATGAACTACCTTCACTTACGTCAGGATCTCGACGCGAGATATGGAGTGTAAAGACAACTTCATCTGTTGAACGCCCACGCTATGTCATTGTGGCTTTTCAAACTTCTAAACGAGATGACATACACGCTGATCCAACGTTATTTGATCACATTAGAATGTCCAGCGTGCGATTGGTTATTAATGGAGAATACTGGCCTAACGAGAGAATGCAATTGGATTTTGCAAAGAATGACTATGCTATAGCTCACTATAACTATACGGAATTCTTTCCTAGTTATACTCTTTCCTCAACAAAACATCCCATCTTAGATTATGCTGCTTTCAAGAAATATGCCTTATTTGTTTTTGACTGTTCCAAGCAGGATGATACGTCATTCAGATCAGGAACCGTTGATGTTAAACTGGAAATCGAAGCAGATGAAGGTTTTCCGGCAGGCACTCGAGCCTACTGTTTAATTGTTCACGACAGCCTACTCGAATACTTTCCTCTAACAGAAGTTATCAAAAATATTATTTAAGTAGGTTTAAAGAGTACGTCCCTCAGTATCAATCACCACGCTTAATCATGAGGATTGCTCTAGTTGACATACAGGGATTTATGGTAGATGGATGGTTTGTACCCAAGGAACTCAGCATTGAAATTGGTTTTAAACGACATCATTACATATTTACGTCTCCGCACCCGTTTACTTCATTAACTAATCAAGATAAGAAGACAGTATTCTTCTTGGAGAAAAACGTGCATGGCATTCGGTATTCCAATGGTGATGTGGAATATTCCAAAATAAATCAAATACTAGAATCCAAGTTATTGTATGCTGCCGATTACATTTACGTTCGAGGAGAACAAAAAAGCAGATTTTTACAACAGAAATGTAATATGATTGGAGTTTTTCCTACAATTATTGATGTCTGCAAATTTGATTATACGCCTTGCGTTTGTAAATTTGCTCCTGATGCAAACCCCTGTCACGCCAATGGAGTGTTTTTATGTACCGAAAGAAATGTGGATCGACTACGCCAATGGTTTTGTAATACGATATTACCTGTATAATTATGTTTTATAATAAAAATATATAAAAAACTATTGACTTTTAATTAAAACTCCTTATTTACTCATAAATTTTTATATTACGTGTCAAATCCTCTATTTACAATTTTTTTAAAAATAATTTTTAAAATTAAGATAAATACAGGCATTAAAATTAAACATGTCAATGCGAATATATTATTAATTTCATTTTTCATGTTTCTGCTGGTGGTGTTATCGTCCATGGTTGAATATGTCCTAGTGGATATGTTCTATCGCTAATATGTAGGTTCTCTAATTGTTTGATAATTTTTCTTAAATCCTGATATACTTTAATATCTTTCTGTAACTCAATGAGTTTATCTTGAAACTGTTCAACTTTATGTCTGTACTCACTCAAAGACATGACGCTACTAACAAATTTGTTTTAGTAAAGATACATATCTAATGCCTTTATGACATGATGTTTAATTTTTCTCCATCGCTTAAACATAAATTATGTTACGGTCGTAGATAAAATATAGTATGCAACTTGTAAAGCTTAGATTTCTACACGTGACTGGTTTAAATAACATATTATTTTATGGTCATAGATAAAATATAGTATGCAGCTCGTAACGGTTAGTTTATGGATCAAATAACATATTCGATACTCCCCACACCTTTAACGTATGACAATCTCCAATCAGACCAATGCTAACGAGATGTCACCATCGCTTAAACATACTAAATTATCGGTCGTAGATAAAATATAGTATGCAACACGTAGAGCTTAGATTTCTGCACGTGACTGGCTTAAATAACATAACATATTATGTAAAAGAAGAAGAATAGACAGTTGACAAAAAGAAGAAGAGCGTGGCGACTAGCACAGAACGGAAAATTGTTTTATTTTTAATTTATTTACTATTTTAATTTAAAAATAGCGTCATCTAGCTGCTAATAGCTAAACTATGGTAGATTTCTTTGACGTAATGTCAAGGAAAATTGGATCAAAAATGGCGAATTTAAATAAAAATACTGAAATGGAATAAAAATGGCGAATTGGAATAAGAATGGCGGATTGGTGGCGCCATCTAGTGGAAAATAACTATGGTAGATTCCATCGCTGTGACGTCAGCATCTTTCTCACTCTTACTCATTGGAAAGGTACTTCTCTCTCTAACACATTGATTTCCCTATCTTGATAGTCATACCGGCTTTGATTATCTAAAAATGGTGAATTGGAATAAAAATGGCGAATTGGTGGCACCAAATGTTATGGCCGTAGATAAAATATAGTATGCAGCTCGTAACGGTTAGTTTATGATATTCGATACTCCCCACACCTTTAACGTACCACAATCTCCAATCAGACCAATGCTAATGAGATGTCACCATCGCTTACACATAAATTATGTTACGGTCGTAGATAAAATATATGCCTCTCTACGTTAAGCCGTTTAGGTACTACATACCTACAACTTTTATTGTCTATGCCTCTCTTTTTACTTGTGTATATATAATTTTCTCAATCGAATTACTCTAAAAGACTTTTGCTTTGAAAAATTGCAATCTTTTTCTATTACATATCTTCCTTCTAGATTTTTTTTGTCTTTGTCATTAGGTACTACATACCTACAACTTTTATTGTCTATGCCTCTCTTTTTACTTGTGTATATATAATTTTCTCAATCGAATTACTCTAAAAGACTTTTGCTTTGAAAATTTGCAATCTTTTTCTATTAAATATCTTCCTTCTAGATTTTTTTTTGTCTTTGTCAACTCAGTCGAAGTTCTTTTTCATATCGATGAATATATTCGTTACTACCCACACCTTTAACGTACCACAATCTCCAATCAGACCAATGCTAACGAGATGTATAGCGCCAACTATCGGATAATAGCTGAATTATGGTAGATTTCTTCGACGTAATGTCAAGGAAAATTGGATAAAAATGGCGAATTTGAATAAAAATTGACTAAAAATGGCGTCATTCAGCGGCTAATAGGTAAACTATGGTAGATTTCTTCGACGTAATGTCAAGGAAAATTGGGTTAAAAATGGTGAATTTGAATAAAAATGGCGAATTTGAATAAAAATGCCGAATATGTTACGGTCGTAGATAAAATATAGTATACAACTCGTAATGCTTAGATTTCTGCACGTGATTGGTTTAAATAACATATTATGTTATGGTCGTAGATAAAATATAGTATATGCAACGTGCCCCTTTCCACCGATCCATTTGTACGTCACGATCCAACACACCCCTTTCCAATACCTCACACGTCGGACCAATAACAACGGAGATATGCTTTAGTGCCGTTTTAGCTATGCCGCCATCTTTGTTTTTATGTTAACGTATTCGTTAGCCCCTCCCCTTTCCTATGATACCTCACATGTCACGATCGGACCAATAACAACGGAGATATGCTTTAGTGCCGTTTTGGCTATGCCGCCATCTAAAAATACTGAAATGGAATAAAAATGGCGGATTGGTGTCATCTAGCGGAAAATAACTATGGTAGATTCCATTATGGAAGATTACTTGTGACGTCAGCATCTATCTCACTCTTACTCATTGGAAAGGTACTTCTCTCTCTAACACATTGATTTCTATATCTTGGTAGCAGAACCGGCATTCCCCTTCTACTACTAATATTTCAGAAATAGAACTAAAAAGTAAGTTGATATTATTTATTAATACTATTTTTACAAACTTTTTGTTTCATGCATCTGAATCGAGATATATACAGGGAATCTCAGCTTTTTGACATCTGCATAAGTTCTTAGAGCAATTTTTACAGTTACATGGTGATACTAAGCCTGTTCTTGTAGGCAGTAAAACTAAAACTTTCTGGGACTTCAGAGTCTAATTATCTATATGATATAGATATAATCTATATCATATAGATATCCAGTCGATAGTGGATAGTATCCATATAAAGTGGATCTAAATCTTTTGCAGCATCATCAACGCATGTCAATTGTGTGTATGCCGCCACAACATAAATGCTCGTTTTATATGCATTGATGATTCTGCAAAATAATTCGATCCATTTTTATATGGATATCACATATTGGCTCATTTTCATGCGTAGAAGCCGAGTTACGATCGATAAAGCGTCGAAAAATACTTGACTGTGAGCCGATGTTGCGCCTCATAGCGCGCCATTAAAATATCGATATCTTGACCAAAAATAAACTTACGAACATTTTCTTAAGCTCAAATTATTACATTTAAGTTCTTCTATCATTATTGTTAATTAAAGTATAAATTTTTACAGCTCAAATTTACTTGCAACCCTTATAAATAAATTAATATACCATTTTTTCAAGAAAATTATAACTTCAAACGGGTATAACTTTAAAACAAATGAAGATGAAGTAATTAAACAAACTCTGTTTGGAAGGCTATTAATGAAGCTTTAAAATGGGATCTTCTAAGGCTCATTTTCATGCGTAGAAGCCGAGTTACGATCGATAAAGCTTTGAAAAATACTTATTTTGCAATTTGCAATTTGCATTGTGCACTAATTTTACAATATCTGGAGTTATAATAATTGTTGGATTTAAGTTTAGTAAACGTTTTTTTCTTCGTTGTTTATTACCGAACAAATTTTATTTAAAACATTCTTTTTATCTCTTTCAGTTAAGAGCCAGAGCCTTATAAACAATAAACAATTAAATTGTTTATAACAATTTTTTGACCACTCGGATCGAAATCCACCCTCGATATTCGTAATCAGCAGCCAAAAATCCATAAGAAATCGTTGAGTTTGTCCATCAGAATTGAAAAGGACACGGTGGCCCCTCTGGCGCCTAGAGCCTAGACTAAATGCTGCATCAAATATTTATTCGGAGTAGAGAGATTGAACATTAGAGAAGATAAAATACAACCTTGCTTCACTCCATGCATGATTTTCACGTATTCGGTGTGTTCACCTTTAATTCTGATATTTTATGCCTGATTCCAGTAAAGATTTCTAATTATTTTCAGAAATTGGTTGTTAATTCCTACTTCTTTTGAATTTGCATCATTTTGGCGTGCTGTATGCGATCAAATGCATTCTCGTAATCAACCAGACATGCAGTGGCGTAGCGTAGTGGGGGCGGCCCGCCCCGGGCGGACCTTTTTAGGGGGCGGCAAAAATTTAGCAATAAATAATAAAAATATTTTGTAAATATTTGAACCATTTTATATTTTTATCTCAACCACAAATTGAAAGAAGCACAGAATCTTTAAAATCAAAAAGAGAGACAAGACGGCTTACTAAGGAATGGTTTTACCGTACATTGACTAACGGCGAAAAAGTTTTACGTACTTGGATGGCTTATTCTCCGTTTAAAGCATCATTATTTTGCTTTTGTTGTCGTTTATTTGAGAACGTAAATACACCGAATGGATCTAAATTTTGCTCATCTGATGGATTTAATACTTGGTGGAAATGAAATCCTAAGGTTTTTCAACTCACAAATCAAGTGCACTACATATTTAAAATTATTGCAAATTGAAGGAGTTGGAGAGCAGACTTCAAAAAGGACAGACTATTGACACAAAAGAGCAAGACCTAGTGGCCAGTGGCGTAACTAACGCCAATGCAACCAATGCGGTGCATTGGGGCGCAGGCCTTAGGGGGGCGCAAAAAACTGATATTCTGGAAAAAATTTAGCAAAAAAATATGTTGAAGCAAAACTCCCTGTAGCTTCCCGAAAATAAAAAATGTAAAAAAAATATTCGTGGTATTTTATTTCCTTCACTCACTTCCGTTCAGTCACAACAAAATGTTGGTGACTCTTTTGTTTACTATTATCGTTATCTTATCTCCTCGGCGCGACGATGCACATCTGTGTTTATGGCTTTCTCATCACAACTGCTTTTGTTTATTTATCGTTGTTAGCTACAAAGATTTTTTTTTCTCTGATTCTGGCTTTGGTTTAGAACTAGAACCTTTAACCACGTAATTGTATAACTTATCACTAAGTCAGGGGAGTAATGTGTAGTGTGTGTGTTGAGTAAGTGTCTTGTTACTTTGCAAAGAGCTACAAAGATATTCAGGTAAAATATTTTAGTATTATTTTAGTAACTAGGACAACGTGTCCCTGTCATGTGTCAGTCCTTGTTTTAATATCGTACGGTTCAGTAGCTTTACTTGTTACATAAAAATACAAAACAAATTTTGTCGGTGTATTTGTTATACAATTGAAATAAGTGGACCGTTTATTTGTGCGTTTTACTGGATTTAGTGTGAACAAAATGAACGGAAATAAAAGAAAAAGACCTAGTGGTGCTGAGATTCGAAAAAGGAAAAAACAAGAAGATGAAAAAGTGAAAAAACTACCAAAGATTGACATGTTTAAAAAAAACAGGATTTTGCTGATACTTCTAAAAGTCAATCAGGTGACGATGGTGTTGGTGAGAGTGAATGTGAGCGTGGGGACAAAATATCCAGGATAGAAGAGATCGTCGCATTGCATTTTCTTGCTGATAACCAAAATTCAGAAGTCCACCAAAACGTTAGTGAGTCTGCTGATTTAAATATTACATATATAGGTAGCTCCTTCTATATCAGCAACTGGCATAAGTAGTACCGTACAAGAAAATACTGATGACATAGGTATAATCTGCAATATAGAGAATACAGACATAGCTTTTTTCTCAGAAGATATGAATAAAGATGAACTGAAATCTCGTATTTTGAACTCCGAACCATGTAGACCTCAAGAGCCATTCCCTAAAGACATTCAAACAAATAGATCTTTTTCAAAAGACTGTAACTGTTGCAAGTAGTGAAAGATCTTTTTCTAAACTAAAAATAATAATGAACTACTTAAGGAACTCTATGTCCAATACTAGACTATGTGATCTTAGTGTAATTAGTATTGAACATGAAAGAGCTCGGTCTTTAGATGTAGAAAAGTTAGCAAGACTGTTCCTAGAAACAAAGAGCAGCAGGGGCTTTGTCAGGGAATAGGAATTAACGTACAGTGTTGTTCCTATGAGCTGTAGGTAGGTTTGACTGTAAGAATGCATCATCTAGTAAAATTAAGCAAAGTTTGAAAAACGGAACATAAACATTATATTATTGCTTGCGACATCATGTATACTATAGTGTATAGGGCACTGAATAAATAAAAAATGTTGAGTAAAGTAAGTAGTGTATATTTTATCGTCCTAAAAAGTACATTAATTAATTGTAAGTATATAATGTGATCCTTACTTCAGTTATATTATTGGTATTTGGAAATGTTCAGTAACTTAAGGGGCTATCCTCGTGTAAAAGTACGAAATTCATAAAGTACTTTTTTTGGGAATTTCTAATATAAAAAGTACTGTGCCAATTGTTTTGAAAATTGGCATAAGCATGTACTATAAAAAGAAGTAAAACAAATTTCATTAAAAAATATTAAAAATTAAACGATTTATGCGCCAGATACTGGCACCGCGAAAATAAAAAACATACCTAAGTTATTTCCTATGCCATCAACTATGATTTTTGAAAAATATTAAAATTTGGGAAAATGACGAAGTGTTGAATTTTTTTTTAAAATTAGCTAAAACATTTGCAATTTCAGAAACCGCCAAATTGACATTTTTTATCCGATCAAATACCCCTAGTTGATGGTATAGAAAATAACTTATATTTCAATAATAACTTTGAAATTTCATGTTTCAGGGTCTCTATTAGTCCCAATCACTGCAGCAGTGGAGCTATGTTTTTATTTTCACGGTGCATTGCTCATGCAAATTTTCAAAACAATTGGTACAGTTCTTTTTATTTTAGAAATTAAAAAAGTATTTGAATTTCGTACTTTTACACTAGGATAGCCCCTTAATTTTACTTTCAACTAATTTTTTGAATAATAACTTTTTAATAATTAACTTTAAAATTACTGTTATATTTCTTTGTATAATCTTTCTCTGGAGAAATGTCGTTGTTAGTGTTTCGTTGGAGGTTTGGGGGGGGGGTGGAGAATAAGTCTGGGAATAGGGGCGCACGAGGAATACTTGCATTGGGGCGCAGGTCAGACTAGTTACGCCACTGCTAGTGGCAAAAGAAATAAAGAAATGGCAGGAAATTCTGATCCGGAATGTTTGATATTATAAGATTTCTTGCCAAACAAAATTTGGCTTTACGTGGACATATATAAAACGACATCAGTACCAATAGAGGAAACTTTTTAGAATTGGTTAATTTAATTGCAAAATACGATCCTGTACTTCGTGAACATTTTGTAAGTTCTAAAATGTGTAGCAAAATTTCAATCACTTATATGTCACCACAAATACAAAACGAATTTATTGCCATTTTGGGAAATATTGTTCGCCAACATATCATCGGACAAATAAAAAGGCTAAGTATTATTCAATTATATTCGACAGCACTCCAGATCTTTCTCATAAAGATCAAATAAGTCAGGTATTAAGATACGTAGTAATTGAAAATCAGGAAGTAAAAGTAATGGAATCACTGGCGAAGCGTCCATATAACCACTGTTACCATTGGTAACAGTTAAAAATCTTACAAATAAATATTTTATGACTACTGTGAAATAATTCCATTTTATTTTTTTTCAATAGAAATATGAGAGTTAATAGTAATTCACTAAAAAGCCAACTAGACGCACGAAAATATTGGCGAATTTATGCGACTCGGTTGCAGGTTAATGTTACCAATTTTAAATGTGGATACAAATGAAGGTCCATCGGCTATCGATCGGACGGTTGGAAACGGCTCGTGTATGAAAATTTTGGAAGGCGTAAACGCGCTGTGGATATTAGTAGACACGTTACCACTTTTTGGAATGATTACAATGGTTACTTACTTATTATTACAGTGTGCGTGCAATTAAACATGGATGAGTGTCGTTGACGACTTTTTTGAAATTTTTGACACTATGATTTTCCAACTTAAAAATAGGTTTTCCAATTTAAAGCAAAAAATTTTCAGATAGGGCCTTTCATCAATTTGTACAGCTATATGGACAAAGATTTGACACAGTAAAGTTAAAAACAGAATTGACAGTTCTTTATAATGATCCAGATTATATTAAAAAAAATGTACAAGAATTGTATTAATAATTAACGTCTTCAGAACTTGATAATGCATTACAGGAACCCTTTAAATTGGCAAACCTATTTTTAATAATTCCGGCTACAAGTGCATCCGTTGAAAGAAGTTTTTCAGCTATGAAACGGATTAAAATATGCCAAAGAAATACCCAATTGTGAGATCAAATGTCGTCATTTTCTTTAATTTTCATTGAGTAACGCTTTTTAAATGGATTAATGACAGAACCCTCTTTCTACGATTCTGTTATTAACATATTTCCAGATAAAATAAACAAAAACTTATATCAGTGGCGAATCTAGACATTTCCCTTGGAAGGGGAAATTTGCCTTAGGGGGGAACTTCCAATGCAACACCAACCAAAAAACATAATCAAGGTAAACCAAAACAACATAAAAGACATAAATAATAACTTATATGCATTAAGTTCTCTTAATTTTCCTAACTTATAGCGTGTTTATAGGGTTGAATTTGTCTGTCCGTGGTTTAAGTTTCATGTCAGCTAATATATTTTTATGTTACAACAATTTTTTCCTTAATTTTGGACCTTGTTCGGGGGGGGGGATTTCCCCTTTTCCCTCCCCGTAGATTCGCCACTGACTTATATTTGCGACGTTCTTTTAAACAAGATTTTCTACATCTGGGTTTGGCAACACTTTAGAAAAAGTCACGCGTCGCCACTGAATGGAATCTTTTATAGATTTCATTGAAACCGAAGGCAAAACTGCTGAAGGAATTTCGAAGATGATTTTGGACACGATTCAAGCTGATGGCCTAGATATAAGCAACTGTAGAAGCCAAGCATATGATAATGCTGCTGTTATGGCTGGAAAGTATTCAAGAGTTCAGCAAAGAATTCAAGAAATAAACCCTAAAGCTGAATTCGTACCTTGCTCAAATCATTCGTTAAACCTAGTTGGTTTACACGCTGCCTCAGTTGAGGTGGATTCAGTAACTGTTTTCGGCACTTTAGAACGTTGCTATTCTTTTTTTTTTCCTCATCGACACATCGTTCGGAAGTTCTGATAGCAGCTACAGGTAAAGCTTCTTAAAAAGGGTTAAGACACGCGGTGAAGTGCAAGAGGCGATGCTGTAAATGTGACATGGCATGATTACAAAGACAGTCTCGTCACTTTGGAAAAACTGACAGAGGCCGGTGAAAGCTTAAACACTAGGACAGAGATGCAGGTGCTTTATTAGTTTCGATGCAGTCATTTTCCTTCCTTTGTTTTTTGGGCATGTGGCAACCGGTGCTGCATGAAGTGAATTATGCACAAAAATATTTACAAACAAGGGACTCGACATAAGATTGTGCGCTCAGAAAGTAAATACATTGCAGATAATATTGACAGAGAATTAATAAACGTGATTGTAAAACTTAGATAAACTTTTTCATTTAAAATCTAACCTGTTAATGCAAAATAATGATGGCTGTTCTCGCCGAAAAGTTCTCTATAATTAATGTATGTATGTAATGTATAGTATACATTAAATTAAAATAGCTAAATAAGAGGGCGGCAAAATTGTCTTCCGCCCCGGGCAGCCGGCACTCACGCTACGCCCCTGCAGACATGCATATATACATATATCGGAATTGACGTCTCTGCACCTCTCTAATAAGGCTTATACTGAAAATAAAGCTTCTACATATCTTCGTGGCTTCGATATCTCACCCCAGAGAATATTTTCTATGGTAGAATGGAAGGAACAAGGAGGGGAGATAGACTAAGAAAGTAAGAGCTGCGAGAAGTGCAAACTAATCAGTGAATAAAGAATCTAAAAGCGTAGTGTAAAGAGTATTATTATTAAAATTTGTGGCATGTCTAAATTAAAAGTACAAAAGTAAGGCTGATAAGATCAAACTATGATTAGTACATAGTTTATTTTACTTTCAAGATAAGTCCTTCAAATAAAAAAAAATGTTATCTGAAAAGGTTTCCGATCTGGAATCTACTCAGATCAAAGGTCAATTATAGTGTTTATTATACAAGGTGTTTCATTAATAATTGAAAATATTTTAACTGTAGATTCCTGGGCTCAAAATATTACGGTTTAACCCAAATCACCTAGTCCGAAAATGCTTCCTAACGGAGCTACAGCTCTTTGAAGATGGCGTCTTGTAATTAGTTTTTTTTTAATACTTCCAGAACTTCTATTTAGAAAACCAGAACCCGTCTTCTATTTAGAAAAACTAAAACTGATACGCCTACTTATCTTCCAGAGATAAATCGTTTCCGTTTTGCGTAGGGCAACGGTTATTTTATGGCTTAACTTTTTTTGCCTTTCTAACAAAAAATTTTCATATCGATTTTTTTAGAAGACGGTGTATCCTACACACTTAAACCGAAAGTACCTTTTAGTACTAGAATAACTCACAATTTACTTATCCAGTATCAAAAATGCTTAATAGTTAATGACAAAATAGTTATGCGATAAAATAACCGTTGCCCTACCCAAAAGGGACGCCTATGACCGATACTAGAAATTCGCAATTTATGGAATCGATTTATCTCTGGAAGATAAATAAGCATACCATCTTCAAAGGGCTCTAGTTCCCTTAGGAAGCATTTTCGGACTAGGTAATTTTGATTAAACCATAGTATTTCGAGCCCAGGAATCTAGGTACAGTTAAAGTATTTCCAATTATTAATGAAACACCCTGTATAATAATTGTGATTTTTACCCAGCGATACATTTGAGACGTGAACCATAATTTTATTCTATATAGTACATTTTAGTCTAGTTTCCTTTGCAAAAAATATGAATTATGTACAACCACAACCACACATACAAACTTCTTATTTGTGAGGCTCCATCAGGTGTTCAACTGAATGCAAAATTTTCTTTGATCCGCCCACTTCCTGTATTTTTTGGCTGCATGCATTCGTAGGTAGCACTGTTGTGAAACCATAATTCGAACAATGGACTTTTATTTTAATAAATATTACATCCCACAGATTTTTAACTGGGCCAAATATACAGAATCAATGCCACACACACCCGCGTATATTTTTGTCACGATCTAATAGTGAATGTATATAAAGAATTATGTTTACAAATATTATTTAGATAAATAAAGGTATGAATAAAAGAATGGACTCTATTTCCGTTCTATTTGATGGATTTAATAACCAAAGAACTGGGGATAGTTTTAATATAATTTGTAAAATATCGCGAAAAATGCCATGATTCTAGTATTTTTATACTGAAATTGGTTTCTCGTTGCATGTCTAAGTTAAATATTATATTTTGGGTGTTGTCTGTTCAATTTCCTTTAAAAACAATCTCATTTGTGCTTCTTTTATTCCTCTTTTGTGCAGAGTACATGCTGGAGAATTGCATAGTGTCTTACAAGCTGTTAAGCATCCCGAATAAAAATGTTGCCATTTGTACAGACTCTCTAATAGCTTTCATTTTGAGCGTTTAGGAAATATTTACCGATCATCCCCTTGTCCAAAATATCCATCGCTCTTATCAGTACCTTTCTACATTAAACACTAATAATACTTATATGGATTCCGTCTCACATTGGTATACCTAGCAATGAACTCGCAGATCAGCATGCTAAAATGGCTTCAACAGACACCACGCTAACAACCCACATCCAAATTTGCAAAGATTTAAAAACAGAAGCGTACAGATTCACCAGGAGATTATGGCAAACCCACTGGATCTCCTTAAATACATCCTGACGTACAACCTAGCCCTTATTATATAAGCCACTTTACACTGGCCCCACGGGACTCTCTAGACATGACCTTAGAATTATACGAAGAATCCTATAGGCCACATCAAACCACCGAACCAAACTAACTCTCAGCTTATAGCTTATGACATCAGATGTCGGGACTGTCGGTCTAACACTAACATGCCAGTGCCAATAAACAGTGAAACACATTTTTATCGAATTTCATCAGTTCAGTGAAGTAAGACGACAAACGACAGATAGCTAAGTGACATTCTCAATGATTCCAACCAGCTAGACCAACGAACTGTCAACACTGATGGAATCGCCATAAAACGGAGTTAATGGCGTCAGGATGAGATAGAAGATAATCAGGTAAAGGAGGGAAGATAATCGGACAGTGCTAGTCAGGTACATTGTAGTTGTAGCAAATTTTACCTGACAAATTCTCTGTCTCTCTCATGTCTCTCTAGAAGTGCTAGAACCTCTCTCTTGTATGTTGGCGCCTATCTCGCTTCACTGTTGGAATGGGACGGGGCCATTCCATCAGTGTTGACAGTTCATTGAGCTAGACAGAGTTTTTGAGTTTAAAAAAAAATATCCTTGTAGTATCATAAACCATAAGATGAGGAAACTAAGTAATCAAAGAATCAATCTGCAAATCCGATATGGGATGGTAAAACGTTATTATATTCACTATATTTTTCTTTATTGTGCCGAAGCGCTTGGACTGTTAATATTGACTTAATGAGAAAGCTGGAAGCTTTTGAGATGTGGCTTTTTAGGAGGATTTTGAAAATACATACAGTGGACCGAGCATATTACGAACGAAATGGTGTTGCGCAGAGTGGGAAGAGACAGAGAACTTTAGACCACCATTAAAAGGAGAACATATAGGAGACAGCATATTTAACACACATAATTGGAAATGATAAGTACGAGTTGCAGCTGATTATGAAAGGTAAAATCGAAGGAATAAGGGGTCCTAAGAAGAAAAAGAATAGTCCTTTTATTCAATAGGACTTCATTCTTCAACGTTGCTGATTTGGCATAAACGAGCATAATATCATACATAATCATCTCGATCCACTGCTGGACATATGCCTCCCCTGTTTGTCTCCAAAGTGTTCTATCTTGTGCTTAAATCATACATAATATCTCAGTATAATCGAATATTCCGGGATTCGGCCCATCACATCATAAGAGTCATAAACAGTGATATGGAAGACTGGAAGAGAGAACTCTGTTCCATATCATTGGTCATAAATTATGGATTAGTGTGTTGAATAAGAAGCCCAAGAAGACGTAGAAAGCTACCTGTAACAGCAAGGTAGCTTAACAACCCCCTTGAAATCTAAAATTTAAGATAAAAAAAAAGAAACAAAACAGTGAAACACAAACCAAAAATTAGAATAAAAAACTTTAGATTGGACTGATCTCCCACAGCCCACATAAAAGGTATTTTTAAGTAAAACAAGTATGCACTTTTTAAGTGCAAGTATCAGTATAAGTATATCGAGATATACGAGTGAATATAGATCAATCAAGTTAGTAAAAAATAAGCCGTTTTTCGACATAATTGAAAAAACGAGGTTTGACAGTTGAAATGTGTAGTATGAGATATTACAAAAATGCTGCCATCTTGGGATTCATCAATTTTTTAGTGGAACATTTTTTAAATAAACAATCAAAACGTCAAACTTAGTTTTTTGCTCATAACTTAAAAACTTGTTTATTTAGAAATTTGACGTCCACAGGTAACTTTTTCAGAAAAAAAAGATACATCGAATGAGATAGGCTAAATAAAAATCGGTTAATAAACAAAAAAGTTATTGCAAAACGGACGACAAAATCACTGTTTTTGAATATTGTTAATAACAATTTTATTGTTTATTAAAATATGTTTAAATATACCTAAACTTGAGGGCACTATGGTGTTTGAATGGTGTGCAAAAAATAGTCCAGATCTGTTATATAGTTTTCGCAAAATTTAATTTGTTTATAAAATTTTTTGAAAAACGAGCTAGGTTCAGAGGCTTGTCCAGTTAATATGGCAGAATGTATCTCAATAATCCGGGGCTCATTTCCTTCGTTAAGATGTATACTAATAGCCTATGAAAAAAAAAGTAAAAAAATTAAATGTACGTACACAAAATTATTTGTTAATAAATAGCAGTTTTTAAGCTGCGTTTTTAACAATTACAATAATTTCGTAGAAATTAGATCAAATTAAATAGCAATGAAAATACGGAAAGCTGGTTAAAATACACAACTTCTAAAAAAAATTTTTAGGTCCTACGACCCTTGGGGTCTGAGATAGCCCCTTTTTTGAAAAAATCACTGTTACGTTAATTAACAACACTAAGATCTGAAACTAACCAATCTTTTATAAGAAAAGTCAAAGTTTTTAACAAAGTTTTTAGCAAGAAAAAATGTTAAAAATTGTTTAAACAGTAGTGTTATAAACAAAGAGTATTTTGCGTTGCGACTAAAATAAAAAAAAATAATGGGCGTAGCCGAATGAGAATAAATTCGCGGACTACCATTCGCTAGCGCTAGACCGTTGCAGCCCATTTTTAACATTGACAGTATACCGGATTTGAAGCTTAATATTATATTTTAACTTGAATTTTATGAATATTATTATGTTGCACATTTATTTAGTAAAATTATATTTTAAATAAGTAAATTTAAAAAATAACAATAAAACGGGCCACTTCAAAAAAGGTTTATACATCCCATTAGCTGCTTTGTTTTGGATAATTTTGCAATGAAAATAAGATAAACGTTATTATGTTAATGTGGTACCATAGATAAAAAAATAGTAAACTTGGTACAGTAGAACCCGATTGGTAGGTATAGGCCATTTTTTCTTCTCTATTTTGAATCCGCGTGTAGTCCTGTATCGTCGACCCCGTTAGGTAAATTATTCCGATTCGTATTTTTTGCACAAACTTACTCAAAAAAAGTTCCTTATAACAAATCCAGAGGGTACCAAAGCTACCGCGGCCGGAAAATTGTTTAAACAATTTTTTCATTAGTTTTATGTTTGCTTATAAAAGTTGGGTAACAAACTGTTTAGTTTATAATTTTAATCAACGTAGCATTAAACGTAGGTCCTGAAGAAGTTTTCTGGAAAATTTCAAGTCAAAATATGCAACAGAAAAAAAGTTACGCGACCTTATAGACGAGTGGTACTCCCCCAAAAAACAACGCTCATTTCTCGAGATATCAACCGCGGTGTGGCGAATGGCTAATTTTGGTCTTACTTTATATTTTTGATGGTGCTGAAAACGAAAATGAGTTTTATTTTGAATTTTAGATGGGGAAACATTGTCAAAATCCCAATTTTACCCTAAAAATAAAAAAAAAATGAAATCACATTTTTCTTAAAATTAAAAGTTACACCACTTTTTTGCTATAAAACATTTTTTTATCTGTACTCTAGATTTTAACATAAAATAATTAAACAGCTAAATTTCAAATTTTGTCACTCAATTTTTGCGATTAAACTTTGCAATTCAAGAATCTTCACCTTTTACTTCAAACAATTTATAACTTTCTTTATGGCAAGACAGAAATATTGAAGCAGATCCCATTGTCTTCAGAAAGGTGAGAAATATATACTATAAAAATTTCAGAAAAAAATATTACAATGGAACAGAGTTGTAGCAAGTTAAACGCAAAAAAACGTGATTTTTTTTTTTATTTTTAGGGTGAAGTTGCGATTTTGATAATGTTCCCCCAAGTAAAATTCAAAACGACCCTAATTTTTGTTTTCAGGACCATCAAAAATATAAAGTATGACCAAAATTAGTATCAGTATCTCGAGAAATAAGTTTTTTTTTTGGTGTGCCGCTCGTCTATAAAGTCACATAACATTTTTCCTATTGCATATTTTAAATTAAATTTTTTTGGAAAACTTCTTCATGAATTATATTTTATTTCTGTGTTAGTTAAAATTATAAACTAAAAAGTTTGTCACTCAACTTTTTTAAGTAAACATGAAATTAACGAAATCTGACGACAAAATATTTAAAAATTAACAACTTCTCTTATAATGTGTTTAATCATTTTGGACAAATCTCATTATTATCTAAATGCTTCAAAGATAATACAATACAGAAAAAATTTCAAAAGGAAATATTTACAGCGACCAAAAATACAGTGAGTTAAAATTGAAAAATCATCAAAATTGATTTTTCGCATTTTTGCATAAAATTTTATTTTTGAACATGTTCCACTAATTCTAGAAAAAAATTAACTCCATATTCGGATTCAGAGACCTCGAAAACATAAGGAATGACGAAAATTTGTCATTTACCTTAAAGTTGATTTTTGTGGTCGGTATAACGTAATTTTAGGAGTTGCTGCCGGTCGCCAACCGCGCCCACTATTCAGTCAGTCGACTACTCCCGCTATTTTTTACTTTAGTCGGAACGCAAAATACTGTTTGTTTATAACACTCCTATTTAAACAATTTTTAACATTTTTTCTCTCTAAAACTTTGTTAAAAACTTTGACTTTTCTTATAAAAGATTTGTTAATTTCAGCGCTTAGTGTCGTTAATTAACGTAACAGTGATTTTTTCAAAAAAAAGGGGCCATCTCAGACCCCAAGGGTCGTAGGACCTAAAATTTTTTTTAAAAAATTGTGTATTTTAACCAGCTTTCCGTATTTTTTATTGCCATTTAATTTTATTTAATTTCTACGAAATTATTGTAATTGTTTATAAGCTTAAAAACTGCTATTTATTAACAAATAATTTTGTGTACGTATATGTAATTTTTTTTACTTTTTTTTCATAAGCTGTTAGTATACATCTTAACGAAGGAAATGAGCCCCGGATTATTGAGATACATTCAGCCATATTAACTGCACCAGCCTCAGAAATTAGCTCGTTTTTCAAAAAATTTTATAAACAAATTCAATTTTACGAAAACTATTCAACAGATATGGACCATTTTTGCACACCATTCAAACACCATAATGCCCTCAATTTTAGGTGTATTAAAACGTATTTTAATAAACAATAAAATTGTTATTGACAATATTCAAAAACAGTGATTTTGTCATCCGTTTTGCAATAACTTTTTTGTTTATTAACCGATTTTCATTTAGCGTATCTCATTCGATGTATATTTTTTTTCTGAAAAAGTTACCTGTGGACGTCAAATTTCTAAATAAACAAGTTTTTAAGTTATGAGCAAAAAACTGAGTTTGACGTTTTGATTGTTTATTTAAAAAATGTTCCACTAAAAAATTAATGAATCCCAAGATGGTAGTCTTTTTGTAATATCTCATACTACACATTTCAACTGTCGAACCTCATCTTTTCCGTTATGTCTAGTAAAAACCTAACTTGATTGGCCTAATAATGATTATCTCCTCGCTGAACGTTCAACTGACGCAATAAACACATACCCATGTGAAATATTTTCAAATTTTTGGCAAGAGACAACATAAAAGACCTTACGCAAGTGCAAGCGCCTGCCAACGTTTATCGTCTGTCGCTACACACCCGTTTTACCAACCAATCACAGAACAGCAAGTCACATGCCTACTATAATGATCGATCTTAAAATAACCAAAACCTGTTTTCGTTATCCTTGACTTTTGCGATTTCTCAAAATGAAATCAGCGGGGTGTGACTTGATGGAGCTTGTACTTTTGCAGGTAGATAGGTATGCAGAAAAAGGGGCTGGTTTACCTACATTCTTTGAAATCAAAATAATCTACAACTTACAACTGTCAACTATAAATCTACCTAGAATAATCTCTAAAATACCTACTTAAATATGATAGGTAAATAGCAAGATTTGTTTCCATATAGCCCCAACGTAAAAATATACGAGGTTAACCCAAATAAAGACCTAAACTTTTTTCTTTTCCATATCTATTTCGGATATTTTTGATCCTAAATAGGGAACTTGCATTACATTTTACATTTGAAAAGAATGCAAAAAAATTTAAAATATTTGTATATCAAAGAAACAAAAGTTTCTTGTCTTTCTTTTGGCTCCTAAAAATGATTAAAATCGAGAGCAAATTCAAATTATAGCAGCCAGTCCAAAACGCGCCATCATTGGTAGTGACGTCAAAAAGTTAAAAACGTTCAAGTTCCGCGCCATTAATTCATTACGTTTGATATTCGTTTACTTGTTGTATTCACTTTATGGTGTATCTCAGTTTTATAAATCTTTAGATAGTTGCTGTGAACTATATATTTCATAATATTTGAGTGTTTTGACAATTTTTTTAAAATTACCGAAGAGGGTTTTTCTAAAGGGCAGTATGATAACTTACCCGTTGTGAACATAAATATTTATCTCACAATAAAACACTGAAAAACGTTTGTTTTCTATACTTCCACAAAATTTATTACAAATATGTTATTACTACAGCTGTTTCGGCAAAGTGCCTTTCTCAAGTGATATATTTTACTACTACTACTATCATTGTTTGATTTGCGTGTATAGATAAAATGCTATGTGGAAATGCGATCAATGATTGTCCCCGTTTAGGATTTTGTCCTCTTCAGGGTTTGTAGTGAATGTGTAGTGTTGGCAGCAAAAGCAAACAGTCCGAAAAGCACACTGGGGCAAGCGCCGTGTCCTGGTGTTTTTGGATCCTGGGTTATGCCGGACGGTGGTGTCCAGAAGGCTAAGAAGTCAACAGAGAAGAAAGTTTGATGGATTGTTGTTGGTTCCATAGACATTTACGTGTACTGTCCGTGCTTTGCTCTCGACCAGTCTCCCTAGAAACCATTGTACAACGACAGGCGAACCTGCGTCCCTCGTCGGCGGTCAGGAGGTGGCTTTGAGCGCAGCGTGGACAGTGTGCGTTCGAGTGGAGAAAATAGTTGCGGCTATTTTCTTGGGACGAACAGGTATAATTGTGCAATGAAGTTGGGAAACCGCAAAAAACCAACTTCTCCCTGTTCGGGATATATTTTACAATGTGTTTGCCTTTTTAAGTCTTTAACTGAAGAGGTTGAGGAGTGGGGAGCTGTTTGTCTCGAGTTGGTCATTCAGAATTATATCTGTATTTTTCAATTTATTAATTTCCATTGATTCTAAAAGTGATAGCTTAAGGCCTTTATTTTGAATATGTAGAATTTGAAACTCTTCATTGAAAGAATGATTATGATCTAGAAGGTGAAGTGCGTATGTAGAAGTGTCTGTTTTTCTATTGTTGAAAGCCCTTTTGTGTTCTGCTATCCGTTTGTCAAAAGTTCTGCCAGTTTGACCGATGTAAGTTTTCGGACAGTCACCACAAGTTAGTTTGTACACACCACTCTGTAGTTGCTTTCTCTTTCGGCTTTTATTGTTTTTAATATGTTTGCTTAAGTTGTTGTTAGTTCTGAAAGCTGGTGTTATTCCTTTCTTTTTTATGTATCTGGCTATTTTTGTTGTTATTTTGCCAGTATATGTGAGAGAGCAGAAGGTACTGGGTTCTTTCTGTGGTGGTGGATACACTAATTTCAAGGCTTTCTTATGGAGTTTTTGGTTTAAAATGTTGTTAACTGTTTGTTCGTTATAGCCATTGTTTACTGCTATTTGTCTAATGATAAAAAAAAATAACTTCGAGACAGAACTAAATATCATTAGACAAATAGCAGTAAACAATGGCTATAACGAACAAACAGTTAACAACATTTTAAACCAAAAACTCCATAAGAAAGCCTTGAAATTAGTGTATCCACCACCACAGAAAGAACCCAGTACCTTCTGCTCTCTCACATATACTGGCAAAATAACAACAAAAATAGCCAGATACATAAAAAAGAAAGGAATAACACCAGCTTTCAGAACTAACAACAACTTAAGCAAACATATTAAAAACAATAAAAGCCGAAAGAGAAAGCAACTACAGAGTGGTGTGTACAAACTAACTTGTGGTGACTGTCCGAAAACTTACATCGGTCAAACTGGCAGAACTTTTGACAAACGGATAGCAGAACACAAAAAGGCTTTCAACAATATAAAAACAGACACTTCTACATACGCAATTCACCTTCTAGATCATAATCATTCTTTCAATGAAGAGTTTCAAATTCTACATATTCAAAATAAAGGCCTTAAGCTATCACTTTAAGAATCAATGGAAATTAATAAATTGAAATATACAGATATAATTCTGAATGACCAACTCGAGACAAACAGCTCCCCACTCCTCAACCTCTTCAGTTAAAGACTTAAAAAGGCAAACACATTGTAAAATATATCACTTGAGAAAGGCACTTTGCCGAAACAGCTGTAGTAATAACATAGTTGTAATAAATTTTGTGGAAGTATAGAAAACAAACGTTTTTCAGTGTTTTATTGTGAGATAAAATGAACTTCCATCAAGTAACGGTCGAATCCATCAATTATAAATATTTATTATTATGATTAGTTTATTTAAATTTTATAGTAAAAACAGTTTCAGAAAAATATTATATATATATTGTTATATTCCTATTTGATATGAGAATTAAAATTTTATAATTATAAGCAAAATTCAAATTAATATAAAAGATCTTCAATTTTCTCAACCACGGGCATGTAAATTTAGAACAACCTGTATACAACAAATTATTATATTTAGTTTTTAAGAAAGTGATTCGAAGAAGCGTACGAAACTCGATAACAATGCGCCTAAGATAAACAAGTTTGAGTGACGCGGAACATTATAGTGTTCGCGGAAGGTTCGATCATTAGCCTACGCTAAATAAGACTCAGTGAAATAGATAATAGGTCATTAAGTTTTGTAAAAAGTAGAAAGTAAGTTTAAATTGGGAAATGATTATTTTTTCTTGAAATCCATTAAACATATTTAGAAAGATTAAAAGTTGGTATTGAGGAATACGGCGAATTAAAATTTGTGGTGGAATGTTGATTTTTGAATCTGGAAGGGATATTTAGAAAGTAGGGAAACGAATGAGGATGAGAGATCAGAATGTTTTGAGCGGTCGAGAGGAGAAGTCGAGTGGTAGACGGTAGTGTACGAAGTGGAAAAAGCCGGTGTAGTTCCGTGAGTGTTGAGTACCCAAGGGGAACGAGAAGTAGGCCGAGTCGAGAGAAAAGAATCTCCTTGAGCAAAGAGTGTCCCGGTAGTTGATTGAAGTGGTTCGAAAAAGGTAGAACACGGCATCACGAGAAAAGCAGGTACGAGAGCTGTAAGAGGTAGTTTTCAAAGGAGAACATTACTGGAGGCCAGGACGAGATTTTCATCGCAACCAAGGGTAGGAGGAAACGGGTTTTGTGTGAGGACATTCGCAGTTCACCAGATAAAGGTCAGTCTCATTTGTCAGGACATGAATGTATGGGTTTTTGTATTAAATACCACATTAAAAATTGAAGAACATAATCGCTAATATCAGAAGATTTTCATCAAACTTAAATAAATTTGTTGCTAATAAATCCTAATAGTTCATTATTAATAAAAATTTTAAATTGGAAACCAAAAGGAAATAAGATTCCCATTTTTAAATGTTTGTATTAAATGAATATAAGATCTAACAAATATTAAGCAGTAATTGCCATTTATATAAAATAAACAAAATTTTGATTTATAATTGTAATCCATATGTGTGTATTATTTTATTTTTTTCCTATCCCGATTAGGAACCACTGAGAAATACTTAGAAGTCACGAAAGTAAGTAAGTAATTTTATAATTCGCCCTGAGATTGAAAACATATTGATATGTGATCTGGTTGATTAATTAGATTATCATTAATGCATTAATTAAATTAAATTACATATAACAATGTCATCACATATAAATAAATAAGATTACAACAATATATATAGATAAATATCATTCATATCAATCTGTAAGTTATGTAGTGCAGTCATTGAAGCGTAAAATAGGTTTTTAAGTCCGAAATTTTTTACTATGAACCGATTTACATGAGATTTTGGAATTGGGCTTATCTTATCCTTAACTTCAAAAGTGATATTGACCCGAACTCCGTTTTCACCCTGGGGGTGGTTGCCGCCCCTTTTCGGTGGTGGAATTTTTTTTAAATAACCTCAGATATCGATAGAAGACCTAATTTTAAGCAAAAAATGTTGTATAAAGTTTTTTCAAAAACCCAATACTTTTCAAGTTATTGGCAATTAAAAATTCGGAATTTTCTCACGATTTTCAACAGTGTTTTGCAAATATCTCCAAAAATATGCATTTTAACGATAATATTATAATGAACAAAATTTTAGCAGGTAAAAAAATGAACCAATTGGTTTTTTTAAAGAGTGCTTTAAGTGCAATATTGAGCGAGATATTGAAGATCAAAGCCGTTTTTTATTTTGTATGAAATTTAATCGATGTATTCAATGCCATCTACCGGAGAGCGAATAAATTTTATGCATGCTAATGAGAAAGGATTTTATAGTGCTTAAAATAAGCTGTAAAATGAGCACTGCTAAAAGTCTTTTGTACGTAAAATGAGTTGGCTGTAATGAAAACAAGAGGAACATCTAATGTTTTTTTTTAATCAATGGATCTCATAAGTGCCATTTCCACCAAAGGACATCGCACACATCTTATGGAAAATATAATGTCACTCAAATTCAATAAAATTTATACGAATAGATTCGTTTTAAATTAACGGTCAAATCTTATCATTGCGCCAACTCTTAATTATGATTAATTACGGCGCAAATTGCAATTAAAGTTTATCGAAATCAAATTTTTTAGTCAGTAAAAGTGTCAGTTACAATCACTATTGCTCTGGGTGCTATTCAAAAGAGCTTAAACCCCGTTGGGCCTAAGCGGATTAGTAAATAAATCCATAAATCCGCTGATTTATGGAGTACCGACAATTTGGGTATTATAAAATATTTTTTCTCTCTCTAACTTATGTACGTATCCATTTGATTTCAGATTTATTTATATCAATTTCTGCTCTTATTATTGAAAATATGGAGTTGGCGCAATGATAAGATTTGACCGTTAATTTAAAACGACTCTATTCGTATAAATTTTATTGAATTTGAGTGACATTATATTTTCCATAAGATGTGTGCGATGTCCTTTAAAATTAATCGTATTCCGTCTAGAATCAACATCATTCCTACAACTTTTTCCATTATAATATGTAGTGAAAAACCTTTTATTTTGAAACGGTGAAGGATCAAAGGGCTCGAGAGAGACTGTGGTTGCGCTACCGCGCGCTCTTTAATCAATCATATCTTTGTCAATTTTTGTGTGATAGGAAAAACAAACAAATCAAATTTTTTGTCAAAAAAAACCTATTTTTTATTATTACACTTTTTACGTATATTTCATTATTTTTGAGATATTATGAAAAAAAGGTGGTTTTTTTAATACGAAAATTTTTTTTTTCTTAAAATCGTGATTTTTCAAAAAATATGTGTTCTAAAGTAGCAAAACTCCTAGAATCCATCAAACCTTTTATATTAAAGTTAATTCTAGACGGAATACAAACAATTTTAATTTTTGTGGAAATGGCACTTATGAAATCCATTGATTTAAAAAAAACATTAGATATTCCTCTTTTTTTTTTCATTACAGCTCACTTATTTTACCTACAAAAGACTTTTAACAGTGCTCATTTTAATCACTATAAAATCCTTTCTCATTAGCATGCATAAAATTTATTTGCTCTCCGCTAGATGGCATTAAATACATCGATTAAATTTCACACAAAATAAAAAGCGGCTTTGATCTTCAATATCTCGCTCAATATTGCACTTAAAACACTCTTTAAAAAACCAATTTGTTCATTTTTTACCTGCTACAATTTTGTTCAGTATAATATTATCGTTAAAATGCATATTTTTGGAGATATTTGCAAAAAAACTGTTCAAAATCGTGAGAAATTTCCGAATTTTCAATTGCCAATAACTTGAAAAGTATTGGGTTTTTGAAAAAACTTTATACAGCAGTTTTTACTTAAAATTAGGTCTTCTAACGATATCTGAGGTTATTTTGAAAAAAAAATTCCACCACCGAAAAGGGGTGGCAACCACCCCAGGGTAAAAACGGAGTTCAGGTCAATATCACTTTTGAAGTTAAGGGTAGGATAAGCCTAATTCCAAAATTTCATGTAAATCGGTTTATAGTAAAAGATTTCTGAGCTAAAAAGCTTCAATAACTGTACTAATGTTCATCTACCAAAATATACCAAAAGTTCTATTTTCTTTTTGTTTAAAATACACTTCTTAATTTGTTAAAAAAACTATTAAGCATACAACAGACATTAAATACTTACATTAAAATACTTTTCACATACATGAAGACCTTGAGAATGAATGCATGTAACCACTTTATTAAATGCCGTTTCTTATCGACTGATAATCTAATAAATATTTTATTGGGGATTTTAATGGTTGTACTTTAACACAATGATACACAATGGAATACTTATAGTATTTACTTTTATTTTCCATAATATACACAAACGCAATTCAATAGTATCTCTTCAAAAACTGTATCAAACTCCGAAATAAACAAAATTGTATATACATAATTTTAGATCAGATCAGAGAAATGCCATTACAAAATATTACGATATGACGTCACAACGTTGCGCGCGCTTTTTCGATCGTTTGAAATGCTTTAAATACATAGAAGATTTTAAATTTGTACTTCTAAGTTATTATTAGTGTTGCCCAAATGCAAGACCAAGACGAGACTTAGACAGTCTTGGTCTTGGTCTTGCGCCAGTACACCTGGTCTTGGTCTTGGTCTTGGTATTGCGCTCCCGGTCTTGGTCTTGGTCTTGGTCTTACAGCAAGAGTCTTGCAAGTCTCGCAGTTGCCTATTAGCCTATTGCATATATTTGAACAACGTGACAGAGATGTACATTTTAAGCTAGAATATCATAGCCATAGTAAAGATCGGCCAAATTAATAAATATCTAGACCAGCGGTCCTCAATTTGGGGTGCATGTTCCACTGGTGGTACATATCATTATTTGCGGTGGTACACAAAACGCAAACACAGCTAAAATTAGCACCACAATTATTATTATACTTAATTAGATTACCTAGCTAGATACCTATTTCAGTTAGTTGGTAACAAAAATAATAAAAAGTATTTTGTAGTTCATGACTCAAAAAGATTGAGAATTACTGATCTAGACAACTGATACCGGGTGGAGTTTGAACCAATGATCTAAGTGATCCGTGCCTATGTTCTAACTAACTAAAGTTTATTAGAAACTTATATATTTTATTATATTATTACAGTGTAGAAAAGCCATATCCATGATGAACTGCATTCTGTGGGACCAAACAATATCTAAAGCGAACAAACAGCTCATATAGTATACTTAAAAGTATAATCACATATGGCAGTGAAGTTTGGCCACGGAAACAAAGAACGGAGAAAATGCTACTAGTAACAGAAATGGACTTCTGGAGAAGAGCAGCAGGCAAATCAAGAAGAGATCGGATACCAAATGAGAGAATACGAGAAATGATGGGAGTCACACATACAATAATTGATGACATAAAAACAAAACAACTAGTATGGTACGGCCATGTACAGAGAATGCCAGATGACAGGATCCCTAAGCAGAATTTGGCATGGACACCACAAGGGAGAAGAAAAAGAGGAAGGCCGAGAAGAAGCTGGAGGGAGGGAATTGAAAAAGAACTAGAGGAAAGAGAAATCCCTCCAGGTCTATGGTTAAACAGAGAATAATGGCGGTTAGGAGTCGGAAGGCGTCGAAGAACGCTGTAAACCGATAGTAATAGTAGCAGTAGTGTATTTTATTATCCAATATATGCGAATGTAATGTCCAATATAAGCGAGAATATGACGTTATCGTTGTAATTTCAGTATTTTATAAATGCTAGAATATTCGACAGAGTGATGTGATGACTCTGTGAAAAAAACACTTTTATTGGTACACCCGGTCTACAGTGACAATAATAATTGACCTGTCTAGCAACAATAATATTACAGCGATATTTATAATAATAAGACAACAGATTAAAAACATCACTTAAATCAAACAACAGGCTTAGGAAATTCAAGACACTAACAATGACCTGTTTTTAAGGTGGTGAGTAAATTTTTTGGAGAAGTGTATATCGTTAATTTCGGTATTTTATTTACACTGTTCCTTTGTCTCGTTATCATACTTTTAAATAATAGTCACGCTGTTTCGGCAAATTTTCTGTAACCCAGTGATCTCATAGCATAGGTCATAATATCACATTCAGCAAAAACAATACATAATAGTCTTACTATTCTATATACGGATAAGATTAAATTTGTGGTGTTTGTGTTGTAAGGTGACATATTTTTAAAAAGTTTGGATACGATATTTGATATTACTATCGGCGTCGCAAAGCAAGAATGTTATGTTATGATTAGAAGACGACTATTCTCATAATAGGTCTGGATCCCGCGTATGAAAAAAAAGTTGATTAATAGGAAGCTGAAATTTTTTTAAGAGTTTAAGGGTATCTAGTTGGATAAACTTTTTTATATGGGAACACTGGAACAAGGGAAGTTTTAATTGTGGAACAAGTTAAAAATTTGGAACGGTCAGACCACGAAAACGTCACATGTATTTTGTCCGACAGAACTTCCAATTGATTTGTTACCCTTTCGTTAAACTCTCATGCAAAAATTAGACTGCTATTTATCACCTGTCATAATTCCTATCATTTGACATGTTCTACGTGTTCCACTCATTTTCATGTCCATTTGGTGATAAATAGCAGCCTGATTTTTGCATGAGAGTTTAATGAAAGGGTAACAAATCAATTGGAAGTTCTGTCGGACAAAATACATTTCGTGGTCTGACCGTTCCAAATTTTTAAACTGTTCCACAATTAAAACTTCCTCTGTTCTAGTGTTCCCATATATCAAAGTTTGTCTGACTAGACACCCTTAAGCTATTAACAAATTTTCAGCTTGCTATTAATCAACTTTTTTTTCATACGCGGGATCCAGACCTATAACCCGCACAACTAATTTCAGAGAAGTCGTCTGATGGGAAGAAAAGTACAAAATATTTTATTTTTTCATTGTAATAATGACCTGAGTACGTGTCAAATGTGTCAAGTGTTCTTTAAATGGATATTTTGACTCGCTATGTATGTTTATGGTATTGTTCGTAGTGAACATAAGTCCAATTTTCAAAATTTTTGTTACAATTTTTTTTTGTTTCTCATAAAGTATGTAAGAATATAGCCGAACTAATATACATACTCCCTAAAACGACCCTCAGTTCTAACTGCAAGACGCAAGAGTCTCGCAGGCTAAGTCTTGTTCTTGCTCAAGTCTTGCACGGTAAGTCTTGGTCTTGGTCTTGCTAAAATTAGGCGGTCTTGGTCTTGGTCTTGCGAAAACGCAAGAACAAGACCAAGACTGCAAGACCAAGACCGATTTTGGGCAACACTAGTTATTATGAGTTTTTAGACGTGAAATTTTGGAAATCTTGTTTATAAACGAAACTTAACATTATCATGTACCTATAAAACAAAAATGTGCAAGTTCCCTATTGTTTTGTCTCTCTTCTTTTGTTTTGTATCTTCATAAAAGGTTCCTCTGACATTCCATGTTGTTAACTGAATCTTGTCATTCTTCGGCTTTTCTTTTTTATTCCTGTTTTGTTTTGTTTCATTTGCGCAGTTCCCAATCCTTTTTTTCGCATTGTTCGTCGTCATTACTTGTTTCCTTTTCCTGCTGTTGCTTAATTTTTTGCTTTGGTCCCTACCATCAGCGTTTGGTTCATACCATCCCAGCGCCATATTTCATTATCGGAATATATTTTCTATACCCTACTTTCACTTTTCTCCCTTCCTTTCTAAGTTCCTGCGCTTTTTATTGGACATATTACGTATAATTCTGTCGTTCTTTGATAGGTCACTGTTAATATAAACTAGACCATCACTTCAATTTCTCAATTTTCTTTTGTTTCGCATGACTTTTTTTTATCTATCTCTTACGAAACCAGCTAGGTGTGACTTGATGAAGCTTGTACTTTTGCAGGTAGGTATGCAGAAAAAGGGGCTCGTTTTACCTGCATTCCTAAAAATCAAAATATGTACCTAATCTACGAAAGATACGCAACTAAACCGGAGTTTATGTACGTCTCCATCGGTTTTACATCTACATGGCGCTAAGAGTTTTCTGGTCTAATTGATACGGATTATTACGGATTCAGGTAAATTTGTAAATTTCGTGCTGCTATATTTATTCACTCGGAGGATAATCTCGGAGTAGATGTAAGCAGGCGTAGCTACCTGAGTTCGTGATTATAGATAGAGCTAACAGTATTGAGATAATTTATTATAATATTTACTTATTCATTGTTCTTTTTATTCATTCAACTATTAGTCTAGGGCGCATCTGTTTTGAGATGGACGTTGAGAGGTGACTCAAATTTTTTTGCAGAAATTGCTTGAAAATAGCTCAAATAATACTATTTGAGTTATCCTCCCGCTCAAAATGGTCCGGAACATTGTTTAAATAATCAAAATGTCAAAATATGAAGGAAAAATTCGATTTTTTTATTGGTTTTTTGATTGTAACTTTAAAATTATGCATTTCTGAGAAAAGTTGTACTGACATAAAAGTTGCGTAATTAAATTTCCTACAATATAGAATTGGTTAGAAATTTAAAAAAATAGTCACACTTGTTGCAAAATAGCCATAATTGCGAAAAAAACATACAAAAACAAGTATTCGCATTTTACGTTTTTCAACCATTTACGCTACACTTAGGACCTTCATATTTTACCCAGAAAAACTTTATGATACAGTAAAACAATACTGTAAATTTTATTAAGATCGGTTCAATAGATTTTGCAAAATAAATTTTGCAATCCAGCTTTCGCAAAAAAAATTCATTTTTTCAAAATGCCACAGGACTGAAAATAAAGCAGATAGCAAGTTGAAATTTTTTTTGCTTATAGAGGTGTACTGTACGTTTCATTTGCAATTTTCAAAATTAAAATCGATTAATTACCACGGCGTCAGGAAATTTTTTAAATAAACATTAATTTTTGGTGCTACGCGCAGGACAGCGGTGTTCGATTCACACAAGTTGATTTCCACCAAAATTTCTTCCAATCTTATCTAATATATTATTTTCTTACTCTATATTTTGTTGTATTTTAATATTGTAATTCCACAAAAATCAAACTAATTTTATTATTGTTTGTGAAATATTGTTTAAACAATTGCATATCGATACATTTTTGGCAAAGTAACGAAGTTACATTTTTGGCGAATCATGTTTTTCCATTAAACAAACGCTCTTATTGTTTAGAAGGTACTGCCGGAGTGTTGTAAGCCTAGACATGTTTGAATTAATTCTAGGCTAACTACACTTTGGCAGTAAAGTAAAGACGGGATTCCGTTGGAAAATTTACGCTAACAAGAGCGGACCAGATACTAGCAAAATGGCAACACTGTTAAGAGTGACCAGGGTGACAATTTAGTGAACAGTAGCGTAGATATCTAATTTAAATTTAATAAAAGTTATTATTTTGCAAACATTTGATTTTAAGTGTAAATTGTAAATGAGACCATCGCATCTCCTCAAATTATGTGGGTATCAGTAAATATTTTATTTTACGATAAAGTTTAAATAAAAAAATATCGGTGTTATCAACATCTGTGATATACCTAGGTACATAGTGATAACACTAATCGACTCGACTGAACAGATCTTATTGTAAAATAATAATACCTGTATAAAAAATTGTCAATAACATTAATTATCACATATAATTAAACAGTAAGTATGATCAAATTTATATGTTTTAGTAATACAACTGCTCATAAGTAGTAAACCTTACTGTTTTATCTCTGATAACTTTCATGTTATTGTAATCTTTTGACTAATTGATGGACTTGTTAGTGTCCACGCTTCCAAGCCATAAAGAAGAGTAGAGAACACGTAACACAGAAGCATCCTTAGGCGTAGTTCTAACCTTATATCCTAATAACAAAGAAACTTTGTAAGTTTAATGAATGATGCACGTACTATTTCAATACGTGTCGTAAGGGGCCGTTCAAATATTACGTAAGGGGGGAGGGTTAAAAATCTTCAAAAATTGCGTCACGTAATACGTGAACGCCCCATTAAGGTGCGTTACGAAGGGGGAGGGGGTCAAAAATCTTCAAAAACCGCGTTACGTACGTACTTGAACGCTCCCTAATTTCTTTGCTTTGGTCCACATTTGATGTTATCCATGTTCCTAATTATTTGTAGTATCCACACTCTTCATTACAGTATCTTCAATAGTCAATTGGATGTTTGCGTGTGCTAATTTAGTCATGGTCATGCATTTAGTTTTCTTTAAATTAATCTTCAGTCCGTACTCATGACAGCGTTCACTAAGGCGTTGCATTACGTTCTCTAAATTCTAAATCATTGTCTTAATCCGTTATTATTAAGGCCGGGACACACATATCCGCACCGAACCAGCACCGTGTCCGCACCGCGCCCGCACCGAGCAGAGACAGCAAGGCTGGCCATGCTGTCTGTGCTCGGTGTGGGCTCGGTGCAGATATGTGTGTCCCGGCCTTTACTGTATCATCTGCAACTCATAAGTTGTTCCAAAATTCTCCATTGATAGATATACCTTTATCGACCTTTAGATTGTAACTCTTTAGCGACGTATTAGTATAATATGGATAATCGTCGAAGGCCGATATGATTAACCAAAAAAGAAGATGTGTTTGGTGATATTTCTAGTGACTTTCTTGGGTGTAAATATGTCTTTTTATTGTACTCCTCTTGGTTTAAAAACAAAGCTTAGTAATACTTTTAAATAGTCTGGTGCTTATCTATTAGTATCTGGATACCGCGTATGAAAAAAAAGTTGATTAATAGCAAGCTGAAAATTTGTTAATATCTTAAGGATGTCTAGTTGGACAAACTTTAAAATATGGGAACACTGGAACAGGGGAAGTTTAAATTGTGGAACAGGTTAAAAATTTGGAACGGTCAGACCACAAAAACGGCACATGTATTTTTTCCGACAGTGTATTTTGATACGTGTATTTTGTACTTTTTCGATCTGATGTTCATTTCGCAAAATATTGCGGGGTTCCTATTTAAAATTTACCCTCACTCCTCTCCGTGGGAGTTCGTGTTTGGTATCATTCGATATATTTTTGAAAAATATTGAACACGTAATTTTTAGTTTTTCGATCTAACGTTTATTTCTCAACATATTCGCTTTTTTCTTGTGAAGCTTTGTGACTCACACATTTTCTTACGCGCCCCCTCAAACCGTCAGATTTTTGAAATAAACACTGTTCTGTATGTACTTAACTTATCTTATCTTAATGTGACAATTTAAGTTTTTCTAAGGGTATATTTTTTTGCGGATCCTCCTGTATTAAGATCCAATATATGGTAGGGGTACATTTACATAGGACCTACAAGGTTTCTCCCCGTGTAATTTTCTGGCTCGCTCAAGTAACTGCAAAAATACCCGCTTGAGCTCCCCTACCAGTATGGCTCAATTCATTTATATCTCTGTATTCTATTACATTCTACATAATCTAATAATTAATTGTTGACATTATTAAAATTATATTTTTCCGTCACAACCAACATAACAAAGATTTATCACCGATTATCAATTATAGGGCTTTTCATCGATTGTCATTTGTTTCGAGCTTCTGTCATGTGTCACATAATATTAATATATCTACGCCATACGTCTTTGGTTTGTATCATTGGCATATACCAATAACGTACGACGTAGATATATTAATATTATTTGACACATGACAGAAGCTCGAAACAAATGACTGTGAATGAAAAGCCCTATTAGTGACCACTGATCAGGTACAAAAGTTAACAATGGATAGATTAATTTTATTATTTGATCTGTCAAACTAACGTCAGAACGTGTATGTATCGATCTGTAAATTGGTGCCGAAATTTGTAATTATTACTGTAAATACTAGTTATTAAAATTAGTTTTCGCTCAAATAGTGACTAATAACAATTGTGTTACGTGTTAATCATCAAGAACAAGCTGTAACTTCAGTGAGTAAGAGATGTTTTACTTAATAATCTTCCAATTTAAACCCATTCAGTGTCAAACTGTCAATAGTTTTTCACTGTTGCTATCCCGTCCCAACGGACGCCAACGGTTAGGCCACCAGTATTGCAGTGATGTATCCAAGGTTATCACTTATTTCCAGACATCCAAAGCGTTAATATAAACAAATTCAAGTTACTTTTGACTACATGAGTAACAATTTAAATCAATGTTCCCCCACTGTTAGCAACACCATGTTTGGACCCAATTCTTCCAGTAATCTTACTAGTTCATATGCAACTGCTACTATGACTAAACAACGTCCGAAGTATCCCAAGAAGACCGAAGCAATTTTATAATTAGTTGTACGTCTCTATAGTATCCAATGATTGTATATCCAATTTTTTTTCTTCGTAATTTTTACGTAATGTTATTTAAAATTTAGAAATTAACTGTTATAATACCTAATTAGTTTTAAGTCCTTATTGTAATTAATTATTGTATAACCAATATTGTTTGTGTAAATGGCCATTGCTGCTGAGACACATAAATTTAAATAAAAAAAAATTATTATTTTAGAATTTGCTAAAGCGACATCGATTTAGTTAAATAAAATATTTGACAATATTCTGAAATACAAAAAAAAATTATTTTCCTCAACAACTTCAGAAACATTTGTTGATCAGAATTAAAAGAAGAAATTATTAAAACATAGTTGTTGTTTATGGTTTTTGAGTTGATTTTAAAAATAATAAAACATCTTGAAATGTATTTTTTATTTATTAACAAAAGTGGAAAACACTGCAAAATTATTTGCACTTACTTATAAAAAAAAAACAAAAATAACAATATTATAAACAACAAACCCGAAAAAAACCGATAAAACCGTTTGAAAAATTAAGTGTTACGGTTCGGTTCCAAAAATTATATTTAATATCAAATAAGGATTCAGTTTCGGTTCTGGTCCACTAAAAAATATCGGTTTCGGTTCGGTTTTCTGTTTTAGCGGTACGGTCCGGGTCCCTGGTGCACACCACTGGACGGCTGCAATCAGCCGAAAGATGACACTTTGTGATAAACTATTTTATGGCATGGCCTCGCTCAGCCAAATATTGTTATATCTTGAGCGAAGGGTGAGTAGTTCTTCCGATAAAAGATACCGCATTATGATTGGTCACAACAGCAATATCCGATTTTTTGAGTGGCTCTTTGTCCACGTGGACTGATCAACAGTTCGATGAAAACTTAACTGGGTGATTGCCCATATTTTAAAATATCATACCAGGAACATCTGAATGTAGAACCTTAAAACTTTTATATTTTACATATCTTAGTCATTGATAGTTTTGCAGTTAATAACTACTCCTGGTAGGGTACTTTTGCTTTCATTTTTATGGCTTGCTTTTATTACAGATACATTATATTTTTACACAGTCTCACGGAAATACGAGGCGACCTTACCTTCTAAACAATAATAGCTTTAGTTTAATGGAAAAACATAAAATGTCACTTACGTTACTTTGCCAAAAATGTATCGATATGTCTAAAAATAATAAACTTTTATTCTCTAAGTTAGAATATATGATATGAACAAAGAAAGTTTTTGCTACAAAAAGTGTTATTTCAAAAGAAAGAGTATGTGTTTTTATTTTGCAATAAACAAATTTATTTATTTATATCGAAATGTAATAAAAATTAAAATGTATCAATATTTATAAAAGGCCATTGGAATGCCTAATCAGAGCAAACTATCAGCTGTCCTGCGCGTAGCACCAATAATTAATGTTTATTTAAAAAAATTCCTGACGCCGTGGAAGTTAATCGATTTGAATTTTGCAAATTGCAAATGAAAGTTACAGTACACTTCTATAAGTAAAAAAAAATTCAACCTGCTATCTGCCTTATTTTCAGTCCTGTGACATTTTGAAAAAATGAATTTTTTTTGCGAAAGCTGGATTGCAAAATTTATTTTGCAAAATCTATTAAACCGATCTTAATGAAATTTACAGTATTCTTTTACTGTATCATAGAGTTTTTCTGGGTGAATTTGAACATCCTAAGTGTAGCATAAATGGTTGAAAAACGTAAAGTTCGAATACTTGTTTTTGTATGGTTTTTTCGCAATTATTGCTATTTTGCAACAAGGGTGACTATTTTATTAATTTTTAACCAATTCTATGTTGTAGGAAATTTAATTACGCAACTTTTATGTCAGTAAAACTTTTCTCGGAAATGAATACTTTTAAAGTTATAATCAAAAAACCAAGAAAAACATCAAATTTTTCCTTCATTTTTTGACATTTTAATTATTTAAACAATGTTCCGGACCTTTTTGAGAGGGAGGATAACTCAAATATTATTATTTGAGTTATTTTCAAGCAATTTCTGCAAAAAAATTTGAGTCACCTCTCAACGTCGAAATGTACTAATATATAATATTTTTACAGATGCGCCCTGGTCTATATTCAACGCTAACAGTTTAAAATAATTTACTAAAGTTAGTATTTTCTAAACTCGTTTTTAAATTAGCAAGAATAATAATTGTAGTTGTAATATTGTCTTTTAATTTGAATTCTTGAAACAAATCATTGAATATTAATAATAAAAAAATTATTTAACGAGAAATTTTTTTTTTGTGATTGTATATAAATATTGTACATTTATCTTATTTGCCCCCATAATCTCAATAAAAAATTAGGTAGTTATTTTCGTTAATTACAGACCCTTCTGATGACTGTATATTTTGTTTGATGTTGCAATACTATTTACTTAATATGAAATTAACTAAGCATCTTTTGCATGACATCTTTTCCTAGACCTCACTTAACCTCTATCTTTCCTTCCAGTACCAGTTGCTGAAAAGTAGTAAATATATCGTTCTCCTCGTAATATGTGCTAAAAGTATGCAGTCTTCTTACTTTTTACATAATTAAAAAGTTCCCTATCTGTCTGTCTGTCTATGATATTTTAAGCATTCGCTGCAGGCGCCGCATTTCAAAGACTGTAAGTTTGTTAATGGGGCTGGCTTTTAATTAATGTCCATGCTTCCATTCCATACAAGAGAACAGGTCAAACGTAATACTTTAGCATCTTTTATCTCGGGTTGAAATCCAACTTGCGATCAGTCAGAAATATATGAAGCCTCAAAAAAGCATTTCGGGCTTGTTCTACTCTACTCTTTATTTCAGTTTCAGGGTCCCAACCCTCGTTCAACAGACAAACCAAGTATTTAAATTGCATGACTTGTTCGATTTCTTCTCCAGGGACATTTATATCCTTGCGTTTGGGTAATTATATCTACTGATAATGGCTAAGTAATACCTATAGGTATATTTATATTACCAAGTAACATGCTAATTTCCTCAAAAAAAGACAAAATGCATGGTTATAAGAGCAGATCCAATAAGATGTAAATTGGAGCTGAAAGCTCCAGAAACATCCAAACCTATCCAAAAAAATTTTGGATAGGTCAATTGATTTTGACCTAAACCTTGTTTTATTAAACACAAAATCGTCATCAGACTTAAATCTGATTTGTTTGCTATTGTCTGATACTAATTTTAGAAAATTATTACAAATAAACTTGATTTAAATGAAAGACAAATAACAAACATAACATAAAAAGAAAATAGCGCAGCGAATAGCCCACAGCGTAACAGCGACAGGCACTAGAGAGATACTGCAAATTTAACACAGCCTACGTTGCGCTATTTACACCGCGCTATTTTGACAGAATTGACATTTCTCAGACGTTTCGTAAATGCAGATATTGCTCAACATTTTGGTTGCGGTATTTTACGGCTCAATTAAGATTAGTTGTTTATCTAATTTGTCCTCAAAATCCAGAATTTAATTTAGATGGAAGAAAGGTTTGTATTTTCTTCCAAATATCGAGTAAGAGAAACAAATGATCCTTGAATGTTCTTCTAAATAAAAGATTTTCCTGTTGCACTCTTCATGTTTTCCTGAACTAACGTCAAATTTTCTGGAGAAGTCAATGGATTTTGACATAAAACTTATTTTAATAAACACAAATCGTCATCAGACGTAAATCTAATTCGTTTGCTACTGTCTGAAGTACCCATTTTAGCAAATTATTACGAATAAATTTGGCTTAAATGAAAGATAAACAACAAACATAACCTGAAAACAAAATAGCGCAACGAATACCGCACAGCGTAACGACTCCTGTAATAACGGCAGGCCGTATTTCCAATAACGCAGCGTAAGCCAGATATCACATCTGCGCATGCTCTACTGTCAAAATAACGCGTGCTGTAATACAGCAAGTGCAAAAAAGACTCAGCAATATCTCTCTATTTTTCCCATTCATTGTGTTAATCATTTGCCAAACCTCAGAAGTAGGGGTAGATAAATTTAAAGCTGATACATATTTTGCAGTCTTCTCCACTTTTTTATAAGCTGTATTTTTGCTAAGAATATTTTTTTCCATGAAATACTTACGTTTTCAGTTATTTGTGAAAATACGTCTAAAAACGTGCTTTTTTGTCGAAAAATAAACATAATACACTCGCAAATAACTCGAAAATTAGTATTAACTTATGGCTAAAGCGGACTGACTTGCTTTGTCCCATCGTTAGTCCGTAAATGAGGCACACTTTAAAGAAAATCAGTAGCTGAAACAGGACCCTTCCAACTTGGCAATGGAGGTACGGTCAGTGCCGTGATAATTTTGTGGTCTAAAGTCTTGGTTTCCTCAAAAGGGGCACCGACAAACTGCGACCGTAACACTGCGATGAATGACGTCAGATTACGGTGAAAAATTTCCGCAGTGAAGGTTCTTCACTGGGGCAATGAAATGTGTAAACTCAGCAAGCGGTGGCTTCCAACGCATCCTTGGAAACCACTGCTATTATTTTGCGTGGTACAGTTTTTTATGACGTCATTCATCGCAGTGTTACGGTCGCAGTTTGTCGGTGCCGTTTTCGAGTAAACCCAGACTTAGCAAATAATTCCGATGGAGCGTGTTGAGGCGCGTTTTGAGGCGCATTTTGCGAAATGGAAAAATGTAACAGAAAAAGATAGAAACTAAAGAAGGGAATCAACGCAACGTGAAATAGCGAAATTTCTCTAACAATTTGTGATTTAGGATCCTTATGCTAATGCCGAACCCTAAATTTATAGCCCCTGTGAAAGGGCGCGTTTTTTTCCGTCAACTGTCGGTAACATGACACGTTTCAAAGGAATTTAACAAACAGGCACTAAGGCGTCCACCCTTTCGACGGAGCCAAGGGGCTGATAGGATGAGTGCCGTGGTAATTTTACTATGTAGTGGTCTAACCACGTTGTGGTAAGATTTTTATTATTGTATGAATTAACCAGCTTAATAAAATTTCTACTGGCTACTAAAATTTCTTTCTATTTTAATGTCCATGTTTCACTTCCGTATGTCACTATATATTATTGTTTTGTACAATTGGATTTTGACACGTTTTGAGAGAAGCTTTGACCTCATTAGATGTTGGACGCAAAAGAAAGATTTATTCCCGCTAGTATTCGTATTTCAACCTCTCTGTTGGCATTGGTAATTGTTGTTCTTAGGTATTTGAATTCTTTTACCACCTCAAAATATCATGATCGTTTATGGTAATGTTGATTCGCTGTCGTTCCGTTCTTGACACGATCATGTATTTAGTTTTTTCTTCGTTAATTGTCAGGCCGACGTTTAGTGTTGTTTCTTCAAAGTTCGAAACTATATCCTTAACTTCCAGTGTTGTCTGCAGGGCCCCCGCAAGGCTGAGCGGTGCCCGCGTGCGACACATATTTTATCGCCCTTTAAATCTACTATATCCACTTATGAAATAAATCTATAATTTTTTATTTTTGACGAGCTCTTCTTAATTCTTAATTAACTTTAATTTTGAAAATGATCTCTCACGGAAGCAACAGACACAGTTAAAGTGAAAAGAAGTCTTACTGAAATAGTGATAATTGGTAAAGATGAAGTTAGATCTTTTCAAATATCTATTGAAGACTATTAAGAGGATTTGATGAGTCAAGTAATGAAAATAATTTTTAAAGCGTTTATCCCACTAAATAAATCAGTTGCACCAATATCCGCCTCCGTTTTTACTGGATCAGTTAGGTTTTGTTGAAGAGAAAGACCGTTTTTCAAAATATCCATCGTCACTTAATGAATGTAAAAATATCACTGAAAAAACAAAAACTTTATCATAACCAGGCATTATGTCAAATCTACTATTTAACGAACTTAGTACTTGATCATTATTCTAATACTGTCTATTTTCTAAGTTAAAGGTATCATTATCTGCTATAAGATTCTCATAAATTTTAATTATATGAAATTTAAATAGCTTTATAGCTTTTATTTTACTCGACCATTTTGTATCACTTAGAGGTTTTAGATTTAATTCAGGAACATGAATTTTATAATACTCCTTCTATTTGTGGAGGAAGAGAAACATTCGTAAAATTCTTCTACAATATTAAAAAAGTTTACTATTTCATTTGACACTTTAGCAGCATCATTCAGTACTTTTAAGCTATGTGCAGTGCGTGGAACAAAAAAAGCTCGAGGGTTTTTCTACTCTTATCATACACGCATATTGGCACCGTCATCATACCCTTGACCTCTCGTGTCTTTTATAATTAAGGGCGTAGGAGCAAAAATTCGCGACACTGTGTTTTAAATGCATTAATTTTTTTTCGAATCTTGAGAAAAATAATAAGTATTATTGAAAAATTTAAACGCAGAATGAAAGATTACGTGATTATCGAGGGCCAAAAGTCCCTTAGAATAACAAAAAAGTTCTTTATAAGATATTTGAAATTAAAAATCACACTAAATTTTCTCTTTTTTTTTTCTTCACCCCTGTAACTTATTCAAACAAACATAGAAATTTTCAGGGACTTTCGACCCTCGGTAATATTGCAATCTTTCATTCTGCGCTTAAATTTTTCAAAAATACTTATTAGTTTTTTCAGGATTCGAAAAAAATGAATGCATTTAAAAGACATTTGCGCGAAATTTTGCGCCTTTAAATTTAAATTTTGTAATGGTTCAACTACAAAATTAAATAGTTCTTCCCCTGTAGTGTCAAATATTAGGTAAAACTAAAAAACTCTCTTGTATTTCAACTTTTTTTAGAATTATCGTTTAATACTACATATCGCAAACTTATGCTTGTTTGCTTTTTATGACAGGAATATAGGATACAGTCCATAATTATTGAATAATATTTGGAACTATGCACTATACCGTTCATGCCCAATATTATTTTTTACTTTAAAAGAAATTCATTCTATCATTTACGCATAGTGCAAAATAGGTATTCGGATATTACATATATTATTTTAAATATAAAATATCAGTAATAATTATTATTAACACCAAATATAAAATAAATGAAAACCATGATGTTCATGAAAAAATTGAAATTAAAATTGTATAAAAAATCATTATCTCGTTTAAAATAAATATTTCTTATTTGCCAAACCTTCGGTTTGGCGCCCTTTTGGATTTGCGCCCGCGTGCGTCGCACGCGTTGCACGCCCGGTTACGGGGGCCCTGGTTGTCTGTGCTACTGCATCTACGTCATCTGCAAATGCGAGAACAATCTTTGCTCCTCTGGCAGTTATGTCTGGTTTGACTCTGGTATAGATTGTTCGCATTGCATATTCCAATGCTAGATTAAATAGTAATGGGGACAGCGAGTCTCCCTGTCTGATTCTGGTGTTTACACTGAACGCCTTTGAAGTTTTGCCTCCTATTCTAATTTGTGTAAAGGAATAATAATTGTTTACACACATTCGCGCAACCATAGTCAGCTTCTTTGGTACGCCTTGTCTGGTACTTTATAAATAATATTTTCATTTTCTTAAAAAAATTACAAAACTGAGAGACCCAGATAAATAGCCCTAAAACGACGACACTGTTGATGACGATCTGTGTAGATACCTAGACACTGAACATGGTTTGGCAAGAATATTTTTGCATATAATCAAATATCAAATATCTTAATTGTTTGTGTATTTACTGGCTATTTTAAGAATGGAATTTTGGTTACCTAAATCCTAATAGCAAATGACTTGCAATTTACCTATTCGTTTGCGTCAAAAAACGCCTGCTTATAATGTGCATTTCAGGACCGTCAACGCGTCAACCCACAAGATAATTAAATGTTATGTTTATATGGGATTAAGCAGGGCCGTGCCGTCCATAAGGACGAAGAGGGGCGGTGCCCCCGTCGCCGTATTCAAAAAGGCGCCGGTAGGTGCCGAAAAAATATACATATGGTTATAGGTTGTATATACTCGCTCCATATATGACTACATAACTGATGCGACACCTAGCGCCTTCACTTGGCATTTTTGCTCACCACAATTTAACGTTAAGTGGATAGCCGCAAACTTTCGGCACCAATGCTATTTAAATGCATTCATTTTTTTCGAATCCTGAGAAAACTAATAAGTATTTTTGAAAAATTTAAACGCAGAATAAAAGATTACCTTATTAGCAAGGGCCGAAAGTCCCTGAAAACTTCTATAATGTTGATTTTAATAAGTTACAGGGGTGAAAAAAAAAACAGAAAATTTAGTGTGGTTGTTAAGTTCAAATATCTTATTCAAAAGAAACTTTTTATTTATTCTAAGGGACTTTCTGCCCTCGGTAATAATTTAATCTTTCATTCTGCGTTTAAATTTTTCAAAAATATTTATAGTGTAGGAAATAGAGGTTGAACTTCGCAAACTCGACACAAGTCCGGTTTTATTTTTTTATTTTTTTTTTTGTATATCAAGGGGTGCTTATTATGATACTAAATTTTTCTTAAAAGATTTCGTCCCAGAACACCCATTTTTATCTCTTTAAAGGGGGTAATTTGTAGTTTTTGCGAAACGTAGCCCTTCCTGTATATTTTTGCAAAAAATTCGTTAATAGAAATATGAAGAGGACTATATTTCCTACAATTTATTCTGCAACAGCATATGTCTATTACCCACCGTTTAGCGGGGGTGGCACCTCAAAGTTGACAAGTTTTTAAAAAGATGTTTTAAAAAAATATATTTTTCCCTAACTGTAATGGGAATCATGAAGAAACCCTGCGGCAGTTAATCACAAATATAAACCTGTACCAAAAATTCAGCCACTTATTTGTGATTAATTGTCGCAGGGTCTCGTCTTGATTCCCATTACAGTTAAGCAAAAATATGCTTTTTTAAACATCTTTTTTAAAAACTTATCAAATTCGGGGCGCCACCCCCGCTAAACGCCCCCCGCAATAAATTATAAGAAATATGTTCTCTTCATATTTCTTTTAAGGAATTTTTGCAAAAACGTACAGGAAGGGCTACATTTCGCAAGAACCACAAATTACCCCCTTTAAAGGGATGAAAATGGGTGTTGAGTTCCGGTCGAAATCTTTTAAGAAAAAGTTAGTCTCATTATAAGCTCCCTTTTATATACCAGAAAAAAATAAAACCGGACTTGTGTCGAGTTTGCGAAGTTCCTACACTATTATTAGTTTTTCCAGGATTCGAAAAAAATGAATGCATTTAAATAATGTTGGAGCAGACGGCTGTAGCGATTGCGATTGCGGCTGTAATTTTGAATATTTTTTCGAGATATTTGACACACTTATTAGTAATATAATAAAGAATGGCGGTACAGAGCCCAATTTGAAAAATATATTAATATGTGGAAATTACTCTGTAATTAAATACAATATTAAAAAAACGAGCCTGTACCGCCATTAAGAAGAACAAAAAAATACACTTTCTTCAAATAAACTTTTTTATCCGATGCCTAGATTTTGTGTCATTTTGGAACTACTAATGAAAAAAAAATGTTAGATAAAAATTCACCCCAATTTAATTCTACATAGAAGCATGTTTTTTCCCAACAAAATCTCGAATTTTTAAATAAATTTTTTGAGCCAATAATCATTTATCAATAATTATATAGCTTATAGCAATAGTGAAATAAAAGCTTTCTTGGTTTAGATTATAAATTCAGAAGCCGGTGAAAATGAAACGAATATTTTAACAACAATTCAATTGTTAATTAACAATTTACAGTCGCAATAACAACCAAAATAATCATGAGACATTGATCAAACTTAGAAAGATTATAAAGGTGTGATGCCTATTTAATATTTTGTCGACAAAATATAAATTTTTCATTTTTTTGCATAATCTTTAAATGTTTAAAAAAAATTGTCATAAAAAAATATATTCTAATTTTATAAAATACATACTTAAAATGCGTATTTCATAGGTCTTGAAAATGAATGCTTTAAAAAATTTTTCCAACCATTTGCAAAAAAGTTATGAAACAGCAAAGTAAATATACGAATTCTCCGTTGTTTATAATTTGTTTTAATTGTTTCAAAGCTTAAAAGTGAGTCTATGGTACAATCTAATTACTCACAAAGAATGTCAAAAATTAGTGCAATGGTTATATTTTAATCAAAGATTAAAATTTTTTTTTGTAATTTTTAGCGCAAAAGTAGGCCTGATACAGAGTCGGAGCTAAAATGTTCACTCGAAGCGACTGACACGCAGCATACATTATTTATAAAAGTGTACGTCTCGCGCGGTCGGTCGTCGCTCCGAGCGAAAATTTTAGCTACAGTGCTGTATTATTCTACTTTCGCGCGTGTAAATTACAAAAAAATATATTTATAATCTTTAATTAAAATATAACCATTAAACTGATAATCGATATTTTTTGTAAATAATTAGCTTGTACTTTAAACTCACTTCTACGCTTTGAAAGAATTAAAAAAAATTATAAACACCGTAGTAATCGTATGTTTACTTTGCTGTTTCATAACTTTTTTGCAAATGGTTATAAAAAAGTTTTAAAGCATTCATTTTCAAGATATTTGAAATGCGCATTTTAGCTATTTTTTAAAATTACAATATAATAAAAACTTTTTGAGAAACGTTAATTTGTTTATAACTATTTTTTTAAACATTTAAAGATTATGCAAAAAAATAAAAAATTTATATTTTGTCGACAAAATGTTAAATAGGCATCTCATCTTTATAAGATTTCAAAGTTTGATCAGTGTATCATAATTATTTTGGTTATTATTGCGACCGTAAATTATTAATTAACAATTGAATTGTTGCTAAAATATTCGTTTAATTTTCATCAGCTTCTGGAACTATAATCTAAACCAAGAAGGATTTTAAGTCACCAAATTATTTAAATATTGGTAGATAATTACTTATCTAAAACTTTATTTGAAAATTAAAGATTTTGTTGGGAAAACCCGCATTTTCCGAGGAAAATTTATCGGATCAGATCGGGAAAAACACGTCTCTAGGCAGAATTTAATCACGGTGAATTTTTATTTGAGTGTTTTTGTTGTAAAATTAAAATCTTCAGAGTTATAGAGCAATAATTGAAAAAAACACGATTTTCGGGCGCCATTTTGTTTATAAAAAAAGTAGCACACTATCTGAGGACTTTGCATACCTATATTATTAATATATAGGATCTTATAATTCGATTCCAGCAATAAAATTGCTGGTAAATAACTTTTCCCAAAAATGGCCTATTCTCCGATAATCAGCCCAGAACTAATAATAATATTTAACTTAGACATGCCACAAGAAAGCTGTTTCAGACCCCTTTTAAACCACAAGTAATTTTGTAAAACAACATAAAATTACCTACATAGAGTTTTACTTTTTCTATTCCTCTATCTGCTCTAATTTTCTTTCCTTTAGAAAAAGAAGATTGAATGTTAACATTTATTTGTAAACTTCAATCATGAAAATAAAACTTGTAAATATGACGTAGACATACGAGGTACACAGCTGTTTTCAAAATATGTACAGTTATATTAAAAAAAAAAGGGTACAAGTATTAGAAAGGGAAGTTAACGTCATCCTATTTGTGTACAACCGGCTGGGATTTTTGGAGGTTATCAAATGTCATAAGTGATCAAAAATGCAACTCATAGACGTCAAAGACGTTTAATTTGATAGAAGGTTTAACGTTACGTACACTAAAAAATTAATATGCCTCGTCATTTAAGTGAGATTGAAAAGGCTCAAATAATTACGAAAATGGAAGAAGGATGGTCAATTCGTGCGCTAGCAAATTTCTATAATAGAAATTTGAAAACAATCTTCAGAATTAAGCTCAAATAATTACGAAAATGGAAGAAGGATGGTCAATTCGTGCGCTAGCAAATTTCTATAATAGAAATTTGAAAACAATCTTCAGAATTAAGCAACGATGAGTCCAACAACAATCATTAAAAAGAAAAGTTGGTTCAGGGCGTTCCAAAGTATCCACTCCTCAACAAGATGCTGTTTTAGTTCAATTCTTAAGAGATAATCCATTTGCGACGTCGAAGAATTCAAGGATTCATACGGGATTTCCTGGTGCCCAACCTACTGTAAGCAGAAGGATCAATGAATCTGAATTAAAAAACCGACCAGCTGCTAAAAAACCATTAGTAACTGTTGAACATCGGCAAGCAAGAGTAATATTTGCACTAAACTATATTTACCGCAACCCACAATTTTGGAACAACGTCATTTTTACTGATGAAAAGACTTTTCAGTCGACCTATAACGGTCAAATCCGTGTTTATCGTCCAGCCAATACTAGGTTTGAAGAACGATATATTCACTCTCATAATAAATCTGGACGTTTTTCTGTAAATGTATGGGGTTGGATTAGTATACATGGACCTGGTGTTTGTTGGCGATTAGAGGGAAGATTTACTGCCGACAATTACATTAACGTTTTGGAACACGTAATGCTCCCTTCTATTGAGCAATTGTATCCTAATAATACTTTTATATATCAACAAGATAATTGTTCAGTCCACACTGCCCATGCCGTAAGGAATTGGTTTCAAACGCAAAACCTGGAAGTATTGCCATGGCCTGCGCACAGTCCAGATATAAATCCAATTGAAAACATTTGGGGCATATTTGTTAAAAAAATATATAAAAGAAATTTTATGCCACAAAATTCAGATCAATTGTGGGATACAATCTTAGAGTGCTGGGAAGATCTTGATCCAAATATGATATCTAATATAATTCAAAGTATGCCAAATAGACTAAATAAAGTTATAGAAGCAGACGGTTCTATCACCAAATACTAAATTCTATTTGTAACAGTCATTAAAATTATTCTTTATATAATTGTTGAATAAATGGTTTCGTCTAATTAATGCTCAACGCCAATGATTTATATTTTTAATAACCTGTGACATTTGATAACCTCCAAAAATCCCAGCCGGTTTTACACAAATAGGATGACGTTAACTTCTCTTTCTAATACTTGTACCCTTTTTTTTTTAATATAACTGTACAATGTACAGATTCTAAAGGTGCTGGTGAGGGATGTCGTCTATGCACAGTATATAGTCGGTGTATGAGAGAGAGGGAGTATTCAAAATATTGAAATAACAAATTTTATATTATTTGTTATTCATTATTTCGAATCATATGCGTAATTCGGGGGTGGCAAGGGGTGGCAGCTGCCACCCCAAAGTTTTGTGCCCTACTATTTTGCCACCCCAAAGATTGAAGCTCAAAAGGTTTTGCTGCTCAAAAGGAAACTTTAAAGTCGTTAAGTGACACGAGATGGGCCGGCCGAGTCGAAGCTGTACGTTCATTGCTGGACACCTTCGAAGCTACAATTTCGACTCTACAAGAAATCGAAACTACTGACCCAGACACTGGTGGTCAAGCCAGCGCTTTGCTGAAAAGCATGGAAGACTTCAACTTCGTCTTCAATCTTCTTCTCTTGAAACAGGTCTTATCACAATGTGACATACTGTCAAAAACACTACAATCAGTCAGCCTGATCTTTGACGTTCTGAAATCAGTCAAGAACAGCACAATTGAGATACTACAAAGTTTTAGGACAGACCAATACTTTGACAAGCTGTTTGATTACTGCTCTAAAATTACTGTAAAATGTGGGTTTCGTCCAGGGGAGCCCCCAAGGAGAGGAAAAATCCCAGCTAAACTTGGCGAAGGCTCTAAAGCTCCATTTGAAACGGTTAAAGAGCACCTAAAAGCTACCGTTTTTTTTCACTCCTTGACACTTTGGAACAGGAAATTGAAAATAGGCTGCAGGAAAACAATTTGGATGTACTTAACCACCTGAGCCAATTGTTGGGAAGACATGAAGAAGTGGAGGAAAGCATCAAGTTTGTTTCAAAATACTACTCTTTGGATGAGGAGTCACTTTTCTGCGAAATGAAAATTTTTCATAACATGAAAGAAATGATAAACAAAACAGTTGAAGAAAAATCATCAGTTTTTGTAGAAAAGGCTCTAAGAAATGTCTTGCCCATGACGTTTGAAATATTCAGGCTATTTTTCACGATGCTACTAAACTCAGCTGGGTGTGAAAGGACCTTTTCATGCCTGAGAAGATTAAAAACCTACACCAGAAACGCTAGCGGCCAGGAAAGAATGTCTGCATTTGGACTTTTAGCCATTGAAAGGAAAATCCTAGTCGATATTGAAAGTGTGATGTATTTAATATCCGGAAAAGGAGATTTCATTTAAGTTAGATTTGAATCCATCACCTCTAAAACACACATTGTTTCTCTTATCTTACTAAAATACTATTGTAAATAAGAGCCTATTAAAGATTTGAATTATTGTATTGAATTTATAAGATTTAGACCTGTATCCAGTGGAATCCTAGGTTGATACACAAGGTTGGGGCAGATATTGTAAAAAATCGAAAATCAGGATGTGTACAGCTAGTGTGTATAGTTATAAAAAATAGTGTATAAATTGCGTTAATCCCTTCTTGCATCAAAATTTACAAAATTTTCCCCCTAAAACCTAGACAAAAACTAATTTACCCCCAAACCCCCTGGTAAGTTTTGCCACCCCAGTGAAATTCGTGAAAAGACGCCTATGTTTCGAATACTTTCTCTCTCGTACACCGACTATCACACTGTGCCACTGTGCATAGACGCCATCCCCCACCGGCACCTTTAGAATCTGTGTGCTGTGTATGTATTTCAACACTTCTTTTTTTATCTTATTTTTAGGCAATCGGTGCATTAAAAATTACACTTACCTTAGGATAAACAGCTCTTTCAATCAAATTCCCCCTTTGGGAATTATCTAGCAAAGATGTAGTCTCATCAAAATCACCCATTATTACTACACAGTTATTATATACTTATTTTAAAACTGAATATATGATTGAAGATAATGTATAACGTAATACTCAGTTTTACTGTTTATTTTAAGTTTATTGATAATCTTGTGCTATAATAAGAACCAGGAAAACTGCAAAATAATAATTATTTTGAAGACCTTGATAACCAAGTATGTAGTGTTTGTAAACAATAGTAAATACATTGAGAGCTTAATAACCGAGATACACTTTTTGTTTGCAGCAGATCAATTATGTAATATCTGTCAGCTTGTTGGTCCAGGAACTGGTGCAGAAACATTTTTTAGTTGATGAAATTATACCGGCACGTGGCACTTTGGGAGTGCCAACAGAAGTGAATACTTTTTATAGCGCCCTATTACCATATGTGTGTTAATCAAATTTTATGTCTGCTTATTAATGAATTTTTAATAGTTTTTATAATGATTAATTATTTATATGGGAAATAGTTTTTATAATAGCACCACATATTTAACTTATTTAATTCCTTACTTATCTGATGCTTTACATTTAGCATATTCCGTTTATCATATCCCAATCACCATTTCTTCTTGCCGTACCTAGGTATATATCTTCTTCAGGGAGGTATTTTTTTTCATTGCTCTTTTGTTTGTCTTAACGTTGTTTTTTTTTTCTATTTCATCCTTTAGTGCCTCCTTCACATTCATTAGTTCTACAATTCGTTCATTTCTCATTTTGTCCATGAGTGTTAATCTGCAGCTGTGCAGCTCCCCAAAACATAATTTCCATTGCATTTATTTTGTTTTCCATTATTTTATTTGTCTCGTAGAATATTGTCACGTACCATATATTGGCTCTTTACACAGGGAAGTTCGTTAAAGGGGGCCCGAAAAAAAAGTATATCCTTAAAAATACTCGAAATTGTCAGATTAAGATATGGTAATGAAGACAAATGAAGACTATGCTCCAATTCCAATTTAAAATTTAGTCAAATACTCTTCAGAGATACATGAAAAAATACAAAGAAAAAAGACAACTTTATGGTACTTAAAAACATTAAAATGCCAATTGCCAACTCGGGTTTAATCGAAACAGAAAGTACCGGCCCTAAATATATCAAAATCTAATACGGCCAAGGGGACTGAAAATATTTCAACAAAAGTAAGTAGTTAACCCTTAACTACAGACATCCCAATATTATCACGTAACTACAGACTCCCGGTATTTTTTACCGGTCATTATAAAATAGGGTCAAAATATAAAGTTAATAATAAAAAACAAAAACGTTTTGCATTATGTGTTTTTACGGAGTCTCTAGATATGGGAAAAATGGTAAAATGAGTGATTTTAATAATATAGTACAAGATTTTTGAAGAATAATCTATTAAACCCGAATTTTGGTAACATTTTTGGTCTATTGAAACAAACGGCCATAAATGCTATGGACAAAAATTTAAACTTTTTTTTAACAAATAAACGTAACATAGAATCACAAAGGAAATATAAAATAGCATCCACGAAAATTTTTACATCCATGAAAAAAAATCTGCAAGGGGTAAAATTGTAATAAAATTAAATGGCAATTCCATTTTTGCAAAGTGGCCTCAAAATTTTTATCTTCAAATTTAACCTTCATTGAAGGTCCAGGATGTCTTCCACAGTCCATTTCTTTACTTTTTTCCCAAAAACACAAAAAAATAATGTAAACATTTCAGATTTACAAATATAGTACTCATATAAAAATACTCCCTTAACACAGACATCCGGTAATTTTTACCGGTTAAGATTTTTGATGTGTACCAGAAAAGAAAATATTGACAATACACAATACACGCTTTGACTAGCATTGTTATACAAACTGCCCGAGAGGTACAGAGACACATGAACTTGTAAGTTGTGAGGTTACCACGAAATCCACATTTTGGGAATGCCCGCCGGTAAAAAATACCGTATGTCTGTAGTTAAGGGTTAAATTAATTTCAGAAGGTCACGTTGATGCGTTATAAATAGACGTTATAGTAGTAGGCTTATATTACCTACTAACATTAAAACATTTTGTTGTACAAAGTAATTGATATGGCAACGCTGTTAGTGTGTGACGCGATTGAAGCAGAAGGCACTGCTATCTATCGAACATAAATATTACCGATGGTGTAGATGGCGCCATGTCATGGAGGTACAAATTCTTAGCGGCAATTCAAGATATAATTCTTGTTTAACGAGATTTTTCATATGTTTAGGAAAAAATATTCAACATTTTATTGGAAATATTTTCCATTGTTACAGTTTTATATATGTTGTTATTGAAATTTTATGCAATTTCTTACCGGTAGCTTTATTATAAGCCGAAACATATTATTTTTTCCTACTGTGGCAAAACTGTATATTCAATAATTTTAAAAAAATTCATAAGTATTTCCTAGGATTATATCTTTATGCTGTAAGAAAATTAACAAAATTGTATGTTTAGTTTTCCCGCTTTATACTTGAAAAAAAGGAGTTTTTTTGAGTTTTTTCGAAAACGAAAACATGAAGTTTGCTCAAAATTTGTCAAAATACTTCTAGTGATCACATATACCTTCTCAATTTTTTTCAAATTTTTTGAATGTGTAGTTTATTTTTGGGGGGGTTCAGATCAACCTTAAGTACATGCGAAAGAGTGTATATTTCAAAAATCTGGCAATTTGAGCTGGGTAAGCAAATGGGTGAGTCACAAAGTTTCACAAAAAAAGTGACTATTTCGAGAAAAAAACGTCAGATCGAAAAACTAAAAAATACATGTTCAATATTTTTATCAAAAATCTATCGAAAGATACCAAACACGACCCCCCAATGAGATGGGTGGGGGGTAAATTTAAAATTTTAAATATAAATCCCGCGATATTTCGCAAAATGAACATCAGATCGAAATACTGCAAAATACACTTTCAAAATGTTTTTGAGAAATCTATCGAATGGTACCAAACACGACTCCCCACGGAGGTAGGGTGGGGGTTACTTTAAAATCTTAAATGGAACCCCGAGATCTTTATTGCAGATTTGGATTTTTGCCTTACTTAATATGTCTTCCGAGTATATATTAAATAATAATGGTAAAGTAAATGTATACACCCTTATCGAACACCTCTTTTTATTTTTATGTCTTCTGATGTTATGTCTTATATTCTCACTACTGCTTTTTGGCCATAGTATAAGTTTGAAATTATTCTTATATCTCTGAGGACTAATCTTCTTTTTTCTAATGCTTCAATCAGTTGATCATGTCTTCATGTCTAACCCTATCAAAAGCCTTATTATAGTCTATAAAACACAAGTACAGTTCTTGGTAAAGTCCTTTTCATGAGCATTTTTTAGTGCGTCACAGTTTTTCGATTTCTTTCTAACGCATTAAATTGTATGTGACAGAAAAAAAGGCACGTCTGTGATTACAGACATTTATAACATTTATTCTAGTTATTTAGTTGTCGATAGATGGCGCTTTAATCGGAGAAAAAATTATTTACGAATTATATAATATATCTACGAATATAATCTGTACAATTTATAAGACTATGCAAATCAACGAAAATACCATTTTATAAAGGCAATAAACACAATTGATTTGTTTTTATGCCAAATTGCAAATAAAATGTGGCAACTGTCAGATTCAACTAAAATGTCATGTTAGAATAAATGTCATAAATGTGTATTATCATGGACTTGCCTTTTTTTCTATCATTTCTGACGTACTGAAAAATGCTCATGAAAAGGTGTCTACATAATCTAGACATCTTTGCGACAGGACGTTAAGTGCGAATAGTACCTCCCTTGTTCCTAGACCTTTACGGAATCCAAATTGTGAATCGCTGATGAAATCAAGGAGAATAAAATATGTAAAAACTGGGGTTTCCTAGGAAAATCTGTGTAAAAATTGAATTTTCTTTTGTAAAAAAATCGCAGGTGCTGAGACGATTTTCTCTCTTATGTCATTTTATGAATCGATAGAGGAGTATTGATTCTACTTTTAAATATTTTGACACAAGGGCTTACTGGTGATCTAACAGGGCCTTAACTACGATGTTGGAGGCCCCGGGGCAAACGTAATCTGGCGGCCCCCTACCCCCAGCGCAAGGGGGGTCCGGAAAAATGTTTGATATTTAACCTTTTGAAAACGCATTTTCCCTCCTGTGTGAACACCACACTCTCTTCTTTCTTTTTTTTTTCAGCATGTCCTGTAATAATTATAAAATTGGCATCGCTAATGAATACATCTTCATCTGTATCTGACATTGTCGACGGATCATCAACGAATGCGTCCGTTCGCTACAATGTAAATGGTCTTACTTTGTAGTGAACGAATAACCAAGCGAACTACCAAGGGTCAATCCAAGCCAAGTGGTTTAAAGGTGGTTGCTTGACTATTTTTAATTTTTTTTATTTTTCTACCTTTTAAGTTCTTCTTAACAGTCTATAGAGAGTCAAAAATTGCATTCATTTTATTTTTAAAAAATTTAGTTTGCCGATGACGGCCATTTTTGTTAAAGCGTGTCGATCATTTTCACGGAAAACATGGCTTCTCTCTTTAGCCAATATTTTACTGAGGTTTGTCCTAGAACAATAAATCAAAAACCAAACTTATTAGAAATGTATGCTCTAATAAAATTGCCTGTAGCATTATTTAATTTAAAACTACCCTTAAGGCCTTAAATGAACCTCAAAATTTGAAAAGGTAAACTGATAAAATTCCATGTTCAGCATTTTTTTTAAGCTGCATAAGGCAAGCCGATAATGATTTGTAATTTTTTTCTGGAAAAGACATACATACGTACATACTTTAAATAAAAAAAAGTTTGAGCTTTGCGACTTGAGTAAATTTTTCCAAAAAAATCTCAAAAAGGTAAATTTTTGAAAAATCTCAAAGTTTGACCCCTTATATCCCTGATGGGCACTGATAAAAACATTTGAAATTTGGCTGAATGTTAGCCCTTAGCAAGTAGAATAAGAAGTAAAAATTTGGAGTTGCAGACTTACGTCATATAGAAGTTACAGGCCTGAAAAATGGTCAAAAATCAAATAGTCAAATGGTCAAAATTTGAGCGTTTGCGGGCAGGGTAATTAAAATTCAAATAAACTGTCTAATGAAATAAAAATTAATGTATTTTCACCAGATTTCACAATGAATACAAATTTATACAGGGTGGGCCAAAGAAAAGATTCCACCTCGATATTTGGCAATAGTTACCTATTAGATTTTAGGGAAATGCCGAAATAGGTCCATTTTTATTTTTATTATATTGCAACTTTTTGGGATATATTTCATACTACGTGACGTCATCCATCAGAGCGTGATGACGTAATCGATGATTTTTTTAAATGGGAATAGGGGTCTTGTGGCAACAAAAAATACATTGTACTTCTGTCAGAAAATACAAAAAATGTTTATTTCACAAATAAACATTTCCTTTCGCTTAAATTAAATCACAAACAGCGTCCCACCTACCTCTTGACAGTTTGAACATTTAATTTAAGCGAAAAGAAATGAAATTGGAAAGAAATCCTTTGTAAAAGGTATAAAAATTTTTTTATTAAAAATCCCTTAAAAGGGCTACATCACAACAAAACGTTTTCGATTTTTTTAAAAAATCATCATCAGTGTTCGATAAACTGGATGCTAGCTGAGCCACAAAACAAAAATATTTGGGTAAAAACCCTTTACATAAAATATAGATGCCTTAAAAGTGCATACTTCAGTAAAAAGGCCTGTGATGGTCACATGGCAAACAGGATAATGCCCTAAGGTAAGGTATACTATACAGGTTTCCCAACACGTGGGATCCAAATTGAGTTGATCACATTTCAATGACTTAATGAAATGTGATCAACTCAATTTGGATCCCACGTGTTGGGAAACCTGTATAGTATACCTTACCTTAGGGCATTATCCTGTTTGCCATGTGACCATCACAGGCCTTTTTACTGAAGTATGCACTTTTAAGGCATCTATATTTTATGTAAAGGGTTTTTACCCAAATATTTTTGTTTTGTGGCTCAGCTAGCATCCAGTTTATCGAACACTGATGATGATTTTTTAAAAAAATCGAAAACGTTTTGTTGTGATGTAGCCCTTTTAAGGGATTTTTAATAAAAAAAATTTTATACCTTTTACAAAGGATTTCTTTCCAATTTTGTGATTGATGGTATACAGCCAACTACAGGAAAACCTTTTTCTTTTCCTTGTGGATTTCGAAAAGAAATGTTTATTTGCCAAATAATATTTTTTTAAATTTATGACCGCAATAAAATGTATTTTGAGTTAAATAAATTACATACATTCTTTTTTTTGTGTCAATTAATTTAATTCAAAAATTATTTTTTGGCCACCCTGTATAAATAATTATATTATTGTATATACTACCGAACAGATAATTGAACACTCTTTCAAATGAGATAACATACGACCTCTATTCCCATTAAAAAATCATCGATTACATCATCACGCCCAGATGGATGACGTCACTGACGATGACACGTCATGGAGACGTATGAAATATATATAAAAAAATTGTAATTTAAAAATAAAAATCGACCTGTTTCGGCATTCCCTTAAAATCTAATAACTGCCAAATATCAAGGTGAACTCCTTTCTTTGGCCCACCCTGTATAAATTTGTATTTATTGTGAAGTCTGGTGAAAATAGATTAATTTTTATTTCATTAGACAGTTTATTTGAATTTTAATTACCCTGTCCGCAAATGATCAAATTTGACCATTTTAATTTTTGACCATTTTTTCAGGCCTGTAACTCCTAAATGAGGTAAGTCTGCAACTCCAAATTTGTACTCCTTATTCTACTTGCTAGGGGCTAACATTCAGCCAAATTTCAAATTTTTTTCATCCGTGCCCATCAGAGATATAAGGGGTCGAACTTTGAGATTTTTCAAAAAATTACATTTTTGAGTTTTTTTTGAAAAAATTTACTCAAGTCTCAAAGCTCAAACTTTTTTATTTAAAGTATGTACGTATGTCTTTTGCAGAAAAAATTACAAACCATTATCGGCATGCCTTATGCTGTTAAAAAATGCTGAAAATGGAATTTTATCAATTTACCTTTTCAAACTTTGAGATTCATTTAAGGCCTTAAGGGTAGTTTGAAATTAAATAATGCTATATGCCGTTTTTTTAGAGCATACTTTTCTAAAAAGTTTGGTTTTTGATTTATTGTTCTCAGGACAAACCTCAGTGAAAATATTGGCTAAAGAGCTAAGCCATGTGTTACGTGAAAATGATCGATACGCTTTAACAAAAATGGCCGTCATCGGCAAACTAAATTTTTTTAAAATAAAATAAATGGAATTCTGTAGTCTCTATAGACTAAAGTTTAAAAGGTAGAAAAATAAAAAATATTAAAAATAGTCAAGCAACCAACTTAATTTATATTGGACCACTTGGCATGGATTGGCCCCAAAGCAAACGTAAATGCACCTTAAGGTGCCTAAGCAACTGCAGTGTGAGCCAAACACACTCAGTGAAGCTGGTCAGTGTACTGGTGGGACTGATCCTAATGTGCTCATTCTATCTTACCCTTACCCTTCTTTTCAAAATGTGGTACCATGTGGTTCCTTTCACATACCAGCTGTGGTCTGGGAAAATTGGTTAAGACAAAGTAGCTGGGCTGGGACCTGGGGCCATTATTCCGGTTGCATTTTAATTTTTATTTCGCCAAAATAACTAACTTCCTCAGCAACAATTTATATCTTTACGAAAGGTCTCGGGGGCCCCAGCTTAGCCCAGGTCCCCTAGGCATTTTAGGTTTTATTACGCCGAAATAACTAATTTCCTAACTAATAATTTAAATTTTTATGTTAAGGTCTCGGGGGTCCCAGCTTAGCTCAGGCCTCAGGGCCCCTGCTTAGCTCAGGCCTCAGGGCCCCTGTTCTGTTCAAATTGCATTTTAGTCGAAAAGACTAATTTCCCCAGTGAAAAATTAAGACTTTATGTTGCTTTTTAAAATTGTGTCATTTTGCTTTTTCAAAATTGATTTTTGGAGTACTTTCTAAGAAAAAATCTACCATTATATTTTTAGTACTGGTTTGTAACCATAAATAATTTAGTTATCCGGATTATTTATGTAGTATCTAGTAGATTGTTTATCAAGTGTTTTTTTTTGTATCTGCAATTGTACCTATTCATTCCACAATGTAATTCAGTATGGTCTCTATATTATTATTCACGTGTCTAAATTTCAGTTAGTACGATGATTGTCAAGTTTCAATTTCAAAACATATTTTTTGCTGATAAGGAATGTTCTAATGCAATCTACAAACAACGACCTACGAACTGTGCTATTTGTAGGTAGAAAGAGGTGTGTCTAATCCAAATGAAATTAAAAACGTAAGCAATTATTTCATCACGCTTATTGACAAATTATAATAGGATTAAATAGACACTTTAGCCCTGATTAAATATTGTAACATTTAAAGACTATGAATGAGACAATATTTCTAGGAAACGCATTTAATTAGGTACTTGTTTATTAGTTTAATTGTTCTTTGCATTTTGACTTTCTAAAAACACTTAGTCCAAAAACTATTTTTAAGTGTGATATAACTAATATGAGGGTAAATAATATATTTTTATTTTATATTTACTGTAATATTTATATATTTTTCTTCTTTAAGTGCCCTCTCCGCGACGGAGGTCGGCAATCATCACAGGTATTCTGATTTTAGAGACAGCTGCTCTGAAAAGTTCATTTGATGTACATTATCCGTAAATCCGTACCATTCTCTCAGGTTGCGAAGCCACGATATTCTGCGTCTCCCTATGCTTCTTTTTCCTTGAATCTTTCCCTGCATAATGAGTTGGAGCAAGTTGTATCTCTCTCCTTGTGTAATATGTCCGAGATATTCCAATTTTCTTGTTTTGATGGTATTTAAGATTTCCATTTCTTTACTCATCTTTCTCAGAACCTCTTTGTTTGTGACGTGTTCTGTCCACGATATTTTCAGAATTCTTCTGTACACTCATAGCTCGAATGATTCTAGTTTTTTCATTAATGCAGCAGTCAAGATCCAAGCTTCCATTCCATAAAACAAAGTCGAGAAAACGTAGCATCAAGCCAACCTAGCTCTTAGCTTCAACGTCAAATCTCTTGTGCAGAGCACTTTTCTCATTTTGTTAAAATTTACTCTAGCCTTTTCTATTCTGTTCATTGTTCCAGGGTATGCATATTGATTGACTCGTCCGATATTGAATCTGTTTATGAAGAGATTCTCGTTATTCCTTTGAGTTTTCGATATTCTCATAAACTTTGTCTTCTTGACGGTCATTATAAGACCATATTCTTGTCCTTCTTCTTAACGTGCCCTCTCAAGTCCCCTTGACGTTGGGGATTAACATGGCGAAACTGTCTCTGTCTCGAGCTATTCTAAATAGGTGTTCTGCTTTCTTTATTCCTGTCCAGAATTCCTCTGCGTCCTTCGATTTTACCCATCATAATAAGTTGAAGAATATTATACCGGTCTCCCCTTACTACGTGTCCAAAATAGGCCATCTTTCTATATTTAATGTTATCAAGCAGCTCGCGGGTAGCATTTGCTCTCTTTAGAACTGCCACATTTGTCAGCATAGCCGTCCATGGTATTTTCAGAATACGTCTGTGCAGCCACATTTCAAAGGCCTCCAAACGGTTAATGGTGGATATTTTTAATGTCCATGCTTCGACACCATACAAGAGGACTGACCAAATGTAGCATTTAATCATGCGCTTTCGAAGTTGAAGTTGCAAGGTATCATTACAGAAGAATGACCTCATTTTTAAAAATGTCGTGCGGGCTATCTCGATTCTACATTTTATCTCGTTATCTGGATCTAGTTGTTCAGTAATATGGCAACCAAGATATTTAAAACTGGGTACTCTTTGAATTATATGGCCATCAACATATAACCGTGAATCTTGATGGGCCAAACGGCTAAATACCATGTATTTTATTTTTGAACAGTTTATATTTAGGCCAAACTCTCTTCCCACTGTGTCAATGGCCAGGCCCGACCAGAGGGGGGGGGGCAGGGGGGGCAAAATCCCCGGGGCCCGGGGCCCAAGGGGGCCCGGGCCCGGCCGTTAGCAAATTTAAAAAAATTCCTTTTATTAAAATATTTTACAACAGATTGAATTTGCTTGCGGTTTTAATTATGAAATTATTATAAGGAATATTATGCATTTGGAAAAGGCAATATGCAAGAAATGCAAAACTTTTGAACAAGCTCGTGTCCCTTAATTTGACAAATCTTTTCCCCAATGTGTGCATTGCCCTTCGCATATTCCGTTGCCTACCAGTATCCGTTGCTCAGGCCGAGAGATCATTTAGTGTTTTGAGCCGAATTAAGAATTGTCTAAGATCTACTATGGGTCAACAACGATTATCTGATTTGGGACTGTTAAGCATAGAGTCGAAACTTGCAAAAACTCTTGATTTCGACCACGTGATCCAAAACTTTGCGGATATGAAAGCAAGAAAAGTTATGTTGTAACTAACAGTTCTATTGTAAATAATTAAAAACAAAGTTTAATTGTTAAAACTGTTTTAATTTTCTTCCTTCCTGTGTCAATAGCATGAGTGTTCACTATTACATATCCCAGTTTATGAGATTTTTGGGAATTTTCGTTCAACTGGGTTTGGGGGGGGCCGGCCGGGTCTCATCCCCGGAGCCCGGCCGGGTCTCATCCCCGGGGCCCGGCTGGGTCTCATCCCCGGGGCCCGGCCTGGCTCTGGGCGGCCCTGGCTCTGGGCGGCCCTGTCAATGGCATTTAAAAGGTGTTGTAATCCATTCATATCATCACTTAAAATAACTGTATCGTCTGCATATCTGATTGTATTTATCAGAATTCCATTAACTTTCACACCCCATTCCAAATTATGCAGCGCTTCCTTAAATATTCTATCTGAATATAAATTGAATAACAGTGGGGACAGTATACAACCCTGTTTGACACCTCTTTGTATTTTGCATATTTCTGTTGATTTTCCATTTATGCAAGCTGTCGCTGTTTGACGCCAGTATAATTTTTCTATGATTCGTACATCTTGACTATCAACTCCTTTATCCTTTAATATTTTAATTAATTTGTGATGTTGTACTCGATCAAAGGCCTTCTCATAGTCAATAAATACAGCAAAGACCTCTTTCCTTTACTTTTCTTTGTATTCTTGTCCAGACTCCGCTATTCCGCTATAAATAATTAATAGTACTTAAAGACAACCCAACGAATAGAAAAACGAAGCCAAATACCTAGTAGTTACACTTTATAAAGACCTACCGTTTACACCACATGTAAACAATCCAAAAGACCGACGCAACAAGAGCGGCCATTAGAGGACTCACACGACAAAAGCAAATTAGCAACAAAAGCAAAGATCAGCTTAATAAATAGCATCATATTCATCATCATCATCATCATCATCATCATCAGACTCTCTCGATCCACTGCTGGACATAGGCCTCCTCTGTTTGTCTCCAAAGTGTTCTATCTTGGGCTTTCTGTATCCAGTTTTTTGTTGTCTTTCGTAAGTCGTCTTGCCATGGTGTTAGTGTTGGTGGTCTTCCTCTGCTACGTTTATCGGCTGTTGGTCTCCATTCAACTAGTTAGGATCATATTATTTATAATCATATACGCATCGCTTGCATGGGGACACACGTGCAAAACAAACAGAAAGAAGATACAACGAGCCCATAACAAATGCTTGAGAGATATAGAAAAAAGTGCCCAGATACGTAGCTGCGCGCTTCCCGTTCAGAGACCTGAAGCAAGCAAGAGCACTGGAGATAATAGAAGAAAAAGCCAGGGAAAAATTCGCCGAAAAAACCACCCAAATCAGATCCTGCGAGAATCAATAGGGTATGATGTATTGCATAGATGGAAACACAGAAGACCAAAGCAGCAAATAATATCAAATGCTTAAACAGATAATAAGATGACAAAGTAACCACGTAGCTCTATATGAAGAATCCTTGAAGAAATCGTAAGAATATAGACACATGCTGAGTCAGGCATCCTACTCTAAGATACGTAAGAGTACTTTGGAGGTGGTGGACGAATACGTAGGACCTATCTATCAATAGTAATTAATCCCTTCGCTATTCTAACCTTTTTGTCAAAAATTACCTAAAGACTTACAACATTTGTTTACATGTTTTATTTGAACTCTTTTAGACCAGTAAGGATCTGTTTTTAGGTGGATGTGAGAGGTGGCATTCAGATTTTTGCGGATAAAGTTAGGTGATAACTTCGTTAATAATAATTTAATTATGCTCCTTCTCAAATATGCCCGGAACATTAATAAAAAAATAAAATATTTAAAAATTTCAACAAATTTCGTTTTTTTTTTTTACTTTTTTTGCTATAACTTAAAAACTATTCATTTTAGAACAAAGTCGTATAGGAATAAAACAAAGATAATTAAATTTTCTATCAGATGTGATTGGTTAAAAATGTCTTAATTTATCACCCTTGCTTCAAAATAGCAATAAATATAAAATAAGGGGGCAAAACAATCCTGTCCTTATTCAATGATTTTCCATCACTTAGGTTACACTTGGAACCTTCCTAATTCGCTTAGAAAATTTTTGTAATGTGCTAAAACCGTACACCAAATTTCATTAAAATTGACTTACTAGATTTTGCATAATAATTTTGCAATCTAAACTTTTTTTAAAAAATTAAAATTTTTTAAAATCTTGCACAACAAAAACTAGAACATACTAAGATTTATCAATTTTTTTACATATAAAGAAGTACTCCACCTATCTAATGCACTTTACAGAATTAAAATCGGATTATTTAAGCAGCCTCAGCAATGTTTTAAAGTTATAAACAATTTTTTGGTTTATAAACAAATTAGTGCTGTGGCCAGGAGGGGGTGCTACGGGCTCCTTTATTTAGATGGACTTACCCAAGTTTTTTTTATGTATTTTGACCCGTATAACACGAATTTTTTGGGTAACAGTTGATCCGGATGTCGATAAGATTGTTATAAACAAAGAACTTGAGGAATTACATAACATCGATTTTTCGCAAAATAAAACATTTTTTTTTTTGTATTTCTTGGGTAATTCTAAGCAAAAAATGTTCTTACAAGTTTTTTCGTAGGATGCACAGTTTTCGAGATAAACGCGGTGGAACTTTCAAAAAATCGAGAAATTGCAATTTTTGAACGCGAATAACGTTTGATAAAAAAAGAAAATAGCAATTCTGCTGACAGCATTTGAAAGTTTAAGTCAAATTATACCGGTTTTAATTATTTGCATTGCTAAAAATTAATTTTTTTATTATTAAACAAAGCTATTTGTTTATAAGCCAAAAAATTGTTTATGAATTTAAAACATTGCTGAGGCCCCTTAAATAATCCGATTTTAATTCTGTAAAGTGTATTAGATAGGTAGAGTACCTCTTTATATGTAAAAAATTAGCCAACTTCTAAATGGTCTACTTTTTGTTCAGAAAGATTTTAAAAAATTTGAACTTTTTTAAAAACATTTAGATTGCAAAGTTATTATGCAAAATTGATTAGATCGATTTTAATGAAATTTGGTACACGATTTAAGTATGTTACAAAGAATTTCCTAAGCGAATTACTAAGGTTCTAAGTGCCACCAAAGTGGTTAAAAAATATTGAATAACAACAGACTTAGAATAACAACAGAAAGGTAATACCTTAAGACATTTTTTACCAGTCGTATATCACACAAAATTCAATTATCTTTATTTTATATCTCTACGACTTTGTTCCAAAACGAATCGTTTTAAAGTTATAAGCAAAGAAAGCAGTTTTCGAAATTTTTAAATATTTTAATTTTTTTATTAATGTTCCGGGCATATTTGAGAAGAAGCATAAGTCAGTAATTCATTATTACTGAAGGTGTCACCTAACTTTATCTGCAAATATCCGAATGCCACCTCTCACATCCAAAAATAGACGTTTTTTCGCAGATCCTTACTGGTCTATTTTGCTTCCGTACAAAACCCTTTCAACTCTAAACGATATTTTTCCATTTGTATTTTTTTTAATAATAGAAGTAGGACACGAGACAGCGGCACATTCATAAATAAATAATCAACTATTCGACGGTTGTAGATTCGAAAAAAAAAATTTTTTGCGAAATAAACTCACCGGCACAATTAACTGCCCACCTTGTATTTCTTTCAATTTGCAGAAATTGTCAATCTTGGACCACATTTTATGGAAGATACGGTGAAAACTACCTTTGAGAAAAAGAAAACAATAAAAATAATATTGAAAAAAGTCGTTTATCAAGGGATGCTTAGCAAAAATCCAATGTTTAAAAATCTTCGAAGAAAATAATAATTCAAACAAACATAATTTTGAAAATCATAGTCTAATTAAAAAAATATGAGTATTAATACTGGGGGTTGCTGCCTCTGGCAGTGGCGGCTCGTGACCTCAGTATGCGGGTAGGCGACACATATACCTTTATAATATATAATATATAACTCTATACTCTACATATTATATACTCGTATACCTATATACAGAGTGTGTTGCATTTAAGATGAAGGTATCCCTATATTGCGGCTATCAAAATAGATAAATACAGATTTAAAATTTTGCAGTGAAGCAAGTGTGATGGTTCACATTTTTTAAGATAGTCATAGTCAACTCAAATTTAAATTTTAAACGCTATTCTTGTTCTCATGACCATTTTTCAGTGCGTCATTAATTATGACGTCATATACTGTATTGGGTGTGTCGAGACTTATTTCATGTAATTATTGACGAATCTGACAGATGCTAGAATCGTACTTAGCCATAGGTGAAAAGCTGGTGGAATTAAACTAATTAGTAATTAAGTATATTTAATTTTTACACAATATGTTAACATGTAGGTATTTTTTATAAAGGGGAATAAAATTAAAAAGTAAACAATATTGTTAATTAAATTTATAAATATGGAAACATTAAAAAATGACACAAAACTATCCATTAATTGTGTTTTTATCTCCTTCTCTAGGTGCTGTCTCCGCTTCAAAAGTTGGCAGTCATCAGAGCGATCTTTATTTCTGAAACCGCGTCTCTAAATAATTCATTGTTATTACATCCAAACCAGTTCCTAAGGTTCTTCAGCCATGAGTTACGTCTCCTTACTATAGATCTTTTTCTTGCATAATGACCTGGAGTATTAGATATACATCTCTTATCACATGTCCCATATATCTCAGTTTTCTTCTTATTTGTTAGTTCTTCTCGTTCCTTATGCGTAAGTCTCATTACCTCCACGTTGGCTATTCTATCTACTCATGAGATATTTAGCACTCTTCGGTACATCTCAAATGTCTCTAGTCTCCTCACGCCAATGACTAACTTTTAACGAACTAAATTCTAAACCAAAACACAAAAAAATGCACAAAGACGTTGTGAAACACAAGGGAAGTCGAATTCGAAATTTCAAAATGACAGGTACACAAAATACTGACCTGAATAATAACCGTCACTTGACTCTTTGACACTTCTAAAAAATTGCCAAAATGAACGAAGTTTTCGTCAAATGTTCGTAATACGTGTATTTAATTGGCTAGAAAAAACGCGCATTCTAAATATCAACGAATCAAACGTAGGTTAGGAATAGACATCTTATGTATATAACCATTGTAATGCTGCATTATTTTTGTGTTTAATCACGGAGCTACCGCTTTTTCCGTCTCATCTAACTTAATGCATTAGAGAGAAATCGAAAAACTGTGACGCACTGAAAAATGATCATGAGAACAAGAATATCTACTGCGAATCTACAAACAGGGTGAATTTTCGATATTTTGCTTCGCGTTAGAGATATCGGAAAAAGTTATTTGGAAGAGTTGTTCCAAATATTCTAACCCCACGTACCAAATTTCATGACAAAATTCGCACTTTTAGTTTTTTCAGTATTTGTAGTCAGGATCCTAAAACATACAATTGGCTATCACGAGATGCAGTTCGGGACAACCATTGTCGAAGGCGCAAAAAAATGTAGCCTAACCTAGCCCCAAAAAGTTCCCGGAAATTCTCGTCCACTACGGCTAGACAATCCACAGTTACAGCGCTGTGCTTAGCGTAAAGAATGAGAGACGCATATCATTATGTTCTGTTCTTTAGGCGTATTTGAAAAGTGCCTGACTATAGGGTAGTGCCATAATAATAGAAGTGAGTAGCACTACTACGAGGAGCGTACAATAATTACAACTTCGAGGAGAAATTAAAAAGTAGCTTTCTTATTTTAGATACTTACGTATTGTGTCAAAATTTATAAATTACAATTTTGAAATAAGTAATTTATATTAATAAATAATTTATTATTGTATTGTAGATTTGAAGAGGTTAGGCGGCGCCTACCTTGCCTACCCCGAAGGACCGCCCCTGGCCTCTGGTCCTTAGTAATTCTTGGAGCCGGTTCGGCAATCCATTAATGATGTCCTGGATATCCGATTGGGGGATATTGTGCCACCCCTCTACCTCAGCAGTCTTGAGCTCTCTGAATGACGGAGGGGCGGTACTCTTGCTCTTACCCGTTTTTTCAGGTTGTCCCAAATGTGGTCAATTGAGTTAAGATCGAGGCTGCATGCCGGCCATTGTAAAAATTGATTCCCGACCTCATTAAGGTAGTCACGGGTGAATATTGCGGTATGATGCCGCGAAAGGCATGACATGGTCTTGTAGATATTTCACTCTGCCCCTATCGAACACAAGATCAGTACAAGCTTCGTAAGAGATACGTCTCCAAATCATTCTTGGCCCCAAATCATGGTGCATGGAGCAAACCTTTCATTTTGACGCATGTAGATGTAGACACGCTGACCCCGATATGGACCCCTTAGAGCTATTCTGGTCTCATCTGAGAATAGTATGTTCTTCCATTCCACCACAGTCGTCATCATATTCTCGTGCAAAACCAACTCCAGCTCTACGGTGTTGTGGCAGCAGTTTTGGGGCGCGATCTGAACGGAAACCCCCTTCAATTTCTTTCTGCCAGTTTTCTTCTAATGGTAGTTCACTCACACTAACATTTCTCACCTCAACAAGACGCATACGAGCTTCAGGAGTGGTGCAAAAGCAATTTCTCAACACGTTGCTGACATTGTGACAATAAAGCGATCATCTCGAACTGCAGTGCGGGCCGGCACGCTGCTGTCCCGATTTTAACCCAATAGACCATTCCAGAGTGACGTCATTTCACAGCGGTTGACGGGCAAACATCTTGTAAACAAAGTACGTTTAGTGCAGAAAACCATTGTTTAATTTAAACATATGAGTAAAATACCTGCGTTTTGTTCAGTTGTAAAGTGTTCCAGTAAAGGTAAAAGAGATAGAGTGAGTTTTTTAGAATACCGATCCTGTGAAGGTGTTATATTATCCAATATTTGACATATTGTAGTTAAAACCACAGAATTTTTATAATAAAACGAGAAAATAGCAAAAATAGCACTGAAAACACAATATTTGCCCCTCAGCGACGCTGTCGAAGTCACGTGACCTGGAATGGCCAATTGAATGCATTTGGGATAACCTAAAAAATGGACAAGAGCAAAAGTACCAGTCCCTATATATTTCGAAGAGCTTAGGCGGCTGCGGTAGAGGAAAGGTACAACGTCCCCTAATCGGATATCCAGGATATCATGAATGCATTACCGAACCGGCTCTAAGAAGTCCTAAGGGTCAAAGGCAGCAACACACAGTATTAATACTCATTTTTTTTTAATTAGACTATGTTTTTCAAAATTATGTTTGAATTTTCTTCGAAGATTTTTAAACGTTTAATTTTTGCTAAGCATACCTTGATAAACAATTTTTTTTCAATAATTTTATTATTTTCTTTTCCTCAAAGGTAATTTTCACCCCTGCTGCTTCAGCTGAAGAATTTGTTTTGCAAATAAATAAAGACAAAACCAAAATGATGACTAACTTGGTGTTAGGAGGATCAATAACACTCGAAGACAATCATAGAAGAAATAAGTCAATATCGATATCTCGGACACAACATCAAAATTTCTGGAGACAATCAGACCCAAGAGATAGATAGAAGAATAATTGGTCTAAGTCTAGAGTCTAGGCTAGGGAGCAGTGTTGGCAATCGGCGGATAATTATCCGATTTGCGTACCTTTTTGAGAGTTGTCGTATCTTCTTCGTACTTTTAAATAAATCGGATATTTGCGGATATTTTTCAGTGTATCTACCATCGACTAAAACTTTTTCATACATATATTCCCAACACCAACAACACATTAATTTTGTTTGGTTGCACCCAAATTTTTATAAATAGCCTATACTGAATGAATACTAGTGACATCCGATACTTTTCATCTTTTGACAAAAGGGACATGTGCCGATTCTTTTGTTTAGAATTTAAATGCACAAGTGCATCCACTTAAGGCATACTAATCCAATTCAAATTTCAAAAACCGTCTGCCGTCCGATGTTATTTATGAGTTTTTAGTTTTTAGTCTTTAAACTTATGAAAGCTAATTCACGCACGATTTAGTTTTATTTTCATTTTATGTAGTGCAGTGCTTAAGTAAACGTTTCCAGATTTCTCGGACATGAGATGTAGTTAAATCTAGTTCTTTTTTGTAAAGTTCTATCAAATCTAATATCTTAAACAAAACCATTTTATCAAAACATGTTATACTTACCTAATTAGGTATATTTATGATTTTTTTGAGGAATGTAATGGTACTATGCAGAATAGTATATTGTGCAACAAGTGCAGAAAGGTACTAATTTCTCACGAGTTTGAAAAGTTGCGGTACGAGCGCAAGCGAGTGCCGCAATTCAAACGAGTGAGAAATTACCCTTCTGCACGTGTTTCACACTATACTTTTTCTACAAGCACAGTTTTTCCTAAAAATAAAAATCACAATTTCCAAACGACGATTAATTATAATAGGTACCTATGTGATAAATTTTAAACTGTATTTAATTAATACCTACTAATCAAATTAAATTCCTTATACCTAAATAAATTGCACAGAAATCAGTTAAAAAATTAATGCACTGCCTTAATTTGTTTAAATTTAAACAATTATTACACATTATTGACATTATATTTATGCAGTCACGGATTTACACAAAACCTACTTCATTCGACGTCTCTTGCACAGGTTGCTAAATCCTTATTGGTTATTTGATAATTATTAAATGTTTAATAAAAATAAAATTGTAAAATAAAACAGTTGTAACATCCATAATTTAGTTTCTATGCTATAGTTAAATATAATAATTGTCTTATAGGTTATATATTTGTCTAAAGTTTAACCACGGATGTAAACAGAATATAACGTTACTCAGAATGCGGTAGTCCACGGATGTAAACAGAATATAACGTTACTCAGAATGAGGTAGTCAACTGTGTAGAAAAGAACTTTGCGGCACAGAAACGTCACTTTGCGGCACAGAAACGTCACTTTTCTGCACACTAATGTCAAATATCTTATACTGTGAGAAAATATCAAGTTTGCTAACATAAAACCGTGCAGAAAAGTGCACTTTGAATAGTGATTGTAGAAAAAAGAACTTTTCGGCACAGAAACGTCACTTTTCTGCACACTACTGTCAGTTATTCTGTGAGAAAATATTAAGTTTGTTAACATAAAATTGTGCAGAAAAATGCATTTGGAATAGTGGTTGTAGAAAAATCTACTTATGTATTTGAAACTAGTAATATCTATATATCTACTAATTAACTCAAAAATCCTTCAAATTTTTTGCCTATAAAAATTATTTAGTCGGGCATTAATGTTGAACGCACCACGGGTATTATGGATAATAACTTTGATACCTTAATAACTACAAGACTGTCAAATACATTTCTATTGGTTTAGTTGTAATAAATCTTTAGTTGTTAAAAGAACGTAGGCGCATTTTTTCGAATCCTGAGAAAACTAATAAATATTTTGGAAAAATTTGAACGCAGAATGAAAGATTACATTATTACCGAGGGCTGAAAGTCCCTTAGAATAAACAAAATGTTTCTTTTGAATGAGATATTTGAAATTAAAAATCACACTTAATATTCTCTTTTCCTTTTACCCCTGTCACATATTAGACTAAAAATTATAGAAGTCTTCAGGGACTTTCGGCCCTCGGTAATAATGTAATATTTCATTCTGCGTTTAAATTTTTAAATAATACTTATTAGCTTTCTCAGGACTCGAAAAAATAATGCATTTTAAAAGCATTAACCAGAAATTTTGCGCCTATGCTATTAATGTAGCTGTACTTAGTTTATTTTGTATTGATTTATTTATTATTTATTTTTCCAGTAGCTAGTTTTAGGTAGTTATTACGTTTTAATAAAATAATATTTAAAAGTGTTTTTTTTTTTACTTAAATAATTATAATAAATTAATATAACGATCCAAATAATGAAATATTTAGATTTATTTATTTATTTAGAATTTAACACTTTTACGATAATACAAAATACGAATAATATAATAATAGTAAGTAAATAGTATTTCCATACATGAATTAGGTAATAATCAGCTAGATACGAGATTTTCATCTATAAACGAAAATTTTTAAACTGTGAACTAGAGAATCCAAATGGAATCAACTGATCATTATCAAATATTTAATTACTGTCAATGTCAACTTTGATTGGGTTGCTGAAAACATAATTGATTACAATTATGAGATGAATTGATTAATTAATCAATTATGTTAATAATTGTTACGTTAATTGATAATTAATAATTAATTAATCAATCAATTATGTTAATTATCATAATGATAATTGATTACAATCAACTGATTGGCGTACGAACAACGGATTTTGTTATTTGATGGTTGTTAAAGGGACTAAAAGAATAACATTGGCAACATTGATTTTAATAACAGAATAATTTTTGACCTAGCGTACCTTTTCGTGACAAATCGGATATTTTTCGAGAGATCATCGGATAATATAGAGAAATGCAATTGGCAACACTGCTAGGGAGCATATGGCAGATTAAAAGACATATTCAGCAGTGAAATTATTCCTGTAGTTGGCTGTATACCATGTAATACAAAAAACTGTAAATTCCTTTATAAAAGGTATATTTAAAATCCCTCAAAAGGGCTACATCACAATCACATAACTAGTTTTCGACTGGTTTACCAAAAGTTTTGCCTTAAAAGGAAAATATACAATCAATGTGTTCTTCTAGTCATTACGTACGGAGCTGAAACACTAGCATTAACCAGAGCAAGGGTGTCAAAGCTTAGAATAGCACAGCAGAAAATGGAAAGATCTATACTAATAGGAATAAGACTTGCGGATTGAGTGAGAAATTTAGAAATAAGGCAAAGAAAGGGTGTGCAAGATATCATAGAAATAATTACCAGATTAAAATGGAGTTTCGCCGGACATATAGCGAGACTGCAGGATGACAGGTGGACAAAAAGACTGTTAGAATGGAGACCTTGCATGGTCAAGAGAAGCAGAGGCAGACCACTAACACGCTGGACAGACGACATGAAAAGAATATATGGTAGATGGATGCAATTAACACAAGATCGAACTTCCTGGCGACGTGCTGAGGAGGCTTATGCCCTGCAGTGGACAAGAGAAGAAGCTGGATGATGATGATGATGATGATGGTGATGATGATGATGAATTTTCACCGTATCTTTCATAAAATGTGCTCCAAAATTGACAATTTTCTGCAAATTGAAAGAAATATAAGTAAGGTGACCAACTGTACTAATTTACTGAGTTTTGTACTCTATTTTCGCAAACCGTACTCTTCAAATCCTGTACTCTAAAAGTACTCATTTGTAATATTTTATACTCATTTTGAACGGATAGAATGGATAGTGAACTTTAGAGCATTAAATTGTTTCAAATGGACCCTTCTAAACAGCAATATTGAATAGAAAGAAGTTTCTTCAGTAGTCGAATTTGTAATGAAGGAAGTAAAAGATATTGATATTGTTATTAATGACAATTCTCTCTTTGAAGAAATTCGAAGAGTAAATTTATATTTAAATGAAGGAAAATTGAAGAAATGGAACAATGAGAAAATAGAACTTGACAAAAGATGGGTAGAAATCTTTCAGCATTTTAGAGTAGAACATATGACACATAAAAATTTAAAAGTTTTAATAGAAATTTCCTTATGTTGTCGAGGCACTAATTAATGCTGCTGTTAAGTAATGCTGCTAAGTAATGCTGAAATATATTTTCACTAGGGAATGATTATAATTGGAGCAGTGAGAAGTCGCAACTTTCTGTAAAAACATTATCTGCCGTCTTAACAGTCAAATTTAATATGCAAAATGAAAGTTGTTCGGATGTGGCTACATTATTATAGGTACATCTTCATGTAGCAAAAAAAATACACTACGAAGAAAAATATGTTTTTAAAAGAAAATAAAGTTTTTATCATTTTTTCATCCTTTTTTTTTTTTGTTTCGAGTATGAAATACTTGCAAAGTGTACTCTTTTTGAACAAAAAATAGTTGATCACCTTTGTATAAGGTGGACGGTTAATTGTACCGGTGAGTGTACTGTGTATGTACTTGCAAAAGCAGTTTCATGAAAAAGCGATCCAAAATTTTAAAGAAATCAAACAATATGCATAGGGTTTGTTTATTGTATAAATATACAATTACTGAATTAGGTACATTTTTGACCGACAATGTAGTATTTATTTGATTGAATACCGGTAACCAAAACACATGTAATTAAAAGTATGTCATATGATAATAAATAGCTGTTAATACCCACAACAAGGTTTGAAAAAGTATGCCACCGATTTGCTGAATCAGCCGACGTCACAATCACGGGAACCGCATTATAAGCACAAATATGCTTAGTACACCTGCATCATGACGTGCCTCTTCCACTGGCCAATTAAATTGTTTTTAATAAACATGCCTTCAGTCTGTAGCAGATAAAAATAAGGTGAGACAATTTAGGCAACAAGCTGGATCGTTTCGCGTTCCATAGTCATTCTCAGGTGTATGTAAAATTCATCCGCACATTAGTCCATTCATTAACGGTAAAATATTGCAAAACCTTTAAATTTTAAAGAACCGCTTGGATTGACATGAAATTTGGCATACACACAGCTAACAAGTCAAAGAAAAAAAGTGATATTGTGCCGATATGTGCTTTTGCCCTGGGGGTGGTTTTCACCCCCTCTTGGGGATTAAAAAATATTCGTCCAAACAAAGTCAGGAAATGGGTAAATTGGCTAATTTAAAGTAACTTTTGTTCTATAGAGTTTTTTCACTAAGTCAATACTTTTCGAGTTATTTGGCAGTGAATATGTTCATTTTTTTAACAAAATAACCACGCTTTTAGACGGTTTTTCACAAATAACTCAAATTGTAAGTATTTTGTCGAAAAAGCATTCTTAGCAAAAATATAGCCTACAACAAATTTAAAAAAATAGTGAATATATCACGTTTTTTTATTTAGTAGAAGCAGAGTTATAGCTAATGAAATATAGGTTCATATTCGTCAAATTCCAAGTGGAATACTTTAACGTGAAATAACCAAAAATGAAGCACATTTCGGGGAAAACTCATTTAAACTTATTTAAAGTGTTTAAAAAAAGCTTAATTTTTGTTTTATAAAAAAAATTTCGATCATCAAAATTAAACAAGTTACGCTCAAAATAAAGTTAGTCCCTTTTGGTTTTGGTAAAAAAATCGAGAAAATCACCCCCTAATTAGTATCTTAAATGAACTTAATCGTAACGACTTCACAAGTTTCTTGACTCGTGTATATATTGTTTATATGATCTGTAAGTTTCATCGGTTCAAAGTCCTTATTATTGAAACGGCTGTAGTTAAAAGGGGTTGAATGAGTCACTGATCACGAATGTATGCAAATTTAGAAACACCAAATCTTAATCAATTTTTGTCTAACAGAAAAAAAAATACATGATATTCAGAAAAGCAAATCTGACTTTTTTTGTATTTCGAGACTTTTGGTATCTCTAATAATTTTTAAGTTATTTTGAAAAAAGCATATTTTTCAAAATTTAAATTTTTAAAAATTTTACTTTGAAACCAAATTTTTTCAAAAATAAACACTTTGAACCGATGAAACTTACAGATCATATAAACACAATATAAATAAAATAATTTATGGAGCGGCAACGATTAATTTCATTTAAGTTGCTAATTAGGGGGTGGTCTTCCCGATTTTTTTTTTGCAAAAACAAAAGGGACCAACTTTATTTTGAGCGTAACTTGCTTAAATTTAATGCTAGAAACTTTTCGTAAAAACAGAAATAAAGCTTTTTTTAAACACTTTAAAAAAGTTAAAATGGGTTTTCCCCAAAAAGTGCTTAATTTTTTGGATATTTCACGTCGAAATATTCTATTTGAAATTTGGTGAATATGAATCTATATTTCATTGGCTATAACTCTGGTTCTACGAGATCCAGAGACCTAACGCGTACACCATTTTTTTACTTTTTTATAGGCTATATTTTTGCTAAGAACGGTTTTTTCGACAAAATACTTACTTTTTGAGTTATTTGCGAAAAACCGTCTAAAAATGTGGTTATTTTGTTGAAAAATGAACATATTCACTCGCAAATAACTCGAAAAGTGTTGACTTGGCGAAAAAGCTCTATAGAACAAAAGTTACTTAAAATTAGTCAGTTTACCCAGTTCCGGAGTTGTTTTGGACATATATTTTTTCACCCCCAAGAGGGGGTGAAAGTCACCCCCAGGGCAAAAGCACACGTCGGCACAATATCACTTTTTTTCTTTGACATGTAAGCTATGCGTATGCCAAATTTCATGTCAATCCAAGCGGTTCTTTAAAATTTAGAGCAAAAACCGTGAAAGAATGGACTACATATTTTAGGGCTATTATTAGATTATTATAATTACATAAAATATTGTATAATAATAGTCATACAGCCATAATTATAGGTATAACTTGTTTACCCATTTTACGGCATTAAAATGTGAAATCTTTGAATTATCCATGTCTGTCTATCCGTCCGTAAACAAAACTCATCCGTCAGTAGAACATATAATGACAAATAAATGATGTGTCGAATGAATACGTATAACCCAAAGATGGTTAAAGGTGAGAAATTTGACCTCGAACTTCCGGTTCCAGAGTTGCAACCGGTAGTACTGTTTTAAAGTCGCCTAATAGTACAAGCGATATATTATTCGCTGTGCCTTAGCAAGACGAGCATAAATATATACTTCCGGTTTTATATCACTTCCGGTTTATTTATTTAGCGTATGGCTTAAGTACATCACAGAATATATTTCGATTTATGCATTATAAAATGCATCACAAACAGATGTCCAGTTTTTTTATATATTCGATTGACCCTTCGGTTGCCATTACAAAGTCTATAGGGTCACCTGCGTGGGCAGTCCTGGACAATGTGTCTGATCGTCTGTCTTGCAGCGCCGCAGTCACAAGAAGGCGAGGGAAGTTTACCCCATCTGTAGAGGGAGTCGGCGCATATTCCACAGTTTGTTCGAATTCTATTAAGGGCTGCCCAAATCTTACGGGGACGTTCAAATTCGCCAGGTTTTTCTATGATGTCCGGTAGACTACGGTAATGCGGATCTGTCTTACTTTCCCAATCTTCTCTCCATCGGGTATTTAAGTCAAAGTTGGATTGCCGCAGCGCTTGAGCAGATTGTAGAGGGGGTAACCTGGATCGGAGACGGTTTCCAAGAATATCGGGGATGTCGTTGTGGACTAGAAGCTGGCGACTGTCCATTATTTTGTTGTATTCTTTAACCAATGCATGTTCGCGGCGTAGGTTGGGTGGTTCTATATTACTAAGGGTGGGTAGCCACATTGTAGGGGTGGGCTTAATTGTGCCTGTTATCATACGCATAGCACGGTTTAGTTGAGTGTCGACCAGGTGTGTATGCCTGCTATTTAGCCACACTGGTGCACAGTATTCTGCCACCGGATATATCAGGCCAAGAGCAGAGGATCTTAAAGTTGATGCTGTGGACCCCCATGTAGTGCCGCAGAGTTTCTGTTTTATATTGTTGCGTGTTTTCAATTTTGCTTCTGTTTTCGTCAGGTGTTCTCTGAATGTGAGCGTTCTATCTAGAGCAGTGGTTCCCAACCTTTTTCGGCCTACCGCCCATTTTTCCAAAAACAAAATACTTAACGCCCCCTTAAAAAACTCTTCCATTCTTAAAATTAGTAACGCACTTTCATTCACAATTGTTTTACCTTTTTTGGGTCAAAGGCTACCTTAAATATGATTCGACGGCCCCTTAACTAATCCAAGCAACAAAAAATTTAAAAAAAAAATGTTTTATTAAAAAATACAGTATTCATGTATTGATCAAACTTTAACTTAAATACATATCATAAAAAACAATATAATAATAATATAACATTTTTAATGAGAAGGCTGAGCTTGATGTAATGATAGTAATCTGTCAATATTTGGTTCCATACTTGTCATCAGCAATCTTAAATCACCGCGCTCCACTATGGGCAGTCTATTTCTCTTCTTTGTTAATAAATTGCTGACTATGCTAAATCCTCTTTTGGCTAAATACGATGAAGGAAAGGCAATGAAAAACTTCTTTGATGCAGCCCATAAAGCTGAATATAATACTGAAATTTGACATTGCAGCCAAAATTCTTGATATCCATTTTTAAATTTCACTTTTAACTCTTCATTTGTTGACAATTCTATCAATTCCTCCTGTAGTGATAATTCTGCTGTTTCTAAACTTGAAAACGGTTCTAGCACCCAATCTGGAATACTCAGACCAAGGATATCCTGAAATCTATTCCTAAAATCTTCTTGAAGTGCTTCCATGTGCTGGCAATATACCAGAATGTCTTCATCATTTGTCTCCACAGAGGAAAGATTTTGAAACTGATGAAATTGTCTCCGACCCAAATTTTGCCTATACAAATTAAGTTTTGACACGAACGAGGAAATAGTTCCTTTTGCTTTGATCAAATTCAAATTATCACCTTGTAGCTGTAGGTTTGTTTAATTAAATTTATCGTATAAATCAGTTAAATAAGCAATATCGCTCTTAAATTTTAATAAATAGTCTCTCAAAGAATCATCTTTGCTTTCAAAAAACTCTAAAACTGAGTCAAAGAGATCATAAAATCTTGTTAGACAGGTACCCTTCGAAAGCCATCGAACTTCTGTGTGCAACAATAAACGATTAAAATTCTCGTCGTTTTCATCACACAGTTTTCTAAACAATCTATCATTGAGAGCACTGCTTCTGATCTTGTTAACTGCAGTAATTACATATTGTAGTGAACAATGAAGGCGATCACTAAGATTTTTTGCAACTAAATGCTGTCTGTGAATTACACAATAGACGGCGAGTATATTTGGTACCGCTTTTTTCAAATATGCTATCAGTCCGCGGTGTCGTCCAACCATTGCCGGAGCACCATCTGTAGCAACAGTTATGACATTTTCCAGAGGTATACCTTTATCTGTAAAATAGTGTTCCAGAACATCAAATATCGATTTGCATTTAGTATCTGTTTCCAGTGTTCTTACAAATAACAGTTCTTGACAGATTTTTTCACTTTTTATGAAGCGAACGTACGCAAGAAGTAAAGACTTATTGTTTGGCAGAGTTGATTCATCAAGCTGTAAAGAAAACTCAGTAGTCTTTAAATAATCAGTTAGAGAACGCTCCACATCCTCAGACATTTCGTCAATTCGTCTCTGTACCGTATTATTGCTTAATGGAATTTTTTTAATAATATCAGATGCCGGCTGGTGCAGTAGAGTCCGCAAAACTTCACTTACAGCTGGCAGTATTAATTCTTCGCCAATAGCATTGTCCAATAGTATGAGATTTTCCTGATTTAGCTATAAGTAAGGAAATGTTATAAGAAGCCCGTAGCCCATCATCGTCTTGCTTTGATGCTGCTGAAAAGATACTAGCTAAAGTTGGACGTTTGAAATGTTGTTTTTTGAGCATTTCAAAATATGATAAATTTCTGTCTTTTCTGTCGGGATGTATTTTGGTCAAATGTTCTTGTAATCGTGAAGGTTTCATGGCTTCATTTGAGAAAACTCTCTGGCAAATTAAACACATTGGTAATGCCTTATTAGAAGGCGACTGAATAAAACCATACTTCAAATATTCGACATTGTATTGTCTGCACTTTTTCTTTGGATCGGACATACTGTAGGTATATCTGTAAAAATAAATATGCTGTAGCCACCGCTTTGATAATTTTAAATAATAAACTTTTAAATATTTTTTTAGTTAGCAAAATCAATATTTCATAGTGGCGGAATATCCAAGCAAGTAGTCGAGAAATTTAAAACATGCCACAAGTAAATAAATATACACTGAGAGAAGAATTTGAGGAAAAATTACAAAACAACTTATTAAAAATTAGCATACTGTACACATATTATAAAAATAACTTTATATTCAGTAAATAGTTTATTTTTGGCAGTCTATGATCAGATTACTATTCAGTATAGTAAATTTTATTAAGTTTCTTTGTACTTTTTCCCCAATTCTTCTCTCAGTGTAGGTAGGTCCTAATTAACTTTTTACTTTGATCCAGTTTGTGCAAGTTGGTACTTTTTGAATATTTTACAATAACTATACATATAAGGAAACAAATTTAGATTTATTACATTTTTACAAATACCTCGTAAATTACGATAGGGAAAAATAATAAAGAATTATAGTAAGTGATATAAATTCCACGTAGATACTTACCTTTGTGACAAATATGTATTACAATAAAATATATTTCTAATAAATGCACTGCAACTTTCTGCAAATAACACACAGAAAATTTACCACCCTGCTTTAGCGAAACAATCTCGAATGATTAAGTTATGCCTGACCATGCCGCTGCGCGAAGGAGGAGCCAAAATTCACTTAAAGCAGAAAGGTTCTACTGGAAGTGGAATTATACTAACCAAACTGAAACGTTCGACTGCAACGTCGAAATTGTTGCAGTGTTGGACTGAGTGATAAATAAAAAATTGCACGGTGCATAACCAAAATGCATTTTGTGCATTTCGTTTATATTTTCGGATTCACCTTCTCTATTTCTGTGTGAGAAGCGAAAAGCAAAGTTGTTAGAAGCAAAGAAGCAATGAGTTACTTTAGGGGGGCGGCAGCTGTTCCTCAACGCCCCCCAAATTTTCCTTGGACCTAAAAAGCCCCCTTATCTCTCTTCAACGCCCACCGGTGGGCGGTACCGCCCCCGTTGGGGACCACTGATCTAGAGTAACCCCAAGGTATTTCGGGTATTTATTGTGTTTCAACAGCTTGTTATTAAAATACACTCGCAATTCTCTGTTTGCCAGCTTGTTGTTGAGATGAAAAGCTGATACTTCAGTTTTTGTAGTACCTTGTAGGTACTTGGTTGTAGTCTCCATTTCTTAAGGTATTCGCTGAGGATGGATAGGTCATTCGTGAGAGTAATTTCTGTAGTTTCTAAAGATCGGTGGCTTGTTGCAAGGGTCCAGTCGTCAGCATATCCAAACTTCCGAGATTCGGTTTCAGGCATGTCAGCAATATAGAGGCTGAAAAGTAAAGGGGCAAGGACAGAACCCTTCCGGTTAAAAAGTTGTAACAGGAAAGGTCACAGTATACCTAGTGACAGAAATAATACATGTGATATATTAATCGATGCGGATTGAAAAGTCGAGCTCGAATCTTTAGTTACGGTTTTGATGTCAGTTCCGGTTAAAAAGTTATGAAGTTTAACAAAAATGATTACAAATTAATGAAATCGTTTATCAATCGACGCAAATTACGAAAACTTCAAATATCGACTTCCGGCTCTACTTTCTGTCACGTTGGGTGAAAACTTAGGACTTACCAAGTCCAATTGCTTGTTTTTAACTGTTTTATTCCTTTTTCGTTATTTTTTAATGTATATTTAATGTATATGGTGTATTCCACGAATATACGACTTGTTGCTTGTTTTTAACTGTTTTATTCCTTTTTCGTTATTTTTTAATGTATATTTAATGTATATGGTGTATTCCACGAATATACGACTGTTTTGGATTATTGAAACAACGAATATTTTAGTGTACAACTTAAGAAAAACAAAAGTATTTTGCTCTAATAATTACTCCAATAAACAACAATATAATTTGCAATTTACTTTCGTTCTTCATATTTTGCACAATAAAATATTCATTGTCGCGATAATCCAAGAGGGTCGTATATTCGTGGAATGGGGCATAACTCTACTAAGGCGGGTTTTCATTAGTAGAGTAAGTGGCAGAGTCACTAGCATACTTTCTAGCCGAGCTAACTCGATTATACTTAGTTTGTCAGTGTAGCCGTTTTCACGTAAATACTACAATTGAGCATTTTGAGTATTGGAATTGAACCGTGGTCGCTATAGGTTCCTCCTTTAAAAAGGCTTTTCGAACCACTGTGCTACATGCTGCTGATAATTTGCTTGCAGAAGTAGCTATAGCTATTGACGAGGACGACAATAGAATCAAGAAAAATGGTGTAGAGATTGGTTACACAAAGGAAATAGTCATCGAGCTTCTGCGGTTCTGTTGAACTTGGTGGAGAAGGTGTAGAAGAGTACAGATTTTGTTTCTGTTTTTTAGCTGTTCCTGGTTATATGTAAATCGCAGATTGTTTATTTTTTGTTTCAATTCTGCAACACCAAATTGTTCTTTACCCACTTCTGTTACTATAGTTCGTATGCAGTGGTGCTTTGCTTTTATTTCTATAATCAATGCATGTTATATTCCACAGACAATGATATTCACCGTACAATTCAGCTAATTTCAGAGTTTCTGCGTCCGACCACTTCTTTTTTGCACAGAAAATATTTACGTCACAGAATTTTGTTTATGCTCGACTATATAAGCACAAGACTGTTTTCTATAGGTTTGTTCCAACTCGATACAAAACCGATCTTGAACGATTACAAGTATGCGCAGATTCAAAAACGGTTTTGTATCTAGTTGGAGCAAACCTATTCGTTTAGTAGAGTAGATGAGAAAGCAGTCGTGGGAGAAGGCAAGTGACACGGTAGAGTAACTATACCACCGTTCTATCAAACTCTACTCTACCGTAATTAAGTATAGTACCTTTAAGACTTGGTTACACGGGTAGAGTAATGATGCAAGTACTTGATAGAGTAGAGTAACTCTACCCGTAAAAACGCTCAGCACAGTAGAGTAGCAAGTAGACTGTATAGTAGGTGGTAAAGTAGAGTGACTAGCAAACTAGCAACATGTGGCAAAGTAACTCTACTCTATTACCACCACCACCGCCAAAATGTGCACTCGCCTGCGCTCTCTACCCATGGAACGTGCTCAATTTTTGTAGAGTAGAGTAGGTAGGAGAGCAGTAGGAGAGTACATAGGGGCGCTATCATTCTGAAACTGAAGTTCAGCGAAGATGAAACTTTAAAACTTGTAGAGCTGCATGGCGAATACCAGTGTTTATAGAATTTAGGTAGTGTACTCTACAGAAATAAAAGTATGTGGCAAGCTGCGGAGGATGAAATCGTCGAAAGAATGGGAAAGGGGGACTATGGAGTAAACGAGCTCAAGCAAAAAATTAAGAATTTAAGGCGCACTTATAATCAAGAGTGTTTAAAAATACAAAAATCAAAAAAATCTGGTTCATGTTCAGCCGATGTATACGTTCCGAACGTGAAATGGTTCACTCCTATGAAGCTATTCCCTGTTCCCTGTAGCTAAAAAATTTAATGTAATCTCAAGCTTCACTCTTGGTTTTATTGCATCCCTCATAAACGTGTCTTGTCGTTAGATTTTGACATGCACCATATTCAGAAGTTCTTCGAATTTCGCTGGGGTCATCCTTAGACACATCTTATATTCCAAATCATCCTCTAAGGCTAGTTCTCTTAGCAGAAGAGCTGAGGTTCCGTGTGTATTCCTTCTTTTTAGCCACTCTCTCATCCACTCCTTTCTTTGTTTGTTTACCTCATCATTAGCTCCAGCGACTTCAGTTACAAATGCATTTGCAACTGTAGCTAAACAATTTTGAATCAATTTTCTTTTTCTGGAATTAATTTTGCACTAAACACTCACTCCACACTATACTAGAATCAGTACTATACTTGTACTCTACTCGTGTGAACGGTATCAAGCCATTTTTGGTAGAGTAGCGGGTAGAGTCTATTCTCCTCGCTACTCTACTCTCCTCAAAATTCTACCCGTGTAAACAAGCCTTTAAAAATATTTTAGGAAACCTTAATCTAAAGCTTATTACAAAGTCATTTGTATTTGAGTGGGGTGGTTAAGTTTTCGGTCCAGGTAGAAATTAATAAATTTTAATATATTTTACTTTGAATCATTATACCTCATATTCAGTATGTTCACTACTCGAAATTTAACGATACTACTCAAATACAATTGACTTGGTAATAGGATTAAGATACGGTTTTCTAAAATAGGTATCTTGAAAGGTAGGTAGTATACTCTACTTTACCATTTATGTTTATGTACATTAGAATAGTTGACAGGATAGTTAGTACTCGCCCATTCTACTCTACGACTTACTCTACTAATGAAAACCCACCTTAAGGGAGGATCAAAAAATCATAGACCTCTAGTCTATCGTAGGCTCAACTCTATTCGGATGTAGTTCACTGAAAGTGTGGGATGGAATTAATTTTAATGAACCTAAAGTAAAGGTTAGCGATTACATAGCAGCTCCGTGTGTTCTGAGCTGCTCATATTAATACCGTTTTAATACTTTAAACTTTAAAGGTATTGTCCAGTTCTGAATGTTAGGCAACCAGAACTACCTCTTTCTACCTATCGCACGCCTTTTCTACAACTTTCCCATTCCCATTTATAGTATCAGTTGTTGGATGGAATATTTGTAAATACGAAATAATAAATCAAGCATTAATACAATGTCACATCATCTTTTAATGTCACAATATTGCAATTAGTACGCTTTGGTTTGCTGGTCATAAATTTTAACCCCTCTCTAAAATAATGAGTTAATGAGTCAACCTAATTCTAAACCTGATTGTTATAGTCCTTGGTTCCACTATTAAAAACAAGCTGAAATTGCGAGCATTATCATAACGAAAACTTTGTTTATATACCTATTTAAATTCATAATATAGAAAATTGCTATTAAGAAAAACTGTTTAGAATTAAAAATTATGTTTTAATGTGCAAGTACATCATTCTAATTTAAATGTTGTGAACTATAAAGATACTTTACTCGAAATTCATATTTTTTTACATACCTCGTATAAAATTAATAAAATTTGATTCATGATGGTTGCATCATAAATCTTAGACAAAGAAGAGATTTTTATGAAGAATAACTTTTCTTCGTCAAATTAAAAATACAAGAGTTATAAATGAAAATGATGTTGGTATCCATAATTTGAGAAAATTCGTCAAATATTTTTTTATTAGAAGGATGTAATTTCATATATCAGAACATACTTTTTTATTCCAAACTACATTTTAAATAACAATTTTCCAATATTGTAAAATAAATAATACATACATGATAAAGATACTTTTTACTGATGAACTTTACTTGGATCTACAGACCTAGCGAGTCTCGTAAATTACACGGCTTTGCGCCACGCTTCACGCAACCGTATTTGCGTACTTGTGTTTTGAGTTGTGTGCGCTGGTTGCTGGTCAAGTGGAGAATTTACCAAATTTAAATATAATCGTTTGTACTGATTCATTATTAATATAGTATAATATGTATATTATATAAATAAATTTCAAAATATACTCAAATTGTATTTTTATACATTTATTACACATAATATTATAATAATTAAATTCACTATAAAATGTCATTTATATTTTATTAATAGCTAAATAATTTAAAATTTAGTTTGACATTAACGAAGTGTCAAACTCAAATATAAATAATAACATTTGCTTTGCTTAACAAATTCGGATTAAAAAAGTAGCCTACTTCCTAATCAAAGATTTCAGCTGACGTTTAGTGCCTGATAGGAGATAACCGGATTGTGACGTCACATTTTAGATTTTGAGGTCGATTATCTCGAAGACGGTTTGAGATATCGAAATGCCGTTTTCAGATTTGGATTCAGAAGACAAAACTACATAAGAATCCATCGATACATCTGCTCTAAGTATTGCAGGAGCGGCGACGCAATAACACACAGACTTTTGCAAATTTATAAACGAAAAGTTTTCGTTGAAAATATTACCTCCCTCATGAGACGTTTTTAATTCAGTTATTCATTACCGAACTAATGGTAAGCCAAAATTCAAAGTCAACTAGTTTCAAAACCGCTGAAGGTCTGAGGCAAGGTGGTGTGATGAGCCCTTTACTATTCATTATCTTTATGGATAATATCCTGAAATAGTGTAACCATAAAATAAAAAGAAAGTTGTATGTAGGATTTAAAAATTTTCAGAGAATAGAAATCACGGAATGTGCATTGCAGACGATATTGTCATTACAGCAGAAAATGAAAGAGATTTACAAGAAAACCTTACAATATGGAACGCCGTACTAGCAGAAAATGGGAAGATAAATAAAAATAAAACCAAAGTAATGGCAGTATCACATGAACAACAAAATCTAAAAATTAAATTACAAGATGAAGAACTGGAGCAAGTGTCGCAGTATCGCTATTAGGGAGTAATTATACAAGAATCAGGCAAACATAATGTTGAAATAAATGAGAGAATAGAGAAGACGGCTCGGACATAACATACATTAAATAAAGGATTTATAAGCAAAAGGGAAGTATCAAAAGCCACAAAGATGAATATATATAAAGTTATATTCAGACCAATTCTAACTTATGGGTCTGAATCAAGGGTTTTTAATGAGAGAGAAAAAAGCAGAATACAAGCGATGGATATGAAATATTTACGTAAGGTCAAGGGGATAACTAGGAGAGATAGAATACGAAATGTAGATTTCAAAGCAGAATTAGAAATTCCGTCTATGTTGGAGTTTGTAGAAAATAAACAATTAAGTTGGTGGGGACATTTTCAGATAATGAATGACAACCGACCAGTCAAGCAAGTGTGGGAAGCAAGAATTCAACACAAACGTGGAAGAGGCAGACCACGAAAAACATGGGATGACGTGATTGGAGACACACTTAAGAAGAGAGGAAAAACGTGGACGGAACGCCCCCTTCCGAAAATTTTACGAAATAAAAAAGTTGTCAGACTCGACACGAATAACTGAATAAAAAAGTCTCGTGAGTGAGGTAATATTTTTTAATGGTGGGCCCAAGGACTATCATATCAGTTTTTTTATTATTTCTTAGCAATATACTACGTATGAGAACTATAATAAAATTATCTGTTTCTTCTGTGCCTCTTTCTAATCTGGAATACACATATAGCATAATCCAGTACAAAATAAAATATTCTTTATTCTTTGTCTTTTTTTGCTAATACGTAATTATTCTTGATTCAAATAAAAAATCAGCTCCTTAACTACAGACTTTGTTTTTTATAATTATTTTAAGACCTTGAATGAACTTTGTCTTTTAATATAAAAGATTATATAAATAGGCATAAAAAGTTAATAAAACGTAATTAATTTAAACAAAAGGTAGTTGCCATTATGAAATACGTAACCTAACCTTTGACTAGGCATAAAATAATTTGCATTAAGATAAAATTGATAAGAATTACAATAGCTTTAGAATTAATTTGCAAATACAGATCAAACAATAAAATTTCGCAACTGTCTACGCCCACAGTCAGTTCCACCGAATTATATTTTTAGCTTGAAATTGTGAAATATTATTGTTAAAATATTTCAAAATTTATAAATATAAAGATAAATATATTACATTATATGTAAATGTTACCGGCCAAACCCGAATTCAGGACAAACTATGTAGTTTGGCCTAGGCCAAACTAGTTTGTTCTAAGCGCGTTAGGATAAACTAGTATGGCCTAGGCCAAACTAGTTTGTCCTATCGCGCGTAGGTCAAACTAGTTCGTCCTAGTCCAAACTAGTTTATCCTTAAGTGAATGTTTTTATATCAGGATAAACTAGTTTAGCGTAGTCTAAACCAATTTAATCTAGTCGAAAGTAATTGATTATAGTCCAGAAAGCCACTGCGCATCCGCTAGGAAAAATATTCTAATTCGGATTTTTTGCACAATCTTACTCAAAAAGGACCCCTTTTAACAAATTTGCATGTTGCCAGGACCAAAAGTTGGTCAAAAATTTTTTAAACGTTTTTTTTTTGTTTTTTTCCTAAAATTATTGTTTTTGTATGGAACAAAAATTTTTTAGGTTTATTGGATCATTCCAAACAGAAAAGGTCTTTAATGACTTTTCTCTAAAGTTGATAGTTTTTGACATATAAGCGATTAAAAATTGAAAAATTGCGAAATCGGCCATTTTTAACCCTCAAAAACTATGTGAAAAACTGAAAATTTGAATGTTGCCAAGGTAGATAGATATTCTTTAAACATCGATTGATGAAATCCCGAAGAGTTTTTTGCAATACAGTATTCAAAACTCCTCTGATTTTTAATTGCTAATCAAGCGTGCGCGACACTATTTTCCACCGTTGCATGTGTATGCAGTATGGTGCAAATGAAAGGAATAAATTCGTTATTTCGTAAACCGGCGACTTTAAGGAAAAATCCCGAAACAGGTCGATTTTTATTTTTAAGTTATGATATTGTGACATATGTGGTATACTAGTGACGTCATCCATCTGGGCGTGATGACGTAATCGATGATTTTTTTAAATGAGAATAGGGGTCGTGTGCTAGCTCATTTGAAAGGTTCTTCAATTCTCTATTCAGTAATATAAACATTTACATAATTATTTATACAGGGTGTCCAATAATTTAATTTTTTTGTCAATTTTCCAAATGATTTAATTTAATAAAAATTTTTTGGACACCCTGTATAAACAATTATGTTTATGTTTATATTACTGAATAGAGAATTGAAGAACCTTTCAAATGAGCCAGCACACGACCCGTATTCTCATTTAAAAAAATCATCGATTACGTCATCACGGCCAGATGAATGACGTCACTAGTATACTATATATGCCACAATATCATAACTTAAAAATAAAAACCGACTTGTTTTGGGATTTTTCCTTAAAGTTGCCGGTTTACGAAATAACGAATTTATTCCTTTCATTTGCACCATACTGTCGGTGGAAAATAGTGTCGCGCACGCTTGATTAGCAATTAAAAAACAAAGGAGTTTTGAATATTGTATTGCAAAAAACTCTTCGGGATTTTATCAATCGATGTTTAAAGAATATCTACCTACCTTGGCAACATTCAAATTTTCAGTTTTTCACATAGTTTTTGAGGGTTAAAAATGGCCGATTTCGCAATTTTTCAATTTTTAATCGCTTATATGTCAAAAACTATCAACTTTAGAGAAAAGTCACTAAAGACCTTTTCTGTTTGGAATGATCCAATAAACCTAAAAAAAATTTGTTCCATGCAAAAAAAATAATTTTAGGAAAAAAACAAAAAAAAAAACGTTTAAAAAATTTTTGACCAACTTTTGGTCGTGGCAACATGCAAATTTGTTAAAAGGGGTCCTTTTTGAGTAAGATTGTGCAAAAAATCCGAATTAGAATATTTTTCCTAGCGGATGCGCAGTGGCTTTCTGGACTATTACAGATTGGTTGCTGATTTAAACGTAAGTTTAGAAGACACTATTAAGAGTTGTATGACTTTTAAGTATTTAGGGTAAATGATAAACAGAGATAGCACTTGTATGAAAGACATAGAAATGAAAATAGTACGGGGAAAACAAGCCACGAAAGCATTCCAAGGAGTGATATGGAAGAACACTCCAACTAAAGAAAACAAAAAAGGATTTTTCAGGGCATAGTGCTGAATATAACCCTACAAGAGCGGAAGAATGGCCAGTGACAACAATACGAAATAAAATACGAACAGTTGAATTTGAGTTTATGAGAAGGTGTCTACAAATCACCAGGTAGGATAGAATAAGAACAGAGGAAATATGAAACAGTATATAATAGGCTATTGATTATATTCAAAATAAGATAGCTAAAAGGAACTACAACGTTAACGGGGTTTTATTATTTCATATGGTCAATGGACATCTATATATGAAAAACCCGCGGAGTGCTACCATTTAAAGGGGTGCGTTTTTGAGAAATGGGTGAATTAGTCCCTGGGCACAGGTTAAATTAGGGTGAGTTCTATGCACTTTTGGTACAAACATATCTACATAAAAATTGTTGCTGGTGAAATTTCCTATCTAAATATTACTTTTAAAGTTAATGATACTTTTTTTTTACAAAAATATACTCAAAAGAAAAAGCACAAAGAAACCCAAAAGAAAGAAATTTTGTTTTTCGTCCCATAACTTTTGTCCACGAGGATATAGGTATAGACATTGCTTTAGAGAAAAAAAGTCTACATATTTCTTCTTTAAATGTTGTTCAGTAGAGGTAATTAGGATTTATAGTTTTCGAAATATAATTTTTCAAAGTTCGCCACTCACAGCAATTTTGGGCAATTTTCCTTGTTATTTCGCAAATATTGTTCTGTAACTTTTTTCTACGTAACTTTAGGTATATGCAACGGTACACGTAATAGGAATATAAATCAATTACCTTCAAAATGGTCTACTGCAGAGGTTCCCAAACTATTTTTTCCCGTAGACCACTTTAAAAATTTACTGGTTTCGGTGGACCCCCTGCTGCTACATTTTTACCATAATCCCAAAACTCGTCCCAAATGTGAAGATCTGACGATGGAAATTGGCGTCGCGGGTGCGTTCCAACCCTAAATTCATCATCACCCAGCTCTTTGCGTCCACTGCTGAACATAGGCCTCCCTCATTTTTGTCCATTGTGCTCTATTTTGAGCACTTTGCATCCAATTTCTTGACATTTCTTGAGATCGTCAGTCCAACGAATAGGTGGTCTTCCTCTACTTCTTTTGTCTAATCTCAGCCTCCACTCAAGTTATCTCTTCGTCCACCTCTCATCACTGATTCGGGAGACGTGGCCGGCCGAGTTCCATTTCAGGGTGGCAATTCGGGAAATTACATCGGTAACTACTAATGTTCGTCGTCTTCGAAAATAGTGCTAAATTCGGAGTGGTAAAAATAAAGAAAAAATAGTAGGTATATTTTCCAACGATCTATTTATTAAAATGATAATGGTAACAGACTTAAGTGGAAACAGTAGCGAACAACAGGTAGCGAAAACGCGTTCTAAGATTGCGGCTGTAATTTTGAATATATTTTCGAGATATTTGGCACACGTATTCGTAATATAATAAAGAATGGCGGTACAGAGCCCAATTTGAAAAATATATTAAAATGTGGAAATTACTCTGTAATTAAATACAATATTAAAAAACGAGCTTCTACCGCCATTAAGAAGAACAAAAAAATACACTTTCTTCAAATAAACTTTTCTATCCGATGCCTAGATTTTGTGTCTTTTTGGAACTACTAATGAAATAAAAAATTTTAGTAGTTCCAAAATGACAAAAAATCTAGGCATCGGATAAAAAAGTTTATTTGAAGAAAGTGTATTTTTTTGTTCTTCTTAATGGCGGTACAGGCTCGTTTTTTTAATATTGTATTTAATTACAGAGTAATTTCCACATATTAATATATTTTTCAAATTGGGCTCTGTACCGCCATTCTTTATTGTATTACGAATACGTGTGTCAAATATCTCGAAAAAATATTCAAAATTACAGCCGCAATCTTGGAACGCGTTTTTGCTACCTGTTGATCGCTACTGTATCACCTTAAAAGAATTAAAATGAAACACTAATAGTTTTTTTATTTAAAACAAGTTTTTGATCAAATTTTAGTGTAGAAAGCGTTAAAATACTGTTTTTACATTTTCCTCCATTCCCAAAATACATGTTTTTCTATTTGGCTAATAATTTGCCCACAGATAGCCAAAACAAAGGACTTTAAGTGGTTAAAAGAATTTGTGTAGTTTTACAATACAAGAAAAGTTACATGCAATAATTAGTCAAAATTATATAGTCCAGTCGGGTTAGCATTTGATCTTGCATACCGAGCTACCCCAGCAAGATTCTATTCTGTTTTGACTGAAATTGTTAAAAATATGATTTCCATAATTTCTTTTATCATAATTTTTTTGTGCTGTCGTTTTTTTTTAGTTATGGGGCGAAAATAGTGACAGTTAGAGCATAATTATTGAATTATCTCGTTTATTACTAGTTTTAGAACAAAAATGTACCTATACAAAAGTGGAGAGAATTAAATTTTATACAATTTTGATTTGTATCATTTTTTGCTAAAATCAATATTTCAGGTAGACCTGATTGGTTTGATAGCAGTGGTTTTTGTTCAATATCTCCTCCATTTTCAACTTTTGGACAAAAATGGTAGACATTGAAATTGTTTTAAATAAATCGTCTTTACAATAATTACTACAATTCTTTTAACCATTTTTTTCATAGGGTCGATATTTTCCGAGTTAATTGTACCTTATAATTACAGTAGCCGCCTATATTTTTGACACTGATATTATTCCACGTATTTTTTTGTATTGTAAAACTCTACAAATTCTTTTAACACTTAAAGTCCTGTGGTTTGGTTATCTGTGGGCAAATTTTCAGTCAAATTGAAAGACATGTATTTTGGGAATAGAGGAAAATGTAAAAAACGACATTTTAAAGTTTTCTACACTAACAAAACTTGTTTTTAATCAAAATAACTTGTTATATAATATTTTAATGACATTTTTAAATCCCTACTATTAAAACATTATTTTTCCCATTGATACTTTGCAAATTTGTTTAAATAAATACCAAATCTCTATTAAATTTTCGTGGACCCCCACTTACAACGTGTGAACCCCCATTTTTATTTCACGCCAACGTAGACCCCCGCTGAGTCTCTCGTGGACCCCTGGGGGTCCACCTGGACCACTTTGGGAATCACTGGTCTACTGTATAACGTTGTACGACTTTTTTTTAAAGAGATTATGGTTTTTCAAGGTTTTATACTTTTAACGATTTTTTATGATATAATATAAAAATAAAATAATATTATTATATAATATATTATATATTATATAATATTATATTATATATAGTATATATAATATATTATATTATATATTATATAATACCTAATATTAAAAAATGTTTTATATTTTTTACGATTATTTTTGAAATTTCTCATTATAACTTTTCTTTCTTGTACATGAATATACTAAATGTTGCTCAATAAAGAGGGCTTACTTTCTGTTCTTTAAAATGGTGTATCATCTATATTTAAATATGTAATGGAAACCGAGTGATTCTTTGATATTTTTTTACCTGTATTATTTAAAATTATTTCTTCTACAAAAATTACATAAACATTAATCTTAGAAAACATCACTTTAGTTAAAATTATTTAAACGTTGACATTTAAAAAATTTTCAAAATCAAATTCCATCTCTTCGTTAGCATTAGCTTCAATATCTTCCTCTGACACTTGTTATCTTAGAGTTCCCACAATTAGTACCCATGCACATGCACCCTTTGCAGAATATTGAACAACTAATTCCTATCTTCCTACAACCGCAGTTTTTTGTACACCATTTGGTACATTTACATGATATTTTCTCAAGCAAAGCTTGTGGTGCAGGAGCTTTGACAGTAAATATTGGAATTAATCCATATTTTGAAGTTTGCCCGGCCGAGTCAAGTGGATCCAAAGTATTGCCTATAAAAAATAAGATTCAATCATAACACACAATCACATAAAAAAGGTATAATGAGAAATTTAAAAAATAATCCTAAAATCAAAAATCGTTGCAAGTACTTTTACATTTTGAAAAAATATCTTATTCAAAAATAATCCTAGAATTTTTTATAATACACCATTTTAAAGTAAACAGAATAAGTTTTCTTTTTTATTGTATAATATATACCTAAATGTAGAAAAAAAAGTTATAATGGGAAATTTAAAAAATAATCGTAAAAAATATAAAAACTCGTTAAAAGTGTATAAAATCTTGAAAAAGATAACCTCTTTAAAAGAAGTCGTAGAACATTATACAGTAGAACATTTTAAAGGTAATTGATTTCTATTCCTCTTACATGTACCATTGCATATGCCTAAAGTTACGTAGAAAAAAGTTACAGAACAATATTTGCGAAATAACAAGGAAAACTGCCCAAAATTGCTGTGAGTGGCGAATTTTAAAAAATCATATTTCCAAAACTGTAAATCCTAATGACCTTTACCAAACATAATTTTAAAGACAAAATATGTAAGTTTTCTTTTCTGTGAAGCAATGTCTATACCTATATCCTCGTGGACAAAAGTTATGGGACAAAAAACAAAATTTCTTTCTTTTGGGTTTCTTTGTGCTTTTTCTTTTGAATATATTTTTGTAAAAAAAAAGTATCTTTGACTTTAAAAAGTTATATTTATATAGGAAATTTAACCAGGAAAAATTTTTATGTAGACATGTTTGTACCAAAAGTGCATAGAACTCACCCTAATGTAACCTGTGCCCAGGGACTAATTCACCCATTTCTCAAAAACGCACCCATTTCAGTGGTAGCACTCCGCGGTATTTTTATACATAGAGATTCATTGACCATATGAAATAATAAAACCCCGTTAACGTTGTAGTTCCTTTCTATAGTACCTAATCAATAGCCTATAAGTAGAATGCTCAATTACAAAAAAGTTGTGATAGTAATAATAGAGCCCTGAAATGGTACGGGCATGTACAAAGAATGCCGGAGCACAGGTGGCCGAAAAGATTACTGGACTGGGACCCGCAGGGAGGAAGACCTGCCTCATACATTACATAGGAAATGCTATGATAGATAGAGACCTCAGAGATGGCGACCTTTAGTACCATCCTTGGATTATAAGCTTCCATTTCACCCCTCATTTGTCATTCTACCTGGTATAGTGACGGAGGAGTTATATTCGCGGTCGGACGGACAGACGGACAGACAGCCTAGGTCAAATTTTTCACCTTTAGTACCATCCTTGGATTATAAGCTTTCATTTGACACCTCATTTGTCATTCTACCTGGTATAATTACGGAGGAGTTGAGTTCACTGACAGACAGACAGACGGACGGACGGACAGACGGACGTGGATAATTCAACATTTTCACATTTCTTCAAAATTGGTGAAAACAATATTAATTTGTACTCGATATTATTCGTAAGTGTATATTTTCTTTTAATTTTTGGAGAAAACCTCATCCTATTATTTATTATTTTTTATATTATTATTTAATTATACAAGAATATATTGATGTATAGCATGTATCAATATCTTCATTCGATGTATCATAATATGATACAATATATCGATCTATATTTTTTTGCCATCCCATTTGAGACGTAATTTGGGAATTCCCCGCATGTAAAAGTCCTTACGTGTTCGCTAAATAACTTTCGACTGGGCTAAATTGGTTTAGACTAGGCCGTACTAGTTTATTCTGAAGTGTAAGTCTTTATCCTGAAGTGTGTGTATTTATATCAGGATAAACCAGGTTGGGCCTACGCGCGATAGGACAAACTAGTTTGACCTGGATGCTAGGGCAGATCTTATGAAACCATCTCGTTCCTTACACCGACGACTCTTTTTGAAGGTTCTGTCACTAACTCAACGCAGCGTTCCACGACTTAAGTATGACATGGAAATTTTCCAAAGTTTCAATCCTCGGGTGTTTCACCAGCAGTGATTTTATCCCAAACTTCATCATCAGAGACTCTCCGTAACAGTGGTGGTGGTGTAATTTCGGTGGTGTTCCAATCAATTAATTTAGTATAGTCAGTCGCATGAAAGCTGATTTTTGAAGGTCGAAAAACCCTAACTATTTCTGTTTTGTAGTAGCTAACATCCTTGCTTTGATTATTCTTCGGAATCATAATTCTCTTATGTGCTTCCTTTCATCAACTATCATCCTCAGTAGCAAATTTTTTGGGTGGGAAAAAATGCATTTCTTTCGATTACAGGATCAACCACTTTAATCAAATTCTGATCGACCTGAACAAAAACGTGTTCAAGTCGATCTTGTTATGTATTTGCTGTACTTTATTTTGAACCATACAGGCATGTATGATTTACGAATGAAGGATACTAACAATTTATGTTCAACTGAAGGCGTTTCCACACTTGCATAGTCTCAAAACTTTGTTAGCTGTAGTCAACCATCGAGAGTGGGAAAGTGGACATGGTTCTCGAACAGATAAGTCCACAGAGCAGTTCCCTGACTTTATCGGGCGCTGCGTCAAGTTAGTGACTAGTTGCCTAGTTAGTGACTAGTGTCAAGTTAGTGACTAGTGACTTAGTTGACTAGTTAGTTAAGCATCTAAAAAAAGTCGTCGGTGTTAAGGAACGAGATGGTTTCCTAAGATCTGCCGTAGCATCCAGAGCTTCGATGCCAAAGTTTGACAGCAAGCTCAGCTTCAACGTACCCACTCAGAAATAGTGAGTAAAAGACTCTTTCTAAAGTCAAAATTTCATTTAATTTGTTGACATTGTTTGGCTACAATTTGGTTTCTTTTTGTTTCAATTAAACATGTTAATAAAATTATAAGTTGTTTTATTTAAATCCTTTATAACTTTAAACGCACTATAATAATTATATTCCAATTAAATGGAGTGTAAAGTAAAAAAACAAAAAATGGATTGTGCTATTAACACCCACTAGACCAGTGTTTCTCAACCGGGGGGCGATGGCCCCCTGGGGGCGATTTGAGATTTTCAGGGGGGCGATAGAGAAAAAGGCAACGCCATGTCCTTCTGAAAGTCCGTTTCGGGAGTGTAGGTATGAAAGATTTTGGCCGCGGGTAAAAGAAGTATATCAAAGAAATAGGCTCGACATAATAGAAAGAGGGGATTTGAGGTTGCTATAAACCAACATTGAGCCACACATAAAGGAATTATGTGAGGGACACCAGGCCCAAGGGAGAAATTAACAATTTTTTATTAGTAACCATTTATCATTTTACGAAATGTAAAAATCATTAAATATTGTACTACTTAATTATTTGTTTCAATTTAATTGGGGAGGGGGCGATCTGTCTAAGGGGCCAATCATCGGAAAAAGGTTGGGAACCACTGCACTAGACCACACCTTCTTATAAGGTACTAATATGTAAATTTTACCAATTTTTGAGTATTTTGCGCTACCGCAAATTGTCTGTTTCAAATTTATTTCCTATTTTTTAAACTATTAACTAAACAGTTTTCACTATAGCACGTTCAAATATCCAGTGGCGTAACAAACTCCGTCGGCCCCCCCCCGCAGAATTGGAAATGGGGCCCCCTTTAAAAAATTACCCAATGCAACATGTGTAACAAATACCTATATGTGTTACAGCCCAGTAAATCAACGTAAAATATGGCGATACCGTGTAATTTTCAGTGTCACCACCAAAGAGGTCAACTCAAGACTTTTCGAGTTATTTATTTTATGAGTAAAAATATTTATTGTTGAACAAAAAAAACACGTTTTTAGGCGATTTTTCGCAAATAGTTCAAAGAGTAAGTATTCGATCGAAAAGAATATTGTTAGCAAAAATGTATTTAGCTTATAAAAAAAGTGAAACAAAAAAGAAGTCTATCGACTCAATAAAGAAAACTTGTAGCTCATGAAAAGATTTTCTTATTCGTCAAATTCCAAATCGAATATTTCAACGTGGAATAACCAAAAAATGAAATATTGTTCGGGGAAACTCATTAGAACTTTTTTAAAGAGTTTAAAATAAGCTTTATTTTTTACAAAAGTTTCTAGCATCAAAACTAAGCCAGTTACGCTCAAAATACAGTTAATCCCATTTTTTGGTAAAAAATTGTGAAAATCTCCCCCTATTTAGCGCCACAAATGAAACTAATCATTATCGCTTTACAAATTACCTAACCTTTTTATACGACCTGTAAGTTTCACCGGTTCAAAGTGCTTATTTTTAAATGGGTTCTAGTTTAAGGGCTTGAACGAGTCACTAATCACGAGTATATGCAAATTTTAAACAGCCATGTCTTAACCAATTTTTGTCTTACAGAAAAACAAAATAAAGCCAAAATATTTATAAAAGCAAGACCTACCTACATTTCTTTACTCTTTGAGATTTTTGGTATCACTATAATACTTTTTAAGTTATTTTGAAAAAAAAGGCATTTTTCCAAAATAAAAAATTTTTTAATTTTTTTTCAAAAATAAGAATTTCGAACCGGTCAAACTTACAGATCATATAGCAATAAATATTTAAAGTACCGAAATGGTAAAGCGCTAATGATAAATTTTATTTGGGGTGCGAGATAGGAGCAGATTTTCAAGATTTTTTTACCAAAAAGGGGCCAACTACTTTATTTTGAGCGTAACTCGTATAGTTTTGGTGCTAGAAACTTTTATAAAAAATAAAAATAAAGCTTTTTTTTGAAACATTTAAAAAAAGTTTTAAGAGTTTTTCCCGAAAATTGCTTCATTTTTTGGTTATTGCAGGTTGAAATATTGGATTTGGAATTGGACAAATAAGAATAATTTTTCATGAGCTTCAACTGTGCTTTTATTGTGTCGATAGACTTCATGAATAAGTACACCAGTTTCTGAATCTTATAAGCTACATTTTGCTACAAATATTTTTTCGATATCTAATATTTAATTTGATAAATACTTATTTTTGAGTTATTTGCGAAAAACCCGTCTGAAAACGTGTTTTTTTTGAAAAATAAACATTTTCACTCGCAAATGACTTGAAAAGTATTAGCATAGATAAAGAAACTCTATAGAAGAACAAAAGTTGCTTATAATTAGTCAATTTATACATTTCCGGACTTATTTTAAACGTATGTTTTCCGCCCCAAGGAGGGGTGTCACCCCCCAAAGTAAAAGCAACCAACAGCATAAATCCAACTTTGAAGTGGAGTGTAACTAGAACCTAAATCCAAATTGTCAAGCAAATACGTCCGTCGTGACGCTGATCATGAATGTATTCATGAATTGTTTATGACGACTTACATTTTTCATCTTAATTGGTATAGAATAAAATAGAACAAAAATTACTACATGATTACATTAGTATTATTCTATGAGATGAACAACTTTCTTCTTGCACTATCTACTATCAGCAAATATATTATCTACAATTTTATTAATTCGGATGGACAACTTTATTTTCAATACTGCACTGCTTAAAAAACGTATGTATGCAAATAATATAGAAACACATTTTTACATATATTAGACAACAAGATGGGGCCCTTGACATATTGGGGCTTCATGCTGCGGGGGCAACTGTTACGCCTCTGAATAATTGTATCTAAATACTAGACGTAGGTAAAGATTAAGAGAAAACCCATTTCGGCAAATTGCAATTCTCAAATCTTTCAATAGTCATGTACAAAGCATTATAGTTTTTATTGTCTTTACCATAAAAAGGCCGGAAGGGATTAAGTTTCTAAATATTATGAGATGATTTCAACTTGGCAAATACGTCTATTTAGAAATTTTACGTTTTTAATTTTAAACACACAACGTATAATAATATAACAATGACAGATTTTTACATAATATCAGATGACCAGATGGGCCCCTAAGCGATTGGGGCCCCCCCGCAAGCTTCACGCTGCGGGGGCCTCTGTTACGCCCCTGCAAATATCATTGGCTAAAGATTGTAAAAATAATTGAAAAATGTCTTGATTTCTGAAAAAAACTAAATTTTAAGTATATGTAATGCGCTACATATACAGGGTGTCCCGAAAAGATTGGTCATAAATTATACCACAGATTCTGGGGTCAAAAATAGGTTGACTGAACCTCACTTACCTATATACAATAGTGCACACAAAAAAAGTTACAGCTCTTTGAAGTTACAAAATGAAAATAATTTTTTTTTTCATATATCGAAAACTCGTAGAGATTTTTCATTGAAAATGGACATGTGGCATTCTTACGGCAGCAGCATCTTAAATAAAAATTAAAGTAAAATTTGTGTACCCCATAAAATTTTTATGGGGGTTTTGCTCCCTTAAACCCCCCCAAACTTTTGTGTACGTTCCAATTAAATTATTATTGTGGCACCATTAGTTAAACACAATGTTTTTAAAACTTTTTTGCCTCTTAGTACTTTTTCGATAAGCCAGTTTTTATCGAGATATTTTGAATATTTGTCGAATCCACCACATATTTGTATATGGTTAAGGACCTATGATATACATATCTGTTAATAATCTGAAAATTTATTTATAATTTACATTTTTAGGTATATTTTGAAGAAGAAGCCACATCTCGATAATAGGTGACTTATCAAAAAAAGCCTAAAAGGCAAAAAAGTTTTAAAAACACTGTGTTTACCTAATGGTACCACAATAATAGTTTAATTGGAACGTACACAAACATTTGGGGGGGTTTAAGGGAGCAAAACCCCCATAAAAATTTTATGGGGTGCACAAATTTCACTATAATTTTTTTAAGAAATTTTACCTTAATTTTTATTTAAGATGCTGCTGCCGTAAGAATGCCACATGTCCATTTGTACATCATTCATCATTCCATCATTGCGAGTTGTGGATTGTTTACCGATAATCGTTTTAAAAATAAGTGGTGTTTCGTTTTATAAGTTGTGAGTTTACAATTTTGCGGTAATAATAAGATTCCAAGTTGAGGTATAAAAATAAAAGCAGCACATTTTGGTTTTTGGATTGAAACGTTTCAAGTGTGTCGTGTAAAGTTTTATTTTTCATTAGATCACTAAGAGCCGCTATATGTGAAATTTGCTAATCATTTTAGGCACGATAAGTCTAACTTAAATAGCAGAACCTCAAAGAAAACCTATGAGCACTGTGCTGTCACTTTTTAGTGGCACATGCCTCGACAACGGCGCACCAAACTTTCCACTTACGAACGGGATAAATAATTCAAAAGTTAGGTACCCCCACTCACTACCAGAATTCAATTTTTTTTTCATTTTTTTTTAAGTTCTATATGATTAACAAATAAGATTCAGCGTAATTTTAACCCACCACACCCTTCTCCCTTCCCCCACCATCAAAAACTTCATTTTTCGTTTTTATTTTTTGTTAAGGGGGGATGCAATCAATTTTAAAATTTCAAAAAACGCACACGCATAGTTGAGGCCTTGGCAAAACATGTTTTTTTATGGACCCGTAGATTAAGTGTACATAACCACAAAAAAAAATTTTTGTCGGAAAAAAGCCTATAACTGTTTTTTGGGGATGGTTGCAGGTCTAATTTTTTTTGATCGTATGTATTTTATCAAACACTACATTTCTAATTTTTTCCAGATTTTTCCGTAAGGTTCACCACCTTCAAAAATCAAAAAAAAAGTTTTTTTATGCGGTTTCGGTGGACGAACGTCCACCATTTTATGTGATTTTAGAAAACTACGGAACGTATTCCTACTTTTTCAATACAAGTAAAGTCTTTTTTTATGCGATTTTTTTATGCGCTTTTCTCTGGAATCTAGAACGTATCTACCGCATAAAACGAGACCTTACTGTAGTTCCTAAACAAACTCTTCCGTTAATTTTGTGGACTACTGTATCTGTGCCTGCCTATATGTACAATTTTTTATTTTTTTTTATGTTAAACAACAAATCAAAACATTTCGTCATATTTTCGTTTACAAAATATAAAAATATAACCAATTGCATTTCATAGAACATAATGTATTCTTATTGAAGAAAATTATTAACGACATTAACGAGAATTATTGCAAAATGTTATCTTGTAGACAGACGTCGGCGTCGTCGAGTACACATTGTCGACTCGACTGTCACATGTTAATTTTTACGATTTAAAAATATAAACGTCAGTCAAATTTCCCAAGTTGACGCAAACCCAAACAAATGCGTAAAGATAAGTTAAACAGAGACAAAGTTGACATATTTATTAAGTATTTAATTGTCCAATAAAGGAAATGTTAATATTGTTCTAAAACTTTTCCTTGTTCCTTAACTCATTTTCGCCACTGTATGCAATAGTAATAGCTAATATGTAGTATGTATTTTTTAATACGGTAGATACAGGGCCGCGTTTAGGTCATTTGACGTCCTAGGCAATTCTCTAGTAGCCAGTAGCCACCCTTCAAGCATGTACCTACCATTTTTGCGAAAACAAAATTGCAAGCAGTTTTTTTTTAGTTAAATAAGAATACATAAAAATTGTCATTCCAGTTCGATCACATCAGATTTCTTTCTTGATTTTTCTTTGGAAAAATCATCTATAATGTCGTCATAATTTATCGCCTTTGTTACGTCACTCTCTATGAGGTGAGTAAAAAAATATGAATTTCGCTCATGAGTATAGTTTGTACCTTTATATTTCACAATATTTCAAATAGAAGGATGTAATTTCATATTGAAACAATGTTTTTAATTCTAAACAACTTTTTGTAATAACAATTTTCAATATTGTGACAAATAAAGGTACTTTACTCCTGAGTGAAATTCATATTTTTTGACATACCTCGTATAAAATTAATAAAATGTGATATTTGATGATTGCATCTTAGGGCTTGGGACATACAGAGATTTTTATAGAAAATACCTCTTTTCGTAAAAGTAATAATAAAAGACCCGTGTTGAGCTGGCCCCCCCCCCACTTGCAAAAATTAAAAAACAAATAGCCCTGATTTATGAGCTATTTATGAGCTCTCATATTCCGCAAACTAAAAATTTTGAGCTCGTTCCACTGAGCAGGAATTTAATACCCTAGTGGGGGGGGGCTGAGTCAGCCCCCCCCCACTACTTAAAAATAGGAATATTGAATCGGTTTTTGCGGCAGAATTACGAGCTATTTATGAGCTCTTGAAATTATATAGTTTCGATTTTTGAGCTCATCCCCTTCACCCCCAAACAACCCTTTAATTGATTTAACTTAAGAGAAAGATGCTGAGAAAACTTAAAATATATCGTATTGCGAATATAATTCCTATAGCTTATATACTCTAAGAATAAACTATTAAATCAAGAGCATTTCGATTATTGAGCTACAACCCCTTCGCCAGAAAACCACCCTATCTTCCCGGCTTAAGAGAAAGTTGTATTTAAAATGCGTTAAACTAATTATTTGGCGACTACATATCATTTAATAATTTATAAGCTTCCAAATTACGCGCATTTAGATCAGTAAATTGCAATTTATTTTGTATAGTGCAGTCACTGAAGGTAAAAATCAACGATTACCTTCAATTTCGGTGAACCTTCATCGATTTTCACGAAAATTGGTCAGTGGTTAGAGGATACGTCAAGAAACAAAGGTGACATGGTACCACCTTGCGCCTTTACCCTGAGGGTGGATACCGCCCCTTCTCGGAGGTGAAAATTATTTTATAAAAAATAAATGCACAAATCAATAAAAGAACAAATTAAAAGCAAAATTTATTATATAAAGTTAATAAAATAAGTCAATACTTTTTAAGTTATTAAAGATCAAAGATTTTAATTATTTGTGAAAAAAATGCATGTTTTGAAAAGGTTTTTTGTAAATCATTGAAAAACTTTAAGTTTTTACAAAAAAGTTAATAGTAGTTTAATTCGTATAGCTTATATTCTAAGAATAAACTCTTAAATCACGCGTCTTTCGATTATAGAGCTACAACCCCTTCGCAAGAAAACCACCCCATATTCCCGGCTTAAGAGAGAGTTGTTCTTAAAATAATTTAAATTAATTATTTGGCGACTACATATCGTTTAATAATTTATGAGCTTGCAAAATATACGCATCTCAATTATTGAATTGCCATTTTCTTTCTATAGTGCAGTCACTGAAGGTAAAAATCAACTAGTACCTTCGATTTCGGTAAATCTCCATTCATTTTCACGAAAATTGGTGAGCGGATTTTGATACTATCAACTTTTTCTGCATCTTATTTTTCATAGGTATTTCTAAGTACTTTGACAAGTATTTAGTACCTAAGTGTTATAAAATGCATCTCTTTCCCGTTATTTAAGCTCGAACCCTTAGATTTTAACAGTCGCGGAAAAAATATACATTTAATTACCAATAACTTACTTTAAATTAACATTAAAGGGTTTTTCAAGTAAGCAATTTATTATATTTTTTATTAGCTTCAATTTTAGTGATGAAAACTTTTTTGTAAAAACTTACAGTTTTTGAGGCATTTATGAAAAATCGCTCTAAAGCATGCATTTTCATTCCAAAAATTAAAATATTTGATCTTTAATTACTCAAAAAGTATTGATTTATTTTAATCACATTATATAACAAATTTTGCTTACAATTTGTCCCTCTCTCGATTTGTGGGGTTATTTTTAATAAAGTAATTTTCACTCCCGAGAAGGGGTGACATATACCCCAGGCTAAAACCCCAAGTTGTTATTGTCAATTCGTGAAAATAAATTGAGATTTACCGAAATCGAAGGTACTAGTTGATTTTTACCTTCAGTGACTGCACTATAGAAAGAAAATGGCAATTCAATAATTGAGATGCGTATATTTTGCAAGCTCATGAATTATTAAACGATATGTAGTCGCCAAATAATTAATTTAAATTATTTTAAGAACAACTCTCTCTTAAGCCGGGAATATGGGGTCGTTTTCTTGCGAAGGGGTTGTAGCTCTATAATCGAAAGACGCGTGATTTAAGAGTTTATTCTTAGAATATAAGCTATACGAATTAAACTACTATTAACTTTTTTGTAAAAACTTAAAGTTTTTCAGTGATTTACAAAAAACCTTTTCAAAACATGCATTTTTTTCACAAATAATTAAAATCTTTGATCTTTAATAACTTAAAAAGTATTGACTTATTTTATTAACTTTATATAATAAATTTTGCTTTTAATTTGTTCTTTTATTGATTTGTGCATTTATTTTTTATAAAATAATTTTCACCCCCGAGAAGGGGCGGTATCCACCCTCAGGGTAAAGGCGCAAGGTGGTACCTTGTCACCTTTGTTTCTTGACGTATCCTCTAACTTCTGACCAATTTTCGTGAAAATCGATGAAGGTTCACCGAAATTGAAGGTAATCGTTGATTTTTACCTTCAGTGACTGCACTATACAAAATAAATTGCAATCTACTGATCTAAATGCGCGTAATTTGGAAGCTTATAAATTATTAAATGATATGTAGTCGCCAAATAATTAGTTTAATGCATTTTAAGTACAACTTTCTCTTAAGCCGGGAAGATAGGGTGGTTTTCTTGCGAAGGGGTTGTAGCTCAATAATCGAAATGCTCTTGATTTAATAGTTTATTCTTAGAGTATATAAGCTATATGAATTATATCCGCAATACGATATATTTTAAGTTTTCCCAGCATCTTTCTCTTAAGTTAAATCAATTAAAGGGCTGTTTGGGGGTGAAGGGGATGAGCTCAAAAATCGAAACTATATAATTTCAAGAGCTCATAAATAGCTCGTAATTCTGCCGCAAAAACCGATTCAATATTCCTATTTTTAAGTAGTGGGGGGGGGCTGACTAACCCCCCCCCACTAGGGTATTAAATTCCTGCTCAGTGGAACGAGCTCAAAATTTTTAGTTTGCGGAATATGAGAGCTCATAAATAGCTCATAAATCAGGGCTATTTGTTTTTTAATTTTTGCAAGTGGGGGGGGGGGGGGGCAGCTCAACACGGGTTAATAAAAGAGTTATCTTATGTGCAATAAATAAAAACGAAGTTAAGTATCCATAAAGAGAAAAGTTTGGAAAATATATTTTTTTTTAATTAGAAGCATATAAATGTATATTTGATCTTAGATTTTAATTGCAAACAACTTTTCATAATAAGAATTTTCGATATTCAGAAAAATAAATGTACTTTACCCTTGAACGAAATTCATATTTTTTGACATACCTCGTATAATATTGATAAAATTTGATATTTAATGATTGAATCTTAGGTTCTAGAGCATGCAGAACTTTTTATGAAGAATAACTTTTTTCGTAAAATTAATAATAAAAAAGTTTCCCATATGTTTCCAACTTAAGTAGACACGCTGTATATGCCAAAAAGTCCTGATTTTAAAATAAAAATCGACCTGTCTGAGGATTTCTCTTCAAATTTGCTCATTCTCGAGATAATGAATTTATGCAAACTCAAACGTCCTCATACTACAGTGTCGCGCCCGCTTGATTAGCAATTAAAAAACAAAGGGGTTTTCGATATTTTATTGCAAAAAACTCTTTGAGATTTCATCAATCAATGTTTAAAGAATATCTACCTACCTTGGCAACATTGAAATTTTTAGTTAAATGTCCGATTTAGGGTTAAAAATAGCCGATTTCGCAATTTTCAAAATTTTTAACAAAAACTATTAACCTAAGAGAAAAGTCACTAAAAACCTTTTCTGTTTGGAATGATTCAAAAAACCTAAGAAAACTTTGTTAGATGCAAAAAAATAATTTTAGGAAAAACCCCTAATCTTTCCCCTCGCCTGGCAAGGTCTTATGCTAGTTGTTCGGAATCGCCTGTCATTGTACACATTTCTTCTAAATGACTTACTCAAACACATACTTAAATTTAAACTTTACAGGAAAAAGTTTATTTTCCCCCTAAACTATGCACTTTTCGATTCACATGGTAAATACATGTGCAGGGCTGATGCCTGCCAGGTCATGGTTTTTAGCCTTGGTGTGCTATGAATTATCACTATACAAATTTCTAGCCTTACAGGAAGACCGTTAGTCGGAGGGTTCACTAGCTCTTAGGTTATTAACATCAATACCCTATCAGAACCGCCCCCCGGAGCATGTGGTGCCCAGAGTCACTGCTAAGGCACGTCATCTTCTGAAGTTTCGAGGGTTTTCAGCACTAAATAATTGATGCAATCAGATTACTCGGGTTTTTTGTAGTCGCTGAACACGAATACACTATCAGAACCGACCTCTAGAGCACTTGCTGCCCGGGCCTTGAATATCAGTCACCCTGGGCACTAGGTGCTCCGAGGATCAGTTCTGATGTCATATTCATGTTCAGCAACCCCAAAAACCTCGAAGTAACAAAAGCTGGCTTTTAATATACTGATTTTGATGCATTTCTACCCATTTTTCTACTGTAGAGTTTTCTCCTAACGTCATCCCGGACACAATGCAAAATGTTGTGTATCAAAAGCATTCGCAATGGCCATAAACCACAATACAAAATAGTTCGAGATAAAAATTTCTAAGAAACTAAATTAGGACCTTATACATAGAATCGTTTAATCGTAAATCATAAATATTCGGAAAACATCGGAAAAGTCTAGGTATATTTTTAGAAAGAGACGTAATTTCTTCTTTAATTATTTTGGATACATAATACATATGTAATCGGTTTGTAGTGATTATTTTTTTATAGTAGTATTTAATATACAAAAAAAATTGTTGAAATTATATACAAAAATAAAGAAAAGTACAATTAAAAAAAATTGGTTCTCATAAAATATAAGTGTGACGTCCACCCTGATTTATTAAAACGTTTTTATATACTTGGCTTCGTCTTTGTCACTGTCTCCACAAATTTTGTAATCGATTTTAAACAGGAGTTCTAGGCTACCTAGGCACCTGAAATGTTCAGAATAGCTCAGAACTTGCTAACAATGCAATATTTAACTGCTATTATATGGATAAATATTCTTCTTCGTGCGACTAGAATAATTACTCCTGTTTGTCTACCTCTTATTCTGTTTCAGTTGTTGTTGACTGTACATTGTCTTTCCTCCTTTTCGGCAGCCTTTCAACGGGTGTTCTGCTATAAGGCTTGTTGTTTTTACAGATGTTTTTCATTATGGATAAATCGATTTTTTTAATTTCAAACTATTTTAAAAATGTGACTAATGCAATGACATTTAGATTCCATTTTAGAGTACGTCAACAAATCGATAATTACAAATTGATGGTGGCTCAGTGGTAGAGCATTAGACTGCAGATCGAGAGCTCCCGAGTTCGAAACCCGGCTGTTGCGTATCTTTTTTTAATTTTTTAAATAAATAATTAAAAATTAATATACTAAGTTCATATTTTATAAGTTAATTATTATATACAGAGTGGGCCAAACAAACGTATCCACCTCGATATTTGACAGTATTTATTAGATTTTAAGAAAATAAAAAACAGGTCAATTTTTGATCTAAGGGGGACACATTTTTACGGTACAAACATCTGTCATTTGTCAACTCCCTCCCTTCCACTTCCCCCACCACTTATTTTTAAATAGGGAATAGGGTTCGTGTGATAGCTCATTTGAAAGGTTATTCAATTCTCTATTCATTGATATCAACATTGACATAAACATTTATACAGGGTGCCTAAGAAAAATTATTTTGAATTTGATTAATTGACACAAAAAGAAGAATGTATGTAATTTATTTAATTCAAAATACATTCTACTGTTGTCACAAAACAGAAAAAAATGTTTTTTGATAAATAAACACTGTTTTTCGCTCAATTTCAAGGTTCAAGCTTCCACCCTCTGCCTCTAGGTAAATTGAATATTGAATTTAAGCAACAAACAATGTTAATTTATCAAATAAACATTTTTTTATGTTTTTTGTCAGCAGTAGAATGTTTCTTAAGTTAAATAAATTACATACATTCTTCTTTTTGTGTCAATTAATTAAATTTAAAATAATTTTTCTTGGACACCCTGTATAAATGTTTATCTCAATGTTGATATTACTGAATAGAGAATTGAATAACCTTTCAAATGAGCTATCACACGACCCCTATTCCCTATTTCAAAATACGGGGTGGGGGAAGTGGAAGGGAGGGAGTTGACAAATCACAGATGTTTGTATGTACCGTAAAAATGTGTCCCCTTGGATCAAAAATTGACCTGTTTTTTTATTTTTTTTTTAAATATAATAAATACTGCCAAATATCGAGGTGGATACTTTTGTTTGGCCCACTCTGTATACATATTAAATATACCATTTTAAATATGTTCTTTGGTTTATATGGAGTTTAAATCCTGTAGAGAAAATATGCCTCTAAACTAGTCGATTACGATTACAACATTCTTTTATGGCAGAAATTGAAACAACAAAATAGTTTATAATTTTATATTGGGTCCTATAAATAATGAAAACGTTTTATTATAAAAAGTTATTTTTTATAAAAGTGTAATTATTACGGCTCTGCATCTGTCAGATAGACAGATGCAGATTGGTGATATCCAGTTGAGGCAGCGAACAACGACCACGATGTGGTCGTTGTTCTCTGGTTGTGGTACGTTTGCCCATTCTTTTATCAGACGCTCTCGGAAAGAAAACGGTTTTGTATATAACATATGTGGAGTAATTCTTCACTGAAGCATGTCCTATACATGGTCGGTGGGATTCAGATCGGGGGATTGTGCTGGCCAAGGCAACACATCAATACAGTCGTTGCTAAGCCAGTCTGTCACTGCGCATGAGACGTGTGGACGAGCATTATTATGCACGAGGTGGAAGTTTTGACTAGCCGCACTAGCAAACGGACGAGCGATAGGTTGTAGAATGGTGTCTAGGTACTGCTAAGCTGTACTTCCTGTAGTCTGCGGTGCGGTCTACAAAGTTCAAGCCAAGTATGTCAATTTTTGAAAAGACATATGTGTATAACCTAATAAAACTAGGTTATACAATCTTATAGAACGTCAGAAAATGTATGGAAACCAATATAAACATAGAAAGTTGACAGATCAGTGGCGACGCGTGACTTTTTCTAAAGTGTTACCAAAACCAGATATTAAATATATACCAGATATATTATATATTATCTATATGTATAAAGTATTTTATAAATATTTTTATATATACAGTGTTCCCATACATCAAAGTTTGTTCGACTAGACACCGTGAATTTTCAGCTTGCTATTAATCAACTTTTTTTTGGTACGCGCGATCCAGGTCTATTATAAAAGTAGATGAAATAAAATTAAAAAATTAAAAATTTAAGAAATTATATAAAGTATCTACAAACTAAAAACATATTTGTTGTTTTTAGGTAAAATATGTATTATATCACCTTTATACTTTATTAAAAAATCCAAATTGTATAATTATTAGGGCCGGTTGTTCGAACGCTAATCAACAATGATCAGCCCTTGTATACTAATCAGTACATTCATTTGTCATTTTTAGCATAAAATATTAAATAATTTTTATTTTATTGATTATACACTACAATGTACTGTATAATCAATATTATTATATGTCATATTATAATAATGTTGTTGTTAATTAATATATTTCGACAAGTAATTAAAATCGATTAATATGATTTATATTGGATAAAAAGGTATACGCTGTGAGCTCGTACGTAGAGGGGATATTTACAAATTCGCGAACGCCAGTAGTGACAAGTTTGTAAACGTTTACCGGAAATTTGACATAAATGTCAAAGTGATTAATTTAAAATTAAAATTAAAAACATTAATTATAAACAATATTAGTTGGTCAAAGCTGTGGTATATATTTTTACCTTAAATATACTTACGTTTTAAATACTGAATTTAAGTTTTTTTAATGTTCCGTAATATCTAATTATAAATAATCTATTATAATCTTAGCGCCATCTACACGATTATTGTTGTTCTGAAGCTATTTTCTTGTGGCATTTTTACAATTTTAACTATTTAGAATGGGAAATAAGCCACAATATTATTAAAAAATGATTTTTATTATTAACGTTTCGACGCCCAAATCGGGTGCCGTTGTCAAAATACAAAATACTATTAATATAAACAAAAATGTTGTTGCTTAGTAAAAAAATTCTTCTAATAATTTATTTAATTTGACTCATTTATATCGGCAATTCAGATACATATGATACATTTTAAAGTAGAAGACTTTAAAATGATATTGCCAATATTTATGAGTTGCGTTCCTGGGACGACTTTACTGAAAGATAGTTCATTCGATTACATGAAATCAACCCCAACTCAAGAATATCCGTCACAAAAAAAAAAAAAAAAAAAAAAAAAATCATAGCATGTGATCTGTCTTTAAAAAGACAACCACATGCACATGTAACGGTGACATTAAAATTCTCGCGTTAGAGATCTCATAGTAAATCACGAGGGAAAACCAGGAAAAACCTCGTGATACTATCCCGACATCGTAAGTATTTGGTCTTACATTTAATTTACTCTCAAAATTAATACCAAATTCTGACTTTACTATAATTTTGTTTAAATTATAAATAATATCAATAATACATGGGTATATAAGTAATACTAAAATATAAAATATGTACTAACTCGACTATTGACTTACTAATTGTGGTATTTTCTTTCTATTGACTTCCTCTTTCAGTATGGGTATCCACATCCTACTGCATTCCACCGAGGAATTTGCGACACAATTGGTTTCGTTTAGCATAATTAGAGCTGCTTCTTTGATTTTTCTCTTTTTACTATCTGTTTCTTTCAGGACTATACTTGAATCTCTCCATTGAACTCTATGTTCATTATCCCATGCGTGTTGACATATTTGAGATCTATCAAATTCTCTATTTTTAATATAAGATTGATGTTCACTTATTCTAACGTTTAATGGTCTTGATGTTTCACCTATATAAAACTGTTCGCATTCACAAGGTATTTTATAAATACAATTCTTTGTCCTTTCTTGTTCATTGTTAGGTTTAGTTTTAGATAGAATAGATCTCAATGTGTTGGTTGTTTTGAATGTTGTTGAAATGTTGAATTTATTTCCTATTGTTTTAAGTTTCTCGGATATTCCTTTTATGTATGGTATTGATATTTTCCTCGTATTATTTCTTGTGAATGTTGTAGGATCCCGTTCTATGTTGTTCTGTTCCATTCGATCCAATCTTGACAATTCCTTATTTATAAACGATAAAGGATAATCATTTTTTAATAAAACAGATGTTAAGAATTGTTTTTCTTCTAAAAAGGAATTTTCGTTAGAACAAGTAATTTTGGCTCTATCATATAAGGATTTTATGATTCCCTTTTTAACGTTGATGTTGTGATTTGATTTGTAATTGAGATATCTGTTGGTATGTGTTGGTTTTCTATACACTTGAGTCTCATATCCAGTATCCTTCTTTAAGACTAAAACATCGAGGAAAGGCAGGGTGTTATTATATTCCTTTTCCATTGTAAATTTTATTGTCTCTTCTTGATCGTTTATAATATTCAGGAATGTATCCAACAATTCTGATCTATGAGGCCATATTGAAAACACATCATCTACATATCTCCACCATACAGTGGAGTCAAATTAAATAAATTATTAGAAGAATTTTTTTACTAAGCAACAACATTTTTGTTTATATTAATAGTATTTTGTATTTTGACAACGGCACCCGATTTGGGCGTCGAAACGTTAATAATAAAAATCATTTTTTAATAATATTGTGGCTTATTTCCCATTCTAAATAGTTAAAATACACGATTATTGTCAAAGTATCCGAAGTAAGAAATTGATATTTTATCAATAGAACGTCAAAATGATTAGAAAAATCTTAAAAAAAATCAATTACAATTTAATTACTTTTTTGCGTTGTAAATATTAAGCGATAACAATTAAATAATAAATTTAAAAATTACCAGTAAAAGTTGAATTAGTATCCGCTAGGAGCGACACCAGCGAAGCTCACAGCGTGATGTAGTAATAACCCAAGGACATTGATAATTGTTCGAAAAAATTTTATAACAGATTTCGAAAGCTTGTTGCTTGGAAACAGACCGACGGCGTAGGCGGAGGTCTGTTGCCTGTAAGCAACAAGCTTGAGAAAGTTGTTAAACATTTTTGAGCATTTATCAATGTTCGAGGGTTATTCGGATAGAAAATTTTTTGCTGGTTATGAAAAAAAAAATACAGAGCAGAAACAATTTATTTAAATGTGCAATTAACAAAGGAACAATTAGAAAAATTTAATGAAGATCCAGACATGTTAGTTTCTATAACTGATGAAGATGTATTTCCACTACGCATGCTGTTAATAATTTTATTATGATGTTCTTCGTCAATGTTCAAGTACGGTTTTATTGAGTTGGGATTGTAAAAGCTTACTTGTTGGGTTCCACATGGTTTTGACAGTAGCTTCTTTAAACTCTGTACCATCTTTTCTTCTCATGTTCACAGCCCAATCCTTTAAAATCGACGCCAATTCTTCCACCGTCCGATTTCCATCTAATTCATATTTTCTATCATTGCAAAAGTCCATAAACGCTTTCCATACAAATTTTTTACTGTAAACAGTATTCTTTAGTATATTTGATTCGATAATTTCATTAATATTCTCATCAGTATTACAACAAAATCGTGACATTTTGAAATATTGAATATTTGAAATGTCAAAATCGAAATGAAACGAAATGTAGGTAAATATCCATAGCTACATGATTGAGTGAAAACAGCCCATGGGATCTGTTTTCAGTATAATGTTGGTTTTATTGGTTGTATTCAATCAGATGACCACAAATTAATTGATTTCATTGGATTTCTAATTGAGCAAAAAATTTTCTGTATAATAAGCAAGTACAGTTACAAGTTATAAACTAATAATTAATAATGCATATTATCACAAACCATACATACTCATAGACGTTTCACGGCCATGTTAATCTTTCGGATCGAATTAACGCCATCTCTTGATTGGAATGGGAACTAAATTGACAAATTTTAGTTACGTGGGAAGTTCAAATTATAAATTTTGCGGGATTTTTGATGAAATTTCGCAGGAAATTAAAACAACAGAAAGACAATTCAATGTTTTATTCAATGTTTTACTGAAAACTTCAAATATTCCAATTTGTTTTCAAAATGCTATAAACACTACTGCCATGTGTCACGTGAAAGCACTGATGTGTAATATTGAGTTGAATGAAAATTTTTGAAATAATCTTGTAGGATGATTGTTTAGATAAATACCTTATAATCTTTCACAAACTTCCAAAAATATATAGGCCCGAAATGTTGATGACACACTTGTATATTGGAATAAACTGTTTCAGGATCTATTAAATTGTTTTTTTAAATGTGGAGATACACAACACGGGATGATCAATGTAAACTAAAAATTCTACTCACAAAAACGGAGAGGAGGTTAATACAATTGATTAAAATTGTGATTAAATCTAATTAAAAACGTAACACCACTATAATAAAATATTTAAGCCACAAACTGCAAAATAAAAAGTAAATAACAAATTAATTTAATTGTCAACTGTCAGTTGTTAAATATGACAAGAGAATTGACTGACAGCGACATCTCTGGATTGGAATGGTAACTAATTTGCTGTCTTGACCTTGACAATTTACGTGAAACGTCTAGTGCATATTATGCAATAATCGAATCCAAAGGGCCGGTACGGTTAACTAACCGGAGTTTAATCGAGAAAATACCGGCCCAAAGAATAACAGACTTCATAAATGGAATTATAATTATTACCTATAATTATAATAATAATTAAAATTGCATTTATTAAGTCTGATATTCTTACGGTCGGTATTTTCTGTCCCGATAGACACCGGCCCTACCTAGCGTCACCAAATTAAAATTTGGTAACATCAATACGCGGTTTCAGAGCCATCGTCCCCGCAAAATTTTCAGAGACGATCCAGTCAAAGATCCTACTATCGTTGCCACTCACAGAAGTGGTAAACGGCGCGGCGCACGGTAAGGGCACAGTATAATAAATATTTCTATTTTTAAAAAATATAAATGGAATTATTTCATAGTAGTCATAAAATATTTATTTACAAATTTTAACTGTTACCAATGGTAACAATGGTTACATGGACGCTTCGCCAGTGTGACAGATTATTATAGATCAGCTGTATTTGAAGTTTATAGTTGTCATTGTATTTAAGTTGTAAAAGTTATAAAGTATTGTAATATTTTTGGTGTTTGAATAAAGTTTTTTTAAAGAAGAGTAACAGTAGTATTTTAATGTATTTTTTGTATGTAGGTATAAACAATTATTTTGAATAGTTTTATGACAGTCACATGACATGACAAACAAAAAAGTCACAGTCAAACAAAAAAGGTGAGAACGCGGCGGATTAGCCCATCTATGATTAGTCCACGCCTAGAAATTGGGACGGTGTCTACTAGCGTGACGCTTACGGTATACAGGGTGAGGCAAATAAATGGTCTATTAGAAATATCTCGAGAAATAAAGGCAGCAGAATCATGAAAATTGGAATGACGGGGTTTTGAAGGGTGATCTATTTAATGAAAATATTTTCATTTATTTCCTACTTCCGCTTATACCGGAAGTTGCTTATAACTTCGTTTTTTTTTAATGGAACGCCCTGTATATTTTTACATTTTTGGATTCTCCTCGATGTCTTCGTTCTTAAAATAAAAAGGTGTTGTAATGTTATATATGGCAGTTTAAAAGATAATTACGTTTCTTTATTAATTTCGTAGCACTTTCACACCCTGTAGAATTGTAGTAGTTTGACATCAATAATTCCGTTTATGTTCAAATGATTTTTAATATAGTCTACTATTGTTAAGAATTGTTAGTATTACTAAATTTTTAATTTTAGTATACAGGGTTGGTCGAAACTCAGAATGAGTATTTTCTGAGTTTTCTTAAATAGAACACCCTGTATTTTAATATTGTAATGAAATGATATTTTACGGCACTTTTTTATTTCTTAAGCATTCCCTATACCCAACTGCTTTAATTTGTGACTTATTGGTGATTTAAGCCACATTAATTGCACCAAAAAATACGTGAAATTTTATTAGGTTGGCCGTGAAAATATTCAATCGCAAATAATTCTTTGGAAATAAATACATATTAATCTAGACTGATCCTTAAAATTACCAATAATGGTTGAGTTATCAAAATACCTAAGTACTATCCGTTGCAAGATAATTCGGATGGAATTCCCTAGATTAAGACTGGGCCGATATCAAGCACAAAATGACTGTACTCCTTAATGCTGTAACGAGTAGTAACCCTTAGTCTTTAAGTAGTAAGTAGTCTTGTAGTCTTGTAGTCTTGTAGTCTTAGTAGTTAAGATTGTTGGGGCGATTAAAAATTAACCGCAAATTAAAGCAGTTACGTATAGGGAATGCTTAAGAAATAATAAAGTACCATAAAAGATCATTTCATTACAATACTAAAATACAGGTGTTCCATTTAGGAAAATTCAGAAAATACTCATTCCGAGTTTCGACCAACCCTGTATACTAAAATTCAACATTTACCTGCACTAATAATTTTTAACAATAGTAGACTATATTAAAAATCATTTGAATATAAATAGAGTTTTTGATGTCAAACTGCTACAATTCTGCAGGGTGTGAAAGTTGCTACGAAATTAATAAAAAACGTAATTATCTTTTAAACCACCCTATATATATAACATTACAAAATCTCATATTTTAAGAAAGAAGACATCGAAGAGAATTCAAAAATGTAAAAATATACGGGGTGTCCCATTTATAAAAACGAGTTATAAGCAACTTCCGGTATAACCGAAAGTAGCAAATAAATGAAAATATTTTCATTAAATAGATCACCCTTTAAAACCCCGTCATTCTAATTTTCATGATTCTGCTGCCATTAGCTCTCGAGATATTTCTAATGGGCCCTTTATCTGCCTCACCCTATATATTTTTTAACTACGATGCCTACTAAAAAAGTGAGAAACTAAATTAGGACCTAATAGAATCGTTTAATCATATAAATATCAAAAGCATTCACCATCGCATCAATATAAAATAGATCCAGATTAAAATTTCAAAAAAAAAAACTACAATGCTATAAAAGAAACAGCTTTAAAATTTATATGTTTTGGCAACAACCAATAAATTCTTCTCCACAAATATACATGAATCAACTCATATGGTTCAGTGTCTTTATTTTTAGATCGAAATAATCAATCCCTTATGAAAATATCCATTACAATATACCCTTGAAAATTCCTCAATCACAGCTTTTACTTTCTCAGAACAGTAGGTGTAGTTTATTGGCATTTGAATGGTTTCATTTTATTGGGTTTTATTCGTCAACATAAAAACGATCAATGAATGGAACTGTAGTTGAAAAAATATAGTTGGTAAATGAAATGTCACCTAAAAAGCAAAATAAATATCTATACCTTGCTAATTTGATACAAGTGATGGCAAGATTTGATTCCTCACCTTTTATGTCAAAATAGTTTTAATGGTAAAAAATTATCTCATTTTTATAAAATTAACTTGTTTTATTCAAAGAGGAAGATAATAGCAAAATGTAATATTTAGTAGGTACAGCTAAATCTGATTGAAATATAGTCTAAAAAATAATACCATTTGCCTACCACTGACTTTGAAAATTGCTCTAGAAAAAAGAATTCAGCATATAGTCCAGGGCGCATCTATTTTGAGATGGACGTTGAGAGGTGACTCAAATTTTTTTACAGAAATTGCTTGAAAATAACTCAAATAATAATATTTGAGTTATCCTCCCACTCAAAATGGTCCGGAACATTGTTTAAATAATCAAAATGTCAAAATATGAAGGAAAAATTCGATTTTTTCTATTGGTTTTTTGATTGTAACTTTAAAACTATTCATTTCTGAGAAAAGTTGTACTGACATAAAAGTTGCGTAATTAAATTTCATATAATACAGAATTGGTTAAAAATTTAAATAAAAAAATATGAAAAAAATATTTTTAAGAAACGCTTTTCTTTAGTTACGGGTGACTAAAATTAAACATGTTATAAAAAAATCAACTAAAAAGTAAAAAATAAAAAAAATTTAAACCACCACGCTTTTTCAATTTTTTCAATTTTTTTTATTTTTTGCTTTTTAGTTGATTTTTTTATAATATGTTTAATTTTAGTCACTCGTAACTAAAGAAAAGCGTTTCTTAAAATATTTTTTTCCTATTTTTTTATTTTTTACTTTTTAGTCTTACACTTTTCAAACATTAAAATATATCGTCATGTTTATTAAAATATGTATAAAACATATGATGTACAAACATGAAAAGTAGTCGGAATCGGCAAAAAGTTTGAAACTTTATTGTTTATTTATGAAGCATAACGTAAACAATTAACGTAAAAAGTGAAATCATGTATAGTTCATATAATTAGCTACAATCTGTAAAAGTTTCAAGTTTCTTCATTGAAAAAAACAAGAGAATTTAAGCATTTTCCGTTAAAATAGTTTTTTTATTTAAACAATAAACAAAAAAAAATATTGACTATTCTTGTATTGTTCCCGCGAATGCATATGTCTGCAAAGTTTTAATCATTTGCATTGATGAAAAGGCAGTCAAATTAACGTCCAAAGATTTGACCCAAACGATTGAACTAAAGAAAAGCTTTTAATTAATTAATACGACAAAACGAATTCTAATGTTAATTGTAGCACAAAACGTCTCTACCGGTGGTTTTTCTAAGACTACGATAAAAACACGAATTTTTTGAATTCCAGTTTTGGTTGAAGTTTTGTTTTGTATCGTATTGAAATTTGACACGAATAAACGCCGATTTATATACAGTGCTAGTGAAAAGTCCGTACCCCCCTCGTATCTTTTGACAGGTTATACCTATAATAGTGAAATTTGGTGAGAGGAAATAAACGGACGTAAGCTTCTTAACTAGTTATGACAGGTGACGTAATAGTGACAGATGACTTTACAGCGCCCCTGTGACAGATAATTTTAAATGGCACTTTATGGCAAGTGATACCTCGTTTAAAAGGTATTGAAAATACCTATTCAGTCATACTAATTTGGTTTGAGTTTAAGCTAATTTTGATGAATAAATGAAATAAATATAAAATTGTAGTTTCGCATTTAATTAATAAAAATTCAAATGTCCGTCTATGAGTACTTGTCAAAAAGGTTAACGTTGACGTAAAAACTACTAGAGAATTAAAAAACGTCAACTTTTTGACAAAAAACCATAGGCGGACATTGGAATTTTTATTAATTAAATGCGAAACTACAATATTATTTACTTATTTAATTTATTCACCAAAATCAAAATCAATTTAAACCCAAAAAAAATAGTATGACTGAATAGGTATTTTGAATACCTTTCAAACGAGGTATCACTTGCTATAAGGTCCCATTTAAAATTATCGGTCACAATGTCTCTGTAACGTCATCTGTCACTATTACGCCACCTGTCATAACTAGTTAAGAAGCTTACGTCCGTTTATTTCCTCTCTCCAAATTTTACTATTCTAGGTATAACCATTCAAAAGATAAGAGGGGGGTACGGACTTTTGACTAGCACTGTATAAACAAATATATGATCGTTCAAAATTTGAAACTTTATTGTTTATTTATGAAGCATAACGTAAACAATTAGCGTAAAAAGTGAAATTATGTTATACGCTGTGAGCTCGTACGTAGAGGGGATATTTACAAATTCGCGAACGCCAGTAGTGACAAGTTTGTAAACGTTTACTGGAAATTTGACATAAATGTCAAAGTGATTAATTTAAAATTAAAATTAAAAACATTAATTATAAACAATATTAGTTGGTCAAAGCTGTGGTATATATTTTTACCTTAAATATACTTACGTTTTAAATACTGAATTTAAGTTTTTTTAATGTTCCGTAATATCTAATTATAAATAATCTATTATAATCTTAGCGCCATCTACACGATTATTGTCAAAGTATCCGAAGTAAGAAATTGATATTTTATCAATAGAACGTCAAAATGATTAGAAAAATCTTAAAAAAATCGATTACAATTTAATTACTTTTTTGCGTTGTAAATATTAAGCGATAACAATTAAATAATAAATTTAAAAATTACCGGTAAAAGTTGAATTAGTAACCGCTAGGAGCGACACCAGCGAAGCTCAGAGCGTATAGTTCATATCATTAGCTGCAGTCCGTAAAAGTTTCAAGTTTCTACATTGTAAAAACAAGAAAATTTAAGCATTTTCATTAAAATAGTTTTATTTATTTAAACAATTAATAAACATAAACATTTCTTGTTATTGACTATTCGTGTATTGTTCCCGCGAATGCATATGTCTGCAAATGTTCATTCCTTCGCATTGAAGAAAAGCCAGTCAAATTAACGTCTAAAGATTTGATGCAAACTATTGAAGTAAAGAAAAGCGTTCAAAAATAGTCACCCTTGTTGCAAAATAGCAATAATGGCGAAAAAAACCATACAAAAACAAGTATTCGCATTTTACGTTTTTCAATCATTTACGCTACACTTAGGACCTTCATATTTTACCCAGAAAAACTTTATGATATAGTAAAACAACACTGTAAATTTCATTAAGATCGGTTTAATAAATTTTGCAAAATAAATTTTGCAATACAGCTTTCGCAAAAAAAATTCAATTTTTTTTAAATGTTGCAGGACTGAAAATAAAGCAGATAGTAAGTTGAATTTTTTTTGCTTATAGAAGTGTACTGTACCTTTCCTTTGCAATTTGCAAAATTAAAATCGATTAATTACCACGGCGGGCATCAGGAAATTTTTTAAATAAACATTAATTTTTGGTGCTACGCGAGACAGCGGTGTTCGATTCACACAAGTTGATTTCCACCAAAATTTCTTCCAATCTTTATCTAATATATTATTTTCTTGCTCTATATTTTGTTGTATTTTAATATTTTAATTCCACAAAAATCAAACTAATTGTATTATTGTTTGTGAAATATTATTTAAACAATTGCATACGTTTAAAAATAATAAAGTTTTATTCTCTAAGTTAAAATATATATGAACAAAGAAAGTTTTTGTTAAAATTATTTCAAAAGATAGAGTTGTGTTTTTATTTTGCAATAAACAAATTTATTTACTTATATCGAAATGTAATAAAAATTAAAATGTATCAATCATTATCAAAGGTCATTGGAATGCTTAATCAGAGCAAACTATCCGCTGTCCTGCGCGTAACACCAATAATTAATGTTTATTTAAAAAATTCCTGACGCCGTGGTAGTTAATCGATTTTAATTTTGCAAATTGCAAATGAAAGGTACAGTACACTTCTATACGCAAAAAAATTTCAACTTGCTATCTGATTTATTTTTAGTCCTGTAACATTTTGAAAAATGAATTTTTTTGCGAATTCTGGATTGCAAAATTTATTTTGCAAAATCTATTGAACCGATCTTAGTGAAATTTACAGTACTGTTTTACTGTATCATAAAGTTTTTCTGGGTGGAATATGAAGGTCCTAAGTGTAGCATAAATGGTTGAAAATTCAAAGCATAAATGGTTGAAAAACGTAAAATGCGAATACTTGTTTTTGTATGGTTTTTTCGCAATTATTGCTATTTTGCAACAAGGGTGACTATTTTTTAAATTCTTAACCAATTATATATTGTAGGAAATTTAATTACACAACTTTTATGTCAGTACAACTTTTCTCGGAAATGAATACTTCTAAAGTTATAATCAAAAAACAAAGAAAAAAATCGAATTTTTCCTTAATTTTTTGACATTTTGATTATTTAAACAATATTCCGGACCTTTTTGAGAGGGAAGATAAATCAAACATTATTATTTGAGATATTTTTAAGCAATTTCTGTGACGTTGAGTCACCTCTCAACGTCCAAATGTACTAATATTTTTACAGATGCGCCTTGGTCTAATAGTAGAATAACCCATGTACTTAACCTTAATATATTAGGCAAAACATGTCAACGTGCCAATTTCACAACTTTTAAAAAAATTAAAAATATAAAATTAGATTTCTATCACCCAACATATTTTAGATTTATCTGGGCAGGTCCTGATTCTTAGATGAAAATTGTGGGAGAGGACACGCTTTTTACACCTTTCTTTGCGGAAGATAGTTTTTTTAATTGGAAAAAAATCCTTTGTAAAAGGTATAAAATTTTTTAATAAAAATCCCTTTAAGGACTACATCACAGAACATTTTCGATTTTATAGAAAAATCATCATCAGTGTTAAAACAGGTTGGATGCCAGCTGAGCCACCAAAGAAATATTAGGGTAAAAACCCTTTAAATATTATATAGTTGCATTAAAAGTGCATACTTAAATAAAACTCTTTAGGATGGATACACATTGAACAGAATAATGCCCTTAGGTAAGTTATTGACCTTCCCAACACGTGGGATGTAAATTGAGTTGTTTACATTATACAATGATTTAATGGCAACTTTTTTTTTACTTTACTGCTTAACAGAGTTACATAGCAACAGTAGTACAATTAAACACTAAACGTGTAAATATCTTAAATCCAAAAAGAAATAAAGAACAAAACTATAAAATGATAAAATCTACAATACAGAATGAAGATGACTTGAATTCGAGATAAAATTAAAAATTGCTTTAGCTGAATTAGGGTTTGGATTGTCAAGAGAAAGAAAAAAAATGTTTAAACTGGATAAACAGTCCTCACTTTCAGGTTTGATTGATGGATAAATTGGACAATTAAATAAAAGGTGTTCGATTGTACCAAATTCTTTACTATTACAAATAGTGCAAATTTCATTTGGACTGATGCGAGGAGTGGCTCCACGAAGACTAAGTTTCGGTTTGTGGTTATTGCAAACTCCTAAGTCTTCTTCTTCCTGCTTCCTTAATAAGCTCGCGCCTGTTCCATCTTCGGATGCCTCCTCATCAGATATCCAGGTTGTCACTCCATCTATTCCTTGGCCTTCCTATACTCCTTCGGCCGTTTGGTGATCTATCTCGTGCTATCTTTACTAGTCTTCCTTCTCCCATTCTGCTTATATGGCTATACCATTCTTTTTTTCTTTTCAGTGTCCAGTCATTTATATTCTCTATATTACAGCTTTGCCTGAGGTATGTGATACGTTGTTGTCTATCCCATAATGATTTTCCTGTGATATCTCGGACTATTTTCATTTAACACGTTTCCATCAGTCTTTTTGTCCTTGTGGTGTCAGGTCGTGTTTCCGCAGTGTAAGGCATAAATGGTGTAACTACTCATATAGATGTTGTCCTTTATTTCTGTTCGTAGATGTGTGTTGCGCCAGATAGTGTGTTTAAGATATACTGCTATTCTGTTGGCTTTGTTTACTTGTTGGGCCGCTTCTGTGTCTCCATAACTGTGCATTAGCACTCCCAGGTAGCTGATACTTCTTTCTTGCTAGATTATTTTGCTGTCCACTTCCAGCTTGCACCTTATTGGATCTTTAGAGATTACCATACATTTTGTTTTATTTGGTGATATTATCATGTTGAACTCTCTTGCTATTACATTAAACTGATATAAAAGTCTCTGAAGGTCATCTTCACTCTCTGCAATAAGTATGGCATCGTATGCATAGCATACTATAGAGATAATTTCTTCACCCATTATGTACCCTATACTTTTTTGACTTTATAAATAATTTCATTCATGATGAGGTTCAACAGCAGCGGGCTCAATGAGTCTCCTTGACGTATGCCTCTTTCCACTTGTATCGGCTGTGTTTCTTAGAATTACTCAGTTTATTCACTTCTGGACTTATTTTGAACGTATATTTTTTTACCTCCGAGAAGGGGTGGTACTCACCCCCAGGACACAAGCACACATCAGCACAACATTTTTTTTCTTTGACATGTAAGCTATGTGTATGCCAAATTTCATTTCAATCCAAGGGTTTTTTTTAATATTCGGAGCAAGAACCGTGAGTAAATGGACTAAACTTAAAAGCGTTTGTAGGAGGTCTCTAGTCGCGTCTAACGGCTGTATACCTTATATCTGAAAAAATTCGAATTTTTAAGTTATAGGCTTCATAAATATGATCAAATATATTTCTTATGGGAAAACGGGTTTTCAAGCTCAATAATTCCTGTAATACGTTCAGTTATCATACTTGATCTTGGATGCATCAGATACTGCTTGTCAATACGTTTCAAACTCATGTTTATTGATCAAAATCAGTTAAGCCGTTCAGAAGTTATAGAGCTCCAAAAGTATAATTAGTCCAGGAACTGAAACTTTTCACTTCGCAATTTTTACAGAATGGATCGATTTGCTTGAAAATTTGACAATAAGTAGTGGATAGTCCAAGGATCAAAATCTATATGATGCCGAAAGACGCTTTTACCCATCTCGGGGGTGGAAATTTTTTATTATATTTTGACGTCAAATGTTGGTAAAAACATTAATTGTAAACAAAAAATGTTTTATACATTTTTTTGATAAAATTAATAGATTTCGATTTATTGGTTATCGAAAGTGTTAGTTTTATATCGAAAAAATCAATGTTACTAATCAGTTTTCTGCTAATAACTCAAAAAATTTTGTTTTATCAAAACAACTTTACTTACCGAATATATACCTTTTAAAAAAGAAACAGTGTGTTTTTTTTTAATTTTCTTCAATAGTAATCAATCAAGATCAATAATAATCGAGCTGTACTTTATTAAATGTTAGCTTTTCTTCGTCAAATACTAAATATTATAGTTTCAAATTCAAAAGACGGAAAAACTATGCATTTTTCGAGGATAATTTATAGAAACTAATTTTAAATGTTTAAAAAGATCTATCTTCAAAAATAAAAAATAAAGTCTGTAGCTTAAAAATTAAGTGACTTACAATGAAGAGAATGTCAGTCCCTATTTTTTCAGTCAAACAGTTATCGGAAATAACCCCCTAATTACAACCCTAATTAAAATTAGTCATCGACCTTATTCCGTATGTTTTATTTATGTATTTTTAAAAGATTACAGAAGTTTGACCGGCTTAAAACAATTAGTTTTTAAAAAAACTGGAGTTAAAAGCGAATAACGAATTTTTGTAGTTTGGTACATGCCTTTTCTTCAGAATAGAAAGATTAGCATCAAAGATGCGAAAAAATGTTTAGATATGAAAATGTAGCTTGTTTAATTCTTAAGAACTTGGTTTACGAAAATTTTTTCTACGACAAAAATTGAGTGAGCTACAGACAATTAGAACTTGTAATAACATGCAAAAACCAACTTTACCAACCCTTTCAAAGTCACCTCTTTTTGCGACTTAGGGTTTTAAAAGGATTTAATATTAAGAGTCTTATAGATCTTATAAAAACCTACAAACAAATTTTTTAAAAAAACTTTCTAATATAAAAAATAAAAAAGTTAAGGTTAAAAAACCAATAAATTTTTTTGAAAAAAAAACATGGAAAAATCCAATTGTAAGCATAATAATGTAAGTTAGCGGTGTTTTTTGTATGGTGTACGTTAAAAACTTATTACCAAAGAACGGAAGTTCTCGCCAGTGGCGCATAATATCCCTACATGCGACACTATTTATAAAGCTTAACGTGTATTCGATAAACATTGCATTCAACTTACTTCATACATTTAATTTATAAATAACTTTGAAAAACTCCTGATACAAGAGTAAAAAACCGCTATTCCCCGTAAAAATGAGTGGTGCACACAATATTCCAGCTACAAAAGAGCTGATGTGAATATTACGTGGCGCGATAATGTATTTTCATTTTGATGGAAAATAAAATTCTAGTTTTATTTAAGATTTTTCCATAATATTTGCTAAATTTGAAGTAAAACGCGCCACAAAAGAGCTTCAAATGCAAAATGTGTAAAAGCTATCCTTTTGTGGCGCGTTTAACTTCAAATTTAGCAAATATTATGGAAAAATATTTTATAATAAAACTAGAATTTTATTTTCCATCAAAATGAAAATACGTTATAGCGCCACGTAATATTCATATCAGCTCTTTTGTAGCTGGAATATTGTGTGCACCACTCATTTTTACGGGGAATAGCGGTTTTTTACTCTTGTTTGTTATAGTTAAATATTATGTATATTTATTTTGTGAAACTTAGATTAGAATTTACGTAATATGTCTTTATACTTACAAAACATTTAATTTCCTGAGCCCTTTTAAGTAAATTTAAGCAATATTGCTGATCACGTAATTAAAAAAACTAATTTAAACTATATATTATATTAAAAATTACTTACCCCATGGGGTTCCCTCTTCAACGAAGTGGTCAATTGTTCGGTGGAATAGATGGGAATATCCATATCACTAACATTGGAAGAAATGCTCCCTTCTCTGTCAGTTTTCTTGGGAATCTGGAGCAAAGCCATCGCTTGTTGTTCAGCTATGGTAGGGCTCTTGAGGTAGTGGCTGGGCCTGATGAAACCAACTCCCTCGTCATCATCGTGATCCATATCGGGGGACGACACTAACACAGAAAAACGGACTTTTTTGTTGGACTCCAACTTAAGTCAGAATGTGACAACGGGGAAACAGGGGTATCTGAAAAAAATAATAAATTTGCTTTAATAATTGGGAAAAAATATGGTAATTATTAAAAAAGAAAAATGAATAGTCTGGAATTTTCTTAAAAAATAAATAGACATTTTGCAAAATCTCGCACTTGTTTTATGTATGAAATAATTTCTTCTCGACATTACTAAAAATTCCTTATCCTAAAATCAAAAATCTACAAGATCTTGGAAAATATTAAACCTAATATTATGTCTTCTTCTTTCTCTTCTACGGCACTACAGCCGAAATTGAGCCTTGGCCTCCTTTGTTTTTTACCTCCATCCTTGCTTGTCTGTGGCTGCTCTTCTCCATACACGGGCTCCTAAAAGGGCTTGTGCGTCGCTGTCTTCCCAGCGCTTTCTTGGCTTTCCAACCGGTCTCTTTTTCTGCATTCTAGCATTCAGTGCTCTTTTTGGTAGCCTAGCCTCTCCCATTCTTATCACATGTCCGGCCCAATGCAATCTTTGTATTCTAATGAAGTCTAACAGGGGTGTTTCCTTATAAAGGTGATAAAGCTCGTTGTTGTATCGGCTTCTGAAGATTCCATTTTCCCTCATAGGTCCTAGTATTCTCCTTAGTACTTTCCTTTCGAATGTGTCTAGTTTGTTTTTGGATGTTTCTTTCAGGACCCATGCTTCACTGCCATAGCATGATAATGGTTGAATTAAGGTTTTATAGATTCTCATCTTTGTATTTCAGTGGACATTTTTAGACCCAAATATATGGGAGAGGGCAAAATAAGCTCTGTTTTCCTGCGTTATTCTCTTTAGTATTTCTCCATCTTCTGATCCGTCGGCATATAGTTCTACTCCCAGGTATGTAAACTTTCCAACCGTTTCAATGTCATCTGCATGTATAATGTTTTGTGGGACTATATTTCTTCTCGTGTGTATCATTATTTTTGTTTTTTTTTGTGTTAATTTCCAGACCTAGCCATTTTGTTTGCGTCTTTAACTCTGCGTATGTTTCCTGTGATCCTATTGATGTTCTACTCATAATATTAATATCATCGTGTGAGTTCTAATTATTAAATTGTCTCTAAAAATGAGTAATTAAATTGTCCCTATGTCAATGGTATTAGAGTATTATTAAATACTTAAAGAGCAACATGGCTTCCTTGCGCGAATTAAACACTAAGTTCTTGTCGGTTCGAATGACACAGACCAAAATAAATTTAAGAGTCAATTTAGTTACATACTACAAATGTTTACATAAAACCATATATTTTGATGTCACCATTACAACTAGTGTGCTAGTTTCATTTACTTTAATGAATGCACTGAGGATGATCTGCATCAGATCGAAAACATTCTGTTGTTTTACTCCATTTGGACGACACTTTTTTAAAAAGTTTTAATAAAAATTTTTATATCACCATACAAATTGAAGTTTTTACTCCTATGTAAGTCTTTATAACTATGGTATACAGCCAGCTAGGATTTTCCCTTTAAATTGTATTTACCATTCTATTCTTTCAAGATTTATATCTATATCCAGTAGATTCTGCACTAAATTTGATCTATCGTTTGGTTAAAATTTCGACAATTTTTTTATGTCGGTGTAAAGATATTTTTGGTATGTGATAAGTGATAGTGATAAGATATTCCATACTTTGTCTTTCTTCACAGTTTTAGTTTACGTTAGCTTTGCCCAAGCCTTTGCTACGCCGCTGATCTCTGATTCTAATGAAGTTCTATGATGTTCTGACGTCTCGAGGGACTCAGAAACGCTTTATCAGAAACTCAGAAGCTGGCTTAAAGCTGGTCAAACGATTCGAACGTTCGAAGCAAGACTTAACGGCGCGTCGAGAAATTTATATTTTACAGACATTCGACAAAATAAATTTGCACTGTTAATAGTCTAAGAGCTAGAGGCGAGAAATCATCGTCATAAGTAATATGGAGTTTGGCATGTGAAATGTGTCTATTGTATGTTGATAATTACGACCCCTTTCGGGCTGACACCTCAGTGGATACAGGGAGTAGCAATAAGGGATGAAAGGGGAAATTAACGCAGTCATTAAAGGTTTTCACCTCCTATTTTGTTAAACCTCCATCGATTTACATGAAAATTGGTGAGTAGTTAGAACATACCTCAAGAAATAAAACTGATATGGTGCCAACGTGCGCTTTTACCCTGGGGGTGGATGCCACCCTTTCTCAGAGGTGAAAACTATTTTATTAAAAATAACCCCACTAATCGATAGAGGGACAAATTTTAAGCAAAATTTATTACCTCTAATTATTAAAATAAATCAATACTTTTTGAGTTATTAAAGATCAAAGATTTGAATTTTTCGTGAAATAAATGCATGATATAAAGCGGTTTTTCGTGAATAATTCAAAAACTGTAAGTTTTATCAAAATAGTTATGATTACCAAAATTGAAGATAATAAAAAATAAAAGAGATTTCTTATTCGAAAAACCTTTGAGAATTAATAAAAAGTGAGTTATAGGTGATGGAATGTTTTTTTTTTCGGCTAGTACCCAAATCTATGTATTCAAGCTCAAATAACGGGAACACGGTGCATTTTATAAAATATATTTACTGAACACTTGTCAAAGTACTTGGAAATATGTATCAAATGAGCTCCCGGAAAAGTTGATACAATTAAACATTATGCTACAAACATTTTTCAAAGTTTAGGCTCCAAAAATTTGGAGCTTAATTATTATATTATTTATATAAGTTTTTAAAATTGTTTTAAGACATTTATATAAAATATACCAAAAATGTATTTGAATATTATGTCAAATGTGCCCATTATTGGACACCCTCAGTTTCTGTACATATTCATTTATACAGGGGCGGTTCTAGACCAAAAAAGTGGGGGGCAAGGGAACACAACCGCTGAATAAACAAGATAACGTGCCATTTTATCGAAAATTATAGTACAAAAGTACTGTAAAAACTGAAGGGGGGCAGCTGCCCCCCTGCCCTGGCTAGAACCGCCACTAAGTTTATATCGATAGAAAAAATTCAATCAAATATCGAAATAAGATAAAAATAATATTTTAGTAACATACATTTAATTAATAATAATATGTTCTTTTTATCATTCGTAACTTCATGCATGTGCTCTTAAATTGACGCTATTGTATAGGTACTTGCTACTGTCATTTCGGAGTCGGCGTTTGCATTGAATATATCCATCTCGATCTGAGCTATATCAACATCTTTTGCGAGCACGATACATTACAAGTATTTGGTTGAACGCCTATAAAAAAGATCCAACAGATCTGGTTATTGAACAAAATGGTTGGGAACTTGCTGAAGATAACACATATAAATTCAAATGGTTTGAAGGGCCTCAAATGCCAGAGATTGTTAGAGATATTATTTTTGAGAATGAAACAGACGATGAGATGGATGATGAGCAAGCTGATGATGATATTCATAATAGCGAAAGTGATGAAAATAATTATGATAGCGATTTTAGTTAATGTGACAACGAAAGTGAAAAATAAATAGTATTTTCAACGAAAATTTTGATTTCGTTTATAAATTCGCAAAGTCCGTTCGTTCGTTCCTGCGTTGCCACCCCTGCAATATCTGGAGCTTATGTACCGATGTCAATGTAGTTTTATCTCCTGAATCCAAATCTTTAAACGGCATTTCGATATGTCAAACCATCTTCGAGAAATGTCAACGAAAATTTCATATTATTTCAAAAATATATTACTTCATATAAACTGTAAAAGAATTGAAATATCAAATAAATAATAGTACTTATTAATTTTAATGTAAGTAATCTTAAATGGCAAGTTACAAATTTTTGGTGCTGTCTACCCAATGATTTATGTATTATGTATATTATATTGTATAATATACAGTGTGTCTACTTAAGTTGGACACATATATTATGGGACACTTTTTTATTTTTAATCTTACGAAATAAAGTTATAATTCATAAAAAGTTCTGCATCGTCTAATACCTATGATCCAATCATCAGATAGAAAATTTTATCTATATTATAGGAGGTATTTTAAAAAATATGAATTTGGCTCAAGATTAAAATACCTTTTTTTCACACTGTTGTAAATTATTGTTACTACGAAAAATTAAAATTGTTTGGAACTAAAAATTGTGTTCTAATATATGCAATAGTTGTTATTATTATAATTAAATAATTAATAATTATTATAATAATGTAACTATTATCTACATTCTTCTAATAAAAAGAAAATATTTAATTTTTTTCTCAAATTAGAGATACCTACCAATCATCATTTTCATTTATAACTCTTTTATTATTAATTTTACGAACAAAAATTATTCTTCATAAAAAGATCTACACGGTCTAAAATCCAAGATGCAATCATAAACAATTATATAAAATTGTATCGATTTTAGTCGATGTGTAAAAAATATGAATTTCGCTCAAGAAATTCACTCATTCGCTCAAGTGCCTTTATAGCTCACAATATTTAAATAGTAGGATATAATTGCACATTAAACATAATTTTTAATTCTAAACAACTTTTCATAATAGCAATTTTCCATATTAGGAATTTAAATACATAAAAAACAAAGTTTTCGTTATAATAATGCTCGCATTTTTAACTTGTTATATTTAAATTGTAATAAAACGAACTTGATAATAAATTATAATCCTAACTTCATTCCCGAAATTCCTTTAAAAATTATTCTGTTAACAAATTTCAAAATAAATATTTAAATAGCGTATGTTTTAATTTTCACTTTTTCCTAAAAACTCGAAAGGGTTCTCTTATTTTCATCATCACTTGCTTAGCTTTGATGTTATAAACTTCATCTGGAGCTCACTTGATAGGTATTCTTGAGTACTTTGACAAGTGTTCAGTAAATATATTTTATAAAATGCACCGTTTTCCCGTTATTTGAGCTTGAATACTTAGATTTGGGTACTAGCCGAAAAAATATACATTCCATCACCTATAACTCATTTTTATTAATTCTCAAAGGTTCTTCGAATAATAAATCTCTTTTATTTTTTATTATCTTCAATTTTGGTAATCATAACTATTTTGATAAAACTTACAGTTTTTGAATTATTCACGAAAAACCGCTTTATATCATGCATTTATTTCACGAAAAATTCAAATCTTTGATCTTTAATAACTCAAAAAGTATTGATTTATTTTAATAATTAGAAGTAACAAATTTTCCTTAAAATTTGTCCCTCTATCGATTAGTGGGGTTATTTTTAATAAAATAGTTTTCACCCCCGAGAAGGGGTGGCATCCACCCCCAGGGTAAAAGCGCACGTTGGCACCATATCAGTTTTGTTTCTTGAGTTATGCTCTAACTACTCACCAATTTTCATGCAAATCGATGGAGGTTTAACAAAATAGAAGGTGAAAACATTTAATGACTGCACCAACTTTCCCCTTTCATCCCTTATTGCTACTTCCTGTATCCACTGAGGTGTCAGCCTGAAAGGGGTCATAGTTATCAATATACAATAGACACATTTCACATGCCAAACTCCATATTACTTATGACGATGATTTCTCGCCTCTAGCTCTCCGTCTATAAGTAAACAAATGTTATAAATTAATTGTGTTTTTAGTGTTAGTGTTGGAACAATGTAAATAAATTAAAATAGGTGCTAAGAAGACTGCAAATAAATTAAAATAAACATTACAATAATCTCCACTGTGCCAGTTTTTGTGGTTGGCGATTGCTCGCTACCTTTGTTTTTCTCGGTTTTTTCCTGGGCCGTTTGGCATGCATGATATAACCAAAGAGGATTAATATTCTTGTAAATAGTAAGCTAGAAGCAGTTACGTAGCTAGACAGACGTTGTGAGTTGTTAAAATCCTTCACAACCGGCTGTCCACGTTGTTAGAAAAATTTTGTAAAATGCTACAATTATTCTCCTATCTGATGTTATATCGATCAGGATTTAGGAGGCGTAACTGAATATTCTAATAACAAGGGTTGGAAAATAGAGATTAATTGATTTTTAATTTGTCCATATTGTGTTGAGGTACGACCATAGTACCGATATAAGCTCTTCTTCATTTGGGTCAACCATTGTGTAGTCAGGAAAGCGTAGCTAGATACTTGAAAATATCCCCATGAAAAAGCAGGCTTTCGCCCTCATCGAAGCTGTACGGTCCAAGTCTTATCACTAACAACTTTTATATAAGCTAATGTTCAATAGAAACAAACAACAGCTGCAGAATTCATAGATCTAACAGTAGCATACGATACTGTTTGGATTTGGATTGGATACAGGGATTAACATCTCAATTAGCCTGTATTATCCTCTACAACAGAAAGATAATCAACCTCATTGACAACATACTGACAAACAAAACCTACAAGGTAATAATGGAAAAGAATATGAGCAAATAGATGAAACTTAATAATAGCCTCCCATAGTAACTTATTCTAAAGCGTTTTCTAAACTCAGTTTGTTCTTTTTTTAAACGCTTTTATTTAGTTCAATAGTTTGCAAATAGTCAAATCTTTAGACGTTAATTTAACTGCCTTTTCTCCAATGCAAATTAATGAAAATTTGCAGACATATGCATTCGAGGGAACAATTCACGAATAGTCAATAAAAAAAATTGTTTTTATGTTTGTTAATTGTTTAAATAAAAAAAAACGATTTTAATGGAAAATGCTAAAATTCTCTCGTTTTGTACAATGTAAAAACTTGGAACTTTTACGGATTATAGCTAATGATATGAACTATACATAATTTCACTTTTTACGTTAATTGTTTACGCTATACTTCATAAATAAACAATAAAGTTTCAAATTTTTTGCCGATTCCGACTACTTTTCATGTTAGTACATCATATGTTTTATACATATTTTAATAAACATGACGATATATTTTAATGTTTGAAAAGTGTAAGACTAAAAAGTAAAAAATAAAAAAATATAAAAAATTTTTTTAAGAAACGCTTTTCTTTAGTTATGAGTGACTAAAATTAAAAATAGTATAAAAAAATAAACCAAAAAGCAAAAAATAAAAAAAATTGAAAAATCTTACACATTCGTTAAAGAAAAGCGTGGGGCGAAAACCGTTTATTCGATGAAGACGCGCCACGCTTTTCTTTGACGAATGTGTTAGATTTTTTCAATTTTTTTTATTTTTTGCTTTTTGGTTGATTTTGTTATACTATTTTTAATTTTAGTCACTCGTAACTAAAGAAAAGCGTTTCTTAAATTTTTTTTTTATATTTTTTTATCTTACAATCAAATTGTAAATTATTTGTTGGAATTTTTGTAAGTAGTTTATAAATGGCGTTAAGAAGAGTTATCGGTGTTTAATCTTTTTTACATTATTACTTTTTTAACTTGTTATTGTAGCTATTTCCTTTGAAGCGTTTTGTTTTATTTTCTACAGTTCGGTGTAGTATGTTTGAATTGGTTTACTTATAATAATTTTAACCTTACCATTTTCCCCTACTTTTTTCTCGTTCCAGAACTAGGTACCAATAAGATAATTCCAAAAAAAGAGAAATTTCCCGAAAAATGCCGAGCGGAAAATTTGAAATTGGAAGATCGAAGTAAAAAATGCGGAAAGATTTCAAGTCATATAACCATAGGCGTAACCAGAATGATTCTAAGGGGGGTTACAACTACTGGAAAGGAGGGGTTACAACTACTGGAAGGTCTCTGAGGGGTATGGTGTTAAGCGTATAGAGCTCAAAGTACATCCCAATGGGGGGGATTATTACCCCCAAAACCCCCCCCCCTGGTTACGCCTATGCATATAACCAACTATATAACCAATATAGATCAATGAAGACTGATTTCCTCAGACAAATAAATAAATAAAAACCAAAACGGACAACAATCACTTCGCTGTAAGTGGAAAAATTGTTACATTCATCATTTAATTATTGTATCTACTAATTCCCGCAATCAACCTTTCGCCTAAATTTGGTACCTCAAATATTCGGTACAACTATAAAAAGAAGCCGCCAATATTTTCTGATTGTTTTAAATCACCTTAATAATATTGTTTGTGGTCTAAACAGGACTAATCTGCTGCCTTACTCATACTATTAAAAATAGTCCTTTAATTGTAGTCGAATTGCAAATAGATTTAAGAATGAATTAGTGCAGTCACTGAAGGTGAATATGAGCTATTACCTCCGATTTCGTTGAACCTCCATCTATCTGCATGAGAATTGGTGAATGGTTAGAGGATATCTCAAAGAACATACAGTGACATGGTGCCAACTTGTGCTTTTACCCTAGGGGTGGATGCCATTCCTTCTCGGGGGTGAAAATTATTTTATTAAAAATAATCCCATAATTCGATAGAGGAACAGATTCTAAGCAAAATTTGTTATATAAAGTTATTAAAATAAAACAAAACCTTTTGAATTATTGAAGATCAAAAATTTTAGTTTTTCGTGAGAAACATTCATGTTTATAACCCATTTTTCATAAATAACTCAAAAACTATAAATTTTTACAAAAAAGTTATTAGTACCAAAATTGAAGCTAATAAAAAATGAAATAAACTCCTTACTAAAAAAACCTTTTAATGGTAACTAAAGGTGAGTTATAGGTAACTGAATGTATATTTGTTTCGGCGAGAACCCAAATCTAAGTACATATTCAAGATTAAATAAAGGGAAAATTATGCATTTTATAACATAAACTGATTAAACATTTGTCAAAGTTCTTTACTATACAAATAGCTATCAAATGAGCCCCCGAACAAGTTGATAGCATTAAAATTTATGCTCCAAAAATGTTTCAAAATTTATCTTTTAAAAGTTTTCCAAAAAACGTTGTTGTTTTTTTTTTAATATAATAATAGTCTCCCGTTTTATACCGCTCACGTGGCTTTGGGAGTATAGCAGGGTAGTCTGCTATATCTAGGGCCTACGGTATACAAGGAAGGTAACAGGGCCAGTGCTACGCTTCAACCGCCTATTATTACCCCTGGTTTGACCCAAGGTACTCATTTTATTCAGGCTGAGTCGACCTGGGGCCTATAAACATTTTAAAAATGTCTAGTTGTTCTTGCCGGCGCCGGCGGTAGGATTTGAACTCCGGACCACCGGCACGCTAGCCTAGTACACTACCACTCGGCTACGCCGGCCCATTTTTTTAATAACTCCGTTAATTTTTACGATATCAAGTTCACCTAAAAATCGTGTGAAAGTTAATTTTAAGGAATATTAAACCACGTTAAATTTATTCTTTTAAACCCCTTACTTAAAAAAAGGTTAAATGGCCCCGGTAAATGGCTTTCGCAGCAAAATTTAAGCTTTAAACGTTTCTATCTGGGTTATTTTTTACCCTACAGAAATAGTAGAAAAGGTAAAATATTTGATACAGAAAAAACTAAAATTTGAATACAGTCAAACCCGCTTATTAGAATCCCTGTTATAGGAATATCCCGGTTTATGGAATATAAATTCAAGTTCCCGAAACATTTCCATTTACTCCTTAATAAATTTATCTGTTTATTGGAATAGGATATAACTAGATAATACCGCTTATTAGCATATTTTGCAGGTCAAAGAATATTTTTTTTTACAATTTACTAAAAATTTAAATTATGTTTGGTATTATGGTTTGTCGTCAACGGCCTGTAGTGCTGGATTAGATATTATTAGGATAATAAATATTTATTACTTTGTTACGAATACCAATTCGATCTTTAGCATGGCCGACAAATGCATGGGTCATAAAATAATTTTTATTTGTCTACACAAAGGCACTGTTGCCTGTTATAAAATTGTTAGAAGCAGTTTATTTAGAATTCACTCAGAGAGTACCTACTTGTTTGCAAGATGGGAATTATGGCTTTGTTAAATTCGAAAAGAAGGGAAAAGAACAAGACTGTAACAATCCATTTCTTGACGCCAATAAAACTTCTATTCAACCAATGGATTATGGATTAAGGATGACCACACGTATTAACAACGAAAAAGCTATAATTACCAATAATTTCTCAAGAAAAAAAAAGTAATTTTGTTATATATGCATTTTAATAGGAAAATATTTACATATCTACATATTGCATACATTTCATATTAATTACCTAATATGTATTCATTCACATACATGTAATGTAATTTGGTATTTAACACATACATAGATAAGTACTAGTTACACTACTGTAATATTGACGTAAAAAGACCTAAAACCATTTACATACACTGATTATGTAGGTACATATATGATATACATATTGGCATAGTATGTAATAAAATTGGCATAGTATGTAAATAATATTATTACGTATATCCGGTAACACTTATTTCGACTAGCCACCAATGATCGGTTATTAGAATATCCCGGTTATAAGAATATTTTTGCCTTGCACAAAGGCTATTCCAATAAGCGGGTTCGACTGTATATATCATTTTTTACGTAGGCATATTGAGTATTTTTGGAGTTATTATCAAAAGAAAATGAAAATTACGATAATTTTAAAAATTCTGATTTTTTTAAATTATACCTTTTTTAAAAAAATATGCATTCTAAACCGGTCAAAATTGTTGAAATAATTACTTAAACTAATATAAAGAAATTTTTGTAAGGATTACTATAAATCTTAATTTTTGTGGAAATGGCGTAGGTTTTATTTTTCACTTTTTCCTAAAAAATTCGAAAGGGTTCTCTGATTTTCATCATATCGTCATCACGAAAAAAGTCACTAAGTCCAAAATAACAGTCATTTTGGACTTATGCATGTTCAGTGGTTTAGGCAACCATCTCTACGTCCTTTCTAGGACTTTGTTGTTTCTGCCAGACTATGAAAATTGATATCGTGAATCGATCAGGACACTAACTCAATTTTGACAAAAGTGGACTTAGTGAGTTTTGCCGTGACGACGACGATATGTAACTTGCTTAATTTTGAGGCTATTAACTTCTGGAGCTCATTTGATAGGTATTCCAAATTACTTTGACAAGTGCATTATTTAAGCTTGAATACTTAGATTAGGGTACTCGCCGAAAAAAATTTACATTCAATTACCCATAACTCACTTTGAATTAACATTAGTTTAATTCTTTAAGGAGTGTATTAAATTTTTTATTATCTTTAATTTTGGTAATAATAACTTTTTTGTAAAAGCTTATAGTTTTTCAATTATATGTGAAAAACAGCTTTAAAACATGCATTTTTTACGAAAAAAGAAAATCTTTGATCTTAAATAACTCAAAAAGTATTGATTTATATTTTGTCCTTATAATTTGTCCCTCTATCGATATATGGTATTATTTTTAATAAAATAATTTTCACAGGCGAGAAGGGGTGGCATCCACCCCCAGGGTAAAAGCACAAGTTGGCATCATGTCACCTTTGTTCCATGAGGTATCCTCTAACTACTCACCAATTTTCATGAAAATCGATGGAGGTTCAACGAAATCGGAGGTGAAAACCTTCAGTGACTGCACTAAATTAGTACCCCGTACAAACCTTATGGAAATCAGGTCCCAGTGGATTTCGTTCATACTTTGGGAAAATACTCTTTGAAGCATCCTGATAAAAAGTTCTCATAGGCACAACTCAATCGTATGAAGGATTTTCAAGATATAGAGGCACAAACTCGGAAAATTATGAGATTTACTAGGTATTCCAATTCCCTGAGTTACTAGTTATCTGGCAGCATGTATAAGTTTGGATCAAGGAAAAGTACTAGTAGTCTAGGATTTTTCCTGGCTATCCAATGGCGACCTTTACTTTGACCTTGACCTTCAACGGACGTCATCTTCTAGAGTCTCGAGGGTTTTCGGCATTAAATTGATATACACAGATTACTCATGGGTTTTTGGGATCGTTAAACACGAATATGCCATCAGAATTGACCTCCGGAGGACGTGATGGTCAGGGCCACTGCACGGGACATCATCTTCTAGAGTTTCGATGGTTTTCAGCATTTAGTTGATGCAAATGAATTACTGGAGGGTTTTCTGAGGTCGCTAAACACGAATATGTCACCAGAACCGACTCCCGGAGCACCTGGTTTCCAAGGTCAATGAAAGGCGCTCCTGGAGTTTCGAGGGTCTTTGATACTACATTAATGCAAACGGATTAGTTATAGGTTTTTGGAATTGCTTGAAATTTTTTTTGGTTAAAAATGAAAACATTCACTTGCAAATAACTCGAAAAGTATTGACTTAGTAAAAAACTCTATAGAACATAAGTTACTTAGAATTAGTCATTTTATCCAATTCCGGACTTATTTTAAACGTATATTTTTTCACCCCGAGAAAAAATTTTTCACCCCGGATTTTCCAATTTTTGTAAAATGAAGGGGATGTAGAATTGTAAACTTTTTCTTATATAATAATAGACAATTTCAATTACCTATTCCCAAATTTTCATCCTTCCTTTATTTTTTTGGAGGTTTTCGTAAAATTTTGCGTTCCCTGATCGGGCTAATAGTGAGGTTTTTAAAGTACTGCTTGTTGCTTTCAAAAATTTAATCCTTATATTTGACTTACAATTGAAGGGTCCAATGCATAAACCGGTCAAGTCACATAAAGCAAAATTTTCAGGAGAAGTAAAAATCATTTTGAGGTAAAACTGTGAAATCCTGATACATTTTGTATTTTCTGTCATTTGAAGATCATCTTGTTAACAGTATTTTTTTAAATAATAAGTTGTAAATTAAAAAAGAAAAAAGTTATGGGGAAAAAGAATTGGACTTGACTGGTTTATGCAAAGTACTCATCTTTTTTTGTGGGGAAAGATAAAACAAAATAGAATTTCATATTAAAAAAAAAATTTTTAGTAATTTATTAAATGAAATAAACCAAAACATAGTTTCAACTAAATTTTAGTGCAGAGTTGAAATATTTTCCTTTACTCACTGTCACTGCATTCTAATACCGAAGTTTCCTTATTGTCTTGTGAGACGTTTTGATGGTAATTTCGGATTGCTTCATAAAACCATTGATCACACTGTGGCACATAATTTGTTGCCAAAGACATAATGCTCGAATTTGTTCTTTTTTAGCTTTCTCCTTTCAGTGTCCAACGTATGGTCATGGTTTGGTAAGGTGATAGGCTGCAAGTTCCATTGTGCATTAACCAGTCAAGTCCAGGACTCCACCGGTTTATGCAAAGTATTAAAATGCAGGCAACACATTATACGCTCTATTATTGATATTTTTAATCATATCGAGCTGGTTTATGCACTGGAAGATGTAGAATTGTATACTGTGCATGAATAAATGATTAACTCATTTTGCCCAAAAAGTGGAGTTACCCGGTTTATGCATTGGTCCCTTCAATTGAAGTTTCTACTTGCTCCTTTTATTCTGTTTTTCTACTTGTTCTTTTCTGCTAACTGACAAACATATATCTTGCGAAACCTAAATCGTATTGGTGTAGGAAAGCGAATCTTCATTATCCAATTTGTTTTGGTTATATTTAATATAACTGGTGAATATTTAATATTTCTCGCCGTTCTTGAGCCTATTTCAAAGCTACCTTGTCTTGAAATGAATAAGGAAACGTAAATACGCACCGTTCTTAGCAATGCAGACCAATGAAGCTGTGTTGAATAGAGCAAATGCCGTTCGTGAGTTATCGAAAACTATCAAAATAAAAATTTTATACCTAAGGTATAATATGTTCTTAGAGGGTGCCGATACAGAATCCTTCAGCTTGTCATAAAAAATGAAATCGAGGACTGCAGAAGAATTGGAAGGTAATAGCAGATGTCATGGATCAAGTCAAGAACATTCCTGATTGGACAGGAATACACAGTGCCGAACAACTATTCCGAATAAGTGAATTCAGTGAACAACTCACCAATGTAATCCCCAGCGCTAGAGGGACCTAACATGGACCAAAGAAGAAGAGTACACAAAACATCAGCAGAACTTTTGTTAATAGGAGAATTGTAAACAAACTGAAACTATTCTACTAAACGGGTACCGGCTAAATAACATTAAGTATGCAGATGACACCATAGTATTTGCTGACACGCTAGAAGACCTACAAGTCCTCATGAACAAAATCACGTATTACAGTCAACAATATGGACTCAATATAAACGTAAAGAAGACAAAGCTTATGATCTTCAGCAAGAAAAGGATAACAGAAGGTCAACTCCGTATCAACCAAACCCCTGTAGAAAGACTGAGGCACTACAACTACCTCGGCACCATAATAAATGAAGAATGGATCAACAACCAAGAGATAAGAACGATCATCGGAAAAGCTAGATCAATCTTCAACCGTATGGGGGCCCTTTTCAAGAGCCACAACCTTTCTCATGGTATAAAAGTAAGAATGCTGAGATGCTACGTCTTCTCTGTCCTTTTTATGGTGTTGAATCATGGACCTTGAACGAAGATATGTGCCGAAAATTGGAAGCATTTGAGATGTGGCTATATCGGAGAGTTCTTAAAATCCCATGGACTGATCGGGTCACAAATGAGGAGGTCCTTAGAAGAATGGGGAAAAACCGAAAAGTACTAACCACCATCAAATCTCGAAAGTTGGAATACTTTGGACACATTATGCGAAATGAATCCAGATATGTCCTTCTACAAGCCATCCTGCAAGGAAAAATATTTGGAAAGCGAGGTCCAGGAAGAAGAAGAACATCCTGGTTAAAGAACCTCAGAACCTGGTTCAACACAACATCTGTGCAGTTTTTCCGCGTTGCTGCAGATAAAGTGAAGATTGCCATGATGATCGCAAACATTCGTCACGGAGAGTCACATCAAGAAGAAGAAACAAACTGATGTGGGCCAGAATGATCGTCAAAATCTAATGAGAATATGATACTAAATACAATGATAATATATAAAACTGACTTATGCATTAAAAAGAACTAATATAAACTACACTATATTGGAAAACTGGACACTATTTTACCGTTTCCTAAAAATGTAGAGCAGATTGTATCGAAGTTGTTTTAATTTTTGCGCAATGCCCAAAATAATGAAATGAAAGATCTCTTGTTACATTTTTAGTGCAGTCACTGAAGGTGGATATGAGCTATTACCTCCGATTTCGTTGAACCTCCATCGATTTGCATGAAAATTGGTGAGTGGTTAGAGGATATCTCAATGAACAAAGGTGACATGGTGCCAACTTGCGCTTTTACCCTGGGGGTGGATGCCACCCCTCCTCGGGGGTGAAAATTATTTTATTAAAAATAACCCCACAATTCGATAGAGGGACAAATTATAAGCAAAATTTGTTATATAACTTTATTAAAATAAATCAAAACTTTTTGAGTTATTAAAGATCGAAGATTTTAATTTTTCGTGAGAAAAATGTATGTTTTTAACCGATTTTTCATAAATAACTCAAAAACTATAAGGTTTTGCAAAAAAGTTATTATTATCAAAATTGAGTCTAATAAAAAGTCAAATAAACTCCTTACTAGAAAAACCTTTCAATGTTAACTAAAAGTGAGGTATAGGTAATTGAATGTATATTTCTTTCGTCGAGTACCCAAATCTAAGTATTCAAGCTTAAATACCGGGAAAATGGTGCATTTTATAACATAAACTTATTAAACATTTGTCAAATTTCATAGAAATATCTATCAAATAAGCTCTCGAACAAGTTGATAGCATTAAAATTTATGCACCAAAAATGTTTCAAAATGTATCTTTTAAAAATTTTTCCAAAAAATGTTATTGTTTTTTTGTAAATAACTCCGTTAATTTTTAAGATATAAGGTTCACCTAAAAACTAGTTAAAAGCTGATTCCAAGAGCTATTAAAAACGTCAAAATTAGTCTTTTAAACCTCTTACTTTTTTAAAAATAAATGGTTAAATGGCCCCGGTTACATGGTTCTCGCAGCAAAATTGAAATATTAAACGTTTCTATCTCGGTTATTTTTTAATTTACGGAAATAGTAAAATGGATAAAGTATGTGGAATAGAAAAAATTAAAATTTAGTTATATATGGTTTTTTACGTATATTGAGTATTTTTGGAGTTATTATCAAAAGAAAATGAAAAGTACGATAATTTTAAAAATTCTGATTTTTTTAAATTATATCTTTTTTAAAAAATATGCATTCTAAACCAGTCAAAATTGTTGAAATCATTAACTATGTTAATGGCGTATGTTTTATTTTTCACTTTTTCCTAAAAACATCGAAAGGGTTCTCTTATTTTCATCATAACTTGCTTAGTTTTGACGCTATTAACTTCTACGAGAGCTCATTTCATAGGTATTCCGAAGTACTTTGACAAGTGTTTAACAAGTATATTATATAAAATGAATCGTTTTCCCGTTAAGTTAGCTTGAATACTTAGATTTGAGTACTCGTCGAAAAAAATATACATTCAATTACCCATAACTCACTTTGAAATAACATTAGTTTAGTTCTTTAAGTGGGGAGTGTATTAAATTTTTTTTTATCTTTAATTTTGGTAATAATAGCTTTTTTACAAAAGGTTATAGTTTTTGAGTAATACGTGAAAAACAGCTTTAAAACATGCATTTTTTTAAGAAAAAATAAAACCTTTGATATTTAATAACTCAAAAAGTATTGATTTATGTTAACAACTTTATATAACAAATTTGGCTTAGAAGTTTAATAAAAAAAATTTCACCCCCGAGAAGGGGTGGCATCCACCCCCAGGGTAAAAGCGCCAGTTGGCATCATGTCACCTTTGTTCCTTGAAGTATCTTCTAACTACTCACCAATTTTCATGAAAATCGATGAAGGTTCAACGAAAACCTTCAGTGACTCCACTATTAATAAAAAATGGTGGTTATGCTTCGTTTAAAATGCTGTAATCAAACTGCACTGATAAAAAAATTTAATATGACCTTCCAAGTTCAAAAAGTTTGGCATCCAGTAAAGGTTAGGTGATGAAAATCCAGTTTAATTTTTATCATGCACTGATGTTGAATCAATAAAAAGAAAAAGGACATACACGGGGCAATCAGAAATAGTTCAAAATATTCTTAAATATGAATGAGTGAATAAAATTGGATTCAAACGAAAAAGTTTAAGATATTTAACATCCTTCAAGAATGAATAATTCCAGATGTTATGTAAACTTACTTCAACGAAATCCCACCTGTTGATTCTTGAGTAAGGTGACCGAACTATTTGTACCGAAATATTATCCAAACGTCCCGATTTCTCTAAAGAGATAATCGAACAAGAAAAACTTTGATCGACTGAGAAAAATGCAAAAAGTACAATACTTTTTGCATCCGCGCCGCCAAAATTATAACTGACTGACCCTAGTAAAGACGCCAAGCGTCGTTCAGCGTCGTTACTTATTTTTAAATGCGTGACGTAGATAAGGCAATGGATATTGGTCGAAATTTTGGTCAATAGAAAACGTACAAAATTTGTTTGTGGGTGCCAAGAGTGAAATTGATGTATGGATAAATAGAGAAGATTGTCCGAAAAGTGCCAGGTTTAACTTATGATGATCTCGTGACGAATAACTAGAGTATTATTCGAAATATGGTAAATAACTGCGATGGAAAGTTTAATATGTTGAAATACAGCTATTTTTAAATGTTTTGCGCTTTAATGCTTCAATATACATCAACATCGAGCATATAAATACATTAACTACGTTTTATGGAGTTTATATAAGATAAAAAAAAATAAAACGGGATAATACCCGAAGGTTGGCTGTATACCATCTAGTTAAATAAAATTAACATGAAGTAAAACTCCCTAGTGTAGTTGGTATATTTAATAAAAATTCTAAAAATTTTTTAAAAATCCAAACGGATTACGTTCAAAACGTTTTCGGACTTATCAGTCCATCATCAGTGAACTCTCTGTCCTTGCTAAATAGCCACAATGCCAAACACTGGTCAAGATTTATGTTCTAACTACATGGTGAAATTTGTTAAACAATTTGGCTTACATTGGATGCCAATGGATTAGTACTAGGTACATGATGCTCTACTCCATTAATTAAGAGATTTTTTATTATGAATAGGTCTACATTGAACTACGTTTAGTCTGTCAATGATTTAGAAGGAATCCTTCCTGCTTCTTTTTGCTACTTCCGGTTATACCAAAAGTTGCTTATAACATCGTTTTTTCTAAATGGGACAGCCTATATATTTTTACATTTTTGGATTCTCTTCGATGTCTTCTTTCTTAAAATATTAGGTTTTGTAATACTATACAGGGTATTTTACAAGATAATTACGTTTTTTTATTAATTTCGTAGCAATATTCACACCCTGCAGAATTGTAGTAGTTTGACATCAAAAAATCTACTTCCGTTCAAATGATTTTTAATAGTCTACTACTGTTAAGAATCATTAGTATAGCTAAATCTTGTATTTTAGTATACAGGGTTGATGGTTGGTCGAAACTTGGAATGAGATTTTTCTGAGTTTTTTTAAATAGAACACCCTGTATTTTAGTATTGTAATGAAATGATATTATATGGTACTTTTTTATTTCTTAAGTATTCCCTATACCTAACTGCTTTAATTTGTGCTTAATTGTTAATCGCACCAACAATCTTAACTACGTAGGTATTTTGCTAGCTAAACCATTATTGGTAATTTTAAGGATTAGTCTAGATTAATATGTATTTATTTCTGAAAAATTATTTGTGATTGAATATTTTCACGGCCAACCTAATAAAATTTTACGTATTTTTTGTTGCAATTAATGTTTAAAATCTAAACGGGAACTGGTGTATGTTTTCAAAAGACTTAATGACTTTAAAAGACATAAAGCTTTTGAAAACATACACCAGTTCCCGTTTAGATTTATATAGAAGTGTGTACAAGTCAAACAGTCTTTTTCTATTAATTAATGTTTAGCTTGAATCACCAATAACTCACAAATTAAAGCAGTTAGGTATAGGGAATTCTTGTAAAATAAAAAAGTAATCAACAATTTTCAATGGAAAATAAGCCACAATTTTACCAAAAAAATGATTTTATTAACGTTTCGAATCCCAAATCGGGTTTCGTTGTCAAAATACAAAATACTACTAAAATAAACAAAAATGTTGTTGCTAAGTAAAAAAATTCTTCTGATAATTTATTTAATCTGACTCATTTATATTGGCAATTCAGACGTATATTATACATTTTAAAGTAGAAGACTTTAAAATGATATCGCCAATATTTATGAGTTGCGTTCCTGGGACAACTTTACTAAAAGATAGTTCATTCGATTACATGAAATCAGTCCCAACTCAAGAATATCCTGATTCAAGTATAGTCCTGAAAGAATCAGATAGTAAAAAGAGAAAAATCAAAGAAGCGGCTCTAGTTATGCTAAATGAAACCAATTGTGTCGCAAATTCCTCGGTAGAATGCAGAAGGATGCGGTTACCCATACTGAAAGAGGAAGTCAATAGAAAGAAAATACCACGATTAGTAAGTCAATAACATATCGAGTTAGTACAAATTTTATATTTTAGTATTACTTATTGTATATCTATGTATTATTAATATTATTTATAATTTAAAGATATTAAAGTCAGAATTTGATATTAGTTTTTTTGAAAGTAAATTAAATGTAAGACCAAATAATTACGATGTCGGGATGGTATCACGAGGTTTTTTCCTGGTTTTCCCACGTGATGGGAAATCTCTAACGCAAGAATTTTACTGTCATCGTTGCATTTGGTTATCTTTTTAAAGACAGATCACATGCTATGATTTTTTTGTGACGGATATTCTTGAGTTGGGATTGATTTCATGTAATCGAATGAACTATCTTTTAATAAAGTCGTCCCAGGAACGCAACTCATAAATATTGGCGATATCATTTTAAAGTCTTCTACTTAAAAATGTACAATATACGTCTGAATTGCCAATATAAATGAGTCAGATTAAATAAATTATTAGAAGAATTTTTTTACTTAGCAACAACATTTTTGTTTATTTTAGTAGTATTTTGTATTTTGACAACGAAACCCGATTTGGGCTTCGAAACGTTAATAAAATCATTTTTTTTTTTGTAAAATTGTGGCTTATTTCAGATTGAAAATAGTTGGTAATAAAAATGCCACAAGGAAATAGCTTCAGAACAACATCAAATAAAAAAAGTACCATGCAATATAATTTCATTACAATACTAAAATACAGGGCGTTTTATTTAAGAAAACTTCATTCCGCGTTTCGACCAACCCTGTATACTAAAATTAAACAATTAGTTATACGCTATGCTATGAGTTCGTAGGTAGAGGGGATAATTAAAAATTGGCGAGCGCCAGTAGTGACAAGTCTGTAAGCTTTTACTGGAAATTTTACATAAACGTCAAAGTGATTAATTTAAAACATTGAAATTAAAAACATTAATAGGAAATAATATTAGTTGGTCAAATAATATGTAATTATAAATTAATCTAAGCGCCATCTACGCGATAATTGTGAAAGTATCCGAAGTAAGAAATTAATATTTCATTAATAGAACGTTAAAATGATTAGCAAAATCTTTAAAAATTGATTACAATTTAATAACTTTTTTGCATGAAAGTTGCATTCGTAATCCGCTAGGAGTGACACCAGCGAAGGTCAGAGCGTATACCAGTGATGTGGATGTGGCCTCTCTCCCACATCACTGGCGTATACTAATGATTCTTAACAATAGTAGGCTATATTGAAAATCACTTGAACGTAAGTAGAGTTTTTGATGTCAAATTACTACTACGAAATTAATAAAAAAACGTAATTATCTTTTAAAATACCCTGTATAATATTACAAAACCTCATATTTTAAGAAAGAAGATATTGAGGAGAATCCAAAAATATAAAAATATACCTACAGGGTGCCCCATTAAAAAAAAACGAAGAAAAACGAAAAACTAAGAAAAACGAAAACGAAGTAGATGAAAATAATTTCATTTAATAGATCACCCTCATCAATAATTTCAAATCCTCTTCATTCCAATTTTCATGATTCTGTTCACTTTAGTTCTCGAGATATTTCTAATAGGCCAGTTATCTACCTCACACTATATATAAAATTCTTAACTACTCTGAAATACTTGATGAACGATATTTCTCCATTCACTTCTGTTTTGTGTTTTTCTTTTCCAGTCCCCCACCTTCACGTGTTTAAGGTCTTCCTCCACTTCATTAATCCACCTCGTTCTGGGTTTACCTCTTCTTTTGGGACCGATTAGTTTTCTGGTCATAACTAGTTTAAATCAAAACGGGAACTGGTGTATATTTTCAAAGACTGATAGTGTGTAAATAAATTTATTAAAATCAGCTAAGTACTTTCAGCATTTTTAATGCCATTATCAGGGCTATCGTCTTATAATTGAAACTACCTCAAATGAAGAGAAAACTTTGAACAAACACATTCTAATATTAAAAATTATCCCAGGGACCTATCCACTGGTCAGGGTCAAAAACCCTTAAATGTATAAAATAATCACATTTAAAGTGTTTTAAAAAATGGCTACCATTTTTACAGTCAACAGCTGTTACTGACAGTTACTGTGATTATGTGATTAATGTGTTAATGTGATTTCTATTTTCATTTCATTTTCTACTTCTTTGCAACACGAAAATCCAGCAGCTGGATGATACTCTGGTTAAATCGGAGAGTACAGGAAGAGTCTATACCGGTTTCGGAGGTTTTTTCCTCCTCATCCTCATCCTATATCCTCCTCTCTCCGATTTCCCCAGGTATATCATACTTTGGGACTTTGGGCCTTTCCGAATTGCAAAGAACGAAATGCCGCGAAGTAGCACAGAAAACGACAATAAATATCGTTCCCATACCACCAGATTACAACAGGTGGAATACTTTCTTTGGTTATAACCTCTAGACTCTAGAGATTTTCAAAAATTATAAATCATACAGGATGCCGAGGAAATTAAGATGAGAGAATTTTAAATAATTCACAACCCGTCTGCTCAGCGTGGTAAAAGTTCCAACAACAAAGATTCCTTGGTACTCAACAAAAGAGTAAATTAATTAAAATGTATAAACATTTTTCAGTTTCTTTGCAACACAAAAATGCAGCAGCTGCATAATACTCTGGTTAAATCGGACTCTTCCTGCACTCTCCGATTTAACCATTTTTGTTGAGTACCAGAGGTGTAACCAGGATGATCCTAAGGGGGGTTAAACTACTTGATGGCCTCTGGGGGATATAGAATAGTAATGGTATTAAGCGTATAGAGCTCAAAGTACATCCAAATGGGGGGTTATAACCCCCAAACCCCCCTGGTTACGCCTATGTTGAGTACTAAGGAATCTTTCTTGTTGGAAACTTTTACCATGCTGAGTAGATGGGTTGTGAATTATTTAAAATTCTCTCGTCTTAATTTCCTCGGCATCCTGTATGATTTATAATTTTTGAAAATCTCGGGAGGTTGTAATCAAAGAAAGTATTCCACCTGTTGTCAATCTGGTGGTATGGGAACGTTATTTTGTTAACCTTTCCTATCTTTCTAGAGTATCTGCTTTCTTCCTATTTAATGTCCATGCCTCGCATTCATAATATGTTACTGTGGGTCTGTTTTCCTGTTTTATATATTCGGAGTTTGCCTTGTGCGGAGTTTGGACAACTTACAGAACCTATTAGGTCTGGATCCCGCGTATGAAAAAAAAGTTGATTAATAACAAGCTGAAAATTTTTGAAATTATACTTCTTTACGGGCGTAATGACGGTGAATTTTTATATGGTAAAACCTAGCGACCGGGCGCATGCGCATTATAACTTTGTTCTGATTGGATGTTCAAATGACATGACAAAAATTATCCAATATGGCAGCTGTGGCACAGCTGTGGGACTGTGGTTTGGTTATAATGTATGGTTGTTGCGTTTTAAAATTTGTAGGAAGAGAAACAACAAACAAAAAGTTAGTTAATGGTTATACTGCCTTTTTAAATAGTTTTCATATTATATTTTTGGACTTATTTACATAGAAGAGATGATTGTTGCATGCCAATGTGAAAGCCCATCAAACTGTGACTAGTATGAGTGCCGCAGATCTCGCTTATTCAAAGCTAAAGAATCTTACACTGGTAAGTGTTTTATAAATAGTTGATCAAATTTTGTTATGATATTTGAACATAGCCACTTTGCACGATGCAAGTGATTGCGAAATTTATTAGTCGTTATACTGGCTTCGATACCTACCTATTTGAACCTACCAAAATACAGAAGTAGTATGTAATACTTTTATTTACATAATTTGATTACCATCAAAATTTCTATCAATATTCACCTAATATATTGTTTTCTTACTCTATGTTTTGTTGTATTTTTTCAATTCTAAATCATTTCAATTCAAAATCAAAATAATTTATTTACATAAGTTAAAAATGTCAAAAGTTTAATCCGTTTAGTTAGTCGATCTTCGCACATAATGACAAACTGTCTCTGTGGCGAATCTTTTAATGCGAGTGAACCCCAATACAACGCAAATACCAGCCGCGTGGTAAGTTGGTTCGAATCCCAATAGAAACTTTTATTTTTTTATTTTTTTTTATACATTTTATGATTGTAAGTATATTTATTATATAATTTTATTTTCGGAAAATACGTATTTAGTTAAAAATTTTTCCGACAATTAATGTTCAGAAATCATTTGTGGCATTTTTAATGTGTTTGTGTGTGTTTTATTCTTTTATTATTTTAATTTTTGGCACTGTTTTAACAAAAATGTTTGAGAAGTAGTAAGTATAAATTAGTTTAATATTTAAATAAAATATAAATAAAAAGTATATTAATTTCGTTTATAATCATATAATCATATAATAGAAGTATAACTTCTTACGTGCGTACAAAGTACACACACATTCTTGTTTAATAGCTTAAGGGTGTCTAGTCGGATAAACTTTGATATATGGGAACACTGGAGCAGGGGCAGTTATAATTGTGGAACAGGTTAAAAATTTGGAACGGTCAGACCACGAAAACGGCACATTTATTTTGTCCGACAGAATAGACTTAAACTCTCCGAACAGAGATTAAACTCTCATGCAAAAATCAGACTGCTAGTTATCACCTGTCATAATTCCTGTCATTTGACATATTCTACATGTTCTACTCATTAAAACGCCCATTTGGTGATAAATAGCAGTCTGATTTTTGAATGAGAGTTTAATCTCTGTCCAGAGAGTTTAAGTCTGTTCTGTCGGACAAAATAAATGTGCCGTTTTCGTAGTCTGACCGTTCCAAATTTTTAACCTGTTCCACAATTAAAACTGCCCCTGTTCCAGTGTTCCCATATATCAAAGTTTATCCGACTAGACACCCTTAAGCTATTAACAAATTTTAAGCTTGCTATTAATCAACTTTTTTTTCATACGCGGGATCCAGTCCTATATAGATATAGGCAGCGGAATAAGACAGGGAGACTCATTGAGTCCTATGCTCTTTAATTTCATCATGGATGAAATCATCAAAAAGTCAACAAAGGAAGAGGATATAGAATGGGAAATAAATAAATAAAAATACTTTTTTACGTAGGCGATGCGCGACGCAATATTGATAGCTCAAGATGAAGATAGTCTGCAAAGATTAGTCCACAGATTTAACATAAGAGCAAAATAATTCAATATGACAATTTCATCTCAGAAAACTAAAAGAATAGTAATCAAGTAATCAGTAAAGAACCAATCAGACGTAAGATAGAAATTGATGGTATCAGTATTGAACAAGTAATGGAAGTAAAATACCTTGGAATTACATTGTCAAGCTACGGAGACCTGGACAATGAAGCGAGCAATCAAGTACAAAAAGCAAATAGCCTGGCAGGATGCCTTAATAACACTATAGTGTAATAATATAACAGTGTAAGACCAATAATGACATATGCATCAAAAACAAGACCCGATACAGCCACAACACAAAGACTACTGGAAACGGCAGAGATAAGAGTAGTTAGAAGAATTACAGGAAATACGCCGAGACATCGAAAGAAGAGTGAAGACATTAGAAGACGTACAGTGTATAAACGGTCACATACATATGCTGCTCTCTCTGACCCAACTAAGACAAACCCCGGCGTGCAGTCACGGATTGCAACGAACGAATTCCGAACGTTGCAATCCGTGACTGCACGCCGGGGTTTGTCCTAGTTGGGTCGTAGAGAGCAGCATATGTGCCTCCTGATGAGAGACTAATAAGTTTCGAAACCGGTAGAGGTGCTTACTGCACTCTCTGATTGAACTGGAATAATGATGCGGCTGTAGTTTCGTGTTGCAACGAAATTGAAAAGGGTTATTCATTTTTGATTTACATGTTTACTCTGATTGGAGTACGAAGGGAACCATTCTCGTTGGAACTTAACCGCGCTGAGCAGATGGGACTTGAATTATAAATTGTAAAACTCGCTCATCTTCCTTAGTCTCAGCATCCGATATGGCTTGCAAATTGTAGAAGCCTCGGAGGTGTTACCAGAGAAGGTTCCCATTGTTTTCAACCTGGTAGGATGTACAGTAACCTTTTTGGATGTTGCTTTATGTGTTATTAGATTGAAAACTTACGTTTTTTTTTAATTGTTGTTCTTTAATGCACAAGTATTCGGTTTACTTTTTATTGATTTCGACCCCCATATATCTTAATCTTCAATTCTTAATTTTCGGGTCATATAGTCATAATATTGAGCCAATATTACTTGATCGTCAACATAAAATGGTATTTTCTTTGATTTGTATAGTCTTATAAATTGTACAGATTATATTCGTAGATATATTATATAATTCGTAAATAATTTTTTTCGATTATAGCGCCATCTATCGACAACTAGAATAAATGTTATAAATGTCTGTAATCACGGACATGCCTTTTTCCTGTCACATACAATTTAATGCGTTAGAAAGAAATCGAAAACTGGGACGCACTAAAAGATGTCTATGAGAAAAAGAATACAGTAGAGCGTCGATAATCCGAACGTTTGCTAATCCAAACACAAAAAAATTATAAAATTAAAAAAATATGATCGCGAACCGAATTTTTGGATTTAATGACAAAATATATGGGCAAAATATGACCGCGAATTTTTGTTTTGTTTATGCAGAAATACATACAATATATTTGTTTATTATGCAGTTGTTTTATTCCTTGTAACTAAAACGTATGTACATATGTACTATGTTTATGAGCTTTGTATGTATTTGAAACACATGCTCGATAATCCGAACTACTCCTGTATCAATTAGTTCGGATTATCGACGCTCTACTGTACTATAAATGCAATAAACACAATGGATTTGTTTTTATACCAAAGTGTCAATAAAAGGGTTATACTACAATACCCTTTTCATATTTGGCTGATTACGATTCTGACAACTGTCAGATTTAACTAAAATATGCTACGATTCTCTACATTCTTAAAATCAAATTTTACGTCATTATTGACACACTAAAAGACTGAGAAGAACCTTAAATTTTAGTCGTATAGATATGTAATAGGTAAATGATAAACCATTTTTTTTCGATTATAGCGCCATCTATTAACAACTGGAATAAATGTTATAAATGTGTCTGTATCACGGACGTACCTTTTTTTCTGTCACCTAAACCCACTGAGAAGCACCATACCTATTCTTGAACGTAATAAATAGTGATCACTACCTATATTATTAAATAGATCCTTAAATTCCAAAAATGCATTCCAATAATAATTATTACGTTCGCAAAAGTCATTGTGAGAAAGTCCGGACCTTTATATTCTGCAGACATTTATCGGTAATATGACACAGAAGAGATTAAAACCGGCGCAAGTGGTTATCTTCAAAAACGCCGGCTACTCAAATTGCATAAACATATACCAAACATTGATAAAAACATTTTTACAGATTCCCACCGATCTCCGCGCGAACCATACTCAACTTTACACCTATTCGAATATGCTAATAACATGTTAAGATTGAGGCTTAATAAAAAAATGGTTAAAAACACTTATTAACTTAAATTCACTTACCTCTTTTCTAAAGTTTGTACTCTGCTAATATTCATTAACTTTTCCAGAATGTAAAGAAAAGGCATCATCTGCTTTCATCCAAAGTATCTTAAAATGATTGTTTTGGATTATCCCCAGATGGGAGATAATTTTAGGTCATGTGATACCCCGAAAAACCTGGGAAAACTGTTTATAAATTCTGAGTTCTCGATTAATCATGCAGCTGTAGTATTAGTTGTTTATTTACGAATCTCAGAAACGAACTAAAGCAGATTTATCGCTGGGTAATTTTTATATCAGATCACGTGAAAAAACGCGGTTCTTTAATTAGACGAAAACATTTAAATTTCATTTTTCCCATATTTACAGTCTTGTTAGTTTTTCTTGTATTTTTCAAAGTAACTTCTTGATAGCATCCTAAGATCTGGACGAATCATGTCATCTTCATTCTCTTTGCCTTATCCCTATGCGGGGTCGGCTTCCCTAATTGCATTTCTCCATACAATTCTATCTTGGGTCATAGCAATATTAATCCCCTTTACCAACATGTCCTACCTAAACGTCTCCCCCCACGTCTTCTTTGGTCTTCCTCTCATACTCCTTCCAGGAATCTGCACTTCAGCTATTCTTCGTATTGGGTGATTAACGTCTCGACGTTGAACATGACCAAACCATCTCAACCTATGCTCTCTCATTTTGGCATCAATTGGTGCCACATCTAGACTTCCCTAATATACTCATTTTTAATTTTATCCTTTTTTGTCACTACACTCATCCATCTAAGCATTCTCATTTCCGCCACATGCATTCGTTGTTCCTTTCTTTTTTACTGCCCAACATTCAGTTCCGTACATCATAGCCGGTCTTATGGCTGTTTTATAGAATGTTCCCTTCAACTTCATTGGAATTTTCCTGTCACACAGCACACCACTTGCTTCCTTCCACTTCATCCATCCAGCCCTAATTCTACTGAATGCATCTCCATCTATTTCTCCATTACTCTGTAATACCGATCCCAGGTACTTAAAACTATTGCTTTTTACAATCAGTTCACCATCCAAAGATACCATTTTATTTGTAGTAACTCCATCTTTAAATGAACATTCCAAATACTCTGTTTTGTCCTACTAAGTTTTAAACCTTTTTCCTCCAGAGCTTGTCTCCACTGTTCCAGTTTTTGTTCTAAGTCTCTTTCACTATTTCCCATTAACACTACATCATCAGCATACATTAGGTACCATGGAATGCTACCCTGTAGTTTCGCTGTTATCTGGTCCAAAACTAATGAGAATAAATAAGAACTAAGCACTGAGCCTTGGTACAATCCTACTTTCACCTGAAATTTATCAGTCTCTCCCACACCTGTCCTAACACTAGTCGTTACTCCCTCATACATATCCCTCACAATCTTTACATATTCACCAGGCACTCCTTTCTTATTGAGTGCCCACCACAGAATCTCTCGAGGAACTTCATCATATGCTTTCTCAAGATCAATGAATACCATATGAGCGTTTGTTTCTTTACTCCTGTATTTTTCCATCAACTGCTTTATAATGAAAATTGCGTCTGTTGTTGATCTGCCCTGCATAAATCCAAATTGATTCTCGGATATTTCGGTCTCTTCACCTATCCGTCTATCAATTCAAGGGCTGATCCAGGGAGGGGGCCATGGCCCCCTCCGAGAATTTAAAAAAATATAAATTTAACAACGTAGAATGAAGTAAACACTTCTGTTGTATGTAGGTATATAAATTTATTAAAATTCTTAAAATTCATCCACAAGGGAGTGGAAGTACAAAACGTTTTCGGTCAAACTGACCATCATTAGTGTAAACGTCCAGTGTACAAGTAATTGAAACTAGCCACTTCAATAGGTGTAAAAATCTCTAAATAACATTATTGCTACATTATGAGCTATATAGTAATCGACATTAAGTCGATGTCTTAAGATTATAAATATCACATGTGGATGTATGTCATCCTTGCTCGGAAATTGCACAAGGTTGTTGTGATCAGGTGAGAGGTTAACAACCAACTCTTAAGCAATAACTCTTAAGCATAATGTAGCAATAATGTTATTTAGAGATTTTTACACCTATTGAAGTGGCTAGTTTCAATTACTTGTACACTGGACGTTTACACTGATGATGGTCAGTTTGACCGAAAACGTTTTGTACTTCCACTCCCTTGTAGATAAATTTTAGGAATTTTAATAAATTTATATACCTACATACAACAGAAGTGTTTACTTCATTCTACGTTGTTTTAACGAAGGTATACAGCCAACTACAGGGTTTACTCTTTTATATATATATATATATATATATATATATATATATATATATATATATATATATATATATATATATATATATATATATATATCAATCGGTTTTAAAACGTCTTGCGACGTTGTCCGATGCCTAATTTCCATGACACTCTATCATCCCATTGGCCCTCTCTAAGATCTCTTGCGCTCATCGCCTTCGTTACTCCCTCTCTCCAAGATTTCTTGGGTCTTCCTCTCTTTCTGCGGTTTGGTGGTACCCATTGCATAATTATTTTAGGGAGTCTTGAGTTATCCATCCTCTGGACGTGTCCGTACCATATCAGCTGTTTTCTTTCTATGTCTGTTGTTAGAGAGCCGTCAACCCCCATTCGCTGTCTTATCTCATCATTACGTATTCTCTCTCTGCGGTTTACTCTTTTAAAGATATAAATTTAAATATTTGCAGTTCAAATGTTTTTAGTTTCAAACACATGTATATGTACAAAACAGGGGATAAGTACATATTCTGTCTTGTGGACTAACATTTAACACAAGCAGTAACGGAAACTTCAAGAGTGACATAGGATGTTTTGTCAATCAAAATGTTAGAACGACCTTGACAGCCATCAAAATCGTTTCAAAGGGATTGTTCTGCAAGTACTGCGTTTTATTTCTCTAATGAAAAATATGGTCAGAATAAAGGGATAACAGCCCAAAGCCTTGTCACGAAACCTTTAGCATCGTTCTAATATTATGGGCAAAGACGGAGCCATACACACCCATGAAAAAACATCATATCAATACAAGAAAATAGAGAAAGAACGACAAATAGTAGAGTCTATAGTGTTGTTTAGGTCTACAAAATATTCCGCTAAGGGTCGATTTCTCATACCTGCGTTAATCTATGGTTCAGTTGAACCGGGTTCACGGGTGATCTCAGGTTCTGTTTGGAATGCATTTCTCATTGCGCGTTCATGTCAGTGCTCGTTCTACAGCTTTCGAGAAATGCCAATAGATGGCAAAAGGCAAAAAACTGTCGCCATTTTGAACTACCTTTTTTATGCTGTTTTTGAATAAAGTTAAATTTAAGTATTTATAGTCAAATAGTCATTTTAATAATTATAAATAAATATTATAAAAACACAAATAATGTTATCGTTTATCGTTAGGCTTAATATAATAAAATAGGATATATGTATATTATGACAGCGTTTCGTGTTAATACAACGCATGCGTAGTCGATGAAATCATCTGAACTGAGTTCTGAAATCTTTGAACCGCCGAATTCCACCGTTCAAGCATCGTTTAAGTTTAAACTGCCGTCGGTTGAACGAGAATTGAGAAAGACGATTTTGACTTTAAACTGACGTTTACTAGAAGTTCAGGTTAAACTGGAGTTGAACTCGATATGAGAAATTGGCCCTAAGAGGCCATCGTGATAATGGCCTTCTGCTTCTGGACGAAGATGCTGGAACTAGTAATGAGGGGAATTTTTCAGGTTTAAAGTCACATAAAAAAGATAAGAATTAAACAACACCTATCCACAGTATCTTCACGAGCAATACAAATTAGTAGCACCAGTCAAAATCAATTATTATTGATAACATGTGATGAAGAAATAATTGAACAAATAATGAATCAGGTTCAAAGTGCAAATTATTACTCTGTCCTATTTAAAAAAACGACCGACGTATTCCACGTGGAACAGCTTTCTTTAAATTTGAGATACATATACAACAACATTCGTGAAGACTTTGTCAAGTTGATTGACGGGAAGTGGAAATCAATAAAGAGGGGAAGAACAAGGCCTGCCAGGAGAAGCCTTGGGAAAAATAGTATTAAACTTGTTGAAAGAACTGCACTTGGATCCGAAGAAATGTGTAGGAATCGGTACTGACTTTATTAATATTTTATTAACGATAAATTTTGAATGTCTTTATGGCCCTCAAAAGTGCGTGAAAAGTGCCTTAAAATTCATCATTGTAACCCTAATTTTTAAAAATTACCCTCAGACCCTCCTGTACCCCTCCCCAAAAAAGTTCATGGTCCCTCCCGAAAATCGGTCCTGGATCCGCCCTTGTATCAATTACTCTTCCCATATTTTCATGGTGTGGCTAAGCAGTTTTATAGCCCTGCAGTTTGTACATTGTTGTATATCTCCCTTGTTTTTGTGTATATATTCCTGGACGAATAGTGTATATATTTTAATTTAAGATCAATCTGTCTGTTTCTTAAAAAGAGAAAATAAATTTGTCCCGCATTAATTCTTCAGATATCTATAAATTTTAGATAACGTGATCCAAACAAGTCTTTTTATTGGTTGAAGATATTCGACATCATCAAAGGTAGAAGAAATCATAACTCTCAGATCATCGCCTTAATTTCACTACTTTTCTCCAGATATAAGCAAATTATAGATTCTCCAGATGGTACGTGATTGAATTACTTCTTTTTTCATTTTTTTTGTAATGTCATGGTCTGATAACTCATTAACGTTTCGACACATCGTGCACATTTTCTTTTACGATCTCTTTGGAGGTAAAAGAGCTATTTATACGACTAAATTTACACGGTATCAGGCGGTTAGTGAAAGTGTTCCATGTTAACTCTCACGTCTAGAGACAGTTTAGATAGAGTATATAAAAAAACGCTGCTTAAATTGTCACAGTTTCAACACTTTCCGCGATATATCTAAAAATAAATTATGAATTTAAGATCCAATCTAAGGTCTTTTGTGTTCATGTAAGGTCGAAGAAATAATCACTTGTAACATTTTTTATTCGGGAGACATAAATAATAAAACACTACACAATCTACTTAAAGACGCAACAACGAGAACTTAAAATCAATTTAATGTCTATTTTTAATAGTACGTCGGATAATGATATGCAGCCGAAGTGGGCGAAGTGACATGTGGCCTGGTAGTCAAAGAAGCTGGATGATAAGGATTCTGTGACACCGAATATCCACTAAAGCCTTGGACGGGCGAAACCGCCCCACTTGGTGTAGTAGGAGGTAAAATACGACCATCTCCGATGAGTCTACTTTGATCTAGCAGTCTGGATTGATCAGAAATAACTCTAGAGTCATCACCAAGGATCCTGCTTTGATCTGACGAAAGCAAATGGTTTGTTCCTAATTGCTCAGTGTTTAATATCCTAGATGTACTGTGATCAGTGAGTACTCTATTGCTAGTTTCCGGAATTAATCTATCTGTGGTTAAATGTCTTGTGGAAATGAGATCTGGATTTAGTAAGCGACTCTGATCTAGAAGTCTGTGCGGGGTTGTCTGAAGACTGTGGTCTGTTAACAAACGAGAACTGCCAATTGAATGTAGAGGATGGTTCCGTAAGCTCAAGTCCACACTGTGTCTGCCAGGGGGAGTCAAATCCAAAGAAACCACCCGCAAAAGATCAGCATGTGTGTAAGTAGGCGGTGGGGGACTGTAATTAAGACGCAAATCCACCCTATCAACGTCAGGATACAACGATCGATATCTATTCACATTGGAATAATTATGGAAACTTCTAGCAGACATATCTAGACCTTGCAGCTCAGAATTGAGTATCAGAGGCTCAAAATTGCGATCAGTCCTAAAGTCAGATTCGATCAGATCGTACTGTTTGTTTCTATTCTCCACCGAGTCGATCAGATCATAAGTTTTGGTTCTGAAGTCGAGCTCAGTATCGTATGTATGATTTCTTTGACGCAAACTTTCAGTGTCGATACTGTCGTAAGCTTTCAGCCTCAAGTCTAGATCTATGTCAAATTTATTACGTATTTCGACTGATAAATCGTGGTGATCGTCTCGTTCTATCTCTTTAATTTCATCATTTGGAACTCCCGATGGCAAATCATTGTTGATAACGTCTATGTCATCGTCTAACTTGAACTTTCTGATATAATCATGAGTAGTGGACTTGTAAGTCTTGTATAACGATAGATCCAACTGTATTTCATTCTTAGCGTGCAAACTCAGGTTCTGTACTGTCATTCCGTTACTGTCATCGGAAGATAAATGATCCGGATTAACGTGATGACCGAATAGGTCGTATCTAGATGGACTAGGTACAGGTGAACTACTTTTGGGATCGTACCCGCCATTCTGCGGAGATAAACTATTGATGTAATTCCGCACAAAGTTCGACCTGTGTATATCTGGACTGTGAGGTGGACTGAAGTCGTTTTGGTGGAAGTGGGAATAGTGCATTCCTATGCTGCCATCGTGTCTAAGTTCATCGTTTAACTCGTCAGTCACCGAAACATGATCATTCACTGAAGGAGAAATGAGACTAATATCTCTGGAATCACTAATGCAGCCTTGATCGTTGTAGGAAACGTCATGGAGGTTGTCCGATTGGGTAAGATTGTACAAGTTGTTCACTAGCGAGTCAGCACAGTTAGGAGTCCCGTCAATATCTATATTCGGCTCATTACAAACTGAATCCAAAGCTGCCTCAACCAACAAACTTGCATTAGAAGCTTCATGTCTGCCAAAATCACTACTTGTCAATTTAGCTCTATCGTACATTTCACTTTCTTGTAAAGTTATCGAGGAAAAGTCGTCTTTACTGAGCTTCTCGACTGAATAGATATCCGACAACTTTGTTACCACCGGTGGATCATCCCCGATCCATTTTTTAGATCCTTTACTTAAGACTTTCAAGTTCGACCCTGATACCGACTTGTTGTAATCTTCCGGTGGAGGTGTCGGTATCTCTGGAGACGGAGCGGAAAAATCATCTTGTTTTTCTTCTCTAGGAGGCGCTTGTTGTGGTATGGGATCGTCTATATTTTCACTGTTCTCACCTGTAAATGAAATAAAACATCAGTAAAGTTTTATTTTCCATTAATATGATTTTTTTGAAGTTATACTTCTTTGGGCGCGATTTCATTGAGGGTGAAATTTTATTAATCTGCGCGCCTGCGCACACAGGCAGTATGGAGTTAGTTACTAAATGTTTTAATTTATGTATGTATCAGTCCAGAAAAGGTGTGGAAAGAATATATTAGTGTTTTTAAATATATTTTTCTACAAACGTGTTAAAAATGCAATTTATAGCACTCCATAGGAGCGTTAAAAATGCTACTTTAAAGCACCAGTGCTTTAAAAATTTTAAGGCACTGCAGTTAAAAGTGAATTGTCAAATTGTGAAACGTCAAAATATTTATATTTCATTTATTAACATTAATATTAATAATACAACTTGCGCAATTTGAAAAAGGTGGTTTAAAAGGTTTTTTAAAATTTAATTTAAACTGTATTATTGCATTTTTAACACGTTTGTAGAAAAAAACTATTAAAATTTGTTAGAATATACAAAAATAAAAGTAGATGTTATTCTGATTTACGTATTGACAATATAGGCAGTTTTGATGTAATGTCAAGAAAGATATAAAAATGGAATGTCAGTCAAGTTCAAGTAAAAGTTTTTGTAGGTATTGTCCTGTAATTGAGAATGAATAAATTATAATTGTTGATATATAAGACGTTTGTAGAAAAAATATTGTATGATATAGGTACGTGTTAAAAAGTATATTTTTAAGGCACTTATGTGAATTGCAGAATGAGCGAAGCGAATCTTTCACACGAAACTTTCACATACGTTCCTTAAAATTGTACTTTTATATCATAAATAGGTAACTATAATTATAATTTTTGTAAAATTTAAAGTATTTTATATTCACTTCGTCTGTTTGTCACTATGTCTGAGAAATCTTGTAGCCCGGATAAACAAAAGTGTATAGCTCAGTGGTAGAGCGTTGGACTGGAGATCAAGAGGACCCCGGTTCGAATCCTGGTGTTTTCTAATCTTTTTTTAATTTTTGGTATTGTTTTAATAAAAATTTTTGGAAAGTAGTAAGTAAAAATTAATTTAATCTTTAAATAAAATACAAATAAACTGTCCGAAAGTATATTTATTTCATTGAAATCATATTTAGAAGTATAACTTCTTACGTGCGTACAAAGTACACACACATTATTTTTTGTTATAGTATTTTGATTTTACTTTTATAGTTAGGTTACAGTCTATTTTTTATATAAAGATTAGTAATATATTAATAGTTTCTGTAGAAGTGTCGTTCTTCAAGTTTGAGTAATTCGAAGTTTTTGGGAATCTTACTTCGACTATGAACAAGAAATATTTAAAAACATACAAAGGAAGAGACCACAATTTAGCTAAATTAAAATACCAAAATTGGCACATGTTCAGAAAATGAAGAAAAAATAAAAACAAGTTAATAGTAAAAGCAACGGTAAGAATTCTTGCATACGCAATATAAAAAAAGAACTGTTGATTCTGAAGATTGCTGCTGTTGGGTGGATCGAAAGGGTATAATGGCCGTCTAAGTAAAGCAATTAAGAACGAATTATTTTTTTGTAGGTTTTGAATGGTCCGTACAAAGTATCCATATTGTGTATTAAGCGTTTTTGCACAATAATCATGAAACGATAGAAAATGAAACATTAACCTAGCTTAGAAGAGAAGTCTATGTTTTGAGTGGCGGCTAATTATCAAATCATTATATGATAGAGCCCAAAACACTTGCTCTAATGAAAATTTAATTTCAGGTAGAGTAAAAACTGCTATCAAAGGATTCAACAAAAAATGATTACTCATTGTCATTTATAAACAAGGAATTTCACAAGATTCAAGAAAGGAAACGACAGAAGATAAGCAATCCAGAAACGCTCACAAGAAGGGATTTAAAGATGACAACAATACCATATGTAATGGTTTATCAGAAAAAGTAAAAAGGATAGAAAATAAATACACCACACCAATATTCAAAACTACCAATACACTTTTTTTATTTAGCTCCATTTAATTTACAATCTGTTATCACTCGTAACAGATTGTAAATTACATTAGAGTGAGCATTAGTTTTGTTTTTGTATTTTCACTGTACTTTGTGACTTCAGTTTTCATGGATTGAACTTGGAGGTCTAAGTCATTAGAGTGAGCGTGAGTGAGAGTGAGCACTAGTTTTGTTTTTGTATTTTTCACTGTACTTTGTGACTTCAGTTTTCATGGATTGAACTTGGAGGTCTTTTGCTATTATGTTGTTCGAAACATACCACGGAGCATTGGTTATAATTCGAAGAACTTTGTTCTGGAATCTTTGTAGGATTTCTAGGTTTGAATTGTTAGCAGTACGGTTTTGTATATTAAGATGTTATTTGTGAGATTTAATTGTGATTTTCTGCCAATACGCCAGTAAAGTTGTCTTAGTTTGAGACCCAATTGTTTTCGTTTTGTAAATATATGTGTTCTCCATGTTAATCTTCTGTCAAGATGTAAACCTAAATATTTGACTTCATTTCTCTGAGTAATCATTTGATTATTTAAAAACACTGTTGAACATATACCTCTTCTTAGTGTAAAGGTAACATGGATTGATTTGGTCTCGAATTTTCCATTTGTTTAATCATGCTTGGATATTAAGGCTGGCTTGTAAGTGTCTTTAAGTAAGGCAGTTACTGGATCATGATGTGAGCCGAGTATTGCAGTGTCATCTGTGAAGGTTGCTGTTATTGTAGTTCTTGAAGTTGATGATCTGCAGTAAAAAGCGGGTACAACATTGGTCCTAACACGCTGCCTTGCGGTACTCCTGATTTTATTTGGTATAATTCTGAATATTCTGAATGGTATTTAACTGAAAAGAATCTGTCAGATAAGTAAGACTTTAGAAGTTCATAATACGGATGAGGCAATAGGTTTTTTAGTTTATAGAGTAGACCTTTGTGCCAGACTTTATCGAACGCTTGTCTTATGTCAAGAAACGCTGCTGAGCAATATCGCTTATTTTCAAAGTCGTTGCTGATATGTTTTACTAATCTATGGACTTGCTCTATGGTTCCATGTTCTTGTCTAAATCCAAACTGATGTTCTGGTATGAGATTTTTGCTATCTAGTATTGGCTTGATGCTTTTCATTATTAATTTTTCCAGCACTTTGGAAAGCACAGGCAGTAAACTTATTGGCCTTTATGATGTTAATTCCTCTAGTTTTTTTCCTGGTTTTGAGATCATAATTATAACTGCCATTTTCAGTTGTTGCGGAAAATAATTTAATCTTATTATTGCATTAAAAATTTGTAATATTGCCGTTATTCCTTTCTTTGTTAATTTTTGTAGTATCCTATCCGTTATCAGATCATAACCAGGAACTTTTTTAGGATTAATTTCTTTCATTATTACATCCTTAACTTCATTGTACTTAAATTTCGATATGGGCAGCTCCATTTGGTAAGGTTCATTTAGTACTCTATTTCCTCCAATTCTTCAGGTGTTGATTCCAAGCTGTTTGGTTGAAAGACTTGTGAGAGATAGCCACCAAAGGCATCTGCCTTCTCCATGTTATTTCTTGCCCATTTGTCATTGTTTTTTCTTATTGGTGGTATTTGTGTCTGAGAACTTTTTAGTTTCCTTGTGGCTTTCCAAAGTGAGTAGTCGGTGGCTTCAGTTGGTGTAAGCTCTTCTAAGTATCTTTGTATAAAATCATTTTTTACTTGAAGTATTATTTTTTTAGTTCCCTTGCTGATTTATTAAATTTATTTTTATTGCTCACTGTTCTGTTTTGTTGCCAATTTCTTCTTAGCCTTCTTTTCTCTGAAATTTTTTCTTTTATAGTTGGAGGGAAGGATTCTTTTCTTGTTGACTGTTTGTAGTTTGGAGTTGCTGCCCATTAAGCCTTCTGTATGTTTTTTATGAGGTTAGTTATCGCCCATTCAACATCTGCAGGTGTTTTAATGGTATTTTTAAATCTATTGCATCATCTAATACTTCTTGAAAAGTATCCCAATTGGTCTTTTTATTGCACAGAGCGGGTGGATTTGGATTTTGAGTTATATCGGAGTACATGTTCATTAGGACTGGAGTGTGATCCGAAGACATGTCTAAGCTGGATGTTGCTGTGACTAGTTTGCTGTCAATTCCTTTTGTGATATAGAAATCAAGAAGGTCTGGTATTTTATAAGGGTCCGAAGGCCAATATGTGAGTTCTCCTGTTGACAGGTAGTTTAGATTATTGCAATGCATTGCAGTTAGTAGTTCACGACCCTTAGTAGTTGTAACTCTCGCACCGCATACTGTGTTTTTAGCGTTGTAATCTCCACCCGCTATAAATAACCAATACACTGAGATTTATTCTATCCAAAGCCAAACCTAACAGCATACAAGACAGATCAAACAACCGTATCTATACAATAACCTGTGAATGCAACAATTTTTAAACAATTGATGGATTCGACCGTTACTTGATGGAAACTCATTTTATCTAACAACAAAACACTGAAAATTTTTGTTCTCAATATTACCACAAAATTTATTAAAAGTTAATGTCACTACAGGTGTTTCGGCAGAGTGCCTTCCTCAAGTGATCACTTGATTACTTGATCACTTGAGAAAGGCACTCTGTCGAAACAGCTGTAGAGACATTAACTTTAAATAAATTTTGTGGAAACATTAAAACAAAAAAAAAACAGTAAAATCATGTATAAAAGGTATATTTAAAAACCCTCAAAAGGGCCACATCAAAATCGCAGCATCACTAGTTTTCGACTGGTTTACAAGTCATCATCAGTGCTTACCTAAAATGAATATAACCTGATAAAATAATACAAAGATATTGAAATTTTGACTAAGGTTTAAAAAATTATCAGTTATACTCACGTGCAATGTACATGCTAACCACCAAGATAACTTAACAAAAATATGTGGGTCAAAGCCCAGTAAAAGAAGTCCGTCAAGGAAACATTGGTTTAAAAAGCTACATTAGATATGGATGTTTAAAATATTTAGCTAATCTGCCCCAGGTAACATCTGAGCTGTGGATTTGACTTGTTTACATGTTGAAAGTATGACGGAAAGTGACAATGAGATGGATAGGACCTCTGAACGATGACAAGACAGCAATGACAGTACCACAGGAAGTTAAAAATTAACCTGTCATATTTAAGACTAAGGTATACAGCATGTTAAAATTAGAAATGATGTAACAACACACTCCATTGTAAAAATTATCATTTAAAATTCATTAAGCTAGTTGTTATAAATAAAAATGTATTCACGTATACTGTAAGTGCAGTTAGGCAAACCACACTACACAAAAGTTCCGTATTCGATAACTAAATTTAGTAACCAAATATTATTATCAATAATTATTATATAATTAAGATATTCTAGTGAGCTGTTATATAACGAAAGTAAATTTTTAACTGTACGTAAATTATTCTGCTATAAAGCCCTTATACATATACATGAAAAAAAGATAATATTAAATTTTAACAGTCATGCCCATCAAACTAGATATATAAAACATAATGCAATTCTACCAAAATGTAATAAATCCATTCTCCAAAGATATGTTGGTTACATAGGGCCCAAATTGTACAATTTACTACCGGATAATTTAAAACAATTTAAAAATTATAAAAAACATAGGTATAAATATGAAATTAAACAATGGATTGGGAGCAAATCAACAAAATTTTGCGAAGAACTTATTAATGGACAATTCTAATAAATAAACTTAAGTATGAAATAAATATCGAAAATAAAGTTTACATCTATAGAGATTTTTATTATCAACTGCAACATTCCTTGAATTGATGGACACATTTATATCACAAATTACATATAGTAAAATTAGTATATTTTTATTTTTTTCTTATTTAATGTTAGAGTTTTTAGTATTTTTATAAATTCCCATATAACTGTATACATTTATACAATTGTTAAATATTTTTTGTTTTTGTTTATATTGTAAGTTAATATATTATATTTTTAAGTCTCACGCACAAGGGGTGCTACTTTTGTATGTATATTAATAATATATATACAAGGTAGCTCAACTTCAGTGAGTTATTTATGTTTATTTAGGTAGTACTCATTATGCTTTTTATTTTTTGTAAATCTTTATTGTTATTCCTAAATAAATATTATTATTATAGATCTAAGATTTAAAAAAGCAATTTTGTTGATTTAAAGTTATCGAATTTATTTAACTTATTGGTAGCTGTTGTAATTTGTGTGGGTAAGTGTGTAAGGGATCACAATGGGGGTGACTGAGATGTAAAAATGTCTTAAATAATCTGGGAGATGTATCATTAAGAAAGCACAAGCTCAAACCTAGGCGACCAATTCCTAAAGACCTCGCAGGCTGCCCGGATCCCTAAGGGTCCAAAAACCAAAACCGTAATAGGATGATGTCAGTAGGGGCTAGGGGTATGAGATGTCTGTGAGGGAATTAGTGGGAAAGGAACATGAACGAGACCCAGAAAGAAAATTAGACTATTGATTTGGTTTTACTAAAGATGAGTGTTATATTTTGGTAATGACAGATTGAATAGGTACGGCGAGCATAGCCATATGTAGAAATATGATAGTGGGTTATATGTAGATGGAAATTTGTATAATGTGGATGTCTGTGGATGATGATATCAGTAATTTATAAATATGTAGTTGTGAATAGATAAAAGTGGTAAGCTGGCTGAAGATGACAAAAGGATTATTTTGGCTAGTATCAGATAAATTATTGTAAGTGTGAATGTGAACAAAGCAGTAGAAGAGGGGTGAAAAGTGATGTTGTAAATGTGTTAAGAAAAAAGTTGTCGATGGAGTGGTTGGAAGTCTCGATTGAACGAAACATGGCGGTTGACACAATTCGGACTTTTCTGTTTTTCTTTTATTATTTCTAGGTCCTCGTACAAGTCTAATTTTAAGAAGTCTTTCTGTGGGATGTTCAACGTATGATTTTTTTGATTGGGATGTTGAGAAAAGGTAGAGGTGTTCTCTCTTTTGGTGTGTTCAAGAGAGCGAGAAGCAAGGGATCTACAAGTTCTTCCTATGTAAGTAGCATCACAGTCAGAACACTGTAGTCTATAAACACCATTACGATTCATGTAATTGATGCTATCTTGGGAATTGGATAGAGAATGTCCTAAGTTGTTAAATACTTTAAATGAAATTCGGATGTTGTCTACTGATCTTTTGATAATGTTCGAAATATCCCCAGATAGCCTATCTTGGTGAAAGGGTATAGAAGCATAAGTAGGTTTGTTTGTCGAATCCCTAGGGGAACGCAGCATGTCGTAAGACTTTAAGCTGTCTTTTATGAATGAGCTTAGCTATGATGTATGGATCGTAACCGTTATTAAAGGCTATTTGACGAAGTATGTTTAATTCTTTATTGTAATTAGATTGTGACAAGGGAATGGTTTCAAGGCGGTGTATGTAACTGTGAAAGGCGGCAAGTTTGTGTGACATAGAGTGGTTAGAGGATAGTGGTATGACATGGTCAGTCTGTGTCGGTTTCCTAAAGATACTGAAATCGAAGTGGTCATTTAATCTGGTAATAGTGAGGTCAAGAAAGTTAACTGATTGGGATAACTCTAATTCCATGGTGAATTTAATATTGGGGTGGATTTGATTAATTTTAGAAAGTAATAAATCAGCTGTATTTGAGTTACCTGAGATGATCAATAAACAATCATCGACATAACGATACCAATGGAGAATTTCAGGATTTTTCATGATATGTACGGATTCCAAATGATCCATAAAAATGTCAGCTAGAAAAGGGGATAGGCAACTACCCATGGCTAAACCATCAGGTTGTCTGTAATATTTATTGCTGAATACAAAGAAGTCTTGAGCTAGACAAAATTGTAATAATTGAATAATTGAATCAGTGGTAGAAATGGTAATGGAACTTGCTCTTAGAAGAGAGTGTACCAGATTAATAGTTTCTTGTTTTGGAACTGAAGTAAAAAGATTGCTAACATCAAATGAAAGCATGGTAATGTTAGGGCGAAGTTGGATTTGTTGGAGATTGTTGACAAGATGACTTTGTTAAAATTATTTTTCAATTGTTATTCTTGTGTTATTCTTGTGCTAAAATTAAAACAAAAGTTTTCAGTGTTTTATTGTTAGACAACAATTTTTACGTGGGAGAAACCGCAAGACTACTTCGTGTCAGTTTGAACGAGCATAAAACATACATAAAAAACAGAGACTTTGACAGATCACAGATATCCAAACATATCTGGGATAACGAGCACAGAGTACAATGAAAAATGCATCAATAGTTATGAAAGAAACATACATGAAAAAGAGAAAAATCAAAGAAGCAGATATCATCTTACTTAATACAGATAAATGTGTAGCAAACCAAGCAGCAGAATGTAGAAGGTTCTGGTTGACAATACTAAAATGTGAAATCAGCAACAAGAATATACATTAATGGATTAATAGAAGTTCAGAAACACATCATATGTACATACATAATGCATAATAATATAATACATAAACACAAAATACACAAATACATAATATAATAAAAATGTTATGATTATTGCCAGATGCACAATCCCGTAATAACAAATATATTTTCACAGCATAAGGAAGTAAATAAATATAGAAGAGTTACACCTAGTAGATAAGAGAAGTCACAAAAATAAATAGGTATACAGATGCAAAAAAAAATAATTCTGTAAATAAAAATGTCGCAATTTGAAATAAAAGGAAAACAAAATGAACAGCTGAAAGATATCAACACGTAAATTAAAAAATTAGACGAATCTATAAGACTTTTGCAATACAAATGTAATTACAGATCAAACTAAAGAAGTTTGTGGAGTATGGAAAACAACAAATAATAAGAACCAAACTTCTTGCTGGTTTGCTGTTCTAAACAAATTAAAGAATTTAAAACTAAGAGAAAAATCTGGAAAATGCTCTTAATAAGTAAAACAGAAAATAACTACGAATATTACAAGAAGTAAAGGTAACAAGTGAAAGAAATGGTATTCCAAATCATGCGACGAGTTTGGAAACATTAGAACGAGGTAGTAAAAGCAATCAGAAACTCTTTATAAAGCAGTAGATAAAGGATATAAGACACGGAAAAATAATTGAAAGCACTAAAGTTAAGGAGTACGGAACTAATATATCAAAGTAAACTTAAATAATAAAAAGATAGAAAGAATAATTTCAGAACTATCAGAACCTCAAATAATCAAAAATACTTACTTCCATCATCCGAATGTTCTTCTTGATCTTCTTTATCCACAGACATGTAGTTATCATCAGCTTTAGAATCTTCACTGACATTTTCATTCTCATTTCCACTGTAGGCTTGAAAGGTATAATCTATGCTACGTATAATTTTCGGCATATTATCTTCAGTGTAATTGTGGATCTTTCTATAGTGGAACTGTAAGCATTGTTTAGTTGTAAACGCTGAATTACAACTTGTTACATTACACCTAAAAAAGTATATTTACTTAATAATGTTTAATAAATATTTAAAACAAAATTAAGAGTGTAGGCGCAAATATTTTACGGCTATCCCTACTTTTCTGTCTTTACACGGCAAATTACGTGTAGTAAAATTCTCACTGGTATGGATATGTAAACATTACTTGACATTGTCATCATTAACTTTAAGGAGATGGCTTTTGAATGTTCTTGGATAACTGTTACTTGTATAATTGCATTACTTATTAATTAAGTTAATTAATATGATAATTTTTTCACTAACTATGTACCTATTCAGTGATTGTAATAATTTATATACTGTACAACAAAAACTAATACTCAATCGAGAAAAGAGGAAAAATGATAAAGTGATTTTTTAATAATATATTGTTACTATGGAACGCTTACAATTTTGAACATCTTTAACAACAAAATACTTGGATCACAGAATATATCCTGGTGTATTCTCTGCTTGGATCTTCCATAAATAATAAACAATAAATAACTTTTTATTAAGTTCACGTCATAAATCAATTATTTAATAAATACACTATCAATATTATTTAATCAACAACTCAAAATATTTCCGATACCATGTCAAATATTTAAAATTGGCACTGTCTTGTCACCATATTCTATTCGACTCAGTGCGTTGTATGACAAAGATAGCGAATGTTAGATTTGGAAAATATCACCACGGACATTGTGTTCATTTTTTTTCGAATCCTAAAAAACTAATAAATATTTTTAAAAATTGAAACGCAGAATGAAAGACTAAATTATTATCGAGGGCCAAAAGTCCCTTAGCATAAACAAAAAGTTTCTTTTAAATGAGATATTTGAAATTAAAAATTACACTACATTTTCTCTTAGTTTTTCACCCCTGTAACTTATTAAAATAAACATTACAGAAATTTTCAGGGACTTTCGGACCCTTGGTAAGAACGTAATCTTTCACACTGCGTTTAAATTCTTCAAAAATACTTGTTAGTTTTTCAGGAGGTAGGTTTTTTCAGGTGGGTAGTCCGATAAGTACTTAGCCTCTCCGCTCGGGAGCGCCACTATCGCAAAAGAAGATCTACTATTACTATTGTATAATGCTTTCTTGTTGACGCCCTGTGTCAAAATCTCAGCGGAATCGGACTAGTAGTTTTGTTTTAACAGTATGTGGAAGTGAGCGTGTTTGAGAATTTTCGCTTGAATGCCTTGTACGGTGACTTTTCTCCTTCGATGGCGAATGTCACAAATTGGTTTAACGAGTTGTAACAGGTTAACACGTCAGTTTTTGATAAGTCGTGGCCTGGTGCCCCGAAAACGGCTACTACGGAAAATAACGTGAAAAAATCCTCGTATTCGCAGATTACCAACTGAATGACCACGTGGGTCATATTCTGCGCGAAATATTGGGCATAAGAAAGCTGTCGGCGCAATGGTTGCCGCATTTGCTCACGCAGGACAACACGCGCAACCAAGAGACCACTTCAGAGCAGTGTTTGAGACTGCTTTAGCGTAATGCGAAGGAGTTTCTATATTATTTCATAACCGTTGACGAAACATGGGGGCACTGGTACACACACAAGACCAAGGAAAGCGAAACAGTTGACGTCAGCCCGCGAACACTGTCCTATCGGCAGAAAAGGTGATGGCCACCGTTTGCTGGGATTCACGTGTGATTTATATCAACTTTCTGGAAAAGGACAAAACGATCACAGGGCTTTACTATGTCGAATTTTCGACGCCGAATTGCAGAAAAACAGCCCCAATTGGCGAAGAAAAAATTATATTCCGCCATGACAACGCATAGGCTCACTCCTACGCCGTCGGAATGGCCAAATTGGTCGAATTGGGCTACGAACTGTTGTCCCATCCACCGTATTCTCCAGATTTGGCCCTGTGCGACTTCTTTTTGTTTTCAAACTTGAAAAAGTCACTCGCTGAGCAGAAATTTAAGTCGAGAAAGGAGTTCATCACCGCCACGGAAGCCCTAAAAAGGGAGTGAAGGAAAAATGTCGAATTTTCTAATATTGTTTAACTTATAATGTATTATGTAGAGGGAGCATTCACAGAGATAGTTGCAGACTCTAGAAAGGGTGTTACAGTGAAAGACAAAATTAAAAACATTGAGTATAAATAGTAAGTTTCTTTAAGATGTATCTGTATGAATCCAATCTGTAAAATCACAGATTAGATTTTATATTTACAAGATATTAGGTTTGACTTGTTCTGTTATATGGAATGGAAGCATAAGCTTTAAAGACGTCCATGCAAATAGATCTATACCGTACTTACGTCAGACATGCGATTCAGTGTACGGAGAATAGGGCCATTGAAAACTAAATGAGAATTTTGTTGACAACGTTGCCGCTCTCAACGGCAGCAACTGTGAAAGGTAGTATTAGGCACGTACTTGTAGAGGATTATCGCTGTTAACTGCTGTGAAATACTAAAGGAGGATTTATTTATGATAATTCACAGAATGGCAATCCCGCTTGCAATATACAACCATACTGATTTTAACGTTTGAAACGGAGAATAGATCCATTAGTAAACTTAAAGCTTTTGACAATGAATGTCTGCGCCGAAATATTAGTATGTCATGGAGAGACAGAGTCATAAATAACAAAGGAGCAACTATAATAGAGGATAAGAGATGCCTGGATAGGGTAGGGATGTAAACAATTTCATGGTTACAGTGCACCAAACATAGCTGAAAGTGTGAAATTCCCATTGCCTGCGCTAACAATGAAATGAGAACGGTAGATAACTGGACGGTCAGTGCGAGGTCCGTCGTATAACGAATGCGCATCATGGGCGTGGTTATTTTCACACTTTCGGCTATATTTGGTGGGCTGTACGTAACATTCGACACTGGATAATAATCCATAATTGTGAAATACTTCGTAATACAGGGACGTGATAATGGGATAGGACAATGAACGCTGGACACATACGCAGAAATCCATGGTATCTTAAGAAGGACTATACAATAGTTCTTGCAAACCTTTACAAATGTATGATTTATGTTCCACCTTCTCAACGTTGTCCACAACATTGTTTGACACACTAATATACTATTATATTTTTTATTATATTTATTAAGTTTAACTTACTTGAAAGGTTTGATGCCACTGTGGGTTAACATATGGATTTTAAGATTTGATTTGTTCTGGAAACTTTTCCCACACCTTGAACAAGAACAGTTTGTTTCTGTTTGCTTCTTGTGTACTTCCTTTAAATGTCTTTGTAATGCTGCTCTAGATCCCAGAATTTTCAAACAGCTCTTACATTGAAACTCTTTTAAGACTTCAGCTAAATCTGAAAGTCATAAATATTATCATTCAAAAACATATTTATGTAATTCATTTTATAGAGGGCGGCGTATTACGTACAAGAAGGGCTTGATCTTTGTTTCTAACAGCTGTTATTCGTTTACGCTATGACATCTATTTTTCTTAGTTCAGACGAGACTCGTTAATTTCTGGCTCTTGATCGTAAGATCTTTGTACCATACCTCGTTTTTTCCATTAAACTCTAACAAATGGCCGTGGCCTCAACGAACAGTTTCCTTATTGTTAGTTCTAAGATCTCTTCTGGTTTAATCCCCAGTTGACCAGAAAATTCCTCGCTCATATTACTTTACACATTGCAATTGCATAGAATGTGTAGGACAGTCTCTTCCTCCATTTCGCATTTCTTGCACCATGGTTCATTCACCTTACCTAGTTTGTATAGGTGTTGTCATGTTGCAACGTCTAGTCACCGTACGTTGTAATCTCTCGTTTAGTCATCATTCTCTTTGCCTTATCCCTATGCGGGGTCGGCTTCCCTAATTGCATTTCTCCACACAATTCTATCTTGGGTCATATCAATGTCAATCCCCTTTACCAACATGTCCTGCCTAATCGTCTCTCCCCAGGTCTTCTTTGGTCTTTCTCTCCTACTCCTTTGAGGAATCTGCACTTCAGCTATTCATCGTATTAGGTGATTAACGTCTCGACGTTGAACATGACCACACCATCTTAACCTATGCTCTCTCATTTTGGCATCAATTGGTGCCACACCTAGACTTCCCTAATATACTCATTTCTTATTTTATCCTTCTTTGTCACTCCACTCATCCATCAAAGCATTCTCATTTCCGCCACATGCATTCGTTGTTCCTCTTTCTTCTACACTGCCCAACATTCAGTTCCGTACATCATAGCCGGTCTTATAGCTGTTTTATAGAATTTTCCCTTCAGCTTCATTGGAATTTTTCTGTCACACAACACACCACTCGCTTCCTTCCACTTCATCCATCCAGCCCTAATTCTACTGCATGCATCTCCATCTATTTCTCCATTACTCTGTAATACCGATCCCAGGTACTTAAAACTATTTCTTTTTACAATCAGTTCACCATCCAAAGATACCATTTTATTTGTAATAACTCCATCTTTAAATAAACATTCCAAATACTCTGTTCTTGTCCTACTAAGTTTTAAACCTTTTTCCTCCAGAGCTTGCCCACTGTTCCAGTTTTTGTTCTAAGTATCTTTCACTCTTTCCTGCTAACACATCATCAGCATACATTAAGCAAGCACCATGGAATGTTACCCTATAGTTTCGCTGTTATCTGGTCCAAAACTAATGAGAATAAATACGGACTAAGTACAGAGCCTTGGTGCAATCCTACCTTCATATGAAATTTATCAGTCTCTCCCACACCCGTCCTAACACTAGTCGTTGCTCCCTCATACATATCCCTCACAATCTTTACATATTCACCAGGGACTCCTTTTTTATTGAGTGCCCACCACAGAACCTCTCGAGGAACTCTATTATATGCTTTCTCAAGGTCAATGAATACCATATGAGCGTTTGTTTCTTTACTCCTGTATTTTTCCATCAACTGCCTTATAATGAAAATTGCATCTGTTGTTGATCTGCTCTGCATAAAGCCAAATTGATTCTAGGATATTTCGGTCTCTTCACGTATCCGTCTATCAATTACTCTTTCCCATATTTTCATGGTGTGGCTAAGCAGTTTTATAGCCCTGTAGTTTGTACATTGTTGTATATCTCCCTTGTTTTTGTAAACAGGTACCAGTATACTGCTTCTCCATTCGTCTGGCATTTGTCCAACTTCCATAATTCTATTAAATAGACCTGCTAGCCACCTTGTTCCTATCTCTCCCAATGCTCTCCATACTTCCCCAGGAATAGCATCTGGTCCTACCCCTTTTCCTTTCTTTATTTTTTGAAGCGCTTGAGCCACTTCCGCGTTTGATATTTTGGTGACCATTGCTGCTACTGTCTCCGTTGACTCTACCGGCTGTCTGTCAAATTCTTCATTTAATATCTATTCTTCATCTAATCTGATTAAAATCTTTTGCTTTCTTTGCTCTTTGTTTGGCTATTTTATATCTTCGTTTCGCCTTCCCTGGTATCAACTTGATCGTATAGGTTTGAATACGCTTCTGCTTTGGCTTTTGCTACTGCTACTTTCGCTTCCTTTTTCGCCACCATATAGTTTTGAAGATCTGTGTCGGATCTGGTTTCTTGCCACTTTTTATATAATTTTCTCTTCACTTTTATTTTTCCTTGTACTTCGTTTGACCACCACCAAGTCTCTTTATCCTCAAACTTTTTTCCTAGTATTTCAATAGCAGTCTCTCTAATACTACTGGCCATTTTTCTCCAAATTGTATTAAGGCTTCCTTTCACGTTTCAACATATTTTTTCTACTATTCTTCTCCTGAATAGACCTTCTTTTCTTGCTTTTTTGTGGTCCTCTCCGATATTTTTGTTTAGTTTCGCTTTTTACTACGATGTCCAGAACAAGCAGCTTATGTTGTTGGCTTACTGTCTCACTAACTATTACCTTGCAGTCCTTGCATTCATGTATGTCTTCTTTCCTTACCATGAAGTAGTCTATTTGAGATTGATGTTGTCCACTTTTGTAGGTAATAAGTTGAGTTTCTCTCTTTTTAAAGAATGTGTTAACAATCGCCATATCCAATGCTGTTGCTAATTCAAGCACGTCATCTCCAGCTTCATTTCTAGTTCCAAAGCCTAATCCCCCCATGTATTGCTTCGTATCCTGCCTTGGCTTGGCCCACATGTGCATTGAAATCACCTCCTATTATAACTTTCTCCACTGACGGATTATCACTCAGAACGTCTCCTAATTGGTCATAGAAAGCTCTTCTTTCATTATCAACCAGACCTGTTTGAGGAGCATACACACACAATATTCAATACCTCTTTATCAATTACAAATTTCACTGACATCATTCTATCACTCGTTCTTACAACTTCCACTACGTTATCTTTCATTTCACTATCAGCAATTATACCAACTCCATTTCTAGTGTTACTACTCCCTGCATACCACAATTTGTAACCTTCACCTAGTTCTTTCGCCCTTTGACCTTTCCACCTAGTTTCTTGAATGCAGGCAATTTGAACTCTCCTTCGTTTGAGCGCATCCACTAACTCCAGACTCTTACCTGTAAGACTACCAAGATTCCCCGACCCTATCCTGATTTTTTTAACCTGCAATGGTGTTCCCCTGAGATAGTCCTCACCCAGAGATCAGAACGGAGGCTCATTTTACTTCCGGTATATTTTACCTCATGAGATGCCATCATTTCAGTATTATAAGTTTTTATATCTTTGGAGAAGGTCTTTTCATTTTTATGGCCTAAAAAGATTTTGTTTGGATATTTGATGCCTGAATGCCTTTTCTATCAACACCATACCCTGACCTGCACGTTTAGCCAATACACCACCAATGCAACCAAAGTGCAGTATTACCCCACATTCACACTACCCACACTACAATCTCTCGTTTAGTGTGGTTCAACAAATTGTCCGAGAGTTTTTTTTTATCAATATTCTTGATTATTTTCTTAGTCTTGGATGCTCTCCTATATTATACAGGGTGTTTCATTAATAATTGTCCATATAGTAACTGGAGAAACCTTAGCACAAAATACGAAGATTTAACCTAAAACACTTAAATAAAATGTGGTTCCTTACTGAGTTACAGGGTGTTTTATCTAAAATATTAAAAATTATTTATGCTCAGCATTTTAAAACTATTCGACGTTTCCTTTTCATACTTGACAGAAAGTGCGACTACCAGACACCCTACTAAATTATGATAAACAAACGTTTCTAGCTACTACCAGAGGCGTACGACAGGGGATGGTGAATGGTTGACCCTTCTCAAATTCTGCGCCACTGACGAAATTGCTATTTTAGTGTAATTTTTTGATTTTGCAATACTTTTTATGTAAATAATATACTCTTCATTCGTAACGATAAAATGATTAGTGTTCGAGATATTTGAAAATAAAAATGAAGCGACACAATACATTAATCAAAATAACTGTGTCGTTTCATTTTTAACTTCAAATATCTCGAAAACTAATGGCTTTATCGTTAAGAATGACGAATATATTATTTTCATAGAAAGTATTGGAGAATCCAAAAACTGAACTAAAATAGCAATTTCGTCAGTAGCGTAGAATTTGGAAAGGGTCAACCATTAACTTTCCCCCGTCGTACGGCTCTGGTAATAGCCTCAAACGTTTGTTTGACATAATTTAGTAGTTAGTACAGTACCTATACTTCCTGCTAAGTATGAAAAGGATACGTTTTTTAAAATGCTGAGCAAAAGTAGTTTTTAAATTTTAAGATAAAACACCCTGTAACTCACAAGGAACCACATTTTATTTAAGTGTTTTACGTTAAATCTTCGTATTTTGTGCTAAGGTTTCTCCAGTTACTATATGGACAATTATTAATGAAACACCCTGTATATCTTACCAGATTAAAAACAGTGGAAAACCTTCTCTGGTTACACCATCCGAGGCTTCTAAAAATGCAAGCCATACGTATTCTGAGACTATAGGAAGATGAGGTAATTTTACAATTTATAATTCACATCCCATCTACTCAGCCGGTATAATTCCCTCATCTTCATATAGTCTCAGAACCCGTATGACTTGCATTTTTAGAAGCCTCGGATGGTGTAACCAGAGAAGGTTTTCTATTGTCTTTAATCTGGTAGGATATATATCATTAAATATCATTTTGTGCACTATTAGATTAAAAACTTTATAACTTTAAAAAGGGAGTAAACCCTGTAGTTGGCTGTATACCTTCAATATAACAACGTGGAATGAAGTGAACACTTGTGTTGTATGTAGGCATATATGAATTTATTAAAAATCCTTAAAATTTATCCACGAAGGAGTGGAAGTACAAAACGTTTTCGGTCAGACTGACCATCATCAGTGTAAACGTCCAGTGTACAAGTAATTGAAACTAGCCACTTCAATAGGTATAAAACCTCTAAAATACATTATTGTTACATTCTATAATAAAAAGTGGTCGACATTAAGTCGATGTCTTAAGATTTAAAAATCACATGTGAATGTATTTCATCCTTGCTCGAAAATTGCACAAGGTAAGTACTTGTGTTCAGGTGAGAGGTTACGAACCAGAGTTAGTTTGTAACCTCTCACCTGAACACAAGTACTTACCTTGTGCAATTGTCGAGCAAGGATGAAATACATTCACAAGTGATCTTTAAATCTTAAGACATTGACTTAATGTCGACCACTTTTTATTACGAACCAGAGTTGGTTTGTAACCTCTCACCTGAACACAAGTACTTACCTTGTGCAATTGTCGAGCAAGGATGAAATACATTCACATGTGATCTTTAAATCTTAAGACATCGACTTAATGTCGACCACTTTTTATTATAGAATGTAACAATAATGTATTTTAGAGGTTTTTATACCTATTGAAGTGGCTAGTTTCAATTACTTGTACACTGGACGTTTACACTGACGATGGTCAGTCTGACCGAAAACGTTTTTTTGTACTTCCACTCCTTCGTGGATAAATTTTAAGGATTTTTTAATAAATTCATATATGCCTACATACAACAAAAGTGTTTACTTCATTCCACGTTGTAAAAACTTTATATTATCTTTCGCCAGGTTGTTGAGGAGTTCTTCGCAATTTCTCGTCAGTTTTGATTTGGTAAGTGGGTTCCTTACTATCAGAATAGCCGCTTGACTATCAATTCATCAATATAAGCCGCCAAAGCAAAAACTTCAGCCTGGAGCACAGTTGTATATTGACCTAGGCCGTAAGATTTACTATAACACGTCTGCCCAAAGACTCTTGATCCAGTACCATTGGGAGTTTTAGATCCATCAGTGACCCATATTAAGTCCCGAATTATATTTGGGACTTTTTGTTATCTAGATGATAGTGAACATTAGTTCTGGTGTCATCAGATCTGAGTTCATTATGAAGGAGGATTCCTCAAGTATAGTCACACTACGACATGTACTCTTTAATATTTCGAGCTCTCCAAGCAGTGGCACATCGAAGACAGACTCTGAGAGAAAACGGCAGAATTTTTAACTAAATTTCTCACGCTACGGAGCGAACACTACGGTTCAATAGCGCTTCAATACACAAATATAATATATTATTCAAACACTAAAATATAATGAATGAACCTAAATATTAATGTCCAATTTGCATAGCCATCCAATTGCTTCTGGGGAGTATTCCACAAAGTCCTGGAGGTTTCCACGGTAGGCACGATTTAGGCAATCTGAAGCACAATGGCTTATGGTCTGTCTAGGTGATCCGCATTCGCACTGTGGACTTTATGCACGACCCCATTTGAACAGAGAATCAGCACATTTACCATGTCCGGTACGTATGCGATTAAGCCTCGCTCAGGTGGACCGGGGCAGACCCAATCCGATGAAACCCTGGGTTGGGGTGGATATCTGAATATAGTCTGCTGCTATTGTTGGCATCCATCTTGTGGACCATTGCCTTTGTATATCATAGGAATCACCAATTGTTCGGGCAGATCTGATTGGAGGATTTCTAGATCTCAGTCGCTGGTGCTTTTTGAGATGTCTGGTATGTCTTGATGGATGGGTAATTGTATGTTGGCTAAAATTTTCTGGTACTCTCTCACTAATGCTGCTGTACGGCGTAGATCTGGTGGAGCAATATTGCTCAAAGTAGGCAGCCATCTCACTGGGGTTGATTTTATTGTTCCAGTGATTATTCTCATGGTTTGATTAAGTTGGACATCGATTTTGTTTGTATGTGCACTATTTAGCCATACTGGTGCACAATATTTTGCCACTGAAAAAACCAAAGCTAGAGCAGAGGTTCGAAGAGTATCTGCAGAAGCACCCCAAGTTGTTCCAGCAAGTTTTGTTATTATATTGTTTCTTCAAGTGTGACGTCTAGATATTTGGGGTTGTTATGTTTATCATTTAGACTTACATTGAGAATATCGCCCGCAAGTTGATTCGACAGGTAAAAGAGACAGGTTTCAGTTTTGCTTGTGTTAGGACGTAAGCGCCAGTTCTTAAAGTAGTTACTTAGTGTAGTTAGGTCCTCGTTTAGAGTTCGTTCTCCAGCTTCCTCACTATTATCTTGAAAGCCAATGGCCGGGTCGTCTGCATAAGCGAATTTTCTCGATTTTGTTTCAGATATATCTGCCGTATAAAGGTTAAATAATAAAGGAGCTAGCACTGAGCCTTGAGGTAAGCCGTTGTTAAGTTTTCTAACGTTACTCCGTGCATCATTTATATATACATGAAAAAGTCTGTTAGTTAGTAGACTGTTTATCAGCTGACAAGTTTTGAGACAGGCTATGATTTTCATCAACTTATAAATAAGGCCCTCTCTCCACACAGTGTCATAGGCAGCCGTAAGGTCTATAAATGTTATGGCAGATTTTTCACGTCTTTCAAAGCCAGCTTCGATGCATCTAGTTAAGGACAGCACTTGGTCACAGCAGCTGCGTCCTCTTCTAAATCCAGCTTGCTCAATTGGTACAGCGTCCTCAATGGTGTTACATATTCTATTATATAAGAGTCGTTCTAGTAATTTATAACAGCAACTGAGTAAGGCGATAGACCGGTAACTTTCAGACAGCTTGTTGTCTTTGCCAGGCTTCTAGATTGCGATAATTTTTGTTCTTTTGAATTCTGGGGGTTATCTACCTCTATTGGCAAAAGATAGACACCTCTGTATAGCATAATTCGCCGCCCTATGTCAACACTGATTATGCTTCTTTTCACGAGCATTTTTCAGTGCGTCACAAATGATAGAAAAAAGGTAAGTCCGTGAAAATATACATTTTAGAGACATGACATTTTAGTTAAATCTGACAGTTGTCACATTTTATTTGCAATTTGGCATAAAAGCAAATCAATTGTGTTTATTGCATTTATAAAATGGTATTTTCTTTTATTTGTATAGTCTTATAAATTGTACAGATTATATTCGTAGATATTATTATATAATTAGTAAATAATTTTTTTTCAATTATAGCGCCATCTATTGACAACTAGAATAAATGTTATAAATGTCACCGACGAAATGTAATCACCGACGTGCGTTTTTTTCTGTCACATGCAATTTAATGCGTTAGAAAGAAATCGAAAAACTGTGACGCACTGAAAGATCCTCATGAGAAAAAGCATACTATTATTTCTCAAAGAAAATTATAAAGTTGAGTTTGTAAATTAATATTGACTGTTGTTGACTGTGGATATACTGAATTATAGTTATTTTGTAGAAACAAGCATCAAATGGTAACATATTGATTACTAGAGACCATATTGTTATACATAAGGAAAAAAGTGAAATAATATGTAGGTACTCACCACTATGCATCCTTTTTATGTGCACTTTGAGTTTCTGAGGTTGGCAAAACTTACGACCACAAAAATCACAAAGTGGTTTTGATCTATGCGGATTAGCAGAACAGCCATATGTGCGATGCATTTCCAAATAATTCAGTCTCAAAAAATACTAAAAAATCAAATAAAAAATTGTTTGTTTATTAGGTATAATACCAAAAACAGCAACAAGGATTGGGTGTCATTGATTTATAAAAAAAATATATAAAACCAACAGTGACAGACTTTCCATTATAATATATTGTCTTATAATATAGACACCAAAAATACCAATTGTATTTTATAAGAAAATTGCATTTTATAGGAAAAAATCCTTTCTACTTGTTTATTTCGATGGCTAAACTCTCTAGTATATGCATAGACATAATAAAAATAGACCAGTTAAGGTATGGACCGCTCTGTGCATCGAAGTTAAGGTATGGACCGCTCTGTGCATCGAGGTGTAACGCTAATATCAAGAACGTCAGTGGTCTAGCCATCTTTGTCTGTAAGATGCCCGGGACCGCTTGGTAAAAAGAGATAGATAGAACACCGATCGACTGCCCGCGCGTTACGCTATTTTGCTCAGTGTGCCTTGTCTATCCTTATTATGCCTACGAGTATATATCGCTTTGTAATGATCATGAACTTCGTAGCGGTGTTCTAGACTGAACGTATATACTTAGATCCTGTTCTGATGTCCTCATACGTCATATAGAGGCCATGTCAATGCATGTGCACAAAGCAAAAATGCAAGTTTCTTATATTCCATGTTTCGTATATTACCATTTAAAAGTCTATAAACACCAAACCGACTATAGCATTGCAAAAATTTCAAACAGAACAAATGACCAAAAAGCGAAATAACCCCAGCACTTTCTCCATAAAAGGATATTATAGATACAACAAATACAAAATTACTTCAATATTGGCCCCATTCAGTGACAAATTCATATATATTTTTCCCCAAACTACAAAATATGTCGAACAACAACTTACCTTTTTACAAAACTGGCACTGATATGCGCCTTGTCCATTGTGTAATTCTGTAGCATGTTTCATTATGTTTTCTTTGCCCAAAACTGCCGCTCCACATATCTTACAATGGTATTTTCTTATTGTTAAACTATACCGAAGATCATGGAATATTGAGCAATGTATCTGGTAATACTGAGGGTGTTTGAAGTCCATATTACAACCCCCGCAAGCTAAAATGGAAAAGCACCATAAATATAACATACACACAGAAGTTAATTAAAAATCACTCAACACTGTCTTAATATCTTATCAATATTCTTAAAAATATGTTTTGTTTTCACCAATTTTCCACGTCCGTCTGTCCATCCGCCCGTCCGTAAACACAACTCCTCCGTCATTATACCATGTAGAATGACAAGTGAGGTGTCAAATGAAAGCTTATAATCTAAGGATGGTACTAAAGATGAGAAATTTGTCATAGGCTGTCTGTCCGTCGGACCGCGAATATAAAACTCCTCCGTCATTATACCAGGTAGAATGACAAATGAGGTGTCAAATGAAAGCTTATAATCCAAGGATGGTACTAAAGGTGACAAATTTGATCTAGGACTTCCGATTTTAGAAATACGACCAGAAGTACTGTTTTAAAGTCACCGGAATAGTACAAGTGATATATTATTCGACGCGCCTTCGCAACACGGGAACAAAAATATATACTGGCAGATTCATGACTGACTGTCTGTCTGTCCGTCCTCGAATACAACTTTTCCGTTATTACTACAGATATAATGACAAATGAAGTGTCGAATGAAAGCTTATAAACCAAGAATGGTATTAAAGATGAGAAATTTGACACCGGACTTCCGGTTTTAGAGTTGCAACCGTGAATACTGTTTTAAAGTCACCGAAATAAGTGTTTTATAAGCGATATATCATTCGACGTGGCTTAGCAAGATGGGAACAAATGTAAATTTTGGTTTTTATATCATTTCCGGTTAAAAAGTTCTAAACAGAAGTGCCATATTATAGTAGCAGAAATGGTACATGTAACACATCAATCTAAGCATATTGAAAAGTCGAGTTTGAATCTTTAGTTCTGGTGTTGAAGTTGAATTGTTTGTGTTTAAACAATGATGACTCAAAGTTTAGTAAAAATGGCTCAAAATTAGTAAAATCGTATATCAATCGACGCAAAGTTACACGAAGAGTTCAAATATCCATTTACAGTTCTACTTTCGATTATTTTGGGTGAAAACCTAGGACTTACGAAGTCCAATTACTTTTTATAATATGATAGTCTAAGAGCTGGTGAACCCTCCGACTAACGGTCGACCTGTAAGGCTAGAAATTTGTCTAGTGATAATTCATAGCACACCAAGGCTAAAAACCATGACCTGGCAGGCATCAGCCGTGCAAGTGTATCTACCAGGTGAATCGCACAGTGCAAATTTAGGAAGTAAAATAAACTTTCTCCTGTAAAGTTTAAATTTAAGTATGTGTTTGAGTAAGTCATTTAGAAGAAATGTGTACAATGACAGGCGATTCTGAAGAGCATAAGACCTTGCCAGGCGAGGGGAAAGATTAGGGGTTTTTCCTAAAATTATCTTTTTTAGGTTTTTTGGATCATTCCAAACAGAAAAGGTCTTTAGTGACTTTTCTCTTAGGTTAATAGTTTTTGTTATATAAGCGATTAAAAATTTTCAAAATTGCGAAATCGGCCATTTTTTACCCTAAATCGGACATTTAACTAAAAATTTCAATGTTGCCAAGGTAGGTAGATATTCTTTAAACATTGATTAATGAAATCCCGAAGAGTTTTTTGCAATACAATATCGAAAACCCCTTTGTTTTTTAATTGCTACTCAAGCGGGTGCGACACTGTAGTATAAATAAGGACGTTTGAGTTAGCATAAATTTATTATCTAGAGAATGGACAGATTTGAAGAGAAATCCTCAGACAGGTCGATTTTTATTTTTAAATTAGGACTTTTTGGCATATATATAATACTAGTGACGTTATCCATCTGGGCGTGATGACGTAATCGATGATTTTTTAAATGAGAGTAGGGGTTGTGTGATAGCTCATTTGAAAGGTTATTTAATTTTCTATTCAGTAATATAGACATTAACATAATTATTTATACAGGGTGTACAAACAATTTTTTTCTTCTTTTTGTCTAAATTAATTTAATAAAAAAAATTTTTGTACACCCTGTATAAATAATTATGTTAATGTCTATATTACTGAATAGAAAATTAAATAACCTTTCAAATGAGATATCACACAACCCTTACTCTCATTTAAAAAAATCATCGATTACGTCATCACGCCCAGACGGATGACGTCACTTGTATTATATATACGCCAAAAAGTCCTAACTTAAAAATTAAAATCGACCTGTCTGAGGATTTCTCTTTAAATTTGCACTTTCTCGAGATAATGAATCTATGCAAACTCAAACGTCCTCACTTATACTACAGTGTCGCACCCGCTTGATTAGCAAATAAAAAACAAAGGGATTTTCGATATTGTATTGCAAAAAACTCTTCGGGATTTCATCAATCAATGTTTAAAGAATATCTACCTACCTTGGCAACATTGAAATTTTTAGTTAAATGTCCGATTTAGGGTTAAAAATGGCCGATTTCGCAATTTTCAAAATTTTTAATCGCTTATATAACAAAAACTATTAACTTAAGAGAAAAATCACCACAGATCTTATGCTCTTCAGAATCGCCTGTCATTGTACACATTTCTTCTAAGTGACTTACTCAAACACATACTTAAATTTAAACTTTACAGGAGAAAGTTTATTTTACCCCCTAAATTTGCACTTTTCGATTCACCTGGTAGATACACGTGCACGGCTGATGCCTGCCAGGTCATGGTTTTTAGCCTTGGTGTGCTATGAATTAACACTAGACAAATTTCTAGCCTTACAGGACGACCGTTAGTCGGAGGGTTCACTAGCTCTTAGACTATGAATTGTTATAGACATTGTAAAAAATGCAACGTGTTGCAAATGCAATGTTCTGTAACCCCACTGTAGCTATATAGGTACTAAAAAATGTTTGACTTACCAGTTTTTTCCATTTTCTTTTTAACATTGGCCATTGGAGGATCTTGCCAGTAGAGAAGCTCCTCTCCATTCTTAATAAATTTTATAGAAACAACATATAACTTAGAATCTCTAACTATCACAGTCAAATTTTTATCATCTCTCGTGGGAGCAGGTCGCACAAACTTGATCCAGTTGGAATCAGCATTACTTTCAGTGTCAACGTATTTGTTGCCAGATGGTTCACTAATTTCCCAGATATACTGCATGTTTACGTCTTCAGAAATATCTCTTTCTTTTATCAAATTACCTTGAACACAAAGTAATAGTTTTAGATATGAGATTAAAAGATGCTCAGTGGCATTAAAAATGTTTGAAACATAAATTAATATGGAATATACCAAACACCATAGCCCTGGCACCCCTACCTTAATAGAAATGGGAACACCAATGCACCTGGTGATACTTATTAAAAATCTGTACCAGTCCAATATAGCAACAGTACGACTAGATCAGAAGTTCTCAAACCAATTCAGGACCGAGAGAGGTGTTAGACAAGAATGCGTGTTGTCACCTGACTTATTCAACATTTATGGTGAACATGTCATGAGGATGGCTTTAGACGAATGGGCCGGTGGAGTAACAGTAGCTGGTAGGAAAATGTCCAATTTAAGATTTGCTGATGATTTGCATTACACTTATAGCAGCAAATGAGCAAGAAATGTTTGATCTCCTGCGAAGAGTTAGGTACGAAAGCAATAAAGTTGGTCTGAAAATCAATTAATATGTTACAGGAATCCCAGATAGTAAACACTAGTCTATCTCGGGTCTAGTATAACAACTAACGATGGTAACTGTGAAGCAGAAGTTCGGAGATGTATTGGTATGGCAAAAAGTGGGATGAGTCGCCTAACTATAGTTTGGAAAGACAGATCTATCTCTCAAAATATCAAGATGAGACTGGTGAATGCCCTTGTATTCTCAATATTTCTATAAGGAACAGAGACTTGGACTCTTCGCGCATGCGAGCGCTAAAAAATTGATGCCTTTGAGATGTGGTGCTGGAAAAGAATGCTGCACATACCTTGGACAGCTCATAGGCCAAACGTTTCCAATCTAAGCCAACTAGTGACGATAGTTTGGAGAGATTAATTGTTTCTGGAGACGTTCCGGGGAGAAGATAAAGAGGACAATCACCAACTAGATGGTCCGACCAAATAAAAAATTCAGCTGGAAACTCATTCTGCGAAGCTCTTAGAGCAGCTGAAGATAGAGACGAATGGAAAAAAATTGTTAGGAATATTGGAAGAAATCACTATCCTCAGTAATGGGGAAACGACAAGAGAGAGATAGCAAGTGATCTTTGGAAATTAATCGATTTTGAAATTTTACAGATTTTAGAAGGAGCGCCAAATTACAATAAAGGATGATTCGTATTAAAAAGCATTTTTTTCTTAAAGCATTTCTCTGTCTACAGTTGTTCTTATTAGCGGTTCAAAATTTAGTCCCGACGATTGTCGGATGTTTCTTAGCCATAATAATATTTTCCTTCCTTGTCCTCCTTGTTTAATAGTATGGTATAACTAGACCCAAACCCAGACATCCAAAGTGAAAGTTATCCTCCAACACCAAATTGTTCTATATGGTCCACATAATGTTCAGAAAAAAGTCACACCATTTTGAGCGTCGGGTTTGGTGGGGAGAGGGGGGATCGGTAAATTGGTAGTTTTTTACGTTTTTCGTCAATATTTCTAAAACTATGCGGTTTAGCATGAATGCATGAACAACCTTCTATACAAAAATGTTCTACATTGAATTTTAAATAAAAAAGGCCCGATGCATAATCCTTCTAAAATGAACGGTTCCAAAGTTACGGAGGTAGTATAGTATAATTGGTCCAAAAAAAGCCTAAACCAAACATCCAAAGTAAAAGTTTTCCTCCAACACCAAATTGTTCAATATGGTCCACACATTGTTCAGGAAAAAGTTACACCATTTTGAGCTTCCAGTTTAGGGGGAGGTGAGGGAGAAGTCGGTAAATTAGTAGTTTTTTTTACGTTTTTCGTCAATATTTCTAAAACGATGCATTAGCGTAAATAATATTCTATAAAAAAATGTTCTACATCAAATTTAAAACAAAAAAGGTCCTATACATAATTGTTATAAAATCAACGGTTCCAGAGTTACGGAGGGTGAAAAGTGGAGGTTTTCGATACTTTTTATATTGTTTTGGCAATTTATAATATATTTTTACTGATAAAAGAAATTTTCTTTAACAGGATTGTGTTTTGTAAATAAAATTTGCTATTTCAGTGGCCGATGGGATGTTAGTGATAAGCCCTTGAAGAAACGTCAACCTCACCACCCAAAATCATCATCAATTGTCCAAAAAATATAAAAAGTATCGAAAACCTTCACTTTTCACCCTCCGTAACTCTGGAACCGTTGATTTTATAAAATATGTAAGTATAGGACCCTTTTTGTTTTAAATTTTATGTAGAACATTTTTGTATAGAACATTGTTTACGCTAAAGCATAGTTTTAGAAATATTGACGGAAAACGTAAACCCCCCCCCCCCCCCAAACCGGACGTCTCAAAATGGTGTGACTTTTTACTGAACAATATGTGGACCATATAGAACAATTTGGTGTTGGAGGAAAACTTTTACTTTGGATGTCTGGGTTAGGCCTTTTTTTGGACCAATTATACTATACTACCTCCGTAACTTTGGAACTGTTCAGTTTAGAAGGATTATGCATAGGGCCTTTTTTATTTCAAATTTAATGTAGAACATTTTTGTATAGAAGGTTGTTCATGCTAAACCGCATAGTTTTAGAAATATTGACGAAAAACGTAAAAAACTACGAATTTACCGATTTCTCCCCCCTCTCCCCCCCCCCAAACCCGACGCTCACAATGGTGTGACTTTTTTCTGAACATTATGTGGACCATATAGAACAATTTGGTGTTGGAGGATAACTTTCACTTTGGATGTCTGGGTTATATGCCATCTTTTGGATCAATTGTGTCATACTATAAGGGCACTTAAAGGACATCGCACACATCTTATGGAAAATATAATGTCACTCAAATTCAATAAAATTTATACGAATAGATTCGTTTTAAATTAACGGTCAAATCTTATCATTGCGCCAACTCTTAATTATGATTAATTACGGCGCAAATTGCAATTAAAGTTTATCGAAATCACATTTTTGGAGTCAGTAAAACTGTCAGTTACAATCACTATTGCTCTGGGTGCTATACAAAAGAGCTTAAGCCCCGCTGGGCCTAAGCGGATTAGTGAAACTAATCCGCTGATTTATGGAGTACCGACAATTTGGGTATTATAAAATATTTTTTCTCTCTCTAACTTATGTACGTATCCATTTGATTTCAGATTTATTTATATCAATTTCTGCTCTTATTATTGAAAATATGGAATTGGCGCAATGATAAGATTTGACCGTTGATTTAAAACAAATCTATTCGTATAAATTTTATTGAATTTGAGTGACATTATATTTTCCATAAGATGTGTGCGATGTCCTTTATTCACCTTTTCTAAACTGTGCCCGTTTATTGTGCAAGGTCGAGGTACATTTGGGGTTTTTCGGATTGATATCACTTTGGTTTTCTTAATGTTTATTTTCATACCCAATTGCTCACAGACCGAGTTGGTCCTGTCGATGAGTCGGTGTAGGCCTAAGTCGGAATCCGCAATCAACAACGTATCATCGGCGTATCTGATGCTGTTGATATTTACGCCATTCACCTTGACTCCATCTTTGGAATCCTTCAGTTCCTCGTTAAACTCGGAGTAAAGATTAATGAGCAAGAGTGACAAAACACATCCTCGTCTATCTCCCCTCCTAATTTCTACTTCTGCGGTCGTGGAACCTTCTTTGCTAACAGACCTAAGAGGAAAAACAATATTCTGCAAAATTAATGATGTACCTGGGATTCTTGAGACTAAACTTAGGGTAAGAACAGAACAAGTGAGTCGCGGTGGAGGTGGAGGTCGCGGTCAATGTCGACATCCATGTAAAACAAACACATTGTAGTGAATGGAAGAGAACAGAGCAGGTAAGTCGCGGTGGAGGTTTAGCGCGATGCCATCCAGGAGGTTTACGTCGATGCTTTTGAAAATAAAATGAGTTTGTTTTACATGAATGTCTACTGTGCGGCCTACAAGGATGCTTTCCTGTGATTGGTCCGTTCGAAGCCAAGTTGTCATTACCTGTGCTATCTGAGTTGATACTTTTTATGTAATCCCTCTTTTGTATTCAGTTTATTTTTGAATTTTTCAAGTAATTAAATTCAGTATATTTTTGAAATATGAAGGAGGATCTAAGTATCTACAGCTGACATTTCATTACTATCATCACTTGACTGACACAACATCACAATAGCACAGTCTTTTTGTCATTCAAATTTCATTAAACTACTTCACTTGATAGTGGTTCTAGCTCGACTGACAGCGCAGGTGACCTCCTTGCTATGTGCTGTCGACATCGACCGCGACTTAACTAGTAGCATCCACCGCGACCTACACCTCCACCTCGACCCACTTATTCTGTTCTTACCCTTAGATTGATAGCAATGGAACTCGTGTATCTAGTTTCGAAATACTGTGCACCAATATAGCTCAACAGCCCTGACACCAAACGTGTTGACGTCCAACTAAACTACCGGCAGAGACATAAGTAGGCTTCGCTCGAGAGACAATCCTTTCGACCAACCAAGGAGAATCTGGGCTACACTGAACAGAACAAGAATACACTGTGGCAGGTGCTCCGATTCACTTTTCGGGTGGAGAAAAATACCCTCCCCAAATTGCGATTACAGCGTTGCAGAACAAACGGTTATACATCTGATGGAGGAATACGCGATCAGATCCTACAGTGGCAACCTGTCCGATTTCTTAGTTGGGACAAAAGAGCCAATTGAATATATTATTTGTCAAAAATCAATTTTGGTTTATAACAATAAATTATTGTTATTTACTGTATTACGGTCCTCTTTGTTTATACTGTACAAAACTTAACTGTGATGTAGCCATACGCTAAGTAAAAAAAATTAATTTGATATGTTTAACAATATACTGTAACGAAAGAGAAATCTTGGCCGACCACCGTATAACAGTAAACACCTCGAGAATGACGTAATCGAATGATCTAGGCCTCGGCGGAGAGGAGGAGAGACTTCTCGAACGTACGTCCCGTAGGCGGAACAAGCTGATAGCTAGAGATGAGCGTCGATTATTCCAGAATAACAACTGGGTATAAATACGGGCATATTTGTAAATAGAGTTAGGTCTTAAGCTAAAGTTTGTAAAGTAAACTTGTATAAATAAATAATAAAGTCGTAGATAAATACCCGAACGCTCGTTTTTGTTACAATACGTTAAAAATAGTCTAAAGCCGTTGACAAATAAGTAATTGGTCTTTTGTATAAACAAGATATACATACCAACAAGGGGCCCAAACTGGGAAAAAGGCTCCAAATCACTTTTGGCAAAAACGCCCACACCATGGTGAGTACCAGTATCATTGATGTTTAAGCAACTTGGCAATGATAACATAGAATAACTATATTTGATTAAATCATCTTCATTGAGTTCAGTCTTTTCCTTATTGTACTGAATATCGTGTAGTACCTTAAACTTCTCTTCCCATTCTCTATGTTCTAAGGAATCATCTAAAATATAATGAGGAAAGCTTATAGGGCAATGTTCCTGGACATGATGAGTATTACAGATGTGGCACAGCTTGATTTTTATCTTATCCAAGTTGTTAGTTTTGGCTTCCTTTTCAGGCAGTACTTGTGGTTGTTCTTCTGGGGATTTGTTCTCACATATTTTTAGATCTTTCAATGGCAGTTGCAACTTTTCAGTCGGCTTTTTGTTAATATCTGTTTCATTAATTTTTGTTGACTTTTTTGGTTGTTTTATACTATCAGTCATTACTTTAGCTATATTAAGATCTGCTGTTTTTTCTGGGACTATGTCATTTATAATGTTGGCAACATTAAAATTAAGATTAACATTACTGTTATTAACAACAGTATCACTTTCTTGTTGGAATTCATCATTTTGAGCTTTTTTAGAAGAGCTTGCCTTTACCTTATGGGGTTTATGCTTCTTTTTTGTTTTTTTATTTTCTTCTGTGGCGGTTGGCTCCACTTTTTGTAATCTAAAATATAAATAACCATAAATTAGTGCCAAATATGAGATTTTGTATAATATGAAAAAAAAATATACATGATAATGTAAACTTTTGTATTAACAGAATAAAATGTGAAGGTCTTGAACAGTGGTGCCCAATAGCCACACGGTCGGATAGCTTCTGGAGTCGATCGCGAAAGAATTAATTAGTCACTGGTCAAAATATGCCGTACTTCTTAGACAGGGCCACCGCGCGATGTTCAGCGAATATTATTGATTCTTCTCGAATGTATGTTTCATATTATAAGCTGCGGTGACAGAGCTATGTTTATAGTCCGTCCGCTATAACTTTTCCCGATTCATTTTCAATCAAATTAAGTCAAAACATAAATTGAAACAAACGTCGATGTGTAGGGGAAGGTGAGGTAAAATGTGATACTTAACGTTTGAGGCTGTATAACACCGAAACTATGTATTGGAGGCTACTCATATTTTGGCACAGTGAAAACTCATTATTTTTGTATTAAAAGCACAAAAAAATATTTTTTTATAAATGTATAAAAAAGTTATATGCAAAAATTTGACACCAATACAATTTCCCATTTTACCACCACTGTGTGTGTAAAACGGGATACACCGTGGGGGTAAAATGGGATAGGATTTTTCTATGTTATTTTAATTAATTTTCTCTTTTTTTAAGTTTAATTTTTTTTTATGCAAAATACAACAACTTAAACTCAAAAATTCAAAAGGAACGAAAAAGAGCAATTAACTAAATAAGAAATAACGATGGGTTAAACCCAAAAAACCCAATATTAATAGGAATAATAATACAGAACATTTTTCTTAAATATTAATAGGAATAATAATACCGAACATTTTGCTTAAATATTAATAGGAATAATAATACCGAACATTTTGCTTAAATATTAATAGGAATAATAATATATATATATATATATATATATATATATATATATATATATATATATATATATATATATATATATATATATATATCTAGGGATTAAATTAACAAATAGTGGAAGAACGGAACCCAGTATAGATGATAGAGTGACGAAGGCTAGAAAGGTTACTAGAGCCCTAAACCCTGTCTTATGGCAACATAACATAAATTTAAATACAAAAATGAGGATGTACGACGCTATTCTGAAACCAATTTTAACGTATGGCTCCGAAGTGTGGCAAATGACAAAAAAATCCGAAAATAAGCTGCTTACCACTGAAATGGATTTTTTTAGAAGATCTGCCAGAATATCGAGATGGGACCATGTTCGAAATGAACAGATCAGAGAAAAAGTAGGTAAGCAGAAAACAATAGCGGACGAGGTACAACGAAACCAACTTACCTGGTATGGACACGTCCAACGAATGGGAGATGAAAGATTACCAAAAATTACAATGAGATGGATACCGCCAGAAAAACGGAAAAGAGGAAGGCCACCGACCTCCTGGAAACAAGGAATTACAAAAGCCATGTCAGAAAGAAATCTTCAAGAAAATGACTGGCTAGATCGACAGGCTTGGCGATTGGGTACCGGAAGGCGTAGAACGCTATAGAACCGGTTATATATATATATATATATATATATATATATATATATATATATATATATATATATATATATATATATATATATATTAATAGGAATAATAATACCGAACATTTTTCTTAACTTAATCATATCTGCAATATTCGCAAATAAATACATCATCATCGCTGTCAGCTCCTGCACAAGCCTCATGTTCCCAATCTTTTACAATTGCAGCATTGTATCCAGCCTTCTCATTTTTTGTCTGAAGATTATATAGGGTGAGGCAGATAAAGGGCCTATTAGAAATATCTCGAGAACTAAAGACAATTGAATTATGAAAATTGGAATAAGGGGGTTTTGAAGACTGATCTATTTAATGAAAATATTTTCATCTATTTGGTACTTCCGGTTATACCGGAAGTTGCTTATAACTTCGTTTTTTTAAATGGGACACTCTGTATATTTTTACATTTTTGGATTCTCCTCGATTTCTTCTTTCTTAAAATATAAGGTTTTGTAATAATATACAGGGTAGGTTAAAAGATAATTACGTTTTCTTATTAATTTCGTAGCAATATTCCCACCCTGTAGGATTGTAGTAGTTTGACATAATAAACTATATTTATGTTCAAATGATTTTTAATATAGTCTACTATTGTTAACAATTATTAGTGTAGCTAAATTTTTAATTTTAGTATACAGGGTGGGTCGAAACTCGGAATCAGTATTTTCTGAGTTTTCTTAAATGGAACACCCTATATTTTAGTATTGTAATAAAATGATATTTCATGGTACTTTTTACTTCTTAAGCATTCCCTATACCTAACTGCTTTAGTTTGTGCTTTATTGTTAATCGCACCAACAATCTTAACTTCGATGGTATTTTGATACCTCAACCACTAGTGGCAATTTTAAGTATCAGTATAGATTAATATGTATTTATTTCCAAAAAATTATTTGTGACTGAATATTTTCACGGCCAACCTAATACAATTTCACCTATTTTGTGTTGCAATTAATGTTTGGCTTTAATCACCAATAACTCACAAATTAAAGAAGTTAGGTATAGGGAATGCTTAAGAAATTAAAAAGTACCATAAAATAACGTTTCATTACAATACTAAAATACAGGGTGTTCCATTTAAGAAAACTCAGAAAATACTCATTCCGAGTTTCGACCAACCCTGTATACTAAAATGAAAAGTTTAACTATACCAATAACTCTTAACAATAGTAGACTATATTAAAAATCATTTGAACATTAATAGAGTTTATTATACCAATCTACTACAATCCTACAGGGTGTTAATGTTGCTACGAAATTAATAAGAAAACGTAATTATTATCTTTTAACCTACCCTTTATAATATTACAAAACCTTATATTTTAAGAAAGAAGAAGTCGAGGAGAATCAAAAAATGTAAAAATATACAGGGTGTCCCATTTAAAAAAACGAAGTTACAATCAACTTCCGGTATAACCGGAAGTAGCAAAGAGAAGAAAATATTTTCATTATATAGTTCATACCTCAAAACCACTGTATTCCAAATTTCAAGATTCTCTTAGCTTTAGTACTCGAGATATTTCTAATAGGCCTTTTATCTGCCTCACCCTGTATATTGTTGCAATAGAAGCATTCCTCATCTGCACTACTGTCACCAGGGCGCGAGGATATATATCCACTGATATATATCACGATATATATCGTGATATATATCATGATATTTATATTATATATATCGTGATATATATCAGTACTTTATTTCGTACTAATTTTTACTTAAGAAGGTTAAAATCAACGACAATTGCTGTCGCCGTAGAAATTTGGATTCAGCTGGAAAAATATCTGAGTGATCAACCAATTCAAATTAAGAACTTTTATTACAAAAGGAGGAATATGGCTCTAGGTTTGCCTCATTTTTTGGCAAACTTACTGAGACCATCGCTTTTTGGGAGAAAGACTTACTGCCGAACAAAAAGAACAGGCTTATGAATATTTGAATTCAACCAACACAGATTTTGTTCCGTTTGTAATGGCTCTAACGTCTAAATTCTAAATCTACGTCCAAATTTCAAAAAAACATCTCCATTATTACGGCGGAAGTCTCTTCCAATCACTGAATCTGCTTGGCCTGATAAAAACATATTTATCGAACGAATTAATCAATTACTTACAGCAGTAGCCTCAACGGCAGGCATTGAAAGGTGCTTTTCAAGCTTTGGACTTACGGTGCATTCCAAATTACGAAATAATTTAGGAACCGAAAAGGCTGCTAAACTTGTATTCATGTTTAAATATTTAAACAGTTCTTCATACCAAAAACATGACAATTTGGAATGGATTTGGCCTGAACAAGAAACTGCAAGAAGGGAAAATGAAGAGGCAGAATTAAGTCTTGGGTGCTTTACTGGTTTTGATTCAGACACTTCCGAAAACCATCATTTTAATTAATTTTCTAAATTTTGATTTTATTTTTTAAGTGTTCAGAATTTTAAGTTATTTTGGAAAAATAGAAATACCTATATGTTTAAATTAATGTTTTCAATATTTTTACTTAATTTAGTTGTTACTTGGATACTCGTATCATTTTGTTTTCCGTTTATGTAACATACTACCATACGTACGTTAATATTTTTGTATTTTTTTTACGTATAAATATATCTTTTATACTGTTACATTCTACATTTAGAGTCTTATTTTGGTCAATTTAGTTTCTCTATTGAAATGTTTTCCAAAATATAAATATCATATAAATATCACATTTTTGATATATATCGGATATATATCATATATATCCGATATTTTGATATTTATATAAATATCATCGATATTTTGTGCCCTGACTGTCACTTTCATCTTCAGGTTGTATGTTTTTAACCTTCTTGGAAGTATTTTCTTTTTTTACGGTTTTCTGCTTTAGTGACTTAATCTTGGTCTTTGAGTTAACATTTTTAACATTAACTTTTGGTTTTCTGGTAGCTAGAGATGTCTCCAATTCTTCTTTATAAGGGGTGCTTGTTAATATGACAGTTTTACCTTTATTTTTACTCTCTTGCTTAATTTGTTTTTGCGGTGCTTTTGGATAGGGAACAACTTGTTCCGGAGAAAATAGACCTAAACCAGTGCTTGTTGAGGGCATGTCCATAAGCAAATCTTTAGAAGATTCATTATTTTGTCTTTCTGGGGTAACTTGTTCTTCGACAGGCTGGTCTTTTTGGATTGACTTTTTTCGGGGCTGGATATGTTTTCTTCAATATTTGGCTCATGATCAGTAGGCAAAGCTGCAGCGAACATCTCTTCTGTAAAAACAGTACGATTCAGTGGGAAAATTCCTGTTTTTTTGGAAAGCATTAATGGCATTTAATGAAGTAGGTGCTCGTAGGTAAGCTTTTCCAAATAGGTGAGGCACCTCGGAGATAGTTACACATCGCCCTGGATGATTTCTAAGCCCCACTTCTATTTCTTGCGTATAAAATGTACTTAACGGATACATTAAGGAAACATCCAAGGGCTGCATCCTATGGCTCGTATGAGGAGGCAGGCAAATTATTGTCACTCCATTTTCACGTGCTTTATCAATAATAGCAATATTTTGTGTATGGGTTTTATGGCCATCCAAGATTAAGAGAGATGGGTTTTCTTTTGATGATTGAGTGTGATGAAGAAAATGGTCAAACCATTGTTCAAACAAGTTAAGCTGCATCCAACCAGATTTATCAGTAACGACTAAGGTTCCTGGCGGTGCACCCTCTGAAAACTGCGGCTTCATACGAACTCTGGTAATTATGATCATAGGAGGAACAAATATTCCACTGGCACTCATGCAGATTACAGCAGTAGAAAGCTCCCCTCGTTCTGCAGATGTTAGGGTGCCGACCTGTTTTCTACCCTTGACAGCAATCACTTTAGATGGACGACCTTGAACTGTTGTAATCCCGGTTTCGTCAACGTTAAAAATACGGGAGGGTGGAAAGTTCATTTTTTCTTAAAGAGGCTCCAAAATGTCAAAAAATGATGAAACTGCTTCCTTGTTAAAACCTCGAGCACGTGCAGCTGATGTTGCTTCAGGCAAACGGAGCGAAAGTTTATTCCGTTTCAAAAAAGCGCGAAGCCATTCCCACCCAGCCAACTTGGTGTTTTTGTTGAAATGATGTTTGATGTTGTTTTTCTCTGCCATCTGATATGCCAAGCTACGGATGGAACGAGTTGTAAGACCGAACATCATAGTTTCCATATTATTTGCATATGTTACCAATTGCTGCTCCAACTCTAGAGGAAATGTAGGCAGTCGGCCCCCAAGTAATTTAGAATGACCTGTTGCGGATTTATTTCTTCCTTTGAACCTTCTTTCCAATGATGATTTTGAAACTCCATATTTTTTGGATGCTTTTAGAAATCCACAAGTTCCTTTTTCTAATGCTTCCAGAGCGCTGGCCATAGATTTTTCAGAACATTTTTGACGCTCAGTCTTTCGTTGGTAATTTCTAGGCATCTGAAACAAACACAATTCTTCTAAGTTTATTCTTATATTACCCTAAACAAGCTTGAATATTCTTTGCTTTTAAAAGTCTTTTATTTTTTTTAAAAATATGATTTTGACGTAACTATAGAATTTTTACATAAGGGGTAAAACGGGATATCCCATTTTACCCCACCCGGTTATTTCCCGTTTTACCCCACATGCTGTTTTAAAAAAAAAACTTACCGTGTATGCTCAATATGAGTTGGTTCACTCAAAAAACTTATTCACATTATGCGCAGGGCACTACACATCATCTGAGTTCAAAAAGTATTTCAAAAACTTATTTAAATCAAAAGTTACAGCTTAAAACGTGGGACCCGAAAATTACACCAGGCACCTGTCAAAACACATATTTTGGTCTGTGCACGAGATCGGGTGTTTGAGCTACGGCGCGTTCGAACTACAAGCCAAGGCGCATTAGACGAATGTTTTAAGTATTTTTCACCGCGGCTGACGTCATTGGTAGGCCGCTAGAGGCACTATTCCGTTTTACCCAAGTATCCCATTTTACCTCACCTTCCCCTATACATCGGCGTACGTTTCACTTTCTGTTTTGACTTAATTTGATTGAAAATGAATCGTACCGCATAGGAAAAGTTATAGCGGACGGACTATATGTCAGTCTTTATTAAGTTACCATAAGTACATAGAAGTTCTATTAAGGCGGTCCTATAAGTTTGTAGCCTACAAAAGAATCTTCTTCTTTTGGCATCATAACCCTGGATGGGTCTTTGCCTGTCTGGCTATGTCCTTCCATTCAGATCTCTCTTGGGCCCTTCTCCATTGTCTTATATTCATGGTTTTCAGATAGTCTTCCACGTCATCCAACCATCTCGTCCTGGGCCTTCCTTTTTTCCGTCTTCCTACCGGCTTCCACTGTAACATCTTCTTTGTCGTTTTCGTGTCTTTTTGTCGCTGAACATGTCCCAGCCATGACAGTCTTTGACTTTTCACAAATCTTACAATGCCATACCCTTCATTCAGTTCATTAACCTCGTCGTTTCTCCTAATTCTCCATGTGCTGTCTTCCTCTTGCACCGGGCCATATACTTTTCTCAGTATCTTTCTCTCGAATGTCCTGAGTTGGGCTTAATATTTTTTCGTCATTACCCAAGTTTCACAACCATAAGTTACTACGGGTCTAATCAAAGTTCTGTAGATAGTCATTTTGGTTCTCTTGTCTAATAATTTCGATAGCATCAATCTTTTATTAGCATAGTATGTACGATTTCCACTGGAAATACGTGCATTAATTTCACTACTTACGGAATTCTTCTGATTGATTTCTGTGCCCAGATATGTGAAGGCATCCACACGTTCAATAGTATAGTTGTCTATTGTTATATTATTTTCATTCTCAGGTGTTCTTTTGATGGTCATGTATGTACTTAGTTTTGGTTTCGTTTATTTTAAGCCCTCTTTTTTGTGCTTCAGGATCAATTTCCTTGAACGTTTCCTTTAGTCGTGTCTTGCTTCTACTAATAATGGCGACATCGTCTTCATATGCAGTAATTTGTACTGTTTTGGTGTTTATATGGCCGGTTACATTGGTTTTTCTAATGACTGCTTCAAGAACTAGGTTGAACAGCATGGTTGAAAGTGTGTCTTCCTGTCTCACCCCCATGTTGATGTCAAACAGGGGAGACAGTTCTCCATCTACTCTAACTGCGACTTTTGAACCCTGCAACGTCATTTTTATGAGGCTGATATATTTTTTTGGTATACAAAAGAATATTGTCTCCTTTTAGCTCGATACATTTGACCCAGCGATGCTATAACTTCTTTAACCCGTCTGAAAAATACGTTTTCTCGAGGTCTGCAAGTTCCATGGCGGCGATGAACTCCTCAATTGACTTAAATGTCTGCCCAACGAGTGACTTTCAAGTTTGGAAACAAAAAGAAGTCGTCCAGGGCCAAATCTGGAGAATACGGGGGATGAGACAGTATTTTGTAGCTCAAATCGATCAGTCTGGATATTTGGGGCTGTTTTTTCTGCATGTAGACATTGAATCGACCCAATAATGCGGCATAATAAGCCCCTGTGACCATTTTGTCCCTTTTCAGGAAGCTGAAATAGATCACACTTTATGAATCCCAGAAAACGGAGCCATGACCTTTCCGGACGATAGGAAAGGCTTCGCCTTTAGACCTTCAGATTACACTTAAACAGTCTCAGGCATTGCTCTGAAGTGGTTTCACAGTGGCTCTTGTAGGTCTGAGAGCGAACGCGCCGACAGCTTTCACCTCCCCAAAATTTCATGCAGGATATGTCTCATGAGATCTTTTGAGGTGCCTACTGTCTTGACTATCTCGCAAACCGACGTCAGTCGACGGTCTACCAATAGGCGATTGTGGATTTTGTTCACGTTATCCTCTAGCAGTTTTCAGAGTACCTGGGCGTAATTTATCAAAAACCGACGTGCGACCACATTGAAACTCGATAAACCAATTTTCGTCGGTCGCCATTGATGGAGAAGAGCCACCATAGACAGCATTCAGCGCTCTTCATGATTTCACTGTGCAGTTTCCCTTCCAAAAACATGGCGCCCATCGTGGGGGAGCCATTGTGTAAGGTTCTAACCTCGTGGGTTATACCTTTTTGAAACCCATGATTGTCTGTGTGGTGGTGAAGAGAAGACACTTCAGCTAAGGTTGATCTCTTCACGATCCTAAGTCAATCGTGGGTTTCAAAAAGGTATAACCCAAGTGATTAGAACCTTACAACCTACATGCCACAAAGATTGTGAATTCAACCTGTGTGCTAAGCTTGAAATGACTCCTCGTTAAAACACAGTTGGAAGCTAGTGAGTCTGCTAACTACTGCTGAATCCTACTTTACTGCCTGACCAACATGGTTTTATTCCAGGACGTTCTACTACTACCAATCTTTTAGTTTTACAAGAATTTTTGTTGGATGCTCTTGAAGGGTATGACCAGGTTGATGTCATTTATACTGACTTTTCGAAGGCATTCGATAAAGTTAATTATACTGTCCTAATCTCTAAACTGCTGGTTTACATGGAAGATTATTAGGCTGGATGGAGAGCTATCTCACAGATAGAACTCAAGTTGTAAAAATTAACCAAGTTTTGTCATCTACATGTGATAAAATGTGATTAAATGATATAAAAAATTGTTTTTATCATAGTAATATTCTTCTCTATGCTGATGACCTAAAAATTTATAGAGTCATAAAAAATTCCAATGACTGTAGTTTATTACAGAATGATTTAAGTAGATTATTGGATTGTTGTAACTTAAATGCTTTGAATTTGAACATAAATAAATGTAAGTAAGGTAATGTGATTTTTTAGAAACAAACATCCGATTTCATTTCAATACCATATTGGACCGAATATTTTGGAGGTAATCACAGTATTTGAGGATCTTGGGGTAATTTTTGACCCTACAGTAAGCTTCAGGGACCACTTTTTTTACGTTTCTAATAGATCCATGAAACTTTTAGGATTCATGAAACGTAGCCTCTCTGAATTTGATATTTATTGTCTCAAAAATATTACTGTTCCCTTATTAGATCGATTTTGGAATATGGTAGCAATATTTGGTCCCCGCATTATAACTGCTACAAAGATCTATTAGAAAGAGTACAAAGAAAGTTCTTAAGATTTATTGCTTTTAAATTGAGAATACCTGTAAATGAAATTGAATACATTGTCTTACAATCTTTACTTAAATTGCCTACTCTTGAAGAAAGGCAAATATTGCTAGATGTAGCATTTATATATAAATTAATATGAGGAGGCATTGATGCTAGTGCTCTTTTGGAAAAGGTTTACTTCCGTACTCCCTGTAGAGACACCAGATCCCAAGACTTATTTTATTTAAAATTTCATAATCGAACTTATACTGTAAATAAACCCTTACAGAGAATGTGTAGAAATGCAAACAAATTTAATAGTAATGATTTTTTTCATTTATCACTAAGTACTATTAAGAATGAAATCGAAAATACCTTTTTATGTAATCACATTGTGCTTTAATAGTTTAGTTAAAATTAGGTTGATTTGTAAAAATTAAGTCGATTTGTAAAAGTGGCAAGTCCGTAAATAAACATTACATTACATTACACTGATTTATTTCATACAGATGTAGAGTGGATGAGCCATGGAAAATTTTTAGAAGAGTTCCAAGGACTACTACCTAAAATCATTTGTTTGATACCAAGGATACTCAAAGGTGATACTGAAATCGTCTGATACCAAATGTTGGTCTTTTATATCCGAAGGCAATATCCATGTTTAAAAGAAATAGTTCTTCAGTTGACACGAATTTTTGGATTAACATACTGGTGCGAGTCTGCATTTTGCAATGAAAATAGTTCAATCAAAATATCGCAATCAGCTAATGGACAAACATCTCATCTTGTGTTGTTGGCACTCCACATTCTGTGGATAATAAGCAGTACAATGCATCAACATCAAAAGGAAATTAATTAATTATGGTATTGATCATTAATTATATTTTGCATTTATAAGCATTTACAATAAAAGAATTTTCATAAATCTATCTATTTTAGTATCTATTCTCCACCTTATTAGTTGTAGCAGTCAGTAGTCGATACCTGGTCTTCCAAGTATTTTGTAGTAGATTACAGATACTACAAGTCTGTGCACCTCTGGTCTAAAATCTAAATGTCTATGTCTCTCTGTCTGCGTTGTCTAAAATTGTAGACAACATAGACACCACGAGTTGGTATTATAAGGTATGGAACCAACTAAATATCTTTGAAACAAATTTCACAAAATTTTGCATGCACCTACAATGACACATACTGCATTTGATACCATATTTTTTGTTGTTACCCTACTTCCAGTTTCACCGAAAATACCCTAAACTTCTTGAATATAAATGACATCCTGTATATATTTGCAAATTTTAAAAAAACTTTTTATTCCATTCCCCATTCATACAGATGAAGTTGAACTTTCAATGAAATACCAACCAATAAAGACATAAAACAGATAAACCCAAACTAGATAAAAGACCTAAATAATAGTTTATTTACATTAAGTTCCCTTCATTTTCCTAACTAGTGTGTTTATTGGGTTGAATTTGTCTGTCTGTGATTTAAGAGGATCGGTACTTATTTTCGGCTGCAATGCTATTCAAATGGGGATTTATTTTTTTCGAATTCTGAGAAAACTAATAAGTATTTTTGAAAAATTTAAACGCAGAATGAAAGATTACGTTATTAGCGAGGGCTGAAAGTCCCTGAGAACTTCTATAATGTTTATTTTAATAAATTACATGGGTGAAAAACTAAGAGAAAATTGAGTGTGATTTTTAATTTCAAATATCTCATTCAAAATAAACTTTTAATTTATTCTAAGGGACTTTCGGCCCTCGGTAATAATTTAATCTTTCATTCTGCGTTTAAATTTTTCAAAAATATTTATTGGTTTTTTCAGGATTCGAAAAAAATGAACACAATGCCGTGGTAATATTTTCCAAATCTATCTTTGTCTTACAACGCACTCAGCCGAATATAATATTGTCAGCATATATTGTCAGTCAGACACTGACAATCAGTGACAATTTTAAATATCTGACATTGCATCGGGAATATTTTGAGTTATTGATTAAATATTATTGATATATAGTGTATCTGATAAATAATTGATTTAAGAGGTGAACTTAATAAAAAGTTATTTATTGTGTATTATTTGTGGAAGATCCAAGCAAAGAATACATCAGGATAATATATTCTGTGATCCAAGTATTTTGTTGTTAAAGATGTTCAAAATTTTAAGCGTTCCATAACAATATATTATTAAAAAATCACTTTAACACTTTTCCTCTTTTCTCGATTGAGTATTAGTTTTTGTTGTACAAATAAATTATTACAATCACTGAATACATAGTTAGTGAAAAAATTATCAGTAGTAATTGCACAAGAGCTCTAAAATTATTGAATTTTTCCCGAGTGTCACTTTGGCAGTTTTAATTTCACGAGCCGAAGGCGAGTGAAATTATGTCAAAGTGTCACGAGGGCAAAAATTCTATATTAATTTTAGAGTTCGAGTGCAATTTGTTGCGATTATTTCATGAATAAAACTGTTCAAAACCAAAATTTTATTGTAATTTATATATGTAAGTACCAATTAGTGAAATTAAACACACAGTTGTTATAAATATGTATTTGATGGTTGAAAGTCATCACTTTTATAATTTTTAAAACATTTGTCATTAATGTCACTGAATGTATTTTTTCGTAGCAACGAAGGGCATCTGACGTAATATGCTTAACGACGCGAGATTATCAAAAATTATCACCTTAATTTGCATGTCTGTAGCTTTCTATTGGTCAGAATCTCCTATGAATGAAATAATCACATTTATTAACTGAATTAATAATTTGCAATTATAAAAATAACAGTTATCCAAGAACATTCAAAAGCCATCTCTTTAAATTAATGATGACATTTTCAAGTAGAATGACATTTTAGTAATGTTTACATATCCATACCAGTGTGAATTTTACTACAGGTAATTTGCCGTGTAAAGACAGAAAAAGTAGGGATACACGTAAAATATTTGCGAATTATGTACCCATAGCCCACGGTTCTTAGACATTACTACGGTTGCCTAAATCGACTAACCAATGAACATTAAGGGTGAGATTACGTCACGAGAGTTTACTGTCATTTGAATCGTAATGATTTTTTTCGAATCCTGAGAAAACCAAGTATTTTAGAAAAATTTAAACGCTGGATGCAAGATTACATTATTACTGAGGGCGGAAAGCCCCTTAGAATAAACAAGCAGATTCTATTGAATGAAATATTTGAAATTAAATATCACACTTCTCTTTTATTTTCAGCCCTGTAACTTATTAAAATAAACATTATAGAAGTTTTCAGGGACTTTCAGCCCTCGGTAATAGTGTAGTCTTTCATTCTGAGTTAATTTTTCAAAAATATTTATTAGTTTTCTCAGGATTCGAAAAAAATGAATGCAATTAGGGATTCCAATGAACTGTCAGTGGTGGTCAGTGGATGGCTAAACTGACATGCCCATAGACATAGTTAAGGGGGGTGGTCATGGCGTATCTAATATTTACATTGAATATTGACAAATTTGTAAAGAATATCCTGTTTGGTTTTGTTTTTTTGTTAATTGTGTAGCGAAATTTGTGAAATTGTGATAGCAAATTAAATATGAAGTGGTTTAAACATTGGATACGCCTATGGATGACAGTTTCGCCATCCAGCAGCCATATTATATCACGTGATTTGGAATGCCTAATTAAAACACATTGAGAATTTTGACATGCGTCAAAATTTTGCATTAACTCAATGTAAAATTCTGAACTGTTGAATTCCAGCTTCCCTAATAATTATTGTACATCAAAAGACATTAGAAACTATTTGTAGAGGATTAAAATCTGTATTGGAAATAACTGTTAAAATTGGTCTACGTAATTAAACATATTCCAAAATTTTTTAAAAATGTAATACATTTTAGTTTTCAGCCCAAACTTAGGCCACACACAATGCAATAATGTTCACATTTTTGAACTGTCAATATTTTTATTTTACTATCTATTGTTTAAAAACAATACAGTTGATAAGATACCCTCAGTTGCGGAGAAAGGATTAATAATAAAGATTTTTTTATTCAGTCAATGGTGTGAGCACTGTCAGATAGTAACGTGTGGCCTTACTTTTACACGCATACCTATTGTGGCAAATGTATCATATTTTTCAAAATTTTGGAATGCATTTAAATCGTAGAACAATTTTTACTTTTGATTTTAATACAGATTTTAATTCTCTACAAGTATTCTCTCATGACTTTTGATGTAAAATAATTAGGGAAGCAGGAATTCAACAATTCAGAATTTTACATTGAGTTTCCTATGGCCCTTTTTACGATTCACCACCTGGTATAAGATAAAATGTGTACTATTTGTCTAATTATTTCATAATAACACAAATAATACACATATATACACAATAACCCACATTCAATGATCGAAAATCATTTAATAATATGGGAATGTAAACTCTTGTGACGTAAAGTCAAAAATATAAGTCTCCCCACCACCGTCGGACAAGACAACCGTAATAAAGTCTAATAACCGTGCCCATAGCCTTAAGTTTCATATCAGCTAACAATTTTTTTCTTTAATTTTGGACCTTGTTAGGGGGGGAATTTTCCCGTAGATCCGCCACTGGACTGGCTTAAAATATTAAATAATAGAATGAACAAAACAATGAAGCAAAACAAATGAAAAATACTTGAAAGGGAATCAAAGAGAACAGCAAGAAATACCGGAGAAGTAAAATAAATTTGTTATATACATACTGAAAAAATTATACAGCATAGGTAAATATGTAAATAAAGTTTTTCCCATATTTGTCAAACACTTTTTGTATATTTACAAGCATATCCTAAGTTTTAGTAGTAAAATAGAACAAAAATAGAACACAAATTTTTGACAGGTTGACTACTTATTTAATTTCCACGTGTGTTTGTTTATGTTGTGAATTTATTGATCTGTCAGACAAGCCAAAATCCCTACCTCCAATTTTTAAAGCTCCAAAGTAGTTGGTTTTGACACATAGAGCATTGAACCCAAGCATTATTTTTACAAAATATCATTAAAACTTACCCATCGAGATATCCTTGAGCAAGATCTAACAACTTGGTAACAAATTCTTCATTGCTTTTAAATCCCAGAGCTATTCTAATGGAGTTCCATTTTTTAATGTTTTGGGAACCGATTAAGGTAGATAAAACAAATTCACTATTATTGTAGTAGTTTTCCTTTAAGTTTGAAATTTCACTTTCCACTGTTAGACCGTTTTCTTTTTGTATTTTTTTAAACATTACTTAAATTAAAGTTGATATACTGCTGTAATCGGACTATCCCCTTTAGGCCGAACCACAGACTAATAAATTACTGAGAGATGGCCTACAAGGACAACAACAAAAAAAGAGATAGACATACAGCTTTAAAGTCCAAAAAGTCCAATCCCAAAACAAATTAAATGAAAAAAAAAATAAAAAATAATCGAATCTGAAATGTATTCCTTTTAAATAATCTCTTACTGGAGTACGTAAAGCATAAAGTTATAAAATATATAAATTAAAGGGTTGTATTGTATAGGCAACCATGTTTTCAGTTTCCAGCTGGGGATTTTTAAACACAGTTGGCTGGCCTGAAAGTTACTAAATTCAATTTGATCATCAAAAAATCAACGGAAAACGTGACAGAAATATATCTAGTGAATAAAAGGACAAGTTTTGCAAAGTTTTTATCGTATAATTTTATGGTTTACCAATTGTAATACTACCCCAATAACGCAATGGCATCTATGAGCAGGGAGGAATTAATAAACAGTATCTATTACTCGGACAAATACTATGATGATGTGTTTGAATATAGGTAAGCTATTCCTTTATACCCAAACAATATTCTAGAGCCTCCACAAACGTTTAAAATTTACAACTGTAAGATCAAATAGAACTCCGTGTAATGTATAAACTTTAGTATAACTTATAACCGAGGTATTATTAACAGAAAACACCAGTTCTGCTAGGTATATATTGTATGAACAATGAATGAATGTTATCTGGAGGTATTCGTTTTGGTTGATAACTTGTATAAATAAAATGATTTTGCATTTACAGGCATGTTGTACTTCCCAAAGAAATGGTTAGCGTAGTACCCAAAACTCATTTAATGTCTGAAGATGAATGGCGAGGTATTGGAGTTCAACAAAGTAAAGGATGGGTGCATTATATGATTCATTTACCAGGTAAATACACAGTTTATAAAGTGATGAAATCACTATTTAGTCCAATTTCAAAAATGTATTTTTTGAAGTGCTTTTTAAAGTCAACTAAAAAATTTCATTCGAAAATAGTAGTATTAAAAGTAGTGATATGGCTCTCAAATACCTATAGTTTATTTTTTAACCAGGAGCAGTAAACTGAAAAGACAGATTCACACCCAAGAAAGTCACTAGAATAATAAATAACCAAATACATCTTCTTTTTGGTTGATCTAGTCAGCCCTAAACCGTAATCCATAAATATTATATTAAATTAATATGTCGCGAAAGAGTTCCAAAAACAACTGCTTTTTATATAAAAGCAGACTAACAATCTAAAAATTAAAGGAATAACACAGAAAACACAAAAATCGCTGATATAACTTAACACGTTAATCGCCATGATACCCGTCATTTGGGTTTCAGATGTGGTCGTATACACCCCGACACCCATAGGGCAACCTTCACTATAGCAGTAACATCAAAGCCTGTAACCCAACTGGAGTGCTTTGAAACACATTTATCTATATGAAAGTTTTTACAGAAGGGCCTGGCAGGCAATACTAGTGAATGAGCTTGGCACTTTTTATGTGTTTACTATGATTAAAAAATATTCAAAAAAGTTATAAGGATTTATGAAAAAATATTTTTATTTTACTTAAATAATACAAACAGTTTTTATTAATTATACAGAATAATGGTGAACATCAAAAAAACATAACAAAAAATAAAACTTATTACATGCATCACATGAAAATTTTGATTTTGGTCCCATCTGAGTGGTTTTTCTTCCTTCTTCAGTGCTTATTTTCACGTAACATTCTACACATTTTTGACGATCTGTTGAAGCAACTTTATGTGAAATATGCTTTCTGTTATCATTTTCCGACACTTTCCGGACATCTACTTCATCGATTTGTAACATACTTAGAGCAGTGCTGTGTATAAAATCCGTAATTGATATTTTTGCCTTTGTCACCGTTTTGTATATTATAAAAGTGTTTACTACTGCCGAGCCAAGTAATATTTCAAATGCAAGTTTTCTATACCACTTAATCCCTTTACGCAAAGGGGAAGAATATGATTTCAACTGATCGGACAGATCTATGAATGACTTACATTAATATTTATAGCCAACTGTAAGAGATGGATTTTCTAGGTCTGTTCCTCTTCTTGTATATTTAGTGGTTTTGTCAGTATGAATAGTGCTTACACAAAGAATATCACCTTTATCCTGCCATTTTAAAACACCTACCCCTGTATTACTTTCCTTTGCGTTAATGTGTCCTTTATTTAATTTTTGGGCCTCTACATACATCCTTTGGATTGTTTTTTCTACTTTTCCTTAAAGCACCGACAAGTTTCAATGAATGGATTGTAGACTAAACAAAACAACAAAATGCTTTTAAGTCAGCTAAGGAGGAATTGCAACGCAGAATAAGCAATGGTGAACCTGATCTTCAGATTAAATATATAAATGGGATACCAAAGGTTATAGCTAAAAGAATTAATCAAAGAAATCAGGAAAACTAATCAATACCCCATTGATAGCTTACTACCAAAATGTGGGAGGACTTCGTACTAAGTTAGATGCTCTAAAAATGGCTGTGAATAGTTCCTCCTATGATATTTTAGTATTAGTTGAGAGCAACCTGTGCTGTGACTATTTGGATAGTGAATTGGAATGTCAAAATTACAATATATACCGTAATGATAGATCAAGTTTAACTAGTCAAAAATCACGAGGTGGTGGCATTCTTGTTTATGTACGTAAAACTATATCTTCTGCTAGAATCCATATAGAACAGGTAACTGTGGAGCAATTATTTATTTCTTGTAATTTTAAAAGTATAAAATTCATAATTGGAGGTCTGTATATTCCACCTCAGATGCCTGAAATATATTACAATAAACATTGTGAAGCAATTGAAAATATGTTGCAAAGGTTTCCGTTGAATAAAATATATTTATTTGGTGACTATAACTTACCAGATGCTAGGTGGTTTAATGACAATTATGGAGTTCGAGTAGAGTGTCCTGGTACATCGAATGCAGTAGGACTTGCTCAACAATTTGGTTTTTTGCAACTGTATCAATTAAATGAAATACCCAATAGTAGGAATATATATTTGGATCTGTTGTTTACAAATGACAAAAATGTACAACTTAGTAAATCTAAGGATTTTATTTTTGCTGATAGTTTGCACCATTTTAGTTACGAATGTACTTTAAACCTATTTTCTAACAATCAAGACTCTAGTACCTTATATCTACATGATTTTTACTATGATTTTAAGAATGCAAACTATTTTGGTCTTAATAATTGTTTAGCAAGTGTACAGTGGGAACAATGTTTCTCAAATAATATTAATGATTCAGTTAACAATTTTTATGAAATCTTGGCTATGGGAATTGCTCTTTTTGTACCTTTGAAAAAAAATATATCTAGCAGTTTTCCTAAATGGTTTTCACCAGAATTGTGATACATAACATCTCAAAAGAGAAAAATGCATAAAACTTAACAGTAAATCACAATTACATTCAGATTACCTAAGATTTTGTCAACTACATACAGAATGCAAACGAGTCAGAGAAGTATGTTGGTCTCAGTATATATCTCATGTAAATAATGAGTTCAAAACTAATCCTAGGTACTTTTGGAAGTATGTGCGCGACCTAAAGTCTAATCACTCACTACCACACTCAATGCAGTATAATGAAGAGTTGGCAGAAAATGGCCAAGACATTGTGAACCTTTTTAAGGAATACTTTCAGACAGTCTACACTCCTGGAGACCAAAATAGTTCTGTGGATAATTTAGTTTTACCTGTAAATTGTTCACAAAATATTGACTTTGCAGACATTTCTATACAAGAAATTTATAATAAAATTTTGCGTTTACCTAGTAAAACTACATTAGGTCCTGATGGAATACCCAATATTCTACTTAAAAGGTGTATCTGTACTCTTACAAAACCATTGCATGTTTTATATAATTTGTCCCTAACAACATCTGTTTTTCCTGATTACTGGAAAAATAGTTATATTATGCCTATTTATAAGAACAGAGATAAAAGCAATGTTAAGAACTATAGAAGTGTTTGCATACAGTCATCTATTCCCAAACTTTTTGACAGCTTGGTTTGTGGTCAGTTAAGTTGGTTATGTCGAAATTTAATAAATAAGAATCAGCATGGGTTTTTTTCGGGTCGATCTACTATTACCAATTTAGTTTTATATCAGAATAGATTAATAAATGCTATGAAAGACTTAAACAAATTGATACAGTGTATACAGACTTTTCTAAAGCTTTTGATCGAGTTGACCATAGCATTTTCCTTAAGAGGCTCATCGATATTGATTTTGGCATAACCACAGTCACCTGGGTCAAGAGTTTTCTGTCTGGCCACCAGCAGAAGGTTAAGGTTGGATCCTTCTGTCAAACTCTATTGCAGTTACATCGGGTGTTCCTCAGGGCGGGCACTGCTCACCGATTTTCTTTGATCTGTTTGTGAATTCTATTTTCGACTGCTTTGAAAACAGTGAAGGTTTAGCTTTTGCTGACGATTTTAAAATATCAAATATAATTTCTAGTCCTTTAGACCAACACCTTCTGCAGGAAGACCTAGATAGATTGACACATTGGTGTACAGTAAACAAACTCAACCTAAATGTCTCAAAATGCTGTTACATTAGTTTTTTCAAAGGTAATAAGAAGATCAATACTTCATATAAAATAAATAATGAAGATTTGAAATATGTTTCAAAAGTTAAAGATTTAGGAGTGATTTTTGACGAAAGTTTGAGTTTTGTTGAACACATTAATTACGTAACAGTTCAGTCTTCAAAAATGTTGGGATTTATTTTGAGACACTGTAGTAATTTTTCAGTTGACACTGTAAGAGGAGTTTATTGTTCTTTGGTGCGATCTAAACTTGAATATGGCTCTATAGTATGGTCTCCATACCATGCAGTTCATAATATGACTGTTGAAAAAATTCAACACAAATTTTTGAGGTTCTGTGCATTTAAATTAGGTGAAACTATTGTAGATCACGATTATTCATTAATAGAAAACAGTTTAAAACTTAATACACTAGAAAATAGACATAATCAAGTAGGATTAGTATTTTTGTATAATTTAATAAATGGAAATTTAGATTGCTGTGATCTATTACAGTGTATTAATGTTGATATACAAACTAGAAATCGAAGAGGTGATTTTATAACATTTTATATTCCTTTCCATCGCACAAGTTATGGCCAAAATTCACCTATTAAACTTATAAATGACAAACACATTGAAATTTTTGATATATCTCTGAATATGTTTAAAAATAATTTAAATAGAGTATTTATTTAATTTTTTTTTGTTAGTTCTAGGGTTACAAGTACCTACCTATTCTTACTCTAATATTTGTTATCTAATTATAATGTTGTTAAAGTATTATTAGTACATATTTAGCTCGTAAACTTATTATTGTTAATTGTATAACTTTTAATGGGGTAATCCCGTCAATAAATAAATAAAAAATAAAATAAAAATAAAAAAAATAAAAACATCTACAATTTTAGCACACACAGACTTGTTAGAACTCGAAAAAAATGACAACCGATATTCGGGTTTCGCGGCGCTCTGTCGTCAGAGGATCTGAAACCCATAAGTAGGGTGTCATATTCAAAATACATTTTTAGAGAATTTTTTTAACCTAGCACTTTATAACAGTCAGTACATCATATCTAGTGTAAAAACCTACTGATTTACTAGAAAAACTAGGTTGAGCCTGGGGGTGGGATATTTTTCGCTTCATTTGGGCGATTAACGTGTTAATTAACCTATGAAATGTCACTAGTGTCAAAATTTGATAAATGTCATTAGTGTCAAAATTTTATAACAGTGGAGTAAACTTGCCTGCGGTTGGACCAATTACAAACAAGCAATACAGCGTGGTAAATTTGAATCACTCACCCAAATCTTTAATCTCAGTAACTGAATCCAAGAGTACATCATTAAAAACATATCTATTAGATGTTAGATTATTTATACGACCAAATGAAATACAAGAACATTTAGTCGGATTTAGGCTTAAACCATTTTGTTTCGACCATAAACATATATTATTCTGGAGATCTCTATCTGATATATCATGTATGTAACGAAATAACTTAAGATCATCAGCAAATAGTAGAAAGTGTGAATTTTTGATAGCCTTACCAATATCGTTAATGAACAAGTTAAAGAGCAAGGGACCACAATGAGACCCTTGTGGGACACCAGAACAACAATGGAATTCTTTAGAAACATAATTATTGATACGAACTTGTTGTGTACGCCCCATCAAAAAGCTTTTAATCCGATTAACAATGGCTTCAATAAAGCCAGATGCATGAAGTTTATGAACCAACAGGTTATGATTAACCTGTCAAATGCCTTTGAGAAATCAGTATAAATGCTGTCGACCCGAATCTTATTCTCAAATTCTTTTGCGCTGTCAGCCAATACTTCTTCTACCGATTGATGATTTATCTCTTGCTATTTTGACCACACTTGTCTCCCCCATTCTGGTTATGTGGTTATTCCATTCTTTTTTTCTATTTTGTGTCCATTCGTTTATACACTGTATGTTACATTGTCTTCTAATGTCTTCACTCCTCTTTCGATCTCTCAGCGTATTTCCTGTAATTCTTCTCAGTACTCTCATCTCCACTGTTTCCAGTAGTCTTTGTGTTGTGGATGTATCGGGTCTTGTTTCTGATGTATATGTCATTATTGGTCTTACACTGGCTTTATAAAATCTTGGCTTCATCTCAGTGTTAATATAGTGTTTTTAGTATTCTGAAGATCATAAAAACAACCAATTCAACCTATCATAATTCCTGTAAACATATTTTAGTGAGTGTGATAATCATTAGGTTTGTTTGCAATATGTATATATCATATAGTATGAACAGCAACTGTTGCCAACCATCAGACGCATGTGCAGTTAACAGTCAGCGTTTGTAGACTAAGACTGTGCATTTGTCTGATGGTTGGCAACAGTTGCTGATCGTACTACAAACAAACCTATTATCAAATATAAACATTAAACAAATCAGGAATTGATGAATTTAAAACAACAGCTTTAAAATAACATCATAGCCTGTATTGAGGCTATTCTAAATAGAGCTTTCTTTATTCCTGTCTACTCTCTGATATTCCTCAACCAAGAGGCGTGTTTTCTACCAATTCCTCTGCATCCTTCGATTTTATCCATCATAATAAGTTGAAAGAGTATTACATATATCAGTCTCCCCTTACTATGTGTCCAAAATAGGTCATCTTTCTACATTTTACGCTCTGTACTTTTATTCGCACTTTTAATTATATTGGCCAATTATATTAGTCCTGGTTACTGGATAATTGTCAAGGCCATAGTCCAAAAAAATAATAAGCAGAAAAAATAAGATGCAGGTTATGTTATGCAAACGTAAACAATTGTATGTAGTAAATAAAATTAGTTATTAAAATGCAGTACTGCAAGCAAAATACAATTAATTAAATTTACCTTTATATAATAATTGCATATCATATCGATATTGTGGAGCAATATATAATTTTTCTGCTTCAATGACAGAAGGTATGAAATATACGTCAATTTGACAATTTCAATTGACAATATGAATTATTTAAGATAGTTGCAATATTTCTCCGCGACTCGCGCACGTTCGTTTCTCGTTTCCCTTCCAAGTACTTGCACACCGCGAATATGCTAACTGTCTAGTTAAAGCATCGTATCTGCATCAAAAATTGTGAAGATATGACTTTTTGGCTAAGTAAGTCATGTTGCAACGGGTGAAATTAATGTTGACCCAGTGCTTATACAGGAAAAATAGTGGAAAATTACTGTAAGTCATATGATTACCTGATCACTTCTCATACAGATATTTGAAAAATAATTGGATGTGATAATTTTTGTTGATTTATTGAAATATAAAATACGTAACAGTTTTGCCTTTTTTTTTTAAATGTTATCTAATAAGAAAATTGATCCTACTATAATATGCTGTCTACCGTCACATTTCTACTATAGCTTATGGTCTACTGAGGGATACAGTGTGTCAAGCTGTATTATATTACAATGGCGACAAAAAAATCTTTATTACGTGAATAAACGCATAAATCGCATAGATGGAGATCGCAAAGAATTATTATTTTACTTTTATAAAATAATACTTAATTTTAATAATTTCATTTGTCATATAAATTTACTGTTTTAGTTGGGAATAAGCCAATTTTGTGTCAAAAGTCTAATATTGCTAGTTAGGACGTTTTTACTTAGCAAGGCAGTACATTTTTGTCAGCATAGCTGTCCAATGTATTATTAGTGTATGTGTACAGCCACATTTTAAAAGCCTCCAAACGATTAATGGTGGATATTTTTAATGTCCATGCTTCGACAACATATAAGAGGACTGACCAAATGTAACATTTAATTATGCACTTTTGAAGTTGAAGTAGCAAGTTATCATTGCAGAAGAATGACCTCATTTTTAAAAAAGTTGTACAGGCTATCTCGATTCTACATTTTATCTCTTTATCTGGATCTAGTTGTTCAGTAATATTTGTTCAGCTATTTTAAACCAGCTTTAAAAATGAATATGGTTCTTAGTTCTCTATACTTAAAAAAGTTCTCAATTCTTAGAAGTTCTATTCTTGAAAGTGTTCGATTCTGCCTATCACTAATTAAAAGTAGTCTTCAAGAAACTAAAAACAGTATTTTGGTATCTATATTATGTTAGGGAGTAATTAACCTATAGTAGATCTCTGAAAAAATATTTTTCAACCTATAAATAAATTTAAAGAAAAAATTTCTATAGATATTTTAAGCAGTAGTAAACTGAATTATGATTTTTGTTGTATTATATTTCCTATATCCTCGCAAAAAAAATTAGAAACATATATAAATTTCCGAAATATAAATTGTTGAATCATCATTATAAGTTTTATGTTGGTGATCTATAAATAGGACCATGGCATTTAGCTTTATCAAAATGTGCAGCATTTCAGTATTCAGTTGAATGTAAAATATATGTGCACTTGTCTTTATATTTTTTTAATTTTACATTTGTTTATTACAATTTGCATAAACAGTTTTATATTTCATTATATTTGGGAGAAATTGTTCTCCAGTAACTAATAACTTAATGATTATTTTTGATAATAAATATAAAAAGAAAGTAAATTAAATTATTGTGAAATATGAACATAAGTCATTGAAGAAATTTATCCCTTTTGAGACAGCCCATCATGATCGTGATGGACCGCGCAAATGATTCCAGTACTTTTTTAACTTATTCGGCACTTTTTTAACTTATGCGGCACTCGCTTGCGCTCGTACCGCAACTTTTCAAACTTAGTACCTTTCTGCACTTGTTACACAATATACTATTCCCGCACGCGGGAAATGCGTGCGGGAAAGTGGCTGTTTTAGCACGGCCGTAGAAAAAATATTTTTTAGACATACCAAATTGAATGTTTTATCTTACATAACTATATAAGTACTGTCTCCATTATCTCAAATGTTAATATGGTTTTTATTTCACAATACGAGCTATATTATCAAGATTTTTGTTTATTCTGTACCATTTTTGACAAATATTTTATTTTTGTTTCAGAACCTCATATTCTTCTTTTCAAGAGACCTATAACAACACCTCCGCCCTCCCAATAAGAAATAAGTCAAATTTTGTACAAACCCATTCCCTATTTTTAAGTTTTCGGATAGTTTATTACAGTAAAATACCTTCATCTGAGTATTTGTTTTTTAAAAACTGAAAGTACTAAAAGAAAATTAAATAGTTTTTGATTATTCTTGTAGTTTATTAAATAATATTTAAATGTTTGAGTGCTGAAGAGTAAAGATATTTAAATAGAATAACATGAATTCTAAACACAAAATGGTGAAGTCTACATATGTTAGTAATAACTATATTGTTTCATCTCACATATTGCATGAAGAGTTCCTGCCTGTGTCATATTTTTAATATAAATGTCAAAGGAGCTGTGAAACATATTGTTTTTTATGTCTTCATATAATATATCTACAAAATACTCTATGGTCTTTACGTAGGGAATTTGTACTCAGTACTTCATACAATTTTGAAAAGTAATTTGATTCATTATTTGTATAGAATAGAATTAATTATCACATATAGGCAAATTTTGGTATCGAATTGAAAACCTCTTATTTGGTTTTGACAAATTATAGGAATAAACAAAAACTGTACAATTTGCTAAAAGATGTGATTAGTTAGCGAAAGAGACCTTCTGCTCTTAACCATAATATATGAGTTGTTAATTATAAAACACATTGTGTTCGAATGTATCTTTATGTTTGAATTTTTAGTGAAATTGTTTATTCCATACCTAGATAAAGATATTTTAATGTAATGATGTTATTTATCAAAATGGAAGGCTGTAATGTGTTTTAGATCAATAGCTACGTTTCATTTTTAAGTATACTTGTATTATAAACATTTTTACTTGTTTTTATTGATAAACTTGGATTAGTTCATGCTTTTAATTAGTAAAGTTTTGTGATACTCTAAAATAAATCCACGTTTTTTTATTGAAAGATTTTTATTTTTACCGCCTAATCTTATAAAGAAAAAATTAGTAGAAGTCTTGAAAAAGCATGGAAGTGAGGTAACTAATGATAAGAAGCAGGAAACATAAGTAAAAGGGGAATAAGGCTAGAAAAACTTTCACTAGAATGAAAAGAAGTAGTCCTGTCGCCAGGGGGGGGGGGTACAACGGCCTCCTTTATTCATTCAGATGGACTTACCCAAGTTTTTTATGTATTTTGACCCGTAGAACACGAATTTTTTGGGTAGCAGTTGATCCGGATGTCGATAAGATTGGTATAAACAAAGAACTTGAGGAATTACATAACAGCGATTTCTCGCAAAACAAAATATGTTTTTATATTTTTTGGGTCATTCTAAGAGAAAATGTTCCTACAAGTTTTTTTGTAAGATGCATAGTTTTCTAGATAACCGCGGTTGAACTTTCAAAAAATCGAAAAATTGCAATTTTTGAACCCGAATAACTTTTGATTAAAAAATAAAATAGCAATTCTGCTTAACGCATTTGAAAGTTTAAGTCAAATTATATCGGTTTTGATTATTTGCATTGCTAAAAATTTATCTTTTTATTGTTAAACAAAGCTATAATCACATAGTGTTTCCCGTGCCTAATACATGCGTTTTATAGCATGCTACGTAGAAATTGCCTCGCTTGCACTTGTACCTACTCTACCTACTCATTCGATTTGAAAACATCACTCACGCACTATGTGTTTATAGCTTTGTTTAACAATAAAAAAAATAAATTTTTAGCAATGTAAATAATCAAAACCGATATAATTTGACTTGAACTTGCAAATGCGGTAAGCAGAATTGCTATTTTATTTTTTAATCAAAAGATATTCTGGTTCAAAAATTGCAATTTTTCTATTTTTTGAAAGTTCAGCCGCGTTTATCTCGAAAACTATGCATCCTACGAAACAACTTGTCAGAACATTTTTTGCTTATAATGACCCAAAAAATACAAAAAAATGTTTTGTTTTGCGAGAAATCGCTGTTATGTAATTCCTCAAGTTCTTTGTCTATAACAATCTTATCGACATCCGGATCAACTGTTAACCAAGAAATTCGTATTCTACGGGTCAAAATACATAAAAAAAACTTGGGTAAGTCCACCTGAATAAAGGAGGCCGTTGTACCCCCCCTTGCGACAGGACTAAAGTGCTGTGGCATGATTTTTCCAAACCCAACATACCTTTTAAGACCTCTCCTTTCCATTGTATATGCATTGCTATTATGTGCATGACAAACAATAGACGGTAAAGGGTCATTGCTTAATATAGAAGAATAGCACGGTACACTTACAGACGGTATGCAGAGGCGCATCTCTCGATGGTATGACGTCACGAGCGAGGAGAATGGTTTGTAAATGCATATATGTAATTTTAGGAGATACGTTCCAGTTTTATCGAATTTAAAATGATAGCGTCTGATTTTTTGATTGAAAATGATTGTAAGAGAAAATAGTTTTATGTACTATTATGATTCCTAGGGATTTACAACTTGTCCACATAAACGTTGTTCAATAAAAATGTATTTGAAAATTATTGGCGAGGAAATACTTCCAAAAATAATAAGCCTTGATTAGTCCAAGTAATGAAGCTTAAAATAGGACAAAACCTCGCAATTTTTACAGAATAGATCGATTTGCTTGAAAATTTGAGAATAAGTAGTGGATAGTCCAAGGATCAAAATCTATATGATGCCAAAAGGCGCTTTTACCATGGGGGTGGTTGCCACCCCATCTCGAGGGTGGAAATTTTGTATTATATTTTAATCACAAAAGTTGGTAAAAACGTTCATTCTAAGAAAAAAACTTTCTATACATTTTTTTGATAAAATTGATAGTTTTTGATTTATTCGCTATAGAAAAAGTTAGTTTTATACCGAAAAAATCAATGTTTTTAATAAGTTTTCTGCTAATAACTCGCAAGAGTTTTCGTTGTATCAAAACAACTTTACTTAATAAAAATATACCCTTTGAAAAAATAAACAAAAACTTTTTTTAAATTTTCTTTAAAACCAATAGTAATCGAGCTATACTTAATTATATGTTGGCTCTTCTTCGTCAAATGCTAAATATTGCAGTTTCAAAGTCAAAAGACGGGAAAACTATGCATTTTTCGAGGACAACTTGTTTAAACTAATTTAAAGTACTTAAAAATATCTATCTCCAGAAATAAGAAAAAAGTCTATAGCTCAAAAATTAAGTGACTTATGATGAAAAGAATGTCAGTCCCTATTTTTCTCAGCGAAAAAGTGATCGCAGGCAACCCCGTAATCACCACCCTAATTAAAATTAGTCATTGACCTGATTTGGTCTTTTTTATTTATGTATTATTAATAGGTTCTAGAAGTTTGACCGGCTTTGAATGATTAGTTTTTAAAAAATGGAGTTATAAGCAAATAACGAATTTTTGTAGTTTGGAAAAAATGGCCTTTACTTCAGAATAGCAAGCTTAGCATCAGAGCTACGAAAAAATGTTTAAATATGAAATTGTAGCTTATTTAATTCACAAGAACTTGGTTTTCAAAAAATTTTTCTAGGTCAAAAATTGAGTGAGCTATTGACAATTAAAACTTGTAATAACATGCAAAAACCACCTTTACCAACCCTTTCAAAGTCACCTCTTTTTGCGATTGAGGATTTTACAAAGATTTAATATTATTAGGCTTATAGATCGTGCAAAAGCCTACAAAATTCTTTTTTACCAAACTTTCTAAGATAAAAAAAAAGGTGACGGTTAAAAAATCAATAAATTTAAAAAAAAAAAAAAAGGAGAAATTCAATTGGAAGCATAATAATGTAAGTTAGCTGTTTTTTAGTGATTGGCCTTATTTATTCTCATTTATTTATGTATTATTAATATATTCTAGAAGTTTGACTGGCTTAGAATGATCATTTTTTAAAAAACGAGATAAAAGCGAACAACGAATTTTTGTAGTTTGGTAAAAAATGCCATTTTCTTCAGAATAGAAAGATTAACATCAGAGATACGAAAAAATGTTTCAATATAAAATTATAGGTTATCTAATTCCCAAGAACCTCGTTTGAAAAAAAATTTTCTACGGCAAAAATTGAGAGATTCGTAAATGAGTAAGTATATCGAAAAACATTGATTTTGCTATACAAAACTAACACCTTCGATAGCGAGTAAATCGAAAACTATTAATTTTATCAAAAAAATGTATAGGACATTTTTTGCTTAGAATGAATGTTTTTATTAACTTTTGCGGTCAAAGTATAATAAAACATTTTCATCCCCGGGATGGGGTGACAACCACCCCCATGGTAAAAGCGCCTTTCGCCATCATATAGATTTTGATCCTTGGACTATCCACTACTTATTCTCAAATTTTCAAGCAAATCGATCCATTCTGTAAAAATTGCGAGGTGAAAAGCTTCGGATCCTGGCCTAGATTATTAATTCAAGAATCCTATAAATACTTTTTTGCAGTATTGTCTTAATAACCTGATGAACAGTTTTCTCTTTTAAATTGCCAGGTAATTAAAAAATATTTTCAAGAAAAGAAAACATTGATGTTATAAATAATACTATTCGTTATATCGCCCTACCAAAAAAAAAGGACAGAAAAAATGACATTTTATAGAATAATTTATGGCAAGATAACAACAGAAAAATAAAATACTATTATTTTTTAAAATTGGTCAATTTTGACATTTTCTTCTCTAGGCTCCTTTGACCATTTTTAAAACTAATTTTTCTATTTAACTTTCGTAGCCTAATATAAGTCTAGTTTTAGCGAAATAAAGGACAATTTCGTAAGGCACTGATGTAGTTGTTATTTGTGACATTGTTTTATCAGCCAATTTGTGAAAAAGTTCTCCTCTTTAGATAAAGAGTTCCATGCATCTTCTGGAACTATGTCTCCAGTTTCAGAGCCACTTCCCACAAATCATCATTTGGATGTAAAAGAGAACCTTTAGAGACAGCTTGTATCCAGTCAGGGGCTCTATGCATGTCCATACCCGCTGTAGAGTTTTCCAACGAGTATTTATTTTTAAATTTGTATGCTACAAATCCTGCTACATATTTGAGTGATTCCTGACTCAGTTTTTCTTTCACCTGTAAATCTTGGATAAGCAGCCCTATTTCGTTATTGATAAATTCGTCTTGTTCTGGTTCTGAAAAATCTGGTTCTACAAAAGAATCTCTTTCCGCATATTCTTTTGTTTCAACTTTGCAGGCTCGTCAATTTTTGCAATGTTCAACTACATTTTTTGTGGCAAACTTCTTCTGATTCTGGATCAGATGGTACGCCCTGAGAGTCCTTAAGAATATCCAACAATCACTCATCATTGGAATCTGTTGTATTTCGATTTTCTGTGAAAATTGCTGTCGAATTTTTACCCAAAATGTACCATCGAAGTCTGTACTGAAAGTCGAGAGGAGAAGGGTGATCATTACTAGCACCCACACCTCGAATATACGCAAAAAAGTTCTCAAGAACATCTTGGTTTAGCCTGGAAGTTAATATATATTCTACATCGTATCTGCTCTTTAAGTAATCGTACATTTGAGACATGGATCTACTTGCAAGTAAAATTCCTTTTTGAAAGGGAATCATTTTCTTGTGCTTGTCGACTCTCATAGACTGAATGAATACTATCACTTGATCCAGTAGGTTTCGTTGGCTGTTAATATCTGTACCGAAATCATTCCTTCCTGGACAGTTCTGAGTAAATTTTGAACGGGAGTTAAACAAATCAAACCAGTCATTGAACAGTTGGACCATATCAGAGGCTTCTTGACAAAAGCTATTTTTCGGCACTCTCTCCGCAATATTTTATGGCTTTTGCCACTGAGTGAATAGAACTTGCACTGCTGGACGCACCCGTTGTCGCATGGATCCCCTTTTATTCAAATGTTGTTGGGTCAATTTATGGGCGTAGGTTATTTCTGAGGTAGATATTTCTTATAAATAGCATTTTAGAATTAATTCCAAATTTACCATTTTTTAAATTAATTTTATCTTCTCTGCGACAAGCCATTATCCATTGTTTCGACAAATTATCTGTCTTTCGAAAGCTGAAATATTTTATTTTCGTACCTTTTGTACTTTGATTACAGTTTTTGCAATTATATACGGCACAATTCGGCATTGTAAATTTATGCCAGACCCACACGATACCAAAAACAATACAAATAATAAATTGAATATTAACACGTTCAATAATGTTTGATAATTAAAAGTAACAAAATATATTCTCCGCTCCTTAAAACTTTCACGTGTAAAGAATTTCACAAATGCATGTAAAAATGTATCTCTGCAATCTGCAAGTCAAGTGGCAAGTGTGTGGGTTCCTCCTGTGGAAACCCTATGATCCATATTATTTTGAAATAAAATTAATATAATTTCATGACTAAAGCGTATAAATACATAGTTTATTTTATACCGAGATTATCGAAAGTTTTGATTTGGATTTGTCTTCTTGCGTAGCCTTCTTGACAACGGTTAGACCTGGAAATAGCTATCGAAGGATGACAGGAGACAGATTTAAATCAAAACGAAACCGTATATTTTCATTTATACCATACTCTATTAGAGTACAAAAGACTCGTTTCATATGGGTTCTCTATCGCATGTTGGAATATTTTCCTAGCGGCGCCTTTTGATATTTTCATATCTGGGTTAACAGTAAACTTAATTCGTGTCGACATTTATTTCACTTATTCCCCGTGAGAGGTCGTTCTAACCTTACTACGGTATAAATAGTTTATTTTATACCGAGATTATCGGAAGTTTTGATTTGGATTTGTCTTCTTGCATAGCCTTCTTGACAACGGGTAGACCTAGAAATAGCTATCGAAGGATGGCAGGAGACAGATTTAAATTAAAACGAAACCGTCCATTTTCAAAAATGCAAATGTAAATAAAAAATATAAAGTATTTAAACCAAATGATTTGTATTAAAAATGAATATCCATTTTCAATTTCGTTGCAACATGAAACTACAGCCGGATCATTATTACAGTTCAATCAGAGAGTGCAGCAGCAGCAAGCACCTCTACCGGTTTCGAAACTTATTAGTCTCTCATCAGGAGGCACATATGCTGCTCTCTTTGACCCAACTAGGACAAACCCCGGCGTGCAGTCACGGATTGCAACGAATGAAATGGCAGAGATGCCCTAGCGGCAACTACTATCAAAAAACTAAGTTTTCAATCTAATAGCACATAAAACAACATCCAAAAATGTTATTCTACATCCTACTAGACTGAAAACAATGGGAACCTTCTCTGGTAACACCTCCGAGGCTTCTACAATTTGCAAGCCATAACGGATGCTGAGACTAAGGAAGATGAGGGAATTTTACAATTTATATTTCACGTCCGATCTGCTCAGTGCGGTAAAGTTCCAACGAGAATGGTTCCCTTGGTACTCCAATGGGAGTAAATGTAAATCAAAAATGAATAACCATTTTCAATTTCGTTGCAACATGAAACTACAGCCGCATCATTATTCCAGTTCAATCAGAGAGTGCAGCAAGCACCTCTACCGGTTTCGAAACTTATTAGTCTCTCATCAGGAGGCACATATGCTGCTCACTCTGACCCAACTAGGACAAACCCCGGCGTGCAGTCACGGATTGCAACGAACGAAATGGCAGGGATGCCCTAGCGGCAACTGCTATCAAAAAACTAAATTTTCAATCTAATAGCACATAAAACAACATCCAAAAATGTTATTTTACATCCTACCAGACTGAAAACAATGGGAACCTTCTCTGGTAACACCTCCGAGGCTTCTACAATTTGCAAGCCATAATGGATGCTGAGACTAAGAAAGATGAGGGAATTTTACAATTTATAATTCACGTCCGATCTGCTCAGCGCGGTAAAGTTCCAACGAGAATGGTTCTCTTCGTACTCCAATTGGAGTATGTAAATCAAAAATGGATAACCATTTTAAATTTCGTTGCAACATGAAACTACAGTCGCATCATTATTCCAGTTATGCTGCTCTCTCTGACCCAACTAGGACAAACGCCGGCGTGCAGTCACTGATTGCAACGAACAAAATGGCAGCGATGCCCTAGCGGCAACTGCTATCAAAAAACTAAGTTTTCAATCTAATAGCACATAAAACATCATCCAAAACTGTTATTCTACATTCTACCAGACTGAAAACAATGGGAACCTTCTCTGGTAACATCTCCGAGGCTTCTACAATTTGCAAGCCATAACGAATGCTGAGACTAAGAAAGATGAGGGAATTTTACAATTTATAATTCACGTCCGATCTGCTCAGCGCGATAAAGTTCCAACGAGAATCGGAGTAAATCGTACTCCAATCGGAGTAAATGTAAATCAAAAATGAATAACCATTTTCAATTTTGTTGCAACATGAAACTACAGCCGCATCATTATTCCAGTTCAATCAGAGTGCAGCAAGCACCTCTACCGGTTTCGAAACTTATTAGTCTCTCATCAGGAGGCACATTATTAACTTCCTTTTTCTGATCATAAATTTATGGAAATTAGCCCAAGCTAAGCGCTTCTTGAGCATTTGTGGTATTAGTTTTGCCAACTAATACCTAGGGATACTTGGGATAAGCTTTTTCATATGTATTGCTAAATGCTGCTCTAGCTCGTTCTATTGTCGTCTTAATATCTGTGGCCTGTTCTCATTTTGCATTTTACCCCAGGCTGTGGGTGAAAAAACGTGATATAATTCAGGAATTTTTGAAACCTATCAGGTGTTGTAAAGGACGATGCCAGGAATAACTTATACTAAAATGTAACCAAAAATTTTGTGCGGTTTTTTATTTATGACGATTTTCATTTGTTAAATTTACAATTTCTAAAGATTTTTAATTTTGCAGCTTAGGATATTCATTTTAGAGAAAAACTTTTAAATAGAAAATTGTAGTAAATTAAAAAACCTACAATTTGAGCTATGGCAAGTTTAATTTCGTCAATACGTTATTGTAAAACAGCCTGCGAAAGTCCAAAATGGCCGTTTTCTGCAATTGCCCTATATTGTTGTAAAAATAACTTTTATGTATTTTTTTAAGGCTTTAAAATGAAGATCTTTCAATGCTAAACATAAAAAATGTTTGTAGCGCCCGATTGGTGAACTTGTTGTTTAGATATTATAATTTGTTTATCCCAAGAGGTCAAATGTCCAAGGCTATAACTTTTTGAAAAAAAATCGTACAGAGTTAATCAAAGATCCACTCTCCTTCTAAAGACTTATATTTTCATATTCTGATGTAAATAAATGCGTATAACATTTTTCAACCTATTATTTCGGGTTTGAAAATAAGGGGGCAAATTTCGTTATAAACATTTAGAACTGAAGCCGCCCCTGTACATCCCATGAGTTTTTAACTTGCAGATTCAAAAGATTCAAGATTGCAAAATAAAGATTCAAAACTAAATAAAAATTTTCTACGACCAACTGAAACCGAGGTAATTGTTTTTGTTTTCTTAAATCGTGGTGACTATATAACAATTAAGAAATTATTTCACAGTCATTGACTAAAGAAAGACTTATATTATCTTAAAATAATCATTATTTTAACCGAAAATTACATTTAATTATTAAAAATGATTTTTAAAGTGTAATGGAGATTTATTTTTCGTTACGACTATAATTTATTGTGTCGGTTGCCCTTAGCAACGGCTAGCAACTTATAATACATTGTATCACGGATTTTGCTTTAAATTTTAAAGTACAGCTTGGATTGACATGATTGTCATTTGGCAAACACATAGATAACATGTTAAAGAATAATAATGATATTGGGCCTCTGTGTGCTTTTGTCCTGGGGGTGAGTTTCACCCCTTATGATGGGTGAAAAAATATATGTTCAAAATAAGTTCGGAAATGGATAAAACGTCTAATTCTAAGCACTTTTCGTTCTATAGCATTTTTTCACCAAGTTAATACCTTTCGAGTTATTTTCGAGTAAATACCTTAATTTTTAACAACAAAAAACACGTTTTTAGGCGATTTTTGGCAAATAACTCAAAAAATAAGTGTTTTATTGAAAAAATGGGTTTTAACAAAAATATAGCAAATTAAAAATTGAATAAAATTATGTATGCATGAAATCTCTAGACCCAGTATAAACAAAGTTCTAGCTAATGAAAAATAGGGTCATATCCGTCAAATTTCAAAGTGAATTATTTCAACGTGAAATAATCAAAAAATCATGCACTTTTTGGAGAAAAATCATTTTTTAAAGTATTTAAAAAATATATATATATCTGTTTTTAAAAAATGTTTATAGCATCAAAAGTAAGCAAGTTACTCTGAAAATAAAGTTGATCTCTTTTTTTTTGGTCAAAAAACTCGAAAGTCAACCCCCAATTAGCATCTTAAATCAAATTAATCATTACCGCTTCACAAGTTGCTTTGCTCATGTATTATTTATATGGTCTGTAAGTATCATCGGTTCAAGGGGCTTATTAAAAAAAATTGGTTTTAAAGTAAATCTGCTTTAATTTTTAATTTAAGAAAAATGTTTTTTTAATAACTTAAAATTTATGAATGTGACCAAAAATCACAGAGTAAAAAAATTTAGTTTTTGCTGTTATGAATATTTTGGATTTTTTGCTTTTTTTGGAAGGCAAAAATTTGTTAAGATATGGCTGTTCTAAATTTGCATACACTGGTGATTATTGACTAGTTCAAGTCCTTTTAACTACTGCCCCTTCAAAAATAAGCACTTTGAACCGATGAAACTTACAGACATAAACGACACATACACGAGTAAAACAACATTGAAGTAAAATTGATCAATTTCATTTTTTATGCTAATTAGGGGGTGACTTTCCCGAGTTTTTTGACCAAAAAAAAAGAGATCAACTTTATTTTCAGCGTAACTTGCTTACTTTTGATGCTATAAACTTTTTTTTTAAACAGATATACATATTTTTTTAAACACTTCAAAAAAGTTGTAATGATTTTTCTCCAAAAAGTGCATGATTTTTCGGTTATTTCACGTTGAAATAGTTCACTTTGAAATTTGACGGATATGAACCTCTATGTCATTAGCTAGAACTTTGTTTCTACTGGGTCTAGAGATTTTACGCGTACACCATTTTTTTTCAATTTTCAATTTGCTATATTTTGTTAAAACTCTTTTTTTCAATAAAATACTTACTTTTTGAGTTATTTGTCAAAAACCACCTAAAAACGTGTCTTTTTTGTTGTTAAAAAATGAAGGTATTTACTCGAAAATAACTCGAAGGTATTAACTTGCTGAAAAAATGCTATAGAACAAAAGGTGCTTAAAATTAGACGTTTTATCCATTTCCGAACGTATTTTGAACATATATTTTTTCACCACTTATAAGGGGTGAACCTCACCCCTAGGACAAAAACACACAGAGGCCCAATATCATTTTTATTCTTTAACATATTATCTATGTGTTTGCCAAATTTCATGTCAATCCAAGCGGTGCTTTAAAATTTAAAGCGATTCAATGTATGTATTATAAGTTGCTAGCCGTTGCTAAGGGCAACCGACACAATAAATCACAGTCGAAACGAAAAATAAATCTCCACTACATTTTAAAAATCATTTTTAATAATTAAATGTAACTTTCGGTCAAAATAATTTTTATTTTAAGATAATATCAGTCTTTCCTTAGTCAATGACTGTGAAATAATTTCTTAATTGTTATAAATAAAGTCACTACGATTTAAGAAAACAAAAACAATTATCTCGGCTTCAGTTGGTCGTAGAATATTTTTATTTAATTTTGAATCTTTATTTTGGCTTCAGCAACAATAATCTGCAAGTTAGAAACTCATAGGATGTACAGGGGCGGCTTCAGTTCTAAATGTTTATAACGAAATTTGCCCCCTTATTTTCAAATCCGAAATAAGAGGTTGAAAAATGTTATACGCATTTATTTACATCAGAATATGAAAACATAAGTCTTTAGAAGGAGAATGGATCTTGGATTATCTCTGTACGATTTTTTTTTGCAAAAAGTTATAGCCTTGGATATTTGACCTCTTGGGATAAACAAATTATAATATCTAAGCAACAAGTTCACAAATCGGGCACTACAAATTTTTTTTATGTTTAGTATTTAAAGATCTTCATTTAAAAGCATTAAAATCAGCCTTAAAAAATACATAAAAGTTATTTTTATAATAAATAATGCAATTGCAAAAAACGGCCATTTTGGACCTTTCGCAGGCTGTTTTGCAATAACGTATTAACGAAATTAAACTTGCAATAGCTCAAATTGTAGGATGTTTAATTTACTACAATTTTTTATTTAAAACTTTTTCACTAAAATGAATATCCTAAGCTGCAAAATTAAAAATCTTTAAAAATTGCAAATTTAACAAATGAAAATCGTCATAAATAAAAAACGGCACAAAATTTTTGGTTACATTTTAGTATAAGTTATTCCTGGCATCGTCCTCTACAACACCTGATAGGTTTCAAAAATTCCTGAATTATATCCTGAAATCGACCTATTTTTCACCCACAGCTTGGACTATTTACGTTGGTGCCAAGATATACATAAGATTCTACATGATAAACTATTATGTTGTTTATCCGCAACTGCCTAGTAGGTTGTTGCTTTTTGCTTATCAGCATCCATTTTGTCTTCTTGTTTGTATATAATATATATAATGTTCTTGAACTCCTATGTGGAGTAGAGCTTCAGTGAAAACGCGCCATCGGGTTCTATTTTGCGCTAAGGTCTTCACCTTATTCCAAGACTTTACTTGACCTCTTATTATCCCGTCCATTATGGATCTTCTCCAAGCTTGAGCTGGGTGATCTCTTTTTCCTTGGGGATTCCACTCTAGGGCAGTCTTTGCAATACTGGAACTATTTTTTCGGAGTATGTGACCGATCTAACCCCCCACTTTCTGGACTTTATTTCATCTTCTACAATCTTTTGTTGGGTCAGGTGTAGTAGATCTTCGTCTCTGATGATGTTTGACCAGAAAATACGAACAATTCTTCGTAGACAATCGTTAAAAAAAATCTGCAGTTTGTCTGTAAGGGTTTTTGTCACTTTCCAGGTTTCACATCCGTAGAGTAGAAGAGACATGATATTTGACTGGAATATTCGGATATTTGTCGTTGTAGTATACTCGCTAGGCCTTGTCTGTTGTAATTCATCTATATTAATGGCAAGGATCACCGTGTGATCGGCATTTCTTATAATATTCGTTAACTCGCCGTTATTAATACCTGCCATACATTTTTTAAATATTTCCTCGAATAAGTATTGAATAGGAGTGGGGATAAATACACCCCTGCCGAACACCTCTTTTGATCTGTATAAGCACCTGGGCCTAGATTCCGTACACTGTAGATATCTACAGTCGCTTTCTATCGATGGCAATTGTCATGAAAATATTTGAATTTTTAGTTTTAATTCAAATATTTTCTTGTTTTACTAAGTGTCACTTCAGCAACAATTAGAGTATAACCTAGCAAAACTAGAAAATAATTCAATTAAAGCTAAAAATTCAAATATTTTCATGACAATTGTCAATTAATTGACATCGATAGAAAGCGACTGTAGATATCTACAGTGCACGGAATCTAGCCCCTGGAGAGCGAAAACTGCCTCTCGTTCTCTCTGATTTTACTAACATTTATCATATTTTTCTATTAATGATCTTGGTGAACGTTTTAGTGAATTTATTGTCTGCTTTACATAGGATCTTTAGTATTTCGCAGGTTACATTGTTACCTGCTGCCTCATTGTTTTAGTGCTGCAATGGCATGTTATGTCCAATTTAAGGATAGAAGGTCCTGTTTCTCCTTCTCCATATAGGTGATCATTATATCATCTTCTCCATATAGGTGAATCTAGCCCCTGGAGAGCGAAAACTGCCTCTCGTTCTCTCTGATTTTACTAACATTTATCATATTTTTCTATTAATGATCTTGGTGAACGTTTTAGTGAATTTATTGTCTGCTTTACATAGGATCTTTAGTATTTCGCAGGTTACATTGTTACCTGCTGCCTCATTGTTTTAGTGCTGCAATGGCATGTTATGTCCAATTTAAGGATAGAAGGTCCTGTTTCTCCTTCTCCATATAGGTGATCATTATATCAGTCCTGTGCAGTGGCGGATCCAGCATCGTCAAGAGGGGGGCCGATTGGCTAAATTTCTATGAAAAATAAATGAATGCTTTTATAATCTTTATAAGCAGGGGCGTGCGGTCCATGGAAGCAAGGGAAGCATTGCTTCCCTTGGTTTCCGTAGGTAATACCGTACCAATTGAGTAACTGAGATTATTTAAAAAAAATTGAACACATTAAGCAGAAGCAGGATTTTAAGTTGCATACGAGAATATTTAATTATGTAATACAAGCAGTAAGTAATAAGAAAAGACAAACGTATGTTACTCTATTTTTGTCATACAGTAAATAACAAAGCAATGAAATACAGCACCACTGTATGCTGCATTTCTAGCTTTCGTTCCGTACGGCGCACAGTGGTTCCAAATGCTGAAAACGTGGTCATGGGGCGAAAAAAGGAGTCCCTATTTAGGGATTTTCATGTTTACATTTGTTTTCTCATACTATCGTAGAGTCCTAATATGCAGGTATGAGGATCAGACTGGATGTATTCTGGTTCACAACTCAGGAACAAGTGGACCATGTCCGGGTTTATTATGGCCGGCAGAGAAAGTGAAAAAGAACTCGTATATTGAAAACGCTGTAAAACGTTTTGTAGTTTATCAATTTTATCGCTGTAAAGCAGATTCTTCTTTTTTAAGTATGTAGTAATGTAAGATGTAACTTAAATCAACATTTATTAACAATAAATGCCTTAAATTTGTTAATGCATTAATAGTGATAATATACTTGAAATAATTAAAAATTTGTAAAGATGCATTCCAAAAGTATAAAATTCTGCATAATTCTGCGACTAATGTTTATTAACCTTAAAATATATAGTAAGGAGATACAGAATCACTTTGGTTTAGCTGCTTATAACTGCCTATGCATTGCTGGCAGTTGTTTGAATACAAAAGTGGGAAATGACGCATATTACATGATTCTGGCGATTGTTGAGTATGTATGGGCAGTTGTACATAATAGGTTCTGAATATTGTACTTCATTAAGAAAATGTATTGGTAATCAGCAGCTTCAAAAGTCCCCTTATAGTATAACATTTTAAACAAAAATGCCGCTAAAATAAAATTTTCGAACTTCTTTCGTCCATATCGGATCCGCCATTTTGTTTAAAAAAAAAGTAATGTTATATTTGTCATCAGCTACCTTAACCTACCAAATTTGACAAAAAATTTCCCTTTTTGATTGATATTTTCAATTTCTTTCCGACATGTTGGATCCGCCATTTTGTTTTTCAGAAAAAATAATGCCAGATTCGTAATCAGCGATGCCAAAAACCCTTGAGAACGAAAGTAGTTCCAAAATGTATAAACAATATACGCTTTTAAAGGTTCATGGCCACGTTTTCGGCATTTGGAACCACTGTGCGGCGGACCCATAGGCCATGATCGTATTTCTACGTTGGTATTCTTAGTCATGTCAGCAGATACTCTGATTTTAAATTTACTTCTCCTCAGCCTATGTAAAAATCGCCGGGGTTACACGCAGAGTGGCGAGTTCAAATTTCGGGCATATCTACCGCATATTTGCAGGCCTGGCTCAAGACGAAATTTTCACCCGGGCAAGGATCCTTTGAGTCGCCCCCACCCCCTCCTAGTAAAAATCCCTATAAAAACAACAACAATCAGCTGGTTTTTAAGTTTGCAACACTTTTCGAGTAACTGCTCATTTTAAGCCCCACTGTAAAAATGTTTGTGTTAAATCAACACAGCATTACTTAAGTTACCTACCTACCGATTGGTTTGCCATTAAAACTATCTAGTATTTGGTGTATAGCCATCGTTGTTATTATTAAAAATGTAATTTGATTAACCCCATTATTTCCAAAGTAAAAGTGTCCAAGATAAGTAAAAGGAAAATGCACCACACGTTGTTTGTTCAGAGATGTGGATCACCAACTTAGTGGATCGCCCGCTGTTGGTGGTCGACAAAGCTGAGGAGCCGCGAATGCAAGGGCGCCTCCGGCGCCCTTACATTTGCGGCGCCCCGGGCAAGCGCCTGGTTTGCCCGGCCCTTCAGCCGGGCCTGCATATTTGCAATTTTCTCAATTGCATACAAGGAGCTGTTTTTGTGAATTAAAATGTGATTTACCAGCATTTGACAATGACGGGCTTCGTCGACTGATTTTGTGGAATTATGAAGATTGATTTTAGTTAATTATTTATATAAATAAATATAATAGAATTATTTATATTATAGATACTAAATATTTATATAAATATACGTATTAGGGTTTTGGAGAATGGCGAAAATGTGAAAAGTGGGATACAGAAACCATAAATAGCTCGAGAGAATTTTTCGAGTTTTTTAACTTTGCTTTTTTCAGAAATATTTACATTCTCAGATAATTTATTTAATGTATTGCAATGCAAGATAAACGAGATTGGTTTCTGTGTAAAAAAATTAGCGAATTTAAAGATGTTATTAACAAAAAGAGAGAGATGACTTTGAAAAATTTTGGAATAATATGATGGCAAGAAGTTTTGAGCCTAAAAGGAAACGCATACGCACTGATAATGTTGGAGACTTGGAGATGTCCAATAGTGCTACCGCCGACTATTATCTATCAGATTTTAGATTAAATATGCCAACGAATGGAAAAAAGGTTTAAGAATTTTGATGACCGAGAATTTCGTCCAGGTAGAAGAATTGAATTACATTATAAATAGGTGTTTTTACAATTTTTTTATAAATTGCTTCCCCTGTTTCAAATTTCACCGCACGCCCCTGTTTATAAATATATATAACTTGGTTTGAGAGGGGGGCCGATCGCCCTCCTCTGGATCCGCCACTGGTGCTGTCCGATGCAAATAATTTTTCTATGTAGAACTTTCTGTTTATTCTAAACCAAAGCCAGAATCAGAGAAAAAAAAACTTTCTGTTTCTAAGATCCGTGATGGCTCCGAGAGATTTCCATCGCTATCTTTTATGCTTTTGGGCGACTTACTGAATTTCTTCTTGTTTTGACATTGATTTTATTTTTTGTGCATATTGTAACTGTCGTATTTACTTTCGTATTTTTCTATTTCCCTGTATTCGTTGAAAGACCATTTTTTTGGCTTCACGAATTTCGAGAATCAGTCTTCGAAGTGACTATTGAAATAAATCAAATTTTCTTAAAATGTATCTTTGACTATGTGGTATTTCTAATAGAGAAGAATTTACTAATAGAAAATTACTTTGGAATAATATCAACACTCACCACTGCAAATTTATAAAAGTTCAGCACTGTCACTGTGACTAATTTAAGTAAAAAACTAAAGTTGAAAAAGTCAAGTTACTGCACTCTTTAAGCACAGGGTTTTAACAATTCAATCAAAAAGTTACGCCAATGTTGAATTAATTTATGTAGCAGAATTATTTACTAATTGTTATGCAACTCACTCAGCAGCTCGCTCTGTGTCATTGTGAAGCTATATTTAAGGCGCTTGAGATTAAAAAACACATTTCTAGAGTGGGAATTTGAGCAGGGACTGTATTTGTATAATGAGATATTCTTCTTCTTCACGTGCCATCTCCGCGACGGAGGTTGGCAATCATCATGGCTATTCTGATCTTAGATGCTGCTGCTCTGAATAGTTCGGTTGATGTGCATCCGTACCATTTCCTCAAGTTACGCAACCACGAGATTCGTCTCCTTCCGACACTTCTCTTGTCCTGGATTTTCCCCTGTATAATCAACTGAAGTATGTTGTATCTCTCATTACGCATAACATGCCCCAGGTACTGCAGCTTTCGTGTCTTGATGGTTTCCAATATTTCCAGTCTTTTGTTGATTCTTCTCATGACTTCGTTGTTTGTTATATGCTCGGTCCATGATATGTCTTCAGGATTCTTCTATACACCCACAGTTCAAATGCTTCCAACTTTTTAGTAGTCGATGCGTTAAGTGTCCATGCTTCTATCCCGTAAAGCAGAGTCGAGAAAATATAACACCTTACCAGCCTAACTCTCAAGCTAATTTCACTTCTCTTGCACAAAGTACCTTTCTCATTTTATTAAAGTTTGTTCTTGCTTTCTCTATTCGAACTTTGATTTCTTTGGAGTAATCGTTTGTGTGAATAATTATTGTGCCAAGATAGTTGTAGTTTTCTACTTGCTCTAAAGTTTTACCTTTAATTGTCAGGCTTTCATCATTATTTTGGGTTTTTGATATCCTCATAAATATAGTTTTCTTGATGTTTATTGATAATCCATATTCTTCTCCATACTCAACTATCTTGTTCATTAGGTTTTGGAGGTCTTTAAGGTTGTCTGCTATTATGATAGTATCGTCCGCATATCTAACGTTGTTAATTGGCGTTCCATTTACCTTTATTCCTGCTGTTTCTCCCTCAAGAGCTCTTTACATAATTTCTTCAGAGTATGCATTGAATAGTAGTGGTGATAATACGTACACACCCCTGTCGCACTCCTCTTTTAATTTCGAACTCTTCTTGTGTGTGTTCGTTAATGCGTATGTGTGCTTGCTGTTTATAATATAGATTTGTTATAACTCGAAGGTCATTGTATTGTAATTGTTTTGCTTTGAGGACGTCCATTAGCTGTTTGTGGCGGACTTTATCGAAAGCCTTGTTGTAATCTATGAAACAGACGTACATATCCTGGTTCACGTCCAAGCATCTCTGGATTAGTACGTTGAATGTAAAGAGAGCTTCACGGGTACCTACGCCTCTACGGAATCCAAATTGGGTTTCTTCAATATCCATATCAAGTGTTTGGTAAATGCGTTTATGAATGATCTTTAAAAACATTTTAAGTGTATGAGACATCAGGCTTATGGTGCGGTGGTCGGTGAATTCTCTAGCATTTTTCTTTTTTGGTCAATCATTCATTGGGTATGTCACCCGACTGATAAATTTCATTAAAGAGCTTTAAGAGGACATCTATGTACTCATTTTATATTATTTTAAGGATATCAATAGGCAGTTGATCTGGCCCCGGACTTTTTCCGTTACTGGTGTTTTTTAGTGCATACAATATTTCTTTCTTTGTAATTTCTACACTTGTTTCTCTGTTTTCGAAACATATGTCTTGTAGGTTTCCTCTTTCGTCGTCGAAAAGCTCTTCCATATATTCTTGCCATCGTTTTAGCTTTTCGTCAGTCGTTATAATAGTGTTTCCATTTTTGTCTAAGAGTTGTGTTGTGGTTTCTTTTTTGCAGCCCTGCCATTTCTTTAATTTGTTTATGCAGGTTGAATAGATCGTATTTGTTCTGAAGATCTTCTATCTCTTTACATTTTTCCTCATAGTAAGTTTGTTTTGTCTCTCTTATCTTTTTTCTGATTCCATTTGTTAATTATTTTGTAATTGTGATTATCTTTGTTCTTGGCTTGTCTTCATTGGTCCATCATGCCGAGTATCTCGTCGGTCATCCAGTTGTCTCTCTTTCTTATCGGTTCTTTTAATATCTCTTCGCATGGAACAAGTAGGCAATATTTTAGTGTTTCCCATTGATGATTTATCTCGTATGGATATCTGGATATGTTTTAACGGATTTGATGGTGTTACGATATCTCTCTTTAATATAATCGATTAGGTTTCTTACCACTTTTTCCGGTTTATCTGCTGGTGAGCGCCACGTATATAACCGTCTCAAAGGTAATTTAAAGAACGTGTTTGTGATTATTAGATTTTGTTCGTGGCAGAATTGTATTAGACGATCACCTCTATCGTTACGTTCCCCTAGTCCTTGATCTCCCATTATTGTTCCAGCACTTCCCTTGCCGACTTTTGCATTAAAATCGCCCATAACTACAGTGATTTCCCTGCTCTTTGTCATTTTCAGTGCATCTTCAATTTGTTGGTAGAAATGTTTTTACTTCATCTTCTGTTACATCCGTCGTTGGTGCATATACTTGGATCAAATTTAGTTTCGTGTGTGATGTCTTTATTTGTAGTAGCATTACTCTTTCTGAGATTAGGACAAAACCCTCTATCGACTTGTTGACCTCTGTATCGACAATAATTGCTACTCCACTTCTATGTTGGTTGTCAGTGTTTCCCGAGTAATATAAGGTACCGGTTTTGGTCGAAAGGCATCCTGAGTTAGGCCACCATGTTTCGTTTATTCCTAGTATATTTATATTTAATCTTCTCATTTCTTGAAGGATGGTATGCATTTTACCCGGCTGATACATGCTTTTGACATTCCACGTACCTATCTTTGATTTCGTTAATTTTAATTTGTCTTGTTTCAGTGTTTGACAAGGGTTTCGCCGGTTAACGACCTGGGAGTCCTTGTCTGTTCCTCCCCTGCCGGATCTTGGGCTCCGATTCCCATGATCAGTTTCTCTTTTTCTTTTAGTACTCATTGCCATGATATTTGTACTAGAGATATCCAATTGGATCTTTAATACAGTGGTTTCTCCTTGCCTTCTGTATCCTTATGCCGTTGATCATTTACTTGATTCATTCGCTTTTGGTGCCAATTTCTTAGCGCCAGGACAAAAGAGTGCCCTTCCACTTACCAACTCATCCGCCCGAAGTCGTTGGCCAGTAAGTGTGGGATTGCTTATACTGGCAATCGCTCGGTGGAGTTTTCGCCATATCTGGCTACCCTCACTTAGTTTAGCCTGCAGACCAATGCAGTTGCCCGGCGTGTGACACGTGGAGCCATAAGCGAGAGTTAGTTGTCTTATGAGGACCAGTTATCAAAAACCATCTCCCGTCTATGACGCTCGGTGTGGTCGTTCCGATAAAAGGTGCTACTTCTATAACACAACTTTACACCCCAATGAGATAATGAGATATTAGGATACTCTAATCAATGAAGCCCAAATGAGTTTGTCCCCTGTATAGTTGATGATCTTCCACAATTCTGATTATCAAATATCCACTTGTTCTTCGATATACGTGTTTTTCCTGCCCACTTAGTTCATTATATGTTTGATCCTCAGTTCTTCTTTGCCACATCAGCTAACATCATTATATGAATTTTCTTCTGGTACGACGTGTAATGGAAATGTAATTTTGAAACATGGATATAATAAGTTTTGTTTTCAAACACAAGTAACGTGTCATGTTGCAGAAAAAATAGTAGCAAATTTTAAGGAAATTGGGAATGCAATGATAATGTTATTTTATTTGATCGGGATGATTAAAAATACTTCAATAGTGATACATCTTTTAATTCACTTTTTGTAACAAAATTATATAAATTAATAATATAAAACAATAAACAAATCTATTAAATTAAGGACGTTTAGTCTGATTAACAATATAAGAGACTCAATATTATTTATTGCTGATAGATAAACAGTTTAACTAGATATATAACGGGTCCGTATAAGGACAAAACAAATTTGAAACAATTTGATATAATTGCTGAAAGAGAAATGAAATATATCGTAGTAGACAACTTGTTCAATGTTACTCCTCCATATTATGTCCCTATCGGAGTAGTTAGTCTGCTTAGAAACCTAAATACATATTGGGACCGTGCAAGATCAGAAAAGCGACACCTGGTTTCATAGCTCGGCAACTTTTTTCGCACTTTTAATTATATTGGCCAATCATATTGGTCCTGGTTGCTGGATAATTGTCAAGGCCGTAGCCCCAAAAAAAATTATAAGAAGAAAAAGTAAGATTTAGGTTATGTTATTAAAAGGTAAACAATTGTATGTAGTAAATAAAATTAGTTATTAAAATGCAGTACTGCAAGCAAAATACAATTAATTAAATTTACTTTTATATAATAATTGCATATCATATCAATATTGTTAGCAACACATAATTTTTCTTTTTTAATGACAGTAGGTATGAAATATACGTCAATTTGACAATGGACAGCCTAAGTCTGACGTCACAAAATTGGGAGGAGCTTATATTGACTCCAAACAATTTTGTTTGTAACGTTAAATGGTCATAAGGAATTTTTCATTTATGTGCTTTGTGTGGCAAAATAAGTCTTCATTTAGGTATTTCGTTAAAGAAACGTGTTAAGAGATTTTTATTCGTTTTTGCTCAGGTGGTGTTTATTCCTTAGTGGTTGAAAATAAACATAACCTCAAAACTGTTTACGTTCTAATCATTGCATTAAATGAACTCACCAGGGCAAAAACGAATAAAAATCTCTTAATTGACACGTTTCTTTAACTAAATACCTAAATGAAAAGTCTTATTTTGTCACACAAACCACTTAAACAATAAATTAAAAATTCCTTATGAGTGTTTAACATTATAAACAAAATTGTTTGGAGTCAAATATAAGCTCCTCCCAATTTTATGACGTGAAGACTTAGGATGTCCATTTCAATTGACAATATGAATTATTTAAGAAAATTGCAATATTTCTTCGCTATTCGCGCACGACCGTTTCTCGTATCCCCTCCAAGTACTTGCACACCGCGGATAGATATTTTAACTGAACAAAGATTCGCGTATTGATACGCTTAAACGATATAATAGACGGAGAGGCAGCGCTGAAAAATCTATTTCAATTTACTAAAGCTAGATTTTTCACAGTTGATTACTGTGAGTGTGTAGAGAAACATACTGCGGTCGGTCAAGCGAAACGTAGAACAAGGGTTACTGAGAGGGTATCAAAGTTGCATTCCTACGAAGGTAATTATTTCTGTTTACTAAGGCTGAAAATCAGTACACACATTCTAAATTAAATATAAATAAAAGTTATTATAGTCGGTCAGCTGTATGACGGGACATATGAGTCGGTCGGCCCCAATAGTCGATTGAAGAAATGAAGCATTTTGGCTCGCAATTTTTTCGTCCAGCATGGATTTACTTGAAATTTTCACAGAAGGTAGGGGAATAGTCCAAGGATCATTTTCTATATCATGCCGCTATCATACGCCAAAACCTTGGGGGTGGGAATTTTTTATTACATTTTAACCATGAAATTCGATGGAAAAAGTGATTCTAAGAAAAAAAATGTTTTTTACATTTTCTTCGTAAAACTAATATTTTTCGAGTTATTCGCTCTTGAAAATAACAGTTTTTCGACGAAAAAATCGACTTTTTTAGAGGGTTTTTTGAGAATATCTCGAAAAATATGCATTTAGTAAAAGAAACTGTAGATATCAAAATTGTACCCTTTAGTAACACAAACTATATTATTTTCCAGTAATATATTTAAGACCAATACAAACCGAGATACGGCATGTTAAAGATTAGCTTTTTTCGTCAAATGAAGAATTTGAAATATTTAAAGCCAAATAATGGGAAAAATTTGCATTTTTCGAGGAAAACTTAAACAATTATGCTTTCAAAAAATAATAATAAAAAGATTCTAGTATGAAAATTAAGCGACTTATAATTAAAAAAATGTCGGTACCTGCTTTTCTTTACGAAAAAATCAGTGAGAACAACCCCCTAACTACCTTCCTAATTCAAAATTGGTATTTACCTTTCTGTAGTTCCTTTTATATTTATATTATCAATAGACTCAAGGAGTTTGATCTATTTAAATGGCCTAATTTTGGAAAAATTGGAGTTTTAAAGAAAAATTGATTTTTTGCAATTTGGTATTTTTCACCTTTTACTTCATAATATCTCCGAAAATACTGAAGATACGAAAAAAATTATAAACTACTAAATTGTAGCTTTTTTAATGACTAAAATTACCCTGTACATAGATTTTCATTACAGTGAACAGTTAGCTGTTCATGTAGCTGTTTAAAACCTCTATTTACCAGCAAACACCCCCTTATTTGAGCCCTTTAAACCCGCCCCAATTAAAAACTAAGCGATCTTACGGAATTTAATTTACACAATCTTATAGCTCTTTAAAAATCCTACAAAATCATTTTTGAAGAAACTTTTTATCGCCAAAAATATATAGAATATTTTTCGAGGTATTCTCAAAAAACCCTCTAAAAAAGTCGATTTTTTCGTCGAAAAACTGTTATTTTCAAGCGCGAATAACTCGAAAAATATTAGTTTTGCGAAGAAAATGTAAAATACATTTTTTTCTTAGAATCACTTTTTCCATCGAATTACATGGTTAAAATGTAATAAAAAATTCCCACCCCCGAGATGGGGTGGCAACCACCCTCAAGGTTTTAGCGTATGATAGCGGCATGATATATAAAATGATCCTTGGACTATTCGCTACCTTCTGTGAAAATTTCAAGTAAATCCATGCTGGTCGAAAAAATTGCGAGCCAAAATGCTTCATTTCCTCAATCGACTATTGGGGCCGACCGACCGGCTCTGTCCCGTCATACAGCTGACCGACTATAATAACTTTTATTTATATTTAATTTAGAATGTGTGTACTGATATTCAGCCTTAGTAAATGGAAATAATTACCTTCGTAGGAATGCAACTTTGATACCCTTTCAGTAACCCCTGTTCTACGTTTCGCTTGACCGACCGCAGTATGTTTCTCTACACACTCACAGTAATCAACTGTGAAAAATCTAGCTTTAGTAAATTGAAATAGATTTTTCAGCGCTGCCTCTTGGTCTATAATGATTAAACGATAAAATTACTACAGTACACAGAGTAATAGTCAACTAAAAGCTAATTTTCTGATCAACAATGAGAAATAATGAGTTTCTTATATAGTTGGTTGTACTATACAACACAAAATTACAGAAAAATATTATATTTATGATATTATCTACAGGATGACTCATAAACAATTCTAACTTCTGACTCATTAATAATTCTATTTCCAAAAGAAAATATTAATTTTTTGCTTAAACTGGAGGTTAATTATTTTTATGTAACTGAGATACAGAATGAACGTATATTTAATTTATTTTAATTCTTTATGAACCACCCTATATAAATAGAAAAACTTATTAGGAAGTGTTCCTAACTTTTCACAATGTTTATCTTTCTAAAAAATTGCACCTTTGTAAGTTAAAACAGAAGGAGATCCAAATACAGGGGGAAATAGAGCTAGAGTAGATTGAATGAATTATAAGGACAAGAGTGAAACAAGTCCTCTAAATCAATTTAAACCAGTTTCAAACGGTTATAGGCAATGGATGAACGAAAATAGTGATCGAATAGAGTCCAGGAAAGATAAAAAACGAAGGGAAACTAACAAGCAGTAATAAATTTATTGTTTGTATCAAATTTATAGCGGGATCAATTGCAGTATATTAAAGAATTTCGCTGTTCAGCAGTTAACATTGAGGCAAAATTTGCCGTTAATCATATCGTACCTTAAAAATAGGGAACTTGCATAAAATTTTAAATTCGAAAAAAATGGTACATATACCTAAATCACAACAGAACATAATTTAGAACCTGTATCAAAGATAAAAAAGTTTTGTTTGTCTTTGGTTTGGCCCGTGAAGACGACTAAAAATTCAACTTATACCAGCCACCCCAAAACGCGTCGTGACGTCATGGGGTTGTATGTTTACATTCTACACCAATTGTATATATAATTTTAAATTAGACATGATCGTTTAAACTATTCATAGAAAATTTGTACTTTTACAAAATGGTTTTATTTTCAATAGTAAACCTTCTTTCCTTTCCTTCAAAAACTGTATCAAACTCCAATCTCAACAAACTGGTATATATTATTACAACGACATACGATAAAATGTCATTAGAATATAAATATTTTCCTTTATTCCCCGACGACGAGCTGGGCAAATATCCAAGTAGGTGGAGGCCAATAAACTAAAGAAGAAGAAGAAGAATATACGTAAATATAACCATAAACGGAACCACATAGTTAAACTCTGTGACGTCACGGGTCGTTTGAACTATTTTAAAATAAAGAAGACTTTAAATTTGTACTTCTAAGTTATTATGAGTTTTTGAAGCGTGAAATTTTGGAAAGCTCATTTTTATACAAAACTGAACATTATTATGTAATAAAAAAAATGTGCAAGTTCCCTATTGTACCTACAAACAGTCGTTTATTTTCATGTCTAATAAGAGAATTTACTGACATTGAAAATTGGTCATCATAATACCTTCATTATTTTGTTAATAGTGGATAGTAGCCATAACAATTAAGCAGATATTTTCGTTACGGTATAGAAAAAATACGATAAAATGTTTTTCTACGGCCGTACTAAAACAGTCACTTACATTAAAAAACTTACATAGAAGTTAAAAATTCGGTTTGTAAAATGGTATGTAATTTTTATTAAAAAACTTTAAAAGAAAGTCATCCAAATGGATTATAAAAATATCAGAACGTTTTCGATCTAGTCAGATCATCTTCAGTGACATTCTGAATAGTAAGTGAAACTAGCCCACTAATTGATATATAGCCTTCAAAATTACATAGATAATTATTTCTTAAATTGTACTATTGTAGTACGACACAATGTCGATGTTATTGGATTATGATATTAGTACTCGAAAGCAGCATGGCTTCCCTGCTCGAAAAAGCTGAAAGGGTAGGGGAGACCGGGGCAAAACGAGGCTCGAGGCAGAACGGGAAATGCATCGGTGTGCATAACTTATAGTCGTTATAATATCGGCAATAGCGCCATTCGAACGAGCGTGGGTTGACTCACTTCAGTCATTAGAAAGAAACTTCTAGTCACGTAGTGTGCTTCTTTACAGACATAAAATCCGTCTTCTTTTTTTTTTTTGTTAAAAATTTTGGTGATATTTATAGAAGTGCTATAAGGTGAGTAAGCAAGTTCTATCACGTTTTTCATTCAAATATGATAGATATGTTACTGAATTTTAATATTGCGTGCTGTGAACCGTTTTATATCTTTTACGTTAGAAATTACTAATTTTACTTGAACTAATGTCTCTTAGGGCAAAGCGGTCGGGGCGAGACGGGATATTACCCATCTTGCCCCACTCTCCTAAATTGCCACTAATTTATATCATTTAAACGTTGTAAGAACAATCTGACTAAAACTGAAACTAATAAAAAAAATCAAAGAAAACTAAAGAAGAAAACGAGATGGACACTGACTCATCAGAAGATAATGAAGATTGTGGCTACTATTTGCAGTCAACTGAAGGATGGGTAGTGTGTAGTGTCTGCAATGGATGGGCTCATAATACCTGCGCAGGTATTGAGTATGAAGACGAAGGTGCTCATATTTGTGAACTCTGCACTCTGCCAGCCTGACTAAAATACATTCCCAATTTGCCCCGTAGCATTTCCCATTTTGAAATTTCGGACTAATACTTGTTCTCTGCTAATACGTTAAGTTCTTTATAACCAAATAACTAAGCAATTTGGATTATAAATAAAGTAAGTTATATGAAGTTTAATAGCAAATGATCCTGTCTGACTTTCTTATTTTTTAATACACAGTTTAGTTTTCTTTCTACGATTTTTTCTTTCTTAAGTATCCCGTTCTGCCCCGGTCTCCCCTACTTGTCAAGTTGAGTAACAAAGACCAAATTAGGCAATCCAAACCACGTGATTTTTAATGACAGGCCGTATGGCAGGCAATTCAGCGTTGCCAGAGCTGTTACAATTGTACCAATTTGATACAATTAATAACCAAACTTTTGATTTTGTGACATAAGAAATTTGCTTCAAATAATATTAAACGACGTTTTTTAAGTTTTTGTACAAAATGTGTTGGTTTAGTACTTTGTGTCACTATTCCAATGATTCCGGTGCATTTACAAAAATTTCTCTGGCAACACTGCACACAAGCGATTTTATTGGATACTTTATTTAAATTAAAATTTCAAATTTAAGATACAATGTGGTATTACTAGGTACCTAAAATAATAAAATATATATTACCCCGATGATTTTACCTAAAATCTATTTTAGGGATGCTCAGTATTATTTTTTATTAAACTTATAAAACATAAAATTTGTTAACCTAGCTTTCTTCAATCTTCCAAATTACTTAGTTAAAACTTTTTAACTAATTATTAAAGTTTATTGACGTAAGCAATATTTTTTACTATGTCACAGAAGTATTTAGCAATACTTACACGGACATAAAATACGAAAATTACTTTAAAATACTAAAATAACACTATACTATCATATGCCTTCAATGTATTCATACCAGCCGCCAGACATATTGGAAGAGTTTGACAGATCGTTGGATTCCCTAATTCGGTACTTGACAAGTACCCTTTCAGCATTTTCGAGCAGGGAAGCCATGCTGCTTTCGAGTACTTATAGCATAATTTATTAACATCGACAATGTGTCCGTACTACAATAGTACAATTTAAGAAATAATTATGTAATTTTGAAGGCTATATATCAACTAGTGGGCTAGTTGCAATTACTATTCAGAATGTCACTGAAGATGATCTGACTAGATCGAAAACGTTCTAAAGTTTTTATAATCCATTTGGATGACATTTTTTGAAGTTTAAAAAAAATTATATACCATTTTACAAACTGAAGTTTTTTTTACTTCTATATAAGTTTAATATTTAGATATTATTTACTAATTTATTTGAAATTTATCTTATTGTGTTCATGTTTTAATGAGATTAACGTGAAAAATCGTTGAAATAGAATTATTTTGACACAATATTCAAAAGTCAAATCAGTAGACAATAACAAAAGCTTTGAATCGTCGTCAGGAAAACCAATTTTATTTTATTGAAAATTTGGCTTTGCCAGCCTTGTCAAAGAACGTATTAAATAATTCAAGGATCAGCTTGCAACAAAATGCCACGAATTTCTCGTTTACATTTAATATTACTAAGTAATAAGTAAAGACTTTCTTAAATAAAAATTGATATAAGTCTACTTGTTGTGGCTTTTTTCCAAACGTAAGGCCATAGAAAAAATATTGTTCCTAACTCATGCGGAAAGTGTCTTTCCCGCACTCCACTGCTTGCCCGAACTCCGCTATCGTGTCGTTAACGGCACGTCAACGGCAGTCGCGTGCAGGAAACTATCACTTTCCGCACTAGTTAGGAAAATAACTATTTAGTTGAAGAACAACAAACATTTGGATATGGGGTCCTAACTTAGAAATCTCCAGTAAGTATTTTAAATAAATAAATAAATAAACAAAAATCAGAATATTGATTGATTGATTTTATAGTTTAACAGAAAACTGTAAACCATCGTTCGTTTAGTATCCAGTTAATTCGCATTTCATCATTCCAACACTCATTCAAGAATCTCAATTAACTTAAATTGCACACTTTTCATAATCTCTCTTACAAATGTGACATACATATGGTCCAAACTCTACTTATAACTTTTAAAAATATCCGACAGCACTACCTGATCCTGTCTCTTCACAGTCTTCATATCCAACACTTTATGAAACTCCGTAAGTTGACTATCTGGCAACAGCTTCTTATATTGCTCAACAAAGTTCTTCGAAGGTTCTATCGGTGTCATAACCACCTTCAAAATCATTTCTGCCCTTGTCATTCCTTTAGTGACCACCTTGATATACGCAGCTGGTGCCGGGCGATTTATCTGAGACGCAATAGACGGCAGGTTTAATAATACAGTTTTCAACATGTGTGTGTCTAAAAGAAGCTGTTCCGCACCCTCCGTGTTGATCGGTTTGCACTTGTAGATGTTTTGGATGAATTTGGGAATGAAACTGTTGGCAAATTTGATGCAGAACTGTGTGAAGTATTTACGAGATTGTGACAGGTTTTCTCGAATGATAGGAACGTTGGTTTTCAGGTGGGTTGTTATGGCTGTGATGTATGAACTCTGGTCACCCACTGTGTCCACGTTTTGCCATTGTACCTAGAAAATAATGAAATTAGATACTTTACTAATACCAACATACAGGGTGATCAATTTTTATTACAAACTCCGTTATACATTATATATTATTATGAGAGATATCAAAAAACGTTATTTACAAAAATAGGACCAGACAACCAAGTGACGTCAATAACGTCGAGGAAACGTCAGTTTTTTTAATATGTACAAGTGTTGGAACATTACGTAATATAAACGTCTTTTGTAGGTGATTTTAAATACGTAAGATTAATGACGTTAAAATATGTTTAAAAAACGTTTTAATTTTGACAGCCTATGTCTGACGTCACAAAATTGGGAGGAGTTTAAAGACTTAAAGCTTATATTATTGACTCCAAACAATTTCGTTTATAACGTTAAATGGTCATAAGAAATTTTTCATTTATTGTTTACCTGCTTTGTGTGGTAAAATAAAACTTTTCATTTAGATATTTAGTTGAAGAAACGTGTTAATGAAGAGATTTTTATTGGTTTTTGCTCAGGCGAGTTAGTTTAATGTAGTAATTCTGCTTGAAAACATTTTGAGGTTATATCTTTGGTGTTTATTTTCTGTTAATGAACTAACTATGACATGTGTTATCGCGTTTAATTAAATTAATTTTTAGCCTACTAAGATTGCTTCAGCAGTCTAGACTAGAAGATTTAGCTATGAGATGGTAAAGAAAAATGATGCTCATGTAGCTACTATTGTAGATATACAGGTATTCCCAACAATTAGTTGTTCATGATTCTTTTTGATTTAATGGACAGCGTTAAATTAAGACATTATGCTGGATAATTTGTTAATAAATTATTTATTAGTTTATATGTTGTTTCAGTTTTGACACTGTAAGTATATATAAAAAGTGAAAATTCTATATAATATGTTGTATTTAGGGTATTGTAATTCAATGTATTTTAGAGTCTCCCATTTGGTTTTACTTTTAGCCTATGGGCTAAATTGTGTATTTTTAAAACCATAAAATGAAAAATAAATGTAAAAAAACGACGCAAAACTACGTTTTTGATATCACGTATTCGTGATAAAAATGACGTCAATTATGGTGGGACAAATTCACGTGACTCGACATCGAAAATACGTGATAAACTGACGTGGTTTGGTGATAATTATGACGTCTTTTCAACGTTTTGTAAACGTTATTTGGTTGCCCGGGAGCTTTAAGTAGCTTTAAGCTGTACATTTTAAGCTTTACCCCCTCGTTACAGAAATATAAAGTTTTTTGTGTTATACGGGGTATTTATTACAGGGGAGGTTAAGTTGGGTAGCTGTAGCTAGACTTCGCCTCATGTAACTAATGTTTGTAATACTTTACAGACTAAATAAAGGCAATTATTATTATTTAAAGTTATAACCAAATTTCAGTGAAACGATTTTCATCTCCCTGTATAATTGAAAAGGCGTATGAAAGCAACGACCTCTTGTAGCAGTAGCAGAAGGATAGAATTAAACTACCGCAATATAAAAAAAATTGGCTTACCTTACTCATTGCTGTCAATGCAGGTTCACATGAATTTTCTAAATCCTGCACCAAAATTTGAATACAGCTAGATATAACCCTGAAAATTAAATAAATGCTTTTAAATAAAAGTAAAATAAATCCTATCCATGATTTAAAAACAAAAACATCGCGCACAAGAGAAAACGCAAAACTATATTAACATCAACCTAAATTTTAAACTCACTTGTGGAAATTATCCTGTTCTTTTGTTAAATCAACTTGATCTACTAAAGAGGGCTCTATCTTTTCCTTCAGTTTATCTTCGAGTTGTTGTGTAGTGTCCAGACAATATTCAGCAGTAGTTAGGATGCAACATATCTTGGTTTGCTCGTCTTTAGTAAACCTAATACAAAAGAAATTCTCAAATAATATCTTTAAAGTTAACATATTTAATGACTAATCTAATGAAGATTCTTTATAAAATGCTGTATACATTTACTCCGGCAAGCCTTTGCACGAGATGCAAGGGATAGTGATGTGCAACGTATAGCCTCTCCTATCCAAATGTCAACCTCACCTGCCCGTGTGACGATCTTAATCCTGGGCCCAGAGCACGCCAAATAGAATTATATTTTGCTGACGTCACAAAATAGAATTTCATAATGGGAGAATCGACGGTTGCTAGGCAACGTGACGTCACTAAAATAGAATTCTATTAGGCGTGCTTCCGCACCTGACCATTCGGTGCATCCTGCCAGATAACAAACGAGCCTCTGCTCTGATGCCCACACCACTAGGTTGATATAAGAAATCCCCCCAATTGGCTATGTTAAGTCACAATGACGACCTCTCGTGGATTTCGGCGGAACTAAAATTGAGGGCGTTTTTCGTTTTATTGGTCTGCTATAATGTGGGTATTTAATGTCAAATCGTTGTCAAAATAGTTGTCAGTATTTTCCAAAATCAATATAATTAATTAAGTGAATTGTAAATTGTAGAATTCCCTCATCTTCCTTAGTCTCAGCATCCGTATGGCTTGCAAATTGTAGAAGCCTCGGAGGTGTAACCAGAGAAGGTTCCCATTGTTTTCATTCTGGTGGGATGTTCTATATGCCATTAGAGTGAAAACTTAGTCTTTTTGCTAGCAGTTGCCGCTAGGGCATCTATGCCATTTCGTTCGTTGCAATTCGGGACTGCACGCTGGGGTTTGATTTGGTTGGATCAGGGAGAGCAGCATATGTGCCTCCTAATGAGAGACTAATAAGTTTCGAAACCGGTAGAGGTGCTTGCAGCACTCTCTGATTGGACTAGAATATGGTTCGGCTGTATTTTCGTTTTGCAACGAAATTGAAAATGGTTATTCATTTTTTCAATATAATTAAGTTTTAATAAATAAGTACATAAGTTTTAATACAAAAGATTTAATTAAAAGCTTACAAACCTTTTATCAAAAGTGTTCTTATGTGTATGTTGTGTTGCAGAATATTTGGAGTAAATTTAGGATGAACACGTTCTTTAAAAGACACGTTTGTAAGCTTTTAATTAAATATTTTGTAATAAAATTTATTAATTATATTGATTTTACTGACAATTACTGATTGAATACTGACAACGATTTGACATTAAAAACCCCCATTATAGCAGGCCAATAAAGCGAAAAACGCCCTCAATTTTAGTTCCGCCGAAATCCACGAGAGGTCGTCATTGCGACTTAACATCGCCAATTGAAGGCGAAACAATCTACGTTAAAGGAAAAGCTTTAGAGATACTGGGATGTGAGCTAACTGAACAATGGGACCGCAGCCTCGAAATAAAACGACGTATTGAGATGACCAAAAGCGCTTTCGATAAAATGAAAGCAGTAGTATGCAATGGAAAACTGGGAATATAAGTTAAAACTAGAGTATTGAGATGTTACGTATTCTGTCCTTTTATATGAAGTTGAAGCCTTGACAATTACCAACGTAACTGAAAAAGACTTACCAGCTTTGTTACAGAACATGTATTCTAAATACATTAAGAAAGATGAAAAAAGAAAAAAAATACTTAACATTATGAATGAAAAAATGAGCTGTTTTGGTCACGTACTAAGAAATGAAAAATATGAGTTAATACTATCGGTTATACAAGGTAGAAGTAGAGATAGCCATAAATTCACTCAAAAATAGAAAGTCACCAGGACCAGACGGAATAACCAACGAGCTTCTAAAATACGGAGGAGAAAGTATAACCCTAGAGATGACAAAACTTATACAAAAACTAATATTGCACTGCAAGATACCAGATGCATGAAGAAACAGCATAATGATACCAATTTTCAAGAAAGGAGACAAAGAAGACCCCAACAATTATAGAGGTATATAGGGTGAGTCATGAGGAACTGTACATACTCCTACCTCGTATGGAGGCCCTTATAAGGAATAACAAATGACCATTAAAAAGTGTCTCCTCCCATTGTTTAATAATATACATGGCGAATTGTTAATTTTTACAGAAATTTTTATTCGTCATAATTTTTGAACGGTAAGATCGATGTGTCTCTTATTTTGGTCAATTGTTACACTATTACCACCCAATCAACTGATTTATTCAAACTAGAAAAAAAATCAGGTCCGGCTTTAAAAAATTTGTTCGTTTTGGTCTTAGAAAAAATTTCACTCTGTATACGGTGTTTGAAAACTCTAATAATAATTTTACAAATTAGACAAATAGGCAATTAAAATATCACATTCATTTTTCCCCACACGATTACTTATTTTTTTATAAAAAAATCAAATTTGACTATGAATTAAAAGTTTGGTGAAAAGAACCATAGATTTAAAAAAACTAACTTTTTTACAAAAATTAATTTTTTTTTTTGAACAAATAGTTAATTTATAAGTTATTTTAATCAACTGTTTTATTCAAACTAGAAAAAAATCAGGTACGGCTTTAAAAAATTAGTTCGTTTTGGTCTTAGAAAAATATTTCACCCTGTATACGGTTTTTGAAAACTCTAATAAGAATTTTACAAATTAGACAAATAGGTATTTAAAATGGCAAATTTTATGGCAATGGCAATACCAAAACGAACTAATTTTTTAAAGCCGGACCTGATTTTTTGTAGTTTGAATAAAACAGTTGATTATAATAACTTATAAATTAACTATTTGTTCAAAAAAAATTAATTTTTGTAAAAAAAGTTACTCTTTTTAAAATCTATGGTTATTTTCACCAAACTTTTAATTCGTAGTTAAATTTGATTTTTTTATAAAAAATTAAGTAATCGTGAGGGGAAAAATAAATATGCCATTTTAATTGCCTATTTGTCTAATTTTTAAAATTATTATTAGAGTTTTTAAACACCGTATACAGGGTGAAATATTTTCTAAGGCCAAAACGAACTAATTTTTTAAAGCCGGACCTGATTTTTTTTCTAGTTTGAATAAATCAGTTGATTGGGTGGTAATAGTGTAACAATTGACAAAAATAAGAGACACATCGATCTTACCGTTCAAAAATTATGACGAATACAAATTTTTGTAAAAATTAACAATTCGCCCTGTATATTATTAAACAATGGGAGCAGACACTTTTTAATGGTCATTTGTTAATTCCCATAGAGGCCTGCATACGAGGTAGGAGTATGTACTGTACAGTTTCTCATGACTCATCCTGTATATCTACTGAACACCTCACTTAAGCTAACCACAAAAGTCCTAATAAAAATCTGTGGTTAACGGACCCGCATCCAAGCCATTTTTTCTCTCACATACACACACACACAAAAGTCCTAACCAAAAAAAATCAACAAACTAACAACTTTATCAGATGAACAACAAGGATTCAGATCCGGAAGGTCCTGAGTAGACGCCGTATTTGTACTGAGATAAATCACAGAAAAGGCCATCGAGTACAATAAACCAGCATATCTATGTTTTATAGACCTGGCAAAGGCTTTCGATCGCATCCAAGTCGGAGACGTCTTACACTTACTGTATAGAAGAAACATACCAATCAATATTATACAAACCATCGATAACATCTACTTCCATAATCGAATACAGGCAAAGATAAATGGGAAAATAACACAGTTTATACCAGTACAAAGCGGAGTCAGACAAGGTGACTAGTTAAGCCCACTGCTCTTTAATATAATAATGGACAAAATAATAGAAGCAGTACGTGAAGGTCATGGTTACAGAATGGGGAACAAAGAAATCCAAATATTATGTTATGCAGACGACGCCGCAATAATCGCCGAGGCAGAAGACGATCTCCAAATCTAATATCAACAGCCAAGAAATACAATATGATATCTAATATCAGCAGAAAAAACCAAATGTATGACATCTAAATACCCACTACGATGTAAAATCGAAATTGATGGGAAAATAATAAAGCAGGAAGCAAGGTTTAGATACCTGGGGATAGATATAACCAGTTACGGAGATATAACCGTTGAAGAGGAAGTACGACAACAAAGCTTAAAAGCAAGTAAAGCGGGGGAATCTCTTAATGACACAATCTGGAAGAACAAACACCTAAGACAAGACACAAAAGCAAGAATCTATAAAGCAGCAATTGGACCTATATTGACATACACGGAGACAAGACCTAACACATCTAAAACGAGACGACTACGAGAAACAACAGAGATGAAAATACTTCAACGAATATCAAAGAAAAGTGTGTTGGATAGGGAGAGAAGCGAAAACATAAGAAGATCATGCAATGTAGAAGATATTAATGGATGGGTGAAAAAACGAAAACAGGAGTGGAAGGAACACATTAGTAGAATGGCAGAGGATGGGATAGTATGAATAGCACGAGATAAGTCACCAAATGGACGGAGAAGTATTGGAAGACCAAGAAATGGATGGTGCGATAATTTAAACAATTTAGGAGGCTAATACTGAAGAAGAAATAGGCTTTAAAGCCTACATACAAGAAGGAAGAAGAAGAAGAGGAAGGTTATGCAAGAAAAAGTGGAAGGAAAAGAGGACCGGGGAGATGACGCACCTCCTGGTTAAAACATTTAAAGCAGTAGAGTGAAACTCTTCAGAACTGCTGCAGACAGAGTAAAATGGAGCGTGATGATTGCCAATGTCCTTAAAGGTTGAGCCGCACACGAAGAAGAAGAAAACATCCTTTTTATGGAAACTAGCAAGTTTGTGCAAGAAATTTTTTGGCTCTCGTAGAGTTGCTTGGTACCATTAGATACCCAGGGTTATCACATCTCCACACCATCAGGTTCTGGATCAAAGTGATTTGGACAATAGTGCGAAAAGATATACACTCCTGGCCAAAAAAATCGGGACACCTTAAAAATGGGTCATTTTTGATTTTTCGAATCTCCTAAATCTGTTGTAGCAACACTATAGTGTCGATTCATAGAATGGTGAGATTTCACTCAAATAAAATGATAAAAAAAATGAGAAACACACTGGAGGAAGCTAACACATATAAATACCACGGTAGCTCTAGTCTCTAGAGATTATAGGGATGGATTCTTATGGATGTTATTAGAGATGTGATGCTCTTTATCAGATCAAATTATGAAAATCAAATAAAAAAAAAATATTTTAGTACAACGATCGGTGTCAGGTCTTATTTTCCAATCTTCAGCGGGCGCCACCATATCTTTCAGCTAACCTAGGAGAAACATGGAAACCACACAAAACAAACATGGTATACATAGTCAGATTACACAAAAAAAAATATATGAAATATTTATTAGGAGGTTAACTACCTTTACTATATCATCTAGATACACCTCATCATCTGGAATAGAATTAAGTATAAAAAAAACTAGGAATAGTGAACAACGGTAATAACGTTAGAGTATGGTATATTTATCGTTCAATTAAATAACAAAAAAAATTATAATTTTATCAAAACGAAAAAGAAGATATTATTATTATTTACTATGTAATTAACTTATTTTTGGACGCCGGAAAGCTTTCTTAGTCTTCACAAATAAGAAATAATATAATATTATGTAGCAGAGTATTCTAACAAAATTCTTTAGAAACTAAATATTCAATTTTCAAAAAAAAAAACAGGAAATAAGCTGGATTCTGTCGTCACATTCCGAATCGATGAGAAATATTAATAAAATTTATTACTTTAGTTTTCCAAATGGGTATGTAGTGGAAATTCAGCAACAGGATAAACATTTGTAAAACAATCAAAATATGGTTGACTTTATTCGTACAGGCCTCAAACTAGACGGTCTTAAATTGAATTGGTCTCAAATTAACGGCATATCAAAACGAGAGCGTCCTAACAATATACGCTACCTCGCAAAATCTGGCCAAAAAGTCAGGACTTTTTGTGACTTTTTCACATTCCAAAACCTGTAACAATTTATACCGTAAGACAAACGTTTTCTTTTATCGATGGACAGCCATTATTAAACCGAAAGGAAAGGAAATATTTAATGAACACTTACCAAAATTATTGTGTGAAACCAGATTGTATGCACAAGTAAATTTTAAAATGATTTATTAGACAGTGACAGTTAGTCGGTGGATTATCAGAAAAATGACTTTCGTTATGGAATTTGTTGCGTTTGAAAATTGAATTTAAAAAGTTTTCTCGCGGTGACCACTTATTATTATGATTACGTCATGCAAGTAATCGGTGTGAATTAAAAGAGAAATAAATATTATTAAATTAAAGGTATACTTATTTCGGATCGTTACACAACCTCCTTCACGAACTAAAGCTCGCTAGCGCGATTTAGATCGGACTATGGGTGTGGAAACACACGTAACGAAACGACCAAGACAAATTCATACATCCAAAGAAAATTTAGATAAAATTTATTCAAACGACCATACTATTACACTAAAATGGAAGGAGAATTGTAGCCTTTGTGGCTTGACATATAGAGATTTTCATTATATCTCTCGACTTGAGGTATACGTATTTATCCTCACGTCTATAAGCGGACTTAATCACATATTTTCACATTTCTACGTTCACTCACAGCGTAAATGTTATATGAGTAAACTAAAAAAAAACAAAAAGTAGGAACATGGCCATAAAAGAAACAAACCATGAAATTCAGACATAGAGGTACGTTACTAGTTTTTCGAAAACAAAAGAATTGGGTTATACTGGAGAAAAGTTAGACATTAGAAATACGGGATGACATACTTGCATATGAGATAGATGGTAATAGTTATTGTTTCCTTAGGACTGGTGATAACTAACGCGTATCAAACGCCTGTAATAGGGACATTTTTGGTGAGGGTCAAATTCGGTAAGCTCAAAATCGGTGAGGGTCTAAAATCCTAGGTTACATAACTTAAAGTTAATCAGGATACTCAAAAATTATTATTGGTACGGTATATCTGAAAAACTTATTATTCCGACAAGTAGCTGGCGGAAATCTGCTAACATTTTTCCTAGCCCTTCTCCGTGCCTGGCTATCCAAGACATCCGTTGAACGCTAGTAACAAAATGAGAAAGAATGAGAAAAATATTGAATGCAAGGAGTCAAAATTCCTAGTCTATAGGGTAAAGTACAACTACAATATTCGAACTAGTACTCATATGATAGAATACATATCAGAACAGTAGGTACTGTTTACTACAATTCAGGATATAAACGATTCCCATAAAAAAATAAAAAAAAAATACTATATTTACTACTACTACTATATTTACTATTAACTACATTATGTACTAATACATCATTTTGTTTTTGTGACCCCATGAGTATATCAAATCTCTCTATATAGGGAAAGAGAAATCACAAAACACACATGTTGACTATTTAGATGTATTATCTAAAAAACGTTATGTCGGCCAAAAATTTACCATTTACCAATATTCATGAAATCGACACTAACATCCATCATCAACCAGAACTAAAAGGTAGTGTGTTAACAATACACACCAAGATTAAAACAAACTGCACAACATATATATGATATATAACCTACATATCATTAACATTGTGATACACAGTAGAGGCATAAACCAAAAACGACCAGCATGCGTATAGTATACACATCTGACAGCTTTATGTATGGTTGCCGAACTCAAAGCAAAAACAACACAATTATAAAATTTTTCTCTCGCAATTACCAGATAAGACAGATCATGGATGTCTGGATTTATTTGGCAAAAGAAAAACAAAATCGTTACAAAACAAAAATGGTCACAAAGGACACACTGGCCATAAGTAATTTAAACAGGAGAAGTTTATACATACACTCGATACAGTATTAAATAAAGAAAAACTTTCTTTTATTCTGTATCTGACGAGTTCGGTTCGTCGTCTGAATCATTATCAGGATAATATGTTTTCAAATCCTTTATGTGCCATTTGCCAGCATTAGATCCATCAGGATTTTTCAAACCATATATTAGAGGAGAAAATTTCTTCACAATTGTACATAACACATATTTAGGCGCAAGTTTTGCCATATATTTTTTGGGTGCACTGGAGAGAGCCATATTCTTTCTCCATACTTTATCTCCAACACTAAATTGGACATCACGCTTGCGCAGGTTGTACGTCTTGGCATTGCGCTCATAAGCTTTGGTGATATTCTTGCGTACAAAAGAGAAAACTTCAGACAAACCTTTAACTTCAGAGGCATATGATTTACGGTCACCTGGGACAATTTCCAAATCAACAAGATCATTTGGTATTCGACCGTAATAATTTCCGGAGATAGGTACATGCCGAGCAAAATTTAAAAAAGCTGGAGTGAATTGAGTCACTTCATGCTTGGCGGTGTTTATTGCCTGACGAATCTTATGGATTTCTTTATCCCAGTCACAGTGATTTTCTACGTAACAACGAATAGCAGTTCCGATGACACGGTTGCTTCTCTCGACAAAATTAACCTGAGGGGAATAGACTGCGGAAAACCATATTTTTTGAACGTTGTAACGATCACACAGATCTTTCATGATCTTACAATTAAGATTAGGGGCATTATCACAAAGAAGATGCTGAGGAACTCCAAACATGAGAAAAACTTGATTTTCAAGAAAATTGCAAATATTCGAAGCAGTAGCTTTCCTCAAAGGATGTAATAGAGTAAATTTAGAAAACCAATCAGCTACTACAAGTAACCAGGAGTGGCCACTTTTACTACGAGTCAAAGGACCTATTAAATCTACAGCAATGATTTGCCAAGGAAAATCGGCTTGTTTTTGACGACCCATTTTTCCAATTTTAGCAGTATTAGGGGCTTTTTGAGCTCCACAAGTCTTACAAGATCTAACATACTTTACAACGTCTTGGCGCATCTTCGGCCAATAATAACGTTCTCGGATACGTGCAAGAGTTTTGTAAGCACCGAGGTGTGCACATGTTGGTGGTTCATGGCATGAATTGATGACATCACGACGTTGAGGTTTGGGCACTAATATTTTCCACTCAAACATATTCGAATTAAACGGTAAACAAGACGGTATGAATTTATAGACGAGATCGTTTTCGACTTTCCATTGGGGAAATTCATCTGGATGATTAAGGATCTTAGAACGCAGATTATCGAACCAGGGATCGATACGATCGGTATCTACCTCAAGATAGGAAATTTCAGAATGTTCATGAGTTCTGCTAAGTGCATCCGGTACATTGTGGGAAGTTCCTTTTCGATGTATAATTCTAAAACCAAACTGTTTTAAACGCATCGCCCAACGAGATAAACGTCCAGTCGGATTCTTAAGATTCGTTAGCCACAAAAGAGAGTAATGATCAGTTATGATAGTAAACTCGACTCCATCAATATAAGGACGAAATTTTTCAACCGAAAACAACACGGCTAAGCACTCTTTCTCAGTCGTGGAAAAGTTACGTTCCTGCTTAGTTAAAGAACGACTTGCATAAGCGATTACCTTTTCTCCGCCATCAATTTCTTGGGTTAAAACAGCACCAAGACCAGTATTGCTAGCATCACATTGAACAGTAAACGGACAGGAGAAATCAGGCTGTACTAAAACAGGAGAAGATATTAAAGCTTCTTTAACAGAGAGAAAGGCTTTTTCAGCTTCGGGATTCCAAGATATAAGTTCCTTTTTCTTCTTACCTTTAAGTAAGTCATTAATGGGAGAGACAAGTGTCGAAAAATCTTTGATAAAACGTCGGTACCAAGAACACAAGCCAATGAAACGTTTTATTTCCGTGGTGTTAGTCGGACGAGGATAATTGACCATAGCAGTTATCTTATCAGGATCAGATCTCAATGAATTATTGCCAACGATGTAACCTAAATATTTAAGAGATGTTTTAAAAAATTCACATTTTTCCACATTGATGGTAAGATTTGCTTCTTTGAGTTTATCTTTCACTTTTTGAAGGAGGGCTATATGCTCTTCGGCTGTAGCTGAACAAACTATTATATCGTCGATGTAAGTAAAGATATATGGTTCGAATTCGGGACCAAAAATTTGATCGACTAGTCTTTGTTGTGTCTGTGCAGAATTGCATAAGCCAAAAGGCATGACTGTAAATTGGAAAAGTCCACGACCTACTACAGCGAAAGCGGTTTTTTCACGTGAAGCATTATCAAGGGGAATTTGCCAGAAAGCTTTTTTAAGATCGATGGAACTGATATATCTAGCATTTCTTAAAAGAGACAAAATACGATCGATGTTTGGCAAAGGATAAGTGTCATGACGGGTGACCTCGTTCAAATTTCTGCCATCAAAGCAAAATCTATACTCGCCTGTCTTCTTCTTGACCAGTAACACAGGGGAACACCATGGACTATTAGAAGGTTCTATGACGTTAAGTTTTAACATTTCGTCCAATTCATCATTTAGAATTTTGGCCATATATGGGGACATTGGGAAAGGACGTTTCCGAAATGGTTTGGCATCACCAGTGTCAATAGTGAGCTTGATCTTATTAGTTAAACCTATCCCATTTTTATTGTCTACTTCTTGGAAACTTTGTATAGCTTTTTCTGCACGATTTTTCGATTCTGGATCTAACGATTCAATAGAACTCAAATAATCAAAAGACTCATTCATTTCTGATTCATCACATGATGTTAAACATACTCGATTTTTTACATTCCAAGTGTTTTGAGTAAAATTCAACGAAAGAGAGAATTTCGAAATAAAATTGCTACCAAGAATAAATGTAAGAGGTAAGGATGGAACAATAAGACAGTTTATGACGTGACATACGCCATTAGCAACTATCGGCAAATCTACAATTCCAGTTACCTTTTGACTAGAACCATCGGCAAGCGATACACTCTTATGATTGGGTATTGCAATCTGAACGTCATGTTTTAGAAGAAATTCAATTCCCTGGGATCCTACGACAGTGGTAGTACATCCTGTATCTAACAGAAGAGTAAAAGTCTGAGAAAATATTTGTACCTTTAGATATGGTTGGTTGTCACACGGTTTGGAATATATAACTGGAGTTATTTGTGGTTTTGGTTGGTTTAAAAAAATTTTAACGTTATTGAGCCATTTGGACCACTCATTTGAATCGAAATTTTTGTTAGTCGAAATAGAAAGACATTTTCGTTCGGATTCTTTACTCCTACGAAAGACACACCTACCGAACACAGTAGTGTCATTCTTTAGTTTTTTGAACAATTATTGGGGCATGTTGGAATGGTGACATCTTTTTTACCACAGCGATAACAGTAACGCTGATGTTTTCGTCTACACTCACTGGAAAAGTGCCCCGGTTTTTGACAATTAAAACATATAACATTTTTGGGACTTCCACTTGAAAGGTTTTCAGAAGACTGATTCGATTCAGCATGATTTTGAGAAGATTTTTTATTCCTAAAATTAGAATGTTTAGTCTGACGTTGGTGACTAACCAAAGCAACATTAGAAGATGATTCTTTCTTAACATTTGAAATCTGAGCGTTATTTTCTAATTTTCTGATAACTATTGAAAGTTCCTCGATGGTGTTAGTATCGGTTAAAGCAATTAAGGGAATATACTCTGGAAGAATATTCTGTCTCATATATTTAACTAGAGTTTTTTCAATAGGAGGGGTAGTCAGACGTTTTGACAAGGACAGAATTTGAGCTTGATACAAAGCAAAAGATTCATTCCTCTTTTGTTTCCTAGTTTTGATCTGACTCCATAATTCCTCGTCATAGTCATGCGGTAGAAATGTAGTTTTTAATAAAACGGTAAGGTCGAGCCAATTCGTGATGGTATGACGAACGCTTCTAAACCATGTAGCAGCACTGCCAGAAAATAATTCTACAGCTGAACGAAAAAGTAGTTCTTGTGAAACTTTCCTAGATTCTGAGATGTCTTTAACTTTTTCAAGGAAAGAGAATACACTTTTTGGATCACCATTGAATTTGATGTTCCAATCAGCAAGATTGATCGGATGAGAAACTTGTACAACTGGAGTTGGGATAACGACATTGTTCTGATTAATCGGAGTACCTAAGGTAGTGGATGGTTGACTAGAGACAATCTTATCATCAAGTTGACCTTCATATAATAAGCAATTTGCAGTAGCTTCATTTTTGTATTCTACTTCATCAGCTGAAACACTAGGAAGACGAGCTATTCTATAAGCGAGATGGGTCAACCTAGCCTTAGCTCTACGGTAGACAGAATCATTATCATCACCTTCAAATTCATCAACAAGGTTGGTAATATCAGCTAAAGTGTTATCAATGCTTGTCTTTTCATCGTCAAAGTGAAGAACATTGATTTCAATGTCTATTGGAGAATTCTTTAACAGAAGTTTACGAAGAATAGTCTTTTTGTCACTAACACTCCTTGTAGTTTTAACTCCCCGTATAAAAAGTTCATAATCTAACTCATCAACTTTTAAATATGGTACAATAGAGGACTCCATATTATCGTTAAAAGAATTAACAAAATCTCAATAGAAAAGAAAAAAAATTTTCTTAACCAAATCAATATATTTAAGTCGTCGAAAAAACGATAGTGTGCACTTCAGCAAACAAAAAAAAAACTAAGTCACATTTGGGGAAATAAATTTGTAGTAACTTGACTCAAAGACACAAGATAAATATTTTCGTAATCTCCTTGGTATGTTTGAAATTTTCTTTCTAAACTGGAAATTCACACAAAAAGAACTTTCAGAACTTTCCGAAAGACAAAAGACTTGAGTCAACTACAAACACACGACGACTTCGTTATTACCTGCCAAAAACAAAATATTTGATATGCGACCAGACACGACACTGTTGTCCAGAAAAAAAAACATACACTAAAAAGGCAAAATCACTCAATCATTAGGACACAATCCACAGTTTACCCTTGGAGGTATTCTGTTGACAGATTCAAACAAACACTAACAATCGGAAAAAACTGGAATTATTTATTCCTATCATTCAGTTTACATAAACAATGCAACCAAAATTTTTATCATTAACAAGATATCTATTTTTTCTAAATTTGAATAGATTGTTCTTTGTTGCTGTTCCTGGTACTTACTAAGGTGTTATGTTATCGAAAAAAAATAAAAGGTGAAAGAAAAAAAATTTAGTTCCTTTTTTATTTCTATGTATGCCTGTTCTTATACTTAAAAAAACACTATCACAAACCTCTACAGAATAAGTCCCTGCCCCACGTTGGGCGCCAAATTATGTGTAGCAACACTATAGTGTCGATTCATAGAATGGTGAGATTTCACTCAAATAAAATGATAAAAAAAATGAGAAACACACTGGAGGAAGCTAACACATATAAATACCACGGTAGCTCTAGTCTCTAGAGATTATAGGGATGGATTCTTATGGATGTTATTAGAGATGTGATGCTCTTTATCAGATCAAATTATGAAAATCAAATAAAAAAAAAATATTTTAGTACAACGATCGGTGTCAGGTCTTATTTTCCAATCTTCAGCGGGCGCCACCATATCTTTCAGCTAACCTAGGAGAAACATGGAAACCACACAAAACAAACATGGTATACATAGTCAGATTACACAAAAAAAAATATATGAAATATTTATTAGGAGGTTAACTACCTTTACTATATCATCTAGATACACCTCATCATCTGGAATAGAATTAAGTATAAAAAAAACTAGGAATAGTGAACAACGGTAATAACGTTAGAGTATGGTATATTTATCGTTCAATTAAATAACAAAAAAAATTATAATTTTATCAAAACGAAAAAGAAGATATTATTATTATTTACTATGTAATTAACTTATTTTTGGACGCCGGAAAGCTTTCTTAGTCTTCACAAATAAGAAATAATATAATATTATGTAGCAGAGTATTCTAACAAAATTCTTTAGAAACTAAATATTCAATTTTCAAAAAAAAACAGGAAATAAGCTGGATTCTGTCGTCACATTCCGAATCGATGAGAAATATTAATAAAATTTATTACTTTAGTTTTCCAAATGGGTATGTAGTGGAAATTCAGCAACAGGATAAACAATTGTAAAACAATCAAAATATGGTTGACTTTATTCGTACAGGCCTCAAACTAGACGGTCTTAAATTGAATTGGTCTCAAATTAACGGCATATCAAAACGAGAGCGTCCTAACAATATACGCTACCTCGCAAAATCTGGCCAAAAAGTCAGGACTTTTTGTGACTTTTTCACATTCCAAAACCTGTAACAATTTATACCGTAAGACAAACGTTTTCTTTTATCGATGGACAGCCATTATTAAACCGAAAGGAAAGGAAATATTTAATGAACACTTACCAAAATTATTGTGTGAAACCAGATTGTATGCACAAGTAAATTTTAAAATGATTTATTAGACAGTGACAGTTAGTCGGTGGATTATCAGAAAAATGACTTTCGTTATGGAATTTGTTGCGTTTGAAAATTGAATTTAAAAAGTTTTCTCGCGGTGACCACTTATTATTATGATTACGTCATGCAAGTAATCGGTGTGAATTAAAAGAGAAATAAATATTATTAAATTAAAGGTATACTTATTTCGGATCGTTACACTGTTGTCCGATTTTAGTGATTTTTTCAATATGGTATAGCTTTATTCTCTAAGAATATCGATGTCGTAATAGTGTTGCTGAACAGGTAAATGTCATTTTATACCGGGTGTAACAATAATACTGTGTTTTTTCCTGAAAGTTCGTAACACCATGTGGAATACTCTAGCATTTAAAAAATATTCTGCTTTTTGACTCATTCACTTATGTTGGATAATAAAAAAGTTAGGTACTTTGACAACTAGCCATGTTCTTCATCAATACAGGGAGTTTCTAAATAAGTGTGACAAACGTTAAGGGTTAATTCTGCATGAAAAAATATTGACAGTTTGCTTTATAAACATATGTCCGCAAATGCTTCGTTTCCGAGATACGGGATGTTGAATTTTTCTTACAAACTGACGATTAATTTATTGCTCTAAAACCGGTTGACATATACAAATGAAATTTGTTAGGTTTTAAGAGGTAGTTATTTCACATTTTTTGACATACAACTAAAAATTTTATGAGATGAAGTTTTCGATCCTAATAGCATTATTAATAATATTTAGAAAATATTAAAATATTACTAAAATATTTTTAAATTGAAAACTTATTGGTCCATTTCCTTGGTAACACCTCCAAGGCTTCAAAAATTTGCAAGCCAAATGGATGCTGAAGCGAAGAAGACAAGAGGGAATTCAAAAAACTTACAATTCACGACCCCGTCTGTTCAGCTGGTAAATTCCAACAGAAAATGAACCTAGTTACTCGAAGGAGTAAAGACCAATATAAAAATAAAATAAAAATTTTATTTTTAATTCAGTTGCAATGCGAAGGCAAAACAATCTTACTTTTCAATTAGAATACGGAGCGCAGTCCAGTTCTCTGAATCGCGATTTTCGGCTCTTATTGGAGCCTCATCGGAAAGAACGTAGGCTGTTTTGCCTTCGCATTGCAACTGAATTAAAAATAAAATTTTTATTTTATTTTTAAAAATTCTATATTCACCATTGGCGTGCATACAGGTAATATGACCCGAATGCACGCCAATGCGCAATAGCTGCCTCTTAAAAACCGCCAAATTTCATTTGCATATCTCAACCGGTTTTAGAGCAATAAATAAATCGTTCGTGTTTAAGAAAAAATTCAACATCCTGTACCTCCGAAACGAAGCATTTGCAGACATATGTTTATAAATCAAACGGTCATTATTTTGTCATGCGGAATTACCCCTTAAAGTTTGTCGCACTTATTTAGAAACACCCTGTATTGATGAAGAACATGGCTAGTTGTCAAAGTACCTAACTTTTTCATTATCCAACATAAGTGAATGAGTCAAAAAGCAGAATGTTAAGAAAGGCTAAGGCTACAATTGAGTTTTAATTTCAATATTTTTTAAATGCTAGAATATTCCACAGGGTGTTACGAACTTTCAGGAAAAAACACAGTATTATGGTTACACTCGGCATACAATGACATTTACCTGTTCAGCAACACTATTACTACATCAATATTCTTAGAGAATATGCCTATAACATATTAAAAAATCGCTAAAATCGGGCAACAGGTTTAGTAGATTTGAGACATCCAAAATTACCAATTTTTAAGGTGTCCCGGTTTTTTTGGCCAGGAGTGTAGTTCCAAAGATAAAATAGTAAGTAATATTTAAATCTAGGATTTTAAAACAACAAATATGAAAAAAACATCGACCAAACACTACTCAATAATTTTCACTCCGACGATATTGAAGAACGAATTAAAAAAAAGAAAAAAGAAAAATTGGAGGACCGTAGGAAATGCTGACAAGACTAAAAACAGGTTTTCAAGAGGGAAGAATCACAGATAGAAATAAATAGATATAAACAATTAAAATTATCCGTTGACTCCAAGGTATGTGAAAAATGATGAGATAGAAGATGACAATAGAGATAAAAATATTATGGATGACATTTGCATTACAAGTAATTGGACTTCGTAAGTCCTAGGTTTTCACCCAAAGTAATCGAAAGTAGAACTGGAAGTCGATATTTGAACGCTTTGTGTAACTTTGCGTCGATCGATATACGATTTTACTAATTTTGAGTCATTTTGACTAAACTTTGGGTCATCATTGTTTAAACAGAAATGACTTCAAAACAGGAACTAAAGAATAAAACTCAGCTTTTCAATACGCTTCGATTGATGTGTTACATGTACTATTTATGCGATTATAACGGCACTTCTGGTTAGAACTTTTTAAGCGGAAATGATACAGTACGTAAATCGTTCAGCTGGACATAGGGAATATACATTGAGAGAATTGTGGCAACTGCGCTAACCTGTGTTAGTTGTAGCTTCTGCTCGAGTACGAGTTTCTGGTGCAATAGAGCTGTTAGAACGAATAGAATGAGTGAATTTGAAAGCAAGGATGTTTATAAATAAATCAAAACAAAGTTTATGATTAATAAGTTAATAATAATTTAACTTTAATTTTTAAAATATTTTTATTTAAAATCTAATTTCAAAACTAAACAGTTTTTCCATTCCCTAAGTCAAAAATATTTAGCTACTTTGTCATATGTTGACGTTTATTTGTGTCAGTGAAAATGAGTTGTCAATTTTGAGGTTAATGCCCCTTAATGCTAACAACCATATTGTCGTCGAGAGGGCTCAGTTGCCACAATTATCTCAATATAATACAATGTATGTATCAATGTATCTCAATATATACAGTGTATGTTCCGTATGTCCAGCTGAACGATTTACGTACTGTATAAAAACCAAAACCAAAATTTTTTCTCATCTTGCTAAGGCATGTCGAATGATATATCGCTTATACTATTTCGGTGGCTTTAGAACAGTTCATACGGTTGCAACTCTAAAGTCGGAAGTCCGATGTCAAATTTCTCATCTTTAATACCATTCTTGGGTTAAAGCTTTCATTCGACACCTCATTTGTCATTTTATCTGTATTAATAATGGAGGAGTTGTATTCGCGGACGGAAAGACAGATGAACAGACAGTCACGAAACCGGAAGTATATACTTGTTCACTTCTTGCGAAGCAGTGTCGAATAATATATCACGTGTACTATTCCGGTGACTTTAAAACAGTACTTCTGGTCGCATTTCTAAAACCGGAAGTCCTAGGTCAAATTTCGCACATTTAGTACCATCCTTGGATTATATGCTTTCATTCGACAACTCAATTGTTATTCTACCTGGTATAATGACGGAGGAGTTATATTCGCGGTTCGGACGGACCGACGGACAGACAGCCTAGGTCAAATATCTCACATTTAGTACCATCCTTGCATTATAAGCTTTCATTTGACACCTCATTTGTCATTTTACCTGGTATAATGACGGAGGAGTTATATTCGCGGTCGGACGGACCTACGGACAGACAGCCTAGGTCAAATATCTCACCTTTAGTACCATCCTTGGATTATAAGCTTTTATTTGACACCTCATTTGTCATTCTACCTGGTATAATGACGGAGGAGTTATATTCGCGGTCGGACAGACAGCCTAGGTCAAATATCTCACCTTAAGTACCATCCTTGGATTATAAGCTTTCATATGACACCTCATTTGTCATTCTAGCTGGTATATTGACGGAGGAGTTGTGATTACAGACAGACGGACAGGAATAATTCAAAGTTTTCACATTTTTTCAAAATTGGGTGAAAACGATATGTGAGAAATTCGACAGAAAAGAATAAGTTTGGATGCGTTGTGTAATATGTCGGCAATAGTCACATAAAAAATCTGCTAATAAAGTAAAAGAAAAATAATTTATTTTTGACTTAGAGACTACTTACAAAATGTCTTGACCTAACTCAATCATTTGGTGTCGTCAATAGGGCTTTTCATCGATGGTCATTTGTTTCGAGCTTCTGTCATATTCATAGATGTATATATTAACATAGAGTGAGCCTACCTTCCACGCTTCCTGACGACAAGATCTCGTTGACTGGTTTGCGGCATCTCTTTATAACACATTGTATCCAGAAACTAAGATGACATTAAGTGTGAGTATAGGTACGGAAGGGGAGGACAACTGTCGCAGCTTTACTATGCGTAAGAGTGAAACAGCACTAATCCAAATAAAAAAAAGGTTCGTCACTTCGCTCTGAATGACACACTCTTTATAATAATATATAACTCTATGGTCATGTGTTGTATAATATGTGTATAATATTAATATACACGGATTATAAGACATTTGACAGAAGCTCAAAACAAATGACTGTGAATGAAAAGCCCTATCTACGACCGAAAGGATGAAATCTCACATTACTGAAAACATTTAGGTATTTAACTGATGTGCCTTCTCACAGAGAGGCAGAGTCGAACGTCTAATAACGTAAATATAAGAAGTAAATTACATAGTTTGTTGTAGTTGTCTTGAGTCATTAAAAATCAACATTTATATGTTGACTTCACAAAAATATGAAGTAATTTGAACTAGGATCAATTGATTCACCATTAAACGTATTACATATTTATCATTATAGTCTGGGCAGATTATCGGAGAAAAAGCCATTTTTGGGAAAAGTTATTTACCAGCAATTTTATTGCTGGAATCGAATCTTATGATTGTATATATTAATAATATAGGTATGCAAAGTCTGCAGATAATGTGCTACTTTTTTTATAAACAAAATGGCGCCCGAAAATCGTCTTTTTTTCAATTTTTGCTCTATAACTCCAAAGATTTTAACTTTAACCGTAAATTCTGCATACAGGCCTTTTAATTCACCGTAGCTAAATTCTGCATACAGACGTGTTTTTCTCGATTTACTTCGACCAAAATTTTTCCCGAAAAATGCGGGTTTTTCCAACAAAATCTTTAATTTTCAACTAAAGTTTTAGATAAGTAATTGTTTATTAATAATTAAATAGCTTGGTAATATAAAAGCTCATTTCGTATAGATTATAATTCCAGAAGCCGATGGAAATTGAATGAACAGTTTAGCAACAATTAAATCGTTAATTAACAATTTACGGTCGCTATAATAACCACAATAATTATGATTTATAAGAATAACTATGATTTTTTTATTAAAAGAAACTGTACCTATCTAATGTACTTTACGGAATTGAAATTGGACTATTTAAGCGACCTCAGAAATATTTTAAAATTATAAACAATTTTTTGGTTTATAAACAAATAGAATATCTCGGGAAATATTAAATTAAATTAAAACATGAAAACGGTATTGAAAAAAATCGGCAGGACGCTTCTATTAGAAGAAAAAACGTTTAATTGTGATGAGTGGTTCCTGAGATACAACCTATCAAAGTTGACCGGCATTTACGGCAAATATATAAACAATAGGATCATAATTTTCAAACCGACACCTTTTCATTTTTGTCTTCTTTCTCCACTCCAATTTTCATATTTTTAAAATACTCATACTCATAACATATATTAGTATAATAAAAACTATCGATATTACGAGTGAAAATTGCCAAAAACCGCAAAATTCCAATCAAAAATTAGGATGGAGAAAATGTAATCTCAAAGTTCAAAATCGGTATACGTTAAGAAAATGCATTTTCTCGGCTTCTCATGGAGCAATTTTCTTCATTCTTTTTTTGTTCCCAAGTAACTCGAGTAGAGCCATCTAACTAACGCATTATTAAATGTGAAAGTTGCTTTTGTTTTGTTATAATAAATTTATTTATTTGTTATAACAAAAATTTTTAATTTTATTAAATAAAGATTGTTTAAATAATTATTAAGCTTTCAAACGAGAATATTTGTGTTTTTAACGTTAAAAGATACACTTACAAGTAGTAAGTTTATCTAAAAAAGTCTACAACTGGAAAAAATATGTAGTTTTCTTTTCTTATAAAAAATTAATTTATTATAACAAAACAAAAGCAAGTTTGACATTTAAAAATGCGTTAATTATATGGCTCTACTCGAGTTACTTTGGAACAAAAAAAGAATGAAGAAAATTGCACAATGGGAAGCCGAGAAAATGCATTTTTTTAAAGTGTACCGATTTTGAACTTTGAGATTACATTTTCTCCAACCTAACTTTTAATTGGAATTTTGCTACTTTTGGCAATTTTCACTCGCAATATCGATAGTTTTTATTATAATAATATATGTTATGAGTATTCTAAAGATATGAAAATTGGCATGGAGAAAGAGGACAAAAATAAAAAGGTGATGGTTTAAAAATTATGATCCTGTTGTTTATATCTTTGTCTTAAATGCCGGTCAACTTTGACTAGTTGTATCTCAGGAACCACTCATTACAATTAAACGTTTTTCTTTTAAAAGAAGCGTCCTGCCGATTTTTTTAATACCGTTTTCATATTTTAATTTAATTTAATATTTCCCGAGATATTCTATTTGTTTATGAGCCAAAAAATTGTTTATAATTTTAAAATATTCCTGAGGCCGCTTAAATAGTCCAATTTCAATTATGTAAAGTACATTAGATAGGTATAGTTTCGTTTTATAAAAAAATCCTAGTTATTCTTATGTATCATAATTATTGTGGTTATTATAGCAGCCGTAAATTTTTAATTAACAATTTAATTGTTGCTAAACTGTTCGTTCAATTTCCATCGGCTTCTGGAATTATAATCTATACGAAAAGAGCTTTTATATTACCAAGTTATTTAATTATTGATAAGCAATTACTTACCTAAAATTTTAGTTGAAAATTAAAGATTTTGTTGGAAAAACCCGCATTTTCCGGGGAAAATTTTCGTCTAAGTAAATCGGAATCAGAATTTAGTTACGGTGAATTTTTATTTGGGTGTTTTTGGTGTAAAGTTAAAATCTTTGGAGTTATAGAGCAAAAATTGAAAAAAACACGGTTTTCGGGCGCCATTTTGTTTATAAAAAAAGTAGCACACTGGACTTTGCATACCTATATTATTAATACATACAATCATAAGATTCGATTCCAGCAATAAAATTGCTGGTAAATAACTTTTCCTTGTATTTTGCTAATTAGCCCAGAGTTTAGTGAAGGAAAAGGAGATAATTGGGACCGTGCAAGTTCGGCAAAGCGACCTCTATTTCTTCGCTCTGTACTTTTATTCGCACTTTTAATTATATTGGCCAATTATATTAGTCCTGGTTGCTGGATAATTGTCAAGACCATAGTCCAAAAAAATAATAAGAAGAAAAAATAAGATGCAGGTTATGTTTAGCAAACGTAAACAATTGTATGTAGTAAATAAAATCAGTTATTAAAATGCAGTACTGCAAGCAAAATACAATTAATTAAATTTACCTTTATATAATAATTGCATATCATATCAATATTGTGGAGCAATATATAATTTTTCTGCGTCAATGACAGAAGGTATGAAATATACGTCAATTTGACAATTTCAATTGACAATATGAATTATTTAAGATAGATGCAATATTTCTCCGCGACTCGCGCACGGTCGTTTCTCGTTTCCCTTTCCAAGTACTTGCACACCGCGAATAGCTTGAAATAAAAATCTTCAAACCTACCTGGTCAACTCTCCTTCCTTCAGTAAAGACGAAAAATTCTGTATTAACCCTGACGTAGATATTTTCTGCAAATCCTTAGTAAAGTTTTGCACAGATGTACCCAAACTTTGTGGCTCAATTTTCGGCAAATTACTCAAAAGTAACTTCTCAGCGTATTCGTGTAGATACTTCTGGAAAGTTTTGGTTAAATTTAACATAGTGTGGCCTTTGTCCAGCTGATTGCACTGGATCATACTTTTTTTGTAGAAAACGAACAAATCTGGACAACTGGGTAAAATTGACGCTTGAGTTTCTGTGGCTTCCGTTGGTCTACTTTGCTTTTGATCCAAAACGAAACGTTCTATGAGGTCGGCAAGATTCCTGTCAACGCTTTCGATATAGATTTCTAAATGGGGAATGAAACATTTGCCTAAAAATAATAAAAAGTTGTTTTATGTACAACTATAATAATCCATTGGATAGAAGCAAACTTTCGGCTCCAATGCTATTTAAATGGGATTTATTTTTTTCGAATCCGGAGAAAACTAATAAATATTTTTGAAAACTTGCATAAAATTTTAAATTCGAAAAAAATATATATCACAACAGAACATAATTTAGAACCTGTATCAAAGATAAAAAAGTTTTGTTTGTTTTTGTTTGGCCCCTAAAGACGACTAAAAATTCAACTTATACCAGCCACCCCAAAACGCGTCGTGACGTCACGCCGTTGTATGTTTACATTCTACACCAATAATTGGTGTAATTGGGTAATACAATTATTGTATATATAATTTTAAATTAGACATTAGACAGATTTTGCACCTCTTATTATGCTATTCCGTTATGGTTATCGTTATACTACGTCTGCACAGTAGCGAATATATGATCCGTTATCGTTATTAAACATAAGGGATTCCGTAATTTACGGAGGTTTAAAGTAGTGTTTATCGTTATCGTTATAGTTATGGTTAAATTGCTTTGTTGCCAGAATGTAAAAAATCAGTAAAATTACATTTACATAGATTCTAATTTTGATGACCTATAAATTAAAATATCAAAAACTGTTCAAGTATATGCTTAAAATTACAATAACGTTGTGAAGTGAGGTTATGTTTAAATAACGATAACGATGACACGAAAAACCTACTTGACAGGCTGCAAAAACTCTGCTTTTTAACGTTGCCGTAATCGTTATGCTTAATAAAGTTAACCATAGCGGAGCCAAAATCAGCGGTTATTTTAAGAGGTGCAAAATCTCTCTATTATAAACGTTAGTAAAAAATACAGTTATGTGACGTTAAAAGTGTTTTTGATCGTTGAACTATTCATAGAAAATTTGTACTTTTACAAAATGGTTTTATTTTCAATAGTAAACCTTCTTTCCTTTCCTTCAAAAACTGTATCAAACTCCAATCTCAACAAACTGGTATATATTATTACAACGACATACGATAAATGTTATTAGAATATAAATATTTTTCCTTTATTCCCCGACGACGAGCTGACCAAATACCCAAGTAGGTGGAGGCCAATAAGCTAAAGAAGGAGAGAATATAGAGAGAAGAATATACCTAAATATAACGCTGTGTCTAGGTACACGCTAACGTGTACGCAAATAAAAAAGTTAGAGTGTCAGAGTGTTGGAATTTGTTTAATCGCGTTGTGTTTACACTTTAATTTTAATATTGATTAGTAAAGAGATTTCTTATTTTTTATTTGTTTAGTGTTTGTTTTTAAATTAACTATGCAGAGTGGACAATTATTTAGTTGTTTTAATGAGTTTAACAACATTTTAAAACAGTATGAAAAAGAGACTATAAATTAATATATTTTTTTAGTTATAAGTGAAATAGTATTACCGTCCAAAATTAAAATAAAAGGAAGACCTAAAGCTTTCACAATTCACAATTATTCTAAATGGGAACTAAGCCATAATTTAACTAAAAAAATGATTTTATTAACGTTTCGACGTCTAAATCGGACGTCGTTTTCAAAATACAAAATATTATTAAATTAAACAAAAATGTTGTTGCTTAGCAAAAATTTTTTCTAATAATTTATTTAAACTGACTAATTTTTGTATTTTGACAATGACATCCGATTTGGACGTCGAAACGTTAATAAAATCTTTTTTTAGTTAAATTGTGGCTTATTTCCCATTTAGCATAGTTGATTATAATAATTAACTTACGTATAAAAATTATTTTAACAATATTTATATTTATATATTAACATATTTTTATTTTGCTAACCTAAATATATACTTTTATATACAGGGTGTCCCGGAAAATAGTGCGTTCCTTAAAGGTATAGGTAGAAGGCACCATGTAAAACAAAAAACTCTTATAACATTTTTTTCTAAATGCAACCGTTTGACCAAAAAATTAAAATGTATTTTGGTATCCAAATTTAAATCTGACAACTATGTGCGGTACGCAAATTTAAGCATAGACAGTCCCATGTAAATAGATAGAAGATTATAGTAAACAGATAGTTTTAAAGAATCCTGTTTAGTGTCAATGCCGAAAATGTTTTCGAATAGTGAGTGTATTACCTATTATGTTATTAGCTATGAATGGTGTTTGTGAAAGGTTACTTGAAACATCTATTCGGTATATTAATTATTTTCAAGTAAGTACAACTTAGTTATTTCAGTTCACAAGTAAACAAATTACTGAGACATTATCTGGTGTATTTAAGCTCCACTGTAAACTATTAAAACTATGTAATTCAGTTAAAGCCCTCAGCAATACTCAGCATTCAACCCATTTAAACCTTACTAAATACATAATACTAGTTTAGTTAAAAGATGTGTTTTTATGTTTAAAGATGTGTAATTCGTTTAAAATTATGCAATAGGTATTTCAATACATTTCAAAAGAAAATAATTTTAGTAAACAAATAGTAAATACATAAGTATTACCTACTATTAGGTTGGATTATTTTAAATACTGTTAATCACAATCACAAACGAGTTCTTATTATGTTATTATGCCGTAGTGCGTACGATGTTGCCAGTTTATTAAAATTTCCAAACATTAAAATACAGGTATATGGAAAACAATGTTAACTTTTTTTTGGAAACGGTTAACTTTATAAAAAAATGGTATAGGACTTTTTTGTTCCAAATTGTGTATTCTCTCCATACCTTAAAGGAACGCACTATTTTCCGGGACACCCTGTATACATTGATTTATTACAATTAAGTTTGAAACATCTGAATAGTTCTGCTTCCCTTCCCTTAACAAATATTTTTCTATCAAATAAACACTAAACATATCAAAATAGCATGTACCAAAATATACAGTCACTGCGCACGCTAAATAATGACGTCACTGGCTTGATAAAGTTTAATTCGCGTGTACCTAACTTTTTTATTTGCGTACACGTTAGCGTGTACCTAGACACAGCGAAATATAACCATAATAATACCTAATGTAAAACTATGTGACGTCACGGGTCGTTTGAACTATATTATACCGCAGAAGACTTTAAATATGTATTTCTAAGTTATTACGAGTTTTTGAAGCGTGAAATTTTGGAAATCTCATTTTTAAATAAAACAACATTATTATGTAATAAAAAAATGTGCAAGTTCCCTATTGCAGAATGAAATTATTATTAGGTTATTACCGAGGGCCGAAAGTCCCTGAAAACTTCTATAATGTTTATTTTAATAAGTTACAGGGGTGAAAAATTGAGAGGAAATTTAGTGTGATTTTGAATTTTAATTATCTCATTCAAAAGACAGTTTTTATTTATTCTAAGGGACTTTCGGCCCTCGGTAATAATTTAGTCTTTCATTCTGCGTTTAAATTTTTCAAAAATATTTATTAGTTTTTTCAGAATTCGAAAAAAATGAACATCATGTCCGCGGTGATATTTTCCAAATCGCACATTCCGCATTTTTTGTCATACAACGCACTCAGTCGAACAGAATGTGCTGACAAGACAGTGACAATTTTAAATATTTGACACGGCTTCGGGTATATTTTGAGTTGTTTAAAAGTGAGTGTATTGAGTGTATTAAACTGTTGAGTGTATGAAATAATATTGATAGTGTATTTGATAAATAAATTGATTTAAGACGTGAAATTAATAAAAATATATTTATTGTTTATTATTTATGGAAAGTCTAAGCACAAAATACACCAGGGTATATTCTGCGATCCCAGTATTTTGTTGTTAAAGATGTTCAAAATTTAACCAAGCGTTTCATTGTAACAATATATTTTTAAAATAATCACTATAACTTTTCCTCTTTTCTCGATTAAGTGTTAGCTTTTATTATATAGTACCTATACATGTAATTAATTATACAGGGTGTTTATTATTTATATGTTATTATATGTATAATAACACAATTTATAAATTATTATAATTACTAAATACATAGTTAGTGAAAAAATTATCAGTAGTAATTGTACGAGAGCTCTAAAATTCTCGATTTGTTTCCCGAGTGACACTGACAGTTTTAATTTCACGACTCGAAGGAGAGTTGCTAATTATCAAAAAAGTTGCAATTCTGACTTTTGGGTCCCCAAACAAAGACGAGTATTACTAGTAATATCGTAGTATGATAACTAAATTTGCATTTGTATAGTCTCTTCGCTAAACTCAGACACAACTGGCTAGTGATTTTAGCAGGTAATATTTTTAACTATTTAGTAATTATGTATTACCTATTTAGTAATTATTTTTTTGCCAATTTTACCAAATTGGCAAAATTGTGTCTGAGTTTGGCGAACCGACTATATCACTGTTCCCCCAAAAGTGCGATATATTAAAAATATTAATTGCTTTTTTATGTCATTCACTCGATAGTTTTGAATTTCTCAACCTTAGGTAATATTAAAATTTAATAGAAGATTTAATCTTCTTAACAATAGTAACTTTGTTGTTGTGACTTTTTTTAAATTTATCCCCCCCCCCCTAGGGGAAGTTAAGAAGTCTGACTAATGTCATTCGAGATACCGGTATAATATCAAAAATATATCAAAAAATAAACAAATTCCTTGAAGCCATTTTTGAGAAAATCTAGTTCAAAATTATGTCAAATTTTGACACCTTAAACATAGGCAATCCATAACTTTTTCTAAAAAGCGATAATATTCTTCTTATAGCCCCTTTATCTTTAGGCTATATAAAGACTTTTTCAAATTAAACTTATCTTAAACAAGTTTTTAGATAGGTAGAGATATGTGTCGGGTGGGCGGTCGGCCATGTTGGCGCCATTTTGAATTTGGAAATGTCAAATTCCGTATTTATATTTACCTATCGATGAGCTAACTTTGAGTTAAATTTCATTCCTTTCGGTCAAAATTTGCAAAAATGGGCACTAAATAACCCCCCTATTTCGGCCCCCCTTTGAGGTGTTTTTTAAAAGCTTAGTTTCTCGACAAAATTCTCTTAAACTTACTCATACCGAATTTCATCGAAATCGGTCCGGTAGTTTTTGCTGGGCGGTGGCGACATACGTACGTACGTACTTCCGACATGTTTTTTTTATTTGCTTTTTAGACTCAGGGGGACTCAAAAGGTCGAAAAAAAAGTAAAATCTGAAAAAAAAAATTTTGCACGATCCTATAACTTTATCTATTATACTATACTACGTATGTAGTACGATAAAGTAAAAAACTATATAAAATATTTCTGTAGGTTATAAAAAATCAAAGAGATTCGTTCCTTCATAAATCTTTTAGTTAAAATACAAAGAGGGATATGGTAGGTAAGAAGGGTTTGTTTTTTTGCTGCATGCTCAAATCGGTGTATTCAACTTGAAATAACAGAGAAACTGTCGATTTTAGATGTATAATGATACTAATAACTTATGTAGTGCTTGAAAAGACCTTTAAAATGAGCAATACTAAATGTCGATTACATTCAAACTAAGCGAGATATTCTGCAAAAAAGTTGATGACTAATGTATTTTAAGAAGAAATGAGAAGTATATTTAACCCCTCATCCATCAGAATTTAAATACATCGTTTTCCTTCTGCAATACTTTTTATTATAGTGTTATTTCTATGTTCAAAAAGTTGAACTGGATTAAAACGAATGGCTTTTGAAAAAAATAAGATCAAATTATAGAGAGCATTTTTCAATTTTCTTAAAAATCTTCCTTTTCCTCCATGTAACTCGAAAAAGATAAGAGATACGAAAAAAAGATCCCACACAAAAATGTAGGGCTTTTTCAGATAAAAATTTCCTTTTTATTTTTCATTACTGCATCTCTTATCATTTTCAAGTTACATGGAGAAAAAGGAAGATTTTAAAGAAAATTTAAAAATGCGCTCTATAATTTGATCTTTTTTTTTTCAAAAACCATTTATTTTAAACCCGTACAACTTTTTGAACATAGAAATAACACTATAATAAAAGGTATTGTGGAAGGAAAAAGATGCATTTACATTTTGGTGGATGGGGGTTAAAATTACTTCTCATTTTTTCTTAAAATACATTAGTTATCAATTTCGTTTGCAGCACATCTCACTTAGTTTTATTGTAATGGACCTTTAATATATCTCATTTTAAAGGACTTTTCAAGCACTACAAAAGGTATTAGTAGCATTATACACCTAAAATCGACCGTTTCTCTGTTATTTCAAGTTGAATACACCAATTTGAGAATATACCAAAAAACAAACTACACTGCGCGTCATAGAAAACGGGCACCCTAAAAAATGGGTCATTTTTGATGTCGCGTATCTCCTTAACCTGTTGTCCGGTTTAAAGTGATTTTTTGACTATGTTATAGCCTTATTCTTTGTCAATATCCCTGTAATAATATTTTTGCTAAGCAGGTAAATTCTCATTGTACACCGGGTGTACGAATCAAACTGTGTTTTTTTCTCAAAGTTCGCAATACCCTGTGGAATATTCTAGCCTTTATAAAATACTGAAATTAAATCCCGACTATAGCCTCAGGTTTTTTGAACATTATGTTTTTTGATTCATTGTCTTATGTTGGATAATACAAAAGTTATGTACTTTAACAACTAGTCATGTTCTTCATCAGTATAGGTTGTTTGTAAATAAGTGCAACAAACTTATGTCCGCAAATGCTTCGTTTACGAGATACGGGATGTTGAATTTTTTTTACAAACTGACGATTTATTTTATTGCCCTAAAACCCGATGAGATATGCAAATGAAATTTGGTAGGTTCTAAGAGATAGTTATTGCGAATTTTTTGACTTACAATCAAGAATTTTATATTCACTATTGGCGTGCATACGGGTAATAGGACCGATCATATTACCCGTATGCACGCCAATGGTGAATATAAAATTATTAATTGTATGTCAAAAAATGTGCAATAACTACGTCTTAAAACCCACCAAATTTCATTTGCATATCTCAATCGGTTTTAAAGCAATAAATAAATCGTCAGTTTGTAAGAAAAAATTCAACATCCCGTATCTCGCAAACGAAGCATTTGCGGACATAGGATTATAAAGTAAACTGTCATTATTTTTTAATACAGAATTACCCCTTAAAGTTTGTCGCACTTGTTTAGAAACACCCTGTACTGAAAAAGAACATGGCTAATTGTTAAAGTACCTAACTTTTGTATTATCCAACATATACGAATGAATTAAAGAATAGAATGTTGAGAAAACCTGAGGCTATAGTTGGGTTTTACTTTCAGTATTTTATAAATGCTAGGTTATTCCACAGGGTGTTGCGAACTTTGCGAAAAAAACACAGTTTGATTCGTACACCCGGTATACAATGAAAATTCACCTGTTTAGCAAAAATATTATTACAGAGATATTGACAAAGAATAAGGCTATAAGATATTCAAAAAATCACTTAAATCGGACAACAGGTTTAGGAGATACGCAACCTCAAAGATTACTTATTTTTTAGGGTGCCCGTTTTCTATGACGCGCAGTTTATTTTCACCTACCATATCTCTTTTTGTATTATAAGTAGAAGATTTATGAAGGCAAGTGTCTCTTTGTTTTTTTATAACCTACAAAAATGTTAAATATAGTTTTTTTAGTTAGATGCATAGTTTTTAAGGTATTCGCAAAAAACCGTTCGAAAAGGTATTATGTTTCAATGAAAATGGCCAATTTTCAACCACGAATATCTCAAAAAGTATTGAGTTTTAAAACAAAATATATAGAACAGTTTTTGCTTAGAATTAGGTTCTCTAGCGAATTCCTTGGTAATTTTAACCAAAAATTTTTCCACCCCTAAGAAGGGGTGGGAACCACCCCCAAGATAAAAGCACACATCGGCATAGGGTAGACTTTGAATTAGGAGATAAGTAGAGGCTAGGCCCAAAATTTCATTAAAATCCATGCAGTAGGATAGAATTCGGAGGTAATATCCTATTCTTGCTCCCACTGACTGGCGTATTCTCTCTCACTCACTCCAGTAAAAAATAATATTACCTATTAATCCATGAAAAGCTGAAGAATTAATATCGCCATCTTTATCACTTTTTGAATCGTTCAAGTCTTTTTTATTTTCTGCAATTTCCTTAGAGGGTTCGCTATTTTCAGACAATGTTACACCAGTGAACCTTCTGGCTAAAAGACCTTCAAATGCTGAGGTTTTCTGGATAGCATAAAGTAACAATTTTACATCTATTTCATTTTTTCTCTTCACCATGATTTTGGCTAGTTCTTCTCTTGTGTTGTGGCAAAACTGGACTGCTATTCGTTCTGATACTTCCCAATGTTGAGGGAACATATTGCCTAAAAGAATAAGCATAATTTAAATTTGAAAATAACGACTTTCATAAATGATTAGCAGCTAAAAAATATTGAAGGACAGACGTTGAAAAGAAAATCAACAAGTTGATTCCGAAGACTATTCATAATTTTAAATTAAATTAATATTTATTGACGGAAAACTCCATTTTACAATTAAAATTAAAAGTCAAAATTAAACATTGAACACAAGTTAACTTACGTTACTTACAATTAAACTAACGACATCAAAAAATTAAAATCAAATTAAAATAATTCACGTGAAATAGTCCTTTTAAAAGCATTTAGTGTGACTCCCATAAAGTCTATATTTGGAAACTCATTTACACTAGAAACAATTCTATTTAAAGGCATATTTTCTGCATGACGTGTATTGCACGATCTAGCGGATAGCAAGGGACATCTTCTCAAATTCCTAGCTGGAACATAAAAATCTATTCGACCCAGAATGCTAGGTGCAACAATAATACCATTTAACACCTTAAATACGAAATTAAGGTCAAAGTATCGCCTGCGATCCTCTAGACGGTGCAAATGAAACATCTGCATGACCTGACTGGAATTCAATTGCATTCCTCTAGTACCTAATCTATACCGCAGATATCTAACGAATTTATTTTGAATCGATTCAATTCGATATTTGTGATTCTCATAACTTGGACTCCAAATCACTGAACAATACTCTAGTAATGAACTAACATAACTCAAAAACAATCTCACAATTACAAACAAATTATTAAAATCATATGACATTCTGATGACTAACCCTAATGTCCGATTAGCACGCGCAATAATGGCCATAATGGTCCACGAAACTTAGCTTACTATCCAGTAACAAACCTAAATCCTTAATTACCTGAACCCTAGATAAATCCACATCTCCTATCTTGTATTTAAAATCACTGGTGGTCTTATTACGTGAAAAAATAATATATGAGCATTTCGAAGCATTCAATCTAAGATTATTTTCCTGGCACCAATGTACTAAAGAATCCAAGTCTCTCTGCAAACCCTCACAATCAGATTCTGACCTAATGCATTTAAATATCTTTAAGTCGTCTGCAAATATCAGATATTCAGATTTAAAGTTCCCTACCAATATCATTTACCAACAACAGAAAAAGCTTAGGACCCAAATGGGAACCCTGCGGAACCCCTGACACGGCTTCAAATCCATTAGAAACACATCCTGCTGATCTTACTTGCAATGTTCTTCCTTGCAAATACGAAGTAAACCAAGCTAATAAAGAACCAGTGATACCAAAGTTTCTCAGCTTTGTAATTAAGACATTATGATCTAGTAGGTCAAAGGCCTTACTGAAATCGGTGTATATAGAGTGCACCTCGTAACCCTCATCCATTGCTGTACATATACTATCGATATACAAAAAGAGGTTAGTGAGAGTAGAACGTCCGCCTACAAATCCACGTTGGTTGTTCGTAATAATGTTCCTAAAACAATTATCCAAACTTGGCAAAACCATTTTTTCAAATACTTTAGATAAGGCTGACTGAATACAAACTGGCCGATAATTTTTGATATCACTATGATCTCCTGCCTTGAAAATAGGACACACAAAGTAATGTTTCCATCTGTTCGGGAAAATTCCCGTCTGGAGAGATTTATTAAGAACATATACTAATGGTTCACACAAGGACACTGCACTTTCTCTTGGGAACAAATTCGGTATCACATCAGGGCCAGCCCCTTTATTGACATTTAATGACAACAACACATTCAGTAAATTGTCAAAAGTGACTTCGAGGTTACTAATTTCCACCTCCAGCTGTTGTGAGAAAATTTCATTACTTTCATTTTTTGTTTGTCATTCTCACTTTCCTCACCTAGAAACATAGAGCCAGGGAGAGCACCATGTCCGTTGGTTTTATTTTTGATGAACTTCCAAAATTCACCAGCGTTCTCATTTATTCTCACTTCCATCTTTGAAACGTAAGCATTGTAAGACTGCTCAGTGAGTGATGAGCATTCATCTCTCAAATTTTTAAATTCAATATAGTGGTGATACTTATTTGTAGTTTTATATTTTTTATGCGCAATCTTTTTGGCAATGACTTTACTCTTAAGTTCAGATGAGAACCAAACAGGAAAATTCGATCTTTTTACAGATATCTTGGGTACAAAAAGTTCAATTGCGTTCCAAATAATGGAATAAAAAGCATCTAAAATGTCATTTACATCCTCTAAACAGTACAACTCAATCCAATTGATCTGAAGCAACAATTATTCAAGGCACCATAATCCGCCTTGTGAAAGTTATAATAAATATTAGTTTCCAAACTGATATATTGATTATCAAATAATATTAATGCTTCAAGTGAGGGATGATACCTGTCACACGTCATTAAAGCTTCCGCTTTTTTTAGATTTAAATAAGTATCACAGAAACACAGATCAAGAATTGAGTCATACTGGTTTTTAAAATAATTATATTGATCTAATCATAAAAAATTGAACTCGTCACAAAACAAAATTTCAGTATCATTCTTATATTTTTAGCAGTCGTCTCACCGTCCCATATCAGATTTGGTAGATTATAATCCCCAAATAATACTAGTTTAGAATCTTTATACTTATTCATAATATTTGAGTTTTGGAGCGAACACTCTATATCCCACTACAATGAACCCTAAGCAATTTTCATGTGATAGTTCTCACATAAAAAATTCTGTATACATTCGCAATATACTAATTTAATATTATCTTACCCAGCCTGTCTTCAAATTCCAACAAATGTTTCTTTATCCATGCATATCTCTTATCTATTTTGTCCAGCCAAGCAGTATCTTCTGTTTCTTCAAATAGATGGCTATATTCTTGCAACTGTAAGTTCACAAACCATTTCAGCAGTTCTTTTTTAACTTTTGGATCCAAAATTGACAAAACCAAACAAGCCTGGGCTAGTTGTTTGTTGGGAAGAACGACTTTTGTGTTAGTACCTGAAAAAGTTGTTTAGAATAGAAGAATATAAAATATTGACAATGTTATATTACAAAAAATGATGGTATGAAAGACTATAACACTAGGAGTTTACTAACATTCAGCAGAAGTGACAGCCTGACTTTTAGGTGTAGTAGGGAAGCATAGTATACATGCAGCGACTGATCCACAATGGACGATTGCAACCAGCATCTGACCCATAATGGGCAGCTGAAAACAAACTCACCAACACGCAAGATGAGTTTAGTGTTTTAATTGCCAAAAACAGACAGAACGTTTTAAGAAAAACTTTAGGGAGATAGGAGTCAAATCCTGATATACCATTAGACCAAGCAGACAACAGATAGAAGGGTCCACCAACAATATGAGATTAGAACAGCAGTAAACAAATTAAAAAACAATAAATCACCAGGATCAGATCAAATAGCATCATAGTCCTGTCGCCAGTGGGGGTACAACGGCCTCCTTAATTCAGATGGACTTACGTTTATGTAATGGTACATAAACTTATGTTAAGACTTATGTTTTTTATGTATTTTAACCCGTAGAACACGAATTTTTTGGATAACAGTCGATCCGGATGTCGATAAGATTGTTATAAACAAAGAACTTGAAGGATCACATAACAGCGATTTTTCGCAAAACAAAACATTGTTTTGTATTTTTTGGGTCATTCTAAGCAAAAAATGTTTTTACAAGTTTTTTCGTAGGATGCATAGTTTTCGACATAAACGCGGTTGAATTTTCAAAAAATCGAAAAATTGCAATTTTTGAACCCGAATAACTTGATTGAAAAATAAAATAGCAATTCTGCTTACCGCATACGAATGTTCAAGTCAAATTCTATCGGTTTTAATTACTTTCATTGCTAAAAATTAATCTTTTTTATTGTTAAACAAAGCTATAAGCACATAGTGATTGAATGATGTTTTTAATGCATTTCCCATTTGAAATCAAACGAGTAGGCGCGCATAAAGACAATTTCTACGTAGATTACGTAAATTAAAACGCATGCATTGGGCACGGGAAAAACTATGTGTTTATGGCTTTGTTTAACAAATAAAAACTTAATTTTTAGCAATGCAAATAATCAAAACCGATAGAATTTGACTTGAACTTTTAAATGCAGTAAGCGGAATTGTTATTTTATTTTTTAATCAAGTTATTCGGGTTGAAACATTGCACTTTTTAGATTTTTTGAAAGTTCACCCGCGTTTATCTCTAAAACTATGCATCCTACTAAAAAACTTGTAAGACCATTTTTGGTTGAGAATCACCTAAAAAATACAACAAAATGTTTTGTTTTGCGAAAAATTGCTGTTATGTAATTCCTCAATAAGTTCTTTGTTTATAACAAACTTATCGACATCCGGATCAACTATTACCCAAAAAATTCGTGTTATACGGGTCAAAATACATAAAAAAAACTTGGGTAAGTCCATCTGAATTAAGGAGGCCGTTGTACACACCCCCCCCCCCCCGGCGACAGGACTATCAGCGCTATTGAAAAAAGGAGGAGACGGTTTACTAAAAACAATACAAGAACTGATCACAAAGATATAGTTGAATAGCAGTTACCAGTGGAGTAGAATAGCGGTATTATTGTACCATTAAGGTTGTATGACACTATACATTTTCTTGTATCATTTCTAATATCGTTTCTGATATGTCAAAAAAATGCATAGTGTCATACACAGATACAAGAAACGATATCAGAAACGATACAAGAATTTGAGTCAGACACAGATTATTGTACAAGAACTGCGCCAATTTCTGCGCAAAGAGCAAAAACGTAAAACCTGCTGGTAAAACATCTAAAATGTCATAATTACTTACTCATAATGGCGGCTGAAATGAAAATGGGATCATGTATTGATGAATTTATTTGTGTTTTTGTAGGTATTATTTATAAATCTTATATTGATACTTAATATACCGTTTGGTATGGACTACTGTTCTACTAATAACCATATATTTAGCTCCTAGTAAAGTTCAAACTATAAATTTAGGTTTCATGGTGCATAATTTTTTACAAAATACAATAGCTCCTAATTTGGATCAAACTGAACTAATGCAAATATTTTAGCACAAATATATCAAAACAAAATAAAAACACAAATAATCAACCTCAAACAGTCAACGTAAAATTCTGGTTAACATTAAAATGTTAATTAAAAGTTTATAAATTTTATAAAATCCTTAAAATCAGCTATAGATGTAGATGCAGTACTACCATAACGTGACACGGGGTGACAAACAAAATATCGACGAATCACGTGCCGAATTTCATACAATTTTCGATACAAGAACTTGCATAGTGTCATACAGGGCACAAATGTAAGTACAAGAAATGATACAAGAAAATGTATACAAGAAACGATATCAGAAACGATATTAGAAATGATACAAGAAAATGCATAGTGTCATACAGCCTTTACATAAAAAAGGAGACCACTTGGAATGTGGAAACTACCATGAAATCACACTGTTGAATGCAGCCTACAAAATAATTCATGAAATACTTAGACCTATGTTGGAAAAATAGTTGTCAAACACCAATGTGGCTTCTGCAGACAGAAGTCAACAAGAGACCAGATATTCGTTCAACACACAAACCATACATACTCATAGACGTTTCACGTAAATTGTCAAGGTCAAGACAGAAAATTAGTTACCATTCCAATCCAGAGATGTCGCTGTCAGTCAATTCTCTTGTCATATTTGACAACTGACAGTTGACAATTAAATTAATTTGTTATTTACTTTTTATTTTACAGTTTGTGGCCTAATTATTTTATTATAGTGGTGTTACGTTTTTAATTAGATTTAATCACAATTTTAATCAATTAATTGTATTAACCTCCTCTCCGTTTTTATAAGTAGAATTTTTAGTTTACATTGATCATCCCGTGTTGTGTTTCTCCACATTTAAAAAAACAATATAATAGATCCTGAAACAGTTTATTCCAATAGACAAGTGTGTCATCAACATTTCGGGCCTATATATTTTTGGAAGTATGTAAAAGATTATAAAGGTATTTATCTAAACAATCATCCTACAAGATTCTTTCAAAAATTTTCATTCGACTCAATATTACACATCAGTGCTTTCACGTGACACATGGCAGTAGTGTCTAGCATTTTGAAAACAAATTGGAATATTTGAAGTTTTTACTAAAAAATTGAATAAAACATTGAATTGTCTTTCTGTTGTTTTAATTTCCTGCGAAATTTCATCAAAAATTCCGCAAAATTTATAATTTGAAATTCCCACGCAACTAAAATTTGTCAATTTAGTTCCCATTCCAATCAAGAGATGGCGTTAATTCGATCCGAAAGATTAACATGGCCGTGAAACGTCTATGAGTATGTATGGTTTGTGGTTCAACAGATCATCGAAGAAACAAGTGAATATAGAATCAAGACAAATCATCTCTTCATATAATTCGAAAGCGCATATGACAATATAAACAGAGAATTGTTAATACAAACAACGAAAGAAACAAAAATAATATCAAACATTTTGTCCATCAAATACACAGAAAATATACAGCCACAAAATCAAAATGGATCATAATAAAAAAAGTAACCAGGAAAATTGTGGAATAGTGTTAAACATTATCAAACCTCAGATATTTGTTTAAAAACACATATTATGCAACACAGTCAATTGAACAGTTGAAAAAGTTCACAAAATGATATTCGCTCTGAGCGTTAACAAAGTGTCAAAGCAAAATCGACCGACCTGCTCATGGTGGCGGTTTTTTGAAATTTTATCAGGACGCTTTTTGTATGTTTAAATGAGACATTAAAAAAATGCCGTGTCACGCTAGTGATATTATGTATTAATATAAACAGAAAATAAAAACGCACTTAATCTGATATAAATTCTTCTATTTCCAATCTTGATTATCAGTTTGATTTTGTATACATAACCTCACTATCGCAGTTTATGTCAATAAATCTTTATTAACGAAAAAGAAAATATTTTTGTTTCACTATAAATTAATAACTAATGAATTATAACAATTGTATTCGGTTATTATCACTACAAAATAAAATATTCAAGTTTAACAAAATAATCCCATAAGACTCAATGTTAAAACGTCCTGACAAAATCTGACATCGTGTCACGTGACTGTAAGTAGAGGGGAGACGCACGGAGCCAATACAGTAGAACCCCGATTATCCGTACTATGATTTTCTATTATGCAAGTTGCATTTTTGACGTTTTATCAAAATAGCGTCATCGTAAATCACTTGACGGAAACTCTATATGACGAAAGAGAGACTCATAATGAAAGATTTATTTTTTCTGTTATCTTTTTATGGTAGGTACATATGTATGTGTAAAAGTACATATGTATTAAACATAAGAAATACATGTTCGGATTATCCGTGCTTTTCAATTATCCGCACCACCTCCGGTCCCGAGGAGCACGGATAATCGGGGTTCTACTGTATTTGTCATAACTGACCAACTACATCCAGACATTAGACAAGCCGAAAACGGCGGGTTCGAAGGGAAAAATATTCCCATGAGATTTTTTTGCATAATCACATTCGTGAGACATCCCAGAATAAGGTTCAATAAGTCGCCCACGTGAAAAGTGGGCCAATTTTTTTTAATCAAATTGCAAGAATCAATATTTTTGGCCCGACCAATTTTTTCTTTAATTTTTTGGACCATTCTGGACAAAAAAGGTCTCTTATAATTTTTCTCAAAGTTGATCGTTTTCGACTTATAAGCAATTTAAAATTGAAAAAAACGAAAAATGGCGATTTTCAAGGCTTAATAACTCGGTTAAAAGTTATTATTATGAAAGTCAATATATGACTAAATCAAAGTTTGAAGCCCCCCCTACAAGATCCTGAAGAAATTTTTGTCATTATTTTATTACTAAGCTGTTATTTTTAAGTAATAATAATAAGCGCCATGCACGTGTGCGGGGCTGTAAATGCTGAGTGCGAGAGAGAAGCTATCCCAGCAGTCCAATTGTGCATCTTACTCGCACTCACATTTACAGCAGCGTCAATACGATACAACCACCCATTGTTATTAATTAAAAATAACAGCTTAGTAGTAAATTAATGACACAGATTTCTTCAGGATCATGTAACGGCGACTTTAAACTTTGATTTAGTCACTTTCTGACTTTCAAAATAATAATTTTTGACCAAGTTATTAAGCCTTAAAAATGGCCATTTTCGCGTTTTTCAAATTTTAACTTGCTTATAACTCGAAAAAGATCAACTTTAGAGAAAAATTATAAGAGACCTTTTTTGTCCAGAATGGTCCAAAAAACCTAAAAAAAAATAGTCCGGACCAAAATATTGATTATTGCAATTTGATTAAAAAAAACTGTTAAAAAAAATTGGCCCAATTTTCTCGTGGGCGACTTCTTGAACCTTATTCTGGGATGTCTCACGAATGTGATTATGCAAAAATATCTCATGGGAATATTTTTCCCAACGAACCCGCCGTTTCCGCCTTGTCTATAGAAATAAACTGCAGTATAGCAATGATCAAAACCACTTTTATGAAAATGAAGCCATTTCTTTGCAAAAATCATCTGTTTAGAACTAAGACAAAGAATGGTTAAGTGTTGTGTTTGGTATGGTGTAGCAGTGTGGACACTAAAAGTATCGATCATGAAAAGAATTGAATATTCGAAATGTGGATTCATAGACAGATGCTAAACCTTGAACAGCAAGAAAAACTAATGAGGAAGTACTAAGGAGGGTCAACAAAGATAGAGAACTACTAAAGAAAGTTAAACATCGAAAAATGTCTTATCTGGGACATATAGTGAGGGGAAATCGATATAGAATACTACAACTGATTCTTGAAGGCAAAATAGAGTGCTGTAGAAGTGTAGGAAGAAAACAAGTTTCTTGGTTAAAAAACATTTGTGAATGGACTCAGATATCAAATGCAATACAATTATTCCATATTGCAGAAGATCAAGAAGCCTTCGCAATGGTGATTGCCAACATTAAATAATTCCATCGAGGAAGAAGTCAATTGACCATAAAATTGACCTGAGCTAATTTTTGATAAAAATCAGTGGCGGCTAGTCAGGGTCGGCAGTGCCGACCCACACATTTATGGACACATTATAAATTTTTTTAAATATATAAGTTTCTGTGAAATAAAAAAAATATCTGTGAGATAATACAGACTAAATTTTATTCATTGTTTTTAAAAGAATTCGATCGATCCGATACTTTAAGTCAAGTGATCCCTGTGCGCTGTGCGTAAGAGACTTTTAAAATTAATGATCCTAGCCATGCACCCGATTGCGATTGTGTGAATTCTTATAAGGCCCGCTTCGGCAAGCCGTACCCAGATTGACCATTTGCTTGTAATAACAAGCTATGGAATATTAGCCGATAGGCAACCAATTATACATTCCCGTATTTATTTGAATGGCAAGTACGGCACATAAACAATCTGCCGAGCGGTGATTTGCAAACGGCAACAAGACACGTACCTATAGACCAGGTGCGCATCTGTAATATTAGTAACATTAATTTGGACGTTGAGAGGTGACTCATATTTGTTTGCAGAAATTGCTTGAAAAAAACTCATATAATAATATTTGAGTTATCCTCCCACTCAAAAAGGTCCGGAATATTGTTTAAATATCAAAAAATGAAGGAAAAAATCGATTTTTTCTTAATTTTTTGATTATAACTTTAAAAGTATTCATTTTCGAGAAAAGTTTCACTGACATAAAAGTTGCGTAATTAAATTTCCTACAATATAGGATTAGTTAAAATTTTTAAAAATTGTCACCCTTGTTGCAACATAGCAATACATTGCGAAAAAATCATAAAAAACAAGTATTCGCATTTTACGTTTTTCAACCGTTTATGCTACATTTAGGACCTTCATAATTTTACCCAGAAAAACTATATCATACAATAAAACAATACTGTGAATTTCATTAAGATCGGTTCAATAGATTTTGGAAGATAAATTTTGCAATCCAGCTTTCGCAAAAAATTCATTTTTTCAAAATGTTGCAGAACTGAAAATAAAGCGGACAGCAAGTTGAATTTATGTTTACGTATAGAAGAATACTGTACCTTTCTTCTATATGTAAAAAAAATTCAACTTGCTATCAGCTTTATTGTCAGTACTGCAACATTTTGAAAAAATTAATTTTTTTTGCAAAAGCTGGATAATTTATTTTGCAAAATGTATTGAATCGATCTTAATGAAATTTACATTGTATTGTTTTATTATATTATAAAGGTTTTCTGGTGAAAATATGAAGGTCGTAAGTGTAGCATAAATGGTTGAAAAACGTAAAATGCGAATACCTATTTTTTATGTTTTTTCGCAATTATTGCTGTTTTGCAACAAAGATGACACTTTTTAAAATTTTTAACCAAACTTATATTGTAGGAAATTTAATTACGCATCTTTTATGTCAGTGTAACTTTTCTCAGAAGTGAATACTTTGAAAGTTAAAATCAAAAAACAAAGAAAAAAATCGAAGATTTTCTTCATTTTTTGACATTTTGATTATTTAAACAATGTTCCGAACCTTTTTGAGTGGAAGGATAACTCAATTATTATTTCCAAAGAATTTTCAAAATATCTATTAGACAAGTTCATTAAAAATTATCCATTATTCTTTAATCAAATAAAATAAGAAAATGGATTTTTATGCTGGAACAGTTTTATATGCTGATCCAAATATTTTCGGAACGTGGGATAAGTTACAAAATATGTATAATTTTATATACTGCAATTCATTAGGTATAACAAACTGTTCCCGAAATTGATAAATTATTGTGCTCAAATTTGGGTAAATTCTGCCTCAAATGAACGGGATTTCTCTTGACTCAAAAGAGTCAAAACGTATTGTCGAAACACCATAAAATAAGAGAGAATGTCAAACTTGTCTCAAATGTCAATAGAAAAAAACTTTTAAAACCTCTCCAAAACAATAATAAATTTTACAATAACGTTATAACCCATTTTGTTACTTCGAAATAACATAGACTAGAGTTAATTTATAAACAGGTTTAGGTTCTAAATTTATAGGAAAAAATAAAAAAAAACAAAAACAAAATAAAAAAAACAAAAACCAAAAATCTTCTATGAAATTGAAGCCTTTTAATTAGATGGCATACCTATCTGAGGAGACAAAACCTTGCCGACCCTGTCCCTAAAGCCACGAGCCGCCACTGATAAAAATTAATAAAAAACGCTTATTATACTTTTATTTATTACAGGTACCTGAAAAAGCTTCTTTAAAATCATGTGTTATCTGATCAGCCAATTCCAGATGTATGGATTTCACTTGGTCACTTAAACTTTTCACTTGTGGTATGTTAGAATAGTTTTCAAAGTGAGTCATAACTTCACTAATAGCTTGAAGCGGCAGGACAATTTCCCCATAAAATCTTCTTTGGGTGAGAGACTTAAGTGTATCAACTCCTCCTACTAGCATATGTAAGTGATTCAGGGTAGTTATGGCTAGTGTTAGATTCCTTTTCGCTGAATCTAACTGCTTGATGTCTCTAGTTATTTCACGAACCATCTCTTCTGATTTTTCTGCTTGTTGTTTAATATCTGTGATGTGAGTAAAGAGCAGTCTTATAACCTACAAAATATAATTGATTTATTTCTAGCTACAAATTATGTACTTATGAATTATTAAGTTAATATAAGTACACATTATAAACCAGCGGCTCCGACCACTAGCAGAAAATATTATTGGAGAGTATCAGACGGGCTTCCGAGGGGGAAGATCGACACTGGATCAAATATTTACACTCAAACAGATCTTGAGCAAATCATGGGAACACGATACTGATGTTTACAACGTGTTTGTAGACTTCAAACAGGCATACAACTCAGTCAAAAGGAACAAACTATACTATATATTTATTGGCTGAATTGGTAATACCACACAAGCTAATAAGACTCATTACAGCCACAATGGATGAAACTCAGATATGTGTACGAATACAAAACCACCGGACAGACTTTTTCAAAATTTCGCAGGGACTAAAGCAGGGAGATGGGCTGGCCCCAACATTGTTTAACCTGGCACTGGAGTATGCAGTTAGGCAAATGCAAACTGGACGAGGAAACCTACTAGCCAAACGAACGGTTCCACTGGCCGCTTATGCCGATGATATTAATATTATGAGTAGAACATCAACAGGAGCACAGGAAACATACGCAGAGTTAAAAACACAAACAAAAGTGCCTTGAAATTAACACAGAAAAACAAAAATAATGACTCAAACGAGAAGAAATATAGTCCCACAAAACATTATACATGAAGATGACATTGAAACGGTTAGAAAGTTTACATACCTGGGAGTAGAAATATATGCCGACGGATCAGAAGATGGAGAAATACGGAAGAGAATAACGCAGACAAACAGAGCCTATTTTGCCCTCTCCCATATATTTCAGTCTAAAAGTGTCCACCGAAATACAAAGATGAGAATCTATAAAACCTTAATTCGGCCAATAACATGCTATGGCGTTGAAGCCTGGGTCCAAAACCAAACTCGACACATTCGAAAGGAAAGTACTGAGGAGAATACTAGGACACGTGAGAGGAAAACGGAATCTTCAGAAGTCGATACAACAACGAGCTTTATCAACTTTATAAGCAAACACCCCTGTCAGACTTCATTAGAATACAAAGATTGCAATGGGCCGAACATGTAATAAGAATGGGAGAGGATAGGCTACCAAAAAGAGCACTGAATGCTAGAATGCAGGGAAAGAGACCGGTTGGAAAGCCAAGAAAGCGCTGGGAAGACACAGTAAACAGAGACGCACAAGCCATTTTAGGAGTCCGTGTATGGAGAAGAGCAGCCACAGACAAGCAACGGTGGAGGCAAAAAATAAAGGAGGCCAAGGCTCAATTTGGGCTGTAGTGCCGTAGAAGAAGAAGAAGTACACAGGAAGTTAGAAAACACTTGAAAACTGAAGAACAGAAAAGCTGCAGGTAAGGATGGAATACCAAACAAATTACTAAAATATTGTGGAGCAGCAATGACAGAACAAAATTAACAACATTAATTAACAAAATTATAAAACACAATAAAATACCAGAAGAACAAGCGAACTAATTCTACTATTCAAAATTGTTAAACACTACCCTAAAACTTATAACTAAAATTCTACAAGAACTAATAAATCAGAGAATAAGTTTAGCAGATGAACAACAGGGTTTTCGTACTGGAAGATCGTGTACAGATGCAATATTCGTCATAAAGCAAATTACTGACAAATCGCTACAGTATAATAGACAAACATTTGTATGACTGACTGACTTGAAGATAGCATTTGACAGAGTAATATGTAATGAGTAAGATGTAATGCATCTTCTGTATAGTAGAGAAGCTCCCCTAGATATCATAAAAACTATTGAAAACATCTATCAAAACAACAAAACACAACTTACACAACCTACAGAGATAGGCAGCGAAATAAGACAGGGAGACTCATTACGCCCTATTGAATCATAGATGAAATCATCAACAGAGTCAACGAGGAAGAGGATACAGAATGGGAAACAAAGAAGTAACAAGCTGAAAATGCGAGCATTATCATAACGAAAACTTTGTTTATTTACGTATTTTAATTCATAATATGGAAAATTGCTATTATGAAAAGTAATTTAGAATTAATAATTATGTTTTAATCTGCAATTCTATCATTTTAATTTAAATGTTATGAACTATAAAGGTAGTTTACTTTTGATCGAAATTCATATTTTTTATATACCTCGTATAAAATTAATAAAATTTTACATATGACGGTTGCATCATAAATCTTAGAACATGAAGAGGTTTTTATGAAGAATAACTTTTCTTCGTCAAATTAAAAATAAAAGAGTTATAAATGAAAATGTTGTTGGTATCCATAATTTGAGAAAAATCTTCAAATATTTTTTTCCATTAGAAGGATGTAATTGCACATATCAGACCATAATTTTTTATACCAAACAATATTATTTCATATACTGTCGCTAAACTCAGACACAACTGGTTAGTGATTTTAGTCAATAATTTTGCCAATTTGGCAAAAAAATAATTACTAATTAGTTAGTAATTACTAAATAATTAGTAATTTTGTCAATTTTGGCAAAATTCGCAAAAACAAAAAAATTTCCTACTAAAATTACTAGCCAGTTGTGTCGAGTTTAGCGAACCGACTATATTTTAATTTCATAGCAAATGGAACAGTCCATTTATCATAAAGGGGAGGCCGTATACCCGTATAAACCTTTTTAAAGCTGTTAATAAATAAATACCTATTGCTTTTAAAATATACTCAAATTGTATTTTTGAACATCTTATTTATTTTATACAGTATGTCCCTGTAAGTTGTATCCATATGGAAAACTTTTTTATTATTAATTTTACGAAAAAAAGTTATTCTTCATAAAAGCTCTGCATGGTCCAAAATCTAAGATTCAACCATCAGATATAAAATTTTATGAATAATATACGAGGTATGTCAAAAAGTTTGAATTTCACTCATGAGTAAAGTAGCTTTATTTTTCACAATAGTGAAAATTGCTATTATGAAAAGTTGTTTGGAATTAAAAACTATATTCTAATATGCAATTATATCCTTCTAATTGAAAAAGAAATTTTTTTGAAATTATGGATAACTAACATTATTTTCAGTAGTTTTAATTCTAATAACTCTTTTATTATTAATTTTACGAAAAAAGTGATTCTTAATAAAAAGTTCTGCATGGTCTAAAATACTCTAAAACCTAAAATACAACCATCTAATGTCAATTTTATACGAGGAATGTCAAAAAAGATAAATTTAGATCAAAAGTAAAGTACCTTTATAGTTTAAAATATTTCAATTAGAAGAAAGTAATTTGATACTGATAAATGGTTTTAATTCTTAATAACTTTTCATAATAACAATTTTCGATATTGTGAAAAATAAAGGTATTTTACTCTTGAGCCAAATTCATATTCTTTGACATACCTTGTATAAAATTAATAAAATTTGACGTAAGATAGTTGTATTTTAGGTTTCAGACCATGCAGAACTTTTTATTAAGAATCACTTTTTTCCGTAAAATTAATAATAAAAGAGTTATTAGAATTGAAATAACTGAAAATAATGTTAGTTATCCATAATTTTTAAAAAAAAATATTTTCAATTAGAAGGATGTAATTGCATATTAGAATATAGTTTTTAATTCCAAACAACTTTTCATAATAGCAATTTTCAATATTGTGAAAAATAAAGCTACTTTACTCTTGAGTGAAATTCAAACTTTTTGACATACCTCGTATAATATTCAAAAAATTTGATATTTGATGGTTAAATCTTAGATTTTGGACCATACAGAGCTTTTTATGAAGAATAACTTTTTTTTCGTAAAGTTAATAATAAAAAAGTTTTCCATATGGATACAACTTACAGGGACATACTGTATAATAATTAAATTCACTATCAAATCTCATTGATGTTTTATTAATACTTAATTTAAAATTTATTTTGACATTCACGAAGTGTCAAACTCAAATGTATATAACCTATGCTTTGCTTAACAAATTGAGATTAAAAAACTAGCCTACTTAATAGCAACGATTTCAGCTGGACGTGTAATGTGTCGGCAGAAAATAAAATGATTGTGACATCACGTTTTAGACTTTGAAGTCGATTATCTCGAAGACGGTTAGAAATATCGAAATGCCGTTTTCAGATTTGGATTCAGAAGAAAAAACTACATAAGAATCCATTGATAAATCTGATCTGAGTATTGCAGGAGCGGCAACGCAATAACACACACACTTTTGTGAATTTATAAACGAAATGTTTTCGTTGAAAATACTCTGCTATGCAGACAGCTTAATATTAACAGCCCAACATGAAGATAGTCTGCAAAGATTAGTCCACAGATTTAACATAAGAGCAAAAGAATTCAATATGACAATTTCATCTCAGAGGACTAAAACAATAATAATCAGTAAAGAACCAATCAGATGTAAAACAAAAATTTATGGCATCAGTATTGAACAAGTAATGGAAATAAAATACCTTGGAATTACATTGTCCAGCTACTGAGACCTGTAAAAAGCCACAACACAAAGCCTGGAAATGGCAGGGATGAGAGTACTGCGAAGAATTGCAGGAAATATGCTGTAAGATCGAAAGAGGAGTGAAGACATTAGAAGAAAATGGAACGTACAATGTATAAACAAATGAACTAAATAGAAAAAAAAAAGAATGAGATATGGGATAACCACTTAAGCAAAATGGGGGAGAAACGTGGGGTCAAAATAGCAAAAGGTAAATCACCAATCGGTAGAAGTATCAGACGAAAGCGCAAAAGGTGGAGTGAGAACCTTTCATACATGTATCAACGAATGAACAAGCAAAATTGCTTATAAAGAGGGAGATGAAGACGAATTATGTACAAAAAATCACAACTTACCTTTTGTGCTTCTTCTAGAGCTTGCTTTCCCTCCTCACTAGCTGTAATTTGCCCCCGAACTACAGTACTTATTTCATTATCTATTGCATTTATTTTATTTTCTACCTTTAAAACTACTTCATCTATATTTGAAAGAGACTGTTCCGTTGGAAATAAAGAATTAATATAGTCAATACTGTTAAAATCTGGCTCGTCAAGGGGATCTTTACTTGGGAATACCTTAAAAATATAAATTTAGAAATAGTGAAAAACAAAAAGCTGTATAGAATACCTCTTCAATTGCCTTTTGAACTAAGGGTGGGAATGTAATAAATACAGTTTGGTTGTCGTCCTCAATATCGTCCTCTATATCCATCTTTTTAATTTTAATCTTTTGATTCAGTTTTATATCAAAAATATGCCAAATATATAAACAGAGGATCGAAACGTCAGAAACAAGTCACAAACCAATCATAATATCAGCTGTTAATGACACATGACACTAGACGTATCAACTCGTTTCTAGATCCTGCCCACTACTTTGCGCCATGTAATTTGGGTTGCCTACTGCGTTACATGTCTTCATGTTTACTACGTGTATACACTTTTCCGCATTCCACGCACTTATTAATTCTTTCCACACCGAACATTTTCGTTGTCAAGAAAATGAAATACCTATTCAAAAAGCAAACATAGAACTGTGAACAGTAGAAATGATTGAATCGGAAAAGTTATCTAACAGCTTCGCACTGTTCAATTGGTAATTATACAAAGAGTCTTCATTCTACCACATCCAATACTATTTTAAATAACTCAAAGGCCCATTTCACCGATTTAAGTTTATGTAGGCAAACCAAATTACACGGCTCAAAGTATTGGGTCAGGATTTAGACATAATCGACGTATCATAATGGTTACGAAATAGTCGAATCTACATAAGCGCTTCCATGAAGATTAAAAAAAGGCACAAATAGACCAATACTTATTTAATAGGTGGCCGAAGACCATGCTCCGAGTCCGAGGCTTTTTTCAAAATGTAAAACTTTTCGTGAGCCGCAATATACCTAAAATTATATTTATTGAAAACATATCAATAAAACTACAAAATATGTATTAAAAAATAAATACATTTTAGTTTACTATTGATAAATTCTTAAAAAATTCAGTAATCGACCATATCGACCTCGACTTATAGTTTAATTATAGAGATCTTCTCGCATCAGTCGCATCTCTATTAATTCTAATTTCCCTATTTATTCTATTAATCACAAAAATGTAAAGGAAAAAGAAATTTAATTTATGGACAGCCACAAAATTATCCTTAGCCGCACTTTGGCCAACGCAGGCCAACCCTGAAAATTAAAATGTAGACTTTATATAAAATTCCAAAATCAGTTTTCTTTAATTCAAACATAGGGTTACAATAAATTTACTAGATTTAATTTTATTTTTATAATTTACTTATGGTAAAAAGAAGATTTGGCTTTGATTTAGCATATTAAATTTTTTTCCCGCCATATTTAATTAATTTATGGGTTTTATGATCTCGGCGTGTGGTTATCGCGATGTTGCCAAACTCGTATATTTGCTATTTTCATTTGGACGCCACGCTACGCATGCGTACTTCGACCGTTCTTTGTTTCTTGTCTATTTGAAAAATCCGTTACCCGTTCCAGCTTGACGCTTGCTTAAATTTCATTCTTTCCGAGCACTTCGTCGAGTGAGTAGGTCTTTGCTGGTCTCCTCCTGACTACCCAAGCCAAGCTAAAATCTGCAAAGTTCCTTTTAGCCTTTTTGTATAAATAGGTAAGTTCTAACTATACTATTGATTTACTTGGTAATTGTTTTACAAATATATGAGAAGGTTTAATGGATAATCGATTTTTTGTATAATTTATTGATTTTATTAGTTAGCTACGTTAATGTGGATAATTTTAAATTAGTTTCTTTTGTATTCTGTTACAGAAATCAAAATGTCGGACGAAGAAGTTCAAACCAAAAAAGGCCGCAAAGCAGCAGCTGAAGCCACCAAACGTACCAAAAAGGTAATTTTTTTTTACAAATTTTTTGCATACATATTTATATTTTATTGTCACTACAAGTTCATAATTACGAGCAAATTCTTGATTTCTTAATAATTCGCGAATCTTGGTGACTCCTACTAGCCCTTGGGATGATGCCGCCAAAAAGGCGGCAAGATGACGCTATGAATACAAGCCGGTTCTTTGCAAGGTGTCCATCTTCTGCACATCCTTGAAGTAAAATTTTAATAAAAAGTGCTATGTATTTTCTGTGAAAATTAATAGTGGTCTATCAAAAATGTTTAATTAATTACAGCATTTTTGCAAAACAGCTCGTTTTGGTGGGAAGGCTGTTTGGCTCCATTTTGTAAATGTCTGCCAATTTCTCTTCAAATGTATCTCGTTATCTTGAGATCCTATAATTTCAACATTATTGTGTGGAAAATTGCATGTGTTAAATTTCAAGGCACATTTTAATATTTGTCTGAAAGTTATAATTTTTTCAAATGGTTCTTCCATTTTAAATCACTTCATTAAATTTGCATAACTAATTATATTATGCTATTATATTTTAAACATTTTTTATCTAATGTGTGTTTTTTTTGTACTGACAATCAGAAAAAATGTGTTCCTCAAATTCCGCTCAAACTTAATTATATAGGGTAAAGTATATAAATTTAATTTTTAAACTAAATATGACTCCCTTTTGTAAGTCATTCATCCCCTAAAGCATTCTAAGTAACTTTTAATTTCAGGATGCGAAAGCTGAAGTTGAAGATGCTCCAGTAGCCAAGAGAGGCAGAGGAAGGCCAAAGGGAACCGCAAAGAAGGCTGAAAAGAAGGAAACCAAAGCCAAATCAAATGGAGGTAAATATACCTATTGTTTCATGTTTTTTTTTTACAAATTTAAGCCTTTTTATATTACATGAGTATACTTTTAATTTAATGTTTTATCTGTAAGTTCTCTTGGCATCATAACTTTGGATGTCCTGGATAGCCTGTCTAGCTATGTCCTTCCATTCAAACCTATCTTGTGCTCTTCTCCATTGTCTTATATTCACAGTTTTCAGGTTGTCTTCCACGTCATCCAACCATTTTGTTCTGGGCCTTCCTTTTTTGACCCCCATTGTAATATCTTCACTGTTGATTTTGTATCTTCTCGTCTCTCGACATGTCCTAGTCATGACAGTTTTGACTGCAAGTTGGAATATTGATTTTTCATCAATCTGACCATCTGGTTCTGGGCCTTACTTTTTTGGCTTCCATTGTAATATCGTCGTCGTCACAGCAAAACACTAAGTCTACTTTTGTCAAAATTGAGTTCTGATCGATTCACAATATCAATTTTCATAGTCTGGCAAAAATAACGAAGTCCTAGAAAGTACCTAGAGACCATTGTGTTGTCAGGCAGAAGGCACTAAATGTTCATTTTCTCAGATCTGTTATTTTGGACTTAGTGACTTTTGCCGCAACGACAATATTTTCTCTGTTGTTTTTGTATCTTCTTGTCTCTGGACATGTCACAGTTTGGACAGTTTTGACGTAAGTTGAAATACTGATTTTTCATCAATGTGCTGGGTTGTATTTTTATGTACAGGGTCATTCACTATATTTTGACCCCCCTGTAAACTGCTTTGTTTACAGAATTAGAAAAAAATGTAAAATACAAAAGTTATTCGATTTTTAAATTATGATTTTTTGACATATATATCCTATCAGTGACGTCATCCATTTGGGCATGATGACGTAATCGACTATTTTTTTAAATGGGAATAGGGGTCGAGTGCTAGCTCATTTGAAAGGTTATTTAATTTCCTATTCAGTAATATAAACATTAACATGATTAATTATACAGGGTGTCCAAAAAAATTTTTTTGAATGAAATTAATTGACAAAAAGAAGAATGTATGTACAGTAGAACGTCAATAATCCGGATTAATTGGGACTGGACCCCATCCGGATTATCAAATTATCCAGATTATCGAAATTACCTCAACAAAAGGCCAGTATACACATTAAAGTACAACAAACGTTTTAAAATTTTATGTTTTCTCTTGTACAGTAAAGTGTCTAGAGGTGAAATTAATCAAAACTTTTTTTTATGTTTAAACACTGTATTGTAATTAATTTATAATAGCACCATGTGTACAGTAAAAACATTCAGACAATATTTGGGCTTTTAAAAAATGTGTAAAATATTTTTGAACTGCGGTGGAGGTTCGTTTTTCGCAGCGAAGTTCTTAATTTATTTTAAAAGAATCAGATATTTTTGCTAGATACAAATCCGGATTATTGACGGACCAGATTTTTGACGTCCAGATTATCGACGCTCTACTGTAATTTATTTAATTTAAAATACATTTTACTGCAGTTGTAAAACAAATAAAAGTTTATTGCACAAATAAACATTGATTTTTACTTAAAGCAGATCTGATTCATCTGCCAAGAGGCAGATGGCTGGCAGCTTGAACATTGAATTTAATTGAAAAGTAATGTTTATTTGTTCAATAAATATTTATTTCTGTTTTCTGACAGCAGTAGAATGTATTTTCAATTAAATAAATTACATACATTCTTCTTTTTGTGTCAATTAATTTAATTAAAATATTTTTTTGACACAATGTATAGTTAATCATGTTAATGTTTATATAACTGAATAGGGAATTGAATAACCTTCCAAATGAGCTAGCACTCGACCCCCTATTCCCATTTAAAAAAAATAGTTGATTACGTCATCACACCCAAATGGATGACGTCACTGGTACGATATATCTAACATGCTATGTACTAAGAGTATGTCATAAAAAAGATTCTTTGGGATTCTTCTATATTGAATTATATAATTAATAAAGTACATATTACCAAAGTAGAAAGTAAAATAGTTCATTACTAATTTATTAATCATTTCGTCACCATTTTCATATTTAGTTGTAATAGTTATTTCATCAGTGGTAAAAAAAGACTTTGAAAAGTCCTAATAAAAATTTTCATTTTTGACTTCTGCTCTTAATATATAGCACTCTAGATATATGTCAAAAAATAATTTAAAAATCAAATAACTTCTGTACTTTACATTTTTTTCTAATTCTGTAAATAAAGCAGTTTACAGGGTGTCAAAATATAGTGAATAATCCTGTACACATTGTCGTCAAAAGTAAAGTTTCTATGATTTACTGATCTATCAAATGTCTGACTAATTACTTCGTTATAAGCGGATCTTGTTATATCAGACATCAATAATATTGAAATGTTTTGATAACTCTTATGTACTTTATTAGGTGTTGATGGTCGACCTGAACAATAAGACTGAATATTCAATATCAGTCGATAAAGGAATAAGTTTATTACAGGCGGTGGAGTTTATTACAGCACTGGCTTCGATAATAACACATTATGTTGGGCATTTCTATATACAGACAGTTGCGGTATTTATTTATAGCCATTACTGTGCTAAAAATGAGTAAAGAAATATATTCTTCGATTTCATTTTTCCTTGTTATAACCAAATATGCCTCATTATAGAGGTGTTATATTTTGTATTGAAGTAGATGGTATTGTCATGCAGATAGCTTCATATTTTTTAATTCAATTTATTATTTAACTAGAAGGATTTTCTGAAAAAGTCCCATATCAAAAATAATTTAAATGAAAACATTAGTTTTTGTTATATTGTCGCTTAAGATCCAAAAACTTGTAACCCCCACAAATGGGTTTATGTGCAGAAGAGTAAAAAAACATGTATGCAAAAGTCGTCAGACCTAATGGAGAATTGTTGCTTTAATATCAAGATATTAATACCTTGATATTGAATCAATAATTCTCTATTTAGGTTTGGCGATTTTCACATGCAGAGAATGTTTAACTGTTTTGAGGAAAAACTTATTTGTGGGTTGTGAGCTTTTACATCTTAAGCTACGATATATAATCTCTTCACTGTATTTATATTTTGTTTATTTTATTTCAGTGAGCAAGCGTGGTAGGAGGAAAAAGGAAGAGAAGGAGGAATCAGCTGAAGAAGAAAATGGAGACAAAAGCAGTGAAAATGAAGAAGAGGAAGAAGATGATGAATAAATTGTTCGAATACATTTCCTTTGCTTTTAAACTATTTTTTATACTTAATGCTTAAAATTTACGTATTTACTTTCAGTATCCATACTTTTAGGTTTATTTAACAGTACACACTTAAATTATTTAATTTTTGACTGATTTGAATTTGGTATTAGTAGGAATCCAATTCCAGGAAAATGTTGCAATAGCCTCTCATTATTTATTTTTAGTTTTTTAACTCATATTTATATATCATCAGACCATGTAAGTTACTCACACTGAAGTGTATTTCCGGAATTGGTGTATTTAGGTACTCGTTTAGTACTTTAGACTGAAATAAATTTTGTATATATATTTTTGTGTTTTATTTATTTTGCCATTAGTTACAAATAGATCGTGAACAATATCTATGATTTAGTAATTAATTTTCTTTTTGTACAATTCTCTTTATAGATAGTAGTGCCCCCATTACAGTTTTCTACAATAACTTGTCTTGGTTCATTCTAATTAATTCCTTTCATTTCTTCTCTCATTTGGGAAGTTTGAAATCCACTTTAAAATACCCTTATTGGCTTTGCTTCATATGGTGTTGTGTTGATGTAAACTGAATATTCTGTTACGACCCTCTTAAAAATTTACGTCCCTTCATTAGGTATGTTGTGATATGCAATTCTTACTTTTCATGTGCCTCCTTATTTTGGTGACTGTTTATTTGTTTGTAGGTCTTGTTTATCGAGGTTCAAATTATTTTCATAGTCCAGTTTTGTTCTTACTTGCATTTATTTTGATGATTCCTTACCAACCATTTTTGTAGCATCTGCCTGAAGCTACTAATCATCTGATATTTTTTATTTTAAGTGAATTAAAGCTAAATTTAATTTCTGTCCATTGCACCTCTCTGGAGCCTAACTACAGGTTATAGAACCAAATTAACATACCTGCGAGCTATTAGCATTGTTTATACATATAGGGAGATAGTTGGTCAGCCCAATAGGTAAATATGTTTGATTGAAATTGAGACAGTCACCACAATTTCTGTCAGGGTTGCAACGTCTAAAATGCATAGACACCAAATAGATACGATCCTATTCATAACACCCCAACTTTCATACATATTAAGAAAAAGTATATTTAGAAATTAAATTAATGATGTCATGCTACTATACATTATATTAATAGCATGACAGCATTAATTCAATTTCTTAATATGTATGCGAGTTGGGGTGTTCCCCCAATCGTATCCAACTTGGTGTCTATGCATTTTGCCGTTGCGACCATGACAGAAATTCTGGGGACATCTCAGTGGCGTGCTGGAACTTTTCAAGCGGCCCGGTGATTTTGTAGAAAAGCGGCCTCCCATCCTCATTTTACCTTCTATTATCAGGAAGTTTTATTCGTTATTTAAAAAAACAAAAATATAAATTATTTTTGATACAAACATAAAACTTCGAATTCAATGATTTTTTTAATTTGCCATATTTTTTCATTTAAGAATAATAATCTTACAAATAATAAATGACATGTATGACAATATTGTATGCAGAAACCATAATTTCCTGAATAAATATAATATGAATTTGATGTAATTAAGATAAAAGTAAAATAAAATTTTGAGAATTTTTCAATTATGTATTAAGCTCAATTTTAGTAAATTAATTATACAAGAGAGTGCAAATACTTTAATCTAAAAATATTTTTCTACAAACGTGTTAAAAATGCAATTTTTAGCACTCCATACGAGCGTTAAAAATGCTACTTTAAGGCACTAGTGCTTTAAAAAATTTTTAAGGCACTGCAGTTAAAAAAGAGAAATGTCAGATTTTGAAACGTCAAAATATTTATATTTCATTTATTAACGTTAATATTAATAGTAAAACTTGCACAATTTGAAAAAGGTGGTTTAAAAGGTTTTTTAAATTTAATTTAAACTGTATTATTGCATTTTTAACACGTTTGTAGAAAAAAACTATTAAAATTTGTTAGAATATACAACAATAAAAGTAAGATGTTATTCTATAGTTGTTATGATTTACGTATTGACAGTATAGGCGGTTTTGATGTAATGTCAAGGACAATATAAAAATGGAATGTCAGTCAAGTTCAAGTAAAAGTTTTTGTAGATATTGCCCTGTAATGAATAAATTATAATTGTTGATATATAAGACGTTTGTAGAAAAAATATTTTTCCATTTTTAAGGCACTCATGTGAATTGCAGAATTCGCTTCGCTCATTCTGCAAACTTTCACATGCGCAGTGATCCAGCATCGTCAAGAGAGGGGGCCGATTGGCTAAATTTCTATGAAAAATAAATGAATAATTGAATGTTTTTATAATCTTTATATATAACTTGGTTTGAGAGGGGGGGCAACTACCCCATCGCCCTCCCCTAGATCCGCCACTTCACATGCGTGCCTAAAACGTGTACTTTTAACACATATCATAAATAACTATTAAAATGTTAATGCAACGCAATAATCTAAATATTCTTTTGCGATTATTTTATAAAATAATTACTTAACTCTTGATCAATAATTTTCGCATTAAAGTAGATTGTTCGATTGTTGAGCAAATACGTCGATTATTCCATCATTTTTAGGCTCAGACAAAGCTTCTTTTTCTATAGCCATTAGCATAAAAGTGATCTTGTGTTAAAGTAAGTACTTCTTAACCGATTTTTTATGCATTTCAATGTTCAAAAGCTTTTTTTGCAAGATACTGGTGTCACTGAAAGAGTTAATAAATGCTTTATATTATACTATTTAAATTTTGATAAGCACACAGCACACTGATATAAGTTGTACTTTTACAAAACAGCGTAACAGCAAGCTATACAATCTTTACACTTTTTAGTACCACACGGAGGTGATGAAGTTTTCACGATATCAACATTGTCATTTGTTACTTCATGTTCATTATCACTTAGATTAATAATATCATATTATCATTTTTCATATTTTCTGTAGACTGAACATATTCATCATTAACTCGATATTCTATAATCTCAGTATGTATTTTGCAAAATCCTATTTTTAATACAATACATTTATCAGAAGAATCCACGAGTTCTTCTCTAATTGCAGTCGCAGATATGGTAGGATAAAAATTTCTTAATTTTTCAGTAAGTATACCAATTTTTATTGCATCAAAATTTCTAGGATGTAGAGTGCTTAGATCATCATAAAACGGTTTGATTTGTCTTGATCAAATCGTTTTTCGATACTTCCAATAATTCGGTCAAAAGTGAGCAAGACGTTTTTCCATTTTTTATTCTGCAGAGTACATACATGTTTGAAGGAAATTCATAAATATACTTGTATGTATGAAAATAAATAATATTATCTGTAGCAATCTATTTATGCATATAGACTATAGAGTCTTATTCATTTACTTAAGCTGTATTTCACAATTAAAAAAAATTAAAATTTTTTTAATGTTTTAATTATATTATTAGCAAAATTAACATCCGATTAGAAATTAAAAAAAATATTTTTTTTATTACATCTAAAAAATTTTGTGAAAATATTTGACCGGCCTCAAGAGGCCGCGGCCTCTCGGTGATTGCACCGATTCATTTATATGGCCAGCACGCCACTGGGACATCTGGTGACTGTCTCAATTAAAATCAAACAAATGTTCCTATTCGGCTGACCAACTATCCCTATATAAACAATGCTATTAGGTTTAAAACAGAGGAACCACTCCTGTGGATCCACAAAGTGGCTGAAACGGGCGATTTTGTAATGGACGCCAAAGTAGCTGGCTACTGCCGCTCGTCTGGAATGGCACGTTTAATTTAAATAAGAATGTATTGTCCAAGTAAAAAATACTGTGGAATAGCTTTAAGCCGGTGAAATATGATATTCTTCAAATATAGATATTAGGTCAAACGTTTAAGAAGCGGCCCTTTGAAGCATCTGTTTTTACGGTCAGACCTCCCGCATATCTATTCACAAGTTTCGTGCAAAATCTTAGTTTTAGTTCGGTAGCTAGCAGTGTGTTAGTACTGGAGTGTACGTGTGTTAAGTGATACGAGTGTTTTGTTGCTATAATTATTTTGAATATTGGTTTAGTATTTCGTTTGGAGAGTGTCAAGTGTTAATTATTGTAATTTAATGAATGTGAATAGTGATGTGGCGCCCGTGGGATAATGTAAATATCGCGTACGATAACGCTGATATTGTAGAAATTGCCAGTGCTAGTGTGAATGTAATTACTAAAAAAAAGCTCGTAAAGAAGATTCGAATGCATTTAAATGCAGAAACACAGCAAGTATGAATGTATACAAAAATCTACGTACGAAATTCGGCTTCGATGAAACACTATTGGCACAAGCCACCTCTGATTTAACAGAAATTCCACTTTCTAATGTATATAAAATAGTTAAAAATGAACCCTATCATCGCAAGAAACAATGTGACTACAAATTTTCAAGACCTTTAAATCCTTCACTCGTAAAACTATTCAAAACCACAATATACGACTGCTACAAAAGCAATGAAATACCTACAATAGAAATAATAAGAAAGAAATTGGAAACAACCGGTCGAGATATGAACTGCTGTAAGAAAACTCTTCAAAATTGGATAAAAAAATGGGCTTAAGTAAAAAAAAATAAATAAACGTCAAGCAATTATGGAAAGCCAAAGAATAGTCCACAGACATAATATGTACCTAGAAGAAATTACTAAATATAGGCAAGAAAATAGGAGAATTTATTATTTAGATGAAACTTGGTATGATACCCACGATACAGTAAAGAAAGGATGGACAGATGGTTCAAGCATGTGCATACCAGAAATGCCTGCAAATAAAGGCTCGCGGCTAATTATTGTACATTGCGGAGGAAGTGAGGGATGGGTTCCGAATGCTTTAAAATTATGTGGGAAGAAAATGGAAGATTGTAACGTTGACTACCACAAGAATATGGAAGCTGACATTTTTGAAGATTGGTTTGAAAACTCGCTGATCCCAAACTTGGAAAAAAATAGCGTAATAGTGCTTGACAACGGTTCCTATCATTCCCGACAGCTCACTAAAATACCAAATACATCTTCAAAGCTGACCTGCAAAATTTTTTAATGGAAAATTATTTGTATTTCGAAGATTTTTACACAAAAAAACAACTTATTGAAGTTCTACACACGAAGCAATTTAGAAAATTATACGCTCTAGAGAGTATTGCCGAAAAGCATGGACACACTATATTGAGACTTCCCCTCTACTTTTGTGTTTTCAATCCTATTGAGTTAATTTGGGGACAATTAAAACCAAGTATAAGGCGTTCAAATACATTTCCTAAATTTGACAAAAGGGTAATTGAGATAATTAAAAAAGAAGTAGCCAATATTACCAAAGTAGACTGGCAGAAAAGGATCGCCAACGTGATCAAAGTAGAAGAATATTATAAGAAGATTGGGCACTTCCACATTAATGGTGGAAATAAATTTATTATTGAATTGGGCGATGATAGTGACGAAGAAAATACGGAAGAAGGAGAAAATGAGTTAAGTGTATCAGTATTTAATTGTTGTGTTGTGCAATTCATTTTCCAAGCATAAGTGTACTAATGAAAAGACTCGGTTAAAAAAATATTTTTATATTTTGTATTTTTAATAAAAAAAGAGCGGGGACATGCTTGCATTTTGTGCTGAATTTTTAAAGTTTTGAACTGTATACCTAAAGTAATTTTAGATCTAACTGTGTTTTTATAAAGTTCTTTTAGTATCAGTAATTCTAACAATAACAAGATTAATTATAAAAGCTATTCTACATCAGTTATTATAATGCAAGCATGCGGTAAGAGGGAGGTCCCTGTGAGGTTAAATGTTATTAAAAAATTGATAAAATTAATTTTAACACAATATTATGTCCTGCTTTAACGGTATTTACCTAAGTATAAATAAATATTTTTAACTACATATTTAATTACCAGAAAACACCAGCTGCCGGCCTAATATTAAAGAAGAACAACCCAAAGCTACAATAATCTTACCCATTACACTATATAGATTGCTTGAACAATACAGCTAATCATCAGAAGCTACTTTGTGGATCCACAGAGTAGCGCTGCAGGGTGGTTAGTCTGTTTAGTTGGTTGGATGAAAATTAAATAATTTTTTTACGGATCATAATGCATCTACAGAACATGACACTTCTTTTATATCTGTGAACAAATCTAACAGTTTTCATTCTTGCATGATTTCCTTGACCTTTTTACAAATTTCGAATGTTTCAGTTTTGCTATACTTAGTACTGTCTCTTGCTATATTTAGTACTTCGGCACACGAACTCTTCTTATCGTTTCAAATACAAGGTGATTCCATATAAGTTTGGTTGAGTCAGGGCCAGTTCTAGGGTTTTGAGCGCCCCGGGCTAAATACAATTTGGCGCCCTTTCATACAAGAATAGGTATAGGTATTACAAGTTTACTGCAAATATAAAAAATAGCAAAAAATCAAAATTTTGCCATAAAGAACTAGGTAAAAATATATTTATTTAAAAAACAGTACAATAGTTATTATTTATCAATGATCCAACGTATGGCATAGCATAACGAGCACATTTGAAGTTCAAGTGACGAAGGAGTGAGATAAAGATAAATGCACATTTTCAACAAGCAGAAAAAAATGTGTAACTATTGTACAATGCCAAAAAAAACATGTTGATTATGCGCAAGATATAGAGGGAGTGGCATCCACATGTCATAAAAAGAGCACGATGATATTCTTTGCAAACACGAGCTTGTACACCTTTATTTTTTTTTCTCTTCATGTTAGAGCCGTTGTCATATCCTTGGCCTGTGCAATTCAATTAAAAATCGTTCATTAATTTTTTTATTATCTCATATTATGAGTAGGCCTATGACTCAATACCTAGAACCATAGCTTGGTTCTAGGTATCGAGTCACGAGTCACTAGGACAAACAATAGAGACTGCATACTAAAATTGAACCCTGTACAATGGGATAAGAACATCAGCATAAAAACAAGAATATATAACACCATGACAAGAATTAAGTATTCTAATGGGTGTGAAAACTGAATAAAAATAAGAAAACCGAATACAAAAGAAAAGCAACAGAGATGGAATTCCCAAGGAGAAGCTGCAGAAGAGATATAATAAATAACATAGTGATTAAGGAAAGAATGAGAATGAATTTAAGAGATAATAGATTACTTAGAACAAAAAAGATTAACCTGGTACGAACATTTCATAACAGCAGACAAGAAACGTTGAATAAACAGAATAACCGATTGGAGCCCGATAGGGAGAAGGAAGAGAGGCAGACCCCGAATATATTTCAGAGATAAAATGGACGAAACAATAGAAAAGAAATATGCAGGAAGGGCACTGGCAAAACAGAAAGAACTGAAGAGAACGGTTAAGTGAAGAATACAGTGAAAACTGTGGAAATCCTTAGTAATATACAGGATGTTTCTAAATAAATGCGACAAAATTTAATCTATGAAAAAATAATGACAGTTTGCTCTATAAACGCATGTCCGCAAATGCTTCGTTTTCGAGATACGGGGTGTTGAAATTTTTCTTACAAACTGACGATTTATTTATTGCTCTGAAACCGGTTGAGATATGCAAATAAAATTTGATGAGTTTTAAGAGGTAATTATTGCGCATTTTTGACATAAAATTAAGAATTTTATATCTACCATTTTCGCGAATGCTGAGATATATATACGCCACTGAGATATTTTAAATAAAAAATCATTTTGCAATTCCTCGTTCAATTTCTGATACAAAAATCTATCCTTCCTTTTGTTATATGTCGCGCCGTTTTTATGCAAAAAATAAAACATCTAACGCTTACAAAGTATTCAAAATAAATTTCGATATATACTTGACATTTCTATAATTCATACATATACATACCCAGTTACGGCAGGGGAGCCCAAGCGGGGATTTTTGCAGTTACTCGAGCGCGTCAGATTACATATATTACATGGGGAGAAACCTTGTACCCTGAAAATGTATACCTCTACCATATATTGGCTCTTAATGCAGGGGAGTTCGTTAAGGGGGGGGGGGCGAAAAAAAATCTATTCTTAGAAAAACTCGAAATTGTCAGATTAAGATAAGGTTAGTTTTAGATTAAGATAAGATAAGTTAAGTACATGCAAAATAGTGTATATTTAAAAAATCTGACGATTTGAGCGGGGCGTAAGGAAATGGGTGAGTCATAAAGTTTCACAAGAAAAAAGCGAATATTTCGTGAAATAAACGACAGATTGAAAAACTAAAAAATACGTAAGTACTCATATTTTTCAAAATGCTATCTAATGATACCAAACACGACTTTCCACGGAGAGGGGTTGGAGGGTAGGTAAATTTAAAATTTTAAATACGAATCCCGCGATCTTTCGCGAAATGAACATCAGATCGAAAAACTGAAAAATACACTTGTTCAATATATTTGAAAAATCTATCGAATGGCACCAAACACGACCCCCCACGGAGGTGGGGTAGGGGGTTACTTTAAAATCTTAAATGGGAGCCCCCATTTTTTATTGCAGATTTGGATTCCTTACGTAAAAATAAGTAACTTTTATTCGAGACATTTTTTCGAATTATGGATAGATGGCGCTATAGTCTAAAAAAACGATTGTTGAAAATGGAAAATTAAATTAAAAATGGAAAGTCCCCACTAAAATGGAAAACTTTACTTAACTTTTTTTGGTTCTAGGACCTACTCCTCACAACCCAATAGGTCCCCATAACACTCGAGTGACTGCACATTTAGCATACTTTTGCTCCCCTACCATTTGTTTTTTTTTTCTATTTCAATGTTGTTCTGAAGCTATTTCCTTGTGGCATTTTTATAAAGTATTTTCTATGGGAAATAAGCCACAATTTTACTAAAAAATGAATTTATTAACGTTTCGAAGCCCAAATCGGGTTTCGTTGTCAAAATACAAAATACTATTAAAATAAACAAAAATGTTGTTGCTACTAAGTAAAAAAATTCTTCTAATAATTTATTTAATCTCACTCATTTATATTGGCAATTCAGACGTATATTATACATTTTAAAGTAGAAGACTTTAAAATGATATCGCCCATATTTTTTATTTCAAATTACACACCCACTAGCACACGCCAGTGTTGATAATGTAAGTTTACAGAATAGAAAGACAAAACTATTTAAACATTGAGGCTATGATGACAAGCTATTGTAATTAAGATTGAGACTATATATCTTGTCCGGCCCTGAGCCGCCTAGCAGTCAAAATGAGGAGCCGGTCATAGAGCCTAAAGTCTAGTAGCTTCACCACTATATGCGTAAATATACGCTTTACGTTTGGATTTTTAGGTATTCAGTTGTTTTTGTAGTGAAATCAGTAGAACACTACTATAGTGTGTCCACGGATGGGGTGCCAAGAGGAAAACTTTTTTATTTTCAATTTTAGCGAAAAATGTCATTCATGATAAAAAGCTTTGTAAAACCCCATAAAACGAAATACAATTTAGGTTTTTCGAAACCTGCTTAATTTTGTAGCCAATTTTATGTAAATATCTATACATTTTTGCACTAAGTTTGAAATCGTAACAATAATCTAGTGTTGTTAAATTACAATGTAGCTTAGTAACAACTGTCAACTTCGATAAATAATTTGCAAATTGTCATTCCAATTCCAATTCCATAACACATTACAAGATAAATTCTTTGTTGGATGCTTAACATTTACTTGTCGAAAAAGAATGACAATTCGCAAATTATTTATCGGAGTTGACAGTTACTAAGCTACATTGTAGTTCAACAACACTAGATTATTGTTACGATTTCAAACTTAGTGCAAAAATATAGAGATTTACATAAAATTTGCTAAAAAATTAAGCAGGTTTTGAAAAACTTGAATTTTATTTCATTTTATGGGGTTTTAGGACAAGCAAAACTTTTTATCAAGAATGACATTTTTCGCTAAAATTGAAAACAAAAAAGTTTTTCCTCTTGGACACCCCATCCGTGGACACACTGTATATCAATCAACTCTATATGGAAGGAGTTTTTCTAATCCGAACCGACCATATGCCGTTCTTAAGCGGTTAATGCAGTTTAAGAATCCAGAGGCTCAGATAGCCAGATGGATTGAGCGACTTCAAGAATACGATTTCAAGATCGAGCATCGGGCCGGACTTAGCCACAGGAACGTTGCTTCTCTTTCTAGAAGGCCGTGACGAGCAGAGTCTTCCCAATGCAACAAAACAGAATCAAAGGAAGCAACGGTGCTAAGAACATTGGTGGTCAACGACGAATGGACGCCTACTAAGATCAAGGAAGAACAAGAGAAAGATCCAGTTTTACAGAAGATTAGAAAATGTAAAGAAGTAGTTATAGTAGGCTCAGCAGTTAAGACGTATTGGGTCCAGTGAGATTCCTTTATCTTGGAAGACAGTTTGCTTAAACGTGTACTAGAAAATGATAATGGTTCGGCGAGGAGAACACACTTGGTGATTCCAAAGAGCAGAATAGCCGAAGTACTTCGTCAGTTACCCGACAGTCCATCAGGAGGGTATCTTGGTGTAAAAAAAACCCTTCAGAATTCGGGATCATTGGATGAATAGTTTTGTACCTGGGCTACGAGTAACGGACTTTACCAGACAAGAAAGGCTTCTATGAGACACAGTGCAATGTTGGAAGTCCGTTTGAAAGAATATAGCTTTGGATATTGCCGGGCCATTTCCAGAAAGTGAAAATGGATGCAAATACATGTTGGTCGTAATTAATTGATTACTTTACGAAATGGGTTGAGATCTAAACAATTCCAGAACAGAAGACCACCACTCTTGTAGATCTGCTATTTAAAGAGTACATCAGCCGATTTGAATGCCTCTGGAGATGCATTGATCCATAGTAACCATAAGGACGCAAACTTCGAGAGCGATCTATTTCAGGTAATCTGTGATAGACTAGGCGTGCAGAAGACAAGAACTACAGCCTATCACCCGCAATCGGATAGAATGGTAGAGCGAATGAATAAGACAGTCCGCACGTATTTGACAAAGATGGTGTCCAATCACCAGCGAGACTGGAACCAGTACCTTCCGTTCTGCGCAATGACCTATAGATCCGCCGTTAATGAATCAACTGGCCAAACACCAGCCAAAGTCTTATTTGGATGCGAGATGCGTCTACCCTGTGATCTATATAGAGTTTGAATGTAGACCTGGAGAAGATGTGGCTGGTGAGGATTATGTGAATGAACTCCAAAGATGAATGGACGATATACACATGAGTTGGTCCGTTCCCATCTTCAGATCGCTATAGCGACCGATTGAAGAAACGGTACACGGTACCCAAGCCGAAAAGGGATGTGTCAAGGAAAACGACAAAGTCTGGCTTTATAACCCAAATAAGTGAACGGGTTGTTCTCCCAAGTTGCAGCAGTTCTGGGAAGGTCCGTACCTCATTGTGAAGAAGATTAATGACGTTATCTACCGAATAAGCAAGATTCCCAGGGAAAAGCCGATGATAGCCCACCATAACCGGTTGACGCCGTTCGAGGGAGACCACGACGCAGATGAGGAAGTGAAAGTGAACCACGTCCGAGAAGTATCTGACCTCACGTTTGAGGAGTTCATGGGGGCCTATGGGGGTACCGGTAAAGCGAGACATGATGTTACCACTGAAGAGAAGCAAGATTCACTCGCACTTCTCGATGACTATACTCGCACTGGCCCATACCATCCCGGCCAGTATTATATAAAGACGCACGAGACGCAAATATTTTCGCAAGTGGCGACTTCAACCAAATGCATCCAAAACAGAAGTTAGTTGCTTTCACCTGAACAATAAACTTGCTGGAAAGGAACTCAACATACGGTTTGAAAATACCACACTTACCCACAACAAAACACCTAAGTACCTGGGCGTAACACTAGACAGAACGCTATCATTTAAAGAGCATCTAACAAAAACTGCCCAAAAGTTGATTACAAGAAATAACATCATACAGAAGCTCTGCGGTACCACCTGGGGAGCATCGGCTTCCACTCTCCGCTCTACTGCCTTGTTTTCTCGACCGCTGAATATTGTGCTCCAGTTTGGCTACACAGCCCACACGTAAAAAAGGTCGACACTCAGCTGCACAGCACTATGAGGATGATAGCTGGTACAATTAAATCAACTCCCACCCAATGGCTTCCAGTATTAAGTCACATTCCACCTCTACATTTACGACGAGTTGACGAACTTACACGTGAATACAAAAAGATCATGAACAATATAAACCTGCCGATCCACCAAGATACCGAGGATGCACGAAATACCCGTCTCCGGTCTAGAAAACCACCAATAAAAACGGCAAGAATGATACATGAGACATGAGGAGTTCAACACAGTGGCGGCCGGTCAGGGTCGGCAGGGTCAGCAGTGCCGACCCACACATTTATAGATATAGATTTTTTTAATATTTGTATCTGTGAAATAAAAAAAAATCTGTCAGATAATACAGACTAAATTTTATTCATGGTTTTTAAAAGGATTTGATCAATCCGAGCGTTAAGTGATCCCTGCGCATAACAGACTTCTCAAAAAATGAATGATCCGAGCCATTCATCTGACTTTTCGGCTAGCCGTCCCCAACTCATCCGTAGCTTGACGATTTACACGTAAAACTCAACGAAATAACAAGTCGATGAGCAAGCGAACATTACATTCTCTCCGTGGGCAATAGCAGATACGGCATGGCAGGTTAAGCGGCAGGTACGGCACATTTCGGTCTGCCGGTCGGTGTTTCATTTGGAAGCATGCATGGGCAGAAATTGTCAAAAATAATCACGCCGTTTTACGTCGTTTAATTGATAGTGTAATTTTTTTAAGTTGTCAGGAATTATCATTTAGTGGACATGATGGATCGAAGCATTTGTTAAAATCAAAGTAATTATAGAGAATTAATAAGATTGTTTTAGAAATTAATACCTATTTACTTTCTGATTCGAAGTGTATTCGTAATACAGAATGAACTAATACATATATAATCAAATAGTTACATTTTGAATAACGTTGTTGAATCTGAGATTTAGAAAACCATTTGCTTTTCGCTGGAAGTAGATGAAACTTCTGATCATCATGTCATTCACAATAATCAATTATTGTTGTTCGATACGCGTTACGTGGTAATATTTATGAGAGGTTTTTAGGTTTTAGAGATGTGAGTAAAAGCAATAAGGCAGAATATATTTTTGGTGTTTTAAAGAACATATTCAAATTTTTTGATATCAAAAATAAATTGGTAGGGCAAGGGGCAATCTTATGATGGCGTTGCTGTGATGAGTGGTGAATTGAATGGTCTCCAGGCAAAAGTTAAAACTATTGCATCACAAGCTTTATTTACTCACTATTATGCGCATATAATGAATTTATTTTTACATGATACGTGTAAAAAAATAAAGAATATCGTCTTTTCTTGCCAGTTTAACTCACCTAAACGGATTACTGCTTAAGAACAAATTTGTTTCGAAAAAAAGCGAACAGTTTGTCAGACGCGATGAAATTTTAAATCTCAGTTAGTTTTATCTAAGCAGATTATCTCTGGTAGTTTTAGTATCTTTGGCAGATTTTCGTGAACAGCTTTTGGAAGTTTTTGATTTTATTATCGAAGGCGATGATTTAGAAAGTTTAGATACCTCGATCCGTGAAGCAATCGGTTTGAGAACTTTATTAAATAATAATTACTCTTTTAATATTCTTTTAAATATTTTTAAGACAGAGTTTGCCCAAGATATTCCATGTTGCTCAAAATCAGTCAACTGACATTATTTATTCCAAAAATAGAATAAGCTGGTGCAAAATCTCAGAGATTTTCGTAATGATAGTAGTTTCCAATATATACGCAGTGATGTTTTGGATTCGCTTGATATTTCCGAACCATCCCAAAAAAGACAACGACATGATGCATATCTCGAAAAACGAGTAAGTATATCTTGAAATTTTGGATACCTACTATTATATGCAAATAGATAGGGGTAGGGGGGTATGATGGGGTAGCTAAGGAAAATAACAAAAATACAACATAATTACTACGTGTATTACTATTACTAATTTATGGCACGTTACGTCATTAATCTAACTATGATTTGGTACAATCTTTGGAAAATCAACCTATCACATTTTTCAACAATTAGCCATTAATAAGAACATTATGAAAAACCATCTTGCCCCATACTATGGGGTATGATGGGGTAATGGAATTGGGACATGATGGTGATGCTAATTAATTCTCACAAAACAAACAAAAATGTGTATTTGCTCCAGATCTTCATTGTCCACCCTAGCACAAGCATTGTGAGCTCAACATCCACAGATCTGGCAGCCTACCCAGGGTTCTGACGATGTCACTTTATCTATGGCTGTTTTCATAGCATCTCTCGACTACTCTCCTCTTTTTGTTTTTGTCTTGTAAGTACGTACCTATGGTATTATCTAAAATAATAATCCAATGTTATTTATTAAGAAATTTAAATTAACCCAGACTTACCACCAATGTCCCATCATACCCCGCACCCAATACCCCATCTTGCCTCAAAAGGTAACTTTGAACAAAAAAAATTCACTAATTAAATGTTTAACGTATTCACACAAACAATATGCCATTATCAAAATAAGAATACTAGTAAACAACGATAAAAAAGACATTAATGAGGTGATCATAATTACCTTAAAATAACGATGGTTGTCCTTGCACAAAATTAGATCAACGGATCGCTAAAAAAGTTTTCCGTTTGTAAACAAAAAACGCGTGCACTCTCATTCACGGTTTCTCTTGCAGGGACCGTTAGTCGAATGACTCTTCCTATTGAGTTACTGCATGCTATTCACCAACGTGTAGTTTCTTGTTTGTGTGCGGTACCCCGTCTTACCTCGAGACCCCGTCATGCCCCCCATTCCCCTAGGTACTCGTTTTTCGAATTTTGAAGATTTGCAAATTTTTGACCTCTTTGACGATTCAAAATTTAAAAGTTACCTTCGCCAAAGAATTTCCAAGATATTTATTATTACAAGTTAGGTACTTAAAAATTATGCCGATCCAAATATTTTCAGAAAGTGGGATAAGTTACAAAATATGTATGTATATAATTCTATGTAGTAAGTACTGCAATCCATTACAACAAACTGTTCATCAATTTTCTTATTACCACCAATTTATGCCTCAAATAAACGGGATTTACTTTGTCTCAAAAGAATCAACACGTATTGTCGAAACACCATGAAACAAGAGAAACAAGAAACAAATACATCAAATAAAAAAAGCAAAATACAACAAAATCTCCTATGATGATTTAAGCCTTTTAGCTTGATGGTATACCTATATGAGGAGACAAAAAAACCTTGCCGACCCTGTCTCCAAGGCCACGAGCCGCCACTGGTTCAACATCACGAATGCATGGTCCCAAGAATGGAACGCATGGCAAAATAACATGCCCTGCATTACCCACAAGCCACCAGGTTTTGATCTTCCACGTAAAACATGGTCCACTCTAAATAGGATCCGAACCAGACATGGCAGATGTGCATACATGCTACATAAATGGGGAAAGAACCCGTCTCCTCAATGTGACTGTGGGGAGAACCAAACCATTGACCACATTATTGAAGAGTGTCCCTCAAGATCCTACAATGGTAGCCCTGAAGACTTCCTGTTTGCAACTTCAGAGTCAATTGATTATATTAACACACTTGATGTTTGTTTGTAACTATTTAAAGTTTGTCATATACCTATATTACTAGTGTTTGCAATTTTGTTCTAAATGTGTTGTAATTGCCATACGATAAATAAAATGTCAAGAATTTTTTTCTCTCGGTGTACTCACTGGTCCACACCATTCCGGCCAGTATTATAATATAAAGACGCATGAGGTTTGACACCCGCCTTTCAAAGGAAGTTTGGTCGGTTGCAGAACTTCAATGCCAACTGCCAGCTCTTGACAGAGCGTTGAAACTCCAAGATGCATCACGTTGCCTTTTCTATCTGGTAACACAAGACACTGTTCATGACCAACCTACCTACCAAAATGTATGGGATGCATTAATTCAATTGAGAGAGCACGTGTTGGTGTCCGACGTGCAAAAAATAGCCATGCCAAAGTTAGAATTCCGCCAACTAGATTGGAGGGTTGTCCAAAATATGGTGGAAGAAATCTTTAAAGACACCGAAGTCCAGGTATTAGTCTGTTGCAATCCGCATAGTTACTGGCGAGGAGCGAAAACCGTCCCTTATTGCCACTTTTATAAAACTGGGAGTTGTAAAAGAGGGCCCAGTTGTCGATACCATCACCCAGTTCGAGTTCCGATAAGGTTACAGGAGGAACTATCTCTTAAGGAGAGGGTAATGTTACGAATTTCGAACTGTGTCCGGCCCTGACTCGCCTGGCAGTCAACGAGGAGCCGGTCATCGTCTAGTAGCTTCACCAGCACTATGTCGGAATTTTCGAGATGATGCCACACAGCATATAAATATACGCTTTAAGTTGGGACGTATTCAGTGTTTTTTTGCAGCGCGATAGCGGTCGATTAAAAATGTACTGATATAAATTATATTTTAGTTATTGGAATTATTACGTGTGTTTTTATTTAAGTATTTGTTTTTAGTATAAATTATTTTTATAAATGTACCTATTATAAATGAATTAAGTATTTGTAAATAACATAATATTAATTAAGTTTTTTTTATTTAAATGTAAGTGTTGATAAAAAATATAAATAATAATAAATCAGTAAATTCAAAATAAAAAGTCAATTCGTGTAACAATATATAACCTACTTTGCAGTAGTTGTACTCTCAAAAGTGCGCCTTATTGCCATGCATTTAGTTTTTTCGGCATTTACATATCTTCAAGCCATATTATGTTTTTACTGCGGTATCTAGGTATCTATTTTATTTAGCATCAACTGCACATTATCATGTTTGTTATCTGTGATTATCGCGGTGTCATCGGCATAACGAATGTTATTTAACGGGTACCTACCTACCCGTTGACCTTTACAGATACCACAGTCAGAGCCTTCAAGTGCTTCTGCAAAAACATATATTAGATGCTGAACAGCACAGGAGACAAAATACACCCCTGTCGCACCCCTCTTAAAATTTCAAATTCCTCTGTGTTCTTTTATTTGTTTTGTCTCACTCGTGCATTTTGATTCCAATAGAGATTCTGCATAACTCTTAGATCAAAATACACAATTACAAAATAGATGGACAATCAATACATAGGGTATCCAATTTTAAATAAATATCTATTAGGTTGTTTATATTTTACCGCACAAAATTTACAACCAAATACAGAGATAAAATGTAGAATTGAGATGGAGAACTTTTTAAAAAAATGAGGTAATTCTTCTGTAACGATAACATGAAATATTATATGAGGCAATGAGGGCCAGAGTGGCCTAACTGATTTAACATTACTTTACAATCAAAGAAAATGATCAGATGCTAACAATGTCCGATTGTTTTAGTAGTTTTATGTTGACCAAGAATCATTATTGGCCACCATACAATTACTAAAACAATCGGATGTTGATAGCTTCTGATCATTTTCTTTGATTATGTCAAGTAGTGTTAAAATCAGTTAGGCCACTCTGGATCTCATGGCCTCATATTACATTATAATAAACAATAAATCCCTAGCTACTCTAGATTCCTATTAGATCTAAATAAATAAAAAGAAAAAAGTAACCTACTCATTTATTTTTGTTGAACGACTGTAATGTTAGTAATCTACCGTAAAGGGTGCTCTGAGGATGAACTTTTCTGTCAGTGGGTGGGTTGCGGGTTGCCCATGCCCAGATCTGTGTGGATCTGTGTCATTGTCATTAGTGTCATGTCAATAACTGGGTTGGTGTGGTTTGTTTATCTTATTTTTATTTACAAACACTGCATAATGATTTTATTAGTTTTTAAAATACCATAGATAAAATGTTTTTGTTTATAAATTGAGATTAATTTGCTTTAATAGTTGACAATTATTTACATAGGACCTTACAGGTAAGTTATATTATCATTCATGTATATTCTAGAATATGCATTGAGACAACTTTCCATGGAATGTATTTCATATCTTATCATTTTCCCTCTAGAAATTGACTTCTTTGAATCGAAATGGAGCAAGGGGAAGGAAGGGAAGATAAGAAGTCTGAAGAAACTCAGCAACAACTTAGTCCAAACGCACTGAAAGTTGCTGCTGCAGAATGTTTAAATAGCTGGATTCATTATTTACAGGTACAGTAAGCTGTTTTATCACAAAAGCCCCACATTACCCAGCTAACAGTGTTCGTATATATAACGTCAAACAAACGTCAACATTTTGGGAGAAGTTATGACAAAAGTTACATCAAATTTTACCTAAAATATACGTATAAAAGTCACAGCGATGTTACGTAACAATTTTACGTTATTTCTACGTAACCTTTTTAACGTTACAAAAACGTCACTTTTAAGAGAATTTTCGGTATAAATGATATTTATAAATAGGACTTAAAATTATTGTGTAAATAAAACCACATACATGATGCTGACACATTTATTAAATATTTGAAATAAACATTTATTATATACAACTGTATTTGACTTTTATGTGAGAGAAAGAGACAAAACTATTAGTAGCTACTTTATATTACAATACATAAACATACCCTTGAAGTAATCTTCATTCGTAAACTGCACACTTTCATATAAGGACTAGGCTGCTTCTCCATTTTTAGAAGATATTTCCATACATTTCGTTTTTCAACTAAACTGTCATTGAATAGAATTCTATTTTGTTTATCCTATTTAGGGAAAGAATGAAACGATAAATTACTATTAGGTACTCTTTATCCAAGAATCACATTGAGGCACACAACAATAATAATTCAATTTTTTTGACATAACTCCATACTCCATAAAAACAAACACGATATTAATCATGGAAAGGTAAGGTTAGGTGTTAATGAAAGGTTCGAAATAAATACGTGATGGCGCTGCAATCTCAAACGAGATCTTATACGTGTCTATACCTACCAAAAAGCCACGTGTTAGAGATGAATAAATTCATACGCATTAAAACCTACCAAAGAGCCAGGTTTCAGAAACGAATAAATTCATACGTATAACATACGTATTAAAATTTCGTATCAGTAACGTCATTTTTTGATAGATGTTACGTAACAATACAAAAAAACCTAAATTTAATGTTAATGTAACTTTATCTTGCTAGCTGGGTAATGTCTGTATGTGAGAATCTATAAGGTCCCTATCTTGATTCTCTAACAATTTTCTTTAGCAATTTTACCATCGTTTTTGTCTTATTCATATAATTAATTATTTAGATTTAGATTAACTAACTTTTTCTCTTCTACTAATCATGATCATGCATTTAAAATATATGTTAAAAGCTTGGTGTTCCTTTAAGTTTACAAAAGCTGTTGAGGCCTCTTAATGGTCCATATTTACATGTTAAGCTGCACATACATTGGCAACAAAACACAAAACATGCTCAATGATGAACAATTATGGTCAGTAGGGCTTTTCAAAGCTTCTCATTTGTTTAGGGGAACTTGTCATGAAAACTTGACCTGTCCGGAAAAATGTTGTAAACACCAAAATCAAATTTTTTAGATAATAGCAAAAAATTGTTTTAATAATATTACTCACCAAATTTTGTGAATTTAAGTGTTACTTATTTGTATTACTTGACTATTACTATTAATGAATTGAAATTAATGCTAATAAATAACTAGCGTCACTAGTTTGCTTAACGCATAAATAATGTTTTCCACTAAAGCAGTGGTCAGCAAAATGAAGATCTGGAGTCGCATGTGGCTCTTTGGCTCATTAAGTGTGGTTCTGGCACAAATATCCACGGCACAATAATATTTTTATTAACAAAGGAACGGTTACATCTTATTTTGATAAATTAGGATATATGAGGCGTCTAAAAGCCAAGGGGTAGAAGTGCAATTTCGCCCAAGTTGGAGATAATTACAGTAATAGATAGTAAATGCACATTTTAATGTTGTGGACAAAGGATACAAGTAAATTTAGAAACCAGTAGTGACATCTATGGATATTTCACTTATATCCTGATAATAGTTTGTTTATAATTTGGCAGCCATTGGATATGAGTACGCTTATATCCCTTGGCCTCCAAACAAGTGTTAGTTATATCGTTTGGCAACCAACTCGTTAATACTTGTTAGTAATTGTCTAGTAATTCTAAACTAAATCTATTGTCTATACCTATCTAAGTAATTTTAGTAATTATATTTTTGCGAAGTTAGTTACATTTTAGATGTGGCTGGAAATTACTGTACAACCAAGCACACTTGTTCATAACCAATATTAAGAGTAAACAAACAAATAACAAAAATCTTATGTTGATTAATAATACCTATAATATATAAAGATCATCCTGATACATTGTTTTTCAAGAACAGTATAGGAACTGAATCCCTTTTTGAAAATTTGAGCATGAAACCGAATTGTCGGGGAAAACCTCAAATATTACAAAACAATCTACCATGTGAAACTAGAAAGCCATTATTAAAACAGGCAACATATTAGTGACGGTTTGTGCCTCCTATCCATCACAACTTCTACAGAAATTTGCCTTACCCGTTGTCTTTGAGAAAGACAACAAATCCCCGATCAAGGTACTCAGGATAATATTCAGGAAGAACCCGACGGACCAGATAACTGCTTTGAAAGCGATGATGACTAGTTAAGTTTATTTCTAGTGTGTTTCCTACTTTTTACATTTCATATGGCAATTGTTCACTTTTTTTACAAAAATTCGGTGTTTTGTTAATTAAATTGTATTTAAAAGAATAAAGGTACAAGTACAGTCCAAGTATTTAATTGGAAGACAATGGGTATAAGTGCTGTTTCTAATTCTAAAATATCTTATAAAATGCTAAGTTTTTTTTCAATCTGATATAAATATACTATTACATAAAAGTTTTTTTCTACAACTGTGTTAAAAATGCAATTTTTAGCACTCCATACGAGCGTTAGGCAATTTTGATGTAATGTCAAAAAAATATAAAAATGGAATGTCAGTCAAGTTCAAGTAAAAGTTTTTGTAGATATTGTCCTGTAATTACGTTTGTAGAAAAAATATTGTATGATATGCGTGTTAAAAAGTACATTTTTAAGGCACTCATGTGAATTGCAGAACTCGCTTCGCTCTTTCTGCAAACTTTCACATGCGTGCCTTAAACGTGTACTTTTAACACTTATATCATAAATAACTATTAAAGTTAAAAAGACCAGCCAATCAATAATTATTTTGAAAAACAAGCGGTAGAATGTAGGAAAGGTGTTAAACTTCAAACTTGATTTTCTCAAAAGTACCAAAAATGACCCGTGTTGAGCTGCCCCCCCCCCACTTGCAAAAATTAAAAGACAAATAGCCCTGACTTGAGCTCTCGTATTCCGCAAATTAAAAATTTTGAGCTTGTTCCACTGAGCAGGAATTTAATATTTTAGTGGGGTTTAGTGGGGGTAGCCCCCACTACTTTAAAATAGGAATATTGAATCGATTTTTCGATAAAGTTTCGATTTCTGAGCTCATCCCCTTCACCCCTAAACAACCCTTTACTTGATTTAACTTAAGAGAAAAATGCTGAGAAAACTTAAAATATATCGTATTGCGGATATAATTCCTATAGCCTATATATTCTAAGAATAAACTATTAAATCACGTGCATTTCGATTATTGAGCTACAACCCCTTCGCAAGAAAACTACCCCATCTTCCCGGCTTAAGAGAGAATTGTACTTAAAATGCATTAAATTAATTATTTGGCGACTACATATTTTTAATAATTTATGAGCTCCCAAATTACGCGCATTTAGATCAGTAAATTGCAATTTATTTTGTATAGTGCAGTCACTGAAGGTAAAAATCAACGATTAGCTTCAATTTCGGTGAACCTTATCGATTTTCAGGAAAGTTGGTCAGTGGTTAGAGGATACCTCAAGAAACAAAGGTGACATGGTGCCACCTTGTGCCTTTACCCTGAGGGTGGATACCGCCCCTTCTCGGGGGTGAAAATTATTTTATAAAAAATAACTGCACAAATCAATAAAAGGACAAATTATAAGCACTTTTGTTATATAAAGTTATTAAAATAAGTCAATACTTTTTAAGTTATTAAAGATCAAAGATTTTAATTATTCGTGAACAAAATGCATGTTTTGAAGCGGTTTTCGTAAATCACTGAAAAACTATAAGGATTTACAAAAAAGTTAATAGCAGTTTAATTCGTATAGCTTATATTCTAAGAATAAACTCTTCAATCACGCGCATTTCGACTATTGAGCTACAACCCCTTCGCAAATCCCATCCCATATTCCTGGCTTGAGAGAGAGTTGTACTTAAAGTAAAGTATTGTTGGAGTTATTATTTTAAATATGATTTTAAAAAATCAAAATTTTTCAAATTTTCGTAATTTATTTGCTTTTGATAATAACTCCAACAATACTCGATACACGTAAAAAATGATAGATAACGAAATTTGAGTCAAAATAACGAAGATAGAAACGTTTAAGCCTAAATTTTACTACAAGAACTAAAATAAAGTATTGTAACTATTGTATATGTAAAAAATAAAGTATTTACAAGATTAAATGTAATACAGTTTTATAGCTCTTGAAATTACCTTTCAAATAGTTGGATTTGCCTGATATCATAAAAATTAACAGAGTTATTCAAAAAAAATTCATTTTTTTGGAAAAATTTTTGGAGTATAAATTTTGATGCTATCAACTTTTTCTGGAGCTCATTTGATACCTAGGTATTTCTAAGTACTTTGACAAGTATTTAGTAAGTGTTACATAAAATGCATCTCTTTAGCGTTATTTAAGCTTGAATCCTTTTGAAAAAATATACATTTAATTACCTATAACTTACTGTAAATTAATATTAAAGGGTTTTTCAAGTAAGCAATTTATTATATTTTTTATTAGCTTAAATTTTAGTGATGAAAACTTTTTTGTAAAAACTTAAAGTTTTTGAGTTATTTATGAAAAATCGCTTTAAAGCATACATTTTCTTCCACAAAACTTAAAATATTTGATCTTTAATAACTCAAAAAGTATTGATTTATTTTAATAACATTTAACAAATTTTGCTTAGAATTTGTCCCTCTCTCGATTTGAGAGGTTATTTTTAATAAAGTAATTTTAACCCCCGAGAAGGGGTGACATATACCCCAGGCTAAAACCGCAAGTTGTTATTGTTAATTTTGTTTCTTGAGGTATCCTTTATCCGTTCACCAATTTTCGTGAAAATGAATGGAGATTTACCGAAATCGAAGGTCATAGTTGATTTTTACCTTGTGACTGCACTATAGAAAGAATATTGCAATTCAATAATTGAGATGCGTATATTTTGCGAGCTCATAAATTATTAAACGATATGTAGTCGCCAAATAATTAATTTAAATTATTTTAAGTACTACTCTCTCTTAAGCCGGGAATATGGGATGGGTTTCTTGCGAAGGATATGTAGCTCAATAGTCGAAATGCGCGTGATTTAAGAGCTTATTCTTAGAATATAAGCTATACGAATTAAACTACTATTAACTTTTTTGTAAAAACTTACAGTTTTTCAGTGATTTACGAAAAACCGCTTCAAAACATGCATTTTTTCACGAATAATTAAAATTTTTGATCTTTAATAACTTAAAAAGTATTGGCTTATTTTAATAACTTTATATACTTAACAAATGTTGCTTATAATTTGTCCTTTTATATTTGTGCAGTTATTTTTTATAAAATAATTTTCACCCCCGAGAAGGGGCGGTATCCACCCTCAGGGTAAAGGCGCAAGGTGGCACCATGTCACCTTTGTTTCTTGAGGTATCCTCTAACCAGTGACCAATTTTCGTGAAAATCGATGAAGGTTCACCGAAATTGAAGGTAATCGTTGATTTTTACCTTCAGTGATTTGACTATACAAAATAAATTGCAATTTACTGATCTAAATGCGGGTAATTTGGGAGCTTATAAATTATTAAAAATGATATATAGTCGCCAAATAATTAATTTAATGTATTTTAAGTACAACTCTCTCTTAAGCCGGGAAGAGGGTAGTTTTCTTGCGAAAGGGTTGTAGCTCAATAATCGAAATGCACGTGATTTAATAGCTTATTCTTAGAATATATAAGCTATAGGAATTTTATCCGCAATACGATATATTTTAAGTTTTCTCAGCATTTTTCTCTTAAGTTAAATCAATTAAAGGGTTGTTTGGGGCGACGGGGATGAGCTCAAAAATCGAAACTACATATATCATTTCAAGAGCTCATAAATAGCTCGTAATTCTGCCGCAAAATCGATTCAATATTCCTATTTTTAAGTAGGGGGGGGGGGGGGTGGGGGGCTGCTGCTCAACACGGGTCCAAAAATGCACTTGTATCCCTTGGCTTCTACACGCCTTATATTAAATAAAAATTTTCTGCTTTTGAAATTGACATTGGTAGCTTTGAAATACAATTGCTGGATTTAAAAAAACAAGGAAGCATGGTGCTCTAATTTCTAACATACGAGTATTTGTCTTGAATTGGAAATATTGGAGAAGAAAAAGTGTGATCTTGGAGAAGGAAGACATGACCATTTTCAACTCTTGGAATACTATTCCTGATTCTTAAGATCAGCTGAAAAAGCTTGCATTTGATGTTCTTTCCATTTTCGGTACTACATATCAAAATTTAATAAAAATTAAATTTTGCACCAACAATTTTGTAAAAAATACAATGTTGTAGGAAATAAAAACCCTACAAAACGAAAGAAAATTGAACTTTCCATGATGATTTGAAACGAAGATATCACAAAAGACGAAAAAACACGTTTTAATTTTTTGGGGGTTATGAGTAGGGCTAGGGGTCTAAAAATTTTTTTAGTCGAATACTTTTTGATGTAAAACAACATGGTATTTTTATTTTTGGAATATCGCTGGGGCACTTTTTCACTATCTTAACTGGCTAGGCTAGACCCTATAGTTTATTTAGTGTACTACTTATTTAGTGTAATAAAAGTTCACTGAACAAGCAGATTTGGATCCCAATTTTTTTAAATTTTTATAGTGTTCATATTAGGCTCTTTGGCTAATTTGCTGACCACTGCACTAAAGCATTACTTTATAAAAATTTGTCACTTACAACGTTTTTCCGGGCAGGTCTTCATATATTGTATAATCTGTGTATAATATTAATATATGACATATGACAAGTACCCAAAACAAATGAGAAGCGTTGATAAGCCCTATTATGATGTGACAAAATATCAAGCAGTTTACGAAAACAGCAACAAGCATTGATTTGGCAAAATGACCACAATAAGAAGCAATATGTAGACACTAGATAATACTTTCATACAGGAGTGAGCAATTCAGTTGAAAAACTGAATTTGCCACAAACGACATTTTTCATACAGCAGTGGCTTGTAGCACTTTTATTATCACAGACAGGCGCGGATACAGAGGGTCAAGGGGTCCATGGACCCCCTATTGTATTTAGTCAATAAGTATTGTTTTTATTATTTATTATTTTTTTTTCTGTCAACCAGAGTTCAATTCTTTTGATACCGTAGGTATCTGAGATGACTGAATTTTATCCTTAGAGTAAGTGTGAGTCGTATGGCTAAATCTGGACAATAAAATATTTGCGGTACGTCTGACCCCCCTATTATGAATTTCTAGATCCGCGCCTGATCACAGAATATAAGTAAAAAGAAAAAAAAAAAAGAAACAAAATAGGCGTATATGGGTGCAAAGTTTTTAGCAAGATGAAAGCAAACTTCATTCATTCGCGCAAGCAATCGAGTCGACATTCATTTCAAAACTTCATTATGTTGTGAATTAGATAATCTTTTCACAGAAGCCATAGAATAAATAAATGCACACAAGGTATAAAACAAATTTACTTGAATTTCCATACCCACTGGATATTCGGCAATTAGCATCAGTGACATTGTGCAATATGGAATATATGTAAAAATTATTAGAAACAAAATCGCCAAAACAATTGCCACATTTTTTGAAATTGCTTTATATCTCTCCACTAATTTTTTCAGATTGGTCCATTTGTGTTGTAGATCAATTATTTCTCAAAAATTGCCTGTATAAGCGCACTATTAGGCAACTTATGGTATAGTTAAAAAATTGTAACAATTTATCTACTACCTAATAATTTTTTTTATCTATGCTATCGAGTAATCACAAATAGTGTGAGTAAAATATTTCCTTGAGAAAAAATAAACAAACAACATGGAAATAACACATCCTAAATTGTGACATATCCAAAAAATCTGAACCGTTAACTGCAGATTTTGTAATTTTTTATATTTTCAGATGTTAAACAGTATGTGTGCAGCTGGTCTGCGCCTATCTCAATCCCTGAATAATTTATCTCAGATGCAAAACATTCCTTTTGCTCTGCAATGCCAGTCTAGCTGGGAAGAACTGTCAAAATCAACTGCAATTGCTAGTAATTCTGTCAAAACCCATATAGCCAATGCCATGCAGGACATGAGCATAGGTAAGATCAATTGTTACTATGGTTTGTTTTTAAACCAAGAGGAGTAAACTCAAAAGACAGATTCACACCCAAGAAAGTCACTAGAAACATCACCAAATACATCTTCTTTTTTGGTTGATTATATTGGCCTTCGATAGTAATCCACATATATTATATTATACTAATACGTCGCTAAAGAGTTCTAAAAACAACTTTTTTTTTTATACAAAAGTATACTAAAAATCTAAAAATTAAAGGAATTACACAGAAAACACAAAAAATCGCGGATATAACTTAATTAACCTATGAAATGCCAGTTATGTCAAAATTTCATAAATGTCAAAATTTTATAACAGTGGAGTAAACTTGCCTGAGGTTGGACCAATTACAAACATGCATTACGGCGCGGTAAATTTGAATTACTCCTCTTGGTTTAAAAACAGACCATATAATCTTTAAATTACTTAATTTCACTTATGTACTTTCAACATTCAATCAAACTTGCAGTTTGTTTAATATACAGTGATGAGCGCGCTAATAACCGGCAAAATAGCTCAGAAGATGGAAAACGTAATACATTGCGAAACAAAAAGAGATGAAACTAGTGGAGGTGGAAATTATCGTTATAAACGTATCAATTAACATTACATTACATAATTTCCCACCTTTAGACGTATCAGAGGAGTATGACAACTGTCAATATTCCACCAATAGAGTAGAATTTGGTAACAGTCAACAATTCGCTTTTCCCTGTCGCATGCCTCTGGTAGTAGCTAGAAACGTTTATTTAACACGTTGACGGACAGTGCGTCAAATGTATAAGCAAGTGTTGACACTATATGTATTTTGCAAAGTAGAATATGGAAAAATGCAACGTCTATAGACGTTGTGTCACATTACATCAATGGAAATTAAACGTCTATAGACGTCTGTCCGTCAACGTGTTAAATTAATTTAGTTTTTTTATAATCATTTATTAACAATCAGAATTACACATTCTCTGAGTTAATTTGATAACAAGTACAATAACTTATATAAACTATAATATTGTACAATTGTACACTAACATGGCGTTAAGAGGTACATCACCCAGCGGTTTCACCTCAGTTTCAGCGAAGATCTAATCTATGGGCCATAATCTTCGCAATCTTCTGCTGTTTAGTGGCTGCAGTAGTGGTAATATTAATTGGTTGGGGTGGCCTTCCAATTTCTCATGGTGTCTGTTGGCTCTTTCTTGAATCACTGTGCTGACCAACGGTATGTTTAGGTCTCTATGAAGTGTTTGGTTGGAAATGTACCAAGGGGCATTTGCGATGGTGCGTAGAATTTTTGATCAAGTTCTTTTGATTATTTTTGTATTTGATTTGCTGGCACTCCATAGTTCGATTCCGTACGTCCATATAGGTTTGATGACTGTTTTATAAATGAGCAGTTTGTTCTCAATTGAGAGTCCAGATTTTCGACTTGTAAGCCAATTAATTTCTTTCACTCTCAACTCAATTTGTTTCTTTTTCTTTAAAATGTGTTGTTTCCAGTTTAATTTAGAATCAAGATGAAGAGGTATTTGACGATATTCTGTTGGGGTATGTTGACTTGATTAAGGCTAATATTTGGGCATTGGTCTTTCCTTAGTGTAAACGTTATATGTGTTGACTTAGTTTCATTAGCTTTTATCTTCCATTTCTTTAACCACTGTCCAATTTGGTCTAGGTGTTCTTGAAGTTTTAATACTGCAGCTGTTGGATTCTCTTCAGTTGCAAATATTGCTGTATCATCAGCGAAAGTTCCAATGGTGGTTTGTGGAGAGGTTGGTAAATCGGATGTGTATAGTACATAAAGAAGTGGACCCAGTATACTACCTTGTGGGACTCCTGATTAATTAATTTAGTGGGACTCTTAAATTAATTTAGTGGGTGTACACTACCTACACTTCCAAGTATGACAAGGATATGTCAAACACTTTTTAAACTACTGGCTACAAATAGTTTTTAAATTCTTAAATAAAACAGCCTGTAACTCAGTAAAGAGCCATATTTTATTTAAGTGAATTGTGTTAAACCTTAATATTTTGAGCCCAGGAATCTACAGTTAAAATGTTTCCAATTATTAATGAAACATCCTGTATAATCTGTACAGTCGAACGTAATTAGAATACCGGTTATAAGAATATTCCGCTTTAAGGAATATAAATTTGAGGTTCCGAAACGTTTCTACTAGTCACCAAAGATCGGTTATTAGAATATCCCGCTTATAGGAATAGTTTTGATTGGCACGAAGGCTATTCCAATAAGCGGGTTCGACTGATTTAGTAAATAACTATGCAGCTGTCAGAATTACAGACTTTCAGTTACGATCATCTACATTTTTATGTGATTTTAGGCGATACTTTTACTGAAGGAGATGCTCAAAGGCAACAAGAACACAATCAACAGATCATCACTGAAAACTTACTGGCTTTTGTTAATCTCCAATATCAATTTTCTATCGCTGGCTGTGAAAATTTTGGGTCCATGGCCATGTGCCCTTTGTGTCAGACTGCCCCTGGTGGGATTCATAGTTCTGAGTGTAGCTTGGCTGCGTTACAACAATGTTTTAACAGGTAAGCATATTTTCATAACGTTATTTGTGCCAAAAATTGTTATTTCTCTTCTCAAGTATAAGAGGGGGAAGTTTCCACTACGAGGTTCTTGGAGTAACACCAGTATATTTATCAGTTAACGGTTTAACCTTTAACTAGTGCTTTTGCTGCATCACTTCTAGATGATCATCTAGTAGTATTTACTTTTATGAACAATAATATTTCTGCCACGATTAGCTTTTAGATATTCAGCTTTTAAACATTCGATTAACAAGTTGTATCTATATGTAGAGGAAGTGAAAAATACATATAGTTCATATAGTTCTAAGAAATCAAGGAATGCTATGGCAGCAGGACAACACTCAGCTGCAACTTTTGCAACTAAATTTAGAGAGTGGATGGCACACGAAATCCACAACGCCCAGATATTATCGTCGGTATACTGCGAAAACCAGATAAATGACAAATTTTAAAATATTGAATTAAGTATACCAAAATTCTCAGCTTTTACGCTCTACATACAGGTAAAACCCAATACATGATACGACTTACCATTCAGCAGATAATTTGTGTAATAAACAAATAAGTTACACCTAACCAACTTTTTTTTTTTTTTTATTATCAGCATCAACCACTTTGGGTTATTAGCTGTACTGTCATTAATACATGGTTACTTAAATCTAATAACATTTTGACTATTACATAAGTTCACATTTAGGTAACAATATAATTTACAAATTAAGAATTATAAAATGTTAACAGTGGTTATAGTTTGCTTAAAACATTAATGTCTTTCAAATAATTAAACAAATGTGTAAGCTTACAGTGTGATCCTAAGACTGCTTTTATATTGAGAGGTATGGAGTGTTTTTGTCTTTCATTAAGATATTTAGGACACTCTATTAATATATGTGTTACATTGATGTCGCAATTACACAGGTCACAAATAGGGCGATTTGACTTAGAGATTAGGTAGCTGTGAGTAAGTCTGCTATGCCCTATGCGTAAACGATTTAGCTTCACAAACAGCTGGCGATTTAGGTCTATCTCACACCAAGGTTCAATTGAGGGCTTTATTGTGTGTAGAGATGATTGTGAAAGATTCCATTCGTTTTCCCATTTGTTTAACACTTTTTCTTTAAGGAATGGTTTGTAATCGGAAACAGGCACTAAGTTCACTAACACTGAAGACGCACTGTGTATTGCTTCTCTGGCATGGAAATCTGCTTTTTCGTTTCCTTGAAGTCCAGTGTGTGATGGAACCCATATAAAGCTTACTTGCTGCATCGTGTTCTTCAGTAAATGTAATTGTTCTTTTATTAAAATACTTATAGGATTACTTGTATATAACTGTTCTATCGTATGTAATGCACTGAGTGAGTCGGTAATTATGACAGATTTTGGAATTTTTTGAGTACGAATGTGAATGAGGGCTTGCAGAATTGAATATAGTTCTCCAGAGTAAATACTGCAAGTGGAAGATAATTTAAATTGTAATATAGTGTTTGAATCTACAACTGCCGATCCCACACCATCAGCAGTCTTAGATGAATCTGTATAAATATAACAATGATCTGGGAAAGAAGCAAGTATGTTGAGAAAAGATTGATTAATTGTTGCATGGGGGGTATCAAGCTTATTGTATTTAGAGAGAGTTAGATCACATATTGCAGGAGGAAAGGTCCAGGGCGGAGGAGTAACTGTATTTGTCTGATTAAAAAATTTTGGGAATTGAATATTATTGAGAGAGAGATATTTTCTGATTCTCTCGTAAAAGGGAGGGTTAGTTCTTTTTTTATTTACATAAGTTTCTTTGAAACGTTCTGCAATAGTGTGGTGGAAAGTGGGATGCGATTCTATTGCATATATGGATGATGCGTAGACTAATGACAAGTACATTCTTCGGAAATTTAAAGGTGGTTCTCCGGTTAAACATTGTAAACTATTAATGGGGCTAGTACAGAATGCTCCTGTGGCTATTCTTAATGCTGTATTTTGTATGACTTCTAGTTGAGCAAGAAGTGTCTTCTTTGCAGATGAGTATACAATTGATCCATAATCGAGTTTGGATCGTACTAGAGATTTGTAAATAAGAATCAAACTTTTACAATCTGAACCCCAATTACGATTGCACAGTGTACGCATTAAATTGAGACCAGATTGACAGGATTGTTTAATGTGCATAATGTGGTACTTCCAAGATAGCTTTTTATCAAAGATCATTCCTAGAAATTTTAAGTGTTCCACATAAGTTAAGTTGTTTCCATATAACTGAAGATCTGGAGTTGTAGACTGCCGTTTTTTTTGAAAATAAAATACATTTAGTTTTGGTTGTAGAGAATTGCAATCCTATAGCTTTCGACCAGTTTTCAAGGTGATTTAATGCACATTGTAAATTTTTCTGTATAGAAAGAATATTTTTTCCTCTTGAATATATGACTAAATCGTCAGCGTATAATCTCGCTTTAACAAGTTGTGGAAAGTTTTCTAAGATTTTGTTTATTGCTACTAAGAATAGTGTTGAACTAATAACAGATCCCTGAGGTGTTCCATTTGTTTGGTCTTTAGTGCTGAATAGTGTACCATTTTTCTTAACCTTAAATTGTCTCTTACTAAGAAAATTATGAATGAAATATAGCATGTTACCTTTGACGCCCCACTGACTTAGTGTGTTAAGAATGTCGTATCTCCAAGCCATGTCAAACGCTTTTGTTATATCGAAAAAAACCGCAAGACATTCCTGTCCAATTGCAAACGATTCATTTATCTCGGATTCTAGGTCAATTAAATTATCTAAAGTGGATCTGTTCCTGCGAAAGCCGCTTTGTTCATTGATTATTAATTTATTATTTTCCAAAAACCACCTTAGTCTATTATTCACCATTTTTTCCAAGATTTTACACATTGTGTTGGTAAGCGAAATTGGCCTATAGGATTCGGGATCAGTTCGTGGTTTATTTGGTTTTAGTAATGGAACTATTATCGCCTGCGTCCATTTTGTGGGAAACTCATTATTAGTCCAAATTCTGTTGTATAGGTTAAGAAGATATTGTTTTCCATTATCTGGTAGATTTTGTAAGAAACTAACAGGAATATCGTCTGGTCCTGGCGCCGATTTTTTGCTGGTACTTAAAGAGTGATTAAGCTCTTCCATGGTAAATGCTATATTAAGAGGATTATCTTCAATGCAATTAAAATCTATTAATTTATTTTCCAAAATCATCTTGGTATTGATAAATTCTTTAGAAAAGTTGTTATTGCTGGAGTTCATTTCAAATTGTTTTGCTAATAAATCTGCTATTTCGTTATTAGATGTTACTATCTGTTTGTTATTGCATAGAAATGGAATCTTTTTATAGGTATTACTTCCAGATATTTTTCTAACTTTTTCCCATACGGTGCTTATAGGCATAGTGGAATTAATAGAGGACATAAATTCTTGCCAAGATTTTTTTCTGTTCTTTTTAGTTATATATCTAGCTTGAGCCCGTAACTTCTTATATTCTATAGTATTTTCAAGTGTTTTGTGACGTTTCAATTTGTTAAAGGATTTTTTATATTTCTTTATTATATCAGTACACTCTGCGTTCCACCATGGTAATGAATTTCTTTTATGTAGAGTTTGTGTTTTACCTATATGATTTTCACCGGCAAGATGGATTAATGATATAAACGAATTCAAAAGTTCATCTATATGATGATTTTCGGTGACTTCTTTTAAGCTATGGCAGTTCTGTTGAATATACTTTTTGAATAAATACCAATCGGCATTCTTTAGATTCCATTTTGGAATTGGGGTTGTATTAGTATCTTCATAATTACTGTTAAAAGAGACTTTAATAGGATAATGATCACTTCCAAATAAAAACGGAATTACATCCCATGAAAACTTTGCTGACAGTAGAGGATCACATAATGACAGGTCGATAGCTGATGAAGTACCTGTATGAATATTATATCTTGTTGATTGTCCATCATTCAGTACGTTTAGGTTTTTTGAGGTAATTATGTTTTCTAAAATTTTGCCCTTGGAATTTATTCCAAGAGATCCCCATATTGGATTATGGCTGTTAAAATCACCAACGATTATTCTGGGAGTGGGAATCTGATCTAATACATCTGAAATATCTGCTTCTGTGATAGGTAAGTCAGGTGGAATATAAATATTACAGATATTCATTTTTTGTGGAAAGGACACTGATACTCCTACTACTTCTAAATTACTATTGATTACTAATGCTTCTGATTCATATTTTTTGTTAACATACGTAACAACTCCTCCACTAGCGATATTTGCGTTTTCTCGGTTTTTATGGAAACAAGAATAATTCTTCATGTCATAACTATGATATCCTTTAAAGTTTGTTTCTTGTAAACATATTATTGATGGTGAGATTATTGAACATAAATGTTTAAGCATTTCTAAACGGGGATAAAACCCGTTAACATTCCATTGTAGTATCGGTTCGAAGATTTTAGTTTATTTCTGGAGCTGAATTTGTCGAACAATCACTATCTTGATAAGCGGGATCGTCTAGCATTTTTTCGATTTTGTTTATTAATTTAGTGCATTTAGTTTTCATGCTTTTTTCTGTAAAATATGGCTTAATTGTTGTTAACATGTAAATAAAGTTGGGTATATCCGTTGTGTATGTTTGTAATAAACTAATGGGATCAGTCGAGCTAGTATAATTTTCAAAAAAGTCAAGTGTTTGTTCATATGTTAAGTTAAAATTATTTGACGTATCGTGAAATACTGTTTTTGTTGGCATCATTATTTCCTGAATTGATCTGGTAGATTCAGTTTGCTTTTTTTGTTTCTTTTTGGTTTGTGTTGGTACTTTAAATTCTTTATTTAATTCTTCAGTGGGAGATGGAGTAGTATTAATTTCCGAAATTGTTCTCTTATTGGTCGTTGACTGATCCTTAGATATACAATTAGTTTCCATAATTAATACGGGGGGCATTAAATTAGTATCTGTTTGTTGGTTAAGTGAAGGTTCGGCACTAGAATTACTGACTGGATGATTTGGTTCCATTTCTAGGGGTGATGGAATAGACTTGGGGGATTCTTGTGGTTGTTGTTGTATTGGTTGTTGTTGTACTGGTTGTTGTTGTATTGGTTGTGGTTGTATTGGTTGTTGTTGTATTGGTTGTTGTTTTTGTATTGGTTGTTGTTGTATTGGTTGTTGTTGCATTGGTTGTTGTTGTATTGGTTGTTGTTGTATTGGTTGTTGTTGTATTGGTTGTTGCGGTTGGTGTTGGATATGAGAGGAATCATTTTGTTGATTATGATTTGAACAATTTGCTGCAACGTGACCTGTGTTCTTACAGATAAAACATGAAGGTTTATCTAAACTTAAATATATGCGATACGAAGTTTGATCATATGTCATTAAGAAAGAAGAGGGAAGGTCTATATCTACAAGTGGTTGAATATAAGTTTGTCTTCTAAAACTGAGGACGTGTTGAAATTCTGGAAGTTGACTACCGATTCTAAGGAAGGTTAAAGGTGACATTAATTTAAGACCAAATTTGGTTAACTCATTCTCTATTAGAATATGTGGAATAGAAGGGCAAACACCCGATAGTAACAGTCTTTCGTTTGGAGTTATCAATTTTCGTGCTTTTAGATTTTCGCCTTTAATTGTTATTTCTGCTGGACCGGACATAAATTTTTCCACCAGGGATTCGCTGGAGAGATAAATACATATTCTGTTATTTGATAGCCTTGATGAAAATAAAATATTCCGTGGATGAACAACTTCACCAAGTGCTATTAAGTACTCTTCTATTTTAGTATCAGGTAGCGAATTAAATAAAATTGCTTGCAGCTTTGAAGGAAATTGAATTGAAGAAGCATTGTTAAGCACAGTTGAATATGAGGTTTTGTTTTGAGGTTGTTGATGATCTTCAGTCATGATTGTTGACAAATTAGTTTGGTCGGATCTGGTATCATTTGGTATACTCATTAGTAATTATAAACCAGTTTCAGAACCAGAACTAGTTCCGAGAACTGGCCTTTCGGCCGTCACTTAACCTTACAAACGGTATGCTTTGTAATGTTTTGAATAAATAAATAATAAAAACTCACTGGTTTATTCCGTAAGGTAACTGCACTATATACTATTACTTTTTGCTTATTTTCAAGTTTATTTGGATATAAACTACTTGAAAAAAGATGATTTTTTGGGACTGAAATGTAAACACAGTTTGTGTTACCATGTTCAGGACCGGACTCCCTAACCAACTTTTCATTTTCAAATAAAACAATATATCGCTACTTACTTCCATAAAATTAAAGTTCTGTTGCATGTAAAACCAACTAAGCGCACATATATATTTGCCGGACAACAATATATTTCTACTGCTGTATATCTACCATATTCAGTAAAAAGGTGATCAGTGTCTTTAATACAGTGTGATTTATTTTGATTTACAGGTAAAACCAGGTAAGTGATCGCAACTCGATCTTAAATTTAGGTTTAATCAGCTAGGTCTCTTAACTATTTCAAACTAATGATAGAATATTATTTCTGATATATGCATCTTTCACTAGCATATCGAATATCAAACACAACTGGTACGCTTAATTCAAAATAAAGCACTAAACTTTAAAAACGTTTTTTCTCAATTTCGGTATTTCGACATTTATCTGGTTTTCGTAGTATACCGACGTTATGTTCTCTTATTTTAGCCTGAACAAAATTGTATTGTCCACTCATAACTGCTGATAACTCATGTGTTGCTTTTTTTACGTTTGGAGCTTTGTGGGGGCCCCGGCAGCTGCCCAGCCTGCCCCCCTTAAATCCGGCCCTGTCCGGGATATTCTAATTTTCTTGTTTTGATGGCATTTTTACATTTCTTTATTCATGTTTCTCAGAACCTCTTTGTTTGTGACGTGTTCTGTCTACGATATTTTCAGAATTCTTCTGCACACCCACAGCTCGAATGATTCTAGTTTTTTAATTGATGCCGCATTCAAGGTCCAAGCCTCCATTCCATAAAACAGAGTAGAGAAAACGTAACACCTAGGCAACCTAACTCTTAGCTCCAACTTCAAATCTCTTGTGCAGAACACTTTTTTCATTTTGTTAAAATTTGCTCTAGCCTTTTCTTTTCTGATTTTGATTTCCTGAAAGTAATCACATGTGGAGTTAATCATTGTTCAAAGATATGCATATTGGTCTACTCGTTCGACATTGGTTACGTTTATGAAGAGATTCTCGTTATTTCTTCATTTCTTAGTTTATAATAATATAAATTATAATTCAGAATATGTTGCATATAGCAATATTATTAATATTGAATAAATCACCCTCACATAATATAAAAATAATTTCACTAATAGAACATTTCATTAAAATATATGATTTCTGTTTTACAGACTTTATCCACAGGAATCTTCTTCACAACGATCAAGCCCACATTTACCATCCGAACGGATGGAAAGTCCCAAAGGTCACGATATATCCAGGGGGGAAGTACCGAGACAGAAAAGTCCCCATTCCGAAAGAGAACATTCTCCACATGCCGAGGGAATCCATCGTGGACAAAGCCCGATTCATGTATTTGGAGATGGTAGTAGCAAAGGGGTAGGACCCTTGGAAACACTAAGAGGTACAAGTAAGAAGTTCAAACAACGAATTCATATTGTTACAATTCTTAAATTTTTTAGGTCCTTTTCCTATCCCAGGCCCTCTTCATACCATGAAATCGCCATTTCCTGGCCGTGGTTCGAGATCCCCCCTTCATTTCCCACTGTTTCCCTTAAGTTGCCAACGCAGATGGTCTGAAGCGGGAGTTGCCGATTCCTCTGGAGAGAGTGGTGACGAACAGCGACGAAGATGGTCAATGCCTTGGGATTCAGCATGGGGAGAGTCGGGTAGCCAAGGACAACAGAGATATTTACCATCAAAGTTGGCTGTTCCATCTGGGTATTCCCAAGAAAAAAGTCGAAGCACTACTCCAGGTAAGAATCAATATTTTACTTCTGAATATGTCATAATATAAGTTTTTACTAAAGTAAAAGCCAGAGTTAGAATGCAGTGTTAGTCTTACGGCGCACATGGATGCCGCCCATGTCGGAACAGTGCGTGTATACAAGTGTAGTTGTAGGTGCGTGTATACAACCGTAGGCAATTGTTGTGTGCGCGTACATTCCAGTGCTCTGATTCTTAAATCTGGTCCTAATGCACCGCTCGGGGCAAACCGGCAACGTGGTCGACCGTTCTCTGGTAAGAAATACATTGCCCTATGTTACCTGCACTGGATTCTAACTGTGGCTTCTACTTTAGCGTAAAACAAACAGTTCTGATTCATTTTACAGGTAATTATTCTTGTATTTATTTATAATTGATACAAAGACACTTGTTTCCAGTTACACGAACCGAAAACATAGTCTAACGTGACTTCTAAAATGTATTTATTAAATAAGTTTGGCTACAAGTTGTTCAACTGTGGCGATAGACATTTTGTACTTATGAAATTAATAGAGAGATATCGAAACCCTAAGTTAAAAGTTCCTTTATTACAGGATCTTTTAATAAAGGACAAATAAAGGATTTGTCTAATGAGAGTTATCGGAAACGCAGTTTTAAGGAATCTCTTATTTTGACAAATGACACATTAAATATTTTTGTAAATATTAAAATAACCTATAAAATTCTATTTGTTGATAAAAACATAAATATAAGTGAAGTTAGACGCCTTTCTTTTCTTGTTTCTTCACATAATTTGACAAATTTATCACATTTTTGACACGTTACGTCAAAATAAAGGATCCTTTATTAAAAGATTTTTGTCATCTATTTTTCCTTAAATATGGGCGGCCTGTATTTTATTACAGGACAAAAATAAAGGACGTGATACTGCGCTTGCGTATATGTCAAAATAAAGGATCTTTTATTAAAGGACGTTGTTAAATAGGGTTTCGATATCTCTCTAATAGCTCACATAAATAATAATAGTAATTTTATTTATTTATTTATTGACGGGCTAAACCCTTTTTCAGTTTTTGTACAATATGTATAAAATACAGTAAGATACATAAGCTAGCTACAACAGTTTTTTAACATGTTTTTAAATGATGCAGTTGAAGTATTAAATAATTCTAAATCTGTTTGGTAATTGTTCGCCGTACGTAACATCCTAGAAATAACTTCATTAAGTCCATAATTAGTAGAATGGAAATCTACAAAAAACAAGTCAGAATTACGGGTTCTTCGCATAGGTATATTAAATGAGATTAAACCGAAAATTTCAGGGCAATTAATAAATCCATTTAAAAACTTATGTAAAAATTATAATTCGAATTCAGCTCTTCTTGTCTCTAATTTGTTCATTTTAAGTTGATTAAGTATATAACGGTAATTATAATCTCCACGTCTTAAACCCATTTTATAACCACATATCCTTAAAAATCTGTTTTGAACTTTTTCTAATTGAGTTTTCTGGGTACTATAAAAAGGACACCATATAATACAGCAGTATTCTATAATTGATCGCACTAGCGAACAGTATAATATTTTAAACGTAAAAACTGAAAAGTCCTTTGAATTTCTCTGGATAAATCCTAACATTTTAAGGGCACGTGAAGTTATGTCATTAATATGATCATTAAAGTTCAGTTTTCTACCCAAATCCCGTACCTGATGTATCTCTTGCAGAACAGTACCCATTAAGTGTGTAATTATTATAAAAAGAAGCCTGCGTTTTACTAAACGTGATTTTAAAACATTTTTTTTAGATTTAAGTTTAAAACATTTACTTCACACCAACGTGAAAAATTATTTAAGGACAACTGCAAACATTCACAATCAGAGAGGCAAGCAATAGATCTAAAAATTTTTATGTCATCAGCGAATAAGAGAAATTGGTCGGAGTTAATTACTGTTTGTAAATCGTTAACAAATATATTAAAAAGCAGTGGACCCAAATGAGAACCTTGTGGAACACCTGATGTTATATGAATTGGTTTTGACAAAAAAATACCATACTTAACCATTTGAGAACGATTAGACAAATAATGTTTAATCCAATTTGAGATGTTGTCGCTAGTGCCATAGCCACACAGTTTGGCAATCAAGATATCATGATTGACTCTGTCGAAAGCTTTTGCAAAATCAGCATATATTGAATCGACCTGAGAACCAGACTCCAACTAGTTAATGATAAAATTTGTATAATACACGAGATTTGTAACTGTGGATTTACCTTGGCTAAAACCATGTTATTCACCAATTATTATGTTTTTACAACCAAAACTTAACATTCTATTTACAAAAAAAATCTAATAGTTTTGGTAACTCTGACTGTACATATACAAACTGCACGGTAATTTTCAGCTTTATCTTTCTGACCAGACTTGAAAATTTGTTTTAAAAAACTAGATTTCCAGAAATCGGGAAATATCTCTGATGTTAGTGATAGGTTAAATAAATGGTGTATTGGTTCTGCCAAAGTGTATACATATATTTTTTTAAAATACAATGAAACTTCGTCAGGTCCCTTGGTAAGTTTCCACGGGCTACTCAGAATCTTATCAACTATCTCCTTAATGTCAACAACATAATTGCTTACATTCGCAGATTTCTCAAATTTAAAAATAGGAATTTGATTAACTACAACATCATTGTAGACAGTTTCTTGACTATTTTCCCCAGTATACTCATCATACTTAATAGCTGATGGTAAAATATGTGAGTTTCTTTTACTATTTATAAATTTCCAGAATGATCTAGGGTTTTCAGATATATTGTTTTCAGTTTCCTGAACATGTCGTTTATATAGTGAATTCGTAAGTTCTTTACACTGAGTTCTAATACTTGAAAATATATTATAATCTTCTTCCCTACCTGTCTGTTTGAATGTTTTATGAGCAGTTTTCTTTTTTAATATTAATTTTCTTAATTTAATATTAATATTAGTAAGTAATATAATAGTTCACATTTAAACTACTTTGTTTTCTTTGATTTATATTTCTTTGTTTATATTTTTAACACTTTATTTATATTCTTTAATTACACACTCATTCATTTATTATTTACAATAATATATAATAATAATAATAATAATAATAATAATAATACGCTCGATAACACGGAAAGAGTCCCACCAGAGCTCAATCCTTTTGATACCGTAGGTATCTGGGATGAGTCAATTTTCCCCTCAGAGGGAGTGTGAGCCGTATGGCTAAATCTGAAATAATAATAATAGAGTTTATTTGGGTGTTGAGGAGGCGGGCCCCTGTCATACAATCAGCTACAGCCCAACCACAACCACAACCACAAGCGAGCCAAACAACAACAAGAGCTCCACCCGCCGAAGGTGCTGCGCTGGATCATCAGCCGGCGCTCACTCAAGCGGGACGACCGAGGCAGCGCATGAAATGGACTGTGTCCATCAATGAGAACATTTTGCGCTTCTACTACAAGGTGACAAACCTCGGTCAAGAAACAATCGGCTACCGACAACAGCTGTATGCCGAATTTTGCAGGACGTACCCAGATATTCAAGTATCAGAGCAACGAGTATCAGACCAATACCGGGTAATTATAAGAAACAACCTTATCCCAGAGACTAGACGCAATATCATCAGAAGCGAAGTCGAACGGGAGATTCATAACGATGTTGTAATTGAAGATCAAGTCCCCAATGAAGTGCATGAGCAGATTCCTGAGCTTGCCATACAAGAAACTCAACCTGACAATACAGAGCAGGAAAACAACGAGCTACATGATAAACTAGTAAGCGAAATGGCACGTGCTGTACAAGAGTTTAATGGAACAAACCCACTTAGCAGACCACCGCTACCACGAATAAACTCTTGTAAGAGACTAGGTGTGCTGTTACAAATTGTGAACACTGAAGTCCTACCCAATTATGTCGTAGAAGCCCACACATTAGAGTATCTGCACATGCTAATCTACTGTGCAGCAACAGCAATTGCTAATGTAATGGGCATTAAGATCAGAACACGACGGGGTTCTAATAACGGAAGGACTGGTAGCAGAATTGCACCCTGGGAAAAAAGACTGCTCGGAAAGATTGAATTGCTGCGTAGGGATATTGGTCGAGTCACAGAATATATACGAGGTGTAAGAAGTACAAGAGTCATCAGGAGAGCTGAAGAAATAATACGGAATACTGCAAGACACTCAAGATACGATCCAGAAAACAACACAGCCCAACAGTGCCTGGATACGTTAAAACAAAGACTCTCAGTTTATTCAGGACGACTAAGAAGGTACAAAGTGAGTAACAACCGAAAATCCGACAATGCCCTTTTTGAGACTGCTGAGAAGGCGTTCTATCGAAAACTCAATTCCACCGTAGAAAATCTCGATAAGTCTTATCCAAGCCAAGAAGAAATTCATGAGTTTTGGGGAAATCAACTTTCCACACCAGCTGCTCTTAACAACAATGCTGGATGGATCGAAGATACGGCACAGAACTGCCAACACTACACTACTACTCTCTACGAACCCTTCACCACTGAAGAAGTCTCAAATATCATCAAAGAGCTTCATAACTGGAAATCTCCTGGACCAGACGGAGTTCAAAACTTTTGGCTCAAGAAGTTTTGGAGTGCTCATGAATGCTTATCAACACTAATTAATTATGTTATTTCTAATCCGCAGGATATACCATCATTCCTAACTCAGGGAACCACTTATTTAATACCGAAGGATCAAAATAACACCCAAGATCCAGCAAAATACCGCCCAATTACTTGTCTTCCAACTTTGTATAAATTGGTCACATCCTGTGTAGCCCGGCGTATCTACCAACACTGTGCGCTGAACAATATCATAGAGCCTCAACAGAAAGGATGCGCTAAGGGTTCCATGGGCTGCAAAGAACAACTTATCATCGACTCAGTCATTTCTAATCAAGCATATTCCAAAAAGAGGAACCTATTTACTGCTTTTATTGATTACAAGAAGGCCTTTGATTCAGTGCCGCATGAATGGCTTATACATATATTGAGAATATATAAAGTCGATGATAATATAGCGACCTTTTTACAACATATAATGACAGAGTGGAAAACTAGAATTCACCTTCAAATACCTGGTGAAAGTAACATCGAAACTGAAAATATCGCAATCAGCCGGGACCTGTTTCAAGGAGATTCGTTGAGTCCTCTGTGGTTCTGTCTAGCTATGAACCCACTATCTCAGCTATTGAACTCCACAGATGCAGGTTTTAGCATCAAAAATAACAACAATGTGGTGGCGAAGCTTAATCATTTATTGTACATGGATGATTTGAAATTAATGGCTTCCACTCGAAACCAACTCGACGAGATGCTAAAAACTGTAGAAACTTTTTCTAATGATATTAGTATGTACTTCGGACTAGACAAGTGCCGTATTTTAAATATAGTCAGAGGAAAAGTACAGCCCGGAGGATTCGATATGCAAAATGGCCAGAACATCGAGGCCATGGGTGAAAAGATATGTACAAATATCTTGGAGTAAAGCAAGCGCGGAAAATTGACCATAAACAAATGAAAACAGAGATAACTACTGAGTTTATACGAAGGGTAAAACAGCTGCTTCGCTCACACCTTAACAGTAGAAATTTGTTTAAGGCACTAAACACCTACGCATGTTCCGCGCTTAGCTACTCATTTGGTATTGTTAAGTGGACAAAAACAGATATAGAAGCTCTTCAGCGAAAAGTGCGAACACACCTCACAAAGGCACAAAAACACCATCCTAAGAGTGCAGTAGAAAGAACAACATTACCACGGAATCTAGGAGGAAGAGGACTTATGGATATAGGTGAGCAATTAGATAAACAAATTGCTAATTTAAGAACTTATTTTCAGATGCAGGCTGAGACATCTACTCTACATCGCGCTATCTGCGCAGTAGATGACACAACACCGATCAAACTGAGGGAACCAGAAATGCGCATAAACCACCTTACTAAGGACGAAACAGTGCGCGCCTGGATGGGTAAACCTCTGCACGGGCGACATCCCAATGAGGTCAGCCAAGACTATGTCGACAATATAGCGTCGAACTACTGGTTGACATCAGGAAAGATGTTCCCTGAAACGGAGGGTTCATTACTGGCCATTCAGGATCAGGTTATACCAACCAGAAATTACCTGAAATATATCATCAAAGACCCTCAGGTTCAAAACGACAGATGCCGATATGGATGTCAAGCCCAAGAAACCATCCAACATCTTACAGGGGGCTGCCAGGCATTTGCTGCAACTGAATACAAGGAACGGCATGATGCAGTAGCAAAAATCCTTCATCAAGAGATAGCTATCAAGCTGGGACTTCTCCAAACAGACCATCTCCCGTATTATCAATACGTCCCTGAGAGTATGCTTGAGGATGGCAACTACAAGCTATACTGGGACCGCACTGTGCTCACAGACCAAACAGTGGCACATAATAGACCAGATCTCGTACTAGTTAATAAATTAACAAGACAAACAACACTAATTGATGTGGCGATACCTAACAACAATAATCTACGTAGTAAATTTACTGAAAAGATCGCCAAATACAGAGATCTAGAAATTCAAATACGAAGGCAATGGAGAATGCAAAGTACCCAGACGATACCGATTATTATTTCTACTACTGGAGTCATTCCGAAGACCCTCCTCGAAAGCATAAAAAAGCTGGGTCTGAATGAACATCTTTATAAGACCATGCAGAAAGCTGTACTACTCGCGACGGCCAGATGCGTACGAAAATTTCTGGGAGATACACCTGCATTCCAAGTCACCTAGGGCTCGATAACACGGAAAGAGTCCCACCAGAGCTCAATCCTTTTGATACCGTAGGTATCTGGGATGAGTCAATTTTCCCCTTAGAGGGAGTGTGAGCCGTATGGCTAAATCTGATAATAATAATAATAATAAGATCGCCAAGTACAGAGATCTAGAAATTCAAATACGAAGGCAATGGAGAATGCAAAGTACCCAGACGATACCTATTGTTATGTCTACTACTGGAGTCATTCCGAAGAACCTCCTCGAAAGCATAAAAAGGCTGGGTCTAAATGAACATCTTTACAAGACCATGCAGAAAGCTGTACTACTCGCAACGGCCAGATGTGTACGAAAATTTTTGGGAGATACACCTGCATACCAAGTCATCTAGGGCTCGATAACACGGAAAGAGTCCCACCAGAGCTCAATCCTTTTGATACCGTAGGTATCTGGGATGAGTCAATTTTCCCCTTAGAGGGAGTGTGAGCCGTATGGCTAAATCTGGATAGAGTTTATTTGTAGCAACCTAGTACATAATAAATAAACCCAGTTTCTCACTGAAGTTGTTAGTCACATGGACTACAACTTGTGCGTGAGGGTTAAATTTAGATTATAAAACAACATGAACTTATCTTAAAGTTTACAAAAAGGAATCGAATATAATCTTGTTCATTCTTGTTCTCTCATCTGTCTTTAAATTTGGGCTCCTCTTCTTACTAATTCAGTTAACGTTAAATTTTGTTTATCGGACCTACAAAAATTTCTAATAGAATTCAACAAAGGATTGCAAAAACTTCCGACGGGATTCTTCTGGCGTGACTTCGTTTTCTATAAGAATTTTCATGATATTTTGAAGGTGTTTTATCCATTTTCACCATAATTTTTACAATTTAAATATTTAGAAGTGACATTCGAAAAAATTAATATAATTCATTAAAACATATATAGTAAAACTAACACAGATAATTTATCTCTAATTACTTGTACAATTTATTTTACATTTTAAACCACGCGCCTAACATCTAAATTATATCTTTACGTTCCGACATTTCGATCACGACTAAGTTTTACAAAACAAAGTTCTCCTATTTATAAGCAACCCTGCTTCTGGAATGATCGAGACCAGTTTCCATCTAGTCTCGTACGGGGGTCCCCTTCAGGTAAGAACACCTTCTCGATGTTTTCAAATTTATGGTTACAGTCCAGGTCGTAAAATTCCCGCTAAAACTCTCCTCGTACGGAGAGAAAACGGAAAACATCAATTTACCAAGAATATGTATGACGTAGAAAAAAAGAATGTGTGTGTACTTTGTACGCACGTAAGAAGATATTCTTCTATTATATAATAGGTAATTTAAACGAAGTAAATATACTTAAAAGGTTATTTGTACTTATTTTATTTAAAAATCAAACTAACTTTCTTATCTACCACTTTCAAAAAAGAAGAATATCTTCAAAAATTATATAATAATATACTTAACAATCATAAAATCTATAAAAAAAAATAAAAAAATAATAACTTGCTTGGGGCTCGAACCCACTTCACGTCTACCGCGCCGTACGAAAGCTGACGGCATTTCAAACTAGACCACATTCGTGTGTACGTTATGTGGGAATATACACAAACTAAACGTTTACACCATAAATTTATATGAATTTAATAAAATTATTAGTTTGATTTTTGTCGAAATAAAATACAACAAAATATAGTGTAAGAACAATATATGAGATGAAGATTTGTAGAAAGTTTGTTCGTAATCAGATTATGTAAATTAAAGCATTGTCTACTAATAGGTAACTACATTATTATGTTTACATTTTCCAAATGGAAGGTATTGAAACTATTAGGTATTTCCAACTGAAACATTTAGAATTACGTACCTGCGGCTTTTCAAAACTATTTAAAAAGTCACTATAATTATAAATTTGATTTTATTTCTGTCCACACATTATCAATAAAAACTAATATTATACAATATTTTTGTTTACCGATAATCTCCATATTGAACAATTATTATTGACAGATCATTTCAAAATTTCAACACCCAATCAGAGCCCGTATAACCACTAATACCATACTGTCGGTGTGCGCATGCGCGGGGATCAATCAAATTTTACCCTCAATCGATTCGCCGCTAAAGAAGAATATCTTCAAAAATGTTGCAAACAAGAAATGTAGCTGAGATAATTTTGCACAAAAATGTTTGTTAAAGTTCATACTAAACCATTCTTTCAGTGCATCGTAGTTTGTCGAATTCTCTCTATCGTGATTATTATACACTATGCCTTGTTTTTAAACCAGGAAGAGTAAACTAAAAAGACATATTCACACCCAAGAAAGTCACTAGAAAAATCACCAAATACATTTTCTTTTTTGGTTGATCATATCGGCCTTCGACGGTAATTCATAAATAAACAGTCCTGCGATGAATCACTCACGTTAAATATAACGTAAAGTTATCCTGTAGTTAAGTTATAATCGTCAAATTGGTGTGATGTATCATATAATCGCCAAATTGGTGTGATGTATCATATTTAACTTAACTATTTGCGATATTTCTTGACAGTTCTTGATCTGATATATCAACTGCCATTTTATAACGTGACGTTAAACTTCAAGTTATGAGATAACTTTGTAGTTATGTAAGGATGTGTAAAGTGAGGTTCATCTTTTGACTTGTTTTTAGATAGAAATCAAGTGAATATTCAACGAAGAACGCTGCTGCAGGTTGTTCTAGGATTTTGTGTGGTATTTTATTAATTTAATATCAAATATAAAGCAGTACAAAATTAAAAATATCAAAAACATAGATCTAAAATAACAATTAAAAGCACGTAGGCACACGTAGGTAATAATAAAATCAAAACAATAATTAAAAATGAAAAATAAAACTAATAATTTAGAAGCTAGTAATTTAATAATTAAGAATAGAAGGGTAATACAATTTTAAAAATTATACAAAAATCAAATCGAGAGATCTGAGTTGAAATTTATAAACATAGGGTTTGTAAGTACCTACCTACTGTTCTTTCTATCCAGAGTTGCCAGATGAGATTTTATAAATCCCCCACTAGAAACTGAAATTCCCTCAAATTGTAGCTCAAATCCCCCAAATTAAAATTTTTGCCGCATTTTCATAAATTAGTAGTCAAATGTAGAGAACAGTAAACCAAAACTATACTACTTATCAACGAGGGCCCTCGAAATAATTCATAGGTCCTATCGTGTTTGATTATGTGAGAGTATAATATACAGTTCTATGTACATTCGCAAATTTAATTTACCATGACCCCTTAAAATCCTCCATAATTTCCCCCCCCCCCCCCCAAAAATCCCACAACAATTTCTGCTTAGAAAAATTTTCCTAGACGCTTTCAAATTACCCCAAAATTGTGGGAAAATACCCTAATCTGGCAATCTGTTTCTATCTACTTTTTGATACACCACCGAACCCGAACAGCTGTTTGCTGTTCGGTCATCGGCGGTGGCCGACGGCGGGTAGGTCTTCTCATGATTCACTTTCTCGCTCCAACTTGTACTATTTCTACATATGGTTCTCTTTGTTAGAGAAACCAATACGTGCTAATACTTACTTCTTTTTTAACGTTTAAGAAATAACTCATCTTATAACGGTGACGGATACGTCACACGGAATTTACGTAAAAAGTTATCGAGACAGTTATATGTCAAAGTTATCTTAACTTTAACGCAAACGTTAAAGATAACTTAGGTCATCCATCACAGGGCTGATTATATTATACTAATACGTCGTAAAAAGTTCTAAAACCGACTCTTCTGTATATAAAAGGATACTAAAAATTAAAGGAATGATGACGCAAAAATACAAAAAATCGATGATATAACTTAATTAACCTATGAAATGCCAATAGTGTCAAAATTTCATAAATGTCATTAGTGTCAAAATTTCATAACCGTGAAGTAAACTTGCCTGAGGTTGGACCAATTACAAACACGCATTACGGCGAGGTACATTTGAATTACTTATACTGGTTTAAAAACAAATTATAGGTAACTCGAAAAATGTATTTGTTACAACCATTTTATTCCTAAAAGAAATAGAAGTGAATTAAAACATATTGTAGGTAGTTATTTCCGTTATAGAAACAGTTCCCTCACTGCCACAACCACCCTCTGCAGGCCCTGGTATTCTTCCCAGTACCGAAGGATTGGCTGAAGCAATTCATCTATTGTCCTGCCGGCCAGCGCGGTGCTCAATTCCCCAAACTGCAAGCCAGCACTATATGCCTCATTGGGGAGAGACACACGAAGAAAGAATGCACAGACGAATGATGTATCCGGGACCAGCATCTCAAAGGTAATCTGTTTTTTTAATAGTACAAAAAAGAGTGTCCAGTCACAATAAAGCATTGGCCTGTTAAGAATATCTAGTTGTAATGGGTAGGATCTGAGAATATCTAGTTTTTTAGAGGTAGGTATAGAAATATAAGTTGGCAACACTTTTTTAACTGGCGGCCATTTTGACAGCTGTCAAGTGACTTATTTAGTTTGGTTTGATATTTAGTTTGGTTCAATTTTAGCAATTTCCAATTGTGCATATTTATTTTGAGAATCATGGTTCTGATCGAAAAACGTACCGCGCACTACATCTATTTTATGGTCAACGTAATCGTCCATCATAACAATTAATTCTATTAACCATGGAACGTTTTGACACCATGATTACTTTAAATGGTAATATCACTGTTTATATAGGGATAGTTGGTCAGTCCAATAGGAAAATTTGTTTGATTCAAATTGAAACAGTCACCAGATGACCCCACAATTTCTGTCAGGGTCGCAAAGTCAAAATGCATAGACACCAAGTTGGATACGATCCTAATCATAACACCCCAACTCGCATACATATTAACAAAAATAACTATATATAGTATTTTTACTACAAAAGCAAGATTACGTAGGTCAAAATTTTTGACGTATGAGCACTGTCAAAACATTAGAATGTGACTTTTCATCATGGCCACGTTTATGTCATTACTTGTCAGAGATATTTTTCTTTGTTTTTGTTTACTATAAAAATGTAGGCTTTTATCTTCTGTTTGTCTAGTGTCTAGGGTTGATTCTTTGGTCACAGGTCGATTTTAGGATACAGCAAATACTTTACTCGTAAATTACAAGGATAATGTAACAACTAATGCGAACGGTAATTAACACTGAACATCTAAAACGGTTTATAGAAAAATATGCAGTCTTACTTCGTCGTTCGTCTTTATTCTGATGAAAAAGGCCGTCTGCCCCCTATCATCAGCGTCTTAATGTCAACTCGACTTTTCTCTGACTTTTTGACTACTGTCACTTGGCCATGATATGTTGAACCTATAGATCTATCGCGTTTTTTTTATTATTAGGCAAATGCCACTTAACTGGCTTTCGGCTCGCGTTTATGATAAAATGAAATAACTTAAATGAATGTAATCCTACAAAAATAATATCTATAATTATTTATTCTAATTAATGATGTCAATTGGTTTTCATTACTTGCCGAAATATATTAATTAGCAACAATATTATCATAGTGTAGGTATAATCATTAAAATAGATTATTTGACAGCTCACAGCATAATGGACCGTGATAGTGTGACGTCAAAACGTCAAAATTTTTCGTTGTGTCTAGGTATCGCTAACGTGTACGCAAATAAAAAGGTTAGGTAGAATTAAAGGTCATAACAAATATTTTTCTATCAAACAAACACGTAGGGCCGGTTGTTCGAACGCTAATCAACAATGATCACTATCAAATATTTAATTACTGTCAGCAACTGTCAATGTCAACTTTTATTGGGTTGCTGAAAACAATGGATTATAATTATGAGATTAGTTAATCAATTAACATAACAATTATTACTATAATTGATTAAGTAATTTCATAATTGTAATCAATAATTATAATTTCAGCAACCCAATCAAAGTTGACATTGACAGTTGGTGACAGTAATTAAATATTTGATAATGATCATTGTTGATTAGCGTTCGAACAACCGGCCCTAAACATATCAAAATAGCGTGTATCAAAATATACAGTCACTGCCCACGCTAAATAGTCACTAGCTTGATGAAGTTTAACTTTTTTATTTGCGTACATTTTAGCGTGTACCTAGACACAACGTGTTTGGAAACCTTTTTTTGACGTTTTGACGTCACGACTATCGCGGTCCATTGACCTCAACCCACGGTTCTTAGACATTACTACGGTTGCCTAAATCGACTAACCAATGAACATTAAGGGTGAGATTACGTCACGAGAGTTTACTGTCATTTGAATCGTAATATGATTTTTTTCGAATACTGAGAAAACCAAGTATTTTAGAAAAATTTAAACGCAGGATGCAAGATTACATTATTACCGAGGGCGGAAAGCCCCTTAGAATAAACAAGCAGATTCTATTGAATGAAATATTTGAAATTAAATATCACACTTCTCTTTTATTTTCAGCCATGTAACTTATTAAAATAAACATTATAGAAGTTTTCAGGGACTTTCAGCCCTCGGTAATAATGTAGTCTTTCATTCTGAGTTTAAATTTTTCAAAAATATTTATTAGTTTTCTCAGGATTCGAAAAAAATGAATACAATTAAAACACATTGAGAATTTTGACATGCGTCAAAGTTTTGCATTAACTCAATGTAAAATTCTGAACTGTTGAATTCCAGCTTCCCTAATAATTATTTTACATCAAAAGACATTAGAAACTATTTGAAGAGGATTGAAATCTGTATTGGAAATAACTTAAAATTGGTCTACGTAATTAAACATATTCCAAAATTTTGTAAAAATGTAATACATTTTAGCATTGTGGTCTAGTTATACAATGATTTTAGTTTTCAGCCCAAACTTAGGCCACACACAATGCAATAATGTTCACATTTTTGAACTGTCAATATTTTTATTTTATCATCTATTGTTTAAAAACAATACAGTTGATAAGATACCCTGAGTTGCGGAGAAAGGATTAATAATAAAGATTTTTTTATTCAGTCAATGGTGTGAGCACTGTCAGTTAAATAGTAACGTGTGGCCTTACTTTTACACGCATACCTATTGTGGCCAATGTATCATATTTTTCAAAATTTTGGAATGCATTTAAATCGTAGAACAATTTTAACTTTTGATTTTAATACAGATTTTAATTCTCTACAAGTATTCTCTCATGACTTTTGATGTAGAATAATTAGGGAAGCAGGAATTCAACAATTCAGAATTTTACATTGAGTTTCCTATGGCCCTTTTTACGATTCACCACCCGGTATAAGATAAAATGTGTACTATTTGTCTTATTATTTCATAATAACACAAATAATACACATATATACACAATAACACACATTCAATGATCGAAAATAATTTAAAAATATGGGAATGTAAACTCTTGTGACGTAAAGTCAAAAATATAAGTCTCCCCACCACCGTCGGACAAGACAACCGTATTAAAGTCTAATAACCGTGACATCAACCAGCAACACTGAACTGTCATTTGCGTTTGAATGTATGAGTAGTGTACAAATGTCTAAAATATTTAACTAAAATTATTATTTTTTGGAATATTGAACTTAAATAATTGTTTTAGAAAATTTATATTATTGATAATAATACATGTTTTTGGTTATTTAATTAATATAATTCTAAAATTCTCAATGTAATCGCGATTAAGTTTTTCTTATTAAAATACCATGTGGACGCTTATACAAGATCGGGCAGTTGTTGGTGTCGTATTTTAGCTGTGTTTGTGCTACACAAATTTCAATTCTAGAGTTGATTTTATGGAATATCATTATTTTCGTTAACATTAACAAATATTTTGGCATATGATTAATATATTTCGGTAATTGATGAGATCCGATTGACATCATTAATTAGAATAAAGAATTATAGATCACGGTTATTATAGATATTATTTTTATAGTAAACAAAAACAAAGAAAAATATCTGACAAGTAATGACATTAACGTGGCCATGATGAAAAGTCACATTCTAATGTTTTGATAGTGCTTTTACGTCAGAAATTTTGACCTACGTAATCTTGCTTTTGTAGTAAAAATACTACATGGAAGAATATATTTAGAAATTGAATTAATGATGTCATGCTATTACATATACCGTGAGCACGTAAAGCTTGAAATAAATTCATTTTCTCGAGAATGGACGATTTTGGAAAAAAAACCAAAACAGGTCAATTTTTATTTTTAAATTACGACTTTTTGGCATATATAGCATACTAGTGACGTCACCCATCTGAGCGTGATGACGTCATCGATTATTTTTTAAATGAGAATAGAGGTCGTGTGATAGCTCATTTGAAAGGTAATTTAATTTTCTGTTCACTAATACGAACATTAACATAATTATTTATACGGGGTGTCCAAAAAAATTTTTTTTATTAAATTGATTGACATAAAAAGAAGAATGTATTTAATTTATTTAATTCAAAATACATTTTACTGCTCTCAGAAAACAGAAAAAAAAAAGTTTATTTGACAAATAATCAAGGCTTTTCGCTTAAATTAAATGTTCAATCTGTCACGAGGCTGGTGGGTGGCTGCTTTAATATTGAATTTAAGCAAAAAATATTTATTTGCCAAATAAACATTTTTTCCTGTTTTCTGATAGCAGTAAAATGTATTTGGAATTAAATAAATTACACACATTCTTCTTTTTATGTCAATATAAATTATAATTCAAAATTTTTTTTGGACACCCTGTATAAATAATTATGTTAGTAAACAAAATCCAGGAGGAAAATAAACTTCCTGTAGCTGGCTGTATACCATAAATCACAAAAATACCAAGTTTCTTGTAAAAGGTATATATTAAAATACCCTAAATAAGGGTCACAATACAAAACGTTTTCGGATTAAGGAATCCATCATCAGTGTTTAAAAGCCAAAATTTGCATGCCTGAGCCACCAAAATGTATCGGGTAAAAACCCTTTAAATGTAAATAATAAGGATGTTTTACATATTTATATAAAATTCATTGGATGATCCTAGCTGGTCAGTTGGCCATTGAAATCCAATATGTGAGGTTTTCTCCAAAAAAAGTTCCAACCACGTGGGGAGAGTCCTGTGTTGCCCTGGGTAACATCCAGGTTTATCTATATCATCCAATGAATTTTATATAAATATGTAAAACATCCTTATTATTTACATTTAAAGGGTTTTTACCCGATACATTTTGGTGGCTCAGGCATGCAAATTTTGGATTTTAAACACTGATGATGGATTCCTTAATCCGAAAACGTTTTGTATTGTGACCCTTATTTAGGGTATTTTAATATATACCTTTTACAAGAAACTTGGTATTTTTTAATTATGTTAGTGTTTATATTACTGAATAGAGAATTGAATAATTACGATGTCACGATAGTCCATCACCCTGTCTTAGTCCATTTTTGCAATGAAAGGGTCTTGAGAAATCGTTCTGGATCTTTACCACGCTCTCTGCTCCTGTGAGCGTAAGTTCAGTTAATTGGACAAGATGAAGCGGTATTTTAAATTCTACCATAGTAAGTAGAAGTTTGCCTCTATTAACTGAGTCGTATGTGGCTTTGAAGTCCACGAATATGTGGTGGGTGTCGACGCCGAACTCTAGGGTTTTTTCAAGGATCTGCCTCACTGTAAATATCTGGTCCGTTGTTGATTTATTAGGACGGAAACCGCACTGATATCCTCCTACTATTTCTTCAGCGTAGGGGAGAAGTCTTTTGTACAATACGTTGGACAACACTTAATATGCCATATTGAGTAGAGTGATGCCTCTATAGTTATCACATACCATCATGTCTCCCTTTTTGTGTAGAGGGCACAGTATACCCAACTTCCAGTCTGTGGGTGTTTCTTTCTGTTGCCAAATTGCAATTATCAGTTTATGCATGTGTTTCAAGAGGGTGTCGCCCCCGTTTTTGAAGAGTTCAGCAGGGAGATTATCCGAACCGGGGGCTTTGTTATTTTTAAGTGTCAAGATGGCTTCTCTATTTTCTTCTTCGGTGGGGAGTGGCTGCCGATGGGGCAGGGTCGCCTTCGGTGGGGAGTGGATTGATTACTAACAACAAATAGAACATGTTCCTTAGCATTAGCAGCATTTGGAAGATTGTACCAAATACTTTAAAGGCAAAAACGTTCGATCAGTACGTATTACCGGTTCTGACATGTGAAACTGAAACATGGGCTTTTAGCAACAATATAGTCCACAAACTTCAAGTGACTCACATAGCTATGGAACACAGAATGCTCAACATTAAGCTCAGCGACCGCAAATCCAATAATTAAGAAATAAGAAGACGATCAAAAGTAGCAGATGTAATCCAAAAGATCAAAATGGAACTGAAGAGGACACATAGGAAGAATGGAAGACAAACGTTAGACGAATATACATACATTATCATCATCATCACACAGCCAAATTTGTCCACTGTCGCACATAGGCCTCCTCAAGATGTCTCCACCCTTCTTTGTCCTGGGCAGCTGCAATCCAGTTTGTCGCTATTCTCTTGATATCGTCGGTCCATCTGGTAGGTGGTCTCCACGACTTCGTTTGTCCGCCCTTGGCCTCCACTCTAAGATCTTCCTTGTCCATCTGTTGTCTCTTTGTCTTGCGACGTGTCCTGACCATTTCCACTTCAACTTCGTAATGCGCTTTATGATGTCTTCCACTCCAGTTCTTAGCCGTAACTCATCATTTCGTATTCTGTCTCTCAAAGTTAGGCCAAGCATAGATCTTTCCATTTTTCGTTGTGCTACTTGTAGTTTTCTTATTGATGTTTTAGTCAATGTCAGTGTTTCAGCTCCATAAGTAAGAACCGGAAGTACGCACTGGTTAAATGCTTTTCTTTTTAGCTTTATTGGGATGTTTTCCTTGAACACGTCTCTTAGTTTGCCATATGCTGCCCACCCTAAAGCTATTCTTCGAGATAATTCGTATGTTTGGTTGTCTCTACTTATTTGTATTTCGTGGCCCAGAGATAGATGTATTTGTGAACTGTTTCGATATGGCAGTTTTCTAGTGTCAGTGGTCCGCTAGGTACTAAATTGGTCATCATTTTAGTTTTCCCAAAGTTTATTTCCAACCCTACTTTTTGAGAAACCCGTTGTAGTTCTTACAGCATTTCGTGGGCTTCCTTTAAGTCGTCGGTTATTAAAACTATATCATCTGCAAATCGTAGGTGGTTCAGCCTTTCGCCATCGACATTCAAACCTCTGTTTTCCCATTCTAACATCTGGAATGCATGCTGCATTACGGCATTAAATAGTTTTGGTGACATGTTGTCTCCTTGTCTAACTCCCCTTTTTAGTTTTATTTTTTGAGTTTGGGTATAGAGGTTTATTGCTGTTGTGGCATTTGCATATATATGTTGAATAATGTTGGAATATCGGTAGTCGATTCTACAATCTCTCAAAGCTCTTAAGATGTCTACCATTTCGATAGTGTCAAAGGCTTTTTTGTAGTCAACAAATACTAGAACTAGCGGCCGGTTGTACTCCACAGTTTTTTCGATTAGGACCTTTAGGCAAGTTAGATGGTCATTTGTACCATACCTAGGACGGAAACCTGCCTGTTCTCTAGGTTGGCATGTTTCTAGCTTGTTCTCAATTCTGGCAGTGATTATTCGAGCAAACAGTTTATACAGGTACATACATTATACACTTATTATAATTTTATATATTTTTTATAATTTGATTTTAAAATATTTTTGTATAAAATAAAATAAATTAAATAAAATCGAATCGAAGCGAGTTGAATCGAATATAACATATACAGTGGAACTCCGATACGTCGGCCCCCGATAACCCGGAAGTCCGGCCAACCCGCACCGATTTTTATCAGACAAACATTTTAACAATAAAAATGTATGTAATATAATATTTGAGAGATAATGGGTATAGACAAGGCGAAAACGGCGGGTTCGTTGGAAAAAATATTCCCATGAGATTTTTTTGCATAATCACATTCGTGAGACACTCCAGAATAAGGTTCAAGAAGTCGCCCACGCGAAAAGTGGTCCAATTTTTTTAATCAAATTGCAAAAATCAATATTTTTGGCACGGAGAAATTTTTTTTGATTTCGGACCATTCCGGACATAAAAGGTCTCTTATAATTTTTCTCTAAAGTTGATCGTGTTCGAGTTATAAGCAATTTAAAATTTGAAAAACGCGAAAATTACCATTTTTAAACTTAATAACTCAATTAAAAATGATTATTATGAAAGTCAGAAAGTGACTAAATCAAATTTAAAGCCCCCCCTTCATGGTCCTGAAGAAATTTGTGTCATTAATTTATTACTAAGCTGTTATTTTTAATTATTAATAATGAGTGGTAAGATCGTACTGACGCGGCTGTAAATGTGAGTGCGAGTGAGATGCGCCATTGGACTGCCTGAACGGCATCTCTTTCGCACTCAACATGGACGGCCGCCTAATACGTGCATGTCGCTCATTATTTTTACTTAAAAATAACAGCTTAATAATCAAATAATGATAAAAATTTCTTCAGGATCTTGTAGGGGGGCTTTAAACTTTGATTTAGTTATTTTCTGACTTTCATAGTAATAACTTTTAACCGAGTTATTAAGACTTGAAAATAGACATTTTTCGTTTTTTTTTCAGTTTTAAAACTCAGTTTTTCAGTTTTTCAGTTTTAACTTTAGAAAAAAATTATAAGAAACCTTTTTTATCCAGAATGGTCCAAAAAACCTAAAAAAAATTTGTTTCGGCTTAAACTACTGATTTTTACAATTTGATTAAAAAAAATTGTTAAAAAAATTTGGACCACTTTTCGCGTGGGCGACTTCTTGAATCTTATTCTGGAATGTCTCACGAATGTGATTATGCAAAAAAATCTTATGGGAATATTTTCTCCAAAGAACCCGCCGTTTTCGCCTTGTCTAGTATTTGTGTAATTTGAACTACATATACGATAGTAAAAATGACTCATGGCACACGACGCACGTTCATTGTCGTGTTATCGGAAATAACAGGCACCTGTAGTATCCTTGATTTATTTCAAACTGTCTTGGCATTGTTTAAAAAAAGACTTAGGGTCGATTTCTCATACCTGCGGTAATCTATGGTTCAGTTGAACCAGGTTCACCGGTGACACAGTATAAAGAGGGACAGTAGAACCACTCTCCGAACAATTGAAAGTAAAATCTGTAGTCGCGCATGGCGACCGCGCAATGTTGGCAGTCGCTTTTGCCCCACTCTCGCATTGCTATTCGCATAGAAACGTACGGCTTTTGACAGGGAAAACCCGCATCCACCACTGGTCAATTACCAATTGCGTACTGCGAGTATTACTTCCTGAGATCAAAGCGCCGACAGAAGAGCGATTTTACTGTGGAACCTCTATTTACTGTGCCGGTGATCTTCGGTTTTGTTTGGAATGCATTTCTCATTGCACGTTCATGTCAGTGCTCGTTCTACAGCTTTCGAGAAATGCCAATAGATGGCAAAAGGTAAAAAACTGTCGCCATTTTGAACTACATTTTTAATGCTGTTTTTGAATAAAGTTAAATTTAAGTATTTATAGTCAAATAGTCATTTTAATAATTATAAATAAATATTATAAAAACAAAAATAATGTTATCGTTTATCGTTAGGCTTAATATAATAAAATAGGATATATTTATATTATGACAGCGTTTCGTGTTAACACAACGCATGCGTAGTCCATGAAATCATCTGAACTGAGTTCTGAAATCTTTGAACGGCCGAATTCCACCGTTCAAGTTTAAACTGCCATCGGTTGAACGTGAATTAAGAAAGACGATTTTGACTTTAAACTGACTTTTACTAGAAGTTCAGGTTAAACTGGAGTTGAACTTGATATGAGAAATTGGCCCTAAAAGACTATTAAAAAATTATTTTTAAACAATGGTCTTAGTCTTCACTGTTATTAAATAACATAACATCGTTGCGATTGATTGAGACTGTATTGTGTGTAGTAGAATCGTATTGTTCGCTTCCGTTCTGTAATCGTTCGTAAATCTTTTCAGATTTTGTGTTTGCGTGTTTTTTTGTCTACGTAATGGCAACAAAACGTAAAAATGTTGTAGTGACAATGGAAAAGAAACTAGAAGCATTAGGTAGAATTGATAAAGGCGTAATTGATACGTAATTTAGATGTGTGCTGTGCATATATATGTCATGTTATTTCAATTATAACGGAGTTTATCTGTAAGTATACCGTATTTGCTTAATTTTTACCATTTTCTCCGGCTAACCCGGATTTTCGATAACCCGGATCGGCCGCGGTCCCGATTAATCCGAGTTAATGAGGTTCCACTGTAGTAATAATGCTCTCTTTTTTTATATAATTTCATAATCTCAGAAACAGTATCGCAATACCAGCAGGTTTTAATTTTCTTTTATTTAATTTTAGGGGCAACTGGCAATCCATAGATGTGCCACATTCTAGCGGTATGTCAGTTACAGAGCATTGTGATATTTTCCCATCCGGATTACCATTAACTTCGCGAAAAAGTAGCTCATCGACTGATTCGTCATCGTGCTTGTCTATTCACAGCAGATCTACGACTAGCTCTTCGGAAAGGGGATCTGCAAGTGAAGCTAGTGGTGCGGTAAGTAGTATTAACTTTATACAGGGTGTCCAGAAACTCTCCCGACAAACGAAGACCGGAGATTCTTCAGATAATTTTAAGACAATTTAACCCAATTCGCCTAGTCCGAAAATGCTTCCTAAGGGGCTAGAGCTCTTTAAAGGTGGCGTCTTGTAATTGGTTTTTTAATTTCTCCAGAACGCTTCTATTTAGAAAAACGAAAACTCGTACGCCTATTTATCTTCCAGAGATAAATCGATTCCATCAATTGCGAATTTCTAGTACCGGCCATAGGCAACGGTTTTGGGTAGGGCAACGGTTATTTTATCACATAACTTTTTTCTCTATAACTTTAATTAAATTGTGAGATATTATAGTACTAAATGGTAGTCTTGCTTTAAGTCGGTAGGATGCACCGTTTTCTAGAAAAATCGATTTGAAAAGTTTTCGTTTGTTGAATTTGAAAAAGAATTAAAAAAACTATGTATTTAGAAAAACGAAAGCTGGTACGTTTCTTCCAGAGATAAATTGATATCCTCAATTGCGAAATTCTAGTACTGGTCATATGCGTCTGTTTTGGGTAGGTCAGCGGCTATTTTATCGGATAATTTTTCTGGCTTTAATTTTTAAGCATTTTTGACACTCGATGATTATTTATGAGGTATTCTAGTACTAAAAGTTACTCTTGCTTTAAGTCGGTCACATAAACCGTTATTTTTCTTGAAAATTTTTTTCAAATCTTTTTAAAATTCAAAAAACGAAAAATTTTCAAATCGATTTTTCTAGAAAACGGTGCATCCGACCGACTTAAAACACGAGTACCTTTTTGTACTTGAATACCTCACAATTTAATAATCCAGTGTCAAAAATGCTTACAAGTTAAAGACAAAAAAATTATGCGATAAAATAACCGTTGGCCTACCAAAACGGGCGCCTATGACCGTTACTAGAAATTCGTAGTTGATGGAATCGATTTATCTCTGGAAGATAAATAAACTTACCAGTTTTTGTTTTTAGAAATGTTCTGGAGATATTTAAGAAAAACTAATTCCAAGACGCCATGTTTAAAGAGCTCTAGCTCCCTTAGGAAGCATTTTAGGACTAGGTGAATTGGGTTAAATTGTCTTAAAATTATCTGAAGAATCTCCGGTGTTTGTTTGGCGGGAGAGTTTCTGGACAGCCTGTATATTAATATTGTGTTTACATGGGATTGGCCACAGTTGATTGTAATGACAATTACATTTTTACCAAAAAATTTTTGACGTTCTGATTGCCACTCTGGTAATCGTTTTGATATAATTGTTCTACATATACTTACAGTTGAGTCCACGATTTTTCACCCGTGCGTCATTAATACCTGACGATATAAAACATACTTTTTATCTAGCGTCATTCTCTTCCACGTATGAAACTAATGACAAACCAGCTACCGCCTGTTATTAAGTAAAAACACATGTTATTTTTATGAACGCTCTAGACTCAGTAGGTACATTGAAAAGAGATAGGAACAAAAAAATACGCTTGTGGATGTTTTCAGATGTTAAGTACAGTTTGTGACGTTTTTGGTTTGTTTACTTTTGTGGCTGTCAGTTTGTTGAATTTTTTGCTGTTTTTTGTCGAATTTTTGCATTTTGAAGTTTTTTATATTACACAAACAGTTGTTTTGACAACTAATTTTATATTGGAGTTTGAAATTTGAAGGTAATAGCCACTTTACACGATGCAAGTAATTGCGCAATTAATTGCACAATTTCTTGCACAAGAACTTGTGCAATAAGTTGCAACTAACTTTCTGCAATAAAGTGATTACACGGTGTAAACAATTGCATAAACTGACAGAAACTTTGACAAAATACCATAAATTTTAGGTTATGTTGTTTTTATAAATTAAATGTAATTTTTTAAGTAGAGTTATCAGATATTAAATTAAAAATGTTAGATTATAATTTGAGAAAATTATAATAATAATTATGTATTATAACAAAATCAAGAAATACCCAGTAATATACCTATAACACATTATTCATTTACAAAAGGAAACAAGTTGTAAGAAATACAAATAGAAAATAGTTTTTTTTAATCCCTATGTTGCATATTTAAAGTTATCCACCAGAATAATGTTATCTGTGCACTGTGCAGCGTGAAATTGGTAAAAATGTAGTAAAAACAAACAGTGTAGCTTTAAAAGTCACTAGAAATTGCAGAAAAAATTGCATGAAAAATAGGACATGTTCTATTTAGCTGCAACTTCTTGCAGCAAGAAATTGCTGCAAGAAGTTGCGTATGACACGATGCAATTTCTATTGCTGCAAGAAATTGTGCAATTAATTTCGCAATTAGCATCGTGTAAAGTGGCTATAAGTGTATCTATTTTATTTTGCAATTTATTTTTACAACATACAAAGCTAACCTCACTCACACAGTTAAGTTTGTTTAAGTTTCCGTCAAAGTGAATAAAATGACAAAAAGAAAATTTATTATTGAATTTTTTTATAAATTGTTTATTTGTTTATTAATCACTCATGACAATTAAAAGAATTTATTAAGCTACTTCAAATGTAGCTTTAATTCTGCACCAACATTTTAAAGCAAAACTTACATTTGACATTCTATGTATTTGATAACGTTAAATTTTATAATATACCTCGTGATCGGATTAGTAGTCACTTTATGTCAGTTGCTGTTGCGTTTAGTAAATTTCCGATTTTTTTCGTGTGCTTTAAATGATGACGCACGGGTAAAGAACGTCGGACTCAAGTGTAGCTCGGGATGAATAATGATTTTGCAACTACTGATGTTGACATGTATATGTAGCTCGTACGGTATCCAGTTTTGGAGAAATGTACCTCTTTCACCCAACCTCTCGTAGAGATATTTTTAAACTTTACATTCTTTTTGCCGTCTGTTGAAATAGGATTGTAAATATCGCCATTAATTAGAATAAAAAAAATATAGTAGGCGTGGCCAGATTGGATAATGGGCAAATCTAGGAATAGTTTTATATTTTCCTGGGACTAATGTTTCTGATGCCAATAATGAGAAAATTATCGATCATTTGTTACTTACAGAATTAATATTAGTAATTTTTTTTTGGTTTATTGGCATTGGGAAGAACTCGTTTTGCCACGAGAAAATTTATAACATTTGAAAGTCTATACATATAACTGAACACAATTTGGTACAAATACAATTTTTACAAATCTATACATATAAATACAGTAACTGAATACAATTATTTGGTACAAATACAGTTTTTACAAATCTATACATATATATTTAATATCTAACTGAATACAATTTGGATTGGTTGATACATACCTAAAAGTTGAGGAAATTATAAGCGTCTCCTCGTACGACTCAAGAAGTTATAAAAATTAGCTCTTACTTCGGGATTATGGATGCACTCCAGCATAATAGAAAGGTGATTTTGAGGAAACGGGATTCTTAGTTTAGTTAGTTCCGTAATAAGGTAAGAGGTGGCATTATAATTATGACTGCATTGAAAAATCCAGTGATTAAAGTCGTCAAAACTCTCACTGCAGTCACAGAGGGGGGATGTGGCCAATTTCATCTTATAAAGCTTGGAGTTGACCGCTCCGTGTCCGAAGAGGCACCTAATGTATTTGGTGTTAATTTTTCTATTGGGATGGCTTCTTTTAGCAAGCTTTGTAGAAGGAAGTGTTGGAAAGAGGTGTTGTGCAGTACTGAAATGCATTGTTAGATCTAATTATTGTCCATTTGTCTGCCCATTTAGTTCTTAAGTTTTGCTTACATATAGATAATGCGTCTTGTAGCGTTAACTAATATTAGTAATAATAATAATAAAATTGAATAACATCAGTAATTGATTGCAACACCAATTAGTGTATTGTTTAGAAGAAACAAATGTGAAAGTTTGTAAATGTTGAAGTGCATGTATATGTATATAGCATATTATCGGAATGTCATGTTTGTTCCATACTATAGTTTATTTTTTAACCAGGAGGAGTAAACTAAAAAGACAGATTCACACCCAAGAAAGTCACTAGAATAATAACCAAATACATCTTGTTTTTTGGTTGATCTAGTCGGCCCTCAACAGTAATCCATAAATATTATATTAAATTAATACGTCGCTAAAGAGTTCCAAAAACAACTGCTTTTTATATAAAAGCAGACTAAAAATCTAAAAATTAAACGAATAACACAGAAAACACAAAAATCGCCGATATAACTTAATTAACCTATGAAATGTCACTAGTCTCAAAATTTGATAATTGTCATTAGTGTCAACATTTTACAAGAGTGGAGCTAACTTGCCTGCGGTTGGACCAATTACAAACAAGCAATACAGCGCGGTAAATTTGAATCACTCCTCTTGGTTAAAAAACAAATCATAGAGGTCCATTCATTCGACTTTAAAGTGAATTTTTTACTTCGAACCTCGAAAGACGCTTATTATTAGAATGTTTATAACTAATTCGATGTGAGTTCGCCGGTGCGCTCTCTCGCGGTTTGAAACTTGTACTTTTCTTGTAAAATTGTTCAAATTAAATGCACAAAACTGCTACTACTAGCTCTGGCGAAAACTATTTAATCCCCTCTACTCATCGGCTCACAGCGAATAGATTACTGAATACTGATTACTGGTTCTGAAATGATTTTCTGTTGGCCTTCCTGTGTTATCTACTGTATTTAATACAAATATAAATTAAACCATTTTATAAATTAAGTATTTTGCAATTGAAATCACAAATACGACTTCTTTGCAATGAAATTGTGGTTTACTCCCAGTATATTTACTGGATTAACTGTTTCAGAAAATTTAAAAATCCACAGTTTTCTAATATATTTTGTACTAATGGTTTAAAATTTTTAAAGATATTTAAAATATATGAAAAATCCACAAGGAAAAAGTGTTCCTGTAGTTGGCTGTGTACCATATAATACAAAAAACAGTAATATCCTTTATAAAAGGTATATTTAAAATCCCTAAAAAGGGGTACATCACAATCACATAACTAGTTTTCGACTGCTTTACCAGTCATCATCAGTGCTTACGTGAAATGTACATGCTAACCACCAAGATATAGTTTAACAAAAATATGTGGGTCAAAGCCCTGTAAAAGTAGTCCGTCAAGGAAACATCGGTTTAAAATGGTACATTAAGCATGGATGTTTAAAGTATTTTACTAAAATGCCCCAGGTAACATCTGAGCTGTGGATTTGACTTGTTCACATGGTGAAAGTAGGTCACTTGCTGTCATACTTTCACCATGTGAACAAGTCAAATCCACAGCTCAGATGTTACCTGGGGCATTTTAGTAAAATACTTTAAACATCCATGCTTAATGTAGCATTTTAAACCGATGTTTCCTTGACGGACTACTTTTACAGGGCTTTGACCCACATATTTTTGTTCTATATCTTGGTGGTTAGCATGTACATTTCACGTAAGCACTGATGATGACTGGTAAAGCAGTCGAAAACTAGTTATGTGATTGTGATGTACCCCTTTTTAGGGATTTTAAATATACCTTTTATAAAGGGTTTTACTGATTTTTTTTTAAATATATGCGTTTTAAAGAGATTTTGTATGTTGTTTTTAGGAAGCTATCAGAATACACGCAAATCTTTATTCGATGTGGAGTGGTAGCGAGCATTTACCGTTTATACGTCTACCCGAATCACAAGAACCATTAGACGATAGCGATACTGACGATCCACCTACTGAAAAAAGTATTGGTGTACATTTTCCAAAGCCTACTTAGACTTTTTCCCTAATTAGATAGATTCCAAATTACTGGTAAGTAACAGGTAACTTTGACGGTAATTTTTTATAATGACACATTTTATTCTATATCTTATATATCTTAAGTGCCAATTCAGGACATTTAAAGATTGTAATCTTTTTTTGTTAAAAATATCACAATACACGTTATTAATAAGTAGGCTTACCATAATTACGAAGAGCCAAACCGGGACGCAAAAGTGGAAGAGCACACCACGCATTATTTCATCATCCCCCGATCGTCAGATCACATTTTTTTTATCTGTGAAAAAAATCTTTCCACGGCGCTGAAGTACCGGGTAGACACATAGCAAATTCCACAATTATTTTTTAAATTTGGCTTTTCATCATTTTTTATTATTTTATTTTAAATTTCTAAATGAACTCTCAATATGCTGCTTGTGAAAATGAGTGAATATCTGGACTAATTTCTTTGAGTAATCAGCTTTGAGAGCTTGAGTTTTGGAAGAAGCCCTTTGCCAATATTTAATCATTATTTGGGCTTTCGATTGAGATTTTTGCATTTTATTTACAGTTTCTGCTGCTTTTTCGATTTCACTCAAGTTAAGCTCATTTTTCAAGCAGATCCACTCAAAATCTTCGGCTCCGTCGAAGCTCTTTTCACAACAATTCTAAATACGAAATGCAGCGCTTATAAATAGCGTGAACGTCACTCATGAAGTTTTAGATATGGAATCTTTCAATTTATTTAAGAGTTGTTTAGCTGCTTGTCGAAGAACTTTGTTTCCATCCTGTCTTGAAGATGAGTTTTTAACTTTGTCAACTCCAAACCTGTCGCAGTTGAGTTAGTTTTTTCGATATAGTCGATGGTTTTCTTGAATACATTTAACTGTCCGAGCACAAACCAAAAAGTAAAGTACTCCAATTTATGTTGTGAAGAACTGTCGCAATGCGAGAGGAGAGTTTACTTGAGCAAGACAATAAAATTTCAGGTCTTCCTATAGCCGCAGAATCCTTTCAGTAATAAGGACAGAAATCTCGTATTTCCACGTTTCACTAATTGTTTGTACTCGATGTCAGCTGTCTCACAAAACTTTGTTGTAACGTGTACAGTATAGTATATTTGTATATTTTTGTATATTTGTATATTTTTACAACGATAGGCTCTATTTCGGTAGGAAGACCATCAACTGCATGTTGGATTGTACCTATTGTGAACGATGTGTGCGCTGCAATCAATGCCTTTTATGTTAAAGCCGAGACCTTGCTTGAGCCTGGAATAGACGTTATTGGCCCTCGCCTGTTTACCCGTCCAACATTCGTGTTACAGTTGTTATCACCACAGAAAGCAGCCACCTTGCTTTCTATTTCGTGTTTTTTGACTATCGACATGTGATTTGCCGAGATTTCAGACGTTTCTCCGGCGACAGATCGAAAATCGAGTAACTTTACAGATATACCTCTCAGGTAAAGTTCCCAATAACTATCGGAATATTTAACATCATGTCTGTTTGATGTATGAAACAAAATATCTGTTTTGTGAAATGCTCAAAAAATTGCATTCTTTTAGCTCGTGTAGTTCATCTCTTGCCAACGGCGCGATCACTCCCATGATGATCACTTCGCACTTGGTACGCGCAGACCTGAATTCGGGCTCAAACAGCTTCCATATTAATTTTGAGGAGCAATCAGATGTTTTAAAACTTATGTCGTGCATTGCTGTATGGAATGCGAAAGTAGCTTCTTTAGCAACAATGGAAACTTCATTTTCTGCGGGTACGGCATATTTGAAAAACGATGTTATGGTAGATGAGCTTGCGCTGGCCTTGTGTTTCGAGCACTTTAGGTGGGCCTTGATGAATGGCCGGGGTGTCGGTATTGTTCAAGTTTGATCGGGACGCTAATGAAAACCGGCCGGGACAGGGATCTGAAACCGGGACCGTGACGGATGGTAAGCCTATTATAAGTAAACGAGAACAACTGGAGGAACCGCCTCCCAGCGAATAAATTTATTTATTTAATTATTAACGTGATAACCCAAATAACAATAAAATACAATTAAGAAAAAGTTTCCACGAATCAGAAATAATAAACTTGTGAATATACAACTAAACATAGAACCAATAGAACAGTAAACCTAAAAACATTAACAGACATTTAAGTCAAATACATAATCTATACAAATGTCACAATTTTAGACGAATTTATTACATAATAAATATTTCCCCTTGCAAGAGACTTTTTAAATTGACTCAAACTGATGTTACATAAATTCACATCGGAGTAATTCAACAATCTCATATATCTGTGTAACGGTTCCATAACATCTCGTAACGCGACAGTTCGTAACCCGACAATTGGCAACGGACAATTCGTAACGGCGACAATTCGTAATGGCGACACTTCGTAACAGCGACAGTTCGTAAACTAAATTCGCTCTACCGAGATTCACTTTGACACATTCGGAATAGGAAACATACAACACAAAAATTCCTACCTCACACTATTAACTGCTAAAATCAACTTAATCTTTCATTAAAAAAAGAAGAATTATTAGAAATAGTGGGAGTGTCTACCAATGTCATAAAATTTTGTGGAGTTTATTTCTACAAAATATTTTTATTTTGTCAATAAATAATTTGCTCATTTGTTATCAATACATTAATTATAATGGTGTAAATAAATAATTATTGATTGTCGTAAGGTTTATGTTATTTTTATGTCTGTTTACTATTAATAATATTGGCTATGAGCAGGTGCGTTAGTTGTGTAGTAATTTTCAGTCACTTCTGACAACTGAAATTTCCAAAAAAGAAATTACTAACCTCAGTGTCAAAGTGAATCTCCATAGAGCGAATTTAGTATAACTATACATATTCGTATCGGACAATTCGGAACGCCAATTTTCTTTTAGCAAATTCAGCATTACTGAATTTATACAAAAATGCATTTTGGATATATGTATTTCTATACTAAAAGTAATCGTATTTTTTTAAGACCACTCTTTTTAAATTAGCCCACAGTGGCAAAATGAACGGAACACCTTAAAAATGGGACATGCTAGATGTTTCGAATTTCCTTAACCTGTTGTCCTATATTATAACCTTATTATTTAAGAAAATCGATGTAATAATATTGTTACTAGACAGGTAAATGTCATTTTATACCGGATGTAAGAATCATACTGTGTTTTTATGGAAGTTCGGAACACCCTGTGGAATATTCTAGCTTCTAGCACATAAAAAATATTGAAATTAAAACTCAATAATTGTAGCCCTAGGCTTTATTAACATTTTCTTTTTTGATTAATTTTGCCGGCACAAAAAGAAGAAGGGACTTTCGGCCTTCGGTAATCATGTAATATTTCATTCTGCGTTTAGATTTTTTAAAAATATTTATTAGTTTTTTCAGGATTCGAAAAAATATAAATGCATGTAAAAAGCATTGGAGCGGAAATTTTACGCCTATCCCCTTAAATTAATATGGACACTGTTTCAACTCTACTCCAATAAGCAGACAGGTGGTTTAAGGAAACCATAATAGGTTTCTTAAGAATAAAACAACTTTTACTTGAACCTAAGATTGGCCAAGGAATTTATGGTATCCTCAACCTATTCAAGATCTCAATCGAGAATCTATAGTACTGGCGTCACCTTCTTCTTCTTTCAGCCGTATTCAGACGTTGGCCATCATCATGTTTACAATTTCCTGAAACCTTGCTCTATCGGCTTGTTATACTGTGAAACCACACCATTGTGTAATATTACGTAGCCACGAAAGTTTGTTTCGACCAATTCATCTCTTTCCTTACACTTTTCCTTGTATTATAAGGCGAAGTAGATGGTATTTAGGTCATCTAGTTATATATCTGATGTATTCTAGTTTTCTCCTCTTTATGATGTTGATGAGCTGACGTTCTGAATTCATCATTTGAAGAACATCTTCATTAGAAGTGTGCGCAACCCACGATATCTTTAAGATTCGTCGATAACACCACAATTCGAATGCTTCTAATTTGTTTAGCGTTTTACCACTGAATTGGCGAAATCCCAGACCTAGACTCGCCAAAAGGCTAGACCTAGACCCCCAATGGATCTCAATGAAATCCTCATCCTCAAGGCGGCAATTTTATTTCCAGTTCCACATTCGATTGTTACTGTAGACAAACACTTATTATGTTTATTTGTGAGACGCAATTCTAAAGGTATCAAATAGGAACTTATGAGATATACAGAGAAACGATCTTCTTCTTGATGTGCCTATCCGAAACGAATGTTGGCGATCATCATGGCAATCTTCACTTTATCTGCAGCAACGCGGAAAAGCTGCACAGACGTTGTATTGAACCAGGTTTTGAGGTTATTTAACCCTGTGTTTGTATAAGATGATGTTTCCGTCAGAATCAGTTAGATTTCCCCTAGAAACGATCTTTTTTTTTTAAATGGCTTTGGCAGAGCCAATTAGCCAGACTTGTTTGTGATTGATTGCAGATTCATAGTCATAAATTTCTTATTTCATAACATAAGTACATACTACAATATTATTTTTAGATACATAGGTACATTGTGTTGCTTTTTTTTATTTTTTTTTAATTATTTTACTGTTTTTTTTAATATATATTTTAATTTGTGCTAAACACTTTTTTTTACTTTCTTTTTTTATTTTTCTTTTCTTTTTTATTTTTGTTTCATTTTTTTTTCATTTATTTATTTTTTTTGTTATTATTTTACTATGTGTTTTTTATATATATTTTTTTCTTTTTTTTTTTTTTAATTTTTTCAAACCACATTAACAAATTATGCCTAGTTAGTAGGTATATATTACATTTACAACTTGTATTTACATAATTTAACATGTTTATAAATGAGATGAAGAATTTCCATATCATTTGTAAATATTAAAGTATTAAGATTTATTGGGAAAAACATTTTAAATTTTTTAATTCCTTATAAAGGTCGTTTATATTATTTATTTGTAAATGACATTCTAATATGACATGTGTTAGATCTCCGATTTTGCCACAAGTACAATTAGGAGTATCTGACAAGCCGATTCTATGCATGTAAGATGGCGTAAGAGCATGATTGGCTCTCAGCCGATTAATAGAAACGATCTAAATATGACAATTCCTTCTGTTTCTAAGATTTGTAATACGTAGATTAAAATCTTATATATGATGGAATTTGAAATACGCGAAAAAAACTTTATACAGAAGGGAACAAAAAATCCTACAGGTTTTTAAATAATTTGTTTAGAAAATTAATTACCAAATGATACAGTATTAACCAAAGTTTGGCTATTGCCGATTACTCATCTTCTTGATTTATAATATAGCACTAGATACTTTCATGTAATACTGTAATCAAATACATTAGACTGTAATACATACAACTCTTGACATTTCCCATTAATTTTGATGAAGCAAACGATATAGCGCCACCTAGTGGTCTGCGTTGTTAACCACAAACTATGAATGACTGAAGATCTGTCAGTTAATCCATATTAATATTATTAACCTAACTTTTGCTTTGTGTTTAATGTTTATTATATATATGTACTTTGAAAAAAAAATTGATTTTGTAATGCTATTACTAAATGAACTTAATGATGTGGCAGAATCAGACAGAATTTAAATCTACATTTGACATGATTTAAATCTAGAGCGACGCCAGTTACGAGACGCTAATAATAATCCATTTGAAATAGACAACCAGGTTTTTATGAAAAATTTCAGTGTCAAAAACTATTGTCAGATAAAATTAAAACATTTTAACTACCAAAAGATTAGTAATTTTATATATTTTATGTTTTGTGATACTGTTAAAAATTTAATGGACTAACCTCAAGTTTTTATGCTTCTTTTATACAATGTTATTTCCTGTTAATATCATTGTATTTACTGAAAAAATTATTATAATTTATTTTAGACTTGATGAAACAAATAAATAAAACATTTTTTTGTAAAAGTACAAACACAATTTAGAAAAATTAGCTCGTTATCCAAAAATTAATAAAATTAAATTTGAATGTTTACGTCAAATTTTACGTTGTCAAAACGTAGTTCAACTCAAGCCGGCAGAGGCGCTAGTGGCAACGTGCTTCCAGATTTCTGTGAGAGTTAGATGTATTAGAGTCTAATGTATTTGCTATAATTTTGTACTTTTTTTTGCAGATTTCTTGTTCGATTTGTCAAAGATACCCGAATATCATGTTTCACGTACATGATTGTTTGATGTAATCGATATCTGGTGGTGTGTCGATGTTTATTATAGATGTCTGCGAATGGTTTTAGGCTGGTCCTAAAACTACATTTTTTATAGTTTTTATCATATATGACTGTCATCTTTAAAATTCGTGTATTTATGAACCATTTCTTTTATAGATGAGGTAACAAAAATAAAGATTTTTTTCTGAAAAATGGTTTTGACAGAGCCAATGGACCGTGATAGTGACGTCAAAAAGGTTTCCAAACAAAACAAAGATGTGTCAATTGATTACACACGTGGTTTGTGTAATAATTTGTATTTTTATTTTGTTTTAAAAATCATTTGCGTTTGATTAATTGGAATAATGGCAAAAAAAGTTAATTAAAATTAATGAAGTTTTGAACTGTTTTAAAGATATTTCATATAATATTTTAGTACTTACGATATATCAAATGATAATCAATGTTTTTGAACATCAGTCTCTTTCAGAAACTTAAAAGACTAGCAAGTTCTCCTCCTTGAGCATTACACATTACAATTTACAAACACATTACAATTTTGTAAAAATTAAATAAAGTACATACAAGCAATATATTCCATTTATAAAAACGAAAATAAAACTTAGCCGCAAAAACCACGTGTGTCTGACAGCTGTTTATTTTGTTTGGAAACCTTTTTCAGAGTAGCCAACATTGATTTGACGTCACGACTCTCACGGTCCATTAGCCAGACTTGTTTTTGATTGATTGCAGTCATACTCAGAAATTTCTTAAGAATAAATTGTAAAATACTCTTATTTTAACTTCAACTCATAACAATAACTCTACTGATAATACACAAGCAATCAAAAAACTGTAGAAACTGCGAACTAAAAGATCTTTTGTGTAACAACTACATATGTTTTGGTCTAATAGATCTAAACTTATTACCTCAGAATTAGTAGACATTTATTAAGATAACCTATTATCTGGTTTGAAGGTAGGTTTGGTACCTGATCGGATTTTGAATAGGCACGTTCAAGTGTTGGCGAACAATTATGTTGCAGACAACTTGTTAGACTGTTTCCACCGCACTTGCTATTTTACAGAGCTTATATTTTTCATTCGGTTCTCATACCGAATCCCGAGGATAAATAACCGCATTGCCAAGTTAACCTGGGAGAAGGTCCTTGGTATTGTATGGTACATCCGGGTAGGGCCCACTGTGAACCGTTCAGACACTTAGCCCCGGCGCAAATTGATCATAAGCGAGACACAGCCTGCACGTGGACAGTTTTGTGAAGCACGCTTATAAGCGAGAGACCGCAAATTGAACCCATCTTACGATCAGTGCATGCTTTCGCAGGTCTCGCTTGGGAACGTTTGTCATCGGCGTACAGTTTTCTTGGGTCGTGGGACGCGTGACTCACCGCCAGATGTTTATTTTTACCTGTTGTTGCTTGAACTCGTTCGGGATATACCCGTGGAAACACGACGTATGGGAGAAAATAGGAAATGAAATGAATACGGAATGGTACCTAAGTACAATTTATTGTGATAAATAAAAATGTTAGCATAGTCAAAACCCCGAGTGAAAACGGCTTTGTCTTTGTCATTAGATATAACTTTATTTATTTAATTACTAGTAGACTAAATAAACGGTGATACGAAATTAATAATGAAAGTTATGCCTTTACAATAACACATTACATATTAGAAAAATAAGGTTTCTTTAAAATTAAATAGAATGTCACAAATAATGATGGCGTAATCCCCTTTCAATAGGTATAAAAATTTTATATAATTCCTTAAATCTACAGATTATCAATGAAAAGTGATTCATGTCACTTAAAACCGTGATCAATAAAAATAACGTATTATAGTCGGTTCGCTAAACTCAGACACAACTGGCTAGTGATTTTAGTAGGTAATTTTTTTGTTTTTGGCCAATTTTGCTAAAATTGGCAAAATTACTAATTGTTTAGTAATTATTAAGTAGTTAGTATTTTACATAATTAATTAAATTTGCATAATTACTTCTAAAATCAATAGCCAATTGTGTCTGAGTTTAGCGAACCGATTATACTCTCTAATTCAACTTGTCGGCATATTACATTTTTGTTTATGCTTAAAAATTAACAACGAAATATGCAGATAGTGTTAATTTTTATGACCGATCAGTAGCGGAGGGATTATTAAATAACCCTGAGATTATTTTAAATATGGGTGGTTCGCCAAAATAAGCGGCATATTGTGTAACTCGCTTTTTTCTTAAGTCCTTTACATACTGTGTTTCAAATTATGTTGCCAAAGTTAAGTTATACAATAGATGAATGGAAGCCACTTAACATTAATTTAAAAAAAAAAGTATTTTTACAAGTATTTTATGCAATTCTAATGCCAAAATATCAACTCCGAGGCTGTAACCCACCTTGTTTTTTGACCTGTTTTATAGTATTGCACACTGAGAGGTTACAAAAGTGCAGATTATTTTATCAATAATTAATTAAAAATCCAATGTAATATAAAACTGTCAAATTAATAACTTTCATTTTTAAAATTAAACCATAAAAATCTACTACTAAAAACTGTAACCAACTTTGTGCATCAACACCGAGGCTTCATGAAAATATATGAAAATTTAAGCCAAATTGCACTATACTGTATTACAGGCAGCTTAACAAGAGAGGACCGCTTCAGTCTAACCGAAATTGTAGAAGAAAGTGGACGAACATGATATGGTTAAGCGATAGAAAATTTTTCAAAGTGTCTTAAGCTGAGCGTATGTTTTTATACAGTCAACACCGAAGCCTTCGTAAAAACTTAATTTTGCTAATTTTTTTAATAAGTTTTTCTTTTAAGTATGCGCTATAAAGTTATCTTGACACCCCATGAATAAAGCAGAATTATTTTTAATATTTGTAGACAGTAGAATTAAAAATGTATGAAATCATCAACACCGAAGCCATCAACTCCGAAGCCCAGTCGTGCCTCGGAGTTGACGAACGTGCCTCGAAGTTGTTGAAAGTGTGTGAGTGGTCATTCTTAAACTAAAAAAATACAATTTAAATTTAGTCTGATATAGGAAAAGGGTTACTGGGTAAGCTCTCAAGATGTTTCGGTCGGTTTGGTAATATTATCTTCTTTTTATAGAAAATGGCTCGTATACACTGGAGTACGACGGAAAAATGAAGGCGAAAACCCCCAAAATCGTTAAATAAAGATTTTATGAAAGAAAGTGATATTTTATGCAGCTATGCTTATTTCTGTAAGAATATACCATTTTGGGTAGTCTTCTCTAATATTGATAAAAGAGACATCTGTCTATGTATGCACATTATGTGAAAGCATGGAGCTCATGCGTGGAAGCGGATAACAAATCATTATGTTGCGCAGAAAAGACAGAAGAATGTATAGAAAGGAAATGCCAAGATTGTGTTCAAAAGCAGATTAGATTTTTGAAGTTTAACGGAGAAGACACGGCTACATATTGGAAAGTTTTGTCAACACGAAGGCCGGTCTAAATCAACTCCGACGCAATTGATATTACCTATTTTTCATAATTTTCTTTAGTAGTTTATATCAAAATGGAAGTGTTTTGTTTAGTTTTATTACATACCAATTTTTATTTAATTGTTACGATCATAAATTTCAATTAACAGAGAATTACGTGAACACCGTGGACACTTAGTCAACTCCGAAGTCACATTTCCGTTTTTCGGAAAATATTTAAAAATGATCTCTGCTGGTATCATGGGTAAGTTGAATAGCTCATTTTATAAAAAATATTTAAAAATGAACTAATTCTAAACCATGTTTTAAATTAAATTTCTCTACCTCGAAATTGCCGTCTATTTTGGCGAATCACCCATATGTAGGTATTATGTGCAAAAATAAAATACTTAGTGTAAGGTCTCTTTTTGTGCACCCGCTTATGAACAAATTCGATATTTTCGAAAGTCATACCGCTAGTACTGGGGACGTGTAAGATATTTAAAACGTTACGAGTTACAAGTACGGAAATACCGATTTAAAGTTGCCTACTCAATCCAGTACAAGGATGAGATATTGTACATGATGAGATATAATACATCAGTATTTGTACTCAGTACCACTGAGAACCGGTATCAAAAGTAACCGTTACACGTCCGCACTGATTTTGCCCGTCTCTATTTCCAGCACTGACAGCCAACGCTTGGGTTAGATTGTGTTCAATATGCAGTCCGCTAGAAAAATAAATGCACTGGTCATCCGCCCCGCCGGCGCAGGTTGTGTCTCGGTTATGTTCAATTTGCGCCGGGCCTTAGACCTCCTACGGCGGATCCATTGTATCACACCTCCTCTCCCTTCCATCTCATCCATAAAAACCTGTTCTTAAGCGTTTTTGGGTCCCAGGCTGCACCGGCCTCCCATGTCTTGTCAGAATCAGCAGGGCCTACAAATCTGAGCTCCTCCTGCAGCCCTGAACGTCTACTCGTTCAGCAACCTTATGGCCTCACAAAAAGCCACAAGTCTCTTCAAAGGCAACTCCATCACCTGGCTCGGCTGCATAAAAGGATCTGCCTCCTCTGATAGGCGAATGCCGAGCACTGCCAGAGGACATGTAAGGAGGTTTCCTCCTCCTTATCACATAGACGGCAGACGGCACCGTGGGCCATCCGCCTATCTAAGCAGATAAAGGTGGCCGCCGGAGTCAACAGTGTCCGATGATCTCTTAATCAGACACTTGTATTCCACCCTGAGCCTCCTTAAGAATCCCAGTGAGCAGGCTGACTATGTAGTTCTCTTGGCCCTATTGAAGACACCCCGAGTCAATTTATGTTGTCTTTCTAGCTGAGGTGTCCACCAAGGAATAGCGGAACCAACTGTCCTCTGTACAAGAGGGTTCATATGCCGAGATTAGGGTTCCAAATAAGTGATCCAGAGAGATCTGTATCTCCTCAGCTCCGCTTCGACACAAGGGGCGACCAACCAGGTTATGGCTGAGCTCCTCCCGAAAGAGTCCCTAGTCTGTAACTCTTGGATTACTATATGATACATTCTGGAGCTTAACCCATTAGTGCCCAGATTATTTTTTTCCAGTTTTTAATGTGATGCTAATATTTTATTGGGAGCAGTTTGATTAAAAAACATAAAAATAAATGAATTTATGCATTCGGATTTATAGATCACTCAATATATTATGACGTTACATATATGTAACGCTAGGAGCTAATGGGTGCAAAAAATACAAAATATAACTGCAAACAGTTTTATTTATTTAAATACGGAAAATAAAGAAAAAGGAATTTAAACATTTTGGTTTGTGTGATAGGTAACGAAACAATCAATACAAAGACCTACGTTACATTTCCTACACATCGTGCGTGTTGAACTTTTGCAAGATGTTCCAGTACAGCGCCTTCTTTTGTCGTTTCGAATTTTATCCACTAGGTGTTCCATCCTATTATATCTAATTCCATCGACTGCTCTTTGCGCATTAGAAGATGGAGTTCTGCCCGTGCCTTGTGCCTTAGGCCGGTGACGAATATTTCTTCAAATAAACTGGCACGATAGCCCTTCGAAAGTCTATTTGGGACATCTGAGAGTTGTTTGATTTTCGATACAAACACCACGCGTTATTGACTGAAACATCAAGAAGCCATGTAAACAATGCCCAGTACCATTTCCTGTTTCTAATTTGAATCCTGTACTGTCCAACGTTCTGATCCATTCGATCAGTACCACCCATTTTTTGCTATATTCTGCAAGTACTGCTGGTCTGCGAATAACGTCTAACATTTGTTATTGGATTGATACCATATCTATTGGAAGCAATGCAAACTACGGAATTATCGACCCACTTTGCTACTAGCACAGCATCTGTCTTACTAATAGCACTTTCATAGTATCCCCTTCCCTGTTTCTGAAGATCTTTTTTAGCCAATAAAAGACAGCTCGGTAAATGATTTTCTCTTATAGTCCCCGTGCCTCCGTATCCTTTCAAACGTAAATAAGACAATAAACTGAATGTAGTAAATAAATTGTCAAAGTATATTACTTCCTCTATAGAGTCATCTATCCCTTCGTATTCTCCAAAGGCTATATCGATAGCTTCTTGAACGGTCAGGCCTCTTTTAAGAATTGCAGCAAGGCCTCTGAAATAAAAACAAAGAATGTGTGTGTACTTTGTACGCACATAAGAAGTTATACTTCTATTATATGATTTCTTAAAAATAAATATACTTTAAACAGTTTGTTTTAGTTTTTTTTTAAACACCAAACTAATTTTGTGCTTACCGCTTTCAAAAAAATAAAAAAAAAGTATAGGATTGCACTGGATTCGAACTCAAGACCTCTCGATCTCTGGCCGAATGCTATACCAAATACGCTACGAAGACTGTGTCTGTATGGGCTCGGACGTACCTAATGACAATTCACGGTAACAAACAGACAAGTATAATAAATATACAATAAAATGTTTTAATAATACTCATCTTACTTCTGAGGAAGACAAATCCAAAGACACAAAAATTATAATAAATATATTTACTAAAATCACTAATATATTCTTTTCACACCTTTTCTTGCACTGATATATTTATACATAACTAGAAAGATTTAGCAACTAAAAGCCATACACAATGGCCATACTGTCTGTGTGCGCATGCGCGCAGTATTATGAAATTTTACTCTCAATCGCGCCTAAAGAAGTACAACTTCAAAAACAACTTAGCAGGTACATACTGCATTTTTAAATTTCCTTAAGTTCTATAAACACTCTGTATACTAATATTTAAAAAAATGTTACTTAAAATACCATACAATGAAAACAAGACACATAATACATCGGTACAAAATAACTGTAGAATATGCTTACATTACATCCTAGCGTTACAAATATGTAACAGTCAACTTCCTAACTTAGCAACTTTTTTATTTGAAAAAATATCAAAGCTTTTTTACACAAAAAATTTGTTTTCTAATATTAACTTTATTATACAAAATGAGATTTATATACTTACTCTTTATCGACGAAGTCCATTATTTGAAGCTTTATTTGTTTTGTTATCCTTTATCGAGGCACAGATTCAAAACAAAGTTCTAATGAAATAGCAGACTTCAAACAATGTAAACACTATAACCTTCTGACAAGAACTGAGCTGTTTTCAACTGAAAATTTGCGACGTATGCGACAGAGGATCTATTTAGATGGCACCACTTTGCCCTTACATAATTGTAACGCTAGGCACTAATGGGTTAAGAGCCTCCAGCTTAACGAGAATGTGCCTATGATCTGACAGCGAGAAGGCCCTTAGAACGTCCACGAATGCGGTGGAAAGATAACAAAATATATGGTCAGATTTACCGACAATGGGACTACCCACTGACCAAACTATCATAGACCGCCAAAGATGGAAAGCAAGTTGTGCAGTCAGCCAAGACACCCTGGGTTGTAGGGCTACAAAAAGAAGTCTATATTTACATGTGAGAACATTTGTGCTTACTGAGTTCAATTTTTTCAACTCTACGAATTCTTTTACATTGCAACCAAAAGGTTGGAATAAGCTCTTTACTGTGTGTTGGTAGCATAAAGCCACTGACAGTTTAAAAAAGTGTATAAAAACAAATTATAATCCTTATCAACATCTAGATATGTACTGAAAAATAGCAAAAATGGTATAGACCAATTGCAGATTTGTAGACATAGAGTTGACACTGTTTAAACCTCATAAGTTGTTTAAAACCTGCAAGGTTTTTTAAGAGATATGATTTTTGTTACTTCATCAATGTATTTAAATGTTTTTTCTTGTTACTGTTATTCATTTTATTTTTATATTTTATGTATAAGCGATTTTAATGTGGAAGCTTTAAGTCAGTGTCGATGTAGTTTATAAAATATCACCCCTCGAATCATTTTAGTACTATATGGACTTGGATCTATATAATATGACTTGCTAACGAGACTGAAATTTGTAATGGGATGGACTTTTGCATGTTCTTGACAATTTTGTTCTATATATTGACTTTTAGAACCATCTTTAATGTTGTTAAATGTATTAAGTAATAAAATTCTTTATACTTATGGATTATTTTTGATTTTTTACACCTACGTCATATACACACGACGCCATACTACTCCAGGGAAATAGGGCAAAAATATACCATGTTCGGGACACTTGACCAGCCATGTTGCAAACAGGGTTGAAAAAAAAAACATGTTTTTTTATTTTATACAAAACAAACGTTTTTTTTTGTTTTAAACGGTTTTTTTTGCTTTAAACATGTTTTATTTTTCGTTTTTAAATGTTTTAAACAAATAAAACGTAGAAAAAAACATTGTTTAAATCATATTTCTTACAATGAGAAGGATCTGTTTGAGGAATTAGGCAGCATAGATACATATAATAACTTATGGCTGTTCAGCCCGTATTATAAACTTACTTGCACACGATATAGAAGTGCCAGGAATAAAGAACAGTGTCAAAAAATTGCAAATATTTCAGAAATGTACATTTTGCTAGCGCAAAATTCCGAGAAGCTGGTGATTCTGCTCTTGTATTGCATTAGGATGTTCGTTGGAATACTTTATCGGAATGCTTAGAAAGTTAGTTGAAAAACTGGCCATTATTATTTCACATTTGCTCTAAACAATAGAATAAGTATTAAAAAAATTGGAAAAAAATCCTTTGTAAAAGGTATAAATTTTTTTTTATTAAAATCCCTTAAAAGGGCTACATCAGATGGCAACCAGGATAATGCCCTGAGGTAATGTATTGAAATTTCCCAACACGTGGGATCCAAATTAAGTTGTTTACATTTCAATGACTTAATGGCAACTGAATGCGAAATGAGTGATGTTTCTTTTTCTGAACCCCTTTTTTCAGAAACATCACTCATTTCGCATTCAGTTGCCATTAAGTCATTGAAATGTAAACAACTCAATTTGGATCCCACGTGTTGGGAAATTTCAATACATTACCTCAAGGCATTATCCTTTTTGCCATGTGACCATCACAGGGCTTTTTATTGAAGTATGCACTTTTAAGGCATCTATATTACATGTAAAGGGTTTTTACCCGGATATTTTTCTTTTTCTTTTGTGGGTCAGCTAGCATCTAACACTGATGATGATTTTTTATAAAAATCGATAACGTTTTGTTGTGATATAGCACTTTTAAGGGATTTTAATAAAAAAAAAAGAATGTGTGTGTACTTTGTACGCACATAAGAAGTTATACTTCTATTATATAATTTTAACGAAATAAATATACTTAACAGTTACAATACAAAAAATTAACAATAATTACCAAAAATTAACCAAAAATTAAACAATGCCAAATATTAAAAAAAAAAAGAAAAAAGTATATGAATCGTCCGGGATTTGAACCCGCAATATCGCAATCTCTCGATCTCTGGTCCAATGCTCTACCAACCATACCATCAAGGCTCATGCTACTGACGTTTCAGATATACATAATTACACATCACGGTGACAAGTAAAATATAAAAATAGATATTTTATTATTTTACGCTCAAGGAAGACAAATCCAAAGACACAAAATTATAATAAATAATACATTTACTAAAAAACACTAATATATTATTTTAATGGCTTATTTGCGCTGATACATAATTTGAAAGATTAACAACTAAACGCCATACTGTCTGTGTGCGCAAGCGCAGATTTATGAAAAATGTTACTCTCAATCGCGCCTAAAGAAGTATAACTTCAAAAATGTATACCTTTTACAAAGGATTTTTTTCCAATTTTGTGATTGATGGTATACAGCCAACTACAGGAAAAACATTTTCTTTTCCTTGTGGATTTTTTAGAATAAGTATTGATAAAGATGTAACAAAGCTTGTAAATGATACAAAGTTAAAGGCAAATGCCAAAGACTAGGTATTTATAAAAATTAAAGTATATTGCAGTGCAGGGACAAAGTTCAAACAAATACTTGCACCAAAGGAGAGGCTACAGAGATATGGCTAGAACTTCTGGAAGCATTCGAGACTGAACACGCAAATGGCGAATTTTTGGTAAATGATACGAATAAAGTCAAGGAGCTTATGAAAATGGCTTTGATCCCGGCTCATTTCTTGACAAGTTTGCTTGCTCATCGCTTTAGTGGAAGTAAATTTAGTAAAGAGCAAATAAAAACTGGTACGGAATATGTAGAAACTTCACTTCACATCCAGAAGCATTGCCAATTATTATTAATTACCAGACAAAGTGTGTACTTTAAAGAGCTTAATTCTATAAGTGATCACGTGGCTGATAAAATTGATGACTTAGATTACAAGATTACTATGAGACTAGAACAATTTGAGAAAATTATTAACTCTTGTATGCAAAATGTTTTGAGTTTTCCAATTTTTGTTGTGTTCCCATTATTAATAAATAAAAATATATTTGTTACAAAGTCTGTATAATAATATGTATAAGACTTTTTCATATTTATGTATTATTCACAAAAAAAAAAAAATGAAAAAAAAACGCTTGTTTAATTTAAGTGTTTTAAACATGTTTAAAACAGTTGTTTAAAACAAAATGTTTAAAACAAAACAACCCTGGTTGCAAATGGGTTTTTGGGTACTATATACCTAACACATTATAAATTAAAAAATGCCCGTGACAGTTCGGACGAGAATTTTAGTTATTAATAAGGGTCAAAAATGGCAATTTTTTCGTATAACTCGCTACAGGTAAAATTAGGGTAATTAAATATCGTATTTAAAGTATTCATCTTTTAGTAGATTAGCAGAGGTTTAAAATGGCAGTTTTTGAATTTTGGTCGGATCATTCCTCCGGAAATTGCAAAATAAGACTAAAATTTCTAAAATCAAAAATTTGCTATAATTTTTGCAAAAGTGAACATAAGACTTTGATATTACATGAAAGTTGAGTCAAACAGTCCGTATAATACACAAAAAAATTCAAGTCAGGACATGGCCAGGAGTCAATTACACTCCTGGCTAAAAAAACCGGGCTAAAAAAAACTTAAAAATGGGCCAGTTTTGATGTCTCGAATCTCCTAAACCTGTTGTCCGATTTTAGTGATTCTTTTAATATGTTATAGCCTTATTCTCTAAGAATATGGATGTAGTAATAGTGTTGCTGAACAGGTAAATTTCATTGTATACCGGGTGTAACAATAATACTGTGTTTTTTCCTAAAAGTTCGTAACACCCTGTGGAATATTATAGCATTTAAAAAATATTGAAATTAAACCTCAGTTGTAGCCCTAGCCTCTCTTAACATTCTGCTTTTTGACTCATTCACTTATATTGGATAATGAAAAAGTTAGGTACTTTGACAAGTAGCCATGTTCTTCATCAATATAGGGTGTTTCTAAATAAGTGCGACAAACTTTAAGGGGTAATTCTGCATGAAAAAATAATGACCGTTTGATTTATAAACATATGTCTGCAAATGCTTCGTTTCCGAGATACCGGGTGTTCAATTTTTTCTTACACACTAACGATTTATTTATTGCCCTAAAACCGGTTGAGATATGCAAATGAAATTTGGTGGGTTTTAAGAGGCAGTCATTGCGCATTTTTTGACGTACAATTATGTATTTTATATTCACCATTGGCGTGCATACGGGTCATATTACCTGTATGAACGCCAATGGCGAATATAAAATTTTTAGTTGTATGTCAAAAAATGTGAAATAACTATCTCTTAAAACCTACCAAATTTCATTTGCATATCTCAACCGGTTTTAGAGCAATAAATAAATTATCAGTTTGTAAGAAAAAATTCAACATCCCGTATCTCGGAAACGAAGCATTTGCTGACATATGTTTATAAAGCAAACTGTCATTATTTTTTCATGCAGAATTAACCCTTAAAGTTTGTCACACTTTTTTAGAGACACCCTGTATTGATGAAGAACATGGCTAGTTGTCAAAGTACCTTTTAAGAACTTTTTATTATCCAACATAAGTGAATGAGTCAAAAAGCAGAATGTTAAGAAAGGCTAAGGCTACAATTGAGTTTTAATTTCAATATTTTTTAAATGCCAGAATATTCCACAGGGTGTTACGAACTTTCAGGAAAAAAAACAGTATTATTGTTACACCCCGTATACAATGACATTTACATGTTCAGCAACACTATTACTACATCCACATTCTTAGAGAATAAGGCTATAACATATTAAAAAAATCACTAAAATCGGACAACAGGTTTAGGAGATTCGAGACATCAAAAATGACCCATTTTTAAGGTGTCCCATTTTTTTTGGCCAGAAGTGTAGTTCATTCCGCAGAGGTTTTTTTTACAATGTCATTGCTAAGAAAATGATGATATAGCGATTTTGCGAGTACCAACTGAAAGAAGAAGACCTATATTTTTAACATATTTAATAAAAAATAAGCAAAGGCCATTTTTTACCATTGCAAAAACAATTTACTAAAGTAGTCATTTTTGGCTTATAAATAATTTGAATAACTTACGCAAAAAATTAAAATTAACAAAATTTAACAAAAAAAATTTCGCCTGGATCAATTAAGGCATCGTTAGCCATTTTTTTTTTATTTAATTCACAGCTACTTTGTTTATTCTCAGTGTGCAAGTACTTGGAGGGGATACGAGAAACGATCGTGCGTGAATAGCGGAGAAATCTTGGAACTTTCTTAAATAATTCAAATTGTCAAATTGACGTATATTTCATACCTACTGTCATTGAAGACGAAAAATTATATGTTGCCACAATATTGAGATGATATGCAAATATTATATAAAACTGAATTTAATTAATTGTATTTTGCTTGCAGTACTGCATTTTAATAATTAATTTGATTTACTACATACAATTGTTTACCTTTTAATAACATAACCTCAGTTTTACTTTTTCTTCTTATAATTTTTTTGGGCTATGGCCTCGACAATTATCCAGCAACCAGGACTAATATAATTGGCCAATATAATTAAAAGTGCTAAAAATGTTGCTGAGCTATGAAACCAGGTGTCGCTATTCCGAACTTGCACGGTCCCAATAACAATCAGCAACGTAACGCAACTAGCGATTTTGAAGTTCAAGGTATATAGTTTATGTATAAAAGTTTGAGTACACTTTGAACTTCAATAGAGCGGTTAATGAAGTTTTAAAAATGAAGTCCTAATGAAATCGGCTTTGGGTCGGTGGAGGAAATTATTAAAATCCGTGCACTCAAAAAATGAAATTGATTCTTCAAATATATGCTGCGATTAATATCTTCGGAGCTTGTCGATGGATTTTGATTATTATTCTTTTTAAATTATGTACATATATCCTCACCTAATATTACAAAATGTTAGAGGGGAACCCCCCTTATCCCTCAGGGATATGAAATATGGATTACGACCGATTCTCTGACCTACCGAATATACATATATAATTTTATAAAAATCGACCAAGCCTTCTCGGAGGAGTATGGCCACTAACAATGTGAGAGGAGAATTTTATAGATGTGAATATATAGATGGCTATTAAAAAATAGGTTTGGTGATAGAACGGGTGAAAATTAAGGGTTTGTGTATTTTTTAATCATATAAAATTAAGGTAGACAATTTTGCCCAAAAAGATAAAATAAAAAGTCAGGGGGGCAACCTTCTTATCACTTATGGGTATGAAAAATAGAGTACAGTAGACTCGCGATTATCCGAGGTAACTGGGACCGTGACTACCTCGGATACGGAAAAACTCGGTTAACACTGAGATTGATTTTATTGATAGAAAAACACGTAAATAATGATAACTGTGGATATTTTAATGACAAAACTAATACAGTACTGTCTATAAAAGATAAAGACATTTACCTTATCAATATTACTGTTTAAAAAGTCTTTGATTGATTATTGCGTAAGTTTCATTCCTCTTTTTGGGGCGTCGATGTTGCGCCAAGATTGAAAGTTGTAACTCACCAGTTATGACTTTTGCCTCGGTTAACCGAGGGGCTCGGATAACCGAGACTCGGATAATCGCGAGTCTACTGTACAACCTATTCTCAGTCGTACAGGATAAACGTGTAAAATTTTATAAAAATTGGTCAAGCCGTTTCGGAGGGGTATGGTAACTAACATTGTGACAGGAGAATTTTATATATTATAGAGGTAGCTGTGAATTAATTAAAAGAAGTGGCTAACTTTGACCATAATTAATCTTTTAAATTTTTTTTTTGAAAATTCGTGTTAAAATATCTTTATCTAGCATTTCAAATACCAAAGTAGATTTAGTCTACAGTCAATATTAATAAAGTAATTCAAATTATTTATAAGCCAAAAATGACTCTAATTTAGAAAAATATTTTCGGATTGGTAAAAATGACTTTTTGCTCATTTTTTTTAAATACATTGAAAATATAAATATTATTCGTTCACGTTGTGCTTTTCTGAGCAATAACATTGCGAAAGAAAAGCTCTATAGGACAGTGGCGGCTGGTGACTCAAAAATTTGGTAGTTCTGCAGTATTTTTTGTTTTTTTTTTAATTCAATATCTTTTAATCGTTGTATTTTACAACGAGGCTTTTAGTTTGATATTTTACACCATATATTTATTCATTATATATCTATTAAAAAATAATAAAGAACTTACCGATTTTCTTCTTTTCAAATTGAAGATAAATCCAATTATATCAAAAATAGCAATGGTACATTATGGCACACTAGTAATTGTTTTATAGTTTATGTTTTTAGTAGAATTTTATCGATAAATACGCGAAACTAAGGAATGCAAACGAAAAAACACTACAAACAAAATCGCCACAACAATAATTGCATTATAGGGTCTTACGAACTAACTACACACAGAGCCAAATATATTATTTTTTTTTATAAATAAGCTCGATTCGTCGATTTTTTTTAAAGCAAACTTGTTTATAACTTTTTCATTAAAGTTTGGTATTTCTTTTATAAGTGTTTTTTCTACTGACAACATGGTTAATGCTACAAGTCGGTCTTCAGTCATGGAATTTCTCAAGAATGTTTTAATCCGTTTTAAACTCGAAAAGCACCTTTCAGCTTCTGCCGTACTCATGGGCACTGTAATTAGAATTTGTAGCAGTTTTACAGTTTCTTGAAAAGGCTCTGTTAAATTATTTTCAATTAAAAATTTCAAAAAAGGTATTGCCCCATTAATGTCTCTACAGTCTCTTCTAAAATAAATAACAGATAATTCAGTCTTCAAGCGCTCCCTATCTAAATTTGGATATGACGCGCAAGTCAGGCTTAAATTATCATCTGGGAAATTAGCACAATAATTATCAAATTGCTCAGGATAAAGCAATGAAGTTGCAAGTAGGTGATTTTTAAAAGCAAATCTATCATTTGCACAATTTATGATTATATCACAAACTTCGATAGATGCTCTCCGATGATCTACTGGACTGTTATCCTTCCGTAACCTTTTAGTTGGTAATGGTTCAACGCATAAACTAGAACCTTGGTCAATGGTATCATCTATTGAATTTCTAACTGAATTCATGTATCTTTCGAAATCTGTCACCTTTTTATTGATTTCCAAAGGATCCGTTTTAGTCTTTTGAAGGGCATTATACAAAACGTCTACTTGTGGCATTATGCGATGGAAAAATGTTAACAAAAAACAAAATTTTGATCCACTAGTATTCTTCGAATGGAAGACGCTGAACTACAGACAGCTGCCTTATCAAACGATTCTTCTATTTCTTCCATACATTCGATAAAAGAAGATCGATGTTCAAACACAACATTAACAGTTCGAATATTGAAGTTCCAGCGAGTTGGAGCGCCATGAGGAATTTTCTTTTGCACGATTTTATCTAAAACTGCCACTCGTTGTGGCGAATTTTTAAAAAAGGTAGGGATTTCATTTAAATTTCCAAAAAAAAGTCTAACTTGAGAGTTTTCGGAACAAGCCTTAGACATTATTAAATTTAATTGATGCGCGTAACAGTGTACAAAATGAGCAAATGGATATTTTTCTTTGATTCTGGCTTGAACTCCTGCGTGCTGTCCACACATGACCGCTGCCCCATCATAACTCTGAGCAATTAGTTTATTATTTGAGTTTTCCAGGATAGGATCCAAAACACTGAAAATGTTTTTGCTTAAAATATCTGCATTTAATTTTGAAGGTACCAAATATGTCCAAAATCGTTCTACCGGTGCTCCATTTCGACAATATCTAAATACTACAACCATTTGTGATTTTGCTGAAATGTCTGTAGTCTCGTCGGCCATGACAGCTAGATATGGAGATTCCCGAATTTCCTCCAAAATTTTATCCTGGCATAATTCCAACATGCAGTCCAAAATATCATTTTGAATTTCTTTAGAAATGCCCTTAAAAACCGTCGATTCTTCCAAGTGTTGTGCTAAAGTTCTATCCAATTCAGCAGTAAAATTTATGAGACCGCGAAAAATTCCAGGATTGTCGGATGTTTGTGTCTCGTCGTGTCCCCGAAGCGCCAATTCGAAAACACTACAAAATTTTATGCAGTCTATAATTTTTGAGAGAACATACCTATTTTTTGTTACAGCTTCATTGAATTTTTGAATATTTATCCAGTATGCAGAATCTAACTGTTCTTTAATATTCACGGAGCCTAATAAAGCATATTCCATTTGATTGTGCAAATGATGCTTAGAAGTTTCGTGCTTTTTTATTTTATCACTTAAATGTACTAAGTCTGTTACACCAACTTGCGTCCATGACTTATCACCTCCAAAGAGTACACAAGGAAAACAGAAAAGAGCGTTTTTTCTGTTGCAGCCACATATCCAACTATTTCTCGTATAAATATCGCAATTAAATTGTCGTTTGTAATTTTTCCCTCGGCTTGATCCTTCTTTTTCGATTTTAATATCCGGCAAAGGACGTCCTTTGCATTTTAATTCTAGTTTTTCGTCATAAGAATATTTAAAGAATCTCTTAACATTAATCAAATTATAAATAACATCCATCCTGAACAGCACTTTTATTCTCATATACTTAATATAAATACCGAATTACGTGCAGGGCAATTTATTTTAACAGTCGTCGCGTCGCGATCACCGATTATTTAAAATTACAATAAACGTAGGTTTCTACACACTAGTTCGAACTGCGACAAATGCAGCTCAAATATTGCTTTCAGTCGTCGCCTGAAAAGTGTAGGCGAGGGTTGAGCGGGTGTTATCGGGGATATCTTTAACAGTTCACAGCTCGGAGTAGCACCGGTCCGGTCAAATAAGTGGGACTTGCTATCGCCATGAGATGCGACGGACGACAGATTAAAATAAAGGCGGCCATGCACGAAAACCATCTAAATGAATTTAGATTTTATAAGTAGTGATATTTTTTATTTAATTTTCAAAGTAATTTTGTTTGGATTATTTTGGTGGTTCTGCAGCTCCGCAGCACTTATATACCAACCGCCACTGCTATAGGATAAACAAATTGAATAAAATTTAAACTAATTGACCAATCGCCTTGAAATTTTTTGTACATTATATTTATATGCTGTTTGACTCAACTTTTTGTGCAATATCAAAGTCTTCAGTTCATTTTCGCAAAAGTTACAGAAAATTTTTCATTTTCCAACTTTTACCCTTATTTTGCAATTTCCGAAGCAACAAATGACGTGACCAAAATTCAAAAACCGCCATTTTAAACCTTTGCTCATCTACTAAACGATGAATACTCCAAATAAAATATTTAATTACCCCATTTTTACCTGTAGCGATTTAAACGAAAAAATTGCCATTTTTGAGACTTATTTGTTAATAATTAAAATTCTCGTCCGAACTGTGACGGGCATTTTTTGTTCTTATAATGTATTAGGCATATAGTAGCCAAAAAAACCCATTTGCAACCTGGCTGGTCAAGTGTCCCAACAAAAACCTTATTTCTCTGGACTATACACCAGAAACAAAAATAACAGCTTGAAAATTAAATACAGTCCGTCTAATTTACTTACCGTTGCACGTCATTATTTACGTTAGAGATCTAATTTGACATTGTTGCCCAATTACAAAAAATTCTTGAATTCATTTTTAATCAAATACATCACACAATTTTTGCGGAAGTGGATTATACAGCAAAACAAATTAATATTCAATGTAAATAAATAAAAACTTTAGAAATATAAAACAAGAATTAAGTTATAATCTTACGTTAAAGTACATAATAAAAACAATAAATATAATGAAACAAATACTGAGAGTAAAGAATATACACAAATATGAAGTGTCATCACCGCAACTGTCAAATAAATGTTACCAAATTATGCCAAAATATCACCTTCGTTCGATTATAGTTACAGTGTATTCCGAACAAATGTGCTTCATAAAAACGCTTTATAATCGATTTATACAAATTAAATGAAACATATTATTGTGTATTTCTTTAAGTTAAAATTAATAGAAATCTTTGAATATTATTTCTACGCGTATATAATAAAATATGCCTAGTGGCTGTAACGCCAGTGTACTCGGCAAAGAGATTCTAAAATAGAACACACCTACCGCCTAAATATTTCGTGTTGGTATCATGTGACGTCTCGGGCTATGACGCGGATGACGTGCAACGGTAAGTAAATTAGATGGAGTATAGAAAGAACAAATTGTATATTTTTGAAGTCAGTCACAAGTAAAATTTGGTTTGCTGTATAACTAATTCACCAGACAAATTTTGTTGAAGATAAATGCAACCAGTAGTAAAAAATAATTAAACAATGAATATACAAAAAGTTAACTTTATAACACGTTTTACTTAATGTTACATTCTTCATTTACAAACAAAATCAATAAATTATCTCAAAGTTTCTAATCTTCTTGTATTCTCCAGCTTATATAAAAACTTTGGTTACTTCAAATAAATGGTTTACAAATAGCTATACAGTGGTCCACCCCACAATGTATTTGTTCCACATAGCCCCCAATTGCAACCTAAAACACAAAATGCAGTCTTTTCATTAGGTATTCAAACAATCAACATCAAAACATTAATAACACATCAATATGCCATTGACCACAGAGATTTTATTTACAAAATGAATCACGTTGAGTTGCTTCAAAATAAAATTAAGATTAATAATTATAGAAGGATATTCTTTCTCCTATACAGGTATGTGCAGCCAACTTAAAACCGAGAAATCGGCTCTCAAAGTTTTTTCTCGGGACTCATTATGTTTTGACAACTTTTTAACGCAAAACATGTTCTAATGATAGTTAAACATTATTTAAAAATATATTCTTAAAAAAAAACAGTTAAGTTTTTCTCAAAGCTGTAAATAAAAAGTCATATACCGCGTTTTAATTGAGCAGCGGACATATTACTGGATCAGAAATAGTGCCGTATCTGCATTTTATTTACAAATAGGATTTTTTGCAAGGAAGAATAGTTACCAAAAAAGAAAAATAAATAGCTTATACTATACTATAATAATACCTACAGGTCATAAATGTTCAAAATACAAATAATCGTAATGTTTAAAAAATGAAAAAATAATTTAGTTAAACCGCGGTAAATGCGCTGTGCTCAATTAAAACGCGATAAGTAGATGATACTTGCTACTCGTTAGCACATACCGCTTTTTAGTTGAGTACTTTGTACAGACCGCACTTTAATTAAACAACTATTGAAATTTAGCACATATAGCATATTCCAATTTGTTTATTTTGGTAGTAAATAAAATGATACGGCTTTCAGACATTGCAGAAGCATCAATAAGGTCACAAGGAAACCACATATAGCAAAAACTCGATTTTCAATTTTTTTGCAGAAACCGCGTTTTAATTGAGGACGGCAGTATAGCGCTACACTACGACAGATCCTCGAAAAAGCGCAAGAGTTTAACATAGATATGTACCATATTTTTGTCGATTTTAAGGCGGCATATGACAGTGTCTTAAGACCAAGTCTTTACAATGCTATGAATGAGTTGGGAATTCCAAAAAAACTCATATCTATGATAAAAGTGACAATGGCGAAGATGCTATCAGCAGTAAAAATTCAAAACGACTCATCAACCCCATTCGAAATACATAAGGGGTTAAGGCAGGGAGATGCGCTGGCGTGTCAGCTTTTTAATGTAGCCTTAGAAAAAGTTGTACGAGACGCTAATTTAGATAGCAGAGGAACAATATTTAATAGATCAGTCCAAATTCTTGTATATGCAGATGACGTGGACATTATAACAAGAACCAGGGCGAGAACTGCGGAAATCCTAACCGATCTAGTAGCAGCAGCAGAACTAATCGGGTTACATATAAATCAAAATAAAACAAAATTCATGGCGACCAACACAAACACAAGAGCTGGAAATGTTGATGCAGATCTAATCATCACTGACCAAAACTTCGAAGCGGTCAAAGAGTTCATATATCTAGGGATATCGGTTAACCCCAATAATGACACATCTGAGGAAATAAAAAGGCGAATAATAATTGCAAACAGGTGTTATCAAAGTACTTATCTAACAAACGTCTGTCTCAAAAAACTCGTATAAGGCTGTATAGAAGATTGATAGTCCCCGTTCTCACATATGGCTCAGAGGCATGGACGCTAACTAAAACAGATGAATCCCCTCTATCAATTTTTGAAAGAAAGGTACTACGCAAGATATTCGGAGCGGTTTGTGAGAACGGAATATGGAGGCGTAGATATAACTTTGAACTGCAGAATATCTACAAGCAAACGTTTGGTGGAAAAGATATTATCACTATAATTAAGCGAAATCGCCTGCAGTGGGCAGGACATGTAGCCCGAGCCCCTGAATCGAACATGATAAAAAGGATTCTAACAGCTCAACTCGTGGGAATGAGAAGACGAGGTAGACCAAAGTTGAGGTGGATGGACGGGGTAACACAAGATGCCGAGAAGATCGGAGTCGGCAACTGGAAAGTGCAGGCAAGGGACAGAACAGAATGGCGTAGAACGCTTGAGAAGGTCGAGGCCCTCTAAGGGCTGTAGCACCATGATGATGATGAAGTATAGCGCTACAGCCCAAGTTGGGCCTTGGCCTCCCCCAGAATCCACCTCCAAGCATCCCTTACCTTGGCGGCTCTCCTTCAGTTATCCATCCTCAATATCTCTTTTGTATGGTTCTTGTTCTTACTTCATCTATACACCTCTGCTTTGCTCTTCCTACTGGCTGACATCCTACTGTAGCTCTACTAAACGTTCTACTAGGTGTTCTGTTCAAGCTCCATATAAAGTTCTGTAATGTCTCTTATGTTTTGTCAAATCAAGTTTACATTGTCTGTGAACATCACAATCTGTTAGATTATTCTGTTAGACTTATTCATTATCATCACCATTGGCAATTGGCATCACAGCTCGTTATGAGCCAGAACCTTCAGAAATAGCCTCCATTCACTTATATCTCTGGTAATTTGTCTCCATGCTCTAACTCCAATATATTTTAAGTCGTTCTCTATGTTGTCTTGCCACCTAAGTTCTCAGTCTTTCTCTGGCTCGTTGCACTCTTCGATCAAAAACTTTTCTTACTGTTGCACTTTCCTCTTGCTTGATTATAAGCCCTATCCATCTAAGACATGCTATCTTAATGAATTTTACAACGTTAGGTTCATCAAACTTTCATATCTTCATCATATACCTTAACAGCAAGCGTATGTGAAGATGTCCAACCTTCCAGTTCTAAATCATCAATTATTATTCTTAGTCCCATTCGTCCTTAATGATCGAAATCCCTCAGTTAAAGACTCTGTGGACCTAGCTACAATGTCGATGTCGTCTGCATTTGGTTTTGCACTCATACTTGTGCTTCTGCGTGAGTCATGCCAATTTCCTTGGTATACCAAATTCTTGCATAATTAAAGTATATATTTTATTTCTGTTTATGTTGTCACAGGGTTTTCGAAAATCTACAACGATTTGGCAGATATATTGCTCCCAGGCTTAGCTAATATTTGTTTTACACTTCAGGATATTCTTATACTAAATAATATTACACTTTTTAAACTAATTTATAGATATTATTTGATATTTTAAGTTGTATGTTACCTTTAACGGAAAGTACTGATCTTTTTCATGTCCTAGTCCCAAACATCCATTTTTGTTCCTGCCCCAAATATACAAATCTCCAGAATTGGTTATTGCAGCACCATGGTACAGTCCGCACTCCACTTTCTCTACTTTACTGTCAGTATTGTACTCATTTTTGCCAAACAAGACATCTGGAATGTGCATGGGTTCTTTTGATTGTTGAGCATTTGGACCACAACCTAACAAACCATAGCCCCAGGAAAACACTTGCCCGGTATCTACAAAAATACATACAGTTTATGTTTGATTCAATAAAACTGTAGAAGGAATTTCACCAAAAGTTATAAATAAATGTTTGGTGTTTCCCCTCTACAGTTAAAAAAGTTACGAAATTCAAGCTTTCACATTTTGTATCCATGAAATTATAAATTGCCATATTATTTTCTAAACAAAGCTTCTACTTATACAGGGTGTTTCATTGGGAAAGTAACATACGTTAACTGTAGAAAGAGGACACTTAGGCGGTCTCAAAAATACCATACTTAATGGGTCTTACTTCATTAATAACAACGATACTGGGTGTTTTATCTATTTTACCATTTCCTTATTTGGTTCATAATTTTTTAACCCCACCGTATATTTATTTTATATTTGGCACGGAAATATTATTTAAGGTGTACAATCAATTAATTTATTTATAATTGTAAAAAATCCAGGTCCGGATTAAAAAATATTGGCAAAATGTTCCGACCCAAAAACAACACCCTGTACATTAAATTTTTTTAAAATGGATTTTGTATTTGATAAAAGTATGAAAAACTAAATTTATTGGTATACTTTTAATTTTTGGCAAAATTATTTTTCTGGTAAAATTTTGAATTTGAATTCTGAAATTATGCGAATTGCGAGAGCTCGAAGTAGAAAAAAAATTGAAATAAGACTTAAAACTTGTTAAACACACTGTATATTTATTTTATATTTAACACAAAAGTTAAGGTGTTTATTTAAGGTGCCCAATCAATTAATTTATTTACAATTATAAAAAATCCAGGGCCGGATAAAAAATATTGGAAAAATATTTGCGTGCCAAATATAAAATAAATATACAGTATGGTTAAAAAGTTATGAACCAAATAAGAAAATGGCAAAATAGATAAAACACCCAGTATCTCTGTTATTAATGAAGTAAGACCCATTAAGTATGGTATTTTTCAGACCGCCTAAGTGTCCTCTTTCTACAGTTAACGTATGTTACTTTCCCAATGAAACACCCTGTATACGTACCATTTAAAACAAGACAGAAAGATCCAGCACTGGCTATACTCTTAATTGGTCCCAGCTTGTCCAACATTTTTATATGCATAGGTGAAAAAATCTGTTGATTTCCATTATCCAAAGTTAGCTGACTGTATTCTGTGTTTCCCCAGCCAAAAACTTGTCCTTTATCTACAAAAGACTTTAATTAATAACTACATCTTCGTATTCTCGTTTATCACAGACTAAAGAAAAGAGAAAGACAGAAGAAGAAATTAGACAGCCACATACTATCACGAAAGAACGGGAAATGTTTATTATCATCAAACAATTAAGCCTGATAAGCAAAGAACTTCAGATCAACACTGGAAAAACAAAAATAATGATCGTAGACAAGGCAAATAATAATCTACCACGCATATGTGAAGTAAAGAACGTAGTAGACAGATTTTTATACTTGGGCTACAACCAACAATGTCGATTGCTCTTCAGAAATATCGCTTAGACTAGCAAGGGCCTGAACCTCAGCAGCTAAATTAATTAAAATATGAAAAGTCTGAACATTAACACAATAACAAGGATTATTAAGCTCAGGTTGGTCAATGCCCTTATTTTTTCCATTGCTACAAACAGATCTGAAACATGAGCTATCAAAAAAGTCGATAGAAGTAAGATAAAAGCCTTCGAAATGTGGGTCTATAGAAGAATTCTATGTGTGTTCTGCACAGAACATAGAACCAACCTATCAATTCTAGAGGGACTTCATATAAAATAAAAAATTTAATACACTGCGCGTCAGAGAAAACGGGCACCCCAAAAAATTGGCAATTTTTGATGTCTTCTATCTCCTAAACCTGTTGTCCGATTTAAGTAATTTTTTTAACATTTTTTAGCCTTATTCTTTAGCAATATCGCTGTAATAATATTGTTGCTAAAGAGATAAATTTTCATTGTATACCGGCTGTACGAATCAAACTGTGTTTTTTTTTCTCAAAGTTCGCAACACCCTGTGGAATATTCTAGCATGTATAAAACACTGAAATTAAAACCCAACTATAGCTTCAGGATTTCTTAACACTCTGTCTTTTGATTCATTGGCTCATGTTTCATAATGCAAAAGTTAGGTACTTTAACAACTAGCCATGTTCTTCATCAGTACAGGGTGTTTCTAAATAAGTGCGACAAACTTGAAGGGGTAATTCTGCATGAAAAAAATAATGACCGTTTGTTTTATAAACATATGCCCGCAAATGCTTCGTTTACGAGATACGGGATGTTGAATTTTTTCTTACAAACTGACGATTTATTTATTGCCCTAAAACCGGTTGAGATATGCAAATGAAATTTGGTAGGTTTTAGGAGATAGTTATTCAACATTCATATCATATTACCCGTATGCGCGCTAATGGTGAATATAAAATTCTTAATTGTATGTCAAAAATTGTGCAATAACACGTCTTAAAACCCACTAAATTTCATTTGCATATCTCAACCGGTTTTAAAGCAATAAATAAATCGTCAGTTTGTAAGAAAAAATTCAACATCCCGTATCTCGGAAACAAAACATTTGCGGACATCCGATTATAAAGCAAACTGTCATTATTTTTTAATGCAGAATTACCCCATAAAGTTTGTCGCACTTATTAAAGTACCTAACTTTTGTAATATCCAACATACGCGAATATATCAAAAAAACAGAATGTTAAGAAGACATGAATCTATAACCGGTTTTAATTTCAGTATCTTATAAATGCTGGAATATTCCACAGGTTGTTGCGAACTTTCAGGAAAAAAAAAACAGTTCGATTCGTACACCCGGTATACAATGAAATTTTTACCTGTCTAGCAAGAATATTATTACAGCGATATTGTTAAAGAATAAGGCTATAACACATTAAAAACATTACTTAAATCGAACAACAGGTTTAGGAGATACGAGACATCAAAAATGACCCATTTTTTAGGCTAGTCTTCCTCAGCTGATCTGCTGTTCACGTGGGCTCAAAGTGGTTTGATCAGCCATGTTGTCTTATTAATTATTAAAAGAATTTAGATGTGATTTTATTCACTTTAAAGGGTTATTATACCCTATATCTGTGGCTTTTGCCCAGTATCCATGTTTTTTATTGTGTCGTTTAGCAATTGCTCTTCTATGAAGGTTTTATAAGAGGACGAAGCTCTGATGATGGCACCTTATGTGTCGAAAGTACTTAGCTGATAATAAAATATTTTTTACACACTATCAAAAGTTTTTTGAAAACATACACCTGTTTGCCGTTTTGACCTTAAAAAGAAGAGCCTTTAATCAATGTGTCCTGCCTGTTCTTACATATGGCGCAGAGACACTTACTCTAACAAGGATATCTGCACGAAAACTACAAGTGACGCAACGTAGAATGGAAAGATCATTGTTAGGCATAACGTTAAGAGATAGGGTAAGAAATGAAGAAATCCGTAGAAGTGGTGTAGAAGACATTATAAAACACATAGCCAAAATTAAAAAATGGAAGTGTGCAGGACACGTCGATAGAATGAAAGCTGATCGGTGGACCAGAAAAATCTTGGAGTGGAGACCGAGAGCGGATAGACGAAACCCGGGAAGACCACCCACAAGATGGACTGACGACATAAAGAGGATTTGTACCAAATGGATTGCAGCAGCGCAAGATATATCTGAATCGAAGTTTTTCGACGAGGCCTATGTTCAGCAGTGGACGACTATGGGCTGATGATGATGATGAATTGATTTACTAACTTACCATTCAACGCCAACACAAAATCTGACTTTGACGACAACTTAACTATCTTTTCATACTGAATGTCACCATTAACTTTTGTAAATTCACTACAGTTTTCAAAATGTCCCAAACCAGTTTGGCCATCAGCTCCCCATCCACAAGAATATACACACCCATCTTCAGTCAAAAGGAGGCTAAAAATAACTTACATTTAAATTAGTCATTTTAGAACTTACAGTAAACACTTGCATATTAGTACAGTTAAAATTATTAGAAGATAAATATTACGCAGTAGAAATTAAACTACATATTTTTCTACTTTTAAGGACAAAAAAGCAAGTTCATTTACGGAACCGAATTCAAAATTATTTTGCACATCATATTTGATACATTATTTGGTTAAAACATCTCATTTTTGTTAGTAAAAAAATATATTAACTTGTCTGGACTAAATTACGGTTCTGTTGATATTCACGGTACGATATTAAGAAGACCTGGTATTCATGCAATGTTGCCAAACTAAATTTCGTTATATTAGGTTTAAATTTTCTAGCTAATTTCCGAGCCTACTATACCCTTCATTACCTGTGATCTTGTCCACATGTGACATCCACTATATTTTTCCCATCTATATCTTGAATGTGATTGATATAGTTACTTCTAATGTAATCTTCATTTTCAATAATCTTCCTACCACATTGTCCATAAGCATTATTTCCTAAAGTAAACACCCCTTCATCTGTCAGTACTAATAAATGAGCCCTACCTGCTGATATTTTCAGTACTTTTGTTTTTCCAGGTTCTTTAAGGGGTAAGTCAATTGGTTTGGGGTAAAAAAGTACTTCTAAGGGATGATCTCTCCTTACTTCATGATAGCCAATTTGAGAATCAGTATTAATACCTGTGCCCCATATTTTTTGATTTGTTTCACTTCTTACACCAAAAACGGTGAAACCAAAGCCACATGCAGCTGTTGTGACCTAAAAATAAATAATCTTTAGCATAACATAATCAAATAAAAAATGATAGAAAACTGAAAAAAATTTTTCACTTTCAAGTAGTGATGTAAAAAGAGAATATTCTTAAGAACGAGAATATTCTTGCCCAGAAAATTCTCGTCGAGAAATTTCTATATTTACAAAAACCAAAATATAAATACTAGATATGAGTCAAATTATTATAATTTACAAAATATGTATTGTTGTGATCTTACTTTTGAGATCTAATGATGTTCTCAGATGTAATTTATCTTAATTAATTAATCAATAATTATCTCATTAATCAAACAGATCAAATACCAATATAGTGTCAATCTCAGGGCTAAATTATAATATCAATTACTTACTTTCGTGGCTTCAAAGTATTTCTCAGTGGATTCCTAATCGGGATAGATAAAAGAGAGTAAAATAATACACACATACGGATTTCAATTAGAAATTATAAAAATCTTTATTTTATCTAAATGGCAATAACTGCTTAATATTTCTTATATCTTATCTTTCTATCTTTATTTAATACAACAGTTACAAAAATGGGAATCTTATTTCTTTTTGTCTCCAAATTTATTTTATTTATAATGAACTATTATGATTTATCAGTAACAAATTGATTTAGGTTTGTTAAAATTTTTTTAATAGTGATTGTGTGGCTCAATTTTCAATGTGGTATTTAATACACAAACCATCCATTCATGTCATAACAAATTAGACTGACCTTTACTGATGATTTGACAATGTCTTCACACAAAACACGTTTCCTATTGGCTTGGGTTGCGATCCAACGACTCGTCCAAGTCTTCCAGTAATGCCTCTGTTCCTTTGAAAACTACGCCTCGTACAGCACTCGTTCCTGCCTTCTCCTGATGCCGTGTTCCACCTTTTTTAAACACCTCAACAAACCGGGATACTCTAGACTCAAGGAGTTATATACTATCTCGACTCAGCCTATCACTCGTTCCACGATATCTTACTTTTTAATTTTCAAAAACAAAACTAACTAACCCGGCGTTTCACTTTTTTGTACACTCTTCTCGAAAACTGGACTTCGCCTCTCCTCGCTCAAAACACCACTGACTCTCATTGCTCATTTATTCTCCTCCTTCCAAAATACCCCTTCCAGCATTCAAAAATCAACCAATCCCAAGCAACTTTCAATTATCCGTATTTACCAAAACAAACTTTCCTTTTTCTAAATATCTTAATGGATTTCAAGAAAAAATAATATTCCCCATTTCAATTTTACTTTCCACATTAATCCTCTTTACAAATTTAATAACCTATTATCTTATTTACTAGAATATGAGTTATCGGTGGTTATTGACAACCTTTCCACGAACACTTTCTTTTTAAACATCACTCTAATTGTTTACTTGAGTCGTATTGTTCCTGGGGTTCGTAAACACTTCTCCGAAACACTTTCTTAAAAACTACCTATACAAAATTTGTAACGTACCGATCCTCTTAACTAAACTGATGCTCAACTGTAAAGTTAATTGGTTTGGTACCTCTGAATACGTCAAAGTGCCAGAGCTAACTGTTCTGAGGTAAAAACCACTACTGTTGACATTTAATTTTATCTTGTCATTTGTATCAATGTTATTTTTACTTCACTTAATTTTGTGTAAACATGGTACATGTGTTTTTAGTTTATTGTCTATATTTTCTCTGGTTATATTTTTACTGTTATTTTGCATAAGCAATAGATCCGTCTTTGTAATTTTGTTTATTGGATATATTCCTTAAAATGTCAAATTGGAATGTAAGTTTATTTTTGTAAAATAAATATACCTACCAAGCATTGTAGAAATAAACAATTTTCATGTGCCTACACCTTCCAAAAGTAGTAAGAATTTTAATAATCATTATTACGATTAATAAATTAATAGATTATTATTTAATAATCCAATAATAACGTTATTACTTAAAAGTTGGTTTTAAAAACAACTCTATAATTAATAATCTATAGAAATAACCTCAAAAAACAGAAAACAAATTTTAAGCAAAGGTTTAAACCAACTCCCACGCAAGCTTAAAATTATTTGGTTTAAGCCTAGGCTTAAGCCTCAAATTAAAGTGGAAATACAGGGATCTAAGCTTAAGCAAAGGCTTAAAGTAAGCTTTGGCTCAAGTGAGGTTGGAAATACCGGCCCTAAGAGGCTAAAGAGATAAATTGACAGAAGAGTGGAGAAGGTGCTGTAATGCTGAATTGGTGACTCTGTACGGCACTGAAAACATCGTTTTCATACATATAAAAGACATATTATTATAAAAGCTAACCATATAAGATGGGCAGGTCATGTGGTAAGATCAGAGGAAAACAGAGAGCCTCAAGACACTATTTTTTGAGAGGCCTGATGGTAGAAGATCAGTAAGCGGTCCCAGAAAAAGATGGAAGGATGATGTTGAAGCTTATTTATCTAGAATTGGGGTACAACAATGGGAAATGAAAGCGCAAGATCCTAGAAGATGGACGGCTATAGTGGATGTAGCGAAGACTCACCCTGAGTTGTAAAGCTAGTGAAGGAAATAAAATAATCGAATATTTAGTGCTTACCTCTTGTCTTTCACCAAATCCTATCCTCTTAGGATATTTGAGACATTGTTGCTTTTCTAGTTTTTCACTGGTTTTATATGGCTTGCCCAAAGCTCCCGTATATATATTTCCCCAAGAAAATACTCTTCTATAGTTAGTTTTACTGGTTTTGTATTCGAATACTACAAACAGCACATTAATTGTTTTACATGATATGTACAATGAAAAATAAACCTACCAGGAAGTTTTTGTTCCTCTTCACGATTTATTGGATATTTTCTTTTAACTCCACTTAGAGATCTACTGCATTTTGGTGCATTAGACACTAACCGACTGAATTTATTCATTAAAAAGTTTTAAATAAACTTTGTTTTTGATTTTTGATCAAGCATTCAAATTGAGGTTAGGATTTTATGAATGTTTGACTGACGTTTAAAAAGTTGACCTTTATGCCTAAGGTTTACAGCCATTTAGATTTTTGGATTCAAATAATAAATATTGAAGCATAAATCGAAAAATAGATTACCACAATTTTCGTAGTTTTACATTTATGATGAATAAAAGCCATAACTAATTTAGGCACACTCAGCAAATAATCCCATTAGGATGGACCCAAATATATTTGATCCATATTTACAATACCTAAACCCATGATACTATAAATAAAGTTATTTATGGTATCATGCCTAAACCCTTTACCGCCTTTACCTTGCTTTCACCCTCATTTCACCCATACACTTTGAATCTAAACTCATCCATCATAAAGCTGGTGACGCACGGGGAGCTATAAGTATTATAATATTACACCGATCCGATATTGTAAAATTCGTTAAAGTGCAGATACTTATTAGATGGGCTGGACACATTGATAGGATGTTAGATCACGAATACACGAAGAGATTAACAAAGCTAAAGTTTTCAATCCTAATAGCGACATTAATGATATTGAAAAATATTAAAAATATTATTAAAAGATTTTTAAATTGAAAACTTATTGGTCCATTTCCCTGGTGACACCTCAAAGGCTTCTACAATATGCAAGCCAAATGGATGCTGTAGTGAAGACAAAAAGGGAAGGAATTCTACACTATATGCAATTCACAACCCCCGTCTGCAGCTTGGTAAAGTTCCAACGGAAAATGGACCTAGTTACTATAGGAGTAAACTAATATAAAAATAAAAATGTACTTATACCATTTTTATTCAGTTGCAATGCGAAGGCAAAACAATCTTATTTTTCACTTAGAATACGGAGCGCAGTTCAGCACTCTAAATCGACGATTTTCGACTCTTATTGGAGTCTCATCGGAGAGACGTAGGCCTGCTGCTCCATACTCCAAGTGACCAACAACGAGAGTTTATCCCCCACACCGCAACTGACGTGAATGAGTTAGGTGACTAGCGCCATCTGGCAATTGAAAGCTAAATTTTTCAATCCTAATAGCGACATTAATAATATTGAAAAATATTAAAAATATTACTAAAAGATTTTTAAATTGAAAACTTATTGGTTCATTTCCCTGGTGACACCTCCAAGGGTTCTATACAATATGCAAGCCAAATGGATGCTGCAGTGAAGACAAAAGGGAAGGAATTCTACATTATGCAATTCACAGCCCCCATTTGCAGCTTGGTGAAGTTCCAACGGAAAATGGACCTAGTTACTCTATAGGAGTAATACTAATATAAAAAAAATTTAAAATCTTTTAGTAATATTTTTAATATTTTTCAATATTATTAATGTCGCTATTAGGATTAAAAACTTTAGCTTTCAATTGCCAGATGACGCTAGTCACCTAACCCATTCACGTCAGTTGCGGTCCCATATAGCACACAACGTCCGATGGACGTCCATATAACGTACATTTAAAGTCCAAACGTCCATGGACCAAAACTGGACGTACTATTTACGTCCATTACGCGATGTCCATTGGACGTTTGATTTCAACGTACATTGGACATCCATTTGTGGTCCATGGAGATTTTACACAAAATGCGACTATTATTGTGAGTAATTATATATAGCTTCTTGTTTTAATCAAAGCAATATTATTAGTAGAATACAAGAAGTTTCTAATAAATGTAGTCACATATTTTTTCATCATTGGATTAAAACACTGAACCACTAAAATTATTTTAATTAAACCTATGTAATATTAGATGATGATAAAAGGATGGTAAACTTTTTCAGAATAACGGAGCTACATCGCGCATCGGTAATTATAGAACTTACAATAATTAGACACTACCAATTTAAATCTTAAATGTGCATTTTGTAACTGTTAAATTTCCCGCCATACTAAATGAGAATCTGCTTGACAACGTTGTCGCTCTTCACGCTATCGGTCGTAAAAGGTAGTATTAGGCAGGTCCTTTTAGGGGATTATCGCTGTTAATTGTTGTGGAATACTGAAGGAGGATTTATTTATGATAATTCACAGAATGGCAAACCCGCTTGCAATATACAACCGTACTGACTCTAAAGTTCTAAGAAATAATGTTTGGAAGGAACAGAACAGAAATAAACCTCTTTTAATGTGCATGCTTCATAGGGCGCCATTATCTGAATTTTGTCTTTATTAAGTTATTAAAAACAATATAAAATACATCCTGTGATATCGTTGTGTTTGCTGTTTATCGTGCAAGTGCAGTCGTGCATTAATGAAGTTCCTATAATAAAGTATACATAATAAAGTTATAATAAAGAGAAATAAAAAAGGTATTTTGTGTAATATTTTAAAGTATAAGTTTCGTATTATAGGAACTATTTCCGATACCTAAAGGCTTTTTTCTATGTATGTATTCAAAAAATTATGGACACTAGATTGCTTTCTGAAAAGTGCCCAACAAAAATGTCCATAAGACGTACATTGAATGTACATCAGATGTACATTGAATGTACATAAGATGTACACTGAAAGCTTCAACAACGTACGCTGTACGTTTGTAGCGGACGTTCTATGGACGTCCAATTTTGTGAACTCTGGACGTTCGTTGGATGTCCATCGGATGTCCATTGTACCTTAGCGGGACGTCCATTGGACGTTCCAATGTACACAGATGTACGTCCATTGGATGTCCATAAAACGTACTTGTGCTATCTGGGGTGTGGGGGATAAACTCTCGTTGTTGGTCACTTGGAGTATGGAGCAGCAGGCCTACGTCTCTCCGATGAGACTCCAATAAGAGTCGAAAATCGTCGATTCGGAGTGCTGGACTGCGCTCCGTATTCTAAGTGAAAAATAAGATTGTTTTGCCTTCGCATTGCAACTGAATAAAAATGGTATACATTTTTATTTTTATAGAAGAGATTAACATTTTCAAAACCAGAGGGCACAAGAAGTAGAGGACGACCACGAAGAAGATAGATTGATGATGTGGAAGAAGGCCTAAAGATTCTAAGGGTAAGAAAGTTGGAGGTAAGTTGTCAGGAATCGACAGGAGTGGAGACTTCTTTGCGAGCAGGCCAAGATCCACAGTGGATTGTCACTTATGGTGATTGGAGCCTTATGATGTCCACTTATTGGAATCACTTATGGTGATGATAATGATGATTTTGGGACCAAAAATAGTTTGATTGAACCTAACTTACCTTAGTACAACTTACTTAATCAGTAGATTCATTTGTACCTTTCGGTGATGTACCTCAGTACAACTGTGCACATAAAAAAGTTAGAGCACTATTTGAAGTTACATGGAGTTTCTTCAATATATCGAAAACTATTAGAGATTTTCATTGAAAATGGACCCCATAAAAATTTTATGGGGGTTTTGTTCACTTGAACCCCCCAAACTTTCGTGTCCGTTCCATTTAAATTATTTTTGTGGTATCATTAGTTAAACAATGAACAAAAATCAAACCATATTGTTTTTACAAAATGTCACGGTGAATCACCTACAGTAACAATAAATAATAAGGTAATTCCCTCAGTTACCTCTGTAAAATATCTGGGCATGCACTTGGACAGGGGATTAACCTGGAGAACCCATATATGGAACAAACGGAAACAACTGGGCATAAAATTTAGTAAGCATTATTGGCTTCTAGGGCGTAAGTCTAAGCTCACGACAAGAAATAAACTGCTAGTCTACAACACAATATTCAAATCAGTCTGGGCATATGGTCTGCAGCTCTGGGGAACAGCATCCAAGTCGAATGTATCCATAATTGAGAGATTCCAGTCCAAGGTGTTATAGACCAAGAGGCAGCGCTGAAAAATCTATTTGAATTTACTAAAGCTAGATTTTTCACAGTTGATTACTGTGAGTGTGTAGAGAAACATACTGCGGTCGGTCAAGCGAAACGTAGAACAGGGGTTACTGAGAGGGTATCTACGTGGCTCTCCTACGAAGGTAATTATTTCCATTTACTAAGGCTGAAAATTAGTACACACATTTTAAATTAAATATAAATAAAAGTTATTATAGTCGGTCAGCTGTATGACGGGACAGAGCCGGTCGGTCGGCCCCAATAGTCGATTGAGGAAATGAAGCATTTTGGCTCGCAATTTTTTCGATCAGCATGGATTTACTTGAAATTTTCACAGAAGGTAGAGAATAGTCCAAGGATCATTTTCTATATCATGCCGCTATCATACGCTAAAACCTTGGGGGTGGTTCCCACCCCATCTCGTGGGTGGGAAATTTTTATTACATTTTAACCATGTAATTCGATGGAAAAAGTGATTCTAAGAAAAAAACGTCTTTTACATTTTCTTCGTAAAACTAACATTTTTCGAGTTATTCGCGCTTGAAAATAACAGTTTTGCGACGAAAAACTTGACTTTTTTAGAGGGTTTTTTGAGAATATGTACCTCGAAAAATATGCATTTAATCAAAAAAACTGTAGATATCGAAATTGTATCTTTTAGTAACACAAACCAAATTATTTTCCTATAATATCTTTAAGTCTTTATATAAAGAAAAATTGATTTTTTGCAATTTGGTATTTTTTACCTTTTACTTCAAAATATCTCCGAAAATACTGAAGATATGAAAAAAATTATAAATTACTAAATTGTAGCTTTTTTAATGACTAAAATTACTCTGTGCATATATTTTCATTACAGTGAATAGTTACCCAGATATAGCTGTTTAAAACCTCTATTTACCAGCAAACACCCCCTTATTCGAGCCCTTTAAACCCGCCCTAATTAAAAACTAAGGCATCTTACGGAATTTAATTTACACAGTCTTATAGCTCTTTAAAAATCCTACAAAATCATTTTTGAGAGGTCTCATTACTGAGAGGGTATCAAAGTTGCTTTCCTACGAAGGTAATTAAATCCATTTACTAAGGCTGAAAATCAATACACAGTGAGATATAATATTTTTCCAAAATTAGGCGTTTTAAATAGGTCAAACTCCTTGAGTGTATTGATAATATAAATATAAATGGAACTACAGAAAGGTGAAGACAAATTTTGAATTAGGAAGGTAGTTAGGGGGTTGTATTCACTGATTTTTTCGTAGAGAAAAGCAGGTACCGACATTTTTTTGATTATAAGTCGCTTAATTTTCATGCTAAAAACTTTTTATTATTTTTTTTGAAAGGTCTAATTATATACTTGAAAAAATATTATTTAAGTTTTCCTCTAAAAATGCAAATTTTTCCCATTATTTGGCTTTGAATATTTCAAATTATGCATTTTGACGAAAAAAGCTAACCTTTAACATGCCGTATCTCGGTTTGAATTGGTCTTAATGATACTATTGGAAAATAATTTGGTTTGTGTTACTAAAAGATATAATTTTGATATCCACAGTTTTTTTGATTAAACGCATATTTTTCGAGGTATTCTCAAAAAACCCTCTAAAAAAGTCGATTTTTTCGTCGAAAAACTGTTATTTTCAAGCGCGAATAACTCGAAAAATATTAGTTTTACGAAGAAAATGTCAAAAACATTTTTTTCTTAGAATCACGTTTTCCATCGAATTACATGGTTAAAATGTAATAAAAAATTCCCATCCCCGAGATGGGGTGGGAACCACCCCCAAGGTTTTAGCGTATGATAGCGGCATGATATAGAAAATGATCCTTGGACTATTCCCTACCTTCTCTGAAAATTTCAAGTAAATCCATGCTGGACGAAAAAATTGCGAGCCAAAATGCTTCATTTTCTCAATCGACTATTGGGGCCGACCGACCGGCTCTGTCCCGTCATGCAGCTGACCGACTATAATAACTTTTATTTATATTTAATTTAGAATGTGTGTACTGATTTTCAGCCTTAGTAAATGGAAATAATTACCTTCGTAGGAAAGCAACTTTGATACCCTCTCAGTAACCCCTGTTCTACGATTCGCTTGACCGACCGCAGTATATTTCTCTACACACCCACAGTAATCAACTGTGAAAATCTAGCTTTAGTAAATTCAAATAGATTTTTCAGCGCTGCCTCTCCGTCTATTACGTTCAATAATCGATGCTCCGTGGTTTGTTACTAAAGGGATATTTACAATGATCTGGAAACGAAAACCGTCAGTGAAGTGATAGTGGAGTTAAGTGCAAAATACATCGTACGTCTTGAAAGCCACGCGAATGTGCTTGCAATTAATTTGTTAGACAACAGTCAGGAAACAAAACGGTTAAAGAGACAGACACCATTAGATTTACCGCACAGACATTAATATTGTTACAGTAGCTAAGTTAATATAAATATGTAATACAGTAATTTAATACTATCTCTATAGATATGTGTGGCGCTGGTCACAATCTCTTCATGTCATTATTTCTCAGATAAAATGTGCCTATTGTTATATGTTATAACAGATTGCCTAATAAAAAAAAAATTAGTTAAACAAAATGTTTTTGAAACTTACTTTTTTGCCTCTTAGTATTTTTTCTATAAGCCGGTTTTTATCGAGATGCGGCTTCCTTTTTAGTATGTTTACATAAAAATTTTATGGGGGTTTTATTTCCTTAAAACCCCCAAATGTTTGTGTACGCTTCAGTTAAATCATTACTGTGGTGTCATTAATTAAACACAATGTTTTTAAAACTTTTTTCCTTTTAGTATTTTTTCGATAAGCCAGTTCTTATCGAGATGTGGCTTCTTTTTATTGTTTCAAAATACAGTGACGAGCGCGCTAATAACCGGCAAAATAACGCAAAAGATAAAAAATATAATAGTCCGTTCTTTAACGGTAAAATATTGCAAAACCTCTAAATTTTAAAGAACCGCTTGGATTGACATGAAATTGGGCATACACATAGCTAACAAGTCAAAGAAAAAAAGTGATATTGTGCCGATATGTGCTTTTGCCCCGGGGGTGCTTTTCACCCCCTCTTGGGGGTGAAAAAGTATTCGTCCAAAGTAAGTCCGGAAATTGATAAACTGACTAATTTTAAGTAACTTTTGTTCGATAGAGTTTTTGCACTAAGTCAATACTTTTCGAGTTATTTGCCAGTGAATATGTTAATTTTTTCAACAGAATAACCACACTTTTAGACCGTTTTTTGCAAATAACTAAAATAGTACGTATTTTGTCCAAAAAACATTCGTAGCAAAAATATAGCCTGTAAAAAATTTGAAAAAATGGTGTATATATCACGTTTCTATACCTAGTAGAAGCAGAGTTATAGCTAATTAAAAATAGGTTCATATTCGTCAAATTCCAAATGGAATACTTTAACGTGAAACAACCAAAAACGAAGCACATTTCAGGGAAAACTCATTACAACTTATTTAAAGTGTTTAAAAAAGCTTCATTCTTGTTTTTTAAAAAAAATTTCTAGCATCAAAAGTAAACAAGTTACGCTCAAGATAAAGTTAGTCCCTTTTTTTGGTAAAAAAATCGGGAAAATCACCGCCTAATTAGTATCTCAAATGAACTTAATCGTTACGACTTCACAAGTTTCTTGACCCGTGTATGTATTGTTTATATGATCTGTAAGTTTCATCGGTTCAAAGTCCTTATTTTTGAAACGGCTGTACTTAAAAGGGGTTGAACGAGTCACGCATCACGAATGTATGCAAAATTAGAAACACCAAATCTCAATCAATTTTTGTCTAACAGAAAAACAAAAAAATACATGATATTCAAAAAAGCAATGCTGACTTTTTTTGTTATTCGAGATTTTTGGTATCTCTAACAATTTTTAAGTTATTTTGAAAAAAAGCATATTTTTCAAGATTAAAATTTTTTAAAATTTTACTTTAAAACCAAATTTTTTCCAAAATAAGCACTTTGAATCGATGAAACTTACAGATCATATAAACACAACATAAGTAAAATAATTTGTGGAGCGGTAACGATTAATTTCACTTAAGTTGCTAATTAGGGGGGTGGTCTTCCCAAGTTTTTTTGCCAAAACAAAAGCAACCAACTTTATTTTGAGCGTAACTTGCTTAAATTTAATGCTAGAAACTTTTTATAAGAACAGAAATAAAGCTTTTTTTAAACGCTTTAAAAAAGTTATAATGGGTTTTCCCCAAAAAGTGCTTAATTCTTTGGATATTTCACTTCGAAATATTCTATTTGAAAATTTGGTGAATATGAATCTATTTTTCATTGGCTATAACTCTGGTTTTACGAGGTCCAGAGACCTAACGCTTACACCATTTTTTTTACTTTTTTACAGGCTATATTTTTGCTAAGAACGTTTTTTTCGACAAAATACTTACTTTTTGACTTATTTGCGAAAAACCGTCTAAAAATGTAGTTATTTTGTTGAAAAATGAACATATTCACTCGCAAATATATCGAAAAGTGTTGACTTGGCGAAAAAGCTCTATAGAACAAAAGTTACTTAAAATTAGTCAGTTTATCCATTTCCGGACTTATTTTAGACTTATATTTTTTCACCCCCAAGAGTGGGTGAAAGTCACCCCCAGGGCAAAAGCACACATCGGCACAATATCACTTTTTTTCTCTGACATTCTTTAAAATATAGAGCAAAAAGCGTGAAAGAATGGACTATAAGTCAAAGTTTTCATCCTAATAAAAATATTTAAAAATATGTTTAAAATATATTTAATTGAAAACCAATTGGACCATTTTCCTGGTAACACCTCCAAGGCTTCTAAAATTTGCATGCCAGATGGATGCTGAAGCGAAGAAGACAAGATGGAATTCTAAAACTTGCAATTCACGACCCCGTCTGTTCAGCGTGGGAAAATCCAACGGAAAATGGACCTATGTTACTCAAAGGAGGATACTAATATAAAATTAAAATGTATACGATTTTTATGTAGTTGCAATGCGAAGCCAAAACTGTCTTAATGTTTACTTAGTTCAGAGAGCGCAACCAGCACTCTTATTGATGATTTCACCTATTTTAGTGGTTCTTCAGAGAATGCACAGGTTGCTATCTTTGTCCCAAGCTGAAATTTTCTACTTTATTAGTCCTGGCATTGCAACTGACGTTTAAATGGGGTAGTGAAGCGCAATACATGATGCTGTTTCCAGTTAGCATCTCTAGCCTCTCCTACTCAATTCCTATCCTCACCTCCACGAAGTGTGGCTTAGGCTGCACGGGTGAACCCCGGAGAACCTGAGCAACCTTGCTGGAGATTGGGTAACCAACCCCAGTGGAAGGCAGGGTCAGGGCTGACGAGGAAGGGAGAAATGGTCCTCCGAAAAGGGGGTTTTGCTATGGACCAGCAACCCATACAAGGAAAAAGAAAGACGCTACGAATCGAATACTATTGCCTCGGAATAGACATGAAACACGGATTAGACCCAAGCTACGAAATAAGGACATTCTTTTAGGCACATGGAACGTGCTAAGCTGGTTCAGGCCCGGAATTGCAACACATGCCATAAAACAGCTTCAAAAATATAAGATGGACGTAACAGCGATCCAGGAAATGAGATGGACAGGATCGGGAAGCCTGCAAATGGAAAATTCCCTGGTTTTCTGGTCAGGAGAAGAGGAAAGGCACGAATTTGGATGTGGGTTTGTAGTTAACGGAAAACTCAAGTCGGCCATAATTGATTTCAAACCAATCAACAAGCGCATGTGTTCTCTAAGGCTTAAAGGAAAATGGTTTAACCTAACCCTCTTCTCAACCCACGCACCAACTGAAGAAGCAAATGAAGACGACAAGGAGGAATTTTATGAAATTCTAGAACAACAGTACAGAATGGCACCCAGACACGACGTCAAAATCATACTGGGAGACTTCAATGCCAAACTAGGTAAAGAGGGTCATCTTAGAGCGGTGATCGGTACACATAGCTTACACGATAACACCAATGATAACGGATCAAGATTGGCAGAGTTCGCTGTAGCCAACAATATGGTAGTGAAAACTACACAGTTCCAAAGGAAAAATATACATAAAGTAACCTGGGTGTCAAATGACGGAATCACACGAAACCAGATAGACCACGTGCTCATCGACGGAAGACTCTAGCAATATCATCGGCGCACATAGTTTAAGGGGAGCAGAAAGTGACTCTGACCATTTCCTGGTCAGAATAAAAATGAGAACAAGGCTAAACACGAGACATCCAAAGCAACGCCAACAACGAAACAGATGGGACATTTCAAGACTCGATCTACCTGATAATGAACGCCAATATCAGTCACTGATCCAAAATAAATTGCAGACACTGGAAGAAGAAGAAACATCAACACCAGAATTGACCATAGACCAGAAATTGCAAAATATAACAAACGCCATAGAAAGCGCCGCAGCGGAAACTATAGGGAAACAAAAGAATAACAAGAAGAAAAACCAGTGGTTTGACCAGGATTGCGAACAAAGCTTACAGCAGAAAGCAATCAAGAGGGTGGAGTTACTAACGCGACCTACAGAAGAGAACAGGGAAGACTACAACAGAGTAAGGACTCAAACGAGAAGACTTTTGAGAAGAAAAAAGAAACAGTACCTAGAAGCACGAATACAGCAACTCGAGGAGGAACACAGAACCGGTCAGTCTAGACAGTTTTATAGGGACATAAAAACAATGACGGGCAACACGATCAACAGCCCAAGATTTATAAAAGACGATGCAGGACAATTGCTCACAGACGACGAAGAGATAAGCCGCCAATGGAGAAAGTATTTTGAGCAACTCTTAAATACAGAAAACCCCACAACGACAGGGCAACAAAGACAGTACCAGTTAGCCGAACCTGAAATACCAGGGCCCACACTAGCTGAAGTAAAGTCAGCAATTTCGTCCCTAAAAAACCATAAAGCCCCAGGCCCAGACGGCATACAGGCGGAACTACTAAAAAAAGGGGGAGACAAACTACATCTTGAGATATATCATCTTATAAGAGAAGTCTGGGAAAGAGAAGAAATACCGAAACACTGGCATGAAAGCCATATAATACCTATTCACAAGAAGGGAGATAAACAAATATGTCGGAACTATAGAGGAATATCGTTAATTAATACAGCATACAAGATTATATCCATAATACTGTTTAGAAGACTAACTCCATACGCAGAGGAAATAATAGGCGACTACCAAAGCGGATTCAGACCGGGAAGGTGGACTATAGACCAGATCTTCGTCCTACGCCAGGTGTTGGAAAAAAACTGGGAATTCAACCGCGATGTACACCAAATCTTCGTGGACTTCAAACAAGCTTACAATTCTGTTAGCAGAGAAGCATTGTGGGAGACTATGGTAGAAATGGGAGTACCTGGAAAACTGGTACGATTAGCAAAGGTGAGCACGGAGAACGCTTCCGCACGAATCAGAATTGGCAGCACCACGTTGGAGGAATTTCTCATTGACACCGGACTTAGACAAGGAGATCCTCTCGCCCCCCTGCTGTGTAACTTCGCACTGGAACATGCAGTAAGGAAAGCTCAGCCACAACTGACAAACGGATTTGCCGCCCAAGGATCAAAAATACTATTAGCCTTTGCGAATGACGTGGACACAATTATTGCACAATCCACCAGAGATGCAAAAGAAGTTTTCACCCTATTCGAGAACGGAGCCAAGGAAGTTGGTCTTAAGGTCAACGAGGACAAGACCAAGTACATGGTGGTTACGAAGAACCCAAGACCAAGGGTTAGACAAAACGTAACAATTAATGAATACAATTTTGAAGTCGTCAAAGAATTTAAGTACCTGGGAGCGATCATAACATCTGAAAATAACTATGAAAAGGACGTGGCAGCCAGGATTATTGCAGGAAACAGTTCATATTACTCATTAAGGACCCTACTTAAATCAAAAATACTCTCAAGACCAGCAAAAATAAGAGTATATAAGACAATAATTCGTCCCACAATAACGTATGGAAGCGAAACATGGACTCTGAATCAGCGGGAAACAACAAAATTACTGGTACTTGAAAGAAAGATACTGCGGACTATCTATGGGCCTTGCAGAGAAGAGACAACAGGAGAATGGAGAAGAAGACACAATGATGAACTCCAGACAATATACGGAGATGAAAACATAGTACGCTACATTAAATCAAACAGAATACGATGGGCGGGTCACGTACTAAGATCAAGTGACGAAAGACTTCTAAACGCCACATTCTGGGAAAGGCCTGATGGAAAAAGGTCAGTTGGTCGCCCAAGAAAGAGATGGAAGGACGCAGTAGCCAGCGATCTACGCAAAATGGGAGTACAGCAATGGGAAATAGCTGCTCAGGACCGACAACAATGGAGGGAAATAGTAAACGCGGCCAAGACTCACATAGGGTTGTAGAGCCAAATGATGATGATGATGATGATGATGATGATTGCAACTGACGTGATGGTAGTAGGTGCGTAGCGGCATCTGCTAAATAAAAGTCCTAAAAGTTTTCATCCTAATCTTCTTCTTTAAGTTCCATCTTCTATCGAAGGTTGGAAATCATGGCAATGCGGATCGTGTTGACTACCGCTCTAAATAGCTCTGCACTACTGCATTCGAACCATTCCCGTAAGTTCTTAAACCAGGACGTTCTTCGTCTTCCCACATTTCACTTTCCTCGGATTTTGCCTTGCATAATAAGTTGTAATAATGAGTATTTTTGCCCTCTCATCACATGTCCCAAGTACTCAAGTTTTCGTCTTTTGATAGTTAGTATTATTTCCGGTTGATTTCGTATCCCTCTAGTTACCTCCACGTTTGACATTCTTTGAATCCATAATATTCGTAGGATTCTTCTGTAACACCAAAATTCAAAGGCGGCCAACTTATTCAAATGGACTTGTTTCAATGTCCACGCTTCCAAGCCATAAAGAAGAGTAGAGAACACATAACATCGAAACATCCTTAGGCGTAGTTCTAACCTTATATCCCGACAACAAAGAAACTTTTTAAGTTTAATGAATGATGCACGTGCTATTTCAATACGTGTCTTAATTTCTTTGGTTAATATACCAATACAGATAATACCTATACATGCGGGGACTGATAAAGAGTCGAACATTTCAACTTGGGACAGAGATAGCAACCTATGCATTCTCTGAAGAACCACTAAAAAGTGGTGAAATCGTCGATAAGAGTGCTGGTTGCGATCTCCGAACTAAGTAAAAATTAAGACAGATTTTGCTTCGCATTGCAACTGAATAAAAATGGTATATATTTTTATTTTATAAAAAATAAAATACATTGTGAAGTAAAAAGAGGGGAAACATGAAACTAGTAGAGGTGGATATTATCGATATAAACGTATAAATTAACATTACATTACATACAGAAAAATTTATAAAATACTCCTGTCATAGACGTCTAAAGTTGGAAACTATTATCGTAATATTAGTTTATATGTTTATATCGATAATTTCCACATCTACTAGTTTCATCTCTTTTTATTTCACAATTTATTATATTTTCCATCTTTCGTATTATTTTTCCGGTTATTAGCGCGCTCATCACTGTATACCTAAAAAATGTAAATAAATAAATTTTCATATCATTAAAATATGGCGGACTTTACAAATGTTTAAAATATCTTGATAAAAACTAGCTTATCGAAAAAGTACTAAGAGGCAAACAAGTTTTAAAAATATTGTGTTTAACTAATGGCATCACAATAATAATTTAATTAGAATGTAAACAAAAGTTTGGGGGGTTTAAGGGAACAAAACCCCCATAAAATTTTTATGAGGTGCACGAATTTTACTTTTATCTTTTTTAAGATATCCATGTTATGTTTTTTGTTTAAAAAGAATACCACATGTCCATTTTCAATAAAAAATTTCTGACAGTTTTCGATATATTGAAAAAAAAATCGATTTTCATTTTGCAACTTCAAAGGGCTGTAACTTTTTTATATACATATTTATACTAAATTAAGTTAGGTTCAGTCGAACCATTTTGGTCCCAGAATATGTGATTTAATTTATGACCTGCCTTTTTATTAGGTACACCCTGTATACTATGGTTCCGTGTATGCAGGCTCGTGAGAGATATGAGATGTAATATAATATGAGATATAATATATTTTTTGCACGATTGATCATTTTTGACTGTTTACCGTGACAGATTTTACGTCAGTGGGTGACATTTACTAGCAACTCGACGGTAAGTAATCCAGCTCGACGGTAAGTACTCCAACTCGACGGTAAGTAATTCACTTACCGTCGAGTTAAAAAATCTCTAAATTTTCATTTATTTTTTAAAAGAATAAAGAAAACTAACGAATTATTTATTAATATTGAAACTTATGGTACAATTTGTTAAATTATTTGTGAACTAGAAATTCTTCATCCGGTGCTTCCATCAGAAATTTTTCAAATTGCTCCCGTGTAAAAATGCTCGCTTTCTTAGGCCTATAGCCAACATTTTTCTCTTCAAATACGCGATCAAAGTTGAAAACTTGGAAATATCAATGCCATCATAAAGAAAAACGGTGGATTTAATCATTGAATATTCTCCCCAGAGGCTTCCAGGAGCTTTCAACTGCATATGTCTTTGAACGAAATATGCCAATAGAGTCTTTTCTTCGATTCTTAAATTCTTGCCTTCGCACCATTTTTTAAAACTTTGGTAGGTATTTTGATAACGGATTTTGGATTTTTCGGGAATAATTGCGGAACACCCTTCTTCCCAAGCCCGTTCAATTTCTTCAAATTCACTTTCGCTCGTATTTTAATTTATAATAATCAAAATTGTACTTAAAATTATTGACAACTAAATAAAAACTCAATTCTCCATTGTTGTTATGCACCCTAGTTACTACCTAACAACCAAAGTATCTATCTTGATAAAATGAATGAAACTAGTCAATATGACGAAAATGTTTAATTTTATAATTTATAATGGTATCAATCGTGCAAAAAACGTTATAAGCATGTCGAACGTTAAAGGTAACCGATCTCAGACAATAATTGGAGTCGTCGCTCCGCTCCTCCTCCAAACAATTGTCTTCGATCGGTATAAAACCCTTACCGTTATCCATACTTAATATACTAATATTATAGTATAGCTTCCCGTGCGTGACAAGCTTTAACCTTTGGAATATCATAAACAGAGCCACATTTGTTAGTGTAGCATTTTACGCGACGCGAAACTAGGTGAAGGTTAGAGGAGCATCTTATGAACTCTGAAAGAGATGATTAAATTTTTGCTTTCCTGATTACATTTCAAGTAGCAGAGAATCTCGGCAATTTGCTCGAACCGTACTTATATCTCTATAACAAATAGATCAATATTTGAAGTATGCAACTGCGGAGGTGCTTTTCGATCACCAAACAATTGCGCCAATCTGGAAACGACGCAAAATTCGTTGAACATTTTATACAGTACGTTTAGGATGTGAAACATAATGCTCACAATTAAGAATAAAACAATATGAAAAAAAATTCCTAAAAACGCTTTTATTTAGTTATGAGTGACTAAAAGTTAGAATATAAAAAAATCAACTAAAAAGCAAAAAATAAAAAAAATCAAACTGGACGGATTATTCGAAAAAAACGATCGTTAAAAAAATGAAAAAATCTAACACATTCGTTAAAGAAAAGCGTGGTGCGAAAACCGTTTATTCGATGAAGACGCGCCCCACGCTTTTCTTTAACGAATGTGTTAGATTTTTTCATTTTTTTACGAACGTTTTTTCGAATAATCCGTCGAGTTTGATTTTTTTTATTTTTTGCTTTTAGTTGATTTTTTTATATTTTAACTTTTAGTCACTCATAACTAAATAAAAGCGTTTTTAGAATTTTTTTTTCATATTGTTTTATTTTTTACTTTTTAGTCTTACACTTTTCAAACATTAAAATATATCGTCATGTTTAAAAAAAGGATGTAGGTATATGACAGATACCTTTTTGCATTTATTTTAACTTTTGATACGACATACATTGTACATTTTCTGTAATTTCTTCATACATTTCTTAAATCAAAATCATCATTTACGACTATTACAGTTTTCGCAGTAGTTCCATCTCTTGTAATACTTTACTATTGCACGGTGTAGACGCTGTTAATTTCTCGCAATGCAGTTCTTCGATGCGCAAGCCGTCTAAAGGTATGTATAGTATGGTATAGTTAGACCCAAACCCAGACATCCAAAGTGAAAGTTATCCTCCAACACCAAATTGTTCTATATGGTTCACATATTGTTCAGTAAAAAGTTACACCATTTTGAGGGTCCGGTTTAAAGGGGAGATGGTGGAGAAGTCGGTAAATTAGTAGTTTTTTATGTTTTCCGTCAATATTTCTAAAACTATGCTTTAGCGTAAGGAATGTTCTATAGAAAAATATTCTACATAAAATTTAAAACAAAAAAGGTTCTATACACAATTGTTATAAAATCAACGGTTCCAGAGTTACGGAGGGTGAAAAGTGGAGGTTTTCGATACTTTTTATATTTACCGAATTCTCTCCCCTCTCCCCCCCCAAACCCGACGCTTAAATTGGTGTGACTTTTTTCTGAACATTATGTGGACCATATAGAACAATTTGGTGTTGGAGTATAACTTTCACTTTGGATGTCTGGGTTTTTGGTATAGTTATATCATAAATATTGCCCAAAAAATATAAAAAGTATCGAAAACTTCGACTTTTCACCCTCTGTAACTCTGGAACCGTTGATTTTATAACAATTATGTATACAACAACTTTTGTTTTAAATTTCATGTAGAACATTTTTGTATATAACATTGTTTACGCTAAAGCATAGTTTTAGAAATATTGACGAAAAACGTAAAAAAACTACTAATTTACCGGCTTCTCTCCTATCTCCCTCCCAAACCGGACGCTCAAAATGGTGTAACTTTTTACTGAACAATATGTGGACTATATAGAACATTTTGGTGTTGGAGGAAAACTTTTACGTTGGATGTTAGGCCTTTTTTTTGGACCAGTTATACTATACTACCTCCGTAACTTTGGAACCATTCATTTTAGAAAGATTATGCATCGGGCCTTTTTTATTTCAAATTTAATGTAGAACAATTTTGTATAAAAGGTTGTTCATGCTAAACCGCATAGTTTTAGAAATATTGGCGAAAAACTTAAAAAAACTACGAATTTACCGATTTCTCCCCCCTCTCCCCCCCAAACCCGACGCTCAAAATGGTGTGACTTTTTTCTCGACATTGTGTGGACCATATAGAACAATTTGGTGTTGAAGGATAACTTTCACTTTGGATGTCTGGGCTATGCCATCTTTTGGATCAACTATACTATACTAGTATCCCTACAAGGGTAAACCTCGCTCGGTGTAGTAGCTCCACTTAGCGGATACGTCGGTGACCGCCGCTTGGCGCGTACATTCTTCTTTTTAACCGGTTTGCGGTTTATATGTAAGGGAGCGCATGCTGTATCCATTTGAGCAGCTACACCGAGCGGGGTTCACCCTTGTATGGATACGTACCTTAATGATCGCACTCGGCTCAATAAAACGTAAGCTTTGCAGGCTCAATGCAGGCTTTTAAGCCTGTACTTACGCAAACACTTTCGGGCCCAAGTTCACGACAGCGCAGCGTAGTCAACAGTCGAACCTTGCATTTTATGGACAGTCGAAGCCCACGACAATACTAAGGGCAGCATTCGTCCCTCTGCGGTGCCATAACATTTTTTCGCTGAAAACTGGATAGAAATCGGACAGAAACTGGATAAATTTAAAACTTTATTGTTTGTGAAGCATAACGTAAACAAATAACGTAAAAAGTGAAATTATGTATAGCTCATATAATTAGCTACAATCTGTAAAATTTCAAGTTTCTACATTGTAAAAAACAACAGAATTTAAGCATGTTCCATTAAAATAGTTTTTTTTATTTAAACAATTCATAAACATAAAAAAAATTTGATCGACTATTCGTGTATTGTTCCCACAAATCCATATGTCTGCAAAATTTCATTCATTTCCATTGAAGAAAAGGCAGTAAAATTAATGTCTAAAAATTTGACGCATACTATTGAACTAAATAAAAGCGTTTAAAAATAGGAAAATATATTTTTTAAACTAATAGGTATAACCCTTCTCAGAGGCACCTTTCAGTGCGTCACAAGTGACAGAAAAAAAGGTACGTCCGTGATACATACACGTTTATAATATTTATTCCAATTGTGTTGTTGATAGATGGCGCTATAATCGGAAAAAAATATTTAGGTATTTACCCATCATTTACCTATAGGGCTTTTCATTCACAGTCATTTATAAATATTCGTAAAACAGATTATACAACATATGACAGAAGCTCGAAATAAATGACAATCGATGAAAAGCCCTATTACATATCTATACGACTATAATTTAAAGTTCTTCTCAGTCTTCCAGTGTGTCATTAATTATGTAATATATGATTTTTAAAATTTAGAGAATCATATCATGATACTATAAATAACGAGATAGTATCTTCCCGTAGCGCAAATACGTCCGAGTTCGCGCATGATGACGTAACTGGAGATCGGAAGTTGAATTTGAATTCTTGTTCAAGTTAAATGGGATTTATATGTATTATGTGATGAAATTATTCAATTAGCAAAATAACATTAAACTTCAATGTATTCGAAAACAAAAATTTGTGTGAGATTCCTGTCAAAATAACTGTCAAAGATAAAATATAAAATACACTTAGCTTACAACCGCGAACAATTCAAACTGATCGGACATTACGAATGATTACGAACTTGCGGGTCTCCACTTACGTCACGACTTCCGGATGTGCAATATATTATCTTGTTATTTATAGTTTCATGAATCATAGCATTACATTCTAGTTAAATCTGACAGTTGTCAGGATCGTAATCGTAATTTGGTATAAAAACAAATCGATTGTGTTTATTTCATTTATAAAAAGGAACGTTCTTTGATTTGTATAGTCTTATAAATTGTACAGATTATAGTCGTATAGATAATACATAAATAATTTTTTGTTCGATTATAGCGCCATCTATCAACAACTATAATAAATGTTATAAATGACTTTAATCACGGACGTACCTTTTTTCTGTTACTCCCAACTTAATGCGTTAGAAAGAAATCGAAAAACTGTGACGTACTGAAAGATGCCTACCTACTTACGATTATTAGATTTTCCAAATCTACCAATAATGACTATTTTTGGACGTACTTTTTTTTTAAACTTCCAATTTATTTACAATCTGTAAAACAAGTTAGGTACAATAAGTAAATGTTGTGACCACTAGTGTAGGTGACTTGGAGAAAATGATTCATTAATCATTTTCTTTCCAAATATTTTACATAATTTGTAGGTCGCAATGATATTGGGAATATCTGGTGCCTGTAGAAGAGAAGAATTATATAATATTACTATGAATGACATCCAACAAACCGATGGTTTAATGATTGTAAAAGTACCCAATACAAAAACGAACATCCAGCGTACTTTTACAGTCGTTAATAAACCAGACGATAAAATTCCATATTTAGAAATTCTACAAAAATAAATAATTAAGAGATTTTTTAACTCGACGGTAAGTGAATTACTTACCGTCGAGTTGGAGTACTTACCGTCGAGTTGGATTACTTACCGTCGAGTTGCTAGTAAATGTCACCTACTGATGTAAAATCTGTCACGGTAAACAGTCAAAAATGATCAATCGTGCAAAAAATATATTTAATAACGTCATTCTCGAGTATTATAGACTTCGCCATCTCTAGCTATTGTGCCAACTTCCATCTGCCGCAGGTATCTTCCCACTATGTACTTCTATCCATATCGTGCTCTCGCTCTCGCTAGAACAATCTCGGCTTACGTTGAGGTGGAACCGCTTTTTTTTGTGGTCGGTGATTAATTATTTTGTTACAGTATTAATAAGGTTTATTATCTTTTTAGTCATGATCCATGTTTCTACACCATATGTTGCTATTGGCCGTATGATGATTTTATATATTTTAAACTTTACTTACCTAGCTATGGATGTCTTTGGATCTAAACACGTGCGACAGAGAGAAGTATGCTTTATTAGCAAGCATTATCCGTTTCCGTATTTCTTCCTCCTCGCCGCCATTCTCAGTTATCTGTACACAAAAGTGTGTGAGATGTTCTACTTATTCTATATTAGTTCTGTGACGTCTCTTGTGGTTCTTATAGATTATCCACATTTAGCCATACGGCTCACACTCCCTCTAAGGGGAAAAAATTAGTAATTTGTTTATCTAATTGCTCACCTATATTCATAAGTCCTCTTCCTCCTAGATTCCAATAGTGGTAATTCCATTAATGGTAATGTTGTTCTTTCTACTGCACTTTTAGGATGGTGTTTTTGTGCCTTTGTGAGGCGTGTTCTTACTTTTCGCTGAAGATTCTCTATGTCCGTTTTTGTCCACTTAACAATGCCAAATGAGTAGCTAAACGCGGAACATGCGTAGGTTTTAGTGCCTTAAACAAATTTCTACTGTTAAGGTGTGAACGAAGCAGCTGTTTTACCCTTCGTATAAACTCCGCAGTTATCTCAGTTTTCATTTGCTTATAGTCAATTTTCCGCGCTTGCTTTACTCCAATATATTTATACATATCGTTTTCACCCATGGCCTCGATGTTCTGGCCATTTTGCATATCGAATCATCCGGGCTGTACTTTTCCTCTGACTATATTTAAAACACGGCACTTGTCTAGTCCGAAGTGCAAACTAATGTCATTTGAAAAGGATTCTACAGTTCTTAGCATCAGGAAAAAACGACCTGGATTAGTCACTAGAGGCCAGGTCATATGTATAAACAATAAATAAATAAATAAATAAATAAATAAATAAATAAAAAATAAAAATAAAAGTTCTTAGCATCTCATCTAGTTGGTTTCGAGTGGAAGCCATTAATTTCAAATCATCCATATACAACAGATGATTAAGCTTCGCCACCACATTGTTGTTATTTTTGATGCTAAAACCTGCCTCAGTGGAGTTCAATAGCTGAGATAGTGGGTTCATAGCTAGACAGAACTGCTATCCAGAAGCCCACACATTGGAATATCTGCATATGCTAATCTACTGTGCAGCAACAGCAATTGCTAATGTAATGGGCGTTAAGATCAGAACACGACGGGGTACTAATAACGGAAGGACTGGTAACAGAATTGCACCCTGGGAAAAAAGACTTCTCGGAAAAATTGAATTACTGCGAAGGGATATTTTATCAAGTCACAGAATATATAAGAGGTGTAACAAGTAGAAAAGTCATTAATAAGTAGAACTGCTATCCAGATTTAGCCATACGACCCGCACTCCCTCTAAAGGGAAAATTCACTCATCCCAGATACCTAGGGTATCAAAAGGATTGAGTTCTGGTGGGACTCTTTCCGTGTTATCGAGCCCTAGGTGACTTGGTACGCCGGAGTATCTCCCAAAAATTTCCGCACGCATCTGGAGGTCGAGAGTAGAACAGCTTTCTGCATAGTCTTGTAAATATTTTCATTTAGACCCAGCTTTTTGATGTTTTAGTAGAAAGAATAATATGTATTGTCTGGACACTTTCCATTCTCCATTGTCTCCTTATTTGTATTTCGAGATCTCTATACTTGGCGATCTTTTCGTTGTGCTTAACATGCAGATTATTGTTGTTAGGTATCGCCACCTCTATTAATGTTGTTTGCCTAGTAAGTTTATTAACTAGTATGAGATCTGGTCTATTGTGTGCCACTGTTTGGTCTGTGAGCACAGTGCGATCCCAGTATAGCTTGTAGTTGTCGTTTTCAAGCATTCCATCAGGGACGTATTGATAATAACGAAAATGGTCGGTTTGGAGAAGTCCAAGTTTGTGTGCTAGTTCTTGGTGGAGAATCTTTCCTACTGAGTCGTGGAGTTCTTTATAATCAGTTCCGACAAACGCCTGGCAGCCCCCGGTAAGATGGTGGATGGATTCTTGGGCTTGACATCCATATCGGCATTTGTCGTCTTGGACCTGAAGATCTTTTACAATGTACTTCAGGCAATTTTTAGTTGGAATAACCTGATCCTGAATGGCAAGTAGGAAACCTTCTGTCCCGGGAAACATCTTGCTGATACCAACCAATAGTTCGACGCTCTACTGTCGACATATTCTTGGTTGACCTCATTGAGATGCCGTCCATGCAGTGGTTTACCCATCCAGGTGCGCATTTTTTCGTCCTTAGATAGGTGGTTTATGCGCATTTCTTGTTCCCTCAGTTTAAGCGGCGTTGAGTCATCTACTGCGTAGATTGCATGATGTAAAGTAGATGATTCAGCCTGTGCCTGAAAATAAGTTCTTAAGTTAGCCACTTGTTTATCCAATTGCTCACCTATGTCCATGAGTCCTCTTCCTCCTAGATACCGCGGTAATGTTGTTCTCTCTACTGCACTGCGAGGATGATGGTTGTGTGTCTTTGTGAGAAGTGTTCTTGCTTTCCGCTGAAGACTTTCTATATCGGTTTTTGACCACTTGATAATACCAAATGAGTAGCTAAGCGCGGAAAAGGCGTACGCATTTAATGCCTTAAACAAATTTTTACTATTCAGATATGACCGATTAAGCTGTCTTACCCTTCGTACCAATTCAGAAGTTAGTTCGGTTTTCATTTGTTTATGGTCAATTTTCCGCGCTTGCTTTACACCTAGATATTTATACATATCATTTTCACCCATGGCCTCGATGTTCTGGCCATTTTGCATATCGAAACCACCGGGCTGAACCTGTCCTCTGACTATATTTAAGATACGGCACTTGTCTAGACCGAAGTGCATACTAATATCATTAGAGAAGGTTTCTACAGTTTTTAGCATCTGATCTAGGGGTTTTCGAGTTGAAGCCATTAATTTTAAATCATTCATATACAACAAATGATTAAGCTTCGCTACAACAGTATTGTTATTTTTGATGCTAAAGCCCGAGTCAGTGGAATTCAGTAGCTGAGATAGTGGGTTCATTGCTAGGCAGAACCAAAGTGGACTCAAGGAGTCCCCCTGAAAAAGCCCCCGGTTAACTGGGATATCTTCAGTTTCGATATTGTTTTCATCAGGTATTTGAAGGTGAATTTTTGTCTTCCATTCAGTCATTATATGCTTTAAAAAGGTCACTATATTATCATCGACTTTATATATTTTCAATATATCGATAAGCCATGCATGCGGCACTGAATCAAACGCTTTCTTGTAGTCAATGAAAGCAGAAAAGAGATTTCGTTTTTTGATATATGCCTGGTTAGAAATGATTGAGTCGATAATAAGGTGTTCTTTACAGCCCATGGAACCCTTAGCGCATCCTTTCTGTTGAGCCTCTATGATATTGTTTAGAGCACAGTGTTGGTAGATACGCCGAGCTACACAGGATGTGACGAATTTGTACAATGTAGGTGGACAAGTAATCGGGCGGTACTTGGCTGGATCTTGGGTGTTATTTTGATCCTTCGGTATTAAATAAGTGGTCCCCTTAGTAAGGAATGATGGTATTTCTTGCGGATTAGAAATAATATAATTAATTAAAATTGACAATCGCTCATGAACACTCCAAATCTTCTTTAGCCAGAAGTTTTGGATTCCGTCCGGGCCAGGAGATTTCCAGTTGGGAAGCTCTTTGATAGTATTCGAGACTTTTTCAGTGGTGAAAGGTTCGTAAGGAATATTATTGTAATGTTGACAGTTGTTCGTCGTGTCTTCAATCCATCCAGCATTGTTGTTATGAGTAGCTGGCGTTGAAAGTTGGTTTCCCCAAAACTCATGAAACTCGTTTCTTCTTGGCTTGGGTATACTTTATTTTCATTTTCTACAGTGGAGTTAAGTTTCCTATAAAACGCCTTCTCTGAATGCTCAAAGAGTATGTTGTCACATTTTCGGTTGTTACTGACTTTGTATCTCCTTAGACGGCCTGAATAAACGGAGAATTTTTGTTTTAATGTGTCCAGGCAATGTTCAGCTGTGTTGTTTTCTGGATCATGCTGTGAGTGTCTCGGAGTATTTCGCATTATTTCTTCAGCTCTTCTAATTAATTTTCTACTCGTTGTGCCTCGAATATATTCCGTTATTTGACGAACATCCCTTCGCAACGATTCAATTTTTCTTTGCAGCCGTTTTTCCCAAGGTGAAATTCTGTCACCAGTCCTTCCGTTGTTAGTACCCCGTCGTTTTCTGATCTTAACGCCCATTACATTAGCAATAGATGTTGCTGCACAGTAGATCATCATATGCAAATACTCCAATGTTTGAGATTCTACGACATAATTGGGTAGGACTTCAGTGTTCATAATTTGTAACAGCGCACCTAGTTTCTTACAAGAGTTTATTCTTGGTAGCGGTGATCTGATAAGTGGGTTTGTTCCACTAAACTCTTGTACGGCTCGTGCCATTTCGTTTAACAGGCTATATTATTATCCAGATTTAGCCATACGGCTCACACTCCCTCTAAGGGGAAAATTGACTCATCCCAGATACCTAGGGTATCAAAAGGATTGAGCTCTGGTGGGACTCTTTCCGTGTTATCGAGCCCTAGGTGACTTGGTATGCAGGTGTATCTCCCAAATATTTTCGTACGCATCTGGCCGTTGCGAGTAGTACAGCTTTATGCATGGTCTTGTAAATATGTTCATTTAGACCCAGCCTTTTTATGCTTTCAAGGAGGTTCTTCGGAATGACTCCAGTAGTAGACATAACAATAGGTATTTTCTGGGTACATTGCATTCTCCATTCTTCGTATTTGAATTTCCAGATCTCTGTACTTGGCGATCTTTTCAGTAAATTTACTACGTAGATTATTGTTGTTAGGTATCGCCACATCAATTAGTGTTGTTTGTCTGGTTAATTTATTAACTAGTACGAGATCTGGTCTATTATGTGCCACTGTTTGGTCTGTGATAGGGATGGGAAAAACATACCGGTTTTAACCGAAAACCGGTTTTTTTACTTCACAATAACTGGTTTTACCGGTTGTTTTTTGTCCCGGTTATAACCGGTTTTTTCTTTTTAAAGTAAAAACCGGTTATTAGGTTTTTACGGTGATTAGGATTAGGTTAGGTATTATTTTGTATCCCAATCATAATTAATATTCTCAAGTAATTATTCCAAACACAACCATAATTCAAATTTTATTTTATAAATACAGAAGCAAACTGAAAGTGCAAACTCACATCAGCCAGAATCAATTAAGTTCTATTATAATATTTAGTTGAAAAGGTATTTGTAATCATAATATTTACATAAGAAGTGATCTGGTAGAAATAGACGCAAACATCATAATATCTATTTTTCACACTTGACTCTTGACATTAAAAGTGGGTGAATGACTTTTTCTGATTCCCAAAAATAATTTTCTGACTATGAATATCGAATTACCGATTACGAATACGAATCTCCAAGGATTTCCCTACGTTTTCAAAACGATACACCCATACAGGAAGTATTAAATGAGTTAAAATGTACCTATTATACAAAAATATACAAACGTGTTAAAAGAAATATATGATAAATTTTTTTTGATGGTAGTAAAAATAAAAGATAAATTGCATTATCCAATTTATTTTTAAGTAAAATATTTATGTTGATATTATTTTTATTAAATCACATTTGAAAGAGTCTGGGAAAATTTTTATAAGTTGAAATGGTTGGGTTAAATTATTTATTATATACATTGTATATTATATAATAATTATTATTGCACTATGTATTATTAATCTTACTCTATATTATATTTAATAATAATCAATAAACATATAATAATAATAAAATAATAAATAAATATAATAATAATTAATATAATAAAATGGTTTTATTAAAAATTGTGTTTTATTTATATTGATATTGATGTTCTTTCGATAGTACTAATTTTGATCATAATATTGATATCGAGTATCGAGTCGAGTGGAGTATCGCAAAACTAAAGTGCATTGTAAATGTAACATTGTAACTTATTGGATTAAAAAACCAGTTGGAAAAACCGGTTTTTTGGCCGGTTATAACCGCCAGGTTAAACCGTAAGCAAAAAACCGGTATAACCGAAAACCGGTGTTTTGTCAAAAACCGCCATCCCTAGTCTGTGAGCACAGTGCGGCCCCAGTATAGCTTGTAGTTGCCATCCTCAAGCATACTCTCAGGGACGTATTGATATTATGGGAGATGGTCCGTTTGGAAAACTCCCAGCTTGATAGCTATCTCCTGATGAAGGAGGATTATTATTATTATTATTAAACAGTAAATTTTTTGGGTTTGCATTCATTTTTCTGATGACATATTCCATACATATATTAAACAGAGTCGGTGCCAGCCGAACATCTGTCGACTAGAGTCCACAACAACAGGAACTCCTGGGAAAGTTCAGTTAAGTCCACAGTTTTTTTTTTACTTGGCTTGAGCATCGATTCCTGATTCGCTGATTTTAATTTTCAAGTTGTCAATTATTAATTTGGTTACATAGTAAGATATCAGCAATAAGATGTAATTGAGTACTGGTTGAATAAAGAATACGTGTTGAAAACTTGTTCCGTTAATAATTCCTAATTTCTTCATATTAATTAGTTTATTCCGAACAACACCCCTGAGGGGTTTCAATTTACAGAAAGGTGAGCTAGCCGCTTCAACTTTCCAGCTGCACTAATTTCCAATTTTGAAATACTATGTGAGTACAGGTGATCATAGGGTTTTGAATTTGTTCTACTGTTCGTAATAATCGTTGGCCATCCCGTGGAAACCCAGAAGATTTTCTGGCGATCGATAGTTTGATTCTATTACAGAATGCACAGAAACGGCTAGATTGTAGGTGTGCCCCGGAAGCAAAATAGAGTAGTATTGACGGCATTTGGCGATTATTATTTTTTGTTTGTTTCCGCAAAAGTGAAAGAAATGACAAAAAGAAAAGATTTAATTGAATTTTTTATACCTAAATTGTTTATTTATTCATGAAATTAATAATGTAGTTAATGTAAGCTAATGCTACTTCAAATGTAGCTGTAATTCTGTACCAAAATTTTAAAGCAAAACTAACATTTTACATTCTATTTATTTGATAACGTCAAATTTTATAATATAATCCGTAATCGGAGCAGTAGCCACTCTCTGTCACTTGCTATTGCGTGGAATAAATTTCCGACTTACTTCGTATGCTTTAAATGATGACGCACGGGTAAAGGCCCATGGATTCAACTATACAGGGTGAGGCAAATAAAGGGCCTATTAGAAATATCTCGAGAACTAAAGGCAACAGAATCATGAAAATTTGAATTAAGGGGTTTTGAAGAGTCATCTGTTTAATGAAAATATTTTCATCTATTTGCTACTTCCGGTTATACCGGAAGTATATGGAAGTATATATTTTTGGATTCTCATCGATGTCTTCTTTCTTAAAATATGAGGTTTTGTAATGTTATACAGGGCATTTTAAAAGATAATTACGTTTTTTTATTAATTTTGTAGCAATATTCACACCCTGTAGAATTGTAGTAGTTTGACATCAAAAACTTTACTTACGTTCAAATGATTTTTAATAGAGACCACTATTGTTAAGAATCATTAGTATAGCTAAATTTTTAATTTTGGTATACAGGGTTGGTCGAAACTCCGAATGAGTATTTTCTGAGTTTTCTTAAATGGAACACCCTGTAGTTTAGTATTGTAATGAAATGATATTTTATGGTCCTTTTTTATTTCTTAAGCATTCCCTATACCTAACTGCTTTAATTTGTGCTTAATTGTTAATCGCACCAACAATCTTAACTACGTGGGTATTTTGATAGCTAAACCATTATTGGTAATTTTAAGGATCAGTCTGGATTAATATGTATTTATTTCTGAAAAATTATCTGTGATTGAATATTTTTACGACCAACCTAATAAAATTTTACGTATTTTTTGTTGCAATTAATGTTTAGATTGAATCACCAATAACTCACTAATTAAAGCAGTTAGGTATAGGGAATACTTACAAAATGAAAAAGTACCATGAAATTACATTTCATTCCAATACTAAAATACAGGGTGTTCTATTTAAGAAAACTCAGAAAATATTCATTCCGAGTTTCGACCAACCCTGTATACTAAAATTCAGTGGCGTGCGGTGACTTTTTTGAAAGGGGAAGCGATTCAATAAGGATATAAAAATATTTTCTTAAGGGTCGAGGGTCGAGCCACTTCCCACCTGATAACACTGTGATGCGCAGGGGCTCTCTATCAGCAAAGTACTTAATTATGTGAGACGTCCTGCGTACAAGGACTCACACACTAAATCCGTGACGCGTGAATGCGTGAGGCACCCTATTCCCGCTATTTCTAGTGACTAGTGACCTATCATTGATCTGTATTGCTAGCTCGGGACTTGAGTCCTCGCGCCGGGCTTGGTTTTCTAAAAAAGAATCCTATTTAAAAAAATTTTTATACTCCGAGGCATTTTCCACAACACACAACTTTCACTAAAATGACACTTATTTATACTCGAGGTCTATTCTCCTATCAACTTCTGATAATTGTTGAATGCAGTCTTTTTCAATGGATAATAGGGCTAACTTTCAATATCTGTCTTCGCTTGTTGAATTTCTTTTAAACTCTTAATTTGAAACTCTTAATGCATCTTAATACTGCAAAACTTCGTTCAACTGATATACTTGTGGCTGGGATAGTTGGTAGTACTAATTCACACAACTTGACCACTTCACACAGTGACTTGTTTAAACCAGTAGTTATAAAGAAATCCCAGATTTCTGGGTATTTCTTTATCATTAATGTCAGTTGTTTCATAAACGACACTTAACTGAGAATGCAAAGCTGGGATATCAAAAAATTTTCATTATTTAATCGTAATGAAATAAATTCCTCTGTAGGAAATTTTGATGAATTATAATTAGAAATATTAAGATTATATATATAATTCTACAAATTTTAAATCGTTAAAATTTTGAAAGCTAGAATTCATTTGTTGTAGAATATTATCAAAAGGTCTCTTTGTTTCCTATGTTTTCTCTGTCTCTCTGTCTCCGAAATTATCAATCTTCATTATTTTTCTTTCATGTTCAAACCCCATGTTCAGTTTTATCCCAAATATTTTTAAACTGCTCTCGTTTTTTTAATTATCGTATTAATAAAGTCATCAATTTGTCTTATACAAAATGCAATACCATTTGAGTTCTGTAAAATGTCAAATAAAAAATCAGTAAAAGGAAAAATCTCTGCAAAAAATTTAAATCGAAATATTCTTTAACCCGCCATTACACGCGTCTTCAATTGTGACGTGGTTGCACGCGTATGAGCGTCGCCCTCACCTACATAAATTCGACTTATTTCGAGGAAGAATGAATGTCAACATGTAAAAATATAAAATGGGTTGTACTCACATATTATAGAAAGTCTCGTAAACCAATTTTTTTTTTATTAATTTAACAAAACAAAAGTAACAATAATATAGATCAAAAGCAAGTTTTCTTAATTTTCAATTTCAGCAAGCCACTGAAGAAATTAACGTTCTTTACGCGAATTCATTTTACTAAAAATACAAATTAAAATTTTAAAACTGTTCTGAAGTTATTTCTTTGTGGCATTTATGTAACTAACTATTAATATTTTGTATTTTGATAACGACGTCCGAGGTGGAATTCGAAACGTCAATAAAATCAATTTTTCCAGTTAAATTGTGGCTTATTTCCCAATTAGAATAGGTAAATTTAAAAATGGATTCTTAACCAGTGGCGCACGTAGAATTTTCCTCTGGAGGGGGGTTTGCTTGGGCACCGAAAGTTTTTTGTATTATTTGTGAAAGACAAGTTACATTTTCCTACTTTCTTTTATATATGCTCTGGGTGGGAGTTTAACCCCCAAACCCCCCCTCGGTGTGCCACTGTTCCTAACCTAATCCAAACAATAATATTTTAATTAAACCTACCTAAATATTAAATAAAAACCTAAAAGTTTCTTTGAGATAATAGAAACGTGATTTCACTGTGATTGCACGCGCAGTGAGGAATTCCCTCACTTGAAGAGGGATGTCTCTTCTTTCAACTATCACACAGCACACTGGCCGCCTGAAATATTCAATAACTTTTTCATACCCTCTCATAAACCATGCTAAAGGCATTCCTGGGTGCTTAAGGTTATCGTATTAGTTTACACAATTTCATTGGTTATAAACAAATATGGTGAGGGATTTCCTCATAGCGCGTGTAATGGCGGGTTAAGCGAATGTATGTAATACCAGCAGTAACAGTCGGAGCATCTCACTTTCGCGAAGGCGATAGGATAAGCGCTTCCATGGTACCAAAATTCGCGCGACTAGTGGGTGCGGTCATTGAACCCTGACCACTTTTTAAACGGGACAACTGTACGACAAGCGGCGATTTTGAGATGCGCTTCTGTCAGGAGTGGACCAAATAGTTGAATTGTGTGCATATTGAGTTCGTTCGTACGCGATTAATTTTTAATATTTTTCAATGCCTATTGCCTAGGTAATATGTAGATTACTTGGATTAGGGAAAATTTTTTATTATTAAATATTAATTAATAATATATTTTCTTATATCGACGTATAAATAGGGAAGCGGCGCTTCCGCCGCTTCCATGGACCGCACGCCTCTGCTAAAATTTCAAAATTAGCTATACTAATGATTCTTAACAATAATAGACTATATTAAAAATTACTTGAACGTAAGCAGAGTTTTTAATGTCAAACAATTACAATTCTACAGGGTGTGAATGTTGCTACGACATTAATAAAAAAACATAAATATCTCTTAAAATACGCTGTATAATATTACAAAACCTCATATATTAAGAAAGAAGATATTGAGGAGAATCCACAAATGTAAAAATATACAGGGTGTCCTATTAAAAAACGAAGTTATAAGCAACTTCCGGTATAACCGGAAGTTGCAAAGAGATGAAAATATTTTCATTTAATAGATCAGCCTTCAAAACCTTTTTATTCCAATTTTCATGATTCTCTTGCCTTTAGTTCTCGAGGTATTTCTAATAGGCCAGTTATCTGCCTCACCCTATACCTATATGAGGTGCAAAGCTTTCTGATTGCGTATCACACTCCCTGCTTCCTTAGCATATTACACACTTGTCTTTTTTAGGGATCCCAATATTGGAGTCACTAAAAATAGAAAAAGGTAAACATATATGAACCGAAATGTGCAGATTGCTGGTTGGGGCGCAAAAAGAATTTTATAAACATATTTCCCTTGATAACATACCTAAACCATCAAAATATCTTCCAATAATATACTGTCAAGTAACCGCAATAAGTCATAAAATAATATATTCTCCCTTTTTTTTCTACGGGAGTGTTTGCTTTACAGCAAAATTCATGTTTAATTTTCGTTACATCCCTTTTTTTACGACGACAGAAAAATTATGTTTGCTATATTTTATAAATCCATTTATATTGAAGACTTTATATAAAATTTATTGTTATAGGAGTTATACAGGTTAGTATATTATCACTTTTCATAAAATCATCCCAGAGACAGTTTTTACAAACGTAATGATTGATTTGCAAACAAGTTAAATCAAAACATTAAAGGGATGGGTACGTAGTTTCGGCTCTAATGCTATTTAAATGGGATTAATTATTAGAAAACGAATAATTTTATTTTTGAAAAATTTAAATGCTGAATAAAAGATTACGTTCTTACCGAGGGCAGAAAGTCCCTGAAAACTTCTGTAATGCTTATTTTAATAAGTTACGAGGGTGGATTGATATAAAACTAGCATTTGATAGAAAAAACAAGTTTTTTCGGAGTAAATCGATTTATTTCTTAAGAGGATCGGTACGTATTTTCGGCTGCAATGCTATTCAAATGGGGATTCATTTTTTTCGAATCCTGAGAAAACTAATAAGTATTTTTGAAAAATTTAAACGCAGAATGAAAGATTACGTTATTAGCGAGGGCCGAAAGTCCTTGAGAACTTCTATAATGTTTATTTAAATAAGTTACAGGGGTGAAAAACTAAGAGAAAATTTAGTGTAATTTTTAATTTCAAATATCTTATTCAAAATAAACTTTTTATTTATTTTAAGGGACTTTCGGCCCTCGGTAATAATTTAATCTTTCATTCTGCGTTTAAATTTTTCAAAAATATTTATTGGTTTTTTCAGGATTCGAAAAAAATGAACACAATGCCGTGGTAATATTTTCCAAATCTATCTTTGTCTGACAACGCACTCTGCCGAATATAATATTGTCAGCATATATTGTCAGTCAGACACTGACAATCAGTGACAATCTTAAATATTTGACATTGCATCGGGAATATTTTGAGGTATTGATTAAATATTATTGATATATAGTGTATTTGATAAATAATTGATTTAAGACGTGAACTTAATAAAAAGTTATTTATTGTGTATTATTTGCGGAAGATCCAAGCAGAGAATACATCAGGATAATATATTCTGTGATCCAAGTATTTTGTTGTTAAAGATGTTCAAAATTGTAAGCGTTCCATAACAATATATTATTAAAAAATCACTTTAACACTTTTCCTCTTTTCTCGATTGAGTATTAGTTTTTGTTGTACAAATAAATTATTACAATCACTGAATACATAGTTAGTGAAAAAATTATCACATTTATTAACTGAATTAATAATTTGCAATTATAAAAATAACAGTTATCCAAGAACATTCAAAAGCCATCTCTTTAAATTAATGATGACATTTTCAAGTAGAATGACATTCTAGTAATGTTTACATATCCATACCAGTGTGAATTTTACTACACGTAATTTGCCGTGTAAAGACAGAAAAAGTAGGGATACACGTAAAATATTTGCGAATTATGTACCCATAGCCTTAAGGCCTTAAGGATATGGGTACATAATTCGCAAATATTTTACGGCTATCCCTACTTTTTCTGTCTTTACACGGCAAATTACTTGTAGTAAAATTCTCACTGGTATGGAAACTGCAGATGTAAACATTAGGTTGACAGTGACATTGTCATTAGAAAAGTAGATATGACTATTTCGGTTTCGTTCAGTTTTTGAATGTTCTTGGATAACCTTTACTTGTATAAATGATAGGATTATTTTTTCACTAATTATGTATTCAGTGGTTACCATTATTTATATACTATACAAATAGTCGAAAAAGAAAAAAAGTTGTAAAGTTATTTTAATAATGTCCTGTTACCATGGAAAGCTTAGATAAGGTTTGAACATGTGAAGAACTGCGTTGTATAAATGTAGTATTACTCAATTAATTTATAAAGACTTAATTTATTTCTTTATTTGCGCAAATTAAAATATGGGACGTTGTTACAAGAAATGTGTTACTGAAAAGCGAACAAATAGACGGTTAGCTCAATTGAAGTAAGTACTTTTTTACATAAATCAAATTAATTACTTTTGTATTTTTCAAATTAATTTTAAATTTCTAGTGAAAATATGATCTATAAAATCTATCGGTAAACTTCATCAAGCCCAGAATAGAGAGAAATTTGCCATATTGACCGCCAACCTCAATAGAGAAGTCACGTAGGAAAAGGAGCCGAAAATATTATTTTATTATTTTTCTTCGAGAAAAAAAAAGCGTCAAAACTCTCAGTAAAAAGCGAAGCCTTTAATTATAAAATCTTAAAATCATCTTTATTAAAATATAAAGTCAACATTTAATAATTCACTCAAGAAAATGGGCGGAATGCATAAAACGTAGTAGATGCTATTGCTTCAGCAAATAGTCACTACTTTCTAGCATTTTCTTTTACATAAAAGTAGGTGCTTTTGTTGAGAAGAACTTACTACACAACTGAAGTACCTACTACTGACCAGAAGTATCTACTACAAAGCGTAGCGCCAGCCGTGTCTGCATTACACCAATTGTGATGGAATTAGTTTTCCATGTGCTTGTGATTTGTGAATTCACATTTTTACGTACCAAATTATTAGAATTGTACATGAGTAAAAATGAGTGACTCAGATCCGAAGTGACAAAAGAGTTACGCGACGATAAAAATGAACAATTGTTATTTGTTAATCTTCTTCACAATTATTAAATTTTATTTGATAAAAGAATGACCCCAAAAATTAAGAATCTTCTTCTTAGTTTGTAAATTTTTCTATGACACACATTCATAAATGCTGCCATATTGTAACAAAAAAATACCTACGCCGAAGACGTCCACCCACCAACTTCACTTAAACTGAAGCAAAATACTACTAAACAAGCACATACTTCAAAAGCGTAGTACATTCTTCTATGTAGGCTGGTAAATAGTAGCAAATACTACGGAGAAAAGCAAATGGCTTTTGTAGTGAAATCTTCAAAAATGTAGTACGTACTTGAAGCATTAGCATTTACTACATTTTATGCCACCATGGGCACTTTACTTTATAGCTAAACTCGTACCAATTTACGGTTATCGGAACAAATTCTTATAAAATAATTCTTTTATTTGAACTTTAATGACTTGAAATACTTGGATTTTCCATAAATAATATATAAACAATAAATAACTTTTTATTAATTGTACGCCTTAAATTAATTATTATTTTTCAAATACACTATCAATACTATTTAATAAACAACTCTTTGATTGATTTTCTTATCATCGTAAAAGCGTTAAAAAGCAGTAGCAGAATGAACTGCTATATCAAAATAGCGGGTCGGACACATCTCTACTTGTCACTGCCTTGAGTCTTGTCATAACATTATATTCGAATGAGTGCGTTGTATGACAAATATAGCGAATGTTCGATTTCCACGGACATGGTGTCAATTTTTTTCGAATACTGAAAAAACTAATAAATATTTTTAAAAAATTTAAACACAAAATGAAAGACTAAATTAATATCGAGGGCCGCAAGTCCCTTAGAATATATAAGAAGTTTCTTTCGAATGAGATATTTGAAATTAAAAATCACACTACATTTTCTCTTAGTTTTTCACCCCTGTAACTTATTAAAATAAACATTAAAGAAGTTCTCAGGGACTTTCGGCCCTCGCTAATAACGTAATATTTCATTCTGCGTTTAAATTTTTCAAAAATACTTATTAGTTTTCTCAGGATTCGAAAAAAATGAATCCCCATTTGAATAGCATTGCAGCCGAAAATACGTACCGATCCTCTTAACATAGTCCCCTTTTAGCTCGATACACTTAGTAAGACGACGTTCCAATTTTTTTATCCCATCCGAATAGTACTTTTGCTGGAGCTCTTCAAAATAGGCCGAAGTTTCAGCGACGACTTCATCATTTGTTGCGAAACTGCGTCCTTTTTGCCATTTTTTTAGGTTGGGAAACAGGAAAAAGTCGCTGGCGGCAAGATATGGAGAATACGGTGGGTGTTCAACCAATTTATAGCCCAATTCGTGTAATTTTGCCATGGCGACGGCCGATCGGTGAGCCGGTGCGTTGTCTTGGTGAAAGAGCACTTTTTTGCGTTCCAAACCAGGGCGTTTTCGACGCAATTCGGCATCGAATCGATCCAATAATGCTGCGTAGTACTCGCCATTGATTGTTTTTCTCTTTTCCAAGTAGTTGATGTGGATATTGCCCTTCGCATATGTCAGAAAACAGTCGCCATCACTTTGCCGACCAAATGTGCACTCTTTGCCTTCTTCGGTGGGCCTTCGCCGCGTTTGCGCTATTGTTTTGACTGTTATTTGGTTTCCGGTGTGTAATAATTCCACCATAATGCACCCAGGTTTCATCAACGGTGATAAATCGGCAAAAAAATCCTTTGGATCACGCCGTATCATCGCCAAAAGCGTCTCCGAGGTGGTCACACGTTTTCGCATTTGGTCCATTGTCAACAAACGCGGCACCCATCGCGCGGATAGCTTTTTCATGTCCAAATAATGGTGAATGATGTTGTGTACGCGTTCGTAGGAAATATTTAGGACCTCTATTAACTCGCGGAGCTTAATTCGACGATCTGCCATAATCATGTCATGGACTTTGTTGATCATTTCCGGCGTGGTGACTTCATTTGGCCTCCCGGGACGCTCATCATCAAAAACACTCGTACGACCATGAACAAATTCAGCTTTCCAAAATTTTACTGTTGCTAACGAAGGTGCAGGCTCACCATACACTTCGTTTAGGTCGGCTTTGATTTGCACATTCGTTTTACCCTTTTTGTGGAGGAACTTTATCACCGAAGGATACTCGATTTTTTCCATTTCTCAGAAAACACAAAATTTGCTTGCTTTTGACGGCTGTAAAAACCAAACTAATTGTTTTTAAAACTTAAAATTTTGACAGACGTCATGACATGAATGGAAAATCTCAAAACCGAAAGCAATTCGGTATCAAGTAGCGCCATCTATCAAAGGCTAGTTTAATATCAATCTAACCTCGTACAGGGGTGAAAAACTTAGGGCCAGTTGTTCAATCAGTAGTTAACTCATGGATTAAGTAAACCGTAATTAAATTTAATCTAAAGATTATTTTTTAAGAAGTTGTTCATTGTTAGTTAACTTTCGGATTTATTAAACCCGAGTATTGAAGCGGCGACAACGTTGCCAGTTATTAATTTACGACTTAAAACAAACTTTATCATGAAAATTGTACATAAAAATGTGTTCTGTGTTATAAAGTTAATGATTTTTGACATGTAGTGTTTAGTACATGTCAACTACTACTGAAAAAGATTTTAATTTACATTATTAAACATATTTAAAATAGAAGAAAGTATTAAAAGTACAACTGCTAACTTTGCGTAAAAAAACATGTTTAAATAGTAATGTTAATTTTTTAGCTTATAAAAATAATTCTTATTCATTCACAAAAATGTCATTAAAAGTTTTTCCAATTTGTTTTTACCTGATTTTTACACAAAATGAAAAAAGTGAAACTTCTAGAAATATGTATTTATAAATAATTAATAATTATCATGCATAAATTTGTAGAAAGCATAAGTACCTATACACTGAGAGATCTAATTTATTTTTGTACTGGCTATATGTGCATATCACTGGGTTATAATAATATAAATTTTTTAAGCAACACATTTTTTTTGAAGTCAAAAAAATTATATTAAAAACAGCTAAGAAATAATATTCGTCCTCTGTCATATCTCTGTTATCAAAATAAAAGAGAAATAGCCATTATTATTAGAGACACGAAATTGTAATAGATTATTACTGCATTATTACTGCAAATCTTATCTACGACTGAAAATTTATAGAAACAACAATTCGAAATACATACATATCTAGCTAGTGCAATAACTATGGTTGTTCCAATTTGGAATTTTCTTGAAAATATTTAATTTAAAACCAGAAAGTAAGGTTACAAATCTTTAGTTAACACCGTTAATCCTTCGTTTTTGAGCGATTAAGATAATCTCTTGTTAACAGATGGTTAAGTGTTAAACTTGCACTGAACAACGCAATATTAAGTTTAATTGACGATTATTTTTAATCTGAAGATAATCTCCAATTGAACAATCGGCCCTAAGAGAATATGTAGTGATTTTTATTTGCAGATATCTCGTTCAAAAGAAACTTTTTATTTATTCTAAGGGCTGTCGGCCCTCGATAATAATTTAGTCTTTCATTTTGCGTTTAAATTTTTTAAAAATATTTATTAGTTTTTTCAGAATTTGAACAAAAAGGACACTACATCCGTGGTGATATTTTCCAAATCGAACATTCGCTATTTTTTTCATACAACGCACTGAGTCAAATAGAATATGATAACAAGACAGTGACAATTTTAAATATTTTAGGTGTGGATTAAATAATATTGATAGTGTATTTGATAAATAATTGATCTAAGACGTGAACTTAAGAAAAAGTTAATTGTTTGTTATTTATGGACGATCTAAGCAGATATCTAACTGACCAGGATATATTCTGCGATCCAAGTATTTTGTTGTTAAAGATGTTCAAAATTGTAAGCGTTCCATAGTAACAATATATTATTAAAAAATCTCTTTAACACTTTTCCTCTTTTCTCGATTGAGTATTAGTTTTTGTTGTACAGTATATAAATTATTACAATCACTGAATATATAGTTAGTGATAAAATTATCATATTTATTAACTGAATTAATAATTGGCAATTATACAAGTAACAGTTATCCAAGAACATTCAAAAGCCATCTCTTTAAAGTTAATGATGACATTGTCAAGTATTAATGTTTAAATATCCATACCAGTAAGAATTTTACTACACGTAATTTGCCGTGTAAAGACAGAAAAAGTAGGGATAGCAGTAAAATATTTGTAAATTATGTACCGATGGCCTTAAGTGAAACGTTAAGTCGGTATGTACCTACTGTCAATGTAATTATTAGGAAATGGCTATTATCTAGATAGACGTATTTTATAAAGTTATTTTGTTTAAGTGTTTGATCTTCTTTCACTATTGAGGAGATTGATGAACTCAAAATTAAACAGTTTGAAGATCATGCGAACTATTACTAATACTATAAAAATAGGACACTAAGTAGTGTACAATCTCGTAAAATCATCTCACAATGTTTTAAAATTTACGCAGGAGAAAGCAGAAGAAAATTTTACTGTGAAACTGGTAACAAATAAAAAACATACAAACCTTTGAAACCCGATTGATTTGACAACGTCGTGTAACCAAAATTTTCGATCGGTCTGACCTTGGTGGCTTTAGATATTTCTGTCGACCTATATCTAACCATTATAGTGGTTCTTTACTTTGGTATCATTACTACAAAATACGTCTTAAATATTTCAAAAATTCATTCTTAGTACGTTCTTTAAAGGTAAAATATTGCAAAACCTCAATGTTAAAGAACCGCTTGGATTGACATGAAATTTGGCATACACATACAGGGTGGGGCATTAGTGTGACAAAGTCCAATTACTCGTTTGTCGTAAGAGATACGAAAAAAAGTTATTTAGGTAAAAGTTGGGGCACACATAGTATCATATTTTAAAATATTTTCAAATATACAGGGGCGTCCGTATTGACAGGGTGACACAAACTTATGTTTTTTTTAATGGAACACCCTGTATATTTTTACATTTTTGGATTCCCCTCGATGTTTGCTTTCATAAAATGTATAGTTTTGTAATATTATACGAGGTAGTTTAAAAGTTAATTACGTTTTTTTGTTAATTTCGTAGCAAAATCTACACCCTGTAGAATTGTAGTGATTTGACATCAAATTTTCTATTTACATTCAAACGATTTTTCGTATAGTCTACTACTGTTAATCATTAATAGTATAGCGAAATGTTTAATTTTAGTATACAGGGTGGGTCGAAACTCGGAATGAATATTTTCTGAGTTTTCTTAAATGGAACACCCTGTATTTTAGTATTGTAGTGAAATTATATTTTATGGTACTTTTTTATTTCTTAATCATTCCCTATACCTAAGTGCTTTAATTTGTAAGTTATTCTAAAGTTATTTGTAAGTTATTTAAAAGTCATTCTTTAAGCAAACATTAATTGCAACAAAAATTACGTAAAATTTCATTAGGTAGCCGTGAAAATATCCAATCAAAAGTAATTTTTCGAAAAAAAAAAAATACATAATAATCTAGCCTAATCATTAATTTATTAATATTGGATGAGACATCCAAATACATTCGTAGTTAAGGTTGTTGGTGCTTAAAATATGAATCAAACATACAAAATTCGGTCTAGTTGGCTATGACACAAAATTTGCTTAAACATTTGACATTATACTATTTATATAGTTCCAGTTGATTTGATACCATTACTAATATTCATTTTTCTAATGAGGAACGGATTAAAATGGCTTTGTGCTAGGAGAGTATAACAAAAATGAGCTACTTGCAATAAAAATTTATCATCAGCAATTCCCTGATAGACGACAACCAAAAAGAGAAACTTTTGAAAGTATACTAAAACGGTTTCAACAGACTAGATACTTAGATTGTAAGAACGATTGTACTAATATGCAGATCCTCAGTGACACTAAGGATTACATTTAATTGCTGTTTTCTTCACTTACTCACGTTTTTATTCGAGCAGATTTATCATAATCTAAGTGATCAGTCCGTTGAAACCTTTCTAGTATATTTTTAAACGTTTCTCTTCTTAGTTGTCCTCTATCAGGCAATTTCTGATGAAAAATTCTTGTTGCTAGTAGCACATTTTTATTATATTCCACTAGCACCAAAATCTTATTAATCAGTTTCTCATAAGAGAAATACATATTAGTAATGGTAACAAAGCAACTGGATCTATAAAAATAGTATAATGTCAAATTTTTAAGAAAATTTAGTGTCATAGCCGACGAGGTAGAATATTGTATGTTTTTATTAATATTTTGCGCACCAACAACCTTAACTACGAATTTATTTGGATATTTTATCCAATAGTAATAAATTAAGGATCAGATAGATTATGATGTATTTTCTTTTCCAAAAATTATTTTTGATTAAATATTTTCACAGCCACCTAATAAAATTTCACGCAATTTTTCTTACAATTAATGTTTGGCTTAAAGAATCACGAATAACTTAAAAATTAAAGCACATAGGTATAGGGAATGCTTAAGAAATAAAAAAGTACCATAAAATATCATTTCACTACAATACTTAAATACAGGGTGTTCCATTTAAGACAACTCAGAAAATACTCATTCCGAGTTTCGACCCACCCTGTATACTAAAATTAAACATTTTGCTATACTGTTAATGTTTAACAATAGTAGACTATATTAAAATACGTTTGAACATAAAATAAAAATTTGATATCAAATCACTAAAATTCTACACGGTGTAGATTTTGCTACGAAATTAACAAAAAAACGTAACTAACTTTTAAACTACCTCGTATAATATTACAAAACCATATATTTTAAGAAAGGAAACATCGAGGAGAATCAAAAAATGTAAAAATATACAGGGTGTTCCATTAAAAAAAACATAAGTTTGTGTCACCCTGTCAATACGGACAACCCTGTATATTTGAAAATATTTTTAAATTATGGTACTATGTGTGCCCCAACTTTTACCTAAATAACTTTTTTTCGTATCTCTTACGACAAACGAGTAATTACACTTTGTCACATTAATGCCCCACCCTGTAGCTAATAAGTCAAAGAAAAAAGTGATATTGTCCCGATGTGTGCTTTTGCCCTAGGGGTGACTTTCACCCCCTTTTGGAGGTGACAAATATATGTTCCAAATACGTCCGTAAATGGATAAAATGACTAATTCTAAGCAACTTTTGTTTTATAAAGTTTTTTCACCAAGTTAATACTTTTCGAGTTATTTGCGAGTGAATATGTTAATTTTTTTTACAAAACAACCACGTTTTCAGACGGTTTTTCGCAAATAACTTAAAAAGTAAGTAATTGGTCGAAAAAAATTCTTATCAAAAATATAGCACGTAAGAAAGTGAAAAACATGGTGTATATATTAGGTCACTATACCTAGTAGAAGCAGAGTTATAGCTAATGAAATATAGGTTTATATTCATCAAATTCCAAATCGAATATTTTAACGTGCCATAACAAAAAAACGAAGCACTTTTTTGGGCAAAACTCATTTTAACTATTTTAAAGTGTTGAAAAAAAATGCTTATTTTTTTTTTTTAAAAAAAATTTTTAGCATCAAAAGTAAATAAGTTACGCTCAAAATAAAGTTGGTCCCTTTTTTTGGTAAGAAGTCGGGAAAATCACCCACTAATTAGCATTTCAAATGAACTTAATTGTTACCACTTCACAAGTTTTTTACTCGCGTATGTATTGATCATATGATCTGTAAGTTTCATCGGTTCAAAGTCCTTATTTTTGAAAGAGCTGTAGTTAAAAGGGCTTGAACGAGTCACTTATCACGAGTGTATGCAAATTTAGAAACACCGAATCTTAACCAATTTTTGTCTTACAGAAAAACAAATAAATGCAAAATATTCAGAAAAGTAAAGCCGACTTTTTTTATTGTTTAAGATTTTTGGTATCTCTAACAATTTTTAAGTTATTTTGAAAAAAAGCATTTTTTTCAAAATTAAAATGTTTTAAAATTTTACTTTAAAACTAAATTTTTTCAAAAATAAACACTCTGAATCGATGGAACTTACAGATCATATAAACACAACATCATCATCATCATTCTCTTTGCCTTATCCCTATGCGGGGTCGGCTTCCCTAATTGCATTTCTCCACACAATTCTGTCTTGGGTCATATCAATGTTAATCCCCTTTACCAACATGTCCTGCCTTATCGCCTCCCCCCAGGTCTTCTTTGGTCTTCCTCTCCTACTCCTTCCAGGAATCTGCACTTCAGCTATTCTTCGTATTGGGTGATTAACGTCTCGACGTTGAACATGACCGAACCATCTTAACCTATGCTCTCTCATTTTGGCATCAATTGGTGCCACACCTAGACTTCCCCTAATATACTCATTTCTAATTTTATCCTTCTTTGTCACTCCACTCATCCATCTAAGCATTCTCATTTCCGCCACATGCATTCGTTGTTCCTCTTTCTTTTTCACTGCCCAACATTCAGTTCCGTACATCATAGCCGGTCTTATGGCTGTTTTATAGAATTTTCCCTTCAGCTTCATTGGAATTTTTCTGTCACACAACACACCACTCGCTTCTTTCCACTTCATCCATCCAGCCCTAATTCTACTGCATGCATCTCCATCTATTTCTCCATTACTCTGTAATACTCTGTAATACTCTGTAATCATATAAACACAACATAAGTAATAAAGTAACTTGTGAAGCGGTAACGATTAATTTCATTTAAGTTGCTAATTAGGAGGTGATCTTCCTGATTTTATTTTGCCAAAACCAAAGGGACCAACTTTATTTTGAGCGTAACTTGGATACATTTGATACTAGAATTGTTTTTGTTATAAAAACAGAAATAAAGCTTTTTTTAAACAATTTAAAAAAGTTGTAATGTGTTTCCCCCAAGAATGCTTCATTATTTAGATATTTCACATTCAATTATTCTATTTGGAATTTTTCGAATATGAACCTATTTTTCATTAGCTATAACTCTGCTTTTGCTAGGTATAGGGACCTAATATATATACCGTTTTTTTCACTTTCTTGTAGGCTATAGTTTTGGTAAGAATATTTTTTTCGACATAATACCTACGTTTTGAGTTATTTGCGAAAAACCGTCTAAAAACGTGGTTATTTTGTTAAACATTGTTTTATGAACATACTCACTTGCAAATAACTCGAAAAGTACTGATTTGGTGAAAAAACTCTATAGAACAAAAGTTACTTAAAATTAGTCAGTTTATCCATTTCGGGCCTTACCTTGGACATATATTTTTTCACCCCTCGAGATGGGGTGAAACTCACCCCTAGGGCAAAAGCACACATCGGCACCATATCACTTTTTTTTTGACATGTTAGCTATGCGTATGCCAAATTTGATGTCAATCCAAGCAGTTCTTTAAAATTTACAGCAAAAACCGTGAAAGAATGTACTATCTATGGAAAATGTTACTCCTCCTCCTCCTACTCCTCCTCATATGTGCCATCTGTATTGAGGTTGGCGATCAGAATGGCAAAGCTTTGTCTATTGTAGTCTTGATATATGACAGCATTTCTTCACTTCTGCTCCAGCTCCAGTCTCTTACATTCCTGAGCTACGATTTGTGATTTCTTCCTACACCAGTTTCTCTTAAATTTTTCCCTCAATAATTATTTGTAGGTGCTCGTATTCCTCGTACCATATTCATTATCGTCAATCAGCCAATCGCGTCTACTGCTGGACATAGGCCTCTCTCAGTTCTTCCCAGTGTTCTCTACACTGGGCCTTCTTCTTCTTCTTAAAGTTCCCTCTCCTATCGGAGGTTGGATATCATAATGGCTATGGTTACTTTGTTGGCTGCTGCTCTGAACAGTTGTAATAAACTACAGTTAAACCATTCTCCTCTGGTAATGTGACCCAAATATTCCAGTTTCCTGGTTTTTATACTCTTCAAAATTTCTAACTCCTTATTTAAAGGTCGTAGCACTTCAACATTGGTAATCCTTTGAACCCACTGAATTTTCAATATTCTTCTGTAACACCATATTTCTAACGCTTCTATTCTTCTTATCTGTTGTCTCTTCAATGTCCAAGCTTCCATTCCGTATAGCAATATAGAAAATATATAGCATATTAGAGCCCTCAATCTGAGCGGCAACTGAAGGTCTTTGTTTGTAAGCAGTGTCTTCATTTTTATAAATGCTTGCCTTGCAGTTTCAATTCGGACTTTAATTTCTTTGCTTTGGTAATTTTTGTCATCAACCCAGGTTCCCAGATATTTCTATGTCTTTACTTTTTCTATTTGGGTTTGATCTATCATTAACCTTTCATTTCCATGTTCTGTTTTTGAGACGATCATAAATTTAGTTTTTTTCTTGTTTATTTTTAGTCCGTATCGAATGCAATAATCGTTAATTCTATTTAGCAATTCTTGTAGTGATTCCAGGGTGTCTGTCGTTATAACGGTGTCATCAGCGAATCTTATGTTATTTACTATTCTTCCGTTTATAGAGATTCCATCACTTAGCTCTGCTATCGCTTCCTGAAATATGACTTCAGTGTATAGGTTAAACAGTAGCGGTGACAGAGCACAACCCTGTCTTACCCCTCTTTATATCAATATTCTTGGATTCTTGTTGTTCTATCTTTATATTGGCCTTTTTATTCCAATACAGATTTATGATAATTCATAAATCTCGTCTGCCTATACCTCTGTTTTTCAATAATTCTATTAGTTTTTCATGTCGGACCCTGTCGAACGCTTTTTCGAAGTCGATGAAACAGGAATAAATATCCAGGTTCATATCTAAGCATCTTTGAGAGAGGACATTAAACGCAGATAATGCCTCTCTTGTTCCAAGTCCTTTGCGGAACCCAAATTGGGTATCATCCATATCATATTTTAGCTTTCTGTATAATCTTCCATGAATCACCTTTAGAAATATTTTGAGGGTATGGCTTATTAATGATATTGTCCTATAGTCTGAACAATCTTTGGCATATATTGTTTTAGGTATTGTTACAAAGGTGGACACCAACCATTCCTGAGGTATTTTTCCGGTTTTATATACTTCATTAAACAGATCCAGTAGTACAGGTAGAGTTTCATCAGTAATTCTGCAGGTATTTCGTCTGGACCTACAGTTTTTCCGTTTTTTGCATTTCGTATTGCTTGTTCGATTTCCTCCATTATGATCTCTGGTCCCGTTTCGCTATCGATTTCTTCCGGTTCTTGTCTATTATCCTCAAACAGATATGTTATGTACGCCTTCCACTTTTTTAATTTCTCGTTGACTTCTATAATAATTTTTCCATTTATGTCTTTAAGAAGGCCATCTTTCTTTTTTCGCTGTGTATTTGTGATTTCCTTTATTTTCTTATGCATATTAAAGCTATCATGTTTTTTAGAATATTCCTCTATTTCACTGCATTGATTTGTCAGCCAGGTGGATTTGGCCTCTTTTATTTTCTTAACCTCTGTATTTCTTTGTATTTTGCCTTATTCCTGCCTTTATGTTTTCTTCTTTCCTCCATTAACTCTAGGATTTCTGAAGTCATCCATCTCTGTTTTTTTCTTATTTTTGTCTGTAATATTTTCTTTCCTGCCTCTACTAACGTTTCTTGTATCATGTTCCATTTGTCATTAACATCTGTTGTCTTTATCACGTCTTGTTTGATTTTTTTAAAGTTATTATTTATTTCTTGTTTTAAGCTCTGACGTATAGGTTCTTCTTTTATCTTTGAGACATCGAATCGTGGTATATTTGTTTGTTTTTGGATCTTTTTTAATTTTCTCTTCATTACGCCTACTAGTGGATTATGGTCTGCGGGGTATGTTCTCACAGACTTTATAGTGTTTTTATATCTGGATTTGATTAAAATGTAATCTATCTAGTTTCTTACAATGTGATCTTCCGAATCCGCCGGGGATTTCCAGGTATAAAGTCTTCTTTTAGGTAGTTTAAATAATGTATTCATTACTACCAGCTCCTCGCTTTGGCAGAATTCGACAAGTCTGTCCCCCTTTTCATTTCTTTCTCCCAAGCCAAATTCTCCCACACATCCATCCACTTTTACTTTTCCAATCTTGGCGTTGAAATCTCTCATCACCAACAATATGTCATCTTTTTTTGTGGATCTTATGATTTCGTTCAATTGCATGTTAACACCCAGATTCAATTAAATTATAAATTTTGTGTTCAACATGCCCAATAATTGCTCAAGTTCTTTGAACATTACTTCATAATATACTTAAATTTTCTTTCATTGATTACACATAAGTAAACATTTTAGATTTGGCTTAATTTAATAATAATATTGTTTTTAAAGAAACAGCTTTGGAACTCTGAGCTTGTCCAACGGTACTTCTCCTTGGTTTTTCATCTATCCCACTTCTATATTTAGTCAGAATTGACAGTTTTGTCTTTAAAAATACTTTGATAACTTTGATAATTTTACACATTTAACTTTTTACTTTAAACTTAACGATTGTAATTTAAATTTAACTTTAGAATTTCATATTAACTTCTAACTTCAAACCAATTTAACCTACATATGACAACTTATTCATTTTCAAAAGTTTTAATTATTATTTAATAACATAGATGTCGCTAGGAATTTTGTTTCCGTCCTAATCTTTGCAATACAGGTGGAACCTCGATAAGTCGGCTTAATCGGGACCGCGGCATCCGGGTTAGAGGGAGAATATGGTAAAAATTAATAAAATACGGTATACTTACAGATAAACTCCATTATAATTCCAAAAAACAAGATATACATATGCACAGTACATCTAAATTACGTACAGTTGTATTCAGTATTTTTCATTTCATGGTAAAAACTCAGTCAAACTAAAAAAAAAATGTTTTGTCTGATCAAAATCGGTCCGGGTTAGCCGGACTTCCGGGTTATTGGAGGCCGACTTATAGGGGTTCCACTGTATTGTCAGTAACAGCTGTTAATTGTAAAATGGTAGCTATTTTTTAAAACATTAAATGTGATTATTTTATATATATTTTAAGGGTTTTTACCCTGACCAGTGATTTATTCCCTGGGTCATTTTTAAAATTGTAATGTGTTCAATGATTTCTCTTCATTTGAGGTATTTACAACTATGAGAAGTAAGTTTTCACCATTATAGTTTTTATGAATAAGATTCTTAAACTTAGTCTTTTTATAGGATAGCTCTGATGATGGCATTTAAAATGCTGAAAGTACTTAGCTGAATTATAATAAATTTATTTACACACTATCAGTTTTTTTGAAAACATACACCATTTCCCGTTTTGATTTATATAGAAGTGTGTACAAGTCAACCAGTCTTTTTCTATTTTTAGAATATGGCTAAGTTTGCCAAATGATGCCCGTTTAAGGCCTATTCGCCTCTGTATTTCATGTGTTTGATTGTCTCTGCTTATTTTGATCTCGTGTCCCAGATATTTGTAAGTGTCTGTTTGTTCTATGCAGGCACTTAGCTAGGATTTGATTGGGGGGGGGGGGCTAATTTGATGGGTTGATGTCGGGTCTGCCCCATACATATTATGTAAACTTAAATGTAGCCTTTTTTGTCCTTTCTCTGAAATTTTCGGGGGGGAGGCTGAAGCCCCTCAAGCCCCCCCTGACTACGTGCCTGGTTCTATGGTATTATTGTCAACAGTTATATTTCCATTCATTACGAGATTTGTCATTTAGTTTTCTCAAAGTTTATTTTTAATCCTGCTCTCTCAGACAGAGTTGCGAATGTATCATAGAAACTATATCCAGTAAGTTATCTGCGATTAATACAACATCATCCGCAAACCTCAGATCATTTAATCTCTCTCCATCTATATTGATGATAATATCTTGCCATTATTCTTAAATATTGACTCTAGAGCTGCCGTGAACAATTTAGGTGAAATATTGTCTCCTTGTCTTACTCCTCGACCTAAGCTGAATTTTTCTGTCTTCGTGTAGTTGTAACTTTATGTATAGCGTCCTCGTAGATATATTTGATTGGTTAAATGACGTATACCTGTAGTGTGTTCGGCTTTGTGTTTAGGGCTTCCAGTACTGTTTCAAACTCTACAGAATCAAAAACCTTCTCGTAATCTACAAATGCAAGAACCAGTGGTATGTTGTACTCGATGCATTTTTGAATTAATATCTTTATGGTATGCAAATTGCCACTGGTGCCATATCCTGCCGTGAAGGCCTGTTCTTTGGGATGATAGAAATCAAGTTTAGGTGTTGGTCTCTTCGTTAAGATTTTTTGTGGCACATTATATGTCAAATATAAGGTTTTTCTATTTTTTATGATCTTAACAGATCTGGGCGAGCATTCATTCTTAACAACACTTCTACGTTGGTTGTTGCTTGTGGTCCAACTTATTCGCAACATTTTATGTTGCATTTTATTCCCTACCTTTAACTAGTATCAATCATAATTCCATTTAATTTACCCTTGCCATCTGCTAGTTTTTGAATACTATTTGGCAAAGGTACATTTTGGTTTTTGACTTCTTGATTGTCACTTATACGCATTATATCTTCTAGTTTTTGGGATAAAGATCACCGTCCTCCCTCCGGGAGCTTCAAGAATCCTCAATCGCCGGCGATACAACAACGAGGGCATGTCGTCTAGACTGCAACCATGTCACCTAGACTGCAACGACCAACATCTGTAGGCCTGGTGGAATACAGCCTCTAGAACCCCAGTGCCAGTTGTAGCAACAGCAGTACCATTCGACATCAAAAAATTACCATCGAACCAGTACCAAAAGCCATGAGTATAATCTAAAAATTGTTAGTTTTTGGCAAGAATTTGAATATATTTGTTAACGCATTTACTAAGTCATATTTTTATTATATCTTTATTGAACAATAAACATGATTAGTTAAAATATTGTTTTGTTTGCTTCCATTCTGAATTTTCATAGTTCATATTTAAGATTAGGACGAGACGAACACACACCTTGGGAGATTGAGCTAGGCCAGGGTGAACGATAGCTATATTATAGACCAGGGCATTTAGCACAAAATAAATAATTTTTTAAATACAGCATCTAGAGACTTGGAGTTTTTTGCATTATGTTCAGGATGACGTCAGGAAAAAAGTCTACTATTCAAAAATGGGTGGAAATGCATAACTGCACTGTAAAGTGCATAAAATGCATCCAAAATTGCATAGATATAAAAATAAAGCCAAAATCAGTATACTAAGGAACAAAATTTATTATCTGGGGGGTTTTTGGGGACACTGAATACGATTACGCCATCAGAAGTGATCTCTGGATCAGCTGGTGCTCAAAGTCATGGCAAGAGACGTCATCCTCTGGAGTTTCGATGATTTGCGGCATTAAATCGATGCAAACGGATTACTCACGGGTTTTAGGGGTCGCTAAATACGAATATGCCATCAGAATTGACCTCCGGAGTACCTAGTGCCCAGGGTCGCTACTAAGGCACGTCATCTTCTGGAGTTTCGAGGGATTTCGGCACTAAATTGATGCAACTGGACTATTCAGGGGGTTTTTGAGGTGGTTAAACAAGAATATGCAACCAGAACAGACCTCTTGATCACCTGGTGCCCAAGGTCACTGCAAGGGACGTCATCTTCTGGAGTTTCGAGGATTTTCGGTATCAAATTGATGCAAACGGATTACTTACGGGTTTTTGAGGTCGTTAAACACGAATATGCCATCAAAACCGACTCCCTGTGCACCTGGAGCCCAAGTTCACTGCAAGGGGCGTCCTCTTCTAGAGTTTGAGAGATTTCGGCATTAAATTGATAAAAATGGATTACTCGGGGGGTTTTTGAGTCGTTAAACACGAATATGCCATCATAACAGACCACCGGATCACCTGGTGCTCAAGATCACTGCAATGGACGTCATCTTCTGGATTTTCGAGGGTTTTCGGCTTAAAATGGATGCAAATGATTTACTCGGGGGGTTTTTGAGGTCGCCAAACACGAATATGCCATTAGAACAGACCCATGGGGCACCTGGTGACCATGGTCACTGCAAGGGACTGACTGTGCTATTCAATTTTCTTACTTATGTATATATAAAATTTATATAAACTTTATTTATATCTGACAATATTTTTTCTTTATTTATTTCCAGATCGATTTACTATATTCTATTATGACAATGTTATTATGCGTTGGCGTTATTATTGATCATCATAATCACTAGATATTCCAGAATCCTTCATCTAAGTCATACTCGTGTTCACCAACCCCAAAACCCAAAAGTAATTTGTTTGAATGAGTTTGGTACCGAAAACTCACGCAACTTCAGAAGATAATGTGCCTTGGGCACCGGGTGCTCCAGTGTGTGTTCTAACGGCGTATTCGTATTAAGCAACCCCAAAAAGCCATTATAAATCCGTTTGAATTCATTTAATACCGAAAACTTTCAAAACTCAAGAAGATGGCGTGCCCTAGGTACCAGCTGGTCCGGTGTCTGTTCTGATCGCATATTCGTGTTCAGCAACCCCAAAAACCTATAAGTAATCGGTTTGCGTCAATATAGTACCGAAAAACCTCGCCCAGAGGATGACGCCCCTTGCAGTGACCGCGGGTACCAGGTGCTACGATGGTCTGTTTTGATCGCATGTTTATGTTTAACGACTTTAAAAAACCCCGAGTAATCCATTTTGTGTTTACCAACCTCAAAAACCCTCCAGTAATCCATTTGCATCAATTAAATGCCGAAAATCTTCGAAACCCCAGAAGATGACGTTTCTTAGTAGCGATCCTCGGCACCAGGTACTCCGGAGCTCAGTTTTGATGACATATTCGTGTTTACCGACCCCAAAAAACGAGTGAGTAATCCGTTTACATCCATTTATTGCCACAAACACTCGAAACTCCAAAATATTACGTGCCTTAGTAGCGATCTTGGGCACTAGGTTCTCCGGAGTTCAATTCTGATCGCATATTCGTGTTTAGCGACCCCAAAAACCCGTAACTAATCCATTTGCATTAATTTAATACCGAAAGCCCTCGAAACTCCAGAACATGACGTCCCTTGCAGTGACATTGCGCACCAGGTAATCCGGTGGTCTATTCTGATGGTATATTCGTGTTTAGCGACCTCAAAAACTCCCCGAGAAATCCGTTTGCACCAATTTGATACCGAAAACCCTCGAAACCCCAGAAGATGACGTCCCCTGCCGTGACCTTGGGCACCAGGTGATCCAGTGGTCTATTCTGATGGCAGATTCGTGTTGAACCAACTTAAAAACCCCCGAATAGTCCAGTTGCATCAATTTAGTGCCGAAATCCCTTGAAACTCCAGAAGATGACGTGCCTTAGTAGCGACTCTGGGCACCAGGTACTCCGGAGGTCAATTCTGATGGCATATTCGTACTTAGCGACCCCTAAAACCGGCGAGTAACGCCTTTAGTTTGCATCGATTTAATGCCAAAAACCATCGAAACTCCAGAAGATGACGTCTCTTATGACGTCTCTTACAGTGACCTTGGGCACCAGGTGATCCGGAGGTCAGTTCTGATGGCGTAATCGTATTCAGTGACCCCAAAACCCCCCAAATAATAAATTTTGTTCTTTAGTATACTGATTTTGACTTTATTTTTGTATTTATGCAATTTTGGATGCATTTTATGCACTTTACAGTGCAATTATGCATTTCCACCCATTTTTGAATAGTAGACTTTTTTACTGGCATCATCCTGAACGCAATGCAAAAAACTGCAGGTCTCTAGGTGCTGTATTTAGAAAATTATTTATTCGGGTGTTTTTAGTGCTAAATGCCCTGGTTTATTACGGATGATTGAAATATTATTCAGTATTGTTACAGTTATCTGGGGTAGTTGATCGTCTTCGTTTCAATTTTGTACAGCCACATTTCACATGCGTTTAACTTGTTGATGTCTGCTTGTTTGAGTGTCCATGTTTCGCAGTTATACAGAAGCAGGGACCTTACAGGGTACGGCATTAGTACGAGGAAGTTCAATTATTCGTTTGTCGTAAGAGATACGAAAAAATTTATTTAGGCAAAAGTTGGAGCATAGATCGGATCGGACCATAATTTAAAAAAGAATATGTGTGTACTTTGTACGCACGTAAGAAGTTATACTTCTATTACATGATTTCTTAAAAATAAATATACTTTAAACAGTTTGTTTTAATTTTTTTTAACACCTAACTAATTTTTGCTTACCGCTTTCAAAAAAAAAAAAAAAATAAATATATAAAAAAAATATAGGATTGCTCCGGATTCGAACTCAAGACCTCTCGATCTCTGGCCAAATGCTATACCAAATACGCTACGAGGACTGTGTCTGTATCGGTTCGGACGTACCTAATGACAATTCACAATAACAAACAGACAAGGTGAAGTATAATAAATATACAATAAAATGTTTTAATAATACTCATCTTACTCCTGAGGAAGACAAATCCAAAGACACAAAAATTATAATAAATATATTTACTAAAAATACTAATATATTCTTTTCACACCTTTTCTTGCACTGATATATTTATACATAACTTGAAAGATTTAGCAACTAAACGCCATACTGTCTGTGTGCGCATGCGCGTAGTATTATGAAATTTTACTCTCAATCGCGTCTAAAGAAGTATAACTTCAAAAATATATTTCAACTAAACAGGGTAACCAATATTGACAGGGTGAAACAAACTTATTTTTTAATGGAATATCCTGTACCTATATTTTTACATGTTTGGATTTTCCTGGAAGTTTTATTTCTTACCTGGATGATTTTTAAGATTGAAAATATTAAAATTGCATAATTTAACATGATTTAAATCCATAAAATGCTGTAATATTATGTTTTTTCAATAAGGGGTGATTTTCATCCCTTAAAAATAAGAACCTCACCTAGCCCATATACAACTTTTGAAGAGGGTGTACGATAAGACTACTTCTAAATTTTCAACAAAATAGATTCAGTTATAAAAAATTCAGAGATATTGACCTGTTTTCCTCAACAGTGACTGGACTATCATGGAACAAAATAAATTGGTAATACGAATATTATTAAAAAACTAGCCTCGTTCTATATTTAAATAACGACCGTCATATTCATTTCAATTTCAATATTGCAATATTTTTTATAAATGAAATTTGCCTGCATTGTTGGATAAAGTACCCTGTTTTTGTTTTCAGCTTACCTGTTGTATGTTGTGTAAAATCATCCTCGCTCTCCCGTCTCCCGTCACCGGATTTGCAAATGTCGAAAGTAGGTTACGGTCACGAGGTCTTTTCCTGTTCACTTTTAGCTTCCCCCTCCCTATTTAACCATTTCCGCCGGGCAACATGTTCCTGTTCCAGCGTCGGTGCGTAATTGGTTATTGGATGTAGGTCAGGATCAGGCCGCAATCTATTATCTATAACTCTCTCTTTCTGCTTCGAGTCGATTCTCGTCATTATTCGACAGTTCGTTTTCGTCAATACATCAAATAGGCTTTCGTTATAATCGCTGCTGCGATTCAATACAATTCTTTCTAGCTGTTTAGTTTCTTTAACTGGGACAGAGTTGATACAATGGCGGTCTCACCTGTTTATGTTGTTTACTAACGTATATACAGGGTTTGTCCCATTGCATCAGAAATGAGAAATAAACCGAAATCAATACACATCAACAAAAAATTATAGTATAAACATCTAAATTTATTATATTCAGCATGTTACATCACAAATATAGGGGAGTGCAATTGGAACGAAAACATGCATTGTTTCGGAAAAATTCAAACAAGCTTATATTTTTCTAAAACTGTTTTTGTTAGTTTATATACATGTTAAAGTAAAAAGTTCTACTCGCAGATTTGGCCACTAATTGTTTATTAATTGTTTAAAGAATAACAATTGTTTCATATAAATAATTTTTAAAATATCGTTAAATTAATAATTTTACTTTGATCAAATATGTTTCTATTTTGTTTTTGATTATGCTGAATCCGAATATGGCATTGCAATTTGAAAATTCTTATACAGAAGCTCTCATACAGTGTGTCAGCATGTAGCTAGGAACCACATGGAAAACTTTTTTATTGTCAATTATACGAAAAAAGTTAAATCTTAATAAAATGCTCTGGATAGTCAAAAATCTAAAACTCAACGATCAGATATCAAATTTTATCAATTTTATACAATAAATTATGTCAAAAATATGAATTTCGTTGAGTAAAGTACCTTTATATTCCAGAATATCAAAGAATGCTGTTATGAAAAGTTGTTTGAAATTAGAAACTATGTCTAAATATACAACTACATCATTCTAATCGAAAAAAAAAAATTAATTTTTGTCTGAAATTACGGATACTCATGATCATTTTATTACAATTATGATAACTATTTTATTATCACTTTTACGAAAAAAAGTTATTTTTCATAAAATGCTCTCCCTGGTCTAAAATCTAAGATACAATCATCAGATATCAAACTTTTTTAATTTTATACGAGGTATGTAAAAAATATGAGATTTTCTTAAGAGTAAAATGCCTTTATTATTCACAATATTTTAATTAGAAGGATGTAATTGAACACTAAAACAAAGTTTTTAATTCCAAACAACTTTTCTTAATAATAATTTTCGATATTGTGAAATGTAAAGGTACTTTGCTCTTGAGTGAAATTCATATTTTTTGACATGCCTCGTATAACATTAATTAAATTTTATATTTGATGATAGCATCTTAGATTATATATACAATTCAGAGTATTTTATAAAGAATAACTTTTTTTTCGTAAAACTGATAATAAAAAAGTTATCAATAGGTTCCAAGTTACGCAGACATACTGTATAAGAGCTAAATTTTTTTTCTACTGAACATTTATTATTGTTGAAGCTTATTATTAAATAGCTGGGTAGGTTTTACGGAAACATGTTTTGATCACTTTGTATAAACATTTTTTTAGCTGGTAATTTTCGGTTTTTGTATTATATTTTTGTTATCTTCCTTAATTTTCTTAAAAAGAAATAGTTCATTTCATTTCTAAAGTAAAATAATTCAGTGCATTTTAAAGATTACTTCCTAAGCTTAAAAAAATCACTTATAAAACTGTAACAGATCTCTTCAAATTTGAGTAATACCGTCTTAAAGTGGTGGTAATTCTATAAAACTACGAAGATTTCACAAATTACATTTTTTGAGACGTCATATCATTTGAATTAAATTTTTGAGATTTTTTTTGAATAAAACATCATTTAGTAAGATGTTTGAAAGGTAAGTTGTGCAAAATTGAGAGTTTTATAAGAAAAATGGTGTAAGTTACACATTTTTAAATCATTTTTAAACAAAATTCATGTAAGGCTCGTTTTCCGCCCACACCGTACTTATGCTCATACATTTTATTTCTTTCTATAATAATCATAAGATAGCTTAATTATTCTTCTTTCATGTTCGATTTGTAAAATTTCATTTGATCCATTAGTTAAAGAATTAGATTAAAATAGCGTGACTTTAGCGTTATAAATAAACAATTATAGAAGATACAGATTTAATTTTAGAAAATTCTTTATATAAGGTATTTTTTTGTAAAATTTTCTGAATTTTTTAATGATTAAGTCAGTTTTTTTCTAAAATTTATATTTTCGGAGTTATTTAAAAAAGCATCTAATTTCGTAGTTCATTTGATTAATAAAAAATGAAGCACCCACTTCTCGAGTAGAACTTTTTGATATGTTGTTTATTAAACATTTCTTAATGAAATTACAAAAAGTTCTGTCTTGTTTGATTTTTTCCGAAGTAAAAATCTCCCCTAATAAATATATTATGGACCCCTAGACGAGAAAATAAATTACTTTTTTGCTTTTTTTAGTTGTATGGTTTCGTATTTTTTTAATGATTACGTTTGAAACGTAATTTGATATACATATTTATTTTACTTTTTATTAACTTTCTTATTTTTCTTATTTTTGCAGACATTAATCTGTTTTTTAGTGTGCCTTCAGTAAGTTGTCGTTCCAACGTTTTCGTGGTATTCCCACTGATCGTCTTTCTATTGGACAACCGTCTCTCGCCGTCCTTAATGCTCTATTTGTTGTCATTCGACTTACGTGGGCATTCCATTCTACTCTTCTGTTATTTACCCAGTTATTAATGTTCTCCACCTTGCATCTCCGTCGTATATCTGTACTTCTAGCTCTATCCCATAGTGTCTTACCATCGATTTTTCGAAGGGTTTTCATCTCCGCTGTTTCGAGCAATATTTTTGTCCTCGCTGCGTCAGGTTGTGTTTCTGCCGCGTATGTCATTATTGGTTTGAGGACTGTTTTGTAAATTCCGCCTTTCCTTTTTTTCACGATATTTTTATTTCTCCATATTGTTTCATTTGCTCTGTTTGCTCTATTCACGCGATCTTCCACTTTTGTTTCGAGCTTTCCATAGCTAGATAGTGGGATGCCTAGATATTTAAACTCCATCACTTGTTGTATTATCTGACCCTCTAGCTCCATTTACATCTTAGTAGATTTTCTGTTATAACTAGTGTGACCAACTCCAATTTAGTCGAATTAGGGACAAGACTGAAAAAACTACCTAAAATCCGGGACTTTTCAATGATAATCGGGCCATTTTTTTTAATATAAAACTTTAATAAATAAAAATTTAACTTTTATAATCATTTTATTCACTATTTAACATTTTTATGTTGACAAAAATGTTTTTGATTGAATGGGTTGTACCTAATGATAATAACATTTTGGTTAGTTTGTGACGTTTCGACTTCCACTCCGGAAGTTGTTCTCAAAAAACGAAAAATTAGAAAATCTACTAATGTTGGATTTCCATGTAAATTGAACCTTGGGAAAAAATATAATCAGAGGTGTAACCAGGATGATCCTAAGGGGGGTTACGTGTACTTGATGGTCTCTGGGGGTATGGAATAGTAATGGTGTTAAACGTATAGAGCTCAAAGTACATCCAAATGGAGGGGGGGTTATAACCCCCAAAACCGCCCCCTAGTTACGCCTATGAATATATTTATCATTTTTTTGATATTGATGTTTTTAAATCGTCTTTTCAGAAGAAGATAATTGAAATACAGACACCGGAAAAAGTCCAGAGTTTGAGTTTTCGTAGAACTACATAATATAGTAAGACGATATAAAATGCATGCGTTTTGGATGTAGTATTGGTATAACAGTCTAGAAATTGTCGACTTTTTTTCGTCCCACCAATTCAATTTGATGTGAATTCTTAGAAGAATGATGTATTAAAATTTTCAAAATGGAATTTTACCAAAACGTTGAAAGTTCGGATGGCCCGGAAGCCTTGTCCGGGACGCCGGGACACGATTTCGGAATTCGGGCCATGTCCCGGATTTTTCGGGCTAGTTGGTCACACTAGTTATAACTGACAAAGCTCATGAAAAAAAAAGTTGCCTAAGCACATTGCGGTATTTTTGTGGGGATGTAAATTACAAACAGTGAGTGTAGAAATAAAGCTTTAAAAATAATGATGAGAATGGGAAATAACGTGTAAGAATGAACGACGAAGTAAATACGAATAGTAAATACGAAGTAGACGACTGAGGCGTTTGAGACACATAAAAAGGATGCATGATAAGAGGGATACAAAAGAATTAAACCGGAAGAGACCGAGGGGTAGGCTCAGAAAGAGATGGATAGGCCGAGAATGGGAAAAACAACTAAAAGAAAGGAAAACATGGTCAACTATAGTCAAGAAAGCAAAATATACATGATACCGAAAAGATCTCCTTAAAAAAGACAAACTAAGAAGTAATTATTTTAGATATAACGTTAAAACTTTTGAGGAGCTATGCGTGTGGCTGGCGTTCACATACCTTAATACCCAGTATCTGCCTTTCCATTGCCCTTTGAGTCTTGGCCATATTTTCCATATTTTCCTTTGTGAACTGGTTTTTCAGGATATAGCTCATTTTTCCGAATCTTTTTTATTTCTGCTGTTTGATTTTCTTTACCCAGTTTCATTATTTGCTCTATAGTCCAGTCGGGTTAGACGAATAACAGGCCTAACCTTGCATTAGGAGCTGCCCCAAATTTTAGTTTTCTAATCTTTAGGGGGGGGTCAATAGTAGTGTAAATTTAAAATCTCGACTGAATTGCGCTGTTGCGTCAGCCGCCATCTTGATTTTAAACGAGAACCGTTTTTGCTCAATATCTCCGCCATTTTCAAATTTTCGACAAAAAGTATAACAACCAAAATTGTTGAAAATATGATGTGCTATCATTTCTATTCTTACAATTTTTTCTCGCCGTCGATATTTTCCGAGTTATGGCGGAAAATAGTGACAGTTGGAGCATAATTATTGAATTATCTCCTTTGTTAAAATGTTTCTATACAAAAATAGAGAGAATTAAATTCTACACAATTTTAATATCTTTCATTTTTTTGCTAAAGTTAATATTTAAGGTAGTACGTATGCGATAATGGCGCGAGCGTAAGACCCGATTGATTTTGTAGCAATTGTTTTTGTTCAATATCTACGCCATTTTCAACTAAAATTGTCCCAAATATGATTTCGAACAATTTCTTTTTAACAATTTTTTTCATGCGGTTGATATTTTTCGAGAAGTGGAAAAATAGTAAAAAGTAGTGGGGGGAGCATAATTACTAAATTGAATATTGTTTCTGAGCTGCCCCAAATTTTATAATTCTATCCTTTAGGGGAGATCAATAGTAGTGTAAATTTAAAATCTCGACTGAATTCCGCCGTTGCATCAGCCGCCATATTGATTTTATTGGAGAACCGTTGTTGCTTAATATCTCCGCCATTTTCAACTTTTCGACAAAAATGATAGGAACTAAAATTGTTGGAGACGAAATTTCCTACAATTTTTTCCACAATTTTTTTATGCGATCAATATTCTCCGAGTTAAGGGGGGAAATAGTAGAAGCGGAGGGGAAGCATAATTATTGAATTGTCTCATTTATTATTAACTTTACGACATAATTGTACATAAACAAAAATAAAGAGAATTATATTTTATACAATTTTTGAAACTTCCAACGAAACCCCAACCAAACTAAGTACATAAAAGACATAAATAATAACTTATATGCATTAAGTTCACTTAGTTTTATTAACTAGCGGGTTTGATTGGTTGGATTTGTCTGTCGATAATTAAGTTTCATCCCAAGAAGCAATTGGACGTAATATTACGACGTCTTAACGTTGGATTAAATGCCATAACGTTAATACGCGACGTTGCGACGACGGTCAGAAAACCGCTATTTGCACCTAAGTGGGGAATAGAAATACGGGTTGCCTCGACGTCCCCCTCTCGACTTCTCAGCTCGAGATATTTTATCGTCAAATTACGTTGGTTTTTTAGGACTTTGGTCTTGTAAAGTAATAGTATAATATTCTCTACCACAGAAGTACGGCCGACACACTTAATTTCTACCAAATAGGTTAATAATCTTGGAGGATATTAAATCATCAGAAACTAAGATTCATGACGGCCTGTTGATACTTATTTAAGTAGGTTCCTACTCTATTCAGAATATAACCTAAGTGACTTGTATAATTATTTTATTAATCATCTGCCTCATTGCATAATGCGGTCGAAAATTTACAAACGCAAGGAAGTGTACTGTTAAACTAGGTATAAAAATTGCTAAAAACTGAAAGCGCCTCAGAAATTTACAGGTTAAATCGAACAAAACGGTAAAAATAGAAATAACCATCGTAATTAAAAAAACATATTATTATGTCTAGACCCATACAAAATTATCCTTGATTTATATATAAACAAAATTCGTTAATTAAAATCAAATATTCATTAAAATCTAGCAAAAAAATTGCCAAACATTATGTTTCAAAAAATGGCTGAACCATGGCGATCTTTCATTAATGGCGGAGTTGACTCGCGACCTAAATTGCACTACATTTTAACTGATTTGGACAAGGACACCCCCTGCCGACCTTTAGTATAACCTATTTTTACGTTGCACACCTCGAATTTGCCTATTGGTATACCTAATACGTCCTAAAGTAAGTGCAAACAACCTGGTCTTGACGACAGACTCCCGACGACCGGTCGTCGTCGTGAACACGCCTTAATCTGGTGGTAGATGCTTGTGTATGTATATCAGGCAGCTTAAACCAAAGGGTTTTATGAATGCATTTATTATTCTACTTATAGTTGGTTATTTTTATTTGTTGCATATGTTTACCTCATGAAAATCTTTAGTCCCATTTTGAGTAATTAGCTGTTCAGGTTCTGTATGTGCCATTTTCAAAAGTTTAGCTTTTTGTCTGTAAAAGGATGTTGAATGTCTAAGAGCTTTTGATTTCTTTTTTCCATGCATTTACCCTTCATTTTGAGACATTCTTTTTCTCAAATAACAACTATATATTTTTTTAACTATATAGGTTTTTCATTCAATAAATTGTTATTGTTAATATACTGTTTATAGAAAAACTAGAAAAACCAAGTGTAAAAAAGTAAGGTTATGTTTGCAATGTAATATCTGTCATATTATAGTCATACAAGTCAAGTCAGATAGGCCCTAATCAGCAAATTTTTACGTCGTTTTGTAGTTGGAAACTAAACAACCAATTGTCGAAAATTTACTTTAGGGTTAACGTATACAACTTTACTTAAGTATTACGTTGTTATTACCTACGTTGTATTGTCGTTCTCACCTTCCCGCAAGTACACGCAGCAATCTACCATATACCTACTGAGAAAACACCCGACGTCTTCTGAACGTTGGGTTCGATACTAATAAATACTCTGTAATCCCCGACGTTGAGCAGTCGTTAAATGTCTTCCAGTAAATTACATTGTAGTATAGAGGTTATACCATACCCGACCTCAGCTTAACGTTAAACCTTAACCTAATAATTAACGTTGGTATTCTCAACGTTGGATTGTCGTTGTCGTCTTCCCGAAAAATACGTCTACCATACTCGATAAAACACCAACGTCCTGTGAACGTTGGCATCTATCCTAAAAAATACGTTGTAATTCCCGACGTTGAGTAGTCGTTGATGTATGCCACTTAATTGCACTTATAGTACAGATAGGTTAAGAGCGACGTCAGCTTAACGTCAAACCTTATCCTAATAATTGACGTCGTTATTCCCGATGTCGGTTGGTCATCAGATTATATGACTTATTAGCAGCAACGTTGGTCCATAGGAAAAACAGACGTTGTCCTTGGTTAAGGCTTATTGTGAACCAATTTTGTCCTTAAATTTAACGTCCCATTAAGACAAAATTGGTTGCAGGTCGTAAAATTGCTACTTGGGATGTCAGCTAACATATTTTAATATTTGCACAATTTTTTTTTTAAATTTTGGACCCTGTTGGGGGGAATTTTCCCATTCCCCCCTCGTAGAACCGTCACTGGCTCTCTCGAAAAATTGAAAATGGCGGAGATATTGAACAAAAACAATTGCTATAAAATCAATCATGTCTTACGCTCGCGCCTTTGCCGCATACGTACTACCTTAAATATTGATTTTATCAAAAAAATTAAAGAGATCAAAATTGTACAAAATTTAATTCTCTTCATTTTTGTATAGGTTCAAATTTGTTGTAAAACTAATAATAAACGAGATAATTCAATAAATCAATAATTATGCTTTAACTGTCACTATTTTTTCCCAATAACTCGGAAAATATCGACCGCACGTAAATAATTATACTAAAAAAATTATAGAAAATCACATTTTAAACAATTTCAGTTTCTACACTTTTTGTCGAAAAGTTAAAAATGGCGGAGATATTGAACAAAAACGGTTCTCGTTTAAAATCAAGATGACGGCTAACGCAACGGTCAAATTCAGTCGAGATTTTAAATTTATACTACTATTGACCCCCCCCCCCCAAAGATTAGAAAAATAAAATTTGGGGCACCTCGTAATGCAAGATCAAATGCTATCCCGACTGGGCTACTAGGTATATGTATGTACTCCTTGACTTTATGCATTGTACTTGTTCCTATGTGCATGGTTTCGTTGTCCTCTTCTACGTATGTTATATATTTAGTTTTTGTGTAGTTCATTTTTAGACCTATCTCGTTTGCTTCCTTGTCCTATAATTCCTTTGTTGGGCCATTTAAGTTTTTTGAATATATCTTCTAGTGCTTCTGTAAATCATTTTGGGGATATTGTCAGGGCCGGTTCTAGGGTTTTGAGCGCCCCGGACAAAACAAAATTTGGCGCCCTTTCATACGAAATATTATATAGTGCAAATATAACAAAAATAGTAAAAAAAGGCAAAAAATAAAAATTTCATTATAAAGAACTATGTAACAATATATTTAATAAAAAAATAGTACAATAGTCAGTTATTATTTATAGCTAATGCAACATACGGCGTAGCATAACAAGCGCATTTGAAATTCAAGCAACGAAGGAGCGAGACAAAAGATAAAGATAAAACGTTGTACTTTTACCAGACCAAAAAAATATGTTGATTGTGCGCACAATTTGCATCCCCAATGACTAAATTGAGGGAGTTGGATCCACATAGCATAAAAATTAAGGAGGATATTCTTTGCAGACACGAGCTTGTACACCTTTATTTCTTCCCTTCATATTAGAGCAGTTGTTCATATCCTTGGCCTCTCCAGTGGCAGTTATCCCTTTAGATCAATTGGTCAATGACCTCCCTGTAATAATTGTACAATCAAACGATTATAATGTAAATATTTAATTAAAAAAAGAAATTTTTCTGTATTAAAAATGTTCGGAATACAATAGTATCGTTCACAGAGGCGGCTTTACCTATTGTGCAGGGTGTGCGGTGCACACGGGCGCCGGCATGTTGGGGGCGCCGAGCGCCAAAAAGCGGGTCCTTTACTTTGTTTCAACATAAAATAGGCTTTAAAACGATGAATCAAAAATTACATTGGCAATTAGGCGCGATGTATAGATTGCCGCCCGCCCGTCTGTCCGTCCAACGCTCCAATGGACAATCTTTTGATTCATTTGAAGACATCGACAATGATTTCGAAATAGGTTGTGGAACCTATAAAGGTCAAATTGCTTGGGACTCGCCGGGCATTTTCAAAGGCGTTTGTACACGTGCCGCGGGGTAATTTTGCGAAATAAGCGTTGACGGAATGGATTATGTATTATATTTAAGTTAACATGTAAATATAGAGTAAAGCGGCTTTTCTTTTGATTAAAATTATTTAAAAGGAAGATTTTCTTTTATTACTACCACAATTATTGCGACTTTCAGCAGAGTCACAGCTTCTCAAAAATTATCCGTATTAACAATTTGTTGATGGTTTTTTTTAGTAATACTGAAAATACGTAGTTCATCGTAGATTAGATTCGAGTAGGTTCTTCTGACGCTGTGAATACATTATATCATTTATATTGCACTATTTGCATCTGGATTTTTGTGTACATTATAAGCGTACATAACACTCTTTGTACACTATTCCATTTTGACTGCGCGTCTACCAAATAGTCCTCGGGCCCACATATAAGATTATTATTTATGACCACACCGTCGAAATTTTTTGTACTTGTTATTTGGGTGGGGTCGGACAAATTTGGAGCTTGGCGCATTATGGTAGTGGGGCGTTTGCCTGTCAAGCTGTCACGAAGTTGTCAATTTTATGCAAGAAAAAAATGTATAACCACATTGGTCATTTTATTTTAATCAATGGTTTTTATCATATAAACAGCGAAAACAATTTTGTCGGACAAAAATATTGGGCCATATGAGGCGTCGGACACGCTAAATATGTAAAATTTATGAAAATAATAAATTTATTACCACATGGCTATTTTTAACAGAATCCACCATAAAAAATTTTTACAATACCTTGTCGGACAATTTTCACGGGGCTTATGCGCAGTCGGATGCGCCGAAGATGTCAATTTCGTGGAATTTTTTATTTACAACCATTTTTCCGACAAAAATAGGAGGTTATAAGTAATTATATTCTAACTCAAAAATCTAAGTGTCCGACAAAAATATTGGAGCAAATCGACAGTCGGACAAAAAGTTTACTTTTTATTAGTAAATTACACTTTTAAACTATGCTAGATTCTTGCATCTTATCTTCATAACCATTTTTCCGACAAAAGAAGTAGGTTACAAGTAATTATATTCTTAAGGCTATGGGTACATAATTCGCAAATATTTTACGTGTATCCCTACTTTTTCTGTCTTTACACGGCAAATTACGTGTAGTAAAATTCACACTGGTATTGATATGTAAACATTACTAGAATGTCATTCTACTTGAAAATGTCATCATTAATTTAAAGAGATGGGTTTTGAATGTTCTTGGATAACTGTTATTTTTATAATTGGAAATTATTAATTCAGTTAATAAATGTGATAATTTTTTCACTAACTATGTATTCAGTTATTGTAATAATTTATTTGTACAACAAAGACTAATACTCAATCGAGAAAAGAAGAAAAGTGTTAAAGTGATTTTTTAATAATATATTGTTATGGAACGCTTACAATTTATCTTTAACAACAAAATACTTGGATCACAGAATATATTATCCTGATGTATTCTCTGCTTGGATCTTCCACAAATAATACACAATAAATAACTTTTTATTAAGTTCACGTCTTAAATCAATTAATTATCAAATATACTATATTTCAATAATATTTAATCAATAACTCAACATATTCCCGATGCAATGTCCAATATTTAAAATTATCACTGATTGTCAGTGTCTGACTGACAATATATGCTGACAATATTATATTCGGCTGAGTGCGTTGTAAGACAAAGATAGATTTTGAAAATATTACCACGGCATTGTGTTTATTTTTTTCGAATCCTGAAAAAACCAATAAATATTTTTGAAAAATTTAAACGCCGAATGAAAGACTAAATTATTACCGAGGGCCGAAAGTCCCTTAGAATAAATAAAAAGTTTATTTGGAATAATATATTTGAAATTAAAAATCACACTAAATTTTCTCTTAGTTTTTCACCCCTGTAACTTATTAAAATAAACATTATAGAAGTTCTCAGGGACTTTCGGCCCTCGCTAATAACGTGATCTTTCATTCTGCGTTTAAATTTTTCAAAAATACTTATTAGTTTTCTCAGGATTCGAAAAAAATGAATCCCCATTTGAATAGCATTGCAGCCGAAAATACGTACCGATCCTCTTAAACTAAAAATGTAATTGTGTGACAAAAATGTTATGCAAACGAACAAAAAACTTAATTCTTTTAGGTTATCAACGCCCTTAAGAGGAGGCCTTGGTAAAAAAATGTTTTAAAACAGTTTTTCTCGGTTACTTTTGAATCGATTTAGCTGAAAATTGGTACACACACCAAGTACAACATTTAAAAGAGCGTGACGTACAGTTGTACACAAAATTTTCCAAAAAATTTTCCGACAAGACGGAAAATTTTGGAAAAATTTTGATCTGAAAATTTGTGTACATACTCCTTGAACAATGACGAACATCGTTCTGTAGTCTCTTTTCTAGAATTTACAAAAAAAATTTCCGACAAGAGGGAAAATTTCGGAAATTTTTTGAAAATTTTAGACCCATTATTTTTGGATTGTGTTTGTTACATTGTGTTAAAGTTAGTCATGTGATAATAAATTTATTATTTTCATAAATTGACATTTAATTTAGCGTGTCCGACGCGTCATATATGGCCCAATATTTTTGTCCGGCAAAATTGTTTTCGCTGTTTATATGATAAAAACCATTGAATAAAATAAAATGACCAATGTGGTTACACATTTTTTTCTTGCATAAAATTGATAACTTCGTGACAGCTTGACAGACAAACGCCCCACTACCACAATGCGCCAAGCTCCAAATTTGCCGACTCCACCCAAATAACAAGTACAAAAAGTTTCGACGGTGTGGTCATAATTTTATATGTGGGCCCAAGGACTAAAAGGGCGCCAGGACATCAACTGCACACGGGCGCTACATGGGCTAGAGCCGCCTCTGCGTTCAAAGTTAAATTTTGCTTTTATTGTATTGACTTTTCAGTCATTTTGTTGTTGTAAAATATAGCGAAAAAGATGCCGCCAAAAGATTACCGATAAATAAACATGAAATACGAGCTGTTTGACGGTACCGAATAGCCAAATTTATCTTTGACTGAAACTACTGCAATATTACTCTTAAACAGCTTTTTTTTTTAATTAATTTGATGGCTTTGGTAGGGACCAATTAGCCAGACAATTTTTTCTTTAACTATAACAATTCTTTTTGTTTTTTATTTTTTTTTTTTTTTAATTTAAAACTCATCCTTCCTCACGATTACAATGCTCAAAATATTAGTAAGGTAAGATTAATGTGTGCAAATTTTTCTTTTGTTTTCTTTATAATTTAATTTTTACTTATCTTTTTATATGTATAATTTATTTTGCTTTTTTTTTTCTTTATATTCTTTTTTACTATTGTTTTTTTTTTTTGTTTTTTTTTTATTATTTTTTTTTTTAATTTTTTTTTAAATTTTTTTTTTTTTTTTTTTTTTATTTTTTTTTATATTTTTTTTTATATTTTTTCGGTGCACACGTACAAAATATAATTAGTTGCAGAATTGCTAACAAAGATGTGGTTAGTAATTTACAATTTCATTTTGCACCTCTTGGTGTGATTATATAAGAAATACAATATATTATTATTCGTATTGAAAATTATACAATTTAAATTTATGGGTAAAAAAATGTTGTTATTAACTATTTCATTATAGAATTTATCAGTGCTTGCACTATTTAATGAACACCCGAGTATAATATGAGTTAAGTCTCCCAGTTCACCACATAAACATGAAGAATCATCAATTAAACCAATTTTAAATTTATAAGTTGGTGACATTGCATGATTTGCTCTTATTCGGTTAATGGTAATAATAAAGTTTCTGTTGTTTTGGTTGTGGAACCATCTTAGCCTCGGGATCTGGACTTGACATGATTTGTAATTTAGTCCTGTTTGTTTGCTGTTATACAATTCTTGCCATTTGGTTTTGAGCTGAATTTTAAGTATGGAATTCAAATCGGTATAAGGAATACGCTGATTAATACACTCTCTGTCTAAGTCTGACGCAGCCTTTGCAAACTTATCGGCAATTTCATTTCCTTGAATACCCGAATGTCCTTTTATCCAAACTATTATCACCTTTCGTTGTGAGCTACGTATTTCGTAATTGGTCTGTAATATTTCTACTTCTAGATGATTTAAGTTCTTCGACGCACCTATATTCTTTAGTCTCTCCACGACACTTTTGCTATCTGTAAATATAATACTATTCGATCTATCAGTCCTAAGTATATACTTTAGAGCTTCACTTATTGCAAACATTTCTGGTGTATATATCGTTGCCTCATCTGGTAATCTGATCTCTTCGTGATATTTTGTGGTGTGATCGTAAAAAGTGGCGCCTGTACGAATTTGTTTTGATCCATCGGTGTAAATCTGGTTGTAGTCGGGCCATCGTTGATTAACCGTTTCGAGAAAGTGGTGTTTGTCGATCTGAAAAAATGTCTTGATTTGTTTAGAAAACAGAATATGTGGACGTTCTGAAAATATTGGTTGGATTTTTGATGTGTATAGTGACAACCTGTATTGAGAAAGAGTGGTGTAACTTTCACAGATAAGTGGAGTTTTCTTTTTTAGCCAATACGACTGAGTGAGTACTGAAACTGAAAGTTCATGGATAAGTGTTATATAACTTGCGGATTTGGAAAATGCTTTCGTGATGAACTTGTTACTAATTAGTTGCCTTCTCAGTTGTAATGGTGGTTCTACGGCTTCTGCTTCCATAATATTTATTGGAGTTGACTTGAGATATCCAAGACATATTCTCAAGCTTTTGTTTTTTTGGTTTTCTATTTTATCTAAATGCGTTTGTGCCGCTGATCCATACAAATGGCTACCATAATCCAGGATTGATCTTATCATAGTTCTATAAAACAACAAGGCAATATTTGGGTCAGCTCCCCATTTGGTATAACAGAAAGCTCTCAGTATGTTAATAGCATTCTCAGACTTTTTAGTTATTTGATGTATACAGTCTTTCCATAGCAGTTTCCGATCTAGATATAATCCTAAGTATTTCACTACATTTTTTATTTGGAAATTATAAGGTCCCAGTTTTACATGATCCTGCTCAATGTTTCGTTTTCGGCTAAATACACACTATTTATCTGATTTATTTGACAATTAGTAATGAAGACTTGTTTCTTTTACTTATTTCATATTTACTTGTCAAATAAAGATCCGCTTAAATTTAAACAACATATTGCAAAATAAGTTATAAGAAACCAATACAGATGATGGAATAAGAAATTATTTAAAATAGGATTTGTAGGTCTTGTTTTTCCAAAAAAATCTTGAACCACCGGATATGACCTCCCCTTTCACTTACAGACCAGCCGCCACTGGCCTCTACAATCATCTAAATTCAATTTAAAATCATTCATTGTTCTATTATATAATGAGCAGGCCTATACCTCGATACCTAGAACTAAGGCTATGGGAAACAATGGAAGACCTCGAAGTTCCACGAATATTAAAAAAAGCAGTATAAGCACTATACAAGAAAAACAAAGTAGCTCAAAAGTAGTATCAAAACGGGCAATAAAATATGCAGTCCATTTAAGACGAAAAATAGACTGCTACAGGGCTGTTCCATATCCGTTTCCTATTTTAAACATTCCTGGAAAAAACCCTCTTAAACAGCTAAATACGAACATTCACGATGGTCAAGAAATTTATTTGACCTCACTGTGAGAATACAGCACTTTGAATCCGAACGTTCACGAAAATACGCTTATATGCAAGTTGGTACTAAATCGTGGTCATTGACCGTAGATCGTAGGTATCGTTTTCGTTGTTGAGCGGTAGGTATTCGAACGATCACAAATTTCAACGAGCAAGTGATCGATCATTTCGCAAAATCTAAGGCCAGAAGAATCGATTTACTTTTTAAATCCGCATAAAAATGTATAGGTTTTGAGTTTAAGTAGTTTGTTGATATTCTGGCTGTTATAATTACATATTATATCATACTATTTATCTGATTTATTTGACAATTAGTAATGAAGACTTGTTCCTTTTACTTATTTCATATTTACTTGTCAAATAAAGATCCGCTTAAATTTAAACAACATATTGCAAAATAAGTTATAAGAAACCAATACAGATGATGGAATAAGAAATTATTTAAAATAGGATTTGTAGGTCTTGTTTTTCCAAAAAAATCTTGAACCACCGGATATGACCTCCCCTTTCACTTACAGACCAGCCGCCACTGGCCTCTACAATCATCTAAATTCAATTTAAAATCATTCATTGTTCTATTATATAATGAGCAGGCCTATACCTCGATACCTAGAACTAAGGCTATGGGAAACAATGGAAGACCTCGAAGTTCCACGAATATTAAAAAAAGCAGTATAAGCACTATACAAGAAAAACAAAGTAGCTCAAAAGTAGTATCAAAACGGGCAATAAAATATGCAGTCCATTTAAGACGAAAAATAGACTGCTACAGGGCTGTTCCATATCCGTTTCCTATTTTAAACATTCCTGGAAAAAACCCTGAAACCATGGAGAAGAAAGTGCGAAGGAATGGGTATACCAATAACAAAAGAATAGGCTGGAAATAGACGAAGTTAAACAAATCAAAGGAACAGACGAGTACTAGTATTTAGGTTTCATAATATCAAACAAAGGAACAACTGAAGAAGATAATATAAAACATAGACTAGGACAAACAAAAGACTGCATAATATGAAAATTTTGAAAATTAATCCGGTGTTCTTGGACAAGAACATCCTTATAAAAACAAGAAGAAGAATATATCACACCATGACAAAAAGTATCCTGACTTATGGGTGTGAAAATTGTATAATAAATAAGAAAACCAAAAGCAAAATAAGAGCAACAGATATGGAATTTCTAAGGAAAAGCTGTGAGTACCAGCTATAGCTAAGAGCAACGAAAAGAGATCGAATAAACAACAAAGATATTAAGAAAATATTGGAAATGAACTCAGATATACTAGACTACATAGAACAGAAGGAAATAACCTGGTACGGACAAGAAGAAAAGCAGACAAAAAACGTTGGATCAACAGCATAATAGAGTGGAGCCCGATAGGAAGAAGAAAGAAAGGCAGTCCCGAAGATCTTTCAGAGGTGAAGTGGACGAAACAATGGAAAGAAGAAATCTGCAGGAAGGGGACTGGCAAAACAGAAAGAACTGGAGAGAACGGTTGAGTGAAGGAATACTCTGAAAACTATGAAAATTAGAAAGGATACAGGGTGTTTCTAAATAAGTGCGACAAACTTTGAGGGATAATTCTACATGAAAAAATAATGACATTTTATTCTATAAACGTATGTCCGCAAATGTTTTGTTTCCGAGACACGAGGTGTTGTAATTTTTCTAACAAACTGACGATTTAATTATATTTCAAATAAAAAATCATTTTGGATTTCCTCGTTCAATTTGTGACAAAAAATTTACTCTTTTTTTCATACCACGTGCCGTTTTTTATGCAAAAAATAAAACATCTTAACGCTTACAAGGTATTCGAAATAGGTTTCTATACATTCATATGAAGAAGAACTTGTCATTCCTAATTCATACATACCCAGATGGGTAGAAAAATTTTTTAAAGGAAGAAATAAATCACTTTACAATGAAAGAATAGATAAATTTAATTACTAAGACCGATGAGAATAATAATTTTAAAAAATCACTTCAAATGTTCAAAATTCTCGTCGTTTACCTCATGACCTCATGTGCAATAAGTTAATATTATGATTTCCTACCATAAATTTAATTAATCATTTATTTTTTTTATTACGTGGATAGCTACTTACCAAAATTTGTGTAACGAAAAAATAATAAAAAATTATTAATTCCATTTTAAATCCACAACCAACATTTTACAAAACTTTTTTTATTCCACTTTAAAACACACGCGCCAGTGTTAATAAAAATGCAAATTTACAGAAAGGCAAAATTATTTAACCAAAGAGTTTTACGGCATAGGCGCCAGTAGGTATATAGTATCACTATAGTATCACTATTCATAATTTTGTTGATAATTTAAAATTTGATCTTCGTCCATTTTTAAAGCAGATTGTTGACATATTGTGGTACCTACACCTACGTGACAAATGACCCAAAAAAATGAACAACCTTTGTAGATCGTAAAAAGAATTTGTCTGCATTAATTTTGTATGAGTGATAAAAACCATAACAATTCTTAGGTTGCATTATATTTATTAATGAGCTTTGGTTTTAGTCTAATATTCTTTTTTTTGAGTTATGAATTCTGCAATTCTGCGCGTATCCAGCAAAATGTGGAATCAAAATATAAACACGATTTTAATGTTTTTTTTTGTCTGTATGCTAAATTCCTAAACAACAGAAACATGAATTATTTAGTTTTATGAAAGTGATACCTTAAAAACATGGCCTTACCTACTTTGCACAGAACTGCACATATAGCCGGTTGCGGAGAAAGCCCTTCCGGCCTCTGTGCTGGTCGGTTTTAGGGTCATCAAATAGTCGTAGGTCATAGACCATTGACAAACGATCGCCTTTCACTCCTTCCGGCTCATAAACGGCCATATCCTTTTCCAAAATCTTTTCGTAATTTTTTTGAGAATCAGTTTTTTGGCTACAAATATTTTCTCTTTCTCGTTTCAATTCAACCTCAAATACTTGTTCCAAATTCCAAAGTAAAATTAACGGGCTCCGGATTAGTTCTTATCTTCTTAGGGCCCATATTCTTCCATTATCTCTTGCACTGGTTCGACAGTTACTTGTTTATTTATACGAATCAACAAATTTTTCATCTCTTGTCGCATTTCATCAGTGAAAATTATGGTAAAGATGGATAAAACACTTTAAAAAATTCATTATGGTTCTCATAGAAAACGAAGTTCGTCAGAAAAATCCCATCAGAAATTGTTTGCAATCCTTTCTTGAATATTATGAGAGATTTTCGGAGGTCCCATAAACAAAATTTAACAGTAACTGAATTAGGTGAGAAAATGAACCCAAATTTGAAACCCGTGTTGAGCTGGCCCCCCCCACTTGCAAAAATTAAAAAACAAATAGCCCTGATTTATGAGCTATTTATGAGCTCTCATATTCCGCAAACTAAAAATTTTGAGCTCGTTCCACTGAGCAGGAATTTAATACCCTAGTGGGGGGGGGGGGCTGAGTCAGCCCCCCCACTACTTAAAAATAGGAATATTGAATCGGTTTTTGCGGCAGAATTACGAGCTATTTATGAGCTCTTGAAATTATATAGTTTCGATTTTTGAGCTCATCCCCTTCACCCCCAAACAACCCTTTAATTGATTTAACTTAAGAGAAAGATGCTGAGAAAACTTAAAATATATCGTATTGCGGATATAATTCCTATAGCTTATATACTCTAAGAATAAACTATTAAATCAAGGACATTTCGTTTATTGAGCTACAACCCCTTCGCAAGAAAACCACCCTATCTTCCCGGCTTAAGAGAAAGTTGTACTTAAAATGCGTTAAACTAATTATTTGGCGACTACATATCATTTAATAATTTATAAGCTTCCAAATTACGCGCATTTAGATCAGTAAATTGCAATTTATTTTGTATAGTGCAGTCACTGAAGGTAAAAATCAACGATTACCTTCAATTTCGGTGAACCTTCATCGATTTTCACGAAAATTGGTCAGTGGTTAGAGGATACGTCAAAAAACAAAGGTGACATGGTACCACCTTGCGCCTTAACCCTGAGGGTGGATACCGCCCCTTCTCGGGGGTGAAAATTATTTTATAAAAAATAACTGCACAAATCAATAAAAGAACAAATTAAAAGCAAAATTTGTTATATAAAATTAATAAAATAAGTCAATACTTTTTAAGTTATTAAAGATCAAAGATTTTAATTATTTGTGAAAAAAATGCATGTTTTGAAGAGGTTTTTTGTAAATCACTGAAAAACTGTAAGTTTTTACAAAAAAGTTAGTAGTAGTTTAATTCGTATAGCTTATATTCTAAGAATAAACTCTAAAATCACGCGCCTTTCGATTATTGAACTACAACCCCTTCGCAAGAAAACCATCCCATATTCCCGGCTTAAGAGAGGGTTGTACTTAAAATAATTTAAATTAATTATTTGTCGACTATATATTATTTAATAATTTATGAGCTCGCAAAATATAGGCATCTCAATTATTGAACTGCCATTTTCTTTCTATAGTGCAGTCACTGAAGGTAAAAATCAACTATGACCTTCGATTTCGGTAAATCTCCATTCATTTTCACGAAAATTGGTGAGCGGATTTTGATACTATCAACTTTTTCTGGATCTTATTTTTGATGGGTATTTCTAAGTACTTTGACAAGTATTTAGTACCTAAGTGTTATAAAATGCATCTTTTTCCCGTTATTTAAGCTTGAACCCTTAGATTTGAACAGTCGCGGAAAAAAATATACATTTAATTACCAATAACTTACTTTAAATTAACATTAAAGGTTTTTCAAGTAAGCAATTTATTATATTTTTTATTAGCTTCAATTTTCGTGATGAAAACTTTTTTGTAAAAACTTACACTTTTTGAGTCATTTATGAAAAATCGCTCTAAAGCATGCATTTTCTTTCCAAAAATTAAAATATTTGATCTTTAATAACTCAAAAAGTATTGATTTATTTTAATCACATTATATAACAAATTTTGCTTACAATTTGTCCCTCTCTCGATTTGTGGGGTTATTTTTAATAAAGTAATTTTCACTCCCGAGAAGGGGTGACATATACCCCAGGCTAAAACCCCAAGTTGTTATTGTCAATTCGTGAAAATAAATGGAGATTTACCGAAATCGAAGGTAATAGTTGATTTTTACCTTCAGTGACTGCACTATAGAAAGAAAATGGCAATTCAATAATTGAGACGCGTATATTTTGCAAGCTAATAAATTATTAAACGATATGTAGTCGCCAAATAATCAATTTAAATTATTTTAAGAACAACTCTCTCTTAAGCCGGGAAAATGGGGTCGTTTTCTTGCGAAGGGGTTGTAGCTATATAATCGAAAGGTGCGTGATTTAAGAGTTTATTCTTAGAATATAAGCTATTCGAATTAAACTACTATTAACTTTTTTGTAAAAACTTACAGTTTTTCAGTGATTTAAAAAAAACCTCTTCAAAACATGCATTTTTTTCACAAATAATTAAAATCTTTGATCTTTAATAACTTAAAAAGTATTGACTTATTTTATTAACTTTATATAATAAATTTTGCTTTTAATTTGTTCTTTTATTGATTTGTGCAGTTATTTTTAATAAATTAATTTTCACCCCCGAGAAGGGGCGGTATCCACCCTCAGGGTAAAGGCGCAAGGTGGTACCATGTCACCTTTGTTTCTTGACGTATCCTCTAACCACTGACCAATTTTCGTGAAAATCGATGAAGGTTCACCGAACTTGAAGGTAATCGTTGATTTTTACCTTCAGTGACTGCACTATACAAAATAAATTGCAATTTACTGATCTAAATGCGCGTAATTTGGAAGCTTATAAATTATTAAATGATATGTAGTCGCCAAATAATTAGTTTAACGCATTTTAAGTACAACTTTCTCTTAAGCCGGGAAGATAGGGTGGTTTTCTTGCGAAGGGGTTGTAGCTCAATAATCGAAATGCCCTTGATTTATTAGTTTATTCTGAGAGTATATAAGCTATAGGAATTATATCCGCAATACGATATATTTTAAGTTTTCTCAGCATCTTTCTCTTAAGTTAAATCAATTAAAGGGTTGTTTGGGGGTGAAGGGGATGAGCTCAAAAATCGAAACTATATAATTTCAAGAGCTCATAAATAGCTCGTAATTCTGCCGCAAAAACCGATTCAATATTCCTATTTTTAAGTAGTGGGGGGGGCTGACTCAGCCCCCCCCACTAGGGTACTAAATTCCTGCTCAGTGGAACGAGCTCAAAATTTTTAGTTTGCGGAATATGAGAGCTCATAAATAGCTCATAAATCAGGGCTATTTGTTTTTTAATTTTTGCAAGTGGGGGGGGGCCAGCTCAACACGGGTAAATTTGAAGTCAGATGATCGAAAAAGACTATATTTTATTCCTTTTTGTTAACCTATAAGATAAATTAATGTTATTTAATATGCTTAATCAAAATTTAACCCTCACGCACAAGTTGTAGTCTATGTGACTAACAACTTCAGTGAGAAACTGGGTTTATTTATTTATTATGTTGTTAGTTGCTACAAATAAACTCTATTATTATTATTATTATTGCATTCATTTTCGGCATGGGGAAGTAACCAGAATTGTTTAGCCCTTCGTTATACTTTTTTTGATTTTGTAAATACATTAATGTACCTGTAATCTCATAGAGACGCCGTTCCGTGATTCTGTTGCGTAGTGCTTCCGATAGATCAGCATTAAGGCTAAAGTCCTGGCTATTTAGTTTGTCTAAGACAAATTCCATGGTTGTGTCGGCCGTTATCAAAGTGGACTCTATTCTGTAAAGAGCTTCTACAGCCGGTTAAAAGTGGCAATTAACTCATTGATTATTGACCACTCGCCAGCAGAGAATTTTATCGCAGAATCAATGTATATCAACACTTTATCGATGCAAACTTTTAAGGTATAGAAACTTTCCAGCACACTGAGCTACTGCCAGCACGATTGAATGGCAAGTTGCCAACTCACGGCTTTGAATAAAGAGGCTAATGAAGACATTAAGTAACTTATTTCGAATTTGACACGTTTGCGGATCCGCGATGCTGGATGCAGCATGAGTTGCTGGATGCAGCATGTGAAAAAAAGCGATGGATCCAGCTGGATTGCTGGATGCTGGATCCAGCAATTGCAATCTCTAATTCTGACTATAGATAGAAATATTTTTCTTATTAATAATATTAGAAATATTCAAACAATGTCATAGGAAAAATGTTCAAAGCTAATATATAAAATAAAAAAAATAATGAATGAAAAAAAATATATTTTAATATCGGCGTCCTTCAAAATTTGGCGCACCGGCGGTCGCCCGGCTCGCCCGCCCCTTTATCCGGCGGTGGATATTGTATCCCCTTGCCTAATTCCTCTATTTATTTTTATTGGTTTGGTGTTTTGGTGTGGATGTTTTATTGTGATTGTTGCTTTTTCGTAGGTTACTTGAATGACACAATATGGAGAAATAAAGATATCGAAAAAGAAATGAGAGGCAGAATTTACAAAACAGTCATCAGACCAATAATGACATACGCGGCAGAAACACGACCCGACACAGAGAGGATAAAAAGATTGCTCGAACAGCGGAGATGAAAACACTTCGATGGTACGACTCTATGGGACAGAGCTAGAAGTACAGACATACGACGGAGATGCAAGGTGGACAACATTAATAACTGGGTAAGAAACAGAAGAATATAATGGAATGGCCACATAAGCCGAATGATAACAAATAGAGTAGTCAGGTCAGCGAGAGACGGTTCCTCAATAGGAAGACGATCAATGGGAAGACCACGAAAACGATGGAACGACAACTTACTAGAGGCACATTGACAAAACAGAGTCATGCCTATACAAAAAGAAAAAGAAGAAGAAGCTTTTTCGTAGATGTTTTTCAACATTTCTGTGTATCGATAGTCGATCCTTCCATTTATTAGCGATGATTGTATGGCCCAGTGTTCAATACTGTCAAAGGCCTTTTCAAAATCCACAAAAGCAATATATTAAATACTCTTAAAGACCTTTTCAAAATCCATAAACGCTTATTATGATGGTGTAGTAGTAATACACCATCATAATAAGCAAAGTCCTCCTCCATCTTTCCTACGACGTAGTTTATGGATGTTCTCTGATACATCGAAGAAAACGTTTACCGATTTCAATGGAGATGTTCTTGGTATTGCATTAGGTTATCCATCTTCCTTTGCTGATAAAATACATAAAAATTAAAAATAATCCAATACTGATATCCTTATAAACTTCTCTTTCTAATATGTATCTTGTACATTATTTCTATTTCCAAACGACGTATTACTCCTTATTCCAATAATTCCGTCTTCGTCTAAATCGAAATAAACCAATCATGTATCTTAAAAGAAAAATAAAAAGAGAAAACTGTAAGATGGATGATGCTAAATAAACTTTCAAGACGGCAAGGCATCGACGTCTCGCATTGAAGACGCTCGGCGTCGCGTATGACCCACTTACCTGTTGTGTAGATTTTTCCACTAACCTACTTCAATTTGGGCAGAAATATTGGCAGGGTAGGACCGCTATTGTTCAGAAAAGACTTTTCTAAATAAATGCGGTAAACAGGTTGGTTACTTTTTATTATAGGTATGTCATCTCCAGAACATATTTTTATTATAATTTGATTCCCTTTCTAAAACCTGTATATTTTTAAAATCGAAAGAGTGGTTATTTTTCTAGAAATGCTTAAGGCTAAGGCTGTACCCACATAACAGTGATGTTCGTTCGCATCATGTTCAAAGCATATACTACCAACATTGTTGGAGTATATTCTTTTTAGTATATGCGTAGTACATGCATAGCATGTACCTTAAAAAACATCCTAAATTTCATGTTCTTTGCATATACTTCAAAGAATATTCTCGTACCGAATATATTGAGCACATTCGTGTACTACGTAGTATCTCAGAATATTCGTAAAAGTTTATTCTTAGAATATACCTTCATCGAATATTCTTTAAAAGTATATTTGAGTATATTCTTAACACATACTTATAAGTACATACATACTTTTAAAATATCTTAAAAATATTATATATCTAATAATGTTAGCTTTATGGATAATTATTAACTTCGTTATTTATAGAATAATCAATAAAATTTATGTATGTAGTTAGTATTGGACGAATTAATTTTTTTAAATTGTTTTAATTGTATGGTAAAAAGTTTAAACATTAATTGTATTAACGAAACAAAAATGTTCGTTTTCATAATTGAAATGAATTTACCATTTCGAGTTTACCATGAGTATTTTTACATCGTTGGATTAGGTACATTCAGTTACAAATAACTGAAAGAATACATCATCCACCATTTTTATCATCAGATCGTAAAAGCAAGTATTTATAAAAGATCGGATCGGAATTATATCGACGTGATATAGGCCATTCCATTCAACTGCAAATGGCCAGTCTCATTCTGACCATTTCCTACCTGGATATGGATTAAGTACGCAACGGTAAAATATGAAAACGAAAACAGACATTTGTGTCTAATTATGCAGTGTTAAGGATGAAGGCGAACAATAAAGTACTAAAAGGAGTAGGACTATTAGGAACATACATAGTCTCTTTATTTTGTTTGCGGTGCTTCAAAATATGATTCATTTTGGTAACTCAATATTACTTAAATAGTAGATAAGTATACATATTTATTTATAAATTTTAGTTACTTATAGGTTAGTTTAGATAAATATTATATAATATTTATAATAAATAACTAAAATTTATACATACTTACTTTTTAAATAATATTGTAGAATGCACTAACTACATTAACATATGCAATTAGAATATGTAACTAGGTACTTGGTAGAACCACTAGAACCTAAGATGAGATTAGGTGATGCTGAAAACATACTTCTGAGCAATATAGCACTTCCTTGGGATATTCTTAAAAGTATATTCTTCCCAGATACTAAAAAGATGTACGGTAATACCAGTGGCAGCTCGTGATTTTTACAATAGGGGAGGCTATACCTAACTGTAAAATATCTAGACAAATTTGCACTAGCAAAAAATTGCGCCAAAAAATGTAATTTAAGGCTCCATTTTTTGACCATTTTTTATTTACATTTCATAATATCATCCTAATTCATAATTTCATGATATCATATCATTTTAAAAATAGTTAGTCTAATTGTAAAAGTTTAATACCAAAGTTTGTGTCGTTTATTTGTTAACAATTCCATCTATTTGTAAATAGATACCTATGCATATCAAAATAAATACAGATTTGAAGTTTTGCAGTCCATACATAATGAAGCTTCAAATTTTTTAAGATACTCAACTGATTTTTTTTAATTCTAAACGCGGCCTACTGCGAATTCAAAAACACGATAAATTACCGATATTTTGCTTTGAGTTAGAGATATCGGAAAAAGTTATTCGAGCAAGTTGTTCCAAATATTATTATAACCCCACATACCAAATTTCATAACAAAATTCGCACTTTTAGATTTTTCATTATTTTTAGTCAGGACCCTAAAATTCGTTGTCCCGAGACGCACGCAACCACGCAACGGAGCCGAGAAGCTACTCTGCCTCCCTTGGTATATCTCCGGGCAACGTGTGATGGCGCCGTAGATGCCACTGTTAGGAGACCGGGACTCCTTAAACGCCTGTTGCGCTGCACGGAGCATTAGCAACGGAGATTGCTGGGCTTCTCGGCTCCGTCCATGCATCTCGGGATAACCCAGGGTCCTGCCTACAATAATATTTAATAAAATTGAGACGCGATCATGCGTTCTAATGCTAATGCTCCGTACGTATGGATAATTAGTGATAATATGGAATTTACACGTTGTATAATAGTGAGAGTGCTTATTGTTTTCGCGATTCATGATAAACAAAACAGTGTAGAGTGTGTAAAAAATTTATGGGGAGGCTGAGCCTCCCTTGCCTCCTCTGACGAGCCGCCACTGGGTAATACGTTCTAAGTATACAAATAGAAGGTTTATAGCACGTCCTTGGAATATCCTAAAAAGTATATTCTTAGTATATACTGAAAAGAAGTTCGGTAGTACATTCTAAGTATATACATAGAACGTTTAAGTACTGTAATGTAGTATATACTCAGTATGTGCTCTGCACATTCCCAATGGTAATTACGCATATTCTCAGTATATACTTTTTCTGAAAAGTATATTCTATGAATCTACTAAGAACATGAAATTGTTATGTGGGTAGTGTTTGGTTAATTGTTTTGTTGTACTGCTTTTATGTGACATAATTCGTCGTTATGTTCGACAAATGCATGAACTTCTATTCTTTAAGAATTCTTAGAGGGTGTAAAATGATGTCTTAACTTCACGTTTTATCATCATGAAATGGAATACTACTGTCAGATTTCTAGTGTAGCCACGGGCTCACCAATTTCGGCCAGAATTACAAACTTGGCAATGGAAGTCTTGGAAACATTAGTCATACCTATTTAAATTGAAATATTGAAATATTTAAACATTCATAACAAAATACAATTTACTCATGGTATAGAAACTAAAAACATAATTACGTTTATTGCATTATCTTTGCCATATAACAAAAACGACCGCTGAATAACTACTAACCAGTTTTACAAGTATATAAAACATATTTAAATTTTAACACAAAGGCTCCCATACAGTGACTGCAGGTGATAAGTATGTTCAGGGGATTGCTGATTCTAGAAAACAAAAATAGGGGTACATACTTACCAAAAACCTACTTTATAAAATGAAACTTAATCCTTCTGTTTTTACGGCAGATAAACCTTAAATTAAATTAAAGTCTTAAATTAATTTTTGGTCGCAAGCGATCATATAATGGTACGAGCAACTGAGAAATCAATATTAAGCAAGAAGGACTTATGATGATAAAAAGTAAAAAAAATAGATATTGCATATGCCTAACCGATGAACTAGGCTTTGAAAAAATATATCAGCAGGAACATACTCGGGAATACAATAAAAAGAGATGTAAACAACCTAAATGAAAAAACAGTAGATGTAATAATAGAGGAAAGTAACCAAATATGGAATAGTGCCCTAATAGGGAATTCCTTGATTTCTCCGAAAATATAAGTTGGAAGCGTACTACAAGACCATCCTCTATTTCAGTCGCTCTCTTTATTATCGTATTCACACCTCTGTCAGATGCGCGAACGATACGTGTCTGACAGGCGCGTTTTGTTTTATCGTCTCGCAGAAAATTTCGAAGGTAAATATATTCAACGAGTATTATTAATTATTATACAGACTTGTTATACTATTGCGTATATCAATAGTACCTTTATTTTGATATTTTATGACCTTCTGTAATTAAAACATTACGACTTGAAAAAATGTTGGTACTAGTTTGAACTAATGTACAAATCCAAATATGGACAGTCGTTGGTGCCTAATTATGGAATAGTGGATTAAGGGTAAGTGGGCTCATTATGATTGTGCTGGTCCAGAGTTTCATATATGGATCTGTGATGTCTGCAAGTGAATTAAGCTACTTCTTTCATTTTCACAATTTTATTATTTAAATTTATTTGATCTCAGATGTTTATGTCTATTTTTGTTGTCGATATGGTGGTTTATGCCGATATTCCATATATGGGTACCTATTCCATATTTGGTTACTCCAAATACTATATTTAATTCCTTACTATATTTAATAAAGGCGTTATTTATTGCCATTAAAAAAGGAAACATTGTGAGATTTTTAATGAAAGTAAGAAAAATATTTTGAATTATTTTTAATTTATTTTTAATAATAAGTTATTTTTATTAAAATATATAATAATGTATAATAGTTGCATTTTATATTATATTATACAGTGCGCTGGAATAAGTGTTACCCCCTTATTAACTCATTTATTTTTAACACATAGGCAAAATGCTTGGACAGGTCGATTTTTAAAATAATCATAGTATATTATAGCATCAATGTTTCGAACTTTAGGTGATCCCTCTTCAGGTGACAGGCATAACTTTGATTTTTTTAAATGGAAAATACATCTTGTGACACCTCATTTAAAAGCTTTTGAAATACTGATTCCAAAAATATGTAATATTTTAATCCTATTTGAGAGCGTAGATGCAAAATTTCGGTCGAAATATTTTTAAACGCATTCATTCCTTTCGAATCCTGAGAAAACTAATAACTATTTTTGAAAAATTTAAACGCAGAATGAAGGATTACATTATTACGGAGTGCTGAAAGTCCCTTAGAATAAAGAAAAATTTCCTTTAAATGATATATTTGAAACTAAAAATGAGACTAAATTTTCTCTTTTTTCACCCCTGTGAGTCATTAAAATAAACATTATAGAAGTTCTCAGGGCCTTTAGACCCTCGATAACACTGTAATATTTCATTCTGCGTTTAAATTTTTCAAAAATACTTATTAATTTTCTTACGAATCGAAAAAAAAAAATGAATGCATTTAAAATGAGTTCGACCAAAATTTGGCACATACGCTCGCAAAAAGGATTAAAGTGTTATACGTTTTTGTAATCAGTATTTCAAAATCTTTTAAGTGAGGTGTCACATGATGTACTTTCCCATTTTAAAAAAATCAAAGTTATGCCTGTCACCTGAAGAGGGATAGTGTAAAGCTCGAAACATTGATGCTATAATATACTATGATTATTTTAAAAACCGAGCGTTTTGCTTATGTGCTAAAAATAAATAAGTTAATAAGGGGGGGGGCGTAACACTTATTCCTGTGCACTGTATACAGAGTGAGTTTTATGTATGGAAACACTGAATTATCTCGAAAACAGCTTCGAAGATTTTTGAACTTTGATGAACTTTCTTATTTCAAATGGAACACCCTGTATATTTTTTGCGTTTTGAAGTCCTTAATAAATACTGATTTTTATGTTATATTCCCTATACCTAAATGCAATAATTTCGGAGTTATTGCTACATTTGTTTTTTAAAAAAATTTTAAACAAGTTATAAAATCAATTTTTTTGGCCCGCGTAAACACTACTTTAGGTTGTTTGGATCATTGGGAACAAAAAGATCTTTTATAATTTTTCTATAAAATTAATCGTTTCCGAGTAATAAACCATTTAAAACTGAAAAAAATCGAATAATGACGATTTTCAAGGTTCAAGAACACAAGTAAAAATATAATATTTGAATTTACAAAGTACCTAAATTCTAGTCCAACTCTTCTTCTAATAGCTTGCCATAAGATTTTTTGCCTCGTTTTATTCTATAACATTGCTTTTGAATTTTTAATGAAGTGCATATGAGAGGACGGGCATTAATAACTAAAAGGACAATGTTTTAAAATGAAACAATTGATCCTGGAAAATCGTCATTATTCGTTTTTCTTTTTCAGTTTTAAATTGTTTATAACTCGGAAACGATTAATTTTAGAGAAAAATTACACAAGATCTTTTTGTTTCCAATGATCCAAACAACCTAAAATAGTGTTTACTCGGGCCAAAAAAATGATTGATTTTTATTATTTGTTTAATTTTTTTTTCAAAATAAATGTAGCAATATATCCGAAATTGTGGCATTTACTTATAGGGAATATAACATGACAAATAATCAGTATTTCTTAAGGACTTCAAAACACAAAAATATACAGGGTGTTCCATTTGAAATACGAAAGTTTATTAGATTTCCAAAAAAACGGAAAATATGACAACAATGTAATTAGCCCTATAATATCGGCCGCATTAGAAAACTCCTACTTACCAAAATCTATAAAAATCGTGCAAGCCGTTTTCAAAATAATTGATTGCTTCCATACATAAAACTCACTCTGTATATTTTTTGTATACAAAAATACACTCAACAATATCTCCATTTTTATGGAACTTGGGCCCACACTAAAAAACATGACTACCTCCCTCATGAGACTTCGGAAGGAGGCCGAGATAAAATGCTTGAAATCGTCAACTTTGGAACTTCCGACAACTGGAGTACCCTTAAAAATTTGTCAGAAAATATTACCAGATAATTGTAAGATTTTTATCAAACAATCCTGCAACAATCGTCTGCGAGGTTATAAATTTTATGATTCTGTATAATGCCCTCCCAAACGCAGCAAATTTATAAAATCATAAAATAGTCCAGGGAGCATCTGTTTTGAGATGGACGTTGAGAGGTGACTCAAATTTTTTTGCAGAAATTGCTTGAAAATAACTCAAATAATAATATTTGAGTTATCCTCCCACTCAACATGGTCCGGAACATTGTTTAAATAATCAAAATGTCAAAATATGAAGGAAAAATTCGATTTTCTTATTGGTTTTTTGATTATAACTTTAAAAATATTCATTTCTGAGAAAAGTTGTATTGACATAAAAGTTGCGCAATTAAATTTACTACAATATAGAATGGGTTAAAAATTTAAAAAATAGTCACTCTTCTTGTAAAATAGCAATAATTTCGAAAAAAACCATACAAAAACAAGTATTCGCATTTTACGTTTTTCAACCAATTATGCTACACTTATGACCTTCATATTTTACCCAGAAAAACTTTATGATATAGTAAAACAATACTGTAAATTTCATTAAGATCGGTTTAATAGATTTTGCAAAATAAATTTTGCAATCCAGCTTTCGCAAAAAAAATTCATTTTTTTAAAATGTTCCAGGACTGAAAATAAAGCAGATATCAAGTTGAATTTTTTTTTGCTTATAGAAGTGTACTGTACCTTTCATTTGCAATTTGCAAAATTAAAATCGAATTATTACCACGGCGTCAGGAAGTTTTTTAAATAAACATTAATTTTTGGTGTTACGCGCAGGACAGCGGTGTTCGATTCACACAAGTTGATTTCCACCAAAATTTCTTCCAATCTTTATTTAATATATTATTTTCTTACTCTATATTTTGTTGTATTTTAATATTTTAATTCCACAAAAATCAAACTAATTTTATTATTGCTTGTGAAATATTGTTTAAACAATTGCATATGTTTAAAAATAATAAACTTTTATTCTCTAAGTTAAAATATATGAACAAAGAAAGTTTTTGCTAAAAAAAAGTGGTATTTCAAAGGATAGAGTATGTGTTTTTATTTTGCAATAAACAAATTCATTTATTTATATCGAAATGTAATAAAAATTAAAATGTATCAATCATTATCAAAGGTCATTGGAATGCCCAATCAGAGCAAACTATCCACTGTCCTGCGCGTAACACTAATAATTAATGTTTATTTAAAAAAATTCCTGACGTCGTGGTAGTTAATCGATTTTAGTTTTGCAAATTGCAAATGAAAGGTAAAGTACACTTCTATAAGCAAAAAAAATTCAACTTGCTAACTGCTTTATTTTCAATCCTGTAACATTTTGAAAAAATGAATTTTTTTTGCGAAAGCTGAAATGCAAAATTTATTTTGCAAAATCTATTGAACCGATCTTAATGAAATTTACAGTATTGTTCTACTGTATCATAAAGTTTTTCTGGGTGAAATATGAAGGTCCTAAGTGTAGCATAAATGGTTGAAAAAAGTAAAATACGAATACTTGTTTTTGTATGGGTTTTTCGCAATTATTGCTATTTTGCAACAAGGGCGACTATTTTTTAAATTTCTATCCAATTCTATATTGTAGGAAATTTTATTACGCAACTTTTATATCAGTACAACTTTTCTTGGAAATTAACACTTTTAAAGTTATAATCAGAAAACGAAGAAAAAAAAATCGAATTTTCCCTTCAGTTTTTGACATTTGGATTATTTAAACAATGTTCCGGACCTTTTTGAGCGGGAGGATAACTCAAATATTATTATTTGAGTTATTTTCAAGCAATTTCTGCAAAAAAATTTGAGTCACCTCTCAACGTCCAAATGTACTAATATTTTTACAGATGCGCCCTGGTCTAAAATGTTAACCATCAAAGCTGATTTTTGCAGGATTGTTTAATTAAAATACTTATGATTTACTGGTAATATTGTCCGACAAATTTTTAAGGGTACTCCAGTTCTCAGACGCTCAAAGTTGATGATTTCATGCATTTTCTCTCCGCACCCCTTACGAAAAAATTGGTCCGACTCGACATGAATAACTGAATAAACGAAGTCTCAGGAGGTAATCATGATTTTTTTAACTGTGAGCTTAAGAACTATTATACTTAAGTTTTTCACTTGCAGTTTGTGAGAATCTACCACTATGGCTGACTCCTCTCTTTACGAGAAATTTTTTGGAAAACTCATCTTCTATATGAAAGTTACTCACTGATCTGCGTACAGGATTCTTATAATGAGAATATATATTTCCCATCTACTTCAACTTGTGCTATATAAAACTCATCTTCTATACCAGGGGCTCCCAACCTTTTATGTCTGGCGACCCACCTTCTGATGTTTTTTTCATATTCACGACCCATCCCTCACCTATGATGATATAAATGTACGTTATTCAGCTACTGTAAGAGCCCCGCCGCGACCCACCTGAAATCTGCCCGCGACCCACCGGTTGGGAAACGCTGTTCTATACGATAGTTACCTACTAGGGTGGGCCGAAAATTTTTTTTATTTTTTTTAAGTTGTAATACCGCGGAAAACTTGCGAATTATAACTTGAAACAAAAAAAAATTCAAAATCGGTTAATATCTTCCGGTCCCGCATTAACCTTAAAGTTTGACTATTTTTTAAAAAAACTTCATTTTTCTTATTTTGTGAAAATTTTTTATTTTATTTATTTTTTAACGTAATAGTTATTTATGGGTTGACATAGCCCCTAAGAACATTGTGTTTTAATTTGATTGTGATTACTGGATATCTGATTGTGATTACCGGTCCCGCATAAGCTCCAAAATATGCCAAAATATTGGAAATTTACAGTTTTTATGAATTTTTTTTCTTATGTTTAATTAGTTTTAAATCATTCCAGTTACGATATTTTTTTAAAAAACACTTCTGGTTGCTAAATAAGCCTAATTATACAAGCAGAATTTTTTTAGTTATAACTGAGTGACATAATAGGGATTATAAATAACAACGAGCATAGAACCTTTCAACTTATATCTGTATTATTATAAAAAAAGTACAATATACAATTATTAGTTAATTGTCTGCATTATTGCCTCTATTTTGTAGCTGAAGAAGGTACTTTGAAATCTGATTTACTGGCGAAGTCTGGCATGGCTGTTCGCGACAGTAGAGTACAGTGGAACCTCGATTATCCGTCAGGGCACAGGACCAAGGGTATGACGGATAATCGAAAAGACGGTTAACAGAACATTAAAAAAATTCATAGTATTATGGTGACACACTGAATTATGGTGACATACAGATATCGACTAATTAATGCGTATAATTATTGTGCTGTGCGTTTTCATTTTCGGCTTGCGATTCAAAAAATAGAACTCTAAAAGCACGGTATCATTTATCCTTACCTATTTAAATTGCAATTTAATCCAGAGCCCTGTATAAGAACAAAAATTATTTACATAAAAAAATGCGGTGGTGGCATAACTGTACATGTACATTTCAACGAATTTCGTTTGGCATATCGCAATGCTCAAACAAAATGAATTGATGACTAAATTTTTACTTATGTATACAGTGGTACCTCGATATACGAGCGCCCCAATATAGGAGTGTTTTGAGATACGAGCCGCCGAGCGAGCGATGTTTTGCTTTGAGATGAGAGCAAAATTTGAGAAACGAGAAACCGCATTTTATTAAAATTCATGCCTCTTTTTGACTACCTACTTCTAACTTGAAGGAGGCGATAAAGGGTATAATGCCAGCTAAGGGCGTTACAATAATTTCCAAGCTCCGGACTTCTCTCCAAGAAAAGATGGAGAAACTACTGATGGTATGGATGACAGAGAAGCAGCTTCAAGGAGGAACCTTGACACAAAGCATCATATGTGAGAAGGCACGAGAGATTTATGAAAGGGAGGAAGAAACAAACCTCTTTGGACAGTTTTTTTAAACGAGCTGCAGATGAAAATGAGCAAAGTGTGACGAAGAAAGCGAAGACCACTGACGAAAATTAAGCGCTTCCGTAAGCACCTCACTTTTTCTTTTGTTTTTACAGAATGTGTATGTATTTTTTGTTACTTATAAATAAATGTTTCTTCTTGTAAAAACATTTTTCTTATTTAAAAACACTTAACAAAAACAACTAAGGTGGTTTTTTGGGAATGGAACGGATTAATGACATTTCGGTTAATTTCAATGGGGAAAATTGCTTTGACATACGAGCAATTTGACATACGAGTAAGGTTACGGAACGAATTACCCTCGTATGTCGAGGTACCACTGTACAATATAACTTATATATGGATCCTGACGGTTAACAGAGGTGACGGTTAATAGAGAGACGGATAATCGAGGTTCCACTGTACTTCTGATAAATCCGTCTCTAGCTTCAGCGCCACAAACTCTTCCCGAAGCTTCCGTCACTAGTTTCACACAACGCTCAACTGCCTGTGTGTGAACTGGGAATTTCTTGTAATTAATGTTCCAGTTAGGGATGGAGTCACTGTTGATGTACGATTTTGTCTCTTCATCACTGACCTTGGCCAACAGTGGGGGAGAAGATTAGTCGCAGTTCATCCAGTTGACAATATCTGAGTACTCTTGAGCATCAAAGTTGATTTTCGGCGGTGTGAATGTCCTTACTTTCTTCCTTTTTGAATCTATTTGCCTTGCCTTTAGAATTCGACGAAGTCCGAGCTATCTTATCAGTTTATTGTCGTCCTCAATCATTGCCAACATCAAATTTTCGGGGTGGGAAAAATAACCATTTCGCTCAATCACTCGGTTTATAACAGCAAGCAAAGGCTCGGGCAAATATCTCGTTGATTCAATTGCTTGGTAAACAAGCTTTGGACCATCTGTGAAGTTTTTGCTTTTTTTGATAGCAAACCACATTGGCATATACGATTTCAAGATAAACAAAACTAGCTCTTGAAGTTCAGGTGAGGGGTTTTCTTCACTTATGTAAAGTCGCAAAGTTCTATTTGCTTTGGTCAACCACCTCGAGTGTGATAAGTGTCCGGGATCTCGTACAGACAAATCCCATTTACATGTCCCAGATTTTATCGCAGTGGAGATATCAAGTAGGTACTGTTGATCCTTGCTGAGAACCTTTCTGTCTACCTCCGGTATCTGATAATCTATAGACTGGAATTTAATTACCGGCAGTTTTTGACAGGCAACAAGTTTTTCACCGATTGGTCCTCTTGAAGTACTAGGCCCGGTTGTTTTGCCATCTAGATGTTCAAAGAGGTACCGGAACGGCAGCTCATTAAAGTGGAGCAGGCAAATTGCCCATTGGACGGGCCTCCTTAAATATAATTCAATTCTTCGAATTATCCCAGTTTTCAACCCTGTATTGACGTTAGTGCCGTCACATCCGATTACAGTTAAACTTTCAGTAGAAATGCCTCGATCTCCCAAATACGTTATTACTGATTTAGCAATATCCTCAGAGCTTCCTGATTTAGGAGTAACGTGGCCAACGTATACTGAGCTGGGCTCTTGTATTAGCGAGTAATGCTCTTCTTTAATTACTCTACGAAACCGCTTTGAGTGAGCTTGCTCTATGAACAGCGTGTCGTCTTTTCTTTCGTCAAAATAGAGACCCAAAAGAGGAAGTGTAGCAGCAGACTTGCTACACAGTTCGATCTTAACAGTTTGCTTCTCCCTTCTTATTTTGTTCTTATCAACAACGTGGGAGGAATCGGAATCGGTAACAACACCTAAGCCATGCAAAACACTTGATGCGATCGCCGCAGTAGCGCGATCGGAAACCCCATAGCGGTCACTTAATATGGCAGTAGATTTTAATTCTACTCTCATCTGCCAACCAGGCTTTCTAGATTTAATTTCCCCATCGTTAAAATCAGAGTCACTATTATTATCTGAATCCATACTGCAATGGTTTTTAAACGATTCCTTATTTTTGTCACGATTGTAGGACCTTTTAAAGTTGGAGTATTTATCATATAACGCTGTTACGAGCTGTGTGATTCGCTTGTCCGTCACGGTAGGGAATGACGACCTTTGATACAAGCCGATTAATTTTTTTGTGACTATTTGAGCGACTTGCTTAAAACTGACGGAAATATTATTAATTTCAATTGCTACATTATATCTTTCTTGAAAGCGAGACCTAAGTACTTCCTCGCCTGTAGGCAGTTTGTTATTGGGAAGGTCTTTAGGCGAACCAAAAATCGGGCAATCAAATACATGTCTAGTAATTACAGCTTTCCTTGACACAGCCATGATCTAATCACCGCCTCGATCAAACAATAACAGTCAACAAACACACCACATCACAAAACGTCAACTTTTACAGCAAACGAAAATGGAGTAAACAAATAATACGTCTAGCGACCACTTCTGACACATCAAAACTGACGCTCAAGTCGCGGCAGGTTGTGTGTTGTGTGATTCATGGAAGCTGGTAGTGGGGGAAGGCTAGTGAAGGGGGGGGGGGGCGGAGAGGGAGACGCATAGCGGGAACCATGATTCACCCACCAATCACCGTCCGCCCGGTAGCTGCTCTAATCTCTCTGGCACGTTAGCTTTATTAATCTGTTACGCAACCGGGAAATGATTACTGAACTTGGCAGTATTCCTAAATTCCCTACAATAGGTTTGTGTGAATATAAACGATTACTATTACTTTTAAAAAACAATTAATTATCAAATTCCAAAAATACGAAAAAATGTTGAAATTTCAATATTTCGGCATATTTTAAAGCTTATGCGGGACCGGAAGATATCCAGTAATCACAATCAAATTAAAACACAATGTTCTTAGGGTCTATCTCAACGCACAAATAACTATTACGTTAAAAAATAAATATAAAAAAAATTTTTTTTCACAAAATAAGAAAAATGAAGTTTTTTTAAAAAATAGTCAAACTTTAAGGCTAATGCGGGACCGGAAGATATTAACCGATTTTGAATTTTTTTTTATTTTGTTTCTAATTATAATTCGCAAGTTTTCCGCGGTATTACAACTTAAAAGAAAAATAAAAAAATTTTTCGGCCCACCCTATTACCCACTGATCTGCGTACTGGCTTTTTAATATGAGAATATATTTCCCATCTACTTCAGCTTGTGCTATTCTGTTAAAGAGCTTCTGAATTTATAGTTTTAAAATGTTTTTCCGAAATCAATACAGCATTTTTGTAACCTCAACAATGATTCCGTGGTGTCCCAGCTAATTCTAAACCCGAATTGTGTCTTCATTTTGTACCATTCGTTACATGTTATTTTCGTTACCTGAGATTAGAATGGCGTTATCTACATAACAAAGAATATTTCTGTACCCCAGAAGTAAACTGTCGTAACTACAAAAATTGCGATTTTCAGGTTATTGTCGTAACTGCATAAAAAAATATTAAACTTTTTAGTGGTAAAGTACAGTCGAACCCCGATAAGTCGGCCCCCGATAACCCGGAAATCCGGCTAACCCGGATCGATTTTCATCAGATAAACATTTTGATTTTCAGTATTTTGTATTTTGACAACGACACCCCATTTTGGCGTCGAAACGTTAATGAAATTATTTTTCAATTTAATAGTGGCTTATTGCCCATCAAAATAGTTAATTATCATATAAACATTTCAACAATAAAAATGTATGTAATATAATATTTGAGAGATAATGTGTATTTGTGTAATTTGAACTATAAATTAGTAAAAATGACTCATGGCACACGCCGGTAGAAATAACAGGCACCTGTCTGTAGTATTCCTTTATTCATTTCAAACAACATTGTTTAAAAAAGACTAAAAGACTATTTAAAAAATTCTTTTTTAAACAATGGTCTTAGTTTTCACTGTTCTTAAATCATTCCGATTGTGACTGTATTGTGTGTAGTAGTAGAGTCTTGTATTGTTCCCTTCCGTTTGCTTACGTTTGTGTTTGCGTGTTTTTAGTAATTTAGATGTGTAGGTACTGTGCATATTTATATACATTTTATGTTATTGCAATTCTAACGGAGTTTATCTGTAAGTATACCGTATTTTATTAATTTTTACCATATTCTCCGGCTAACCCGGATTTTCGATAACCCGGATCGGCCGCGGTCCCGATTAATCCGAGTTATCGAGGTTTCACTGTATCAAAACTGCAATATGTAAGCAAAGTCAAAAACACTGTTTTTAAACTGTCTCATAGTAGAGAACTACTTAGAAGGTTAACTATCTTAATATACCTTACGATTGTTTACTTCTCACTTCACAGCTTTGAACACCTCTAGAAGTAAACTGTCCTAATGTATTATACGATTGTTTACCTCTCACCCCTCCCTTCCATTTGATTCGGCTGTACTCGCACTCCTAGAGCAGTTACGGCTTGACTCGTTTGTCATTATGTTCATAGCAATAGTAATGTGAGGTTACGTCTTTCAGTTAAAAGTAATAATAGAGGCAATGCTGCGATTTTAGTATTTTTTATGAAAGTTGTGTGTCTGTTTAATAATATCCTACTTTTGTACAACAGGAAAAAGTACATTATGACAGGCAGAGGAAAAGTTTTAGTAGAACTTTGCAGAAATAAAGTGAGTTGTTTAGTGTAAATTTTATTCGTGTATATTATGAAGTGTATTTTTTTTTGTAGAGTATGTGCGAAGATTATGAAAATAATGAATTATTTTTGATAAACAATAATATTCCTACAGAAGTCCAGCTTAATCACAAAACAAATGAAATTACTGCTGTTGATAATAATTCAAGTTCAATAATAATAATTACTGAAAACGATAATATGAGCTCTCATCCGTCTGATGTAAACTATGAGAATGTAAGTATTCGTAGTTATGTTAAATTTCCTATACTGCAACGGCTTAGCTCTAACCTATTTACTTGAAAACTATTTACTTACTTGAAAACGGTACAACAAATTAGCTTAAAATAAAAAGATTTGCTAGTTTAAGATATATGTGTTTTATGTCCGTCCTAATTTGTACAAATTGAATCCGAACTTTTGCAATTTTTTGGTATTTTTTTAAATTTTACTGTGGATACGTCAAAAACAAAATTTAAAATATATTACAGCACGGACATAGCTTGGTCTTTTTTCGCTCATTTAAGAACAATCTTGTGAAGATTCGTTAAGATTTACGATTTATTCTAAGTATATTTGTAAGAGTCGGAAACCGTACATTTTTTTATATGTCTAATTAAATAAGAGTATAAATTCGGTGTATAATATAATATTATAACCGAATTGGACTACCGAATAAAAACCTGAATAAAAAACCAAATAAAAAGTCCCTCTTACAAATTCTATTTTCCGTAAAAATTTCTTGGTAGCGCACTCTTAAAGACTTTTACGGCTTTTAGGTTGACGAACTTTATTCCGAAGAAGTTTACCATTAAGATTTTTCTGATCATGATTCAGTTAAAGACCCGGACTACGTACCTGATATGTCTGACGTCGAGCAAGAAGAAACTGAACAAGTAGAAATGGTTCCTAACATAGTGAATGAAATACAACTTCCTGTATTACAGACGGATTTAAACGACATAAACGATGAAGTTCAACAGAACGGCCGAAAAAGAAAACGTAAAGTAGATCTCTGGAAAACGAGCATACGAAAAGTAAAAAAGGAAGCAGGAAAAGAATATACTAATAAAAAAGGCGTCTTGATCGCAGCTAAACATTTGAAACCTCCATGTATGCCATCATGTATCAGTAAGTGCTCAGAGAATATAGATGAAAATGCTAGACTCAATATATTCAACAATTTCCACAAAAAGGGCAATAGTAATGATCTTAAACGTCAGTTTATCAAGGGCGGATCCAGGACCGATTTTCGGGAGGGGCCATGAACTTTTTTTGGGGAGAGGTACCGTAAGTACGGGGGTAATTTTTAAAAATTAGGATTACAATGGTGAGTTTTAAGGTACTTTTCCTACACATTTTTCTTCGGATCCGAGTGCAGTTCTTTAAACAAGTTTAATATTATTTTTCCCAATGCTTCTCTTGTCAGGCATTGTTCTTTCCCTCTTTCTTGATTTTCACTAATTATTTTTAGGTTCTAATAAGCGCCAATGAACTTGACAAAGTCTTCACGAATGTTGTTATTGTGTATGTATCTCAAATTTAGAGAAAGATGTTCCACGTGGGATACGTCGGTCGTTTCGTCAAATATGACAAACAGAGTAATAATTTGCACTTTGAACCTGATTCATTATTTGTTCAATTATTTCTTCACCACAGCATGTTATTAATTGATTATGACTGGTGCTACTAAAGCTACTATGTATGTTGCTTAGGAAGATGCTGTGGATAGGTGTTATTTAAGAGTCTTATCTCCTGATGCAATTTTAAACCTTAACAATTTCCCTCATTGCTAGATCCAGCATCTTCGTCCAGAAGCAGAAGGCCATTATCACGATGGTCTCTTAGAGAGGAATATTTTGTCGACCTAAGATAAGAACACTATAGACCCTACTATTGGTCGTAGTCTTTCTTTATTTTTTTTGTATCTATTTAGACCTCTGGGAGTCTATCTGGTTAATGACTGACTTTTGAGGGTTGCGATAACTTTGTAGAAAATCCAGCTCAAGCTGAACGCAGTCCTTGTGGTATGATGTTTTTTCATGGGTTTGTATGGCTCCGTCTTTGGTCATGAGTTTAGTGAAAGATGTTTAAGGTTTCATGACAAGGCTTTGGGCTGTCATCCCTTTATTGTGACCATATTTTTCATTAGAAAAATAAAACGCAATACTTGTAAAACAATTCCTTTTGACTGTGCGAAAATACTAACCAACTCCTTTGTTCTAAGTACTAGTGCTAGTGACCCAAGTAACGGTTTATTTCTCTTTTATTCTTTGTGTATATAGAATATGGAAATTGATACGATTTTGATGGCTGTCAAGGAATTGGCACTTTGTAAAATTATCAACATTTTGATTTCTAAAACATCCAATGTCATTCTTGAAGCTTCTGTTACTGTCTTTGTTCAATTCTAGTCCAGAAAACATATGTATCCCCTCTGTTTTCTACATGTGTTTGAAATTAAAAACATTTGAACTGCAAATATTTAAATTGATATTTTTTTAAATTCTCGGAGGGGGCCATGGCCCCCATGGCCCCCTCCCTGGATCCGCCCTTGCAGTTTATATCTCCCTGCGTTTCAAAAATTAATGTTGCTCGCAAAACAACTAACCATGCTTCGAAGAGAAATTCAACCTTGATTTACAGATTTGAATTCAATGGTAGACATATTAGAGTGTGTAAAACCTTCTTTCTAAATACACTAAGCATTTCTGAAACAACTGTGAAAACTGCACTGGCTAAAAAAGTTGAAGGTGGTTTAGTTTTGCCAGATAAAAGAGGAAGAAATACAGTGGAACCTCGATAAGTCGGATTAATCGGGACATCGGTCGATCCGGGTTATCGAAAATCCGGGTTAGCCGGAGAATATGGTAAAAATTATTAAAATACGGTATACTTAGAGATAAACTCCATTATAAATGCCAAAACATGAAATCCATATGCACAGTACATCTAAATTACATACAGTTGTATAGAATATTGTTTATTTCTTGGTAAAAAACTCAGTTGAAATGAAAAAAATTTTGTTTTGTCTGATGAAAATCGGTCCGGGTTAGCCGGACTTCCGAGTTATCGGGGGTCGACTTATCGGGGTTCCACTGTACACCAAGCAATAAAGTTGCAAATAATATTCGGGAAACAATACGTGAGCACATAAAAAGTTTCCCAGTGGTTGAAAGTCATTATAGTAGGGCAAGATCTACCCGAAAATATTTAGGGAATGAGCTTAATTTATCAAAAATGTTTTCATTATATCTTGAGGACTGTAAGCAAAAGAAAATTCATGAATCTGATATAGGAAAACACTGGTTGTACAACCAAATTTTTAACATGGAATTTAATTTGTCATTTAAATTGCCAGTAAACGACACCTGCGACTAGCGTTACCAGGTGTCCCGATTTGCGCGGGACGTCCCGATTTTCAGGGTTCTGGGGATGCGTACCGATTTGTACCTGATCGGGACACTAAATGTCCCGATTTTCACCAACGAAAACCAATTTCAGGAGGACTTGCAGTGAATTTTATAACTACATAATTATGTTATAAAAACAAGCGGCAAAATCTAATAAAAAATAAATAATTTACTTAATCTACGATTTTTTTTGCAATTTCGTCTGATTATTATTATTATTATGTAGGATTAAATACAGATTATAGAAACACCTTGTAATCCAGTAAATGAAGGGGAAATACGGCGATACCGTGTAATTTTCAGGATCAACTCCGAATTGTATGAAAATTTGGACGGCTTGTGTAGTTGGTTGCTTTTACTCGGGGGGTGACAGTTACCCCTAGTTGGGGGTGAAAAACCGCACATTTAAAATAAGCCCGGAGATGGATAAATTGACTAATTCTAAGCAATTTTAGTTCTATAAAATTTTAACTAAGTTAATACTTTTCGAGTTATTTACGATTGAAAATGTTTATTTTTCGACAAAAAAAATCACGTTTTCATGTTATTTTCACAAATAAGTGTGTATTTGATGTTCAAAAAGTAAGTATTTGATCGAAAAAAATATTATTTGCAAAAAAGTAGCATAATAAAAAAAAAAAGAAAAACGTTGTGAACTCTATAGACCCAGCAAAATAGACAAAGTTGTAGCTCATGAAAAATACGTTCTTAATCGTCAAATTCCAAATCAAATATTTCAACGTGAAATAACCAAGAAATGAAGCACTTTTCGGGAAAAACCAATTAAAATTTTTTTAATAAAGCTTTATTTTTAAAAAAGTTTCTAGCATCAAAACTAAGTAAGTTATGCTCAAAATCAAGTTGACTCCTTTTTTTTGGTAAAAAAAAATCCTGAAAATCTCCCCCTACTTAGCACCTCAAAAGAAATTAATCGTTACCGCTTTACAAACAATTTACTTTACTTATGTATTTTTTACACGATTGAAAGGGCCTGAACCAGCCACTAATCACGAGTATATGCAAAATATAAACAGCCATATTTTAACCAATTATTGTCTTAAAGAAATCAAAATGAATCTATCATATTTATAAAAGCAAAACCTACCTTCTTTTTACTTCTTGAGATTTTTAGTATTCCTAATACTTTTTAAGGTATTTTGAAAAAAGGCCATTTTTCAATATTTTAGGAAATTTTTTTTTTTTACTATACAGCCAATTTTTTTTTAACTAAGCCTTCCCAACCGGTAAGACTTACAGGTATAAACAATACACATATAACGTAAATGGTAAAGCGGTAACGATTAATTTTATTTACGGTGCTAAACATATTTATATTGAAAATTTGTATTTTTTGTCCCCTTTATTGTATGTAATTTATATTTTATTCTATTGTTTTTTTTTCTGTAAATGGTTGTAACCGTATATAAATAAACAAAATAAATAGGGGGATATTTTCACGATTTTGTTTACTAAAAAAAGGAGCCAACTTCATTTTGAGAGTAACTCGCTTAGTTTTAATGCTAGAGACTTTTATATAAAACAAAATTAAAGTTGAAAAATTCGATTTGGAATTTGACGAATAAGAACGTATTTTTGATGAGCTACAACTTTGCTTTTACTGGTTTTATAGACTTTCTGAACATACAATTTTTTTTTGCATTTTTAAAAGCTACATTTTTGCTAATAATATTTTTTTCGGCAAAATTACTCGAAAAGTATTGACTTAGTTTAAAAATTTTATAGAACAAAAGTTCTTTAAAGTCAGTCAGTTGATCCATTTTGGGACTTACTTTAAACGCGCGTTTTTTTACCCCCGAGATGGGGTAACTGTAATTATCACCCCTCAAGTAAAAGCAACCAACGGTACAAGTTCAACTTTGAAGTAGACAGTAAGTAGAACCTAAAATCAGATTTTCATGCAATTCGGAGTTGACTCGGAAAATTACACTCCAAAACGGTCATTTCCTGGGCTATTGTTGTTTATTTGTCCCGATCAACAACCCTGAATCCCGATTTGTTTTTGTTTATGTACCGATTAAAACCAAATCGGACCTGGCAACACTACCTGTGACCATTGCGATGAATTTTAAAAATAAACGTAGAGAATGCCAATGAAGAAAATAAACAGGAGTTACAGGCTAATTTGGAAGCACACTGGGCAGAAACCCAACTTTGATATAAATTGAAAAATTCAGATAAAATTGTGTCAAGAGAACTTTCATCGAAAGAAATTGCAATAATGATTGATCTGCAGAAGTGTTTGCCAATACCTTATTTGGCAAACACACATTCTTTTTATTTAAGAAAATTATGGACTCTCAGCCTAACCATTCTAAATAGTACCACCGGAAAAGCCCACTGTGCTATGTGGGATGAAACAGTTGGGGCACGCGGTGCTTGCGAAGTCTCCTCCTGTATTTTGAAGTGGGCACTCGATAATATTGCTACTGGTGACACAGAAACATTAACTATTTGGTCAGATATTTGCGGAGGCCAAAACAGAAATTTTACTGTGATTGCAAGCTATATTTGTTTACTTAGAGTATTGCCATCATTAAAAGTCATCAATCATAAGTTCCTTCTTCGAGGACACACCCATATGGAGGTAGGTGGACACTCTGTTATTGAGCGTTCTAAAAAACAAATTAGTAATTCGACTACATTGATGACTCCGTGGGATTGGCAACAGTTCATACGACAGTGTAAATTTAAGGAGCTTTTAGGTGTTTATGACATGACGATCGAAGACCTAAAAGATTTTAAGGTTCTGTTTGATTATGTAGAATCTACTTTAATTAGTAGAAAAAAAAATACTGAAAAGGAAGATTTTAAAATCAGTGAAGTCGTACATTTGCAACTAAGGAAAGGAGAAGAAATTCTTTATTATAAGACGTCTTTTTCCCAGGAAAGCTTTAAAATGGTAGATCTGGGCAGGGGCACCAGAAGAGCAAAGTGGCCTGAATATATTCCACAGACAAATGCTACTAGAAGACCAATAAGCACTTTAAAGTACAGAGACCTTATAACTTTATTAAAGTGGGTACCACAGTGCTTCCACCATTTCTATGAGAGCATTCCTCACTCTACAAGTACAAATGACTTGTAAAAAGCAGAGGGAAACTTTTAAAATCATGTTAAATATTCATTATTTTTGTATTATTATAAATAAATAATTTAGTTTTTTGATAATACCATGTTATTTATTTATTTTAATTATTTTTGTTCATTTCAGATTAGTCGCAACTACTTTAACATAACAGTTAAATTTGAGGTAAACTATCGTAACTGCTCCCCTTGACTAACCTGAAACGCGATGAAGTTCTAAATAGTTTTGTATATTATTTGAGCATAAATTTTGTAAAAAAAGTCAATTTTGGTCCGCCCAATTAAATTGATACTATCAAAAAATTGTGTAATATAGGGACCAAAATGTTCGAGACCCGTTTCTGGCAAATACTGAAAAGTGTAGTTACGACAGTTTACTTCTGGGGTACAGATTTATTTGTTTTCCACCTAACTTATATCCTTGTTTTGTCTTTTAAGTTTCTTCTATGATTTTATCCGTTATTAACTTGAAGAGTTGTGGAGCTGCTTGACTGATTCCCGAGTTTATATCTACTTTCTAGGATAGTTCATTCTTGGTATTAATTATACTGTGTTCATATGAAGTAAGAAACTTATTTCATTTGAATTTTAAACTCAGCAGACGCAGGGAGTGAACACAAACTAGTCCTACATTTTCTACAGGAAATCACCGAGAAAAAAATTCAATGTAGAATCACTGTGGAACGACTCTACACGAGAAATGTACCAAAGGAGGCTAGCACAGAAGATGCAGCTGAAACAAATTGACGACATCGAAGATATAAACGCGAGCTGGGAAAAAATGAAAAACAACATTGAAGATGCAGCAACAGAAGCTCTAGGAAAACGCAAAGTCATACTGAACAAAAGAAACAACAACAATACATCATGGTTCAGAAAAAATAAAAGAGAAATGTAAAGAGAAAAGAAAGGCCTACATGAAGTATAAAACATCAAATACTCCAGAATCCAGAGACTCCTATAGAAGAATACGAAATGAAACAAAGCGGTTGGTAAGAAGAACAAAAAATGAACACGGGGAGCAGTTTACAACAAGGATGGAAAGCGACTTCTACGGTACACAAAAACAAATATGGAGATTCATAAGAAACCAACGGAAAGAATTGGCAGAATTGAAGGAATACAATAACATACCAGCAAACGAATGGGAAAGATACTTGACGGAACTGTTTAAAGGAAAGGAAAATAATAATCAACACAATAACGTACCTGAATTAAGACACGAAATATAAATCAGTTTTCAGGAAGTAGAGATAGCCATAAATTCACTCAAAAATAGAAAGTAACCATGGTAGGGAAGCCCAAGTGGGAATTTTTGCAGCTACTCGAGCGCGTCAGATTAGCATATGGGGAGAAACCTGGTACCCTGCAGATGTACCTCTACCATATATTGGCTCTTAACACAGGGGAGTTCGTTAAGGGGGCCCGAAAAAAAAATCTATCCTTAAAAATACTCGAAATTGTCAGATAAAGATAAGGTAAGTTAAGTGCATGCAAAAGAGTGTATGTTTAAAAAATCTGACGATTTCAGCCGGGTGTAAGGAAATGGGTGAGTCCCAAAGTTTCACAAGAAAAAAGATAGCCATAAATTCACTCAAAAATAGAAAGTCACCATGGTAGGGAAGCCCAAGCGGGGATTTTTGCAGTTAGTCGAGCGCGTCAGATTAGGATATGGAGAGCAACCTGGTACCCTGAAGATGTACCTCTACCATATATTGGCTCTTAACACAGGGGAGTTCGAAGGGGGCCCGAAAAAAAAATCTATCCTTAAAAATACTCAAAATGGTCAGATTAAGATAAGGTAAGTAGATGCAAAAGGGTGTACATTTCAAATATCTGACGATTTGAGCCGGGCGTAAGGAAATGGGTGAGTTCCAAAGTTTCACAAGAAAAAAGCGAATATTTCTCGAAATGAATGACAGATCGAAAAACTAAAAAATATGTGCTCAATATTTTTTAAAAATCTATCGAATGATACCAAACACGACTTCCCACGGAGAGGGGTGGGGGCTAAATTTAATATTTTAAATACGAATACCGCGATATTTCGCGAAATGAACATCAGATCGAAAAACTGTAAAATACACTTATTCAATACTTTTGAAAAATGTATCGAACGGCACCAAACACGTGAGGGGTTACTTTAAAATCTTAAATAGGAGCCCCCATCTTTTACTGCAAATTTGGATTCCTTAGGTAAAAATAAGTAACTTTTATTCGGAACCTTTTTTCGAATTATGGATAGATGGCGTTATAATCGGAAAAAACGATTATTGGAAATGGAAAATTAAATTAAAAATGGAAAGTCCCCACTAAAATAGAAAACTTTACTAAAATTTTTTTGGTTTTAGGACCTACTCTTCACAAACCAGTAGGTCCCCATAACGCTCAAGTGACTGCACATTTAGCATACTTTGCTCCCCTGCTACCAGGACCAGACGGAATAACCAATGAGCTTCTAAAATACGGAGGAGAAAGTATAACCCTAGAGATGACAAAACTTATACAAAAACTAATATTGCACTGCAAGATACAAGACGAATGGAGAAACAGCATAATGACACCAATGTTCAACAAAGGAGAAAAAGAAGACTCCAACAATTATAGAGGTATAAATCTACTGAACACCGCACTTAAGCTAACCACAAAATTCCTAACCAATAAAATCAATAAACTAACAACTTTATTAGATGAACAATAAGGATTCAGATCTTTTGAACCGGAAATGACGTCAAAACCGGAACTAAAGATTCAAGCTCAACTTTTCAATACGTCTCTGTGTGTGTGTTCACAAAGAGGGGATGGCATTAGATATAGTTTTTGCCACAGATATTTGAAAATTGAAGATGTCATATTAAATTTTTATTTTAGAATTTTTAAGAAATTGTATGATAATATCATTAATAGCTTTGGTGTTGAAGCTTAGTAGGTGTGAAATATTCAGCGGTAAACTTACATTCTGCTCCTGAAGTCTAGCAATCAATACGTCTCTATTGATATATCACATTTACTATTTCTGTAACTATATGGCACTTCCGGTTAGAACTCTATAACCAGAAATTATATAAAAACCAAAAGTATACATTATTTGTTACCATCTTCCTAAGGCGATTCGAATAATATCGCTTGCATTGTTTCGGCGACTTTAAACAGTACTTCTAGTTACAACTCTAAAATCGGAAGTCATATGTCAAATTTCTCAGCTTTAATACCATTCTTGGGTTATAAGCAGATATAGGCCATTCCACGAACATACGCCTGTTTTGGATTACTTTGACAACGAATATTTTACTGTGCAACATAAGAAGTGCGAAAGTAAATGGCGCTAATAATTATTCCAATAAACAACAATGTAATTTGCAATTTACTTTCGTTCTTCTTATTTTGCACAGTAAAATATTCCTTGTCGAAGTAATCCAAAACAGGCGTATGTTCGTGGAATAGGGTATACATGTAAATGTAAAGATGATAGACTTGGCTAGGGATATGCCACTCAATGCATCGAGGTATAACGCCGACATAGGATTGAGTGGTCTAGCCATCTTTGTCAGTCACATGTCAAAAGTCGCTTGGTTAAAACAGATAGATACACCACCGATCGACTGTTTACATGCTATTTCCGCGTTACGCTTTTTTGGTAAGCATGCCGAGTCTAGGCTTAATATGTCAATGGTTATAAGCCTTCATTCGACACCTCATTTGTCATTTATCTTAAATAATGACGGAGGAGTTGTGTTCACAAAGTCCTTGGGACAGACAGACATGTCAACGTTTTCACATTTTTTCAAAATAGGTGAAAACAATTTTTGTAGTCTATTCACCAACAAATAATAGTAAAATGTAAAACATCACAATAAACAACTTCAGAGCTATATATTTTGTTTCTTCCTTTCGAGCTATTTTTTTCTGTAAGATATTAGGTCTTATATTATTTGTGAGATGTATATTTCTCGCTTATTACCAATTGTACAAAAATATAATTTCCCTGATTTGAAATTCCTTAAGTCCTGGCCTGAACGATAGTCATCCAGGTGAAAGAGCTTCCCTTCCAGTCTTCCAGATCAGATATAGACACGGGAGCAAGCGCGTCATCGATGCGTGGGCGTTTATAATGAACTCCTCTCTTGGGGGATTTTATCGGGCAAAGGTTTATATTGGCTGCTGGTTGTTATTTATTATTCCATCAAACGCTTCCCACATAATTTAAGTGGGTGATTCTGTGACCCCGATGCGTTTCCTAAGGTGCTGTTTGTATTTAAAGAGTTTGCATACCTACTTTTTTTATTTAGAATAGGTTTTTCTAAAATTACTTCTTTCGATTTATAGTTTAAATTCTAAAATAAAAATAAATAATACTTTATATGGGAAATAAGCCACAATTAAAATGAAAAAAATAATTTTATTAACGTTTCGACGCCCAAATCGGGTGCCGTTGTCAAAATACAAAATACTACTAATGGAAACAAAAATGTTGTTGCTTAGTAAAAAAAATTCTTCTAATAATTTATTTAATTTGACTCATTTATATCGGCAATTCAGATACATATGATACATTTTAAAGTAGAAGACTTTAAAATGATATTGCCAATATTTATGAGTTGCGTTCCTGGGACGACTTTACTGAAAGATAGTTCATTCGATTACATGAAATCAACCCCAACTCAAGAATATCCGTCACAAAAAAAAATCATAGCATGTGATCTGTCTTTAAAAAGACAACCACATGCAACGGTGACATTAAAATTCTAGTGTTAGAGATCTCATAGTAAATCACGAGGGAAAACCAGGAAAAACCTCGTGATACTATCCCGACATCGTAAGTATTTGGTCTTACATTTAAATTACTCTCAAAATTAATACCAAATTCTGACTTTACTATAATTTTGTTTAAATTATAAATAATATCAATAATATATGGATATATAAGTAATACTAAAATATAAAATATGTACTAACTCGACTATTGACTTATTAATTGTGGTATTTTCTTTCTATTGACTTCCTCTTTCAGTATGGGTATCCACATCCTACTGCATTCCACCGAGGAATTTGCGACACAATTGGTTTCGTTTAGCATAATTAGAGCCGCTTCTTTGATTTTTCTCTTTTTACTATCTGTTTCTTTCAGGACTATACTTGAATCTCTCCACTGAACTCTATGTTCATTATCCCATGCGTGTTGACATATTTGAGATCTATCAAACTCTCTATTTTTAATATAAGATTGATGTTCACTTATTCTAACGTTTAATGGTCTTGATGTTTTACCTATATAAAACTGTTCGCATTCACAAGGTATTTTATAAATACAATTCTTTGTCCTTTCTTGTTCATTGTTAGGTTTAATCTTAGATATAATAGATCTCAATGTGTTGTTTGTTTTGAATGTTGTTGAAATGTTGAATTTATTTCCTATTGTTTTAAGTTTCTCGGATAGTCCTTTTATGTATGGTATTGATATTTATTTCCCATATAAATAACTAATCATAAAAATGCCACAAGGAAATAGCTTCAGAACAACAATAAATAATACTGTTGTGGCTTCAGTTTTCAATTTCCAGATCGAAGGTTTCTTTTAAAGTGAGTTTAAAAAAGGGCGCAATTTAACCTTCTTGTATGTTCAATATAAATTATAAATAATGTACTTGTATAATAATACTTATCAATAATATACTTGTTGTTTAATATTGAGACCGTGCAAGTTCGAAAGAGCAGCACCTAGTGTCATGGCTCAGCAACCTTTGTAGCACTTTTAATTATATATATTGGCCAATTATATTAGTCCTGGTTATTGGATAATTGTCAAGACCATAGCTCAAAAAAGAATAAGAGAAAAAAGTAAGATTGAGGTTATGTCATTAAAAGGTAAAAATTGCATGAGTAAATAAAATTAATTACTAAAATGTAGTATTAAAAGTGAAATACAATTTATTAAATTCACTTTAATAGGGCTTTTCATCGATTGTCATTTGTTTCGAGCTTCTGTCATATGTTGTATAATCTGTGTATAATATTAATATGCACGGATTATACGACATTTGACAGAAACTCGAAAAAAATGACTGAATGAAAAGCCCTATAGTTGCTATCATATCAATAAGGTGGAGCAACATTAATGCCCGATTTCATAGTGACAACCTAAAGTAGACTTTAACTAGGATTCATTTTAGACTAAAATGCATAAAGTACATAAAGTTACTTACTACTGCTGTATTATGATGGAAATCCACTTTTCTCTTTGTATTAATTTGTGCTTAGAAGCTGGAAACGAATAGAACTTAAATTGACAATTTCTTGTTGTATTTTTACAATTTATAACACAGCATTTGCGAAATCCCATTTTCTTCAAAGACAGTAAGTATGAAATATGTCAATATCACAATTTCAATTCAGACAATATTATGAATTATTTAAGAAAGTTACAAGATTTCTCCGCTACTCGCGCACGATCGTTTCTCGTATCCCTTCCAAGTACTTGCACACAGCGAATATAGTCGCTCAGAAAATCGCACACTAAAAAAAAAACAAAAAAATAAAATAAAATAAATTCAATAAAAAATAAAAATAGTGACGTTAAATATATACGTGATTCACATATACGTCAGAAACATACAGATAGATTCAATCTTAATCGGAACATATAAATTACATGTAATTTATCTCTACTCCGCTCCACGCAGTTGGCCAACAAAAGGTTTTCAAAGAATTATATTATAAAAATTAAATACTTAAGCGGACTACCGGCTTCTGAACAATTTCCTCCATGCAAAAGCGTTTTAAAGTCATTTGGTACAATGTTGCCAAAATTATCGTTTTCTTGTTGGAAATTATGTTACAATTTCTTCAACTAAAAATGCGAATCTACTATAGTAATATATTATAGTAGCTAATCTATTATAGTAATATTATAATAATAATAATTTATTTTCATAAAAAATAAAAACAATACAAAGTAATCAATGAGCATCAACTTCTTTAAAAAATATGAAACATAATATTAAAACTTATTTAAGAAAAAACAAATGGCTGCTACTATTATAGTATGTGAGGTGTTCCTATAGTATGCGGTCTGCTGTCCCGTTTCTACTATTGCTTGCGGTCTACTGAGGGATGCGGTGTATAAGCGGTATTATGTTAAAATGCAGACAAAAAAATTTTTACAAAGTGAAAAAAATGCATAAATCATAAGATTTATTATTTTAACTTTACAAATTAATACATAACAATAATAATTGAATTTGTCAGATCAATTTGCTACTTTATTTGGAAATAAACCAATTTTGTGGCTTATTCCCAACTAAAATAGTAAATTGATATGACAAAGTATTAGTTTGTAACATAAAAACAATTTTTCTTCTGACTTATGCGTTTTATTCACTTTGTAAGTATTGTTTTTGCAGGTACACTGTATACATGTGCGGCTATTCACCATAATATTTTCTCAGAAGGGTTTACACACAATAATTAAAGTCACCTTTGTAGGCAAAATGTTTATTGCTAAGTACTAATAAACATTTATACTACTACTATTTAGGAATATACAATAAACTTTATGCAAATTTAGTCCCTTTACTATTACGCAAATAACACAGTAATATTTTCCCCGGGTATGCGCAAGTATCAACCCCTCTTTTCAAATAAAATGACCTGGTATAATTATAAAAATTAGTTATCTTGACTATCAACAACACGATATCTGAAACAAAAATAAATATTTTTTTCTACACGAGTAGAATAGCATTTGTAGCATTTCATTATTTTGTGCACATCCTTAAAGTAACCGTATGCGGTCTACCTGTGTATCTAGCTCTATTATAGTGTGCAGTGTACAGATTTCAATCTGAAAATTCCTGAAGGATTTGCGCAAAATAATGAAATGCAAAAAAACTTGTAGAAAAAATATTTATTCACAAGTAATAATGTGGAATGCAATGGCAGAACTTTCAGGTCTAAAAAACTTATTCAGCTTGTTACATGTGTAAATGACTGTAAATCCAGAGTACGGACAGGTAACAGGCTCTCGGAATCGTTCGAAATAAACAGTGGCCTGAAACAAGGAGATGCGCTGTCACGTCTCCTTTTAAATATAATCCTGGAGAAAATAGTAAGAAAGGAGTTGATAGAGAAATTAGGGACAGAGTATTCGAGGACGATCTATGGAATGACAGAACGAGATGGAGATTGGAAATCGGAAGACGTCGAAGAACGTTGTAAACCGATATTATATATATAGAAAATAGTAAGAACAGCACAAATTAGAACAGAATTACTGACAGTAAATGGACCAAAATTGACATTGTGGGAAACACAGTCACCAATGTGAAGAAGACTTTCAATAATTGGAGGTAGAGACAAAGAAAACTGGTTTAAGGGTAAATGAAGAAAAAACCAAATACATGTACATCAACAGACAAAAGAGACGAGATAGAATAAAACAAAATGTTACGATAGACTCATATAACTTTGAAAGAGTGGAGAGTACTGTTGCCCAAAATCGGTCTTGGTCTTGCAGTGTTGGTCTTGTTCTTGCGTTTTCGCAAGACCAAAACCAAGATCAAGACCGCCTAATTTTAGCAAAACCAAGACCAAGACTTACCGTGCAAGACTTGAGCAACAACAAGACTAAGACTGCGAGACTCTTGCGTCTTGCAGTTAGAACTGAGGGTCGTTTTAGGGAGTATATTAGTTCGACTATATTCTTAGATACTCTATGAGAAACGAAAAAATTTGTAACAACAATTTTGAATATTGGACTTATGCGCATTACGAAACATAGGTCATCAGAGGTCATTATTAATACAATGCAAAAATAAAATATTTTGTACATTCCTTCCCAGCAGATGACTTCTCTGAAATTAGTTGTCCAGGTTATGAGAGTAGTCGCCTTCTAATCATAACATAACATTCTTGCTTTGCTACGCCGATAGTGATATCGAATATCGTATCCAAACTTTTTAAAAATATATCATTAGCTGATAAAAAATATACCTAATAAGTAATTAATTTTTTCATTATTAGTTTTCTAGGAATTTAAACACCACAAATTTTATCGGTATATAGAATAGTAATTGTATTGTTTTTACTGACTGTGCTATGAGGTCACTCGGTTTAATAACATTTGCCGAAACAGCGCGTATAATATTTAAAAGTATGATACCGAGACAAAAGAACAGATAATGCCGTATACCCTAACAAAATACCGAAATATTATAATATTATTTAATAACGAGATACACTTCTCAAAAAAATTTACTCACTACCTTATAAATGGGTCATTGTTAATGTTTCGAATTTCCTAATCCTGTTGTCCGATTTTAGTGATATTTTTAATATGTGGTCTTATTTTTATAAATATCGCTGCAATAATATTGTTGTTAGACAAATCAATTATTGTCATTGTACACCGGGTGTAGGTACCAATCAAACTGAGTTTTTTCTCAGAGCTATTATAAATCACTCTGTGGAATATTATAGCATTTATAAAATACTGAATTTAAAACTTGAAGTTTTAACATTATTTTTTTCAAAATCAAAATTTTCAAAATCTTTGCATTATTTTACCAGGTTATATTCATTTTAGGTAAGCACTGATAATGATTGGTAAACCAATCGAAAACTAGCTATGTGATTGTGATGTAGCCCTTTTTAGGGATTTTAAATGTATACCTTGTATAAAGGATTTTACTGTTTTTTTTTCTATTAATTCGCTTATATTGGATAATAAAATACATCAGTTTCTAATAAACTTTAATGGCTTAGAACATAGACACGGATCACTTAGATCGTGGGTTCAAACCCCACCCGGTGTCAATTGTCTGGATCAGTAATTCTCAATCTTTTTAAGTCATCTACCACAAAATACTTTTTATTATTTTTGTTACCACCTCACTGTAATTAGTAAAAAGCAGCATATAAAACCGTCTATATATGTAAATAATACCAAACTTCAGCAAGTTAATAAAATCGTTTACCTTGGACAGCAACTAAATTGTAACGCAGAACGTCACGGCGAAATTAGATCTAGGATAGAGCAGGCTAGAGCCGCTTTTAGAAGGATGTCCAAGGTGTTGTGTAACAGAGACCTAAAATTGGCATTGAGGATCCGCCTACTTCGCTGCTACGTGTTCTCGGTCTTATTTTATGGTGTCGAGTCCTGGACTGTGAATAAAATCGATCTAAATCGCCTTGAGGCTTTCGAAATGTGGCGCTATAGAAGAATTTTAAAAGTTTCCTGGATGGAGAACATTCGAAACTCCACAATACTAGAACGTCTCAGCAAGACTACTGAGATCATAAAAAGCATCAAGCAGAGAAAGCTGGAGTACTTCGGACATGTAATGAGAGGTCCCAAATATAGGTTGCTACAAAATATTATGCAAGGAAAAATAGCAGGCAAACGCGGTCCAGGACGAAGAAGAACCTCATGGTTGAAGAACTTGCGTGATTGGTATGGTGTTGATACAAGCATGCTATTAGGGTGGCAGTGAATAAAATTAGGATAGCTATAATGGTAACCAACGTTCTGAAAGGACATGGTACATGGAGAAGAAGACCTAACTGAAATAGGTATTTGCTAGGTAATTTAATTAACTATAATAATTGTGGTGCTGATTTTGGCTGTTTTGCGTTTTGTGTACCACCGCAAATAATGATGGTGGTACATGCACCACATATTGAGAACCGCTGGTCTAGATATTTATTAATTTGTCTGGTCTTTACTATGGCTATGATATTCCAGCTCAAAATGTACCTCTCTGTTACGATGTTCAAAGATATGCAATAGGCTAATAGGCAACTGCGAGACTTGCAAGACTCTTGCTGCAAGACCAAGACCAAGACCAAGACCAAGACTAGGTGTACTGGCGCAAGACCAAGACCAAGACTGTCTAAGTCTCGTCTTGGTCTTGCAATTGGGCAACACTAGTGGAGAGTGTTAAATATCTCGGAGCAACAATCACTGCAGACAACGGTATCATTGAAGAGATTAAATGGAGAATTCAGGTAGCAAACAGATTTATGTATAGCCTCCACAATACTATTAAATCTAAGAGCCAAACACGAGCGTCAAAGATCAGAATATATAAAACAGTGATTAGACCGGTGCTCATGTACGCGTGTGAGACGTGGACTCTGACCAAAGCAATTGAAAGAAAACTTAGATGTTTTGAGAGAAAAATCCTCAGAAGAATATTTGGACATTATCACGACCCTCATAGCAATCAATAGCAAATGAGAACAAATGCTGGGGTCAAGCAGATGTATAGGGCGAGCGACGTAGTTCAATAAATTAAATCTCAACGTCTAAGATGAGCTGGCCATGTCCATAGACTCCCTACCCACAGGAAGAAGGCCCTTAGGACGCCCACGAATGCGATGGAGAGACAATATATGGTCAGATTTAAGAACAATGGGGCTACCCACTAACCCAACTATCATGGACGACCGTTCGAGATGGAAGCGAGTTGTGTAGTCAGCCAAGACCCACCCCGGGTTGTAGTGCTACCAGAAGAAGAAGAAGAAGAAGAAGAATAAATATTTGGAGGAAAATAAATGTAAAATGAAAAGGTCTAATAATTTATAAAAAAAGATACCTCATGCGCAACTTTGATACGAGAATTATAAAAAAAATATGCATTGAAATCCAGATCCCGTAATTTTTTGAGCATTATAAAGTGAGTATAGTAAAACCTCGATATAACGGACCAATTGGGGAGACGGGGTCTCCGTTAAAGCCGAAAGTCCGTTATATAAAAATTGGTTTAAAATAAACCAAAAATTTTTTTTTTGAAAATACGTACACTTTATTTAAATAAAAATAAAAAAGGCAAAACACAAACAAAATTGTATTTAATTGTCTTCCTTGTGAAGTGACGTTGCTGTTTGATATCGATGCTTTTGGTAATCCTGCTTTGAAAAAGAAATCAAGTTTTATGTCCACTTTTTAAACTTTGCTGATTTTTTATAATCAACTTTCTAACATTGCGAAAATACGTATAATACAGTTGAACTTCGTTATCTGACCTGATGAATAATCAATTAATGTTATTAGATTTCGAGATGCGCTCTTACCTCTGATACCTTCATATTTGACAGTGTTGTTCTGTCCTCTTCGCTATCTTCACTTGCATTCATCTTCATTTTTTAGGTTTATAACTTTATATGCTATTTTCACTTTCAGTCATGTTGTTGTACCTAGAGTCACCTTCATCTACTTCTAGTCATTGTAAAACATCTTCCTTAGCTACTTTTTCTCCTGTATTATTATATTATCCTACAGAAATCAGGAACTTCGAACACTTCTAAATCTATGTCTGCATCTTGGCCACTAAACAAATTCTTCCAACCATTTTTTAATGTTGGCGCTTTCACCCTTTCCATGCTGCAGCAAAATTTAAAATAGTTGATTTTAAATTGTAACACTTATACAGCGTGTCCAATTAAGTCGGCATCATATGGGAAACTTTTTTATTCTTAGTTTTATGAAAATAAGATATTCTTTATAAAAAGTCTAAAATACAACCCTCAGTTATCAATTTTTTTAAGCCGTATACGAGGTATGTCACAAAATATGAATTTGACTCAAGAGTAAATTAGCTTTATTATTCACAATATTGAAAATTGTTGTAATGAAAATTTGTTTGGAATTAAGAACTATATTTTAACATGCAATTTCATCCTTCTATTAGAAAAAAAAAAATAGAATTTTTTTCATGGATAACCAACATTATTTTCAGTTATTTAAATTATGATAACTCGTTTATTATTAATTTTACGAAAAAAATGTATACTTTGTAAAAAGTTCTGCATGCTCAAAAGCCTTGAATACAGCCATCTAATATCAAATTTGATCAATTTTATACGAGGTATGTCAAATGAGATGAATTTCGATCAAGAATAAAGTACCTTTATAGTTCAGAATATTTTAATAAGAAGGAATTATCTATTGGAACATGGTTTTTAGTTCTATACAACTTTACATAATCACCATTGTGAAAAATAACGGTATTATACGGTATTGTGAAAAATAACGGTATATTGTGAAAAATAACGGTATTTTATTTAAGTACTCTTAAGCGAATTCATATTATTATTTTTTTTATACACCTCGTATAAAATTGACAACATTTGATATAACATGGTTGTATTTTAGGTTTTAGACCATGCAGAACATTTTATAGAGAATAACTTTTTTCGTAAAATTAATAATAATAATTGAAATAACTGAAAATAATGTTGTGTTATCCATAATTAAAAAACAAATTCAATTTTTTTTTCAATTAGAAGGATGAAATTGCATATTAAAATATAGTTCTTGATTCCAAACAACTTTTCATTATAACAATTTTCAATATTGTAAAAAATAAAGCTACTTTACTCCTGAGTAAAATTCATATTTTTTGACATACCTCGTATACGGCTTAAAAAAATTGATAACTGATGGTTGTATTTTAAGTTTTAGACCATGCACAACTTTTTATAAAGAATAACTTTTTTCATAAAACTAAGAATAAAAAAGTTTCTCATATGATGCCGACTTAATTGGACACGCTGTATATTCATTTGAACACTTGATATATTCGTTTGATTGCCAAATTATTCACTTATCCATGGGTTGGTTGAGTAAGCGATGTTATATTTTTTGGCAAAAGCATACAACCACAGTTGCTATCTTCTGAAAGTAGAATATTTTTAGAGGAATGAGTAGGAGCATTTCACCTCCTCCGGCGGTATTCCCAGTTTCTTCTCTTAAAATTTTCTCACTGCAGGTAGGTACAAATTCTTTAAAAAATCAATTTTTGACAATATCTACGGTGAACCTGCCTTAGAACGTTGTGAAGAGGTATTAGAACTTAGAACGTATTAGAACTATAATATGAAACGGGTAGATGATGCATTATATCTTTTAAAACTCTAGGTTTGGGAGATTTGCCAACAATTAGAGGAGAATCTATGCAATCTCTGCCCTTGCTGATTTTTCTTCCAGAATTAGATTTTTCATACTTTTTTATATTCAATTTTTTTTACATTTGACCGGATTTTTTGTCCGTTATATCCGAAGTCCGTTAAATAGAGATCCGTTCTATCGAGGTTTTACTGTACAAAGACATACATAAATTTTTTTTTGTAATAATTCCATCTTCAATTTAAGTAGCCTGCACTTCTCGTAGACTATTATCGATATGGTAGAGTTGTCACTATTTTGGGTCGTGCCCTGTTAAATCAATCCAAATAATAATTATGGTCAGTTGAATGATCTTTAACAAATATATCTTGGCATTAGAGTGCTACAAGAAATACGCAAATTACACAAAACACTAGGTAAGAAAATTTCTTTATAAGATGACTATTTTTAATTGTGTCCGCAAATGAAATTAAAAAGAGGTTTGATTTTAAAGACAACATAAATTTAATCACAAATAACAATATTTGAAAAGGACCATTGTAAACCAAAACCGAAATCAATTTTTCCGTTGTTAGGTATCGAATGAAAGCTTATAATCCAACGATGGTACTAAAGGTGAGATATTTGAGCTAGGACATACGGTTTTAGAAATGCAACCGAAAGTACTGTTCTAAAGTCACAGGAATAATCTTCTTCTACTACAGCCCAAATTGAGCCTTGGCCTCCTTTATTTTTTGCCTTCACCCTTGCCTGTCTGTGGCTCCTCTTCTCCATACACGGACTCCTAAAAGGGCTTGTGCGTCGCTGTTTACTGTGTCTTCCCAGCGCTTTCGTGGCTTCCCAACCGGTCTCTTTCCTTGCATTCTAGCATTCAGTGCTCGTTTTGGTAGCCACAGGAATAATACAAGTGATATATTATTCGACGCGCCTTCGTAAGACGAGAACAAATATATACTTCCGGTTTCATTACTGGCTGTTTGTCTGACCGTCCGTCCGAGAATACAACGTTATTAATATATAATGACAAATGAGGTGTCAAATGAAAGTTTATAACCCAATGATGGTATTAAAGATGAAAAATTTGACATCGGACTTCCGGTTTTAGAGTTTCAAACGGAAGTACTGGTTTAAAGTCACCGAAATAAACTTACGTGCACAGAAATCGGCCCACTTAAAAATTTGGTCATTTTTGAAGTCTCATATTTCCTAAACCTGTTGGCCGATTTAAGTGATTTTTTGAACATGTTATAGCCTGGTTTTTTAACAATACCACTGTAATAATATTGTTGCGAAACAGGTAAATTTTCATTGTATACCGGGTGTACCAATCGAATTGTGTTTTTTTTCTCAAAGTTTGCATCACCCTGTGGACTGTTCTAGAATTTATAAAATACTGAAATTAAAACCAACTATAGCAACAGGTTTTCTTAACATTCTGCTTTTTGATTCATTCGTTTGTGCTGGATAATAAAAAAGTTGGATACTTTAACAAATAGACATGTTCTTCATCAATACACGGTGTTGTTAAATAAGTGCGACAAACTTTAAGGGGTAATTCTGCATGAAAAAATAATGACAGTTGGCTTCATAAACATATGTCCGCAAATGTTTCGTTTCCGAGATACGGGATGTTGAATTTTTTCATACAAACTGAAGATTTATTTATTGAAATAAATTTCGACTCAATTCAAGCTTTATTTATTCAAGATTTATTTATTGCTTTAAAACCAGTTGAGATATGCAAATGAAATTTGGCAGTTTTTAAGAGCTAGTTATTGCGGATTATTTGACATAAAATTAAGAATTTTATATTCACCTTTAGCGTGCATACGGGTAATATGATCGGTCATATTACACGTATGCACGCTAATGGTAAATATTACATTCTTAATTGTATGTCAGAAAATGTGCAATAACTACGTCTTAAAACTCACCAAATTTCATTGGCTTATCTCAACCGGTTTTAAAGCAATAAAATAAATCGTCAGTTTGTAAGAAAAAATTCAACATCCCGTATCTCGGAAACGAAACATTTGCGGACATATGTTTATAAAGCCAACTGTTATTAGTTTTAAATGCAAAATGATCCCTTAAAGTTTGTCGCACTTATTTAGAAACACCGTGTATTGATGAAGAACATGTCTAGTTGTTACTAAGACCTAACTAAAATACCTAACTTTTTTATTATCCAACATAAACGAATGATTCAAAAAACAGAATGTTAAGAAAACCTAAAGCTATAGTTGGTGCTAGTTTCAGTATTTTATAAATGCTAGAATATTCCACAGGGTCATACGAACTTTAAGGAAAAACACAGTTTGATTGGTACACCCGGTATACACCGGCGCCCATATAAAAATTTTCAGGGGGGGCCAGACGTGAAAATGTTGCACATTATATTTTGTATACTTTGGATAACCATATATAGTTTAAAGCAGCCGAAAAGCTAGGGGGGGGGCACGCCCCCCTGCCCATGGGTATGGGCGCTCATGCCGGTATACAATGAAAATTTACCTGTTTAGCAAGAATATTACTACGGTGGTATTGCTAAAGAATCAGGCTATAACATGTTCAAAAAATCACTTAAATCGGCAAACAGGTTTAGGAAATATGAGACATCAAAAATGATCAAATTTTTAAGTGGGCCGATTTATATGCACGTAAGTTTAGTATAACCGATATGCAGCGTTTCTACGTAAGTTGGAAACATATGGGAAACTTTTTTGTTATTCATTTTACCAAAAAAAGTTATTCTATATCAATAGTTTTGCATGCTTTAAAACCTAAGATTCAATCATCAGATATCAAATTTTGTCAATATTATGCGAGGTATGTCAAAAAATATGAACTTCGTTCAAGAGTAAAGTACCTTTATTTCTCTCAATATCGAAAATTCTTATTATGGAAAGTTGTTTGAAAATAAAAATTAAAATCAAATATGGAATTACATGCTTCTAATTGGAAAAAAATATTTTCCAAATTTTTCTCAAATTTATTGATACTTACTACTTAGTTCGTTTTTATTTATTACACATGCGATAACTCTTTTATTATTACTTTTACGAAAAAAGGTATTCTTTATAAAAAGCTCTGTGTATCCTAAGACCAAAAAAGCAACCATCAGATATCACATTTTATTAATTTTATACGAGGTATGTCAAAAAATATGAATTTCACTCAGGAGTAAAGTACCTTTGTTTTTCACAATATTGAAATTGGTTATTAAAAAAGTTTTTTAGAGAATAAAAACTATGTTTCAATATGCAATTACATCCTTCTAATTGAAATATTGTGAAATATAAAGGTACTATAATCTTGAGCGAATTTCATATTTTTTGACACACCTCGTATAAAATTAATAAAAGTTGATATATCATGGTTGTTTCTTAGATTTTAGACCATGCAGAGCTTTTTATGAAGAATAACTTTTTTTCGTAAAATGAATAATAAAAGAGTTATCATATTCGAAATAATTAAAAACGATGTTAAGTATCCATAAATGTGAGAATAAATTTTTTTTTCAATTAGAAGCATGTAATTGCATATATGATCTTAGTTTTTAATTCCAAATAACTTTTTATCATAAGAATAAGAAAGGTACTCCCTTGACCGAAATTCATATTTTTTGACATACCTCGTATAATATTGAGAAAATTTGATATGATGATTGAATCTTAAGGCTGTATGACACTATGCATTTTCTTGTATCATTTTTAATATCGTTTCTTGTATACATTTTTTTGTATCATTTCTTGTACGTACATTTGTGCCCTGTATGACACTATGCAAGTTCTTGTATCGAAAATTGTATGAAATTCGGCACGTGATTGGTCGAAATTTTGTTTGTCACCCTGTGTCACGTTATGGTAGTACTGCATCTACAGCTACAGCTGATTTTAAGGATTTTATAAAATTTATAAACTTTTAATTAACATTTTAATGTTAACCAGAATTTTACGTTGACTGTTTGAGGTTGATTATTTGTGTTTTTATTTTGTTTTGATATTTGTGCTAAAATATTTGTATTATAATTAGCTTCAGTTTGATCTAAATTAGGAACTATTGTATTTTTGTCTATTAAAAAATTATGCACTATGAAACCTAAATTTATAGTTTGAACTTTACTAGGAGCTAAATATATGGTTATTAGTAGAACAGTAGTCCATACCAAACGGTATATTAAGTATCAATAAAAGATTTATAAAAAATACCTACAAAAACACAAATAAATTCATCAATACATGATCCCATTTTCATTTCAGCCGCCATTATGAGTAAGTAATTATGATTATGACATTTTAGATTGTGATTTTAGATGTTTTACCAGCAGGTTTTACGTTTTTGCTCTTTGCGCAGAAATTGGCGCAGTTCTTGTACAAGAATCTGTGTCTGACTCAAATTCTTGTATCGTTTCTGATATCGTTTCTTGTATCTGTGTATGACACTATGCATTTTTTTGACATATCAGAAACGATATTAGAAATGATACAAGAAAATGCATAGTGTCATACAGCCTTTAGGTTTTGGGGCATGCAGAACTTTTTATAAAGAATAACTTTTCTTCGTAAAATTAATAATAAAATAGTTTCCACCATGTTTCCAACTTAAGTAGACACGCTGTATATTATTATTCGATGAAGATAAGAACAAATGTATACTTTTGGTTATTATATAATTTACAGTTAAAAAGTTCTAACCGCATGTGCTATATTAGAGTCTCAGAAATAGTACACGTGACATATCAATCCAATAATATTGAATGGTCGAGACTCTTGAAAGTCCGGTTTTAAAATCATTTCCGTTTAAACAATTATGACCAAAAGTTAAGTAAAAATGACTCAAAATTAGCGAAATCGTATATCAATCGGCTCAAAGTTACACGAAGAGTTCAAATATCGACTTCCGGTTCTACGTTCGACCACTTTAAGTGAAAACCTAGGACTTACGAAGTCCAATTACTTGACTTTGTAAGTATCACAAACTTTAACATAAACGTGTGTAATAATGACACGTTCACTTTGAAAGTATTCATAAGAGCGTAGGCGCAAATTTCGGGCCAATGCTTTTTAAGTGCATTCATTTTTTCGAATCTTGAAGAAACTAATAAATACTTTTGAAAAATCTAAACGCAGAATGAAAGATTACATTATTACCGAGGCCCGGATATCCCTTGGAATAAACAAAACGTTACTTCTGAATGAGATATTTGAAAGTAAAAATCACACTCAATTTTCTCTTTTTTTTCACCTCTGTAACTTAATAAAATAAACATTACAGAGGCTTTCAGGGACTTTTTCCCCTCGATAATAATGTAGTCGATCAGATTAGCCAAGCGGACTGAGGCGCACGATTGACAAATCTATAGTGGATATGCGGTCGAGGCGATAGAGGTTCGAGCCCTAGCCCGGTGAATAGAAAAATAAAAAGGCTGACGTCGTAGTCTAAAATTCTAAAAAGAATCTACGACTTGGTCTGGAATAAGCTGGTGTCTGATCGGCCTATGGAGAAGCGGTACGGCAAGGGATAAGGGCTTGCGGCTCGGTGACACTCCTCCATAGATCCATTCCGGAAGGGCGTTGACGCCTAAAAACGGTGTATATATAGGGTGAGGCAGATGGCCTATTAGAAATATCTCGAGAACTAAAGGTAATAGAATCATGAAAATTGGAATACAGGGGTTTTGAGGTATGAACTATTTAATGAAAATATTTTCATCTCTTTGTAACTTCCGGTTATACAGGAAGTTGCTTATAAGTTCGTTTTTTTAAATGTGACACCCTGTATATTTTTACATTTTTGGATTCTCCTCAATATCTTCTTTCTTAAAATATGAGATTTTGTAATATTATACAGGGTATTTTAAGAGATATTTACGTTTTTTTATTAATTTCGTAGCAACATTCACACCCTGTAGAATTGTAAGAGTTTGACATTAAAAACTCTGCTTACGTTCAAGTGATTTTTAATATAGTCTACTATTGTTAAGAATCATTAGTATAGCTAATTTTGAAATTTTAGTATACAGGGTTGGTTGAAACTCGGAATGAATATTTTCTGAGTTTTCTTAAATGGAACACCCTGTATTTTAGTATTGTAATGAAATGATATTTCATGGTACTTTTTTATTTTATAAGTATTCCCTATACCTAACTGCTTTAATTTGTGAGTTATTGGTGATTCAATCTAAACATTAATTGCAACAAAAAATACGTAAAATTTTATTAGGTTGGCCGTGAAAATATTCAATCACAAATAATTTTTCAGAAATAAATACATATTAATCCAGACTAATCCTTAAAATTACCAATAATGGTTTAGCTATCAAAATACCTACGTAGTTAAGATTGTTGGTGCGATTAATAATTAAGCACTAATTAAAGCAGTTAGGTATAGGGAATGCTTAAGAAATAAAAAAGTACCACAAAATATCATTTCATTACAATACTAAAATACAGGGTGTTCCATTTAAGAAAACTCAGAAAATATTCATTCCGAGTTTCGACCAACCCTGTATACTAAAATTTCAAAATTAGCTATACTAATGATTCTTAACAATAGTAGACTATATTAAAAATCACTTGAACGTAAGCACAGTTTTTAATGTCAAACTATTACAATTCTACAGGGTGTGAATGTTGCTACGTAATTAATAAAAAAACGTAAATATCTCTTAAAATACCCTGTATAATATTACAAAACCTAAGATTTTAAGAAAGAAGATATTGAGGAGAATCCAAAAATGTAAAAATATACAGGGTGTCCCATTTAAAAAAACGAAGTTATAAGTAACTTCCGGTATAACCGGAATAGAGGCAGTTATCTGCCTCACCCTGTATACAGTGATGAGCGCACTAATAACCGGCAAAATAGCGCAAAAGATGGAAAACATATTAAACTGTGAGATAAAACGAGATTAACCTAGTGGGAGTGTTAAATTTAGCGATAATAACTTATAGATTGACATTATATTGATTGTTTCCCACCTTTAGATGTATCGGACGAGTTTGAGAAATGCCACTGTCACAGTGACAGTTTTAGTTGACTCCTCTGATACGTCTAAAGGTGGGAAACAATCAGTATAATGTCAATCTATAAGTTACTATCGCTCAATTTAACACCTCCACTAGGTTCATCTCGTTTTATCTCACAATTTAATATGTTTTCCATCTTTTGCGCTATTTTGCCGGTTATTAGAGCGCTCATCATTGTATATATAATAATGTAGTCTTTTATTCTCCGTTTAAATAAAAAAAAATATTTATTAGCTTTTTCAGGCTTCGAAAAATTGGACGCATTTGTCCGAAATTTGGCACCTACTCTCTTATTTGAAAATGCAGAGATTTAAGCGAGACTGTACACAATAAAAACTGTACACAATAAATGAGTATCTATATAATAATATTATTACAGTGTGGTGCATGTGTATATACATATTATCGATTTTTATGTTTAAATTATGATTTCGGACATTATATATCTGTAGGTTTTCTTTAAAGACAATCGTACTAAAAGTCCGTTTGATGTTTAACAGTTTTACTTAATAAAATAGATGACTAAATTATTGATACTATTAAATTGACGAAATGTAAAAGTGTAAAAGTGTGTAATTGCGACCAAAATCTTACGTGTTCTTATTCTTACAAAAAAGAAATGTATTTATAGATAATTTGCGTCTAATCAATATAATGCCCGTCTTAATTCGTCTTTTTCTAAGTATTATCCCTAAGAACGCGTCTGTCGTCGCTGTGATGTTATAATCGACTGACCATACCACCCCTACGATAAAACAATCTCCCGTCTTCCCCTCTTCATGCTTAAAATCCGAAACTATTAAAATTCTACTGCAATAAATTTCGATCCCTATTAGTAATAAAATTTGGTTCACTATAAAGTTAAAAGTAGTCCGCTACCGTCGCCGTAATCCCCAATTCGTTCTGCACATCTGGGCCAACGTCCATATGTGTAGACCCTTATCCCGTTTTCGTACTAATAATTAAGAAAAATGATATACAGGGGAATTTAAAATATAAGGTAAAATATTTACAATCTTACATATCATAATAGTGACGTCATCCATCTGGGCGTGATGACATAATCGATGATTTTTTTAATAAGAATATGGACCGTGTGCCAGCTCATTTGAAAGGTTGTTCAATTCTCTATTCAGTAATATTAATATTAACATAACTATTTATACAGGATGTCCAAAAATTCTTGTTTGAGTTAAATTAATTGACACAAAAAGAAGAATGTATGTAATTTATTTTATTCAAAATAAATTACATTAAATGTGGATTTACATTATTATATTCTATTCATAATTTTCCAACATTTCTTTTCTTTATCCCTACTAATAGCGGATATATCAAACTATATAATATGTAATATAAAAGTTAATTAACCTCACTTCTTCTCTGTTACTGCCGAAAACAAATCGCTCAACACGCCAAACTATTTATTGGACTCTAAAAGGCATTGTAGACAACAACGAATGAAAAGTTTCAAAGGAAATAAGTAGTTGGAAACTATTCAACGACGAGACTAATGAATTGTCTCAAGTAATTCGGCTGGCATAGTCTTCGAGCCGAATAAAAGCAGAAAGAGCGATAGCAAGGATTACGATCGCATTAGGGCAAGACCAGAAACACAATTGGAAATCTGTCTATAAACCTCTTAAGAAATTGACTCTTTGATTCTAAATTGATTCCGGCTTAATAAACGTTTTGCTATTATTACAAAATGATGAGACATATTTGATTTTAAGACTTTTTATTTAAGAAAAAGAAACTACGAAATGAACGAAAAGAGTTTTATTAACGGCTTTTTCTCGACTGCTTCTTTTTATTTTCATTATTGAAGTTCGTGGCTCACATGAACTCTTATAACTGTTGGGATATTAGCTTAATAAAATAAAAAAAAGTCAAAATGTAAATTCGTACAGGTTGAAACAAATTTTATATCAAAGTGTAGGTGGATACAAAAGATATTTTCAAGAAAGTATCCAAATCATACAAGGGGATCATTGTTTAAATAATTAAAAGGGGTCATTTTTGCAAAAAAATTACTTTTTAAACTGCTGAGGTCATTCAATTACTAATTAAGGTCTATAGGATAGATTTTTGCAAAGTTGAAGAGTAAATCTTTCACATAAGACTTACTAAATTAAATTTAACCCCCTGTTTATTTAAATAATTATACATAAAACTTTAAAAACAAATTTGCAAAAAAATATTTTTAGCGTTTTAAATAAGCACTATAAAATATCTTACTTTACAGGAGAAGTTGCGCTATGTTATCAGTATTAATAAATAAAAATTGGTTTAAAAATATTTAATATTTTTTGAGATATTAAATTTGTTTTTTTAATGTTACTCTATTTTCAATTGCAAAAACGCGGTTGTTGCCAAAGAAATCACCTGTATTAAATCTTAGTATTTTTATTTTTATGTATATTTTTGATAAATGTATTGATAAATTGAAATTTCAATTAAACTTTCCCCTAAAATGGCATTTTAAAATTATTCAAACTTGTTTATAATTTGTTATTTTTTAATAACGTCGCGGGATTAAATATTTTAAAATGCTGTTTCGATAATTGGGTTCCTGGGAATTTTTTACTAATTAACAAAATATTTTTTTGGCAACAACCGCGTTTTTGCAATTGAAAATAGAGTAACATTTAATAAACAAATTAATACTGATAACAGCGCAACTTCTCCTGTAAAGTAAGGTATTTTATAGTGCTTATTTAAAAAGCTAAAAATAATTTTTTGCTTTGTTTTTAAAGTTTTATGTATAATTATTTAAATAAATAGGGGGTTAAATTTAATCTAGTAAGCCTTATGTGAATGATTTACTCTTCAACTTTGCAGAAATCAATCCTATAGACTATAGACCTTCATTAGTATTTAAATGACCTCAGCAGTTTAAAAAGTAATTTTTTTGCAAAAATGACCCCTTTTAATTATTTAAACAATGATCCCCTTGTATGATTTGGATATTTTCTTGAAAATATCTTTTGTACCCACCTAAACTTTGATAAAAAATTTGTTTCAACTTGTACGAATTTACATTTTGATTTACATGTAGTGTAATTTTATTTTACTAGACTATATACCTAATGTGAAAGTTTCCCATTATTTTTTTAATAGTTTCCCTCATTTATTTTGATTATCAGAAATCAGTTATCTTATCCACTAGAACAGAATTATTAATTTAAACTTTCTATAAATTATTCTTTGGTTAAGTTTGTTTCCTTTATTATATCGTTGCGTTTCTCAATACTGTTAAAATAAATTTTCTGTATGTATTATTCAATTTTCCCTAAATGTAGGTTGGCTTCTCTAAGAGCATTGTTCCAAAAGCCATGCTTTCTGTCCGCCAATCGTAGAAACGAAAACTGCTCAAAAAAACAATGTGAAGCTCCGGAACTGGATTGATAATATGAAGAAAGAAAACCACGGCAAGAAATAAGGACAAAAGAAAAAAATATCCAAAACCTAAATTAGAATTATTACTACATGGAACATGAGATAGCTCAACACTAGAGACCAAGAAATAATCTAAATGCTGAGAGAAAAACAAATATACATATCCACTCTAGAGGGAACCAAAAAGAAAGGAAAAGGATAATCATTAAAATTAGGTGAATGTATACTAATTTACAGAGGAGTCGCAAAAGAAAAAAGAAGGTCAAAGAAGTTGTAGCCTTACTAATACACCACAGATAAGGATTTTAGCAACACAGATAAGAATAGAGAAGGAAGACCTGAACATAATTGCAGTGTATGGCCCAGAAAATAGCAAAGTGTCAAACAACCAGGGGAATATTTTATAAAGAATTACCGATGAACCTACCCATATGCCTCACAAGAAAAATCTTTGACCAATATGTGCTACCTGTACTCTCTTATGGAGCGCAAACATTAACACTCACAAAAAAAAATAGTAAAAAAGATTTGGGTGAAACAGAGGGAGCACTAGGTGTTTGGAATCTCTGGGAGACTGAATTCCAAACGAAGAAATACATCGTAGAACCAAAACAACAGGGGCTATCATAAAAATCACGTCACTAACTTGGAATTGAGCAGAATACGTCGCCAGATTATTAGACAACTTATGGAAAAAATCCTATTGTCGAGTGGAAGCCAATATAAGAAGCACTACAGAGCAGATTACGCCCACTAACCAGTAATTCGGCTGGCATAGTTTTCCGAGTGGAATAAAAGCAAAAAGAGTGATAGCGAGGATTACGATCGCATTAGGGCAAGACTGGAAACACCATAATTGCAAATCTGTCTATAAACCTCTTAAGAAATTGACTCTTTGATTCTAAATTTATTCTGGATTAATAAACGTTTTGCTATTATTACAAAATGATGAAACATATATTTAATTTAAGACTTTTTATTAAGAAAACGAAACTTCGCAATGAACGAATATTAAAGACTTTTCTCGACTGCTTCTTATCTCATTTTTAAGGCCTGTCGCTAATTGTTGGAATCGGCTCAATGTGGATTTTGTTTTTTATAAATACTGCTGTGTTTTCCATTATTTTGTTCAATCCTTTACCTCATTCATTTACATTATCGCAAATCGGTTATCTTATCCACTAAAACAGTATTTTTAATCTTAACTTTCTGCAAATTGTTAATTTTTCCTTTATTATATCTTTGCGTTTAAAAACAAGCCAACTATACAAAGAAAGGCTAAATTATGGAATAAATTCATTTTCTCTAATATGGACGACTTTGGAGAAAAATCACGAGACAAGTTGATTTCTATTTTTAAATTACAATTTTCTGGCATATGTTTTATAGTAGTGACGTCATCCATCTGAGCGTGATGACGTAATCGATGATTTTTTAAATAGGAATGGGGGTCGTGTGGCACCTCATTTGAACGGGTGTTCAATTATTATCTATTCAGTAATATAAACATTAATATCATTATTTATACAGGGTGACCAAAAAAATATTTTTTTAATTAAATTAGTTGACGAAAAAAGAAGAATGTTTGAAATTTATTTAACTTAAAATACTTTCTATCGCTGTCAGAAAATAGAAAAAAAAAATGTTTATTTGGCAAATAAACATTGCTTTTCGCTTAAATTAAATGTTCAAACTGCCAAGAGATAGGCCGGAAGCTGTTTGTGATTTAATTTAAGCGAAAAAAAAATGGTTTATTTGTGAAATAAACATTTTTTTTTATTTACTGACAGCAGTACAATGTTTTTTGAGTTAATAAATTGCATACGTTCTTCTCTTAGCGTCAAATAATTTAATTCAAAAATGAATTTTTTTGTTCACCCTGAATAATAATGATATTATTGTTTATATTAAGAGAACACCCTTTCAAATAAGGGGCACAAGATCCCTATTCCCATTTAAAAAATAATCGATTACGTCATCACGCTCAGACGGATGACGTCAGTAGTATGAAATATGTGCCAAAAAATTGTAATTTAAAAATAAATATCGACCTGTTTCGGGATTTTTCTCCAAAGTCGTCCATTTTAGAGAAAATGAATTTATTCCATAATTTAGCCCCTCTCTGGATGTGTTGTACTAGGTCAACCAACCAGACGCATAAAATAATAATATTTGACGATTTAGAACTGGAAGGTGTGTACACCTTCAACAGTGTGTGTTAGCTGTACCCACTTAAGGAGCGAAAATATTAACACTCGCAAAAACGATAGTAAACAAGATTTGCGTGACTCAGAGGCTACGAAGCACCAGATGTTTGGGGTCTCTCTGAGAAATCGAATCCCAAAAGAAGAAATAAGTCCTAGAACCAAAACAAGAGAGACTATCAGAAAAAGCAGGTCGCTAAAATAGAATTGAGTAGGACACGTCGTGAGATTATCAGACAACCCATGAAAAAAAAAAACAATTGTCGAGTGAAAGCCAAGACAAGAACCACTACCGAGCAGATGACACCCACCAACCAAACCAGATCGACTGACGATCTGAAGCGTCCTAGCAGTAACTGGATGCAATCCGCATAAAACCGGGACATATGGAATAAGCCAAGGGAGACCTGTGCTTAGCAGTAGACGCGTACAGGTATATGTATCAGTCTTTCTTGGGAGTAGGTTCCTAATTAATGTTAAAATTGGAACAAGATTTTATTTTTCCATTTAAGATCAACGTTTCGGCAGGTAATCCTTGTCGTTGTCAAAATTATAAAATGTATACAAAATAAGAATAATATATTTTGGTTGAACATATTATAAAAACTTACCAGCACGTAAACAAGACATTAACAATGAACGAGTATATAGTAAAATATAAATCTGATATCTTATTGCTTAATGTCTTAATATATAATTATGTTTACAGAGGCGTATCTTTTATGTTGTAGATGCAAAATGGAGATATGTTACAACTTCATGAGTTTTGTTTGTGGTATATTTATTATTATTTAGATCAGATTGGAATAATAAATCATAAATAAAACAACACAAAAAACTCTTTAAGTTGTAACATATCTCCATTTTGCACCTTTTGAAAACAATATAAAAGATACGCCTCTGTAAACATAATTATATATTATGACAGTAAGCAATGAGATATCAGATTTCCATTTTTTCTCTGTACTTGTTTATTAGTGTTACTGTCTTGTTTACGTGCTGGTAGGTTTTTATATATTCAACAAAAATATATTATTCTCATTTGTATATATTTTAGAATCTTGACAATAGGACCAGAATTACCTGCCTAAGCGTTGATCTTAAATGGAGAAATAAAATCTTGTTCCAATTTTAATACTAATTATGAATCTAATATTATAAAAGACTGTAATGTAAAAGAATTTTTCATATTTAAATTAATACAATAATACGGGACAAAAGCAAAAAATAATCTGATTTTAGCATGTACAAGAACACCTTTTAATAAACTCTCAAACATCGTTTAGAAAACATTTGTTTTAATGTCACGAGCCGTGTTTGTCATCACAATGAGTTAAGAGACAAAGACCTCCCCAACTTGCTACAATCGATGCAATCTGTTGATTCTGAAAATGTGTGGGCTCATTCATCAGACGAAATTCCTCAGACGCGCGCCTCTGACGAAGTGCGTCAGGTAGTGATGCGATGATTGGGATCCAGGCGGGCCCGTGGCCGGGTGGGCAAAGCACTGAACAGTTGACTAACGTAGAGACCCGGACCCCGCATGCGCCAGGGTTGACGTTGTAGGTATAGTCCTGGAGCTTTTTCATCCTCAAATGCCGCATAATCTGCTCAAAGCTGAAAACTTATTATTTCTACTAAATATACCGCAATTTTCTATTATTCACGATCTACTACCAACAAAAAATTCATTTTTAAAATCTTAGAAATCACCGTCATATATTAAAAAATCTTTTTTTACTCGGTATGTGACTATTATAGTTTATTTATTTATTCACTTATCTGTTTATAACAAACTGAACAAACTAACTGTCAGAATTATAAACCTACGAATGCAGTATTAAAGAAACATTAAATACACAAATCCAAACTTACACATATGTCCAAAAGTTTGGAATATTGGAATATTTTATTGGAATACTAAATAAATTGTCAAAATCAGATAAACGATATGCAAAAAAAAAGATTTATTTTTTGGAGTTAAAAACTTACAATGTACAACTTATATTTAAAAATAAATTGGTATAGATAAAAATATGAAGCCTCGGAACCGGATTGATAATATGAAGATGACCACGGCAAGAAATAAGGACACGAGAAAAACCTCCAAAACCCAGATGAGAATAATCGCTTAGAACATAAGATCTTTCAACACTAGAGATCAATAAATATCCCAAGAGTTAAAAGAGAAAAAAATAGATATATGCTCTCTACAGGAGAACGAAAAGAAAGGAAAAGGTCAGTCAAAATTAGGCGAATATATACTAATCTACAGTGGAGTAGCAAAAGAAAACAGGGCCAAAGAGGGTGTAGCCTTACTAATACACCAAAGATACCAAAATAACATCAAAGAGTGTCAATATGTATCAGAAAGGATTGTCGCAGCAAAAATTAGAATGGAGAAGGAAGACCTGAACATCATCGGAGTATACGGCCCAGAAAATAGTAAGCCACAAACAACAAGGGAAATATTCTATGATCAATTGCAACAAGTAGTAGATCAAGTTAGAGGAAAGTTGATAATACTGGGGGATTTTAACGCTCGAATAGGCAACCAAGTAATATCTGGAATTAAACAAAAGCATAATGAGAATGTCAAAAACGAAAATGGAGAACTGATGATAAACTTCTGCACGAATAACGAACTTCGAATAAACAACACCTTTTTTGACTACAAAGACCAACACAAATATACATTCAATAATACCCGTGGACAAAGATCTATGATAGATTATGTTGTAACTAACAGAGATATACATCCATCAAAAATAATTGACGTAAGACGCCTTAACTCAACAGATGTAGGTAGTGACCACAGCCTAGTATTATGTAAAATTAGAATCACCATGAAATGCTTCACACCTAAGAGAGTGGCACCAACACAAACAAAAATCAAAGTCGAAGGACTAAGTACGGAATTCACGGAGTACTTATATAGAAAAAGAATATCAGAGAAGATTGCTGATAATGAAATACTAGAAAACGATAACATCGAGGAAAGCTGGGAAAAACTCAAAAGTAACATAATTAACGCAGCAACACAATCACTTGGAGAGAGGAAAGTAACGAATACCAATATATCAAAAAAGAAAAACCCCATGGTTTCGAGAGGAAGTGAAGGTAAAATGTGAAGAAAAGAAGAAAGCCTTTTTACAATACGGAACACAACAAACACAACAGGCATACAACCACTATAAAATAATTAGAAACGAAACAAACACTTTAGTCAGACAAATAAAAAGAGAACACTGGGAGAGTTTCTCAAAACAGATGGAACACGACTTCTACTGAACACAAAAGAAATATGGAGAATGATCAGAGGACAATGAAAAGAGATTAATGAACTAATAAAAACGAAACACATTCAGAAGGAAACTTGGGCAGACTATTTTCGATCCCTGTTTGCTAAAGATAACGATAACGAACGACCAACACCTGAAGTGACAACAAACGAAGAAATAAATATTGAAGAAGCAGAAGTAACGGAAGCATTAAAGAAATTAAAAAATAGAAAATCGCCAGGAGAGGACAGAATATCGAATGAACTCCTAAAGTATGGAGGACAAGACCTGACCAAACAATTGTTAAAACTAATCCAAAAAATAATAGAACAAAACAGAATACCACAAGAATGGAGATCAAGCATCCTAATACCTCTCTTCAAAAAGGGAGAAAAATCGGACCCGGAGAATTACAGAGGAATTAATTTATTAAACACAACACTAAAATTAACGACCAAAGTGATAACAAACAAACTGAATAAAATTATAACATTAGCAGAAGAACAACAAGGTTTTAGGTCGGGAAGATCATGCACCGACGCTATATTTATAATGAGGCAGATTCAGGAAAAATCGTTAGAATACAACAAACCGGCGTACTTATGTTTCGTGGACCTTAAGAAGGCATTTGACAGGGTCAAATTAAAGGACGTTATCCATTTATTGTACGGAAGAGAGGTACATCTAGGAATAATTAAAACGATCGAAAATATCTACCAGAACAACACAATAAAAGTAAAAGTAGATGAAGAACTAACTGACCCAATTGAAGCTGGCAATGGGCTAAGACAGAGAGATTCCCTGAGTCCTCTGTTATTCAACCTGATCATGGACGAAATAATAAAAAAGGTAAGAATAAAAAAAGGATACCAAATGGGAGAAAAACAACTTAAAATAATCTGCTATGCAGACGACGCAATACTAATCTCTCAAAGTGAAGATGATTTACAACGTATGCTGCACGAATTTAATATAACCGCTAGAAAATTTAACATGTTAATTTTCCCAAAAAAGACTAAATGCATGGTTATAACAGCAGATCTAATAAGGTGTAAATTAGAGCTGGAGGGTCAAATAATAGAACAAGTCATGGAGTTTAAATATCTAGGCATCACACTATGCAGCTACAGAAAGCTCGAAACAGAAGTGGAAGATCAGGTGAATAAAGCAAACAGAGCCGCAGGTTACCTGAATGAAACAATATGGAGAAATAAAAACATCGGAAAAGAAGTGAAAGGCAAAATTTACAAAACAGTCATCAGACCAATAATGACATACGCGGCAGAAACACGACCTGATACAGAAAAGACAAAAAGAATGCTAGAAACAGCAGAGATGAAAACATAACGAAAAATCGATGGTAAGACGCTGTGGGATAGAGCTAGAAGTGCAGATATACGAAGGTGATGTAAGGTGGACAACATTACTAACTGAGTGAAAAGCAGAAGAGTAGAATGGAACGACCACATAAGCCGAATGACAACAAATAGAGTAGTAAGGACGGCGAGAGACGGTTCCCCAATAGGAAGACGATCAGTGGGAAGACCACGAAAAAGATGGAATGACAACTTACTGGAGGCACATTGAAAAACAGACAGAGTAATGTCTATATAAAAAAAGAAGAAGAAGATAAAAATAAATTTTAATAAAATTAATAATCAGTATTTCCTTCATTGGCCTGTATGCATGCCTGTAGGCGATTTGGCATGCTGCCGATTAACTAATTGAACTGGGCTTGCGGAATTCTCTCCAATTATTCACGAGCGACATCTTTTAGTTCTCGAAGTGTAATAGGGGGATTGTTTCGCTTCTTGATGCGTGTTTGAGAATGTCCCAAGCATGTTCAAATCTTTTATCATTTTTATTTAAAAACGCTCTAAAATGAATATCAACAACAGTTTTGAAACCACCATAGGCGAAGATATATTATTTGTACGTATTCCAAACTTTTGGACATGTGTGTACATGGAATCATCTGATACTTATTTCTCATTATTTCGAGCGAGTTAAAAAAAAACTAACACACGATGTCAAGCAGAATTTACTTTACAACAACAATAGCATAAACAATTTTAATGTAAAACAAATAATATTTAAATTGTTTTTATTTATTTATGTTTTTTTAGTAATCAGTATTACCATCCCTAGCTTCAATTTGCGTGGGAACGCTCCTAATCAAATTGTCAACATTTTATTGTGGTAGATTGCTCCATTCTTCAAGAGCAACTTGTACTAGCCGCGCGGTATCCCGGCGAGCTCTAATTTTTCTTTTAAGCATATCCCACAAATGCTCTATATGATTAAGGTCGGGTGAGCAAGGAGCCCACTCCAGAACAGTGATATCTTCTGCTTCAAAGAAGTCTGTAGTCACTTTAATGGTATGTGGAAGTGCATCATACATGAAATTAAATTTCCTTCTACTGCACTTCTCCAGAGCCTAACTACAGCTTTAGAACCAAATCAACATACATGCGAGCTATTAAAGTTGATTAAATGATAATTAAACAAGGTTTACCAACAACAACGCCGTCCTCGAACATGACACTTCCCCCTTCATATCTGTGAACAGATCTGGTAGTTTTCATTCTTGCTTGTTTTCCGCGACCTTTAAGTACATGAATTCTTCGGTCATCCGATTTTACACAAATCGTTGCTTCCTCTAAAAATAGCAGATTTTGCCCATTCTCAATTTTCTAGTTTTGGTGGTAAAGACACCAATTTAGACGATCAATCTTGTGCTGCCTGGATAATTCGGGAACCGGTAACTGTCTCCTGTTGTATACTACATACTTGGGAACGAACTCTTCTTCTTATCGTCTCAACTGAAACACGTATACCTGTATGTAGCTTCCAAAAGCTGCCTTTAGAGCTGTAAGTGAGAAAGGTTGGGTCTCTTCTAACTGCTTAGACAATGAAACGATCATGGCGAGCCGTTGTTAGTTTTTGACGACTTTTTTTGCTTTATTTTTAAGCTTTCCTAATTCCTGATACCTAGCATAGGTTTTAGATAGAACGCCCTGTGTTACGCCTACCACCTGAGAGATTCCTTGCTCCAAAAGACCAATAATTTTTCCCCGTTGGAAGCCCGATAATAAGAGAAATTTTCGTTTTTGGGCACAAAAGTTAGTTTATTTAATTTCGTTCAATTTACAACTAATGCAAATAATCTATACCGTACCGAGCTGTGCTATCTGATTGTCTAATTGGTCTATTTATTTTCAATAAGAACCTTTATTCTTCGCAACAATAACAAGTTTTTTCAAAAGAAATAAATATTGGTTTAAAATACACGGTGATTTTATATATTCTATTTTTGTTTGGTTGTGTATATGTTACGGTAAAAGTAGATAATTGGTAATTGTATACAATTACCGGTAATTGTATAAAATTACCTGAGTCGACGGTAAATGCAGGCAATTATTTTCAATTATCTACTTTTACCGGTAATTGTATACAATTACCAAGAACCAGTGGTAAAAGTAAGTAAAATGGTGAAATAAAAACAATAAATTCCAACAGCTATTCAAGAAGTGTGATTTTTATTGAACTGAATTAAAAACAAGAGACATTTTGTTTAATCTGAATGGAGTTTTTTGCCTGAATTAATACTACTACTTTACTTACTTACTATTTATTGTGACATGGCAAACTATGAAATTACAAAACTTTCCATTTTTTTAAATTTACACTTATCTGTTTTACATATACTTTTGCAAGCACGTTGTTGATATGACAGCCTTGCCCATCCGATAAAAACTTTTTCTAACATACTCGCGCAATGAAATGTTTAGTTTTGCAACCATGTCTGAGAAATGATTGATTCTTTGTAGCTGGTAAATTGATTTCTGCTATACAACTGTGGCAGTCGCGTTTCTTTAGTACCCAATTGGTATAATTAACTTTCAACACTCTTATAAACAGCAAAACAATTATTTTAGAATCACTCCGTGCCCTGTGCCCTGTCAACTATATCACTCTTAATTTTACCGTATTACCGACATTACTGGGAGGAAATTTCAAGTTTGATGTTTTACGCATTTTCTTCGCCTGCTTTTCAAGACCTTGCCTTGCACGTGTCCGTTTATTGCAACAGAATCACGCATTAGATTCATTCACTGATGGTTGCTCATGTGTTTCTGGTTCTTGTTCTGTTAGAAGCTCATTTGGTTCATCCACTTCTGCTTCTTCACGTTCTTCAGAATCAGGGCATGACTGGGTTTCTTCTACTATTTGTTCTTCTACTTCCAAATCTTCTTCAGTCGAAATATTTTCTAGAGGATCTTCTGGCAGTGATGAAGTTTTGAAACCAATTTTGACAGGAACCCCAAACATAGCTTCATACGGACTGCACTTGATGCCAGAAGGGTAAGCTTGGTTCTTGGCGAATTGTACAGATCTAAGACCGTCTGACAAATTATTTGATTGGTTGCTTTCCAACCAGGAACTTAGTATATTTTCAATGTCTTTATTCGCACGTTCAACAGATCCTTGTGCCTGAGTGTCTTGGCTTACCGTGCACTATCTTCAAATCTTTTCACATGGAGCACAGTTCTTCTATAATTTTGTTGGAGAATTATTCTCGTCCATTGTCGCTTTGAAGAATGCTAGGAGCTCCAAAGGCACAAAATATGTCAAAAAGAACTAACGAAACTTCTTCTGCACGTTAAATTTTTAACGGTCGTAATAGTACAAATTTTGTTGAGTGATATTGGTAGATAAAAATGAACTTGAATTAATTATCTACTTGGGCTTGCACATCTATCAAATCTACACTCACCGGCACAAAAAACGGGCACCCTAAAAAATGGGCCATTTTTAATGACTTATATTTCCTAAACCTGATATCCGATTTAAGTAATTTTTTAATATGTTATAGCCTTATTCTTTAGCAATATCGCTGTAATAATATTGTTGCTAGGCAGGTACATTGTCATTGTATACAGGTGAATACGTTGTGTACGAATCAAACTGTGTTTTTTCTCAAATTTTGGAACACCCTGTGGAATGTTATAGCTTTTATAAAATACTAAAATTAAAACCCTACTATAGCCTTAGGTTTTCTTAACATTTTATTTTTTGATTCATTCGCTTATGTTGGATAATAAAAAAGTTAGGCACTTTAACAACTACCCCTGTTTTTCGTCAATACAGGATGTTTTTAAATAAGTACAGCAAACTTTAAGGGGTAATTTTGCATGATAAAATAATGTCAGTTTGCTTTATAAACGTATGCCCGCAAATGCTTCGTTTCCGAGATAGGGGGTGTTGAAATTGTTCTTACAAACTGACGATTTATTTATTGCTCTAAAACGGTTTGTGATATGCAAATGATATTTGGTGGATTTTAAGAGGTAGTTATTGCGCATTTTTTGGCATACCATTAAGAATTCACCATTTGCATACGGGTATAAACATTTTAGATATATCCCGTATGCACGCTAATGGTGAATATAAAATTCTTAATTGTATGCCAACAAATGCGCAATAACTTCCTTTTAAAATCTACCAAATTTCATTTGCATATCACAAACCGTTTTAGAGCAATAAATAAATCGTCAGTTTGTAAGATCAGTTTCAACACCCTGTATCTGGGAAACAAAGCATTTGCAGGCATACGTTTATAAAGCAAACTGTCATTATTTTATCATGCAGAATTACTCCTTAAAGTTTGCCGTACTTATTTAAAAACACCCTGTATTGACGAAAAACAGGGGTAGTTGTTAAAGTGCCTAACTTTTTTATTATCCAACATAAGGCGAATGAATCGAAAAACAGAATGTTAAGAAAACCTGAGGCTATAGTTGGGTTTTAATTTCAGTATTTTATAAAAGCTAGAACATTCCGCAGGGTGTTCCAAAGTTTGAGAAAAAAACACAGTTTGATTCGTACACCCTGTATACAATGACAATGTACCCGTCTAGCAACAATATTATTACAGCGATATTGATAAAGAATAAGGCTATAACATATTAAAAAAAAATTACTTAAATCGGACATCAGGTTTAGGAAATACAAGACATTAAAAATGGCCCATCTTTTGGGATGCTTGTTTTTTGTGCCGGTGAGTGTATTTGACATCTACTATTCATTTCTTTTTGATAGTATTGGTTTCATTACTAAACCTTTTTTGGGAACTTTGGCAAGTTTCACACAGATCCAAATAAAGTGGAACCCCGATAAGTCGGCCTCCGATAACCGGAAAGTCCGGCTAACCCGGAGATATTGGTAGATAAAAATGAACTTGAATTATTTATCTGCTTGGGCTTGCATATCTATCAAATCTGTTTGACATCTACTATTCATTTCTTTTTGAGAATATTGGTTTCATTACTAAACCTTTTTTGGGAACTTTGGCAAGTTTCACACAGATCCAAATAAAGTGGAACCCCGATAAGTCGGCCTCCGATAACGCGGAACTCCGGCTCACCCGGACCGATTTTCATCAGACAAAACAAACATTTTTTCATTTTGACTGAGTTTTTTACCAAGAAATAAACAATGCTGTAGACAACTGTACGTAATTTATACCTACTGATGAATTTAATGTTTTTGCAATTATAATGTGTATTTGTTGATTATTTATATGTATTTTATTAATTTTTACCATATTCTACGGCTAACCCGGATTTCCGATAACCCGGTTCGGCCACGGTCATAATTAATCCGACTTATCGAGGTTCCACTGTGGATCGTTATGATTTCTACAGTTATGTATTGTGGCATTCCGCTTGCGTGTCGATCGTTATAATTTGAATTTCTTACTTTTACCAAGATCCTCTGGAAAATGTATACAATTACCAGTAAAAGTAGGAAATAAGGGCTTTTTAAAGAATATTTCCTATATTTACCGTCGACTCTGGCAATTGGTTACAATTACCGGTAATTATATACATGAATACCATAAATAAACATACTTATTTATACAAAGCCTCATTTTTCATTTTTCTATGTAAGTGCTTTAATATTAATACTCCAAGCTATTGATACCGAAGTTAAATATATCTATCTCATCAGGTAACTGATTAATATGCATGTGAAGTTGGATCATATCTATATTTGAACCATAATAATTGTTCTGCGATGAGATAGGCACATGCATACATTGCATGGAAAAGCGAGAATTCCGAAGCAGCGAATTAAAATGAGTATGATTTCATTAAAATAAAACTTAAAATTTCATTAAAATCTTTCAGTTTAATTTTTGGTGAAGGTGCAAGGTATTTGACAGTTTCTTGCTTTGGCAGCTGATGGCTGTTAAAAATACTAGCGAGTAATGTAGTCCTGTCACCAGGGGGTTACAACGACCTCCTTTATTCATATGGACTTACCCAAGTTTTTTTATGTATTTTGACCCACAGAACACGAATTTTCTTGGGTAACAGTTGATCCGGATATCGATAAGATTGTTATAAACAAAGAACATGAGGAATTACATAACAGCGAGTTTTTGCAAAACAAAACATTTTTCTGTATTTTCAAAAAGGTTGAACTTTCAAAATATCGAAAAACTTCAATTTTTGAACTTGAATAACTTTTGATTAAAAAATAAAATAGGAATTCTGCTTACCGCATTTGAAAGCTCAAGTTAAATTATATCGGTGTTAGTTATTTGCATTGCTAAAAATTAATTATTTTATTGTTAAACAAAGCTATAAATACATAGTGCTTGAGTTATGTTTTCAATGCATCTCTCATTTAAAATCGAAGAGTAAGCGGGCCTACAAACAGGCAATTTCTACGTAGCATGTATTAAAACGCATGCATTGGGCACGGGAACCACTATTTGTTTATAGCTTTTTTTGACAATAAAAAAATTAATTTTTGGCAATGCAAATAATCAAAACCGGTATAATTTAACTTGAATTTTCAAATGCGGTAAGCAGAATTGCTATTATTCGGGTTCAAAAATTGCAATTTTTCGATTTTTGAAAGTTTAACCGCGTTTATCTTGAAAGCTATGCATCCTACGAAAAAACTTGTAAGAACATTTTTTGCTTAGAATGACTCAAAAAATACAAAGCAATGTTTTGTTTTGCGAAAAATTGCTGTTATGTAATTCCTCAAGTTATTTGTTAACAATCTTATCGACATCCGGATTAACTGTAACCCAAAAAATTCATGTTCTACGGGCCAAAATACATAAAAAAACTTGGGTAAGTCCATCTGAATAAAGGAGGCCGTTGTACCCCCTGGCGACAGCACTAATGACCTTTGCTGCTTGAAAAATTAGTATGAACCGACTTTGATTCATTTGTTTGAAGACATCATCGCTTTAGTCAAATTTGCATTCTGTTGAATTGACACCGCGGCTGTGTCATCTGTCTACATAGGTGGCTGTCATGGTATGATTGTTTCTCATACTAATTTCTATCGCACCGAATTCCTAAAGTACCTATTGTATTTAATATTCTGTAGAAAATTGTGTGTTAACTTTTTTATATTGTATAGTTTTTGTAACATTGTTTACGTGTCTTCTTTACCTGTCGTTATAATTGCGTAATATGACCTACAGAATATTCTAGTCTGGTGTTTTACCATTTTATGTTCTTTTATTCTTCTTCTTTAGGTGCCGTGTCTGTATTCAGACGTTGGCCGTCATCATGTTTACAATTTCCTGAAATCTCTCTCTATCGGCTGCTGCGCGAGATAATTCTTCTACTGTGCAGCCACACCATTGTCTAATATTACGCAGCCATGAAAGTTTCTTTCGACCAATCCATCTCTTTCCCTCCACTTTTCCTTGTATTATAAGGTGAAGCAGATGGTATGTAGGTCCTCTAATTATATGGCCGAAGTATTCTGTTTTTATCCTCTTTATGATGCTTATGAGCAGACGTTCCGAATTCATCATTTGAAGAACATCTTCATTGGAAGTGTGTGAAACCCACGATATCTTTAGGATTCGTCGATAGCACCACAATTCGAATGCTTCTATTTTGTTTAGCATTGTGGTTTTTAACGTCCATGTCTCACAACCATACAATAGGATAGACCACACATAACATTTCAGCACCTTCTTTCGAATATTCATCGACAGGTTTCTAATACATTAAACTGGTTTCCAGGTCATAAAAGTCTTCCGTGATATTTCGATCCTAGTTATTATCTCTTCATCAGAGTCACAATTTACATTTAACCAGCTGCCAAGGTACTTGAAATGATTTACCCGTTCTAACTCCTCTCCATCAAGAGAAAGCTGACCTTGATCTATATTAATCTTTCCAACTACCATCCACTTTGTTTTTGAAATGTTGATTTTAAGGCCTCTCCGATAGCTTGCTTCACTGACTAGATTTAGTAGTGTCTGAAGATCTTGTAAATTTTCAGCAAGAATGGCTGTATCGTCAGCGTATCTAATATTGTTGATTACTTCTCCGCCTGCCTTACTCCCTCTTGTCTGTCATCCAAATCTCCCTAAAGATTTCTTCAGAGTACAGATTAAAAAGGGTGGGTGATAAAACACAACCTTGTCGTACTCCACGTTTTATCGGCAGTTTTTCAGTACGACTGTCTCCAATTTGGATAGAGGCTACTTGATTGTAATATAAGTATTTCAGCAGTCTTATATCGTAGTGGTCAAGTCCTGCTGCCTGCAGGCAATCGAAAAGTGTATCATGTTGTACTCGGTAGAATGCCTTCTCGAAGTCGATGAAACAAACATAAACGTTCTTTCGGAATTCACAACTTTTTTGTAATAGAACGCGCATACAAAATAGTGCTTCTCTAGTTCCTAGACCATTTCTAAATCCAAATTGCTTATTACCCATTCTAGTTTCGCACAGAAGGAATACTCGGTTTTGTATAATACGTAAAAGTATCTTAAGTGTGTGACTCATCAAACTGATTAGTCTAAAATCGCTGCATTTGGTGGGCCTGCTTTTCTTTGGTAATGTTATAAACAGTGACTCCAACCAATCATCTGGTATTTTTCCTTCGTTGTAAATTTTGTTAAAGAAAGTAGTCAAGTAGGTAATGTTTACCTCATCCAAAAGTTTAAGTAGCTCAACAGGGATTTGATCTGGTCCAGGTGCTTTATTGTTTTTGGCTTGTTGTATTACTTTTATGACTTCTTACTTCAGTATACTGGGACCTCTGTCTAATTGGTTGTCACAGGTAGTATTTGGAGCATTTTCTCGAGAAGCATCGTCAAAAAGGTCACTGATGTGTCTCTCCCATTCTTTGCACTGTTGTTCGTGATCACAAATTTTTCCGTCTGCGGTTTTAAGTACGTGAGCATTATTCTGTTTTCTAATTCCGGAGGTATATTTAAGTTTCTTGTGGAGGTTGAAACTGTCATGCTTTTTTTGGAGGTCTTCTATTTCTTTACATGAATTCTCGAGCCAGCATTCTTTGGCCTGTTTAATTTTTCTTTTTATGAGTTTGTTAATTTCACGGTATTTGATATTATTTCTATTTTTGTATTTTCGTCGAACTTCCATCAAGTCTAGAATTTCTTGGTTCATCCATTCATTTTTTGCCAACATTGTAGGTGTTTTTAAAGATTCCCTTACGTCCTCTAAAATCGAGTTTTGAATATCGTACCAACATTCGTTAATAGTTCTGTTTTCGTTTGGTATATTTGATATTCTGTGCATTTTACTATTTATCTTCTTTTATTAAACATATTGAAATATTTTTTAATTGATAAAAGATAAGGAAAATTTCACCTGCTACATATTTTCATTCTATTTTTTAATGATATATTTTTTCCTTTTTTTCGTGTAAAAATCGTTTTCACTTTATTACAAATTTTTGGCGTTCCTCTGAAAGAGACTCCAATGATCAAATTAATTAATTCTCAAGGCCACTCGATTTTCAATGAGTTCTCAAAAATATTTCAATTTTGTTCATGACACTTTCTTTGTTGGTTTTAGCGTTGATTGATAAATATACCTAGTATACTTATCAATTAACGGCTTTAGTATTGAGTTTAGTTACTGACGGACTAGAATAAAAAACAGTTAAACGCCGTAAAAATGAGTGGCGCACACAATATTCCAACTGAAAAAGGTTCACTTTCATGAAAATAGTTATTTTCCTAACTAGTGCGGAAAGCTTGTTTCATTCTAAAATATTGTTTTTTAGTTGTTAATGCCCGTCCTCTCATATGCGCTTCATTAAAATTTATTAAAAAGCAATGTTTTTGAATAAAACGTACCAAAAAATTTTATAGCGAGCCCCTGGAAGAAGTCAGTGTTTAGCTTGAATTTGGGTACTCCGCAGTTTCAAAAATAATATTTTTTATTTGTGTTTTTGAACCTTGAAAATCGTCATTATTGTATTTTTTTTTAATTTTAAATTGTTTATAACTCGAAAACTATTAACTTTAGAGAAAAATTACAACAGACCTTTTTTGTTCCCAATAATCCAAAGAACGTAAAATAATATCTACAGGGCCGTAAAAATTAATTTTTATAATTTGTTTAATTTTTTTTTATAAATGTAGCAAAAAAATGTACAGGGTGTTCCATTTGAAATAAGAAAGTTCATTAATTTTCCAGAAAAACGAAAAATCTGACGAAAATCAATGTAATTATCGCTTTAATATCGGCTGCATTAGAAAACCCCTACCCACCAAAACCTATAAAAATTGTGCAAGCCGTTTCCGAGATACTTGAGGGTTTCTAATATACATAAAACTCTATTATATTATAATTATTATAATACCTACTATTATATTAATATGCATAAATTGGTTCGATACTTCAATGCAATAAATTTGAACTTTTTATGATAAAATTAGTGAATTAGTCATTATGTCGCATTTAAGATAAAGATCCCCTATGTTTCGGGTATCAAAATATATACATATTTGAAATTTTGCACAGTCATACAGGTTGATGGTTCACATTTTTTAAAAAAATTAACTGGACCTTGAATTTTGACCCTTCGCTTCGTTATCAAACGTATTCGCTTCGTATACTAAACAGATACGAAACGAATACGTTCGATAACGAAGCGAAGGGTCAAAAATCAAGGTCCTGAACTTTAAATTTTAAATGCGGCCTACTGCGAATCCACAAACAGGGTGAATTTTCGATGTGCGATTCGATTTGCTTCGCGTTAGAGATAACGAAAAGTTATTTGGAAAAGTTGTTCCAAATATTGTTATAACCCAACATACCAAATTTTATAACAAAATTCACACTTTTAGTTTTTTTTTCAGTTGTTGTAGTCAGGGTCCTAAATCCTAAAATTGGCTGTCCCGAAATGCATCTCGAGACAGCCAAAAACGGTTTTTTTTCGATTTTTTCGTTCTTTCCGCTCAGATATTAAAATTTCTGCCTCTGCCATTCAAAAGAACGGCAAAAAGTACACAAAAAAATACTATTTAAAAGTTGGCCAAATCATATTATCATAACCTAAACATTTTTTGAAAATTCAAAAATTTTTTCCTGGGCTCATTTTTTATTACAAAAATCTGAAAAAATCAGGTTGTTTTGTATTCAAAAGATACAACCTCTTGAATTTTTTCAGATTTTTTAAAGTAAAACGGCGCTCAAAAAAAAATAAAACCTAAAAATTCTTCTTTTCTCGATTTAAGACGTTCTAGGACCTCTGGGAAACTAAAAATTTGCATGAGGGCATAATTTTATATCTTTTATCGAAAACATAAGTAGATGGGCTGATCGGTGCGGGGGCATTTTTGACCATCTTACCCCGCTATAGCCTTTACCAGGGTGTTTTTTGAGGTCTACAGTTTAATAAAGAACAACATTTTTTAAAGTTTTTGTATAGTTTTAGCGGTTAATTGATACTTAAGTTATTTTACGGGTTCTAAAATCTTGAGTCTTAATAAAAAATGTAACGTAAGCACACACATACGTCACTTTGGCGGGAACTTGTAGCCCTTAAAGTAATTTGGAAAGAATTACTAACAATCGTTTATTATAAGAAACACAAAATAACGTTACAACAATTAATTAAGTAAAAAGGTAAAATATTTGACACGGAAAAAACTAAAATTTAGTTATACATACCTTTCTCATGATCATCTTTCAGTGCGTCACAGTTTTTCGATTTCTTTCTAACGCATTAAATTGTATATGACAGAAAAAAGGCACGTCCGTGATTACAGACATTTACAACATTTATTCTAGTTATTCTAGTTGTCGATAGATCGCGCCATAATAAAAAAATTAATTTTTTTTAATTAGATAATAATATTACAAATATAATCTGTATAATTTATAAGACTATACAAATCAAAGAAAATACCATTTTATAAATGCAAGAAACAAATTTGATTTGTTTTTATTCCAAATTGAAAATAAAATGTGACAACTGTCAGATTTAACTAAAATGTCATGTTAGAATAAATGTCATAAATGTGTATTATCACGGACTTACCCTTTTTCCTATCATTTGTTACGCACTGAAAAGTGCACATGAAAAGGACAATATATATCATTGTTTACGTATATTGAGTATTTTTAGAGTTATTATTAAAAGAATATGAAACTTACTGTCATTTTAAAAATTCTGATTTTTTTAAATTCCCCATTTTTTTCCAAAATATGCATTCTAAACCGGTCAAACTTGTTATATAATAATTACTTATACTAATATAAAGAAATTCTTGTAAGGATTACTATAAATTTTTAATTTTTTTGGAAATGGGATTTGTTTTATTTTTCACTTTTTCCTAAAAAATTCGAAAGGTTTCTCTTATTTTCATCATAACTTTTTTAATTTTGAAGCTATTAACTTCTTCTGCCGCTCATTTGATAGGTATTCCGAAGTACTTTGACAAGTGTTTTGCAGGTATATTTTATAAAGTGCATCGTGTTCCCGTAATTTAAGCTTGAATACTTAGATTTGAGTACTCGTCGAAAATAATATACACTTAATTACCCATAACGCACATTAACATTAGTTTAGTCTTTAAGTAAGGGGTGTATTTGTTTTTTATTATCCTCAATTTCGTCAATAATAACTTTTTTGTAAAAGCTTATACTTAGTTTTTTAGTTATACATGAAAAACAGCTTTAAAACAGGCAGTTTTTTAAGAAAAAATAAAATTTTTGATATTTAATAACTCAAAAAGCATTAATTTATTTTAATAACGATATATAACAAATTTGGCTTAGAATTTGTCCCTCTATCGACTAATGGTATTATTTTTAATAAAATAATTTTCACCCCCGAGAAGGGGAGCATCCACCCGCAGAGTAAAAACGCAAGATTGCATTATGTCACCTTTATTCCTTGAGGTATCCTCTAACTGACCAATTTTCATGAAAATCGATGAAGGTTCAACGAAATCGAAGGTGAAAAGGTTCAGTGACTGCACTATTCTATGCAAATCAGAATAGAAACATGCAAGCAATATTTTTTTATTTCTAACCGTTTTCTAGATACAAGAGTTCAAATTAATAATTTTACAACTTTTGACTTATTTTTTGACAAACATTTTACATTTTATATCAAAATTTACAAAGATTTTTTAACAAACAATTCAACCGAATTTTTTCTTAGGGTATGTCAAAATAATTTGTAATAAATAAACGAAATTAAATACGAAAAGGAGTTTTACAGGTTCATAATGTTAGTTAAGGTTTTAGATTTTTTTGAAATATAACTACAAAAACATGTTTTTCGTTATAACTTACCTAAAATCAATAATTTAGTCAATTGACCATTCCAAATCACGTGATATAATATGGCCGGCAGTGGGCAAAATTTAATAATATAGGGTTTACATCAGTTTTTGTAAAGAATATCCTGTTTGGTTTTGTTTTTTATTGTTAATTGTGCACCGAAATTGTGATAGCAAATAAATAAAAACTAGTTTATCGCCTACATAACTGAATTATCCCATAGTAGTTATTGACACAAACTGGTAACTAATATGGGATAATTCAGTTCTGTAGGCGATAAACCACTTCATATTTAATTTGTTATCACAATTTCGCAGATTTCCCTACACAATTAACATAAAAAGCAACCGAACATGATTTTCTTTACAAATTAATGTCGATGTAAGGTTAGATTTTGCCCACACCCGGCCATGTTTGACGTTTCATTGGAATGCCTAATTGTAGCACGAATCTGTCACTGCCGTAAGCCAAACACTGACTGCGAAAATCTGACGTAAGTAACAGAAACTGACCGGTACTTACGTTATTATGGTGGTGAACGACGTTTGCTTACGTTATCATTATGAAAGTAGTGCTAAAGTTGCGTTTCTTTTGCGGGTATGATTAAAACAATTCTGGACATACGTTTTTAAAATAGTAAAAAAAAAGGTTTAAAGTAGTTCTATAGGCTTACTACACTTTGGCAGTACCTTTTAAACACTAATAGAGTTAGTTTAATGGAAAAACATGATTTTCGCCAAAAATGTCACTTACGTTATTTTGCCAAAAATGTATCGATATGTACCGGGTGTCCCAATAAGAATGGCTCTCGGCCATATCTCAGGAACCGTTTATAGTAGAGCTTTGAAATAAAAAATTTTATAACAAAAGTTGCCTCAGGAAAAGCCTGGAAATTATTTTCATACTTATAGTTCCACCGCTAGAGGGCATAATTGAATATCAAAAATAAAAAAATCTAAATTTTACAAAATTTTCCTAATGAAGGGGCACTGGAAATCCGATTATTGTATTCTTCACAAAATTATGCGTATATTTGGTTTAACAAGTTTAACTCTACCTTTGCAAATAAGAGGTGGGGGTGAGTGGGAACCTTGTTATGAAAAAATGGCTGTAAGTCCGGTTCTGCTAAATCAAATTTTGAAAACTGGGTCTTGTTGAATACAGATCTGTTTCTTCAATGTAAGCGTGATAATTTTGAACCATCCTAATAAGTAATAAGCCAGCTGGGAGGCGTTATTTAATTTTTTTCAGAAATCTAGTTTTCTTTGGAAAATATTAAATACAAGTATGCATTTTTAAACATACTTTATAAAATTAGATTAAATTAGAAATAGAATAGCGAAAACCGCATGTCGATACCTTTTTTCTATCTCAAGATATCTCGAGAAACGTGTAAATTTTATACAGCACTTTTACTATCACCGGTAAACTAAGTTAATGAAAAGTAGTGTGCTGTGGAAAAAAACAAAATAACATTTTGCAGATGTCAACGTATAAAAATATAATTAATTAAAACAACAATATAAAGAGAAACAATACTATTAAAATTAAATATAACACAGAACAAAAAGAACTACTTAGTGACGACCTAAATATTCAAATTGTTGCCCATCATACACTACTCTATAATACATGCAGAGAATACTAAACGCCATACAAAGCATATCGAGAGCAGAAATTGAGACTGCTGTTCAATCTACTCTTGAAAGAGTAAATGTTTGCAACGAAAATGATGGGCAAAAATTTGAACGTTTATGTCATCACTAAATAGTTGTTTTTATTTCTTTGTAATAGGGCTTTTCAACGCTTCTCATTTGTTCGAGCCTCTGTCATATGCCGTATAATCCGTGTATAATATTAATATACGAGATATGAACGAGGCTCGAAACAAATGAGAAGCGTTGAAAAGACCTAACATACGTTGACAGCTGGAAAATGTTTCTTTTTTGTTTCCATAGCACACTACTTTTAATGAATTTCGTTTACCGGTGACAGTAACAGTTGTCTTTAAATTTACACGTTTTGTAAGATATCTCGAGATAGAAAAAAGGTATTAACATGCGGTTTTCGCTATTCTGTTGCCAATTTTATCTAATTTTGTAATATGGTATTAAAAATGCATGTTTGTATTTAATATTTTCCAAGGAAAACTAGATTTCTGAAAAAAATTAAATAACGCCTTCTAGCTGGCATATTACTCGGTAAGTTGTTTCGAAATCATAACTTTTACATTGACGAAAAAGATCCGTCTTCAGCAAAACCACGTTTGCAAAATTTCATTAAGCAGAACCGGACTCACAGCCAGTTTTTCATAACAAGGTTCCCACTCACCCCCACCTCTTATTTCCAAAGGTAGACCTAAACTTGTCAAATCAAATATGCGTAGAATTTTATGAAGAATACGACGATCGGATTTCCAGTGCCCCTTCATTAGGAAAATTTTGTAAAATTTTGATTTTTTAATTTTTGATATTCAATTACGCCCTCTAGCGGTGGTCCCACAATTATGAAAATAATTTCCAGGCTTTTCCTGAGGCAACTTTTGTTATAAAATTTTTTATTTCAAAGCTCTCCTATAAACGGTTCCTGAGATATGGCCGAGAGCCATTCTTATTGGGACACCCGGTACATACAGTCCAAAGTACATCGTCCTATTTTGAAAATGATTACAACAGTCTTAAAAATGGTTTTAACTGCTTCGTTTGAGCGAGTCTACCACTTTCCGAAACATTTCAGAGTGTAGGTGGGACGCGTTTCATCACGCCCCACGCCTAAACCTGTAGCTCTAACGCGGTTATGTTTTGTGATTGCAAAACTATAATCGTTAATTCTAATCAAAAGATTATGCGTTAGAATAAAATAAATTATTTTTGTCGGACAAAAAAGAGGCCGCAATCGTCGAGTCCGACACCCGCAAGATGTCACTCTAGCGCGGTACAGTTTTGTTATTACAAAACTCTTAATATTTAATTGAAAGTATTGATAATTAATTACTAAAGATTGTCGATCTATTGTCCGACAAATTTACAACCTCTTTTTTTATTCAGACAACGTAAATATGTTAATTATGGCAGGTTATGTTTTGCGAACAGTGAAAAACAGTAAGGCTAACGCAGCAGTTTAAAATAAAACATATGAATCTTATGCTCAGACTGGAATACGCTGGTGTCTAATCAGCCTATGGGGAAGCATTATGGCACGAAATAAGGGCTTACGGCTCAGTGATAGTCCTCGATACATTCCTACCGAAGGCCGTTATTTTATTTAATTTTATAAATTTTATTTAATTTTATTTAATTTTATTTAATTTTATTTAATTTTATTTAATTTTATTTAATTTTATTTAATTTTATTTAATTTTATTTAATTTTATTTAATTTTATTTAATTTTATTTAATTTTATTTAATTTTATTTAATTTTATTTAACTTTATTTAATTTTATTTAATTTTATTTAATTTTATTTAATTTTATTTAATTTTATTTAATTTTATTTAAATTTGTTTTATATTTATTTTATTTAATTTTACTTAATTTTATGTAATTTTATCTTTTTAATTAATTTTCACACATGTTCCAATTCTACGATTAGCGTGCTTTCATATGTGGAAAATATTGATTCAAAGACTTAATGCAAATATGCTTTCCTCTTTGCATTATCTCTTTGCCAGACTTGATCAGGTTCCCTTGCTTAGCTTATGATTTTCTTATAATTTATCAACTTACTATTTTGGTATTAATTGGTACAACCTCTAGACATCCCCTAATGTATTAATTCTTAATTTTATCCATTTTTTCACTCCACTCATCCATATAGGCATTCTTATTTCCGCCACATGCATTCGTTGTTCTTCTTTCGTTTCAATTGCCTAACATTCAGTCCCATACATTACAGTTAGTTACATATATTCAAATTTATGTTATTTATTTTTAATTTGATTTAATTTTATTTAATTTTATTTAATTTTAGTTAATTTTATTTAATTTTATTTAATTTTATTTAATTTTATTTAATTTTATTTAATTTTAGTTAATTTTATTTAATTTTATTTAATTTTATTTAATTTTATTTAATTTTATTTAATTTTATTTGATTTTATTTTATACTTATTTTATTTAATTTTACTTAATTTTTATTTAATTTTATGTAATTTCATCTAATTTTAATTAATTTTCACACATGTTCCAATTCTACGATTAGCGTGCTTTCATATATCTTTTTTAACATCCAATGTTTATTGCAATCTGTCTCATTACAAACAATAAGCAATACATATAGTTACTGAAAAATAACATAGATGGAAGCCGCCCAGTGGCGAGCACCCAGTAAGACATAAGATTATAATTTTAAAGTAAGACATAACAATTACTTGGAACATAATATATAGATAAAATTTTGATTAAAAGTCTAAGAAACATAAATAAAAAATACGAAAGAAGTTTAAAAAATCACTGAAGCTAAAACAAGATTATTTCACTGCACTATGACACTGCACTCTGTTGTTGCCTTGATGTGCTTTCATATATGTGGAAAATATTTATTCAAAGACTTAATGCAAAGATGCTTTCCTCTTTGCAATATCTCTTTGCCAGACTTGATCATGTTCCCTTGCTTAGCTTATGATTTTCTTATAATTTATCAACTTATTATTTTGGTATCAATTGGTGCAACCTCTAGACATCCCCTAATGTATCCATTCTTAATTTTATCCATTTTTTCACTCCACTCATCCATATAGGCATTTTTATTTCCGCCACATGTATTCGTTGTTCTTCTTTCGTTTCAATTGCCTAACATTCAGTCCCATACATCACAGTTAGTCACACATATTCAAATTTATGTTCTTCTCCAACTAAGTTTTAAAACTTTTTCCTCATCAGCTTGTCTCTACTACTAAGTTTTTATTCTAAATTAGTCCGATCTTTAACGGTAAATATTGCAAAACCTCTAAATTTTAAAGAACCGCTTGGATTGACATGAAATTTGGCATACACATAGCTAACAAGTCAAAGAAAAAAAGTGATATTGTGCCAATATGTGCTTTTGCCCCGGGGGTGGTTTTCACCCCCTCTTGGGGAAACTTACAGATCATATAAACACAACATAAGTAAAATAATGTATGGAGCGGTAACGATTTATTTCATTTAAGTTGCTAATTAGGGGGTGGTCTTCCCGATTTTTTTTTGCCAAAACAAAAGAGACCAACTTTATTTTGAGCGTAACTTGCTTAAATTTAATGATAAAAACTTTTATAAAAACAAAAATAAATCTCTTTTTAAACTAAAGTTATAATCGATTCTCCCCAAAAAGTGCTTAATTTTTTGGATATTTCACTTCAAAGTATTCTATTTGAAATTTGGTGAATATGAATCTATTTTTTATTGGCTATAACTCCGGCTTTACGAGGTCCAGAGACCTAAGGCGTACACCATTTTTTTTTTACTTTTTTACAGCCCATATTTTTGCTTGGAACGTTTTTTTCGAAAAAATACTTACTTTTTGAGTTATTTGCGAAAAACCGTCTAAAAATGTAGTTATTTTGTTGAAAAATGAACATATTCACTCGCAAATAACTCGAAAAGTGTTGACTTGGCGAAAAAGTTCTATAGAACAAAAGTTACAACAAAAGCTACTTAAAATTAGCCAGTTTATCAATTTCCGGACTTATTTTGGACTTATATTTTTTCACCCCCAAAAGGGGGTGAAAGTCACTCCCAGGGCAAAAGCACACATCGGCACAATATCACTTTTTTTCTTTGACATGTAAGCTATACGTATGCCAATTTTGATGTCAATCCAAGCGGTTTTTTAAAATTTAGAGCAAAAACCGTGAAAGAATGTACTAAATCCCTTTTAGAATAAAAACTTAGTAGCTTATTCTAAGTTTCTTCTAAATCTCTGGCCTACTAATATTACATTATCAGCATACATTAAACACCAGGGATTCTTACCCTGTAGTTTTCCTAGTGTCTGATTCAAAACTAATGATAATAAATAAGGCCCTAATGAGAATAAATAAGAACACCCTTGTATCAGTCTACTAATCCTATTTTGTGTCAAAACAGAGGACTTCGAGTATTAGACAAATTAGAGCAAGAGAGATTCTCTTCGTATTCTCCTATCGTCCCATAAATCGTTAGCTAGGAACATTTTAATCTTTGAAAAACAACAATTTCATGTTTAACGGCATCCATCTAACACAACGATAAATACTTTAATATACTTTCGTAAATTTATTTAGTTTTTACAATAAATTAAACTCATTTATTGAGTAAGTTTGATATTTTGTAAATATTTTGTAAATATCAAACCAGCAAAAAGCAAACCAGTTTGTTGATTTATTTGTTGTTGGTAATGATAGAAATTAAAACCGAGTTAAATTTTTAAAACCTTTTCCAAAACTTAGCTACCAGTACTTTATTTATTTTGTATTTTTTTGCTTTAGGTTCCGTATAATTATTGTATATTGTGTTCTTAAACATTTTTTATGCTATTTTCTCAGATATTTTCAGTTCCTATTTATGTAACTTCTTTTATCCTCTTTAGCTTAATTCTTAACTCTTTCAATTTTCATTATATTTCCTTTTTGCATCTTCCGATCATTCCTTTTACAATATTTCTTCTTTAGATGGGATGCAGAAATAAAATTCAGACTTACTCACAATCTGCTTCTTTGAGCCAAAAAGACCGGTTTTGGACACTACAGAGGACCCCGCTGAGATCTTATGGGAAATGGCTCTCTGTAAAATGCGCTGAAACTTTGGGTTCTGGTAGTCCTTGATGTGTAGAACAAAAGACTCCATGGACGAGTAGCTCCAAAAAATCATAGTTCTAAGATATAAGCCTCTGAAGTTATAGGTACAGTGAGGACGTTTGAGTTGGAATAAATTAATTTTCTCGAGAATGGGCGACTCTGGAGATAAATTACGAATCAGGTCAATTTTTATTTTTAAATTATAATTTTTTGGCATATATATCATACTAGTGACGTCATCCATCTGGGCGTGATGACGCAATCGATGATTTTTTTAAATACGAATAGGAGTGGTATGATAGCTCATTTGAAAGGTTATACAATTTTCTATTCACTAATATAAACATTAACATAATTATTTGTACAGGGTGCCCAAAATTTTTTTTAATTAAATTAATTGAGACAAAAAGCAGAATGTATATAATTTATGTAATTCTAAATACATTGTACTGCTGTCAGAAATCAGAAAAAATGTTAATTTGAAAAATAAACATTGATTTTCACTTAAATTAAATGTTCAAAACTGCTAAGAGGCAGGTAAGTGGTAGCTTTAATATTAAATTTAAGCGAAAAACAATATTTATTTGTCGAATAAACATTTTTTCCTATTTTCGGACAACAGTAAAATGTAAAATTTGTCTCAATTATATTTAATTAAAAAAAATTTTTTGGCACCCTGTATAAATAATTATGTTAATGTTTATATTAGTGAATAGAGAACTGAATAACCTTTCAAATGAGCTATCATACTATCCCTATTCTTATTTAAAAAATGATTGATTGCGTCATCACGCCCAGATGGATGACGTGACTAGTATGATATATACCTATGTCAAAAAATTATAATTTAAAAATAAAAATCGACCTGATTCGTAATTGATCTCCAGAATCGCCCATTCTCGAGAAAATGAATTTATTCCAACTCAAACGTCCCCACTGTACCTGTAACTTCAGAGGCATATATCTTGAATCCATGATTTTTTGGAGCTGCGCGCCCATTGAGTCTTTTGTTCTACACATCAAGGACTACCAGAACCCAAAGTTTCAGACCATTTGACAGAGAGCCATTTCCCATAAGGTTTCTGCGGGGTCCTGTATTAACTCTCTATTTTCAGGTCTCCCCACACACTGTGCATTATTATGGAATCCTACTTAAAAGAATTATATTTTACTGTGAGGTACGGACAGACATCAGAAATCACATTGATAAGGGGCAGGGGTACCACAGGACAGTGTTCTTGGTCCACTTCTCTATTTTATGTACACAGCTGACTTTCCAGTAAGCAACCAAACAATCACAGCTTCCTTTGCAGATGATAAAGTGATAACGGTCAAACACAAAGACCCAGACATAGCTGCAAGAATTCTCCAACAACATCTACTGAAAATTCAGGATTGGACAAGAAACTGGAGAATCAAGTCAAAATCAGTGCAGGTTACATTTACCAAATGCAGAGGTACAATGCCACCTGTTACAAATCTGGTGCAAACTGACAGCGTCAAGTATTTATTTTGTCAGTCCTTGGACGAAGGACTGACATGGAGAAAACATATTTTCAACAAAATTTACAAAAGCACTGACGTGGAGAAAACATATTTTCAACAAAAGAAAACAACTTAGCTTGAGACTCAGCAAATACTATTAGCTACTGGGAAGACAGTCAACACCTAGCTTAAAAAACAAATTATTGGTTTATAAAGGAGCCTTAAAACCAATTTGGGCCTATGGTGTACAACTGTGGGGTACGGTCGCAAACTCAAACATAGAGATATTCAAACGCCTTCAGTCGAAGGTACTACGAACCATAATAAATGCACCTTGGTTTCTACAAACAAGGAAATTCGAGACGATCTCCAAGTAGCTACAGTTAAGGAAATAGTAAGTGAATGCAGCAGCCACTATTTGATTAAATTGGAAAACCACCCAAAAAATCTTGCACTAAACCTGCTAGAGAATAGTGAGCAGAAGAGGCACAAAATATTGCAGCTACCATATTATAGGTTCTAAGTAGCAGCAGTGAAGTACTTACCGTTAAAGGCAAATTGTGGAAACTGCGATTTTCTATAATTTCGTTTATTATAATTTTTTTCATGCTGTCGATATTTTCCGAGTTATGGGGAAAAATAGTGACAGTTAGAGCATAATTATTTATTTATTAAACTATCTCGTTTATTATTAGTTTTACCACAAATTTTAACCTATACAAAAATGAAAATAATTAAATTTTGTACAATTTTGATCTCTTTCATTTTTTTTGATAAAATCAATATTTAAGGTAGTACGTATGCGGTAAAGGCGCGAGCGTAAGACCTCTCCGCCATTTTCAACTTTTCGACAAAAAGTGTAAAGACTGAAATTGTTGCAATTACGATTTACTACAATTTTTCGAGAGAACTAGTGGTGGGTTGAAATATTAAAATGTTAGCTGACAATGGCGGAGATATAAAGCAACAACGGTTCTCCTTTAAAATAAATATGGCGGCGAATGCAACCGCAGAATTCAGTCGAGATTTTAAATTTACACTACTATTGATCTCCCCTAAAGGATAGAATTATAAAATTTGGATCAGCTCGGAAACAAGATTCAATTCAGTAATTATGCTCCCCCCACCATTTTTACTATTTACCCAATTAACTCGGAAAATATCAACCGCATGAAAAAAATTCTTAAAGAGAAATTGTAGGAAATCATATTTGGAGCAATTTTAGTTAAAAATGGCATAGATATTGAACAAAAACAATTGCTACAAAATCAATCAGGTCTTACTCTCGCGCCATTATCGCATACGTACTACCTTAAATATTAACTGTAGCAAAAACTTGAAGAGATTAAAATTGTATAGAATTTAATTCTCTCTATTTTTGTATAGGAACATTTTTGTAGTAAAACTAATATTGAACGAGATAATTCAATAATTATCCTCTAATTATCACTATTTTCCGCCATAACTCGGAAAATATCGACGACACGAAAAAATTATAGGAATAGAAAATCAAATTTTAAACAATTTTGTTTGTTATACTTTTTGTCGAAAAGTTGAAAATGGCGGAGATATAGAGCAAAAACGGTTCTCGTTTAAAATCAAGATTGCGGCTAACGCAACTGAGGAATTCAGTCGAGATTTTAAATTTACACTACTATTGACCCCCCGCTTAAGATTAGAAACATAAACTTTGGGGCAGCTCCTAATGCAAGGTTAGGCCTGTTATTCGTCTAACCCGACTGGACCAAGCTCACAGTGTAGCGACCGTAGTTCCACCTAGGGTTGGGAAAAACCTACCGGTTATACCCTAAAACCGGTTTTTTACTCCGCAATAATCGGTTTTACCGGTTGTTTTTTGTCCCGGTTATAACCGGTTTTTTCATTTTAAAGTAATAACCGGTGAAGAACCGGATAAGTGAAAAAAATAATGAATTAAAAAAATGGGAAAATTTTTACTCCCACACGCACGAATGAAAAATTTTAAGCTGACCGAAACCGATTTGACAACATTGATGACTGATTTCTATGCCGATAGTGCTGTTTCACATTATAAGAATTTTGAACGTGCGAGGGTTTTCTCGTGTGATAGTTTTGACCCACCTATCCTTTTCACACAATAAGAATTGAGTAGCACGAAGATATTTTGCTGTGTTCTTTGGTATATTATTTTTATTTACACTTTGTGGCTGAGGTAAGTACATGATACGATGTCTGATATGTATCATTACGATGTATCATTACACATGGGTATTTTTTGTCCATACTTTTGTCCTATTGTACTGTAATGCGCATTTAATTAATTTGCAATTTCTATTCTGTCAGTTATTATTTCTTATGTTTTTAATTAAAAGCCTTAATTTGTTTTTATAATCGTTGTTCTAGTAAGTTATTTGTGGGATCTTGGATTAGCTCATCTAATTAGCTCATACAATCTATGTAATAAACTATTCTAAATGGGAAATAAGCTACAATTGAACTAAAAAAAAAAATGATTTTATTTACGTTTCGACATCCGATTTGGGCGTCGAAACGTTAACAAAATTATTATTTTTAGTTAAATTGTGGCTTATTTCCCATTTAGACTAGTTTATTATAAAAATTCCACAAGGAAACAGCTTCAGAACAACATTACAATCTATGTTTTTCATGTACAGAATTTAAAAGAGCAATTTTGGAGCAATTTTAGTTAAAAATGGCATAGATATTGAACAAAAACAATTGCTACAAAATCAATCAGGTCTTACTCTCGCGCCATTATCGCATACGTACTACCTTAAATATTAACTGCTCTGTCATCCATTCATTTTTAAATGTTGTTCCCCTCGTTTTAAAAGTTGTTTTTAGATAATTTCACCCAAGACATGACCGCAGCCCTACTCCAGTTTTCACCGAGTTGTTTACCCTATAAAACTAAATATAATTTAGTAGAATAAAAGGTATATTTTATATGGAGCAAAATCAAATTATAGAATTGTGTTTACTTTATCGTCGAAGAAAGAGAAATAAGAGGAACCGGTTTTTTTCTTTATCACCTAATTCGTCAAATTAATTAATTCAAATTAATTCGTGCACTGTTAAATGCACGGCATACACCATTCCAAGCATTTCTCGTCAAGTTTCTATTTTTATATATTTCTATTGTTTTGTCTTAATGAACAGCTCTCGCTTCAATTAATGTTATTAATATTTCACATCAATCCGAGACATCATAATATAAAATATATGCACCTACTTTAAACAGCCACACAGTGTAAATGAAAATAATGTACCAAACAACCAAAGAAACCACCTTCGTGCGACTGAACGACAGTATCATATGAAAGGATGCGTTAAGTCCACTATGCTACTGGGTGCGTAAAGACGGCACGACTGCCGTCTGTTGTTGTAAGCGAGGGACGGCATAAACACGGCGACTTCACCGAACGTTCCAACCACCGTCTAGTGAGAAAGGCTCCATATGATTACATGCGCCACCATTGGATTGTCGTCGTGCGTTCTAACCCTCGCACGTTTAAATTCTTGAGCCGGCCTCAAACGACTCGTGTACTTCGCAAGTACAGAATTATTCGCCTACTTGGAAAGTATACGAGTTTGCGATTGCAATGACAAACAGGGCACTCACACGACGTGTACAATTTACAAGTACGCGAGCGTAAACATTTGGCTTAACGACCTTGACAAATGAATCAGTGGTGTGATTACTAATAAATAGACCAGGACATTAGGAAAAAATAAATCGATATTTAAATACAGCACGTAGAAAGTTACAACTTTTTTCATTGTGTTCAGGATGACACCAGTAAAAAAGTCAACAATAGAAAAATGGCTGGAAATGCCGTTGCATTTTAAAGTGCATGATATGCATCCAAAAGTGCATAAACATGTCAAAATAAGTGTATTAGGGCCAGATTTTGTTACTCGGGGGGTTTTTGGGACGCTATGAGGACGAATACTCCATCAGAACTGACCATCGCATCGGGGCACCTGGTGTCCAGGTTCACTGCTAAGGCACGTCATCTAGAGTTTAGAGGGTTTTCGACACTAAATTTATGCAAACAGATTACTCGGGAGTTTTTGGGGTAGCTGAGCAAAAATACGCCTTCAAATCCGACCCCCCGTTGCACCTGATGCCCAAAAACCCTCCAAACTCCTGAAAATAACATGCCTTAGCATTGTGTACCAGGTGGTCGGGGGTCGGTTCTGATGGCGTATTCGTATTCAGCGACCCAAAAACCGCCTACTTAATCTATTTGCATGCATTCAGTGCCGAAAACCTTAAAAACCCCAGAAGATGACGTGCCTTAGAAATGACCACGGACACAAGGTGCCCCGGGGGTCGGTTCTGATGGAGTATTCGTGTTCAGAAACACCCAAACCCCCGTATAATCCGTTTGCTTTAATTTAGTACCAAAATCCCCTGAAACTCCAGAAGATGACGTGTTACAGCAGTGACACTGGGCACCAGAGGCTACGGGGTCGGTTCTGATGGCATATTCGTATTCAGCGACTGCACAAACCTCCAAATAAACTGATTGCATCAATTTAGGGCCGTTAGCCCTCGAACCTCCAGATGACGTTCCCTAGCAGTGATCCTGAGCACCAGGTGCTCCGGGGTAGGTTCTGATAGCGTAGTCATGTTCAGCGACCTCAAAAACCTCGCGAGTAACAAAACTTGGCCTGTAATATGCTTATTTTGACATGTTTATGCACTTTTTAATGCATGTTAAAAACTTTAATAAGCAATTATTAATTAGGCATTTCCACCCATTTTTCTATTGTAGACTTTTTTCCTGACATCATCCTGAATACAATACAAAATTAGCAAGTCTCTAGGTGGTGTATTTAAAAATCGATTTATTCCGGTGTTTTTAGTGCTAAATGCACTGGTATAAATGAATAGTCGCAGTAAATGCCAATTATTTATACATTTCGTTTGACCGCCTCTGCAAGTATAGACAAATATGTACTTCACAAGTGTGCGAATAATTGTGATCCCTTTGAATCGGATCATTTTTACCGACAACAGTTGGAAGACGAACGAGTGGCAACGAGTGACAAATAATCGTACGAGTAACCCACTTACACGACATGGCAAGTATACGCAAGTGACGATTATTCGCCAAGTACCTACACGAGTCGTTTGAGTCCGGATTTATAAAATGAAACAGCACATATGGATTGACATCGATTAGAATGGAGTATCGCAAACCAAAGCTCAATATAAATGTAACCTATTGGCTATTGACTAAAAAACCGAAAACCTGTTTTTGGAATAACCGATTTTTTGGCCGGTTATAACCGCCAGGTTAAACCGTATGTGAAAAAAACCGGTATAACCGAAAACCGGTGATTTGTCAACAATCGCCATCCCTAAGTTCCACCGCAGTTTATTTCTTCGCGTTTCAACGTGCCTTTTATATTCATTTTTGGCCATTTTTATATTATTTTTCGTGTATGTTTATTTTGGTGTGTTTTTTTGGTAGGAAGGATGGATAACGAACAAACCCTCGAATTCATCGAAGACTACTGGTCTCATGAATGCTTGTGGGACTTTACCAACTAGCCGGTCTTACACCAACAAAAATAAAGGGACCGATGTATACCGGAATTTAGCTGCAAAGTATGGAATCACTGAGAAAGCAGTTAGAAATAAGATAATAATTAGAAATAAGATAAAAAGTTTGAGATCCTATTTTTCAAAAGAGCTCCCAAAGGTACCAACTTAGAAAAAATGTGGTACAGGAAGTGAAATTAAATACCACCCATTCCCATATTGTATATAAATATGTACTTACTTATTTTTATGAGCATGATGATATTACCACGGGTGCACATATAAAAATTTTTAGGGGGGAGGGACAGACGTGAAGATATTGCACATTATATTTTGTATACTTTGGATAACCATATAAAGTTTAAAGCACCCGAAAAGCTAGGGGGCCCCCTGCCATGGGTATGAGCGCTCATGTCTGCCACGATTAAACTACTTTCCAGCACTGTGATAAAACTGCTGCATATTTTTGCTACTCTACACTGCCTATCACCACAGCTGGAAATGAAAGATTTTTCTCTGTGCTAAGAAGAGTAAAAGGGTACCTGCGAAGTTCTACTGGTGATGAAAGATTTTCACCTACGAGGTTCACTTACGTTGATGGCTGTTGAAAGAGAAGAAATAAAAAAACTACCACTAGACCAAGTGGTGAATAATTTTGCTGCGAGGAAACCACGACGGTACTCATTACTACACTAACTTGACATTGAAATGCACTGTAGTTATTTTGTTCCTTTAGTAATGAATCATTGGTATATATTATAAAGTTCCTAATTATTAATTATTTATATGATACATAATATAAACATAATACCAAAGGGCTTGAGGTTACGGCCAGCATACTCAAGCAGAAGACTCCAAAATATTCTACATAGAGCCAGTTTGTCGATGATCCGGGAAAGGTTGCAATTTCACAGGTCAAATTTATTTTTTATCGAACAAGACATCGTAAGTATTGAAGATTTACTTTTCGGAATGATATCAAATTCTGATTTTGATCGAATTATTTTTAGTTTACACATAATTTATGAAAATTCATATCAGAAACAAAGAAATATACATTTAAATAAATTTAATAATCTTTTAGAACAAAATAGTTTACATACTTTTGATAACCTAAATAGAAATAATGACATATTAGCGACAGTTGTCAATCTATCAAATAGACATTTAAATGCAACGGAAAATTTGGTATTGTCAAAAGGTTTAAACTATGCTGTTACTCATCCATCTATTCCAAAATTAGACATAATCAGCTCAGTGGAGAAAATATCCCAGTGTCTACCAACTCATGAAAAAGAACAATATAGGGTACTATGTAAACTTGAATTGGAAAAGTCTAATCAAATTGAAGAGAACATCAGCAAAGAGGAAATGAAAGCTTTAAAAACTTTAAGAAATGATGACTCCATAACAATCCTACCAGCGGATAAAGGCAATGCAACTGTAATAATGAATAAAATACAATATGAGGACAAAATTACAGATCTAGTTACAAATGGACCTTATAGCAAATTAACGAAGGATCCAACGAAGACACTGGAAAACAAAATATATAGAACTTTATTCAAATTTAAAAATGATCTAACATACTATCAAAGAAAATTAATGACACCTCACTACAGTAAGACACCACATTTTTATGGAGTGCCGAAAATTCATAAAGCGAACATACCACTTAGACCCATTTGTAGTACCATCAATTCTCCTTGTAGTGAACTATCAAAATTCTTATTAAACATTCTAAAACCATTTGCTAATAATGATGACACTTTTATAAAAAATACAAAACATTTTTTAAACAAATTATCAACTATTGAATTTAATCCAAATAATATTTTAGTAAGTTTTGACATAAACAGTTTATCTACAAATGTACCATTAGATAAAACTTTAAACATAATCAAAACGAAATTAGAGAATGATAATACATTGGCAACTAGGACAAGACTAAATGTATCAGCTATAATGGAGTTATTGACATTATGTACCCATAATACCTATTTTCAACTAAACAATGAATTCTATAAACAAAATTTTGGTCTAGCAACGGGCTCTTCTTTATCTCCATTATTGGCTAATATATTTATGGAGGATTTCGAAACTAATATTATTTCTAAACAAAATTTAAAACCCACAGTATGGTGGAGATATGTAGATGATGTGTTTTCAATATGGCCTCATAGATCAGAATTGTTGGATACGTTCCTGAATATTATAATCGATCAAGAAGAGACAATAAAATTTACAATGGAAAAGGAATACAATAACAGCCTACCTTTCCTCGATGTTTTGATCTCAAAGAAGGATATTGGATATGAGACTCAAGTGTATAGAAAACCAACACACACCAACAGATATCTCAATTACAAGTCAAATCACAACATCAACGTTAAAAAGGGAATCATTAAATCCTTATATGATAGAGCCAAAATTACTTGTTCTAACGAAAATTCCTTTTTAGCAGAAAAACAATTGTTAACACCTGTTTTATTAAAAAATGATTATCCTTTATCGTTTATAAATAAGGAATTGTCAAGATTGGATCGAATGGAACAGAACAACTTAGAACGGGATCCTACAACATTCACCAGAAATAATACGAGGAAAATATCAATACCATATATAAAAGGACTATCCGAGAAACTTAAAACAATAGGAAATAAATTCAACATTTCAACAACATTCAAAACAACAAAAACATTGAGATCTCTTCTATCTAAAACTAAATCTAACAATGATCAAGAAAGAACAAAGAATTGCATTTATAAAATACCTTGTGAATGCGAACAATTTTATTTAGGTGAGACATCAAGACCATTAGACGTTAGAATAAGTGAACATCAATCTTATATTAAAAATAGAGAATTTGAGAGATCTCAAATATGTCAACACGCATGGGATAATGAACATAGAGTTCAGTGGAGAGATTCAAGTATAGTCCTGAAAGAATCAGATAGTAAAAAGAGAAAAATCAAAGAAGCGGCTCTAATTATGCTAAATGAAACCAATTGTGTCGCAAATTCCTCGGTAGAATGCAGTAAGATGTGGTTACCCATACTGAAAGAGGAAGTCAATAGAAAGAAAATACCAAGATTAGTAAGTCAATAATATCGAGCTAGTACATATTTTATATTTTAATATTACTTATATATCTAGTATTATTAATATTATTTATAATTTAAACATGTTACAAGTCAGAATTTGGTATTATTTTTTGAGAGTAAATTAATTTAGACCAAATACTTACGATGTCGGGATAGTATCACAGGGTTTTTCCTGGTTTTCCCTTGTGATTTACTATGAAGTCTCTAACGCGAGAATTTTACTGTCGTTGCATTTGGTTGTCTTTTTAAAGACATATCACATGCTATAATTTTTTATGACGGATATTCTTGAGTTGGGGTTAATTTCATGTAATCGAATGAACTATCTTTCAGTAAGTCGTCCCAGGAACGCAACTCATAAATATTGGCAATATCATTTTAAAGTCTTCTACTTTAAAATGTATAATATATTTCTGAATTGCCAATATAAATGAGTGAGATTAAATAAATTATTAGAAGAATTTTTTTGCTTAGCAACAACACTTTTGTTTATTTTAGTAATATTTTGTATTTTGACAACGGCACCCGATTTGGGCGTCGACACGTTAATAAAATTATTTTTTTCATTTTAATTGTGGCTTATTTCCCATATAAATAATTAATCATAAAAATGCCACAAGGAAATAGCTTCAGAACAACATTCCTAATTATTACAAATAAATCATTATAGTAATAAAATTTATGTATTTTTTTTGTAAATTCCAATATTATAGGGAGGCACATGTCTTATCCTGCCCCTGTCAAATGACGCCCCTAATCTTCGCTATAAGAGACTGTACCTAAATTTTAATTATTCATAAATTATATAGCAGCATCAAATAATGGCTCATTTGAAATGTAATCATCCTCAATAATTTTCACTTTGTCTACAATTTTTTTCCACTCTTCTACGGAAAATATTTCAAAGAACTCATCCAACAATTTTTGAATATAAGTAAATGTGAAATCTACATTATGTGCTCCAACATAATTTTTTATTGCTGCCCAGAGAAGCTCCATCGGGTTTAAGTGCGGATGATATGGTGAGAGCCTTAATACGTCAAGTCCGATATTTCTAATAGTGGAATCAACAGCAAATTTAACATATTTATTTCGGTTTATGTAATTTTATAAAAGTATACAATCTCTATGTAGTGTGGCAAAGCCAAATGGAATAAATTCATTATTTCGTAAACCAGCGACTTTAGAGCCCGATCAAAGAACAAGCTGACCACAAAAAAAAATAAATGAAGGATGAAAATTTGGGAAAAGGTAGTTGAAATTGTCTATTATTATATAAGAAAAAGTTTACAATTCTACAATACAATACCCCCTCTCGAAGGTGAAAAATATACATTCAAAATAAGTCCGGAATTGGATAAAATGACTAATTCTAAACAACTTTTGTTCTATAGAGTTTTCTTCCCAAAAGTCAATACTTTTAGAGTTATTTGCAAGTGAGTTCGTTCATTTTTAACATGTTTTTGGACGGTTTTTCGGAGATATCTCAAAAAGTAAGTATTTCAACGAAAAAAATATTCTTAGCAAAAATATAGCTTATAAGAAACTGAAAAAAATGGTGTATGCTTGAGATCTGTAGATTCAGTAGAAGCAGACTAGTAGCTAATAAAAAGTAGGTTCTTCTTTATCAAATTCCAAATCCAATATTTCAACGTGAAATAACCTAAAAACGGAGCACATTTCGGGGAAAATCCATTTCAACTTTTTAAAGTGTTTAAAAAAAGGTTTATTTTTGTTTTTTATAAAACAAAACTTAAAGTAAGGTACGCTCAAAATATTGTTGGTCCCTTTTATTTTTTGGTAAAAAAATCGCTAAAATCACCCCCTAATTAGCATCACAAATAAATTTTTTCATTACTACTTCACGAGTTACTTTGCTTATGTATTATTTATATGATCTGTAAGTTTCATCGGTTCAAATTGCTTATTGTGGAAAAAGCTGTAGTTAAAATGGCTTGAACGAGTAACTAATGACGAGCTTAGGCAAATTTTGAACAGCCATAGCTTAACCAATTTTTGTCTAACAAAAAACAAAAAAGCAAAAATATTCAGAAAAGCAAAACGTACATTTTATTACTTTTTAAGATGTTTGGTATTACTAATCATTTTTAAGTTATTTCCATTTTTTTTTCAAAATTAAAAAAATGTTTTATTTTAAACCCAATTTTTTTTCAAAAATAAGCAGTTTGAACCAACGAAACTTATAGATAATATAAACAATATATAAGTAAAGTAACTTGTGAAGCGGTAACGATTAATTTTATTTGGGAAGCTAATTAGGGGGTGATTTTCGCGATTTTTGTACCAAAAAATAAAAGGGACCAACAATATTTTGAGCGTAACTCACTTATTTTTAATGTTAGAAGTTTTTTTAAAAAACAAAAATAAACCTTTTTTTAAACACTTTAAAAAAGTTGTAATGAATTTTCCCCGAAAAGTGATCTGTTTTTTGGTTATTTTACATTGAAATATTCGATTTGGAATTTGACGAAGAATAACCCACTTTTCATTAGCTATAACTCTGCTTATACTGGGTCTGCAGACCTCAACCATACACCATTTTTTTCAATTTTTTACAAGCTATATTTTTACTAAGAATATTTTATTCGCTAGAATACTTACTTTTTGAGTTATCTGCGAAAAACCGTCCAAAAACATCTTTTATGTTTGTTAAAAATGAACATATATTCACTCACAAATAACTCGAAAAGTATTGATTTAGTGAAAAAACTAAATAGTCATTTTATCCCATTGCTGGCCTATTTTGAACATATATTTTTTCACTCCCGAGAAAATATTTTTCACCCCGTATTTCCCAATTTTTGTAAAATAGAGGGGATGTAGAATTGTAAACCTTCTCTTATATAATAATAGACAATTTCAACTACCTATTCCCAAATTTTCATCCTTCCTTTATTTTTTTTTTGGGTCAGATTGTTCTTTGATCGGGCTACATAGAACAAAAGTAAAAACGCTGCAATGCTACAACTTCTCTGTCTTTTTTATGGTGTCGAATCATAAACCCTGAACTCAAAATGTGCAGAAGATTTGAAGAAATTGAGATGTGGCTATCTAGGAGAATACTTAAGATCCGTGGACTGACCGAGCCACAAATGACGAGATCCTCAGAGGAATGAAGAAGAACCGAGAGGTACTGACCTCTATCAAATATTTTAAGTTACAAATTGAGATATATGTCCTCCTACAAGCCATCCTGTAAGGAAAAACATTTGTAAAGCGAGGTCCAAGAAAAAGAAACTCCTGGTTAATGAGTCTCAGAACATAGTTCAACACATCATCTGTGCAGATTTTCGGCACTGCTACATATAAAATAAACTTTTAAATAAAACACCCTGTAACTCAGAGAGGAGCCATATTTTATTTAGGTGATATAGATTAAATCTTAATATTTTGAGGTCTAGAATCTACAACTCAGTGATTGGACAATCTTAATCATACACCCTGTATATCATCCTAGTGACGTCATCCATCTCGGCGTGATGCCGAAATCGGTGATTTTTTAAATGAGAATATGGGTCATATGTAAACATTATGGTAGGGAAGCCAAAGCGGGGATTTTTGCAGTAACTCGAGCGCGTCAGATTAGCATATGGGGAGAAACCTGGTACCCTGCAGATGTACCTCTACCATATATTGGCTCTTAACACAGGGGAGTTCGTTAAGGGGGGTCCGAAAAAAAATCTATCCTTAAAAAAACTCGAAATTGTCAGATTAAGATAAGGTAAGTTATGTACATGCAAAATAGTGTAAATGAATGACAGATCGAAAAACTAAAAAATATGTGCTCAATATTTTTTTAAAATCTATCGAATGATACCAAACACGACTTCCCACGGAGAGGGGTGGGGGGTAAATTTAATATTTTAAATACGAATCCCGCGATATTTCGCGAAATGAACATCAGATCGAAAAGCTGTAAAATACACTTATTCAATATTTTTGAAAAATCTATCGAATGGCACCAAACACGACCCCCCACGGAGGCGGAGGGGTTACTTTAAAATCTTAAATAGGAGCCTCCATTTTTTATTGCAGATTTGGACTCCTTACGTAAAAATAAGTAACTTTTATTCGAAATATCTTTTCGCATTATGGATAGATGGCGTTATAATGGGAAGAAACGATTGATAGAAATGGAAATTTAAATTAAAAATGGAAAGTCCACACTAAAATGGAAAATTTGACTGAACTTTTTTTGGCTTTAGGACCTACTCTTCACAACCCAATAGGTCCCCATAACGCTCGAGTGACGGCACATTTAGCATACTTTGCTCCCTTATATTGTTTATGGAATATGTAAACATTAATTTAATTATTTATATAGGGTGACCAAAAAAAATTTTGAATTAAATTAATTGACACAAAAAGAAGAATGTGTAATTTATTTAATTAAAAATACATTTTACTGCTCTCAGAAATCAGAAAAAAAGTTTATTTCGCAAATAAACATTGCTTTCCGCATAAATTAAATGTTCAAGCTGCCACCCATCTGCCTCCTGGCAGTTTGAAGATTTAATTTAAGCGAAAAGAAAGCAATGTTTATTTCTCAAATAAACATTTCACTTCTGTTTTATGACAGCAGTAAATTAAATAAAATTAAAAGCAGTAATTTAAATTAAAAAAATTACAAACATTATTCTTTTCGGGTAGGTAAATTAATCTAATTAAAAAAAAAATTAACACCCTGTATAAATAATTATGTTAATGTTTATATTGCTGAATATAGAATTGAATAACATTTCAAATGGGGTAGCACGCGACCCTTATTATTATTTAAAAAATCATCGATTACATTATCACGCCTAGATGGATGATGTCACTAGTATGATATACAGGATGTCCCAAAAGTAGTGGAACGGTCGAATATTTCGCGAACTAAACATCGGATCGAAAAACTGAAAAATACGTAGTCAATCATTTTCAAAAATCTATCCAATGACACCAAACACCAACCCCCACTACGCCCCCTGGAGGTGGGGTGGGGGGTAACTTTAAAATCTCAAATAGAAACCCCCAGTTTTTCTTGCACATTTTAATTTGTTACATAAAAGTAAGCAACTTTTATTAAAGACATTTTTTCGAACTGTGGATAGATGGCTCTACAATTGGGAAAAACGATTTATCCTGATACCAAAGGTAAATTATTATAGAAACGGTCTAATATCTCACGAAATACACTTCCAAATCAGAAACTGAAAAACAGATTTTTAATCTTTTTCGAAAACTTATCGAATAACACCAAACATGACCCTCCAACCCACCCCCTGAATGCGGGGTGGGGGGTAACTTTAAAATCTTAAATAGCAACCCCCACTTTTTATTACAGATTCGGATCCGTCATGAAAATTAAGTAACATTTATTCGAAACATTCTTTAGAATTGTTAATAGATGGCGCCTTAATTGGAAAAATTCGATTTATTAGCGCCATCTATCAGAAATTGAAAAAAATGTTTCGAATAAATGTTGCTTTATTTTTTATGACGAATCCGAATTTGCAATAAAAAGTGGGGGTTGCTATTTAAGATTTTAAAGTTACCCCCACCCCACATCCAGGAGGTGGGTTGGAGGGTCATGTTTGGTGTTATTTGATAGGTTTTCAAAAAAGATTAAAAATCTGTGTTTTGCTTTCTCATTTGGAAGTGTATTTCGTGAGATATTAGACCGTTTCTATAATTTACCTATGGTATCAGGATAAATCGTTTTTCCCAATTATAGCGCCATCTATCCACAGTTCGAAAAAAGGTCTTGAATAAAAGTTGCCACTTTTATGTAACGAATCCAATTTTGCAAGAAAAACTGGGGGTTTCCATTTAAGATTTTAAAGTTACCCCCCACCCCACCTCCAGGGGGTGTAGTGGGGATTGGTGTTTGGTATCATTGGATAGATTTTTGAAAATGATTGAACACGTATTTTTCAGTTTTTCGTTTTTCGATCCGATGTTTGGTTCGGGAAATATTCGACCGTTCCACTACTTTTGGGACACTCTATATATGCAAAAACTCATAATTTAAAAATAAAAATCAATTTGTTTCGGGATTTTTCCTTAAAGTGGCCAGTTTACGAAATATTGAATTTATTCCATTTGGCTTTTCCACACTGTACATAGAGATTGTATACTTTTATAAAACTACGTAAACCGAAATAAATATGTTAAATTTCCTGTTGATTCCACTATTAGAAATAGCGGGCATGACGTATTAAGGCTCTCACCATATTATCCGCATTTAAACCCGATGGAGCTTCTCTGGGCAGCACTAAAAAATTATGTTGGAACACGAAATGTAGATTTAACTTTTAATTCTATTCAAAAATTGTTGGATGAGTTCTTTGAAATATTTTTCGTAGAAAAGTGGAAAAAAATTGTAGACAAAGTGAAAATTATTGAGGATGATTACATTTCAAAGGAGCCATTATTTGATGCTGCTATATAATTTATGAATAATTATTTAGGTGAAGTCTCTTATAGCGAAGATCGGGGGCGTCATTTGATAGGGGCAGGATAAGGCATGTGCCTCCCTATAATATTGGAATTTACAAAAAAAAGTACATAAATTTTATTACTATAATGATTTATTTGTAATAATTAGGAACTTTATAATATATACCAATGATTCATTACTAAAGGAACAAAATAACTACAGTGCATCTCAATGTCACGTTAGTGTAGTAATGAGTACCGTCGTGGTTTCCTCGCAGCAAAATTATTTACCACTTCGTCTAGTGGTAGTTTTTTTTATTTCTTCTCTTTCAACCGCCATCAACGTAAGTGAACCTCGTAGGTGAAAATCTTTCATCACCAGTAGAGCTTCGCAGGTACCCTTTTACTCTTCTTAGCACAGAAAAAAATCTTTCATTTCCAGCTGTGGTGATAGGCAGTGTAGAGTAGCAAAATTTGCAGCAGTTTTATCACAGTGTCGGAAGGTAGTTTAATCATGGCAGACATGAGCGCCCATACCCATGGCAGGGGGCCCCCTAGCTTTTCGGGTGCTTTAAACTTTATATGGTTATCCAAAGTATACAAAATATAATGTGCAACATTTATACGTCTGCCCCCCTCCTAAAAATTTTTATATGTACACCCGTGGTGGCAGATGTGATATCATCATGCTCATAAAAATAAGTATACAATATGGGAATGTGTGCTATTTAATTTCACTTCCTGCAGCACATTTTGTAACAAAAATAAGAAAACTTCTGTTGGAGTGAAAGTAAAAAGAAAGATATAGGTACTCCAACAGAAGTAAGGAAAAAAAAAAAGAAAGAAAAGACTAGATAACTAAATAGTTGTGGCTGAAAAGAGGAGATGAAGGGGCTTCAGCAGTGAAGCCGAAGTCGGAAAAAATAAAAAAATACTACTTTGCAGTAGTACTGAAGAAAGGGGGATTAGAAGAGATAGAAGTAGAAGTGGGAAGAGACAGAGGCAAACCGAATAGAGTTGGCTAGCAAGGGATGCAAGAAAACCACTTGACACTCAAGGATGGATACGGCTCGTTTGCATGCCTGTCGAAGAACAGTAGCTCTATATAGATAGTAATGATGACTAGAAGATGAAATAATAAAATAAGAATAATGTACTGAAAATGAATGGAGATGAATAATGACTAAAAACGAACAAAATAAATAAAACTAACTAATCATGGGCGCCATGAAAATGATCTTCGATCATTTTCCCAGGTATCTTACACTGCTTTCAAATATTAAATATATTAAACCTGTAATAATGAACATAAAGGAGTAGTAAAATTCATGATATACAAAATAAATAAATATTTATTAAAATAACTACTAGATTTTTAACAATTTCTGAGTTAGACAAGCATATATCATGTAACTCTAAAATAACATAAGTTATACAAGAAGCTATATATATTTTAAAGATAACAACAATAATGTTATCTGTTACAAAATTACAGGTATAAGTACCTCTCACTAACATATAGGGTACAAAATTACATAAGTCTTCTACCAAATGGTTATAGTACGCCCGCTACGTACAACTAAAGGAAACTGACAAAGATGAAAATACTACAAATAAATAGGCCCAAGCCTCACTATGGGAAAATACAATAATGAATAAATAAAGTTAAATATACAATTGACTAAAGTAGAAATGAAGTTGAGATAAATACCGACGATGACCTAAATTAACCGAACAAACGGAATAAAGCGAATAACAGTAAAATATTTGGGAAACAAGCTAGTAATATTAAAAAATAAATTTACCCGAATTACATAAACCAATGATAAAGTATTAAAAACCTAATTTTCTCTAGGCTTATTCCTGTGCACAAGGAGTTACCGTAGATACAAAGTTTGGGAACCAAATAATCTAATATACAAATGTCAAAAAAAACCAGAGGTAACCTAAATCTGAAAAAAAAACATAGTGTATTTAACAGATAGTCTGAAATATAAAAAAAACCAATAGTTACTAAAACACCTCACTAAATGTTCCCAAACGAGGTTGCGGTTGCATCCTAGAAAATGACGCACCAGGATGGTGCGACCCCATGACTCCTGTAGGCCCAGGTGCCAAGACGAAAATTGAGCTGGAACGCTCCCATAGCTTGCTCCCAAATAGACATACTCCCAATGGTGACTTGGCCGTGGCTGCAGTGGTTTCCCTAGGTGGTCAAAGGGCTACGGTTTCATGTTAGGGTTTCTTCCAAATGGCTAAAAACATTCCCAGTTTTATTTCCCATTTTAAACATGAGCAAAAAGTAAAGGGAAGAAGAAATACTTTTTAGAAGCAATAGTATAGAAAAACCGGCCATTAAAAATGGAACAAAAACCAATCTCAGGTAACCTTGAACTATTTTAAGTGTGAAGACATGAATAAATGACACTGAAATTATTTATTTGAGGAAATATCTGTAAAAATATATTGAATTTATAAAATATTGGATGTTCAATAAATTTAAAACCTACAGAGAAATGGTAATTATTTCCAATATTAATTTGAGGACTTCAAAAATGTTTGGTTATGTAAAACCAAAAACCCCATTAATATAAAGATCGATATAAAGATAATATAAAGATCGAAATCATCTACACCCTTCCCTTAATAGATTGACTAAGAAAGTTTAACAATGGGACTAATATTTTAAATATTCCACAACAAAAAACACATGACAATGGCTAATTAAAAAATTATTACAAAAAAAATAAATCTCACCGAATGATTCCTATTAGGCTCCAACAGGAGTTGTCACACACATGTCTCCCTAACTCCAGACAACCCTTGCTGGTAACTTTTTACTTAAAAAAACTGGATTGATGTTATAAAATAAGGTGTATGGAACTCATTCGCCATTTCATGGTACCAGTACCAAGTACCAAACCAACCCACTTAATTAGCAGCCACAAACCAAGTGACGAACGAGAGACGTTTCTCCGCCAAGGTGAACGTCAAATTCTCTCAGAAAACGAAATCATTCTCGATAGGTGGAGTACGTTCCATCACCGAGGTATGACGTCACCCCAGTAGTCCTATACGAGAAATTAGAGAATTTAAATGGAGACCGAGGGAAAATAATTATAATAATAATTAAAGAGCTAATTTTGTAACGTGACCGTTACAATTTCTTCTAAGTTGTTACACTTTTGAATCTCTTTTGAAAAATAAGATCTCAAACTTTTTATCTTATTTCTAATTATTATCTTATTTCTAACTGCTTTCTCAGTGATTCCATACTTTGCAGCTAAATTCCGGTATGCATCGGTCCTTTTATTTTTGTTGGTGTAAGACCGGCTAGTTAGTTAAGTCCCATAAGCATTTATGAGACCAATAGTCTTCGATAAATTCGAGGGTTTGTTCGTTATCCATCCTTCCTACCAAAAAAACACACCAAAATAAACATACACGAAAAATAATATAAAAGTGTCCAAAAATGAATATAAAAGACACGTTGAAACGCGAAGAAATCCAACTGCGGTGGAACTTAGGGATGGCGGTTGTTGACAAATCACCGGTTTTCGGTTATACCGGTTTTTTTCACCTACGGTTTAACCTGGCGGTTATAACCGGTAAAAAAATCGGTTATTCCAAAAACTGGTTTTCGGTTTTTTAGTCAATAGCCAATAGGTTACATTTATATTGAGCTTTAGTTTGCAATACTCCATTCTAATCGATGTCAATCCATATGTGCTGTTTCACATCATAAGAATTTAAACGTGCGAGGGTTAGAACGCACGACGACATTCCAATGGTGGCGCATGTAATCATATGGAGCCTTTCTCACTAGACGGTGGTTGGAACGTTCGGTGAAGTCGCCGTGTTTATGCCGTCCCTCGCTTACAACAACAGACGGCAGCCGTACCGTCTTTACGCACCCAGTAGCATAGGGGACTTAATGCATCCTTTCATATGATACTGTCGTTCAGTCGCACGAAGGTAGTTTCTTTGGTTATTTGGTACATTATTTTCATTTACACTTTGTGACTGTTTAAAGTAGGTGCATATATTTTATATTATGATGTCTTAGATTGATAGTGAAATATTAATAACATTAATTGAAGCGAGACCTGTTCATTGGAACAAAACAATAGAAATATATAAGAAATATATAGAAACTTGACGAGAAATGCTTTGAATGGTGTATGTCGTGCACAACAGTGCTCGAATTAATTTGAATTAATTAATTTGATGACGTCATCGAGAGGATAGCCAGGTTGAAGTGGAGATGGGCAGGACACGTAGCCAGAATGACAGATGGGCGATGGACGAAGAGGTTATTGGAATGGAGGCCAAGAGAAGACAAGAGAAGCGTCGGTCGACCGCCTACAAGATGGACTGACGACTTAAGAAAGGTAAATAAAAACTGGATGAGGGCGGCGCAGGATAGATGGGGTTGGAAACGAGGGGAGGAGGCCTATGTTCAGCAGTGGACTTTTGAGGCTGGATGATGAATTAATTTGAGGAATGAGGTGATAAAGAAGAAAACCGGTTCCTCCTATTTCTCTTTCTTCGACGATAAATAAGTAAACACAACGCTATAATTTGATTTCGCTCCATATAAAATATACCTTTTATTCTACGAAATTATATTTAGTTTTATAGGGTAAATAACTCGGTGAAAACTGGAGTAGGGCTGCGGTCATGTCTTGTGTGAAATCATATAAAAACAACATTTAAAACGAGGAGAACAATATTTAAAAATGAATGGATGACAGAGGGTCTTTTAAATTCTGTACATAAAAGACATAGATTGTAATGTTGTTCTAAAGCTGTTTTCTTGGGGAATATTTATAATAAACTAGTCTAAATGGGAAATAAGGCACAATTTAACTAAAAAATTATTTTATTAACGTTTCGACGCCAAAATCGGATGTGGAAACGTTAATAAAATCATTTTTTTAGTTCAATTGTGGCTTATTTCCCATTTAGAATAGTTTATTACATATATTGTATGAGCTAATTAGATGAGCTAATCCAAGATCCCACAAATAACTTAGTAGAACTACGATTATAAAAACAAATTAAGGCTTTTAATTAAAAACATAAGAAATAATAACTGACAAAATAGAAAGTGCAAATGAATTAAATGCGCATTACAGTACATTAGGACAAAAGTTTGGACAAAAAATACCCATGTGTAATGATACATCGTAATGATACATATCAGACATCGTATCATGTACCTACCTCAGCCACAAAGTGCAAATAAAAATAATATACCAAACAACATAGCAAAATATCTAATTCTTATTGTGTGAAAAGGATAGGTACGTCAAAACTATCGCACGAGAAAACCCTCGCACGTTCAAAATTCTTATAATGTGAAACAGCACTATCGGTATAGAAATCAGTCATCAATGTTGTCAAATCGTTTTCGGTCAGCTTAAAATTTCTCATTCGTGCGTGTGGGGGTAAAAATTTTCCCTTTTTTTTCTGAATTCATTATTTTTTTCACTTATCCGGTTTTTTACCGGTTATTATTTTAAAATGAAAAAACCGGTTATAACCGGGACAAAAAAACAACCGGTAAAACCGATTATTGCGGAGTAAAACAAACCGGCTTTAGGTTATATTATAACCGGTGGGTTTTTCTCATCCCTAGGTGGACCTACGGTCACTACACTGTAAGCTTAGTCCAGTCGGGTTAGACGAATAACAGGCCGAACCTTGCATTAGGAGCTGCTTCAAATTTTATGTTTCTAATCTTTAATCTCCTCTGTAGAGGACACAGTTTATGCATGTGTTTCAAGAGGGTGTCGCCGCCGTTTTTGAAGAGTTCAGCAGGGAGATTATCCGAACCGGGGGCTTTGTTATTTTTAAGTGTTCTCTAATTTCTTCTTCGGTAGGGGGGTGGCTGCCGATCATCTTCATTAATTTGAAGCATGGGATCCTCCATCTCGACATCTTCATAATTGCCACTAAGCAGTTCTTTAAAATATTGCGCCCACCTGTTTAGTATCTGTTCCTTGTTACTAATTATAGAGCCGTCCCTATTTATCTGTTGGTAAAATTTTCGTATGTCTTTTCTATTGTGGTAGTTAACAATTTCGTTTAGAGCGTGTTTGTATTGTTCTTTCTTTTTACTTCTGAACATTCTCTTTTCTTCCCTTCTAAGATTTTCATAATCTTCGAGAGTTGATCTCGTTCTACGCTGCTGGAGTCTCTTATATGCTTCATTTTTTTGTTGGTTATTATGTCTATACTCTTCGTTGAACCAATACTCGTTTTTTCTGGTCTTGATAGGTTTTAATACAGTGTCAGCCGCTGTGTGCATGGCTTCTTTACATTTAGTCCAATGCTCTTCTATACTTAAATTTAATTAGCAGTTTCAGATTTTAGCACCTCAGTATTTTATTTTGTAGATTTTGTGCTGTGACTTTTTTTGCGTTAGATATGCGTGATCTGAGCTTTGGTTTTATAAGGTAGTGGTCGGAGTCTATATTAGCACCTCTACATGCTCTTACGTCCAGTACATCAGAGAAATGTCGACTATCTATAAGTACGTGGTCAATTTGATTCATGGTCTGGCCGTCTGGTGATTGCCACGTGGCTTTGTGGATGTTTTTGTGTGGAAAGCACGTACTTACTACCACCATTCCTAACGATGCCGCGAGTTTAATCAGCTGTAAACCATTTTGGTTACTGACCGTTTGGATACTATGTTCGCCAATAGTTGGTCTGTAGATTGTTTCTTGACCAACTTTAGCATTCTTGTGCACAGCATACAAAGTTTTATTTGTATACTAAATAAACGACTCCAACAATTAACTGAAAATACTGCCGGGTAATCTCAAAACGGTTTCTGTCAAGGAAGATCTTCAACTGATAAGGCATTCGCAGTAAAACAAATTCTAAACAAATCGTGGAAATACGCCAATCTCGTCCACAACATTTTAAATAGACCTACGACTCAATAGAGACAACTTACCTCAAATATTGCACAGCTTTAACATCCCCCAAAAATACATGAGACTAATATAGGCATAAATGGACTCATCAACAGCAATAGACAGAATATAAAATGAGCTCACTGAGAACTTCTCAAAGGATTAAAGTACCCAATGAAAGGGTGGCACCGACACTCATAACATAAGACAGCTGAATATAGGAACAACTAATCTCTTAACAAATAAATTAATACAGATTGTCACCTGTGCCGACGACATCATGATTATGTCTATTAGTAGAACGGAAGAGGCGGCAGACATTATATTCGCAACTAAAAACAGAGACAAAAGAGACCGGGCTAGAAATCAATATTCCAAAGACCAAAAAAGCTAACACAGGCAAGAGCTAGGGGACAAATACGCATCGTTGAATTAGGGGACGATATTGAAACTGTAGAAAATTTAACATATTTTCACAAATTCAAAGGAGAATAATAAATAGAGTAAATGAACGGCAAATACGGTGATACCATGTAATTTTCAGGGTCAACTCCGAATTCTATGAAAATTTGGATTTAGGTTCTGCTTACCCTCCACTTCAAAGATTAACTTGTGCCGTTGGTTGCTTTTAGTTGTAGGGTGATAGTAACACTTTCTCGGGGGTGAAAACACGCGCGTTTAAAATAAGTCCGGAAATGGATAAATTGACTAATTCTAAGCAACTCTAGTCCTATAGAATTTTGTTAAGTAAGTCAATACTTTTCGAGTTATTTGCGAATTAAAATGTTTATTTTTCGACAAAAAAATACGCTTTCAGGCGGTTTTTCGTAAATAACTCAAAAACTAAGTATTAACTAAGAAAAAAACGAAAACAGTTGTCTATTCGTGAAGTCTATAGGACCAGCAACAGCAAAGTTGTAGCTCATGAAAAATAAGTTCTTATTCGTCAAATTCCAAATCGAATATTTCAACGTGAAATAGCCAAAAAATGAAACACTTTTGGAAAAAACCCATTAAAACTTTTTTATAATAATAGTCTCCCGTTTTATACCGGTAACGCGGCTTTGATATTATAGCAGGGTAGTCTGCTATATCTAGGCCCTACAGTATACAAGGAAGGTAACAGGGCCTTCAACCGCCTATTATTACCCCTGGTTTTATCCAAGGTACTAATTTTATTCAGGCTAAGTCGACATGGGGCCTATAGACATTTTCAAAATGTCTAGTTGTTCTTGCCGGCGCTGGGATTTGAACCCCGGCCTACCAGCACGCGAGTCAAGCATACTACCGCTTGAGCTACGCCGGTCCTTTAAAAACTTTTTCAAAGTGTTTAAAAAAGCTTCGTTTTTATTTTTTATAAAAATTTCTAGTATTAAAACTAAGCAAGTTATGCTCAAAATAATGTTGGCGCTTTTTTTAGTAAAAAAATCGTGAAAATATCACCCTATTTATAGGGTTAGTATAATTTATTAAGGCCAAATCCGGACAGGGGTAATCCAACTGGTTGTAGAAAATGTAAAATGTGAATTTGACTGTGTTGCTACCTCTACATTGTACATACCTATTACCTATATGCGAAATGCGTATGGCACAATTAAACGTTGCTTTAAAAATGCTTCAAATAGTTCTTTCCATTATGTATTTGTCATGAGTGTTTGGGGTTTCTTATTTAGGTAGTAAAGTCCATTTACTACCATAAAGAATGACATTTCCTACCGTTGGGCCAAGTGTTTTACATTTTTTTAGCGAAGAAAAAAATCCGGACATTTCTCATATCCGGACATGTTTTTCAAATCCGGACTGTGCGGACGAAATCCGGACGTATGTAACCCTACCTATTTAGCACCCCAAATGAACTTAATAGTTACCGCTTTACAAACAATTTACTTTACTAATATATTTTTGATATGATCTGTCAGTTTTACCTGTTTCAATACAAATGCTTATATTTGAAAGGGTTATAGTTGAAAGGGCTTGAACGAGTCACTAATCACGAGTCTATGCAAACTTTAAACAGCCATATTTTAACCAATTTTTTTTACAGAAAAACAAAATGAAACTAGCATATTTATAAAAGCAAACCTACATATTTTTACTCTCTGAGGCTAGAAACTATGTTTTGAGGCTGAAAACTTTTATAAAAAATAAAAATAAAGCTTTTTTAAACAGTTTAAAAAATTTTAATAAGTTTTTGGCTATTTCACGTTCAACTATTCAATTTGGAATTTGACGAACAAGAACGTATTTTTCATGAGCTTCAACTTTCCTTTTATAGACTTTATTAATACACCATTATTTTCGTTCTGTTGAGTATATGACCTAGATGATAGCAAGAAGTTTTTAGGGTCTGTTTAGCCCTGCTGTTGGCACTGTCTATCATACGTAGTACAAAAATTAGCGAGTTGATTTACTTATACTAATGGATACATTGTACGTTTTCTTATGCATTTTCTCAAGAATTTTCTGTCAGTGGTCACGAAGAAATGTTTGAGGCAATTATTTAGTGATGCATAGAGACATGCTCTGCATTCGATAACTGGCCCGATGAAAATTTTATAAGTGTTCAGGAGAGGATTTTTGGTTAAATCTGTCTCCAAACTTTCCAGACAATGCTCCCAAGAGGTTTGCTCTGTTTCTTGCCCTATGAAGGCTGTTTTTAAGATCAATATTCCAGTTGAGAGTCTTGCCAAAATCAACTTTTTTGTTTCCTTTTATTATTTTTAAGTTAATATACATATATTTATTTATGTACAAGTGTTTATATTGCTTTTTTTGCGTTTTTATATGTCTTTGACTATATTTTACTATATTTTATTTCAGCCTTCAGTCTACTTTATTCCTTTATATTATATATAAAAACTAAAACTTATAATAAAGTTATATATAAGCCGAAAAGCCTGAGGCTGACATTTAACGAATATATATTCACTACTCCTAGTAAAAACAAAGTTAAATTCCGAAACTGAACACTAGCAAGGGATAACATGTAAAGTAGTTATTGGGGCTAAAACCTAATTAGTATATTTCGGAAAGCGGGCCTTGACTATGTGCTGTTGCGCCGCGACGCTCCTCCGTCGGTTTTCCCTGTTCGGACGCGACGCTCGGCGTCGGCAACAGGTAGTAGACTCTCCACGGCCGCCTCAGCAGCTGCTCCACCGCTTTTTCCATCCGTGCGTATGTGAAAACTCTGCTCTAGTTTTTCTCCTGGTGTTGATAAGTGATTGGGACGCTGTTGCTGCTATTGCTGCTAAACCGCTGGACCGGTTAAATAGCGTGTGGTGAGAGTGACTAGTGGAAGCTGTAAACGGTGCTTGAATACCTTTCTTGTTGTACAGGTGAGGTATTTGTGTGATTTATCCCAAGTGGAATCGTCCTACTCTTGGATGTGTCTAATACGGAGAGTTTTTGTTATTTTGGTAGGTTTTATGTAAAGAATTTTGTAACAATTACAGGAAATTCCATACAGAACATAACCAATTACACTTAGGTAAATAGATATATTAAGCAAAAATAAAAATTTAATCTTGTATAGTACGGCATAGTATTAAGGAGAAATATTAAATGTTTTAACATTTTAATACAACAATGTTATTACCGATAAATAGGTAATATCTTTTTTAAAATAATTAACGGATATTATATAAATACATAATATAAAATATAATCCAGAACATCCAGATCATTTACATTTAGGTACAATGCTTACATTTTCTTATTAAGCAATAAAAATCGTACAATAAAAGTAAAAAAAGTTGATCGATCTTAGATGTACAAAATAGAAGTATTAAACATTGGAACTATAGTGCAATAAAAATACTCATCTATAGTTTCTCAAGAAACGGATAGCAGAAATAAAATGAAAGACATGTGATTATTTTTCTAAACGAAACATTACATTGAAATTTATACCACTAAGAAAAAATGTTCTTCTTTTTCTACTTTTATCTAGATCTATTGCATTTTTTCTTCAACATTGCTTCTTATTCTATAGGAATGCTGTCATTCCATCCCTTTGTAGTCGACCTTCTCTTGCAATAAATAATTAGTATCTCGGGATAGTCCAATTACTCTTTTTTCTGTTAATGTGTTTGTTTAATTATTTTATTTTCGAAATTGCACCCATTAATTTATGTTGTCTATCCTGCCCTTGTCTCTGATGTTGATACTTCTTACTCTGTCTATCAGCGTCTCTCCCGTTATTATTCTCAGGGTGATTATTTTACTTGTTTCCAGGTATCTTCTTGTTGTGCTAATTTTTAGTCTTGTATAAGAGATGTATGGTGTTCTAGTTTCTAAGTTTAGATGTTTGATTCCTAATATATGTTTTGTTAGTTGTTATTCCCTGACGTCTTCCTTGATATTTTACTTAATAAATTAATTCCCAGATATCTAAATTATTTGCCTTATGATTTTGTTTTTAATCTCCAATTTTCACCTTCTTGTTTTTTGCTATTATTAAAAGACTACTATTTTAGACTTTTTATTTTTCGTAGAAATATTATCACATTGAACTCTGCTTAGCCGTCATATTTAAATTATATATCATTCTATGTAAGTTCTCTTCATTATGTGGTAGCATGAGTGCGTCATCTGCATCACATATTATTTTTATTTCCTGATTTTCCATTTGATATCCTCTGTCCATTTTTCCTATTTCATCACCTCATTCGATATGGAGGTGAATGTTGTAGGACTTAATTCTCTCCTTGTTTCATTCTAGTTGATTTTTCAAAGGGCTTTGTTGTGTCTGCCTGAATTTTCATTTTACTGTTTATGTTACGTTTCTTATGTATATATTTTTTATAACCTTTATGGTATCCAATGTTATGTAGTAGATATATAACGTCTAATAGTGACAGACTGTCAAATATATTTTCTAAATCAACAAATCACACTTAGACTAATCTGGCGCATATCAGGATCCGATTTTCCTTCAATCTTCCCCTGGATGATCAGTTGCCCGAGGCGGTACTTACAGTTACACTGGTTTGTTGTATTGTATACATTTTTCAACTATTTGTCTGATCAAAAATACCGCGCAGTTACAAGATTTTTCACTTCAAAAATCTTATTGTTCGTCTGATATTTTAAGTATTTTTATGACTTATTCGTTAGTACTTTTGTTGTAGTTTAAAAATAGGGCTAAACAGGATCATTAGTCTATTATTTCTGGGTCGTTTTTCGACATTTTAAAAAGTGGGATGACACTACTATTTCTACATCCGTGCGTATGTGAAAACTCTGCTCTAGTTTTTCTCCTGGTGTTGATAAGTGATTGGGACGCTGTTGCTGATAAGCCGCTGGACCTGTTAAATACCGTGTGGTGAGAGTGTCTAGTGGAAGCTGTAAACGGTGCTTGAATACTTTTCTTGTTGTACAGGTGAGGTATTTGTGTGATCTATCTCAAGTGGAATCGTCCTATGCTTGGATGTGTCTAATACGGAGAGTTTTTCTTAATTTTTGTAGGTTTTATAATATAAAAAACTGTGAAATTTACTAGAAATTCCATACAGAATATAACCAGTTACTCTTAAGTAAATAGATAAATTAGGCTAAAATAAAAATTCAATTTATGGTAATGTTTGTTATTAATACAATATCATCAGAATATGTAAGTGATTCAGATATTGCATGTTTATGTTTATACCCAAGCCATCTCAAACAACTACACTGGGATGGCTTGGGTATAAACATAAACGAGCAATATCTGAATCGCTTACGATATGCTGATGGTATTATATTAATAACAGAAAGGAGTGAAGAATTACAAAGAATGATGGAAGAACTAGATAGAGAATCGACAAAGATAGGACTGAAGATGAATTAAAGTAAAACAAAAACAATGACCAATCAACAAGAAGAACTAATAATTACAGTGGCACACACAAGAATAGAACAAGTAAAAGAGTATATATATCTAGGACAAATCACTAGATTAAATGAAGAAAATCACATTGGCCTGAGCATCATTCGGAAAACTGTCTTATATCCTAAAGAACAGAAAATACCCGCAATACCTAAAAACAAGAGTCTTCAATCAATGTATACTCCCTGTTTCTAATATAATATGGCTCTCAGACATGGACGTTTACAAAAGAAAATAGCAAAGACAGAAAGATCCATGGAAAGACAAATGCTGAACATTAAACTATCAGACAGGAAAAAAAAAAACGAATCGATCCGTAACACAACAAAAGTGAACGATGTCTCAACCCAAGTAGCAAAGCTTAAATGGAAGTTCGCCGGACACACCCTATAGCAGAAGGATGAAAGATGGACTAAGATGATTATACATTGGATACCGTGGAACCACAAACGAGAAAGGGGAAGGCCACAGATGCGATGGTCAGATGACCTGAAGAAACACACTGGGTCAAAATGGATGCAAATTGCCCAAGATAGAGAGGCATGGAAGAAGGAAGAGGAGGCCTATATCCAAGGATGGATGTTTAGGGCTGATTAGATAGATAGATAGAAGGTAATAATGAGAAATATAAAATATTTTTAAAATTTTAATATGACAATGTTCTTATTAATACAATAATTTTTTTTTATAACAAAGGGTGATTCAGTGCAACGGTAGGATTTTACAACGCTGCTGACGATAAAATAGAAAACGTTGTAGTAAACGTTGTGAATCTACGTAGAGAGTGGGAAGTATAGTTATCATAGAGGCGTGGTCTTGTGAACAAGGCGCATTTATTGTGAAAGCTTATTACAAAAATGGTAAATGTTTTGTGCCTGTACAACGAGCATTTCCTTTACACTACCATTTGCCGCCCCGTTCACAAGACCAAGTTACAAGACTTGAGTAAGGAACTTTGAAAGTAGTGGTCTAACATCACAAAAAAGAGGTGGCAGTGTCAGAACTTCTCCCACACCACAGAATATTGAAGCGGTGTCTCGCATTTAATGAATTTGGCACCACTTCAATATTATGTGGTGTGCGAGCAGTTCCGACACTGCCACCTCTTTTCTGTGATATTGAACTACTACTTTTAAAGTTCCTAACCCAAGTCTTAATAGCCATGTTAGACGGAACTGCAGCGCGGGGCGTCAAATGGTAGTGTAAAAGAAATGCTGGTTGTACACGCACAAAACTTTTACCATTTTCTCTCTAGATTTTTCTGATTTCTAGATCTCTCATTTTTACCACTCTCTAGATTCACAATGTTTACATCGCAAGCCTGCAACTCCTCTATTTTATCGTCAGCAGCGTTCTCAAATCGTACCGTTTTACTGAATCACCTTCTACATACAAAAAATTATCCAGAGTATCCAGATCTTTTGCATTTACTAATAAATCTGGCCATGAAAAAGAAAAAACGATTATATTTCTTAAAATATATAATTCATAGCCTTTATGAATGCTTACATTTTCTTATAAATCTACAAAAAGCGTACAATAAAAATGATACAGTTAATAGCTCTTAGACGCACAAACTTAATATAAAATATTGAAAATAGAGTGCAATAAAACGATTAATTTATAGTTTCCTTAGAAACGGATAGTAAAAATAAAATAAATAATCTCTGAATATTTTTCTAAACGAAACAGACTGCATTGAAATCTATAACACTAAGAGAAAAACAATTTTCTTCTGCTTTTCATACTTTTGTCTAGATATACTGCACGTTTTCCTCAACATTGCTTCTTATTCCATTAGAATACTGTCATACCGTTCCTTTGTAGTCGACCTTCTCTTGCGATAAATAATTTACCTCGGGATAGTCCAATTATTTTTTTCGAAACTGCACCCATTACTTTATGTTGTCTATCCGGCTCGTGTTGCTGATGTCGATACTTCTTGATCTTCCCATCATCGTCTCTCCTGTTATTCTTCTTATGGCGCGTCCGCAATGGTAAATTTTTCGTGCGTATTGAACTAATAGTTCGTCGCAAGAATTTGCGACGCGGTGAGTGCAAAAATTTTTACCAGTGAGGACGCGGTGCTCAAATCATTTGATCTTCGCTCGAAAACGATAACCGATGGAGCGTGTGCGTTGTGTGCGTCGAAAATTCTTGCGTCCGATTTATGCGACGAATACGTCCACACTAGCACAATTTACTACGATCACGCAAATGTTTGCGACGAACAGCTGGTACGCACGAAAAATTTACCAATGCGGACACGGCATTAGGATGCTTATTTTACTTGTTTCCGTGTATCTTCTTGTTGTGGTAGTTTCTGGTCTTGTGTTAGTGATGTATGGTGTTTTCGTTTATAAGTTTAGATGTTGGCTTTCTATATACATATGTTTTGCTACTTGTTTCCTGACTGCTTCCTCGATATTGTTATCACTTAATTTAATTCACTATCAAGACTGCGTCATCTGCATCACATATTATTTTTATTTTCTTATTTTTAATTTGATATTCTCTTTCCACTTATTTTTTTATCACCTTATTCAGTATGAGGTTGAATATTGTAGAACTTGATGACTCTTCTTGTCTGATTCTAGTTGTTATTTTAAAGGGCTCTGTTGTTTCTGCATGAACTTTTATTTAATTTTGTTTCTCATGTATCCATTTTTTATCATTTTTATGATATCCAATGGTACTTGTCTATTAGTATATGTATAACATCTGATATTCACACTCTGTCTAATACCTTTTCTAATTCAACGAAGTACACTTCGACTGGTTTTTTGGTTTGACTAATTAAAAATACCGTATAGTTACAAGATCTTTCGCTTCTGAAACCTTCTTGTTTATATCATATTTTAAGCATATAATAGAAGACTTATTCATCAGTACTTTTTTTGGAGTGTAAAAATGGTACTGAACTGGATTATGCGCCTGTTACTGCTAAGGTCGCTTTTTGGCCAGTCTTAAACAGAGGGATTGTACTACTGTTTCTCTATTCCGCATATATTCATCCTAATCTTATCGTATATAGATTGTACTACTGTTTCTCTATTCTTCGTATATTCGACCCAATTTTATTACCTCGTTAAACATGATTGTTAACTGTTATGTTGCATTAGTTGTCGACCGTATTTTATGCGCTTGTTTGTTATTCCATCTTTCCTATTTTCCAGCTTATTCCATTTGACTTTCTCGTACTTGCGGTAATTTATTTGATGATTCTTATCCCTGGTGTTTCAAAGGTATTCACAGGAATTTTGTTAGTTTACATTATTCGTTTCAAACGTATAAGGTATGTCGTTCACTCATCTTTGATAATATATTTCACGTTTACATGATGTTTCATTTTCTTCCCTTTTCCTCATATCAATCTCTACACCTCTTTCTACAATCCGTAAAATCCATTCTGTTTTCCTCTCTCTTACTAGTGCATGTGTCTTATTACAAATTCTCTTGTATATTTTATAGGTTTCTTGTATTCTTTCAATGCACATTCCAAGTAATTTTCGTTTTTTTTTTAAATTAAAATTTTATTCTTTTTCCTTATTTAAAAGCTTCTTTTATCACTGTTCTTATATTGTTTTTAATTTTTCCCAACTATTATTTAGGTGTTCCTCCTGTGTGACCCTTTGTTGTTCTACTGTTACTTCTAGTCTGGACTGATATAAATATTTGGTGGAGTCATCATATAGTTATTCTGTTAATTTTCTTTGCTTCTATATAGCTTCACAATCAGTTGTATTTTATTCAGAACTAAATTAGGCCGCCTACACGATAGACAGATGATATCAGTCGGATTAGTAAAAACTGGCAACAATCAGCACAAAACCATGAAGTGTTGAAACAATTGGGGGAGACCTATGTCCAGCAGTGGATGTAAATTGGTTGGATAATGATGACGAAATTCAGATCACTGCCTTTATTGTAATAAAGTATATCTTCATTAGATTTCTTTTTTATCAGTTTTTATATCGTTGTCAATTCTTGGATTTCGTATTGTACAATTGTATTGTGTTTGTTGCTCTTTGAAGATCGTTGTTCTTCTTTAGGTTTAGATCTGTCTTCTTATAGTTCACATTGTTCACGTACGTATCTTACTCATTTTAATGAACGGTCATCAACGTTTATTTCTTCCATTAATATTCTTTCTAATGCATAGTCTATGCTCTCAATGTTGTTTGTCTTTGTTTGTGTCTTACTATAATTGCCACGCATTCTTTTGCTCTTTTCTTCTTAACGATTCTCGTATACACGAGTTGGTCATTTAGGCGAAGCAATAAAGCATTAAAATTGGCCTTTCCTCCGAAAAAAAAACGACAAAAACGGATTTAATAATTATTTTTGCATTCGATTCGTGAATGCGCCAGGAAACTTTGTGACCCCGAGCCATGATATAATATTCAAAATTGCACATACAAAAAATGCATTCTAAGTTCATCTCAAACAGACAATAAAAAATTCAGAGCTCATCTATTATCAGTGGAAATGAGTTCAATTTTAATATTCGGGGGTTTTTGGGGTCGTTGAAAACGAATATGACGTCGTAAGAGATCTACGGAGTACCTGGTGCCCAGGGTACCTACTGTTTACCTCGTCTTCTGGAGTTTTCGGCAAATTCATTAAAAAATTGGTCAAAAATCCTTACTCAGGGGGTTTTTGGGGTCGCTAACGACGAATATAACATCGGAAGTGATCTACGGAGTACCTGGTACCCAGAGTACCTACTACTTACCTCGTTTTCTGGAGTTTCGGTAAAGTCATTAAAAAATTAGTCAAAATTCATTACTTGTTGGTTTCTGGGGTCTCTGACGACGAGTATGACATCGGAAGTGATCTCCGGAGAACCTGGTGCCCAGGGTACCTACTGTTTACCTTGCCCTTTGGAGTTTTAGGCAAATTCATTTAAAAAATTAGTCAAAAATCATTAGTCACGAGATAAACAGAAGGTACCCTGGACACCAGGTACACCGGTGATCACTTCCGATATCATATTCGTCGTCAGCGACCCCAAAAACCACCTGAGTAACAAAATTTAACCGATATTTCCACCGATAATTAGGCCAATCAAGTTAGGTTTTTACTAGACATAACGGAAAAGATGAGGTTTGACAGTTGAAATGTGTAGTATGAGATATTACAAAAAGACTACCATCTTGGGATTCATCAATTTTTTAGTGGAACATTTTTTAAATAAACAATCAAAACAGTAAAGTTAGTTTTTTGGTCATAACTTAAAAACTTCTTTATTTAGAAATTTGACGTTCACAGGTAACTTTTTCAAAAAAAAGATACATCGAATGAGATAAGCTAAATGAAAATCGGTTAATAAACAAAAAAGTTATTGCAAAACGGATGACAAAATCACTGTTTTTTAATATTGTTAATAACAATTTTATTGTTTATTAAAATATGTTTTAATATATCTAAAATTCAGGACATTATGGTGTTTGAATGGTGTGCAAAAAATGGTCCAGATCTGTTAGATAGTTTTCGCAAAATTGAATTTGTTTATAAAAATTTTTGAAAAACGAGCTAACTTCTGAGGCTGGTCCAGTTAATATGGCTGAATGTATCTCAATAATCCGGGGCTCATTTCCTTCGTTAAGATGTATACTAACAGCTTATGAAAAAAAAATAAAAAAAAAATTACATATACGTACACAAAATTATTTGTTAATAAATAGCAGTTTTTGAGCTTATAAACAATTACAATAATTTCATAGAAATTAGATCAAATTAAATGGCAATAAAAAATACGGAAAGCTGGTTAAAATACACAACTTTTAAAAACATTTTTTAGGTCCTACGACCCTTGGGGTCTGAGATGGCCCCTTTTTTTGAAAAAATCACTGTTACGTTAATTAACAACACTAAGAGCTGAAATTAACCAATCTTTTATAAGAAAAGTCAAAGTTTTTAACGAAGCTTTTAGCAAGAACAAATGTTAAAACTTGTTTAAATAGGAGTGTTATAAACAAATAGTCTTTTGCGTTCCGACTAAAGTAAAAAATAGCGGGCGTAGTCGACTGAATGAATAGTGGGCGCGGTTGGCGACCGGCAGCAACTCCTAAAATTACGTTATACCGACCACAAAAATCAACTTTAAGGTAAATGACAAATTTTCGTCACTCCTTATGTTTTCGAGGTCTCTGAATCCTAATATGGATTTTATTTTTTTTTTAGAATTAGTGGAACATGTTCAAAAATCAAATTTTATGCAAAAATGCGAAAAATCAATTTTGATGATTTTTGAAATTGAACTCACTGTATTTTTGGTAGCTGTAAATATTTCCTTTTGAAAATTTTACTGTGTTATCTTTGAAGCATTTAGATAACAATGAGATTTATCCAAAATGATTAAACACATTAAAAGAGAAGTTGTTGATTTTTAAACATTTTGTCGTCAGATTTCGTTAGTTTCATGTTTACTTAAAAAAGTTGAGTGACAAACTTTTTAGTTTATAATTTTATCTAACACAGAAATAAAATATAATTCATGAAGAAGTTTTCCAAAAAAATTTAATTTAAAATATGCAATAGGAAAAATGATATGTGACTTTATAGATGAGCGGCACACCCCAAAAAAAGCTTATTTCTCGAGATACTGATACTAATTTTGGTCATACTTTATATTTTTGATGGTGCTGAAAACGAAAATTAGGGTTGTTTTGAATTTTACGTGGGGGAACATTATCAAAATCGCAACTTTACCCTAAAAATAAAAAAAAATCACGTTTTTTTTGCGTTTAACTTGCTACAATTCTGTTCCATTGCAATATTTTTTTCTAAAATTTTTATTGTATATATTTCTCACCTTTTTGAAGACAATGGGACCTGCTTCAATATTTTTGTCTTGCTATAAGGAAAGTTATAAATTGTTTCAAGTAAAAGGTGCAGATTCTTGAATTGCAAAGTTTAATCGCAAAAGTTGAGTGACAAAATTTGAAATTTAGCTGTTTAATTAATTTTATATTAAAATCTAGGGTACAGAGAACAAAATGTTTTATAGCAAAAAAGTGGTGTAACTATTAATTTTAAGAAAAACGTGATTTCATTTTTTTATTTTTAGGGTAAAATTGCGATTTTGACAATGTTTCCCCATCTAAAATTCAAAATAAAACTCATTTTCGTTTTCAGCACCATCAAAAATATAAAGTAAGACCAAAATTAGCCATTCACCACACCGTGGCTGATATCTCGAGAAATGAGCGTTTTTTTTTGGGAGAACCACTCGTCTATAAAGTCGCGTAACTTTTTTCTGTTGTATATTTTGACTTGAAATTTTCCAGAAAACTTCTTCAGGACCTATGTTTTAATGCTGCGTTGATTAAAATTATAAACTAAACAGTTTGTTACCCAACTTTTATAAGTAAACATAAAACTAATGACAAAATTGTTAAAACAATTTTTCGGCCGTGGTAGCTCTTGGTACCCTTTGGATTTGTTATAAGGAACTTTTTTTTGAGTAAGTTTGTGCAAAAAATACGAATCGGAATAATTTACCTAACGGGGTTGACGATACAGGACTACACACGGATTCAAAATAGAGAAGAAAAAATGGCCTATACCTACCAATGGGGTTCTACTGTACCAAGTTTACTTTTTTTTTATCTATGGTACCACATTAAAATAATAACGTTTAAAATATTTTCATTGCAACATTATCCAAAACAAAGCAGCTTATGGGATGTATAAACCTTTTTTGAAGTGGCCTTTTTATTGTTATTTTTTAAATTTATTTATTTAAAATATAACTTTACTAAATAAATGTGCAACATAATAATATTCATAAAATTCAAGTTTCTACCAAAATATATAAATATAATATTAAGCTTCAAATCCGGTATACTCTCAATGTTAAAAATGGGCTGCAACGGTCTAGCGCTAGCGAATGGTAGTCCGCGAATTTATTCTCATTCGGCTACGCCCATTATTTTTTTTACTTTAGTCGCAACGCAAAATAATCTTTGTTTATAACACTACTGTTTAAACAATTTTTAACATTTTTTCTTGCTAAATACTTTTTTAAACACTTTGACTTTTCTTATAAAAGATTGGTTACTTTCAGATCTTAGTGTTTTTAATTAACGTAACAGTGATCTTTTCAAAAAAAGGGGCTATCTCAGCCCCCCAGGGCGCTAGGACTTTAATTTTTTTTCAAAGTTGTGTATTTTAATCAGCTTTCCGCATTTTTTATTGCCATTTAATTTAATCTAATTTCTACGAAATTATTGTAATTGTTTATAAGCTTAAAAACTGCTATTTATTAACAATTAATTTTGTGTACGTACATGTAATTTTTTTTTACTTTTTTTCATAGGCTATTAGTATACATCTTAATGAAGGAAATGAGCCCCGGATTGTTGAGATACATTTAGCCATATTAACTGGACCAGCGTCAGAACTTAGCTGGTTTTTCAAAAAATGTTATAAACAAATTCAATTTTGCGAAAACTATTTAGCAGATCTGGACCATTTTTTGCACACCATTCAAACTCTGTAATGCCTTCAAGTTTAGGTATATTTAAACACATTTTAATAAACAATAAAGTTGTTATTAACAATATTCAAAAACAGTGATTTTGTCGTCCGTTTTGCAATAACTTTTTTGTTTATTAACCGATCTTCATTTAGCATATCTCATTCGATGTATCTTTTTGTACTAAAAAAGTTACCTGTGGACGTCAAATCTCTAAATAAACAAGTTTTTAAGTGATGAGCACAAAACTAAGTTTGACGTTTTGATTGTTTATTTAAAAATTGTTCCACTAAAAAATTGATGAATCCCAAGATGGCAGCATTTTTATAATATCTCATACTACACATTTCAACTGTCAAACCTCGTCTTTTCAATTATGTCGAAAAACGGCTTATTTTTTACTAACTTGATTGATCTAAATTGACGAGTTCTGATTTTTCTTTATTGTCTGTTTGAGATGCACTTCAAAATGCATTTTTGTATGCAGTTTTTCAATATTATCTCATAGCTAGAATGCAAAAAGAATTATTAATATCCGCCTTGTCGTTTTCGACAAGACTTTTTTCGGAGGTTCAGTGCTTTATTGCTTCAACTGATTCCTTAGTCAATTACTGCCTTTTATCTTTCTTTTCTTGTTATTTTTGCATTATTATTATTGCATTATGTATTCCTTATGTGTCTGGCAGTATGACGGTAAGTCTAAGCCAAAATAAAAAAAAAAAAAAAATTATTGCATTACGCGTATATCTACTTTGTGGTCTTTAACATCTTGACTATTTTTTGGTCGCTGTTTTTAATGTCTTGATATTTTAGGTCGCTATTCTCATATTGTCCTTGTTCACTTCTAATTTTTCCTTCTTTTCACTTCATTCTAATCTGACACGGTTTGTTGGTTTTATGAGTAAATCATCATCTGTTGGCCGTTACAGGCCTGGCTAAGAGTCTCTACTTTATCCTGGCTTGGGACAGTAAAAGGTCGGAAGTGACTTCTAAGCTACTCTATCCAACCATTCGTCACCCCTTTTACCTTTGACAAAGGTTAATGTATGCAAATTTGGTTTAAAGCAAATGTAAATAACAATAAAAAACAGATTTGGTAACACATGTCAGGTCTGTTGTTAACAAAACATGTATTGAGGATACAAAATTTTTAAACTAATATTATTATTTTTATTAATTAAATTTGATATAATGAGTGAAGCAGATCTTAAGCTAAATATTAAAATAAGATTTCATTGGTTTTATATTCTCTTGTAGAGAGCTCCTTTTAGAGAGTCTACCTAAACTGAATTTTATTTTAAAGTTACGGTAATCGTACATTTTCATGTTCATTCTTTTCTGTCGTTAGTTTTTGTTCCATTGTTTTTTGTAGCATCATTCTTATTTATTATTTTAGTTTTTACCTTTGTCATCCTTTGGTCTTGCCTTTTGATTTTTTAGATTTTTTATCCTTACGATATTACCCAGTATCGTTTGTGTACGCTGAATAAGTAATTTTAAATTAGTTTTGTGTTTTTCTTTCTTAGTTCTATTCTTTTATTTGTTGTGTAGAAGAAGATGGATAATTTAGTTCATATAGATATCTAAAACAACATGAAAGTCTTTTGGCCACTTTACACGATGCATTTGCGAAATTAATTGCACAATTTCTTGCGCAAGAACTTGTGCAATAAGTTGCAACTAACTTTCTGCAATAAAGTGATTACACGGTGAAAACAATTGCATAAACTAACATAAAATAGACAGAAATTTCTTTGACAGTTAACACAGAAGAAACTCTCAAAAGTCTTATTTCATTTAACATGCTTTTATTTATAGTTGTTCTGCATTTCTGTCTTTTTCTTCTTAGCCGCCTTTTTCTATAATTACTGTTAAATTGTTATAAAGGTTAAAAATTTATTCACTTTATATTGAGTACCTATTTAACATTTTATTGTACTTTCATCATTATGTTATTATTACAATCTTACTAAAATTGGTAAACAATCAAGACTGATCTTTGTATCAAGCAAAGTTTAGAATAGAATAGAAATATGTATACTATATTGTAACTAAAAATTTTTACAATTTTATGGACAAAGCTTACATACAGTCAAAAGAAAAATTATATCAATAACAAATAACAACTACAATTTACTAAAATTAGATAAATCGTCAATATACAGTATATAAGCTATAAAAGCAAAGACAAAAACAATTTAATGCAAAATTTATATAAATTGCAAATTGAACATACTTACAACAAATAAAATACAACATTAGGAACTAACAAGGTTAAGCTACTGCGTATGAAACCCAATTTTCTTAGTTTGACCTTGAAATTGAGGATGACAGAATATCAATGTCATCAGAAAGTGAAAACACAAACAGTGTAGCGCGTGCCTGCAAAGGTAAAACAGTATATGTGAAAAAAGTGAGTTTTGAGATAAATGACTTTTTGTTCTTTTATTGTGCCGTTTTGTCATTTATAAAGTTAGACAAGTCAAATTTGGAATATAAAAAAGTATGTTATTATAATAATTATTACAACAGCAGATAGGTATAGTTTTTTCAAATGTGCTTGTAAAATGACATATACTGTTTTACCATTTTTCCAGTATACCCAAAGACTATATAAAAGACTTTATACGTATATACCGTCATCGGGGGAGATAAAAATTCCCATTGGTCATACTATGGTAAAAGAGTATATTAAGTGTTTATACTATTTTACCATTGGAATTGGGACACCGTTTTTATGAAATATGTTACCGTATATATCCTGTTATACCTATATATATATACCTGTATATATATCCTATATACCACATATATCCTGTTTTACCAATAGAGTTTCAATAAATAGATATAACATAATACCAGGGATAAGCAGTGTATGACGATGTATACTATTATGCCTTTGTAGAGTTTGTCAAATATACTATTTTACCATAGTAGAGACGCAAGTACACGTACTCATATACTGTTTTACCAGTGTCACATTTTAAAAACTAAATGAGATAGAAATAAACTAAAAATGGCATCAGAAAGAGCAGAAAAAATAACCCAGTTTCGGCGGCAAATTCAAAAATCGATTTTTTTCACATATACTGTTTTACCTTGGCAGGCAAGAGTTTAGAGTTAAAAGTTACTAAAAATATAACAAAATTGCAGAAAAAATTGCATGAAAAATAACATAGATTCTATTTAGCTGCAACTTCCTAATGAAACAAGTTGCAGCAACTTTTCTGTGCAATTTTCGTATGAAACGATGCAATTTCTATTGCTGCAAGAAATTGTGCAATTAATTGCGAAATTACTTGCATCGTATAAAGTATTTATTTTAGTTCATCCTTTGACAGTTAAAGTGTTATTAACGAGAAATTTTTCCGAATAATATAGATTTTCATTTAACATATGAAACTAAGCCTATCTTGCCTCCTCTTTAAACAGTATGTACTTTTTGTGAAAACTACTCTTGATGATAAAAATCCAAAACTACAAAAATAAATATTTCAGAAGCTAAAATTTTGTTTAAATGATTAGAATGAAATAATCAATAAGTAGTCTGGGCTGATTATCGGAGAATAGGCCATTTTTGGGAAAAGTTATTTACCAGCAATTTTATTGCTTAAATCGAAGCTTATGATTATATATATTAATAATATAGGTATGCAAAGTCCGCAGATAGTGCGCTACTTTTTTTATAAACAAAATGGCTCCCGAAAATCGTGTTTCTTTGAATTATTGCTCTAAAACTCCGAAGATTTTAATTTTACAACAAAAACACTCAAATAAAAATTCACCGCAATTAAATTCTGCATAGAGATATGTTTTTCCCGATCTGCTCCGACGAAAATTTTCCTCGGAAAATTCGGGATTTCCCAACAAATTCTTTAATTTTCAAATAAAGTTTTAGATAAGTAATTATCTACCAATAATTAAATAATTTGGTGACTTAAAAGACTTCTTGGTTTAGATTATAGTTCCAGAAGCTGGTGAAAATTGAATGAATATTTTAGCAACAATTCAATTGTAATTAATAATTTACGGTCGCAATAATAACCAAAATAATTATGATACACTGATCAAACTTTAAAACTTTATAAAGATGATATGCCTATTTAACATTTTGTCGACAAAAGATTATTTTTTTTATTATTTTTTGCATAATCTTTAAATGTTTTAAAAAAATAGTTATAAACAAATTAACGTTTCTCTGAAAGTTTTTATTATATTTCAAATATCTTGAAAATGAATGCTTTAAAACTTTTTTGCAACCATTTGCAAAAAAATTATTAAACAGCAGAGTAAACATACGATTACTACGTTGTTTATAATTTTTTTAATTTTTTCAAAGCTTAAAAGTGAGTTTAAAGTACAAGATAATTATTTACAAAAAATATAGATTATTAGTTTAATGGTTATATTATAATTAAATATTATAAATATATTTTTTTGTAATGTACACTCGCGAAAGTAGACTAATATAGTACTGTAGCTAAAATTTTCACTCGAAGCGACGACCGCCGCGCGACGTACACTTAATAAATAAAATTATAGTATTATGTATGCTGCGTGTCAGTCGCTTCGAGTGAACATTTTAGCTCCGGCTCTGTATCAAGCCTACTTTCGCGCTAAAAATTACAAAAAAAAGTATTTTTAATCTTTGATTAAAATATAACCATTGAACTAATATTTGATATTCTTTGTGAGTAATTAGATTGTACCACAGACTCACTTTTAAGCTTTGAAACCATTAAAACAAATTATAAACAACGGAGCAATCGTATATTTACTTTGCTGTTTCATAACTTTTTTGCAAATGCAGTAAAACCTCGATATAATGGACTAATTGGGGGGAACGGTGTGTCCGTTAAAGCCGAAAGTCCGTTATATAAAAATAGGTTTAAAATAAATCAGACTATTTAGAAATGTGTCCTCATTATGCTATAATAAAAAGTTTATTGAAATTCTTTGTAAAATATAGCGTTTGGGATCCACGGGGACCCCGTTGTTATGCAATGTATCTTGGTATGGGCAGGGTTAAGTATGTATAATATTAACAGGAAGTTTTTAATTTTTTTACATTTGACCGGATTTTTGGTCCGTTATATCCGAAGTCCGTTAAATAGAAGTCCGTTATATCGAGGTTTTACTGTAGTTGGAAAATTTTTTTAAAGCATTAATTTTCAAGACCTTTGAAATACGCATTTTAAGTATTTTTTAAAATTAGAATATAATAAACAATTTCTGAGAAATGTTAATTTGTTTATAACTATTTTTTAAACATTTAAAGATTATGCAAAAAAATTAAAAATTTATATTTTGTCGACAAAATATTAAATATACATCACATCTTTATAATCTTTCTAAGTTTGATCAATGTCTCATGATTATTTTGGTTGTTATTGCGACTGTAAATTGTTAATTAACAATTGAATTGTTGCTAAAATATTCGTTTAATTTTCACCGGCTTATGCAGTTATAAGCTATACCAAGAAAGCTTTTATTTCACCAAGTTATTTAATTATTGATAAATAATTACTTGCCAAAAAAATTTATTTGAAAATTCGAGATTTTGTTGGGAAAACCCACATTTTCCGAGGAAAATTTTCGTCGGAGCAAATCGGGAAAAACATGCCTCTATGTAGAATTAAATTGGGGTGAATTTTTTAGAATTGGGTTAAACTCTTTTACACTAATGTAATGATACTTATAACAGAGCTTTTAAACAGAGCGATAACTTTTAAAGAAGAAGAGCAATAAATTTTTTCTTGGAACATTAAATTAGCATTTAATTCAGAGAATTCTTTGGCATTCAATTATAAATGATTTATCAAATTTTTGAACTAGTGTCCTGCTAGCTTGATTATCAATTATCAAGTTATCAGAACATGCGATAACTTTTAAAGAAGAAGAGCAATAAATTTTTTCTTGGAACATTAAATTAGCATTTAATTCAGAGAATACTTTGGCATTCAATTATAAATGATTTATCAAATTTTTGAACTAGTGTTCTGCTAGCTTGATTATCAAGTTAGCAGAACATGCGATAACTTTTAAAGAAGAAGAGCAATAAATTTTTTCTTGGAACATTAAATTTGCATTTAATTTACACTTAATTATGGTATAAGAATAACTGTGTTCTGCTGACCTTGTTCTGCTAACTTGATGGACGTCTCTCAGCGTCTTTCCTGCAATTCTTCTCAGTACTCCCGCCTGTATCTCAGTATCTCTGCCGTTTCCAGTAGTCTTTGTGTTGTGGCTCTATGGGGTCTTGTTTCTGATACGTATGTCATGTCATTATTGGTTTTACACTGGCCTTATAAATTCTTGACTTCACCTCAGTGTTAATATGTGAACATTTCATACCTCTTGTTATTGATTTCCCAATTTTTAATTTTCGGGCCCACCAACATTGTACATTATTATCTCAAGGAAAAGAGTGCATATTTATTACTTCCCAACGATAATTACTGCATTGCGGTACAGAAGAATATTGTTTGCATTTTCTTTTTAACATTATGGTACCTACCAAATTATGCCTTATCTATTATTATTTCCACTATTTATAACTATTTAACTACATAATAGTCTAAGAGCCGGTATAGGTGAAATTTGCTAATCATTTTAGACAGGATAAGGGCCTTTAATTTAAATAGTAAAAACTAAAAGAAATTGTATGCTTAATTCAATTAAGGGGACATTTACTTTTAGGCATTTTTTACGAATTTTAAAAACGAATCTAATCCTCGTCCGCCTATCTTCTAATTTTTCTAAAATGTCGAATATTATCAATCTATACCTTTTAAAGTCTAACAACAAACAGATTTGTAGTTTCCCATCTCATAAAGTCGTTAAAGGGATTATGTATATCGTTAATGATATAGGTAGTGAGAAATATCAAGAACATTTAACAGCACCATTTCCTTCCATTCAAACTACGAATAAATAGACCTTTCTTCCTGTTATTAAAGAGATTTATATCCGTTGTAAAATACCGAGAATATTTAAATGAGTTGTACCCAAATACGAGCATTACTTTAGCAATTTTATGCATTTTACTTCAATTTATATAAAAATATGCAAAAAGTGGCATAAAATAAAAAAAATATGTAGAATATGATCTGTGCATCTTTGCCTAAGTCTGGAAATAAATTTGTATAAAGTAATAGTACATTGTTTACCGGGTAGGAAAAGCTTAACATTCCTGGACGACTGTGAAGATTGCTAAGTCGAGGCGCAAGCCGAGACTTAGCAACACAGAGTCCAGGAATGTGGCTTTTCCTACGAGGTAAACATACTATTTTTCCGCAAATCGTTTAAAATTCGACAGATATTGATTGATTTAAAAAAAAACGCGATAATTTTATTCCCAAATAAATGGTGCTTTGAAATTCCTAATAAAATTACTTGGGTTACTATGGAAACGTATTGAGGTTGAATTGTCAAACTTGACGCTTATAAATTTAATTGCTGGTGTTCTCGAAAGTAAAATGATAAGTGATGATGAAATTTCCATTCCTGGGACTCCTCCAGAGCTGGTTGAGGCAGTGAATACTGCTTCATTAGAATTATTGCCAAAGAAATCAAGAGAAAAGTACGAAAATGCATACAGACGTTTTATGGATTATCGCATGAGTAAAAATACGAGTTCTTTCTCAGAAAATGTTGTAATGGCATACTTCCTAGACCTTTGTTTAAAGATGAAATCTTCAACATTATGGGCCAATTATTCAATGCTGAAGTCAACCCTTGCACTTAAACACAATGTAGATATATCTACATACTCAAAACTTCGTTCTTTATTGAAACGGCAAGCTCAAGGTTATAGGGCAAAGAAATCTAAGATTTTAACGAAGGAAGAAATTAAAAAATTTATCCAGGAAGCTCCAGATAAAGAAAATTTAATGATTAAGGTAATTTACAAGGTTTTAATAGCAATGTGTTTTCTATCATTTATGTAGAACACTAACAACTGTACGGAAATATCATTTCCTTACAGTAAGGAAATGACATTTCCTTACAGTAAGGAAGTCCTGACTTTTTCTTCAAGAAATTTTGACAGGAATGTCAAAATTTCCTGGCGATTTGCGGAAAAGAATATTTTTCTACTCTATGTCATATTATGTATCAGTTTTTAGTTTGTGAAAACTGTCATTACAGATAGCAGTGCGTGAAGGGTTTAAAGTGTGCGTGAAGTAACAATGTATTTTAAATGAGATTTACTTTTTCGCACACTTTCAATGGATTTTTTGGCAGACTTTCATAAATCAAATATCCTTAACTGTCGCGTTGTCATGGTGATGACAATATGAGCAATGACTTACAACAACATTTTTGACAGTTTTGTGGTTTGAAAGTAGTTAGGATTTTTAAATGTCAAAGTTCTAAAAATTGTAGAATAGAAATCAATTCCAGTGACAAAGAGTTACAGTTTTTTTATTTGTTTATCGAAACGTAGATAAAATATTGTATGAAATTGTGCGTGAAGTACTTTTTGCGAACTTACGCGATGTATGAACTTCGTGCTCTAAATATCGCGTGCGTTCGCAAAAAGCATGCTTCACGAGCTGTTTCATAAATAGCTATTTTTAAACTGCAAACAATAGACTCATGTTAATCCTTTCTACTGTTTGCAAATTTTACATTCGACTTTTAACCCTTGGAGGACCAACATTTTACCAGGATACCGAAACATTTGAGTTTTTGCTAAGTATGTAGGTATGCTTACCGCATACATACTTCTGCAATTTTGAATAAACTATGGTTGTTTTTGCCCACTTATTGAATTTGTTTCTTTTTTTTTCCTGCAGTACCGTCTCCTATCGGAGGTTGGCTATTAACTTTGTTGGCTGCAGCTCTGAACAATTGTATTGAACTGCACCCGTACCACTCCACTAAATTTCGCAACCAGAAAATCCTCCTACGTCCTACATTTCTCTTTCCAGAGATTTTCCATGGATTATGAGCCGTAGCAGGTAGTACATTTTCCCTCTCATTATGTGGTCTAGATATTCCAGTTTTCTCGTTTGTATTGTTTTTATGACTTCACATTCCTTCCCCATCTTCAATAAAACATTTTGATTTGTTACTCAATCTGTCCATGGTATTTTCCACATTCTCCTGTAGCACCACATCTCGAATGCCTCAATGTTTTTGATGTTTATCTTTTTCAGTGTCCAAGCTTCTATGCCGTACAGTAGTACGGAGAAAACATAGCACCTTAACATTCTCGTTGTTAATTTCGAATTTACTTAATTATTGATTGTCTCGCTATTTCTATTGGCCTCTTAATTTCGCTTGTCTGGTCATTAGTATCAGTGAACCAAACCCCTAAATATTTGTAGGACGTAACTCCTTCAACTTGCTTATTATTTATGGTTAAATTCACATTGGTGCGAAACTTCTTTGTTACTCATAATTAAACCTCTAAAAAGTTTAAAACACCACCTTTTTGGTACAGGGGTAAATTCACCATCAAAAACACTTTTTTTTCGAACTGTCTATAAAATTGCGTATAAAGGACCTAAAAATATAAAAAAAAAATACTTTTTAAAGGTCTATTAAAAAAATAGGAGAAAACTAAGAGACTCCATTTTCAAATAAATAATATTTAAAAACAGAAATCTAAAAGATTTCTTAGGTCAAAAATCAAAAGTGGTCAACAAATTTGATTCCTAGTCTACCATCATCTGTTTACATAAGTTTCAACCACGGGCGCCCATAAAAAAAATTTCAGGGGGGCAGACGTGAAGATGTTGCACATTATATTTTGTATACTTTGGATAACCATATATAGTTTACAGCACCCGAAAAGCTAGGGGAACCACGGCCCCCCTGACCATGGGTATGGGCTCCCATGGTTTCAACACTTTGGTATCATCAGAATAGCCTGTGGTGTGCTCTGAATCCAAACCAAATTTAACTGTCGAGTAACCAAATTAATATGAAATAGACGTTAATAATAATTTGCAAATAGACGTTATAGCGACATCTAACAAAAGATAGGCGAAACCTAAGAGACTTATTTAAAAATAAATAATATGTAAAACCAAAAATTTAAAATTATTAGTTTAGAGTTTCGCGAATTGAATTCTGTTGGAATTAAAAAAATGTTACGGGAAGGAGAAAAAATGTCTCCCAAATTAAACTGCATATTTTAGAAGACGCCCTCTGTAGTGGTGAAAACTGACTTAAACTGGTAAATTTTTTTTTAATCTTAAAACAACTTTTTTCTTCGAACATATTTAAAAATTTTCTTTTTTCTGACTTGGAAATTGTTATGTCGATAGCGTGTTTGTCTTAATTAATGTACCTCTGTATTTCATATTATGCCTTGTGTTTTTATATTTGTATTTTATATTTTTTGTGAACCAAAGTTGTACACTATTTGTGACGTATGTATAGTATGTAAGTACTTTTATTTATTAACATAAATAAATGTTTTGACTTGTCTTGACTTGACCTAAAAATAAGGTGTTAATAACCAAGACTACAATTCCAAAGGCCAAAATTTGTGACTTAAGTTTGGTATTGGTATATCAGTCACTCTCTAGTTATAAACGGGTCTGTATCGTCCCCCCCCGTTAGAGAAATTATTCCGATTCAATTTTTTTGCACAAACTTACTCAAAAAAAGGTCCTTATAACAAATCCACAGAGTGCCAGCCGCTGCCGTGGTCGAAAAATTGTTTTTTTAAACAAATTTACAAATTAATTTTTTCATCTGAAACAACTTTTTTAGATTCTTGGGTCATTCTAAGTAAAAAAGTTCTCTTGTCATTTTTCTCTAACATTGAATTTTGTCGATTTATACGCGATTTAAAATACGAAACATGCGAAAATGGCCATTTTCCAGGCCTAATACCTCGATTAAAAATTATTATTATGAAAGACAAAAGAGACGTAATCAAAGCTTAAAACCCCTCCTTCAAGATCCTGAAGAAATGTTTGTCATTATTTTATTACAAAACTGTTATTTTCAATTAATAACAATAAACTCTATAGTCCAGGTTGTATTTCGCCCCCGTTAGCAAAATTATTTCGATTAGATTTTTTTGCACAAACTTACTCAAAAAGAGGTCCTTATAACAAATTCACAGGGTGCCAGGCGGTACCTTTATCGAAAAATTGTTTAAGCAATTTTTTTTAATTCACAAAAATATTTTTTTTACTTCAAACAACTTTTTTTAGATAATTTATGTCATTGTAAGCAAAAAAGTTTTCTTCTGATTTTTCTCTAAAATTGATTGTTGTCGAGTTATACGCGGTTTAAAATTTGAAAAATGCGAAAATGGCCATTTTTCAAATTTTAAATCGGGTATAACTCGGTAACACTCAATTTTAGAGAAAAATCTCAACAGACCTTTGCTCAGAATGACCCAAATTATCTAAAAAAAATTGTTCGAAGTGAAAAAATTATTTTTGTGAATTTGTTTAAAAAAAATTATTTAGACAATTTTTTGACCAAGGTACCGCCTGGCACCCTGTGGATTTGTTATACGCTGTGAGCTCGTACGTAGAGGGGATATTGACAAATTCGCGAGCGCCAGCAGTGGCAAGTCTGTAAACCTTTACCGGAAATTTGACATAAATGTCAAAGTGATTAATTTAAAATTAAAATTAAAAACATTAATTATAAAAAATATTAGTTGGTCAAAGCTGTGGTATATATTTTTACCTTAAATATACTTACGTTATAAATACTGAATTTAAGTTTTTTTAATATTCCGTAATATGTAATTATAATTTAATCTAAAAATCTTAGCGCCATCTACACGATAATTGTGAAAGTATCCGAAGTAAGAAATTAATATTTCATCAATAGAACGTCAAAATGATTAGCAAAATCTTAAAAAAATCGATTACAATTTAATTACTTTTTTGCGTTGTAAATATTAAGCGATAACAATTAAATAATACATTTAAAAATTACCGGTAAAAATTGAATTAATAACCGCTAGGAGCGACACCAGCGAAGCTCAGAGCGTATAAGGACCTCTTTATGAGTAAGTTTGTGCAAAAAAATCTAATCGAAATAATTTCGCTAACGGGGGCGACGATAAAGCCTGGACTATAGCGCTAATTGTTAATAATTAAAAATAACAGCTTTGTAATAAAATAATGACAAAAATTTCTTCAGCATCTTGAAGAAGGGGTAATAAACTTTAATTTGATCACTTTCTGACTTTTATAATATAATTTTTAATCGAATTATTAAGCCTTAAAAATGTCCAATTTTGCATCTTTCAAATTTTAAATCGCGTATATTTCGACAAAAATTAATTTTAGAGAAAACTGACAAGACATTTTTTACTTAGAATTACCCAACTTATCTAAAATAAAATTGTTCGAAATGAAAAAAAAATTTGTTAATTTGTTTAAAAAAATTGTTTAAACGATTTTTCGAACACGGCACCGCCTGGCACCCTGTGTATTTGTTATAAGGATCTCTTTTTGAGTAATTTTGTGCAAAAAAAGTAAATCACATTAATTTCGCTAGCAGGGGCGACGATACAGCCCCGTCTATTACTAGATTTGGTTTCCATTGATTACCTTTTAGTTCAAAACTTGAATTTTGTTTCCTAGGATACATAATTAGTTTAAAATTCTCTTTTACAATTTATTGACAAGAATTTATCATTATAAAAAATCTTATTATATTTTCTCTTCCCTTTCTTAATAAATATCCCAAAAATATCGTGTAGATGTAAACCTTCTTTAAAAGTCCCAACAAATCTGCCAGTACGTCTGTTATTAAACAAGTGAATCTCGGTAATACTTCAAAATGTCGCTGGGAATTACACGAGTAAAAGAATTTTGAAAACCAATTTTGCTAAATAAAAATTGTCGACGTACATTCTAGTACATCGCAGTGGTATGAATAGAAATTCTTCTTTGAAATTCAAATTTCAATTATCAGCAGCGAGGGGTCGGCATCACTTTTATTGAGCCACCGATAACTTTTGTATTCAGGAACGTGGTTCGAATGAAAAGAATAAAAAATGCAAAAAAAATTTAAATTTAACTCTCGTATGTGTAGATGACTTGGAAAATGTCGAGGAAGGTTCGAACAAAAAGAATTATCTTAAGTAGCGGATATCTTTTTATGTAAAAGGAATTATATCAAATAATCGTTATCTTAAGGGGACTTTTACTTTAGTCGGAAAAAGACAATTTTTAAATATAAAAAAAAATAATATTTAATCAAACGAAGGTTTTGAGATATACAAAATATTTTTTAGCATTTTTAGTTGGTTTTAATACTGGGCGTCTTCTAAAATGCGCATTTTAATTTGGCAGACACTGTTTCTGCCTTCCCGTAACATTTTTTTAAATTAAAACAGAATTCAGTTCGTGAAACTCTAAACCAGAGGTTCCCAAACTATTTTTTCTCGTAGACCACTTTAAAAATTTACTGGTTTCGGTGGACCCCTGCTGCTACATTTTTACCATATTCCCAAAACTCGTCCCAAATGTGAAGATCTAACGATGTAATATGGCGTCGCGGGTGCGTTCCAACCCTAAATTCATCAGCATTCATCATCACCCAGCTCTTTGCGTCCACTGCTGGACATGGAACCCACTCATTTTTGTCCATTGTGCTCTATTTTGAGCACTTTGCATCCCATTTCTTGACATTTTCTTGAGATCATCAGTCCAACGAATAGGTGGTCTTCCTCTTCTTCTTTTTTTCTAATCTCGGCCTCCACTCAACTAATCTCTTCGTCCACCTCTCATCACTGATTCGGGCGACGTGTCCGGCCCAGTTCCATTTCAGGGTGGCAATTCGGGAAATTACATCGGTAACTCCTGTTCGTCGTCTTCGAAAATAGTGCTAAATTCGGAGTGGTAAAAATAAAGAAAAAATAGTAGGTATATTTTCTTACGATCTATTTATTAAAATGATAATGATAACAGACTTAAAAGAATTAAAATGAACACTAATAGTTTTTTGATTTAAAACAAGTTTTTGATCAAATTTTAGTGTGGAAAGCGTTAAAATACTGTTTTTACATTTTCCTCCATTCCCAAAATATATGTTTTTCTATTTGGCTAATAATTTTCCAACAGATAGCCAAAACGCAGGACTTTAAGTGGTTAAAAGAATTTGTGTAGTTTTACAATACAAGAAAAGGTAATCCAGTCGGGTTAGCATTTGATCTAGCATGCCGAGCTACCCCAGCAAGATTCTATTCTGTTTTGACTGAAATTGTTAAAAATATGATTTCCATAATTTCCTTTATCATAAATTTATTTGTGCCGTCGATATTTTCCGAGTTATGTGGCGAAAATAGTGACAGTTAGAGCATAATTATGGAATTATCTCGTTTACTATTAATTTTTACGGCATTTTAAAGTTTTCTACACTAAAATTTGATCAAAAACTCGTTTTTAATCAAAATAACTTGTTATAATATATTTTAATGACATTTTTAAGTCCCTACTATTAAAACAGTATTTTTTCCCATCGCTATTTTACGATAAAAAAATGCAAATTTGTTTAAATAAATACTAAATCACTATTAAATTTTCGTGGACCATCACTTACAACTTGTGAACCCTCATTTTTATTTCACGCCAACGTAGACCTTCGTTGAGTCTCTCGTGGACCCCTGGGGGTCCACATGGACCACTTTGGGAATCACTGCTCTAAACTAATAAATATTCTTTTAGATTTTATGAAACTATATGTATGAGACTATAGTGAAAAGTATCACTCTTCATATACAGCTGTGAGGTAAGTAGGTATAGCCACTGAAAGAAGAACACTGGCAGCGCTGAGAGCAACAGAAATGGATTTTTGGAGAAGAGCTGCAGGAAGATCTAGAATAGAAAGGATTGCCAACGAACGCATAAGAGAAATAATGGGAATCAAACAAACAATAACGGATGACCTGTCAACAAAGCAACTTATCTGGTTGGGACTTAATATACAAAGAACAGATGAACAACGGATACCAAAGGAAGCACTAAAATGAAAACCAGAAGGAAAGAGAAGACGAGGTAGACAGAGAAAAAGTTGGAGCGAAGGAATACACAAAGAGCTGAGAGAAAGAGACATAGAAGCGGACCTATGGAACAACGAGACGAAGTGGCGATTGGAAGTTTAAAAAGGGCGGAGAACGTTATAAACAGACATGTAGTAGTAGTAGATAAATATAGAACATGAGAAATTAGAACTGATATGAACGATGTTAAAACTATAAGATTTAGAGTCTATTTACGGTGTCTGTCTACTGATTGAAGACACCAGCCAAATGCAACAAAAACTAACAAACTTATCAGACCAGGTAGAAATACTGTTGCTTAAACGAAATAATTAGAGTACAGTTATATTAAACACCAAAGACGAATATGAAATATTGAAAGACTTAATAAAAAAGAAGAGAAAGGTCGTTGGCCTAGCCAATCAATAAATAACGTAAAGGCTAAAAATAGGAGTTGAATAGTCAATACTATTACATTTATCTTTCTCCTCCCTATTATTTTCATCAGATTTTATAACACTCGTTACTCACTTGCCATTAAATAATAACAGTAATTTTAACTTAAGTAGGGGAGGAAAGTATGTTAGATGTGCAGTCACTCGAGCGTTATGGAGACCTATTGGGTTGTGAAGATTAGATCCTAAAACCAAAAGATGTTAAGTTTTCCATTTTGGTGGGGACTTTTCATTTTTTAATTTAGTTTTCCATTTCCAATAATCGTTTTTACCGATTATAGCGCCATCTATCCATAATTCGAAAAAATGTCTCGAATAAGAGTTACTTACTTTTACGTAAGGAATCCAAATCTGCAATAAAAAATAGGGGGCTCCTATTTAAGATTTTAAAGTAACCCCCCACCCACCTCCGTTGAGGATCGTGTTTGGTGCCACTCAATAGATTTTAAAAAATATTGATGTGTATTTTTCAGTTTTTCGATCTGATGTTCATTTCGCGAAATATCACGGGTTTCCTATTTAAAAGTTTAAATTTACCACCCACCCCGCTTTGTGTGGAGTCGTGTTTGGTATAATTCGATAGATTTTTGAAAAATATTGAGCACGCATTTTTTTAGTTTTTCATTCTGTCATTTATTTCGCAACATATTCGCTTTTTGTGACTCACCCATTTCCTTACGCCCCGCTCAAATCGTGAGATTTTTTAAATATACACTGTTTTGCATGTACTAAACTTACCTTATATTAATCTGACGATTTCAAGTTTTTCTAAGGATAGATTTTTTTGGAGACTGTCAAGCTACGGAGATCTGGAAGAAGAAGTACAAAAACAAGTAAACATGGCGAACAGAGCAGCAGGATGTCTTAACAACACAATCTCACAATCTGGAGAAACAAATACCTCACAATGGAAACGAAAACCAGGATATAAAAATAAACAATAAGACCGATAATGACGTAGGTACACAGCGGAAACAATGGCGAAAACACAAAGACTGCTAGAAAGAGCAGAAATGAAAGTCTTACGAAAAATAACAAATCAAACTCTAAGAGACAGAGTAAGAAGTGAGGAAATACGAGCGAGATGTGGTATAGAAGAAATACACATGTGGACCAAAAGAAGAAAAATAAAATGGAATCAGCATATAGAAAGAATGACAAAAACTAGAATAGTACGAAAAGAAAAATACAAATCGTCAAATGGAAGAATATCATTGGGACGACCGAGGAAAAGATTTTCAGACAATGTCAATTGAGGCTAAAAACCGAAGTAAAACAGGCATTGAGCCTATTTATAAAGTAGGAAGAAGACGAAGAAGATTTTTATTCGGCCCCTTAACGAACTCCCCTGTATTAAGAGCCAATATTTGGTAGATATACATTTACAGGGTACAAGGTTTCTCCCCATAATATGATGATCTGACGCGCTCAAGTAACTGCAAACATCCACGTTTGGACTCCCCTACCACAACATTTATTTTTCAATTTTCTGGTATATTCATTCTAACGAGAAATTTAAAAATCTGTTTAATTATACACAACTCAACATTACGTTTAATATTTTCATCTCTCCATTTCGGCTCCTTACTAAAAAATAAAATAAAACTTTCCTATTGACAAACTAGGTACATTAAAAAAAGTACCAAAAATAACCACCGGTTTTAGCCACACTGATAATAATCATCACCAGTCCGCAACTTTTGATTAATGGAATGACCGTTGCTGTGATGCGGTTTGACCTCAATGTGACTTTCCCTTCGGATTAGTCTCAAAAACATATTTGCCATTCAATCCATTCGCATCAAACATAGAGAAAGTTATCGATCAGTTATCAATGATAGAAGCGGCAGATTCATATAAAACTAGACGTAAAAAATGTAGAAAATCGCATTAAAAATCTCGTTTCTTTAAACACACTTTGTTTGTAGCATAAAAAACCGCTTAATTCTGTAAAAATGAGTGGCGCACATAATATTCCAGATAAAAAGAGCTTCTTTTTCTTCTTCTTCTTCTTCTTCTTCTTCTTCTTCTTCTTCTTCTTCTTGTGTAGACATGATTCTGTCTGGTTTTCAATGTGTCTCCGTTTAGTTAGGCACCGCATAAAAGCTGAACTCAAGCGCTATTGATTTCGTATATATTCGGTTTTCCTGTCTCTCTGTGAAACTAAGATATTGTTGTGGAATTGTTTTTTTAAGAAAATTCAAAAAAATTAAATTTATATCAACGACCATAAAATCATAGTTTTTCATCACCCTGTATATTACCAAAATTGTTTAGAATTTAATTTTGCTATTAAGCAAGTGTTTCGGGAAAAAGTGAAACGACTAATAAGTGATTCGACGAAATGCACGGGGCAATGAACAAACATTGCGGTGATTAGAGAGTTGGACATCGTGGTCGAAAACAAAGACGGTTTTAAGATCCTTCCGGGAAGGTATTTTAATGTGGTAAACAAACTGTATTAGTTTTTAGTTGTAAAAGTAGTAAGTAGTAAAGAACTAATTATGATATTCTTTGAAATTTGACAAATTGGGAAAGTTATATGGAAGGATATTTGGTTTTTTAAGAAATAAATGGTTTGAGAGAGGTTGTTGTTTATTGGATGGAAAATATCAGGAGAAGGGATAATGAATGTGAGAGTATGGATTTAAGAGAAAAATAAGGACACAGTGAAATTGACATCTGAAGAAGGCAGTCGAGTTGTAAAAGTGTATAATCAGTGTAGAGTGGTGTGATCGGCCTTTGCGAGCAGAATCAAGTTGAAACCAAATCGTCGACCGGTTGAAGAGTTAATTTTCCTGGTCCGAGGGAGATTCCTTTGTTTTGTCTAGATCGAGTAGCTGATTATTATCCGTTTGTGCACAAGATATTCGAGCAAGTCCTATGTGTTTTTCTTGGAAGCAGTTTTGACGAGAGGGACTCTTTCGCAACAACCAGAGAGTACGTGTTGAGAGAGTCAAGGACGGCGCAATCCAGAAAACGAGGGAGTTAAGAATAAAAGGTTAGTCAAATCATTTGTCTGAATGGAGAAAATTTATTTATATCAAAACCATATTTGTTTATTGAACAATTTTTTTAACGCAGTTAGTCATTTCAAATTTGAGAAATCAATTCAAAAGAAGAAAAATAAAATTCATTCAATTTAGTATGAGTAAATAAGAAATTAATTAAATAAATAATTTTGTCAAAACAAGGAGATATCAGAGTTAGAGTTTAAATTTATTAAGTTAGAGATTGTTGCAACAAAGTTAAATTTTAGTATTTTTTGAATCATATGTACACGGCTTAATTGATAAAAACAATAGATTACATTTATATGATTTTGAGTGTTTTCAATTTCCCTGTTTCTACCCTGGAAGAAGTAAGCAACTAGAAATACTAGAAGACACAGATCACAGGTATTGTATCAAATACTAAATTAGCCCTGAGAATAAAATTGATTGAAAAATTTAATTGGAATTTAGTTGTGTTTTTACATAGGCAATAAATAAAATAATTGGATAATCAATTAAATTAAGAATTTGCTAATTAATCTAAATAAATAGAAAAAGTAGAGCATAACAATATATTATATAGTCAGCTGACTATAGCTGACTTATGGGTGGTCAAAAGTCAAAAATTTACACCACTTCTGAATCGGCGTTGACCCCCTGTTGAAACATAGAAAAAAATCAGATCGATGTAACTTTTCCACACATATTCATCTATATGTACTCATAAACATTGTCCCCTTTTTAAATAGAAATTGACTCAAATTTCTGATCTCAATAACTATTGAATGGTATAACCGATTGTCAAAATTTGACCTGCGTTGGAAAGGTAATTATCAATACTTAATAAAATATATAAATTATCAGAAGCCGCAGAGTCGTACTAAACTTTTTAAAATTTTTGGGAGTTTTGGGGACGAGAACGAAAAACATACCCCAGATGGGAAGGGCCGTAAAATGACATATCGATTGGCTGCTCTTTTCCTAAACTTTAAGGTGGGATTTGGCCCATTTTTCAATTGAGTCAGGTTGGCAGAATCGAAAAATTCGCGTATATAGAGTGTCGCATGTAGAGCGTGTGCACCACTGGTGAGAACTGCCGTTCTCTGGGATATTTATAATTTATTTACAAATGACATGGTGGATGGAGAGCAATGTAAACTATTTATTATTTTTGCAAACCTTAGAAATATCGGGAGATCTAAATCCTCTGGTCCTCCTAGTTCTATGGTTTACTGGGTTTAACTTCAAGTTGAATAATTTTGGTTACTAGAAAAGCCATTGTTTTGACGATGTTTCAGCAAGATGTCACTTCCCATTGTCAAGTCAGATTAGTTCTTTTTGGGAGTGGCAGCAGAATTGTGTGAAAATTGCGAGAAGAGGGAGAAGAGGAAGAGAAGAGAAGAGAGGAAGGAGTGGACAAGTCTGGTTAGATGCCTATAGGAGGAATTGCGCAATGTTACCGTACATACACAATTAGAGAACGGATTTTGCTTAGCGAAATATTATCTACGATATTTTAGAAGAGCAGCAGTTATAAGATTCATCAGGATGTTCGTGGTCTGCTAAGTTGAGAAGCTTAGCTAACAGGAATGGAATTTTTTGCTTAGGAAATCTGGTGAGTGCCTGCCCTTGGCGGTTGCAGGGAGTTTTTAGAACCTCTTTTGCTCTGGTGTTAGAGCACCTAACAGTTATTAGTACATGTCTCTTGCTGAGAGACTCGACTTGATTTTGTATCGTGGGGATATTGTTAATTTTATGGACGAATGCTGTGGGAAAGTGTGAACATTTGTTTATGATTCTTCTTTGAATTTTTATTTCAGTAGCCAAGATAATGTTAAATTGGCGTTTGTTCAGTGACGTGTAGAGGTGCACTGTTTATTCGACTGTTGGTTTTATGTATTTTTTTTATATAGACCGGGCTATATAGTCGCGCCCGATAGCGAAATTATTTCGATTCGATTTTTTTGCACAAACTTACTCAAAAAGAGGTCCTGATAACATATCCACAGGGTACCGGGCTGTCATAAATAGGTGATGTATAATGCCTTTTAGGTCCAAATTAATTAAAACTCTCTTTCTTGGTTCAGATACATTATATTTACATTCAAATCCATCAATGACTAACTATAACAACGTGTTTACATATAACAGTAACGACCTAGTACAATTATTAAATACTGAATACAATAATCATAATAATATTAATATCTATATCATGGGACATTCACTTTTATATATCTATTGACTATTGAATTATCTATTGAACTATTTCGACATCATGCGCGACCTCGGTCATGGACGGTTGATTATATATATTTACCTTGGTTATTAACATTCAATAAAACATCTTTTTGTACAGGTTGATATTATAATACTACAGGGCGGTACCGTGGTCAAAAAATTGTTTAAACAATTTTTTTTAAACAAATTCACAAAAATAATTTTTTCATTTCGAACAATTTTTTTTTGATAATTTGGGTCATTCTGAGAAAAAAAAGGTCTCTTGTCATTTTTCTCTAAAATTGATTGTTGTCGAGTTATAATATAAGATTAAAAATTTGAAAAATGCGGAAAAAGCCATTTTCAAGTCTTAAAAACTCGATTAAAAATTATTATTATGAAATTTAAAAAGTGATCAAATCACGATCTAGTGACGGTCTAATAGGTGTATAGAAGAGTGTCTAGTTGATTATTCCCCAGTTTACCACATAGAAGATCTAGAAGAATGTCTCTTCTTCTTACCCCTTTCGGGTTGTATTAAAATTTGGTTGTATTAAAAAAGTGTTTTAAGATTTTTTTAAAAGTCTGTTTCCGAAATAATGAATTTATTATATGCGTTTGCATCATAGTCAAGTGTATAATTTTGGTTAACCATTTAGTAATAAATATTCGAATAATACATTCGTCGATTACATCAATACTCCAATATTGATGATATAATATCCAACACATATACACCAATTGTTGGCCATGCAATCACTAAAATTGACGTGTTTTAAGATTGACGTGTTTCTGTAAAAATTATTTTATTTTTTATATATTTTCACATCACACTGTATCAAAATCCCATTCTGGCGATTTATATTGTGTGGTCCAGCAAGAATTTCGTTTTCCCTATATTTATTTTTAGTCTGTCTCTGTTACTTTCACTTGTAATAGACAATTAAAATGTAGTATCTTTCTGATTAACCCAAAAACAAATTTAAAATATTGAGTTTTAAAGGCAACAGAATCGTTTTATGGCTAATAAAAAACCTTAAAAGGGGATAGACGCAAAAACTTAGTCCAATACTATTTAAATACATTCATTTCTTTTTCAAAGTCCGTTCCTGAAAATTTCTTTAATGTTTATTTTAATAAGTAACAGGGGTGAAAAAAAGAGAAAACTTAGTGTGATTTTAATTTCAAATATTTCATTCAAAAGAAACTTTTGGTTTATTTTACGGAACTTTCGGTCCTCGGTAATAATGAAATCTTTCATTCTGCGTTTAAATTTTTCAAAAATTTTTATTAAATAAACTGGGATAGTTCCCGATAGTTGGCTGTATACCATTTAGTTAAGTAACTTTTAACGTGAATTAAAAACTTCCTGCTGAAGTTGGTATAAAATTTAATGAAGAACTAAAATTTTAAAAATCCACAAGGATTACATTCATTGTTCAGGACTAACGTTTTCCGACTTATCAGTCCATCATCAGGAACCTAAAAGCAAGTAATCCCATTTATTAAATTAAAAAAAGGGATGAAATTTTGAGTGTTAATAATTGAAAAATGTGGTTAAGATTACTAACTCCGTGTACTTGCAAAATAGTCACAATGCCAAACACTGGTTGGATTAAATGTTTAAACTACATTACCAACATGTACAAACTACATTACATGTGCAAACTACATTTTATTGTATTTATATACGCCAGTCGATGGGAGCAAGAATAGGATATTACCTCCGAATTCTATCGTACTGCACGGATTTTAATGAAATTTTAGGCCTAGCCTCTACTTATCTCCTAATTCAAAGTCTACCCTATGCCGATGTGTGCTTTTATCTTGGGGGTGGTTCCCACCCGTTCTTAGGGGTGGAAAATTTGTTGGTTGAAATTACCACGGAATTCGCTAGAGAATCTAGTTCTAAGCAAAAACTGTTCTATAATTTTTTTTTGAAAACTTAATACTTTTGAGATATTCGTGGTTGAAAATTTGCCATTGTCATTGAAACATAATACCTTTTCGAATCGAAAAACTAACGTCAGAACGTGTATGTATCGATCTGTAAATTGGTGCCGAAATTTGTAATTATTACTGTAAATACTAGTTATTAAAATTAGTTTTCGAGCAAATAGTGACTAATAACAATTGTGTTACGTGTAAATTATCAAGAACAAGCCGTAACTTCGTTCAGTAAGAGATTTTTTACTTAATAATCTTTCAACAAATTCAGTGTCAAACTGTCAATAGTTTCTCACTGTTGCTATCCCGTCCCAACGGACGCAAGCGGTTAGGCAACCAGTATTGCAGTGATGTATCCAAAGTTATCACTTATTGGCAGACATCCAAAACGTTAATATAAACAAATTCAAGTTACTTTTGACTACATGAGTAACAATTTAAATCAATGGTCCCCCACTGTTGGCAACACCATGTCTAGACCCAATTCTTGCAGTTATCTTACTAGTTCATATGCAACTGATACTATGACTAAACAGCGTCCGAAGTATCCAAAGAAGACCGAAGCAATTTTAATTCATGCAGAACCAAATTTAGTACTACTCGACTATGTCAAGGCCATAGGTAATATTGTTAATCCGAGAAACATCTGCTTCGCCTCAAGAATTTCCAATAACAGAATCTGTATCTACCTTACAAATTCTGAACTCGTCGATCAAATTATAACTGAACATCCTACAATTAAAATAAATACAGTTGAACTACCAGTACGCAGACTAGTAACCCCAGCTAAAAGGCTTATAATTTCCAGCGTTTGTCCATCAATCCCACACGACATCATAGGTCTATTCGCGTCACCAGTCTCATATCTAAAAGCTGGAATCCCCGGTGATGTATTTACTCATATTATGAGTTTCAGAAGACAAGTATATGTCACTCCATCCACAGAAAACTTTGAGCTCCAAACTTCAATAATAATCCCTTTTGACAACAACTCTCACAGGATATTTCTTTCTACGGATAAAATGGTTTGTTTTTTATGCAAACAACAAGGTCACACGGCTAATAATTTTCAAAATCCTCCTAGAAATCCTTCCCTAAATGAACAATCGTTCCCTACTGAACCCAATCCCACTTCCCCAATATCAAATAATGACACTTTCAAACCCAAAAAATAATCTAGATCTTAGTCAACAAATAAACACAGTCGATGCTCCCATTACTTCCATAACCCCAAATAATGATTTTCTTCCCTCATCCACCAGTCAGAAACGAAGTCGTTCTGATATCAGTGATAAAAGCTCTTTAGAAACACAAACTTCTAAAAATACACCCACTAAAATCAATGAAATGCCCACATCAGATGTATTTGTTCCCACTAAGCATAAAGCCAAAAGATCTAAGAAAGACTCCCCCGATAAGTCTAAATTAACTAATTCCACAATTCACACTATCCAAAATCTTTTTCAAGAAAATCCAGACTCATTTTCCCTCCCTCTTGAAAATTCCGTAGCCTTCCTTCAAAATACATTCGGCAGTGATAACCCCTTGCACGAAGCACAGGAGTTCACTCCAAATGTCCAGGCACTCCTTGACGATATGTCAAAAATATACCCTTACCCTTCGCTTGAAGACAGAACAGCCAAAAATAGATTCACAAGAGTCTCTCAGAAAATTAAAAAACAGTTAAATATAGACAACACAGAAACGGAAAGTACAGCATCTCAATCAACCAATAATGATAACGATTATCTCTCAGACTCTTCCTTAACTACCTAAAGCCATTACTTTCACGCTAGTTCAGTGGAATTGCGATGGGTTTTACCCTCGCTTAGAACGCATACAACAGCTAATCAACAATACAGAAGCTGATATAATTTGCTTTCAAGAAACTAATTTTAAAGACTCTCATAAACGAGGGCTTAAAAACTTTGAAGGTTACCATTTTCTTCGAACAACATTTACTAGAGCAAGTGGAGGAACCTCTATTTTCGTGTCTAACAATTTATTTTCTTTACATCATATTCTAACCACTAATTTAGAGGCTATAGCAGTAACTATCTGGTGTCCTGATAAAATAACTATATGCAGTATTTATATTCCACCTAACTATAACCTCACTGAAATCGAGTTAGATGATTTAGTCCGCCAACTACCTAGCCCATTTATACTAGTCGGAGACTTCAACGCCCATAATACTATGTGGGGCTCCAAGAAAACATTCGGAAGAGGAAAAATCATAGAAACCGTATTGAATTGCAATAATGCTTGTTTGATGAACAGTGAAGCTAACACATATTTTAATATCGCATTAGGAAGTTACCCGTCTATTGACTTAAGTATATGTGATCCCAAGTTAGCTGATTCACTCTCATGGTATACGTTAGATAGCCTATACGATTGTAATCATTTCCCGATAGTCATAACAAATAGTCATAAAAAACATTGCACCGTCACTAAGTGGAATATTGCTAAAGCAGATTGGAGTCATTTCAAAAGTAGTGCCGAAACCGTACTTTCATTAGTACAAGAGTCTGAAGATATTGACAAGACATTAACTCTTTTTAATAATTGCATTATCATGGCTGCAGAAACTCATGTCCAGAAAATATCAATATGCCCCTCTAAAAAGGCTGTACCATGAATGAATCCAGAATGCGAACAAATAGTACAAGAATGTAAAACTGCTCTTAACAGATATCGAAGAAAGAGAAGTCAGGAAAACCTGATTTGCTTCAAAAGACTAAAAGCTAAAGCTAAATATGTTGTTAAAAAAAGTAAGAAAGATTCCTGGCAAAATTTTGTTTGACTCTTACCAGTGATACTTCTATAACACAAGTGTGGACAAAAATAAGACAAATGAAAAGACAGAAATCTTCACCAAAAATTCCAGGAATTACACAGGAAGGAAAAGTAATTACAGATAACCAAACAATTTCGCGTATTATGGCTGAAAGTTTCGCATTGAAATTTAGATATGAACTCGAGCATAACCAAAGTCTAAATGAGCAAAATTCGTTAACTTCTCACACTCCTCAAATTAGTAGACATAATATAGCCACTATTAACCTCCCTTTTACATTAGAAGAATTAACAGTAGCTCTAGCGTCTTGCAAAAACTCCACTGCCGCGCCAGATAATATTCCATATATATTTTAAAAAAAATTATCTGAATCCAGCCTTGCAAAACTTCTAAATCTGTACAATAATATATGGCTTACTAAGAAATTTCCTCGTATATGGTCCGAATCAATCATCATACCAATAAAAAAACCCGATCAACCTTTCAATCTGCCAAAATCATATAGGCCAATTTCACTGACCTGCTCGTCATGCAAACTTCTCGAGAAAATGATTAACTCAAGATTAACCTGCGTCTAAAAAAATATTCTATAATTAACGAAGCCCAATCTGGCTTCAGACGCTACCGTTCTACACTTGATAATTTAGTGTTACTGCAAACACAAATAGCTACCGCCTTTTCGAATAAACAAGATGTTATCGCTACCGCTTTTGATATAGAAGGGGCCTTCGATAACATTTCACGACCAGCCATTCTTCAAAAGCTTCTTCAATGCAATAGGAAATTATTACAGGAAATATTTATACCAATTACAGGAAATATTTATTTCTTCATACAAAATTAAAAAAAAGAACTTTCAAGGTAAAAGTAAACGGTGAAATATCTGCAACATACCCGCAAAATAATGGAGTCCCACAAGGTTCCGTACTCAGTTCAATCTTGTTTATACTCGCAATAAGTGACATATATTCGAGTGTTTGTCAACCAGTCAAATATGTAATGTATGCGGATGATATTATTCTATATTAATAAATGTAAAGACTGAAAAAGTTTTGTACACACTTATGACAACAGGTAAAAGGGGGAGAAGTGTACTTTTGAAGTGTGTAAAATTAATAATTCTTAGCTGAGCGCTTTCGGCTTATAAAGCCATCTTCGGAGCTATGCTACATATTGTCTCTAGCCTCTATATTGTCAAGGAAAAAATACAACCGCTACATGTAAAGTACTGCAAACCGCCGTAAATCAACTTAACGAATGGGCTAAAAAGACAGGATTAATACTATCACCTTCCAAATCAAAATTAATTCGATTTAGCAGAAGACCTTGTAGCCAAAATCCTATTGTATATCTCAACGAGATTCCATTGCAAACTATAACACACTACAAAATACTTGGTTTAATTTTTGATAGTAGACTAACTTGGAAAGAGCATATTAACAAACTAAGGAGATACCATGAAGAGGCTTAATATAATCAAGGCACTGTCACAGTATACCTGGGGTGCAGACGAAAGTATTTTACTCATGCCTATAGAGCCTTAATTCGCTCCAAACTGGACTACGGTAGTTTCATTTACATGTCTGCGTCAAAGTCTGACTTAAAGTTACTCAACTCTGTGCATAATACTTCCATTCGTCTCTGTTTAGGCGCCTTCAAATCCAGTCCTGTAGAGAGCCTTTATTGCGAGGCTAATTAACCACCCCTCTGGATTCGACGAGAGTATCTCCTACAATCTTACTTTGATACAGTATCCGCAACTCCATCTAACCCTGCCTATCGTTTAATAAATTCAAAATTTCTCTCGGATTTACCGAAAACGATCCAATCAATTATTGAAATCCAGAAATCAACCTTAAGAAATCCCATCGATCTTACCAAAATACTTCCATATCCAATTCCAGCTACCCCTCCTTGGAGCAGATCAATCCCACATTTAAATACTTCTTTGTTGACCTACAACAAACACGAAACTCCGAGCATCGTGATAAGACAATACTTTGAAGAAATCATAGAGAACAACCAATTCCAAAAAATTTTATACACAGATGCTTCCAAAAGTGAAATAGGAACTGGATGTGCTGTTACCACAGTTGATAAGACTATAAAATCATTTTTATTACCATATATATGCAGCGTATATACTGGAGAATTATACGCGATATTAGAAGCTTTTAAATCCTTAGAAATTGATAGTAAAAACCAAGCAATATGCACAGATTCATTATCATCACTCTTATCCATAAAAAGTTTATATGTTCAACATCCTTTAGTTCACGAAATCCATAACATCTATAGTACACTTGCTTCTCAAGGCGTAGTTCCCATCTGGATACCATCCCATATCGGTATCCCCGGTAATGAAAAAGCAGATCACGTCGCCAAACTAGCCTCTACCCAATGGTTAGCATTCAAAAGAACATGTTTAAATCCGTAGTGATTTGAAGCAGATGTTTAAGCAGCAACAACATAACTCTTGACAAATCCACTGGAACACAATCAAAAACACATTACACGAGATCCGGCAGACTGTCAATATATTTGAACTCCCAACTATGACTAAAAAAGAAAAAGCAGTAATTAGAAGGTTGAGAATTGGACATACCCGATAGACACACGAATACTTAATGAAGTCTGAACCGAAGCCTAATTGTCAAACTTGCTTTAGTGTTTTAAGCGTGAAACACATCCTTACTGAGTGTCCTCAGTATGTGACGCAGAGAAATCAACTTAAACTTAAGTCAAATATTAAAGATATTTTAAACTCGTCCGATCAACTTCGTAACATAATTAGTTTCTTGAAAGATATTCAATTATTTAACACAATATGATATTTTGTCTTTATAATCTCTACCTGTTATTCAAAATTCAGTGATTAATAATTAATAATTATTAGTAGTTTTTGTAATAATTAGTTGTACGTCTCTATAGTATCCCATGATTGTATATCCAATTTTTTTTCTTCATAATTTTTACCTAATGATATTTAAGATTTAGAAATTAACTGTTATAATAATTAGTTTAAGTCCTTATTGTAATTAATTATTGTATAACTAATATTGTTTGTGTCAATGGCCATTGCAGCCGAGACACATAAATTTAAATAAAAAAAATACCGGTTTTTTGCGAATACATTAAAAACTATGCATCTAACTAAAAAACTATACTAAATATTTTTGTAGGTTATAAAAAACAAAGAGACACTTGCCTTCATAAATCTTCTAGTTATAATACAAAACGAGATATGGTAGGTGAAAATAGTTTGTTTTTTGGTACATTCTCAAATTGGTGTATTCAACTTGAAATAATAAACAAGCGGTCGATTTTAGGTGTATAATAAGCGAGATATGCTGCAAAAAAAATTGATAACTAATGTTTTTTAAGAAAAAATGAGAAATATTTTAACCCCCATTCACCAAAATGTACATGCATGCTTTTCCTTCTACAATACCTTTTATTACAGTGTTATTTCTGTGTTCAAAAAGTTAGACGGGTTTAAAATGAATGGTTTTTGAATAAAAAGCGTATTTTGAAATTTTCTTAAAATCTCCTTTTTTCTCCATGTAACTTGAAAATGATAAGAGATACGGTAATAAAAAACAAAAAGTAAATTTTTATCTGAAAAAGCCCTACATTTTTGTGTATTATCTTATTTTCGTATCTCTTATCTTTTTCGAGTTAAATGGAGAAAAAGGAAGATTTTTAAGAAAATTTAAAAATGCGCTCTATAATTTTTTTTTCAAAAACTGTTCATTTTAATCCAGCCCAACTTTTTAAACATAGAAATAACACTATAAAAAAAAGTGTTGTAGAAGGAAAATGATGTATTTAAGGGGTTAAATACACTTCTCATTTCTTTTTAAAATACATTAGTCATTAATTTTTTGCAGAATATCTCGCTTAGTTTGCATGTAATCGACAATTAGTATTGCTCATTTTAAAGGTCTTTTCAAGCACTACAAAAGTTATAAGTATCATTATACACCTAAAATATACAGTTTCTCTGTTATTTCAAGTTGAATACACCGATTTGAGCATGTAGCAAAAAAGAACAAACTCTTCTTACCTACCATGTCTCTCTTTGTATTTTAACTAGAAGATTTATAAAGGAAATAATCTCTTCGTTTTTTTATAACCTACAGAAATATTTTATATAGTTTTTTTATCAGATGCATAGTTTTTAAGGCATTCGCAAAAATCCGTCGGAAAAGGTGTCATTTTTCAATGAAAATGGCCAATTTTCAACCACGAATAACTCAAAAAGTATTGAGTTTTCAAAAAATAATCATAGAACAGTTTTTGCTTAAAATTAGGTTTTCTAGCCTTTCCTGTGGCTATTTTAACCAAAACATTTTTCACCCCCGAGAAGGGGTGGGAGCCACCCCCAAGATAAAAGCGCACATCGGCATAGGGTAGACTTTGTTTCTTAAGCTATTTCCTACTTACTGTGAAAATATCAAGTAAATCGATTTAGTAGGATGGAATTCGGAGCCAAATACCCTCATTGACTGCCCATAGTCCGAAGACATTCGGTCTGAACAATGAATGTAATCCTTTTAGATTTTAAAAATTTTAATTCTTAATTAAATTTTATACCACCTGCACCAGGGAGTTTTTACTTCACGTTAAAAGCTAAATATTTATTAGTTTTCTCAAGATTCGAAAAAATTAAATGTATTTAAATAGCATCGCACCAAGATTTTGCGCCTATCCCCTTAACATTTAAGGGACACACACAAGTTTTTGCATAAGAAACTTTCACAAAATGAAATTTACACTTCAAATTTGTGGAAAGTCTGTAATAAATTAGATTTGAATATAAGAAGGATGCCCCTTGAATAGGACTAATAGAAATTACTTTAGATTATTTCACTATTTTTGAGAAAATACTTAAGTTTGAAAAAAGAAGGTACGTGGCAGGTTTTTATTAAATATAAATATCCAAGACGGCAATGTCGATCGTTCATAGCAGGACGCAGGCAAACGAAGGGTTAAAAAGTTAAAGACAGGAGAGGCAAAGAACATTATTTAAATGATGGATGTAGACAATTTCACTTCTGGAGCTGCGAAAATAAAAAGACTGATTACTATGATAAAATAAATAAGAAACGTTTTCTGCAACTGGTAATAAACTACATGTGGCGCCACAAAGTGGCTTCCGATGATTAGCCGTGAATTTTTATGTAAATTAAACTTGCCATTCCAGACGAGCGACAGTGGCCAGCCCCTATCGCTGATCCTCGCTGCTAGTAGTGTCCGTTACAAAATCATTGGTGCTACTAATTGTCTGTTTAAGCCACTTTGTGGCTCCACTCAGTAGAGCTGCAAAAATGCTCGTCTGTTTCTACGGGTAATTAAATGTTGTATATGGTCAGTTGTCTTATATGATGTCGAAGTATGGACCTTGAAAATATCTACTATTTATAAATTAGATGCTTTTGAAATGGGGATTAAGGATTGCGGTTTTTCTCAAAACACCGGTTTTCGGTTATACCGGTTTTTTTACTTACGGTTTGATCTGGCGGTTATACCCGATCAAATAAACCGGTTATTCCAAAAACCGGTTTTCGGTTTTTTGAATCGATATTGCACTTTAGTTTGTGATACTCCACATGCCCATTTTCAATATAAAATCCCTAACAGTTTTCGATATATTGCTCGACACCCCCATCGAACAAGGTTGTAACTCAGTTTTAGAGATTTTACAGTAGGAGCAAAAAACGAAAACATGAATTTTTAAAAATTTGTAGCGAAATGATTAGACTATTTACACTAATGTGATATGATATTTTTATAATATAATAAAGAATTACTGTGTGATGTATGCTTTGTATTTTTATTAGCTTATTGAAAATCTTGAGTTTGATTGAAATTCAACCTTGATATTAAACATGAGTATTAGTAGAAAAAGGTTGTATCTCGCCGAACAACCATTTTACACTCTCCGTGGTAATTATTTTTCCCGTTTAACTATTAAAAGGTTGTATGTTTTGAGTTATTTGCAATATAGGTAATAGGAGAAAATTAGTTTTTATGGTATATTTAAACAAAATAACAACTAACAGTTTACACAATTTTAATTGGAAATTATAAATTTTACCACAACAATAATATTCTATCACTATGAAAAAAACATGGTATAAAATATCTCAAATTTTTCGCATTTTTATTGCGTATCTGTAAATATTAAAATTTTATATCATTTTATTTACTTTATTGCTTTACTCTTTTACTATCAATATCTACCTCAAAGTACATATGTGTCCTTTAATAAATTTGGTTTAAAATTTAGAATTTCGTCCTTAAATTTTAGGTTAAAATTTAGAATTTGCTTTTGATTTATTTCAGTTACGGATTTAGGCTTGCCTGATGCTTGGGCATATCGTTTCATGGTTATTCATTGGTGTTACCATCACGACTTAATGTTTTTTCCGTTTTTCTATAGGGGGCTTGCATTGAATCACCCTCGTTTTGCGAATGTGCTATTTCAAAAAATACATGTGTAACGTTAATATTAAACCTTTTCACTACATATAAGTAGAAAGCAAACACTATTCTATACTTATTTTGTCCACCACAACTATCAAAAAGGAAAAAAAAATATTTTTTTAAATGTAAATCCTTTTTTAGTTTTATTTCGATAAAATGATTTATGGGATGCACTATATGTTTGAATACTTTATAAATTAAACATATGTGCAACAAAGTTGTACCTCATTTAAAATCCTCGTTAATCGTGAAGTATAAAGAAAGTAAATATTTAACATAGGAAGTATCCAGTGTTACTGCCTTTTTTACGCTAAAATGGCACACGTAAGTTAACATACAACTTTTTTCAATGGAGTATTAGCCAAACTATTGCGAATTAAACTATGTTGTTTATATTGATGGGTGCGCAATTTTTTGCTGAATTCGCCTGAGTTGAAATCTGAAAAAAGATGTAACTTGAGTTACAACCTTTTTCTATAGGGGTGCCGAATTGCAAAAATATATTTTCATTTTGTAACTTCTAAGGGCAGTAACTTTTTTTATGTGCACATTTGTTACTGAGCTCAGAAATATGACTCAATTTCTATTAAAAAAGGAAAAAATGTTTGTATATATATTGGTATATGTGTATATGGGTATGTATGTATGTGTGTGGAAAAGTCACACCGATCTAATTTTTTTTCTCTGAGTTTCAAGAGAGGGTCAGGGCTGATTTAGAACCGGTGTAGTTTGTGACTTTCGACCATCCATAAGCCAGCTGTAGGACTGGGTAGGTACAAAACTGCACATTTTTTGGGAGTATAAATCTTAGGCTCAATGAGAGACAGGAAAACCGAAAATACATCAAATCAATAGCGTTGAAATAAGCTTTCAAATGGTGCCTAAGCGGTCAAGATCAGACCTACAACTAAATTTTGAAAATTTTGGTTTTTAGACAATTACTCAAAACTTTAACCTACGAATTGCGCCAACAACTTAGCGCTTGTAGGAGGACTCTAGACGAGTCTAACGGTGTATACCTACCACCTATCTGAGAAAATTCGAATTTTTAAGTTATATGAATCATAAGTGTGATCAAATCTATTTCCTATCGGAAAAACGGGTTCTCAAGCCCACTAATTCCTATAATACCTTCAGTTATCATACTTGACCTTGGATGCATCAGATACTACTTGCCAATACGTTTCAAACCTTGATGTTTAGTGATCAAAATTGGTTAAGCTGTTTCGAAGTTATCGAACTCCAAAAGTATAATCCATTTAACCATTATCGCCGAAATGGTCTATGTAGCTTTAGTGGTTACGACGCTAAGTCTGATGGTCATCCCAATATTTTTTTCAATCTATTTCGAACAGAAAGAACAATCTAGTGTACATTCTGTGGACACTGGATCACCTATGAGATAATACATGAAAGGCGACCATTTATAATGCTTAATTAGGCATGAAATCGAGAAACATTACAATCAACTACATACATTGAATTTATAAATAACTTTGAAAAATTCATGATACAAGAATAAAAAACCGCTAAACGCCGTAAAAATGAGTGGCGCATTCAATATTCCAGCTACAAAAGAGCTGATATGAATATTAGGTACGTGGCGCGAAAATGTATTTTCATTGTGATGAAAAATAAATTTCTAGTTTTGTTTTAAAATATTTTTCCATAATATTTGCTAAATTTGAAGTAAAACGCGCAACAAAAGAACTTCAAAATGCAAACTGCATCAAAGTTACTCTGTTGTGGCGCGTTTTACTTCGAATTTAGCAAATATTATGGAAAAATCTTTTAAAATAATACTAAAATTTTATTTACCACCAAAATGAAAATACCTACACTTTCGCGCCACGTAATGTTCATATCAGCTCTTTTGTAGCTGGTATATTGTAATCGCCACTTATTTTTACGGCGTTTAGCGGTTTTTTCATTCTTGTTTATTATTCAATAACATAACAGAATTTTCGGTTAAATATAAATAGAATTTGTACTCGGCGTCAATAGTTACGTGCGATGGCCAAACTTAAAAGCGATTCTACCTTTTCCGTTTATGTAACAGAGTTCTTGATATAGTTATTGCTATTTCAAGCTGCCCCCATTGAAGACAGCTAATCGATTCTTTTTAGAAATTTAAGGCCTCCGCCGGAAGTTACAATAAAATAATAAAATATTTAGGATCGCAGTTGAATGTTCGCCTTTCAGGCTTCACTTATTTCATTTCGAGTTTTATTTGATAAGGTTGTACTACTGTACCGGACAAGTAAATAAATTCTTAAAACTGTAAGGTATTACCATCCGGTCGCCTTGATCAACTTAATATCGCCGTATTTATATTTTGTTTTAATTATTATCTTTAATATTTTTAGATATACAATATAATACGTATATTACTCGTACAACCCGCACAAGAAAGCATAGGAGTCACAAAAATTAACCTGAATGCAACAAAAATATCAAAGCCTTGGTTCCTTACTGAAGTAAGGGATCTAGCGTACGAGAAGAGGAAAGCATACTTTTATGCTGTAGTAACAAAACACCAACCAATTACGAACAATACAGAGATACAAGAAATTAAATACATCAATTATAAGATAACAAATATACATAAAAAGGTAATATTGGACACACCTTACCAAAGAAATGGAACACGATTTGTATGGGGCGCAAGGAAAAGTTTGGAAAATACTAAAAAGTAGGAAAAAACCCATTAACGAATATAGAAGTTTAAATAAAATAGAAGCAGAACAATGGCCCACCTATATAGAAGAACTATATAAGGAGGATACTATTAACACCTGAAGAAATGAAAGAAACAGGAAATGAAGATGAATCCAACATAGACACAGGACTAGAAATCACAAAAGAAGAAATAACGAATAACATATGTAAATTAAAAAACAGAAAAGCCCAAGGCCCCGATAAATACGGAGGAGAAACCTTAATCGAAAATATAGAGAGTCTCTTTCAAGAAATAATATAATATGTAGCCAGTGTGTACCAGACCAGCGGAGGACGAGTATAACAATAACAATACACAAGATAGAAAACCGCAAATACCAACTACCGGACCATCGCCTTGCTGAGCACAACTCTTAAACTTTTAACAAAAATACTTGCTACTAAAATAAATGAAGAATACACAATTAGTGAGGAACAACAAGGTTTTCCGAAAAATAGGTCCACAATAGACGCCATATTCATAGCCAGACAAATAGCGGAGAAAGCACTGGAAGATAATAAACCTGCATTTATGTGCTTTGTAGATCTAATTAAATCCTTTGATCGTGTAAGATTAGAATATGTGCTAAGATTGCTAAAGGAGAAAACTCAGTCCAACAAGCTGATAAGGATAATTAAAGACATTAATACGCAGAACAAAACCAGAATAAACTAGAAACCAGAACTAACATCGGAAGTAGAAATCAACTCGGGAATCAGACCAGGGGATAGCTTGAGCGCATTGCTTTTTAATTTAGTAATGGACAAAGTCATAGAAAACATTAAAAGTACAGGAAAAGGATATAAGATAACAGAAAAACAAATAAAAATCCTCTGTTACGCTGACGACGCAATCTTAATTTCCGATAATAAGGATAACCTACAGCGAACGGCCCAAACTTTTAACGCAGTGGCAAATAACTACAGCATGAAAATATCAACAGCTAAGACTAAATCTCTGGTAGTGTCAAGGGAACCCATAAGATGCAAAATAGTAATTAACAACGAAATAATTGAACAAGTCTCGAGATTCGAATATCTGGGAGTCGAAATATGTAGTTATGGAAATGTTAAAGAGAGCATCTGAAAGCAAGCAAATAAAGCCAATTACATGTCAGGATGTCTGAGGGATCTCGTCTGGAGCAATAAAGATATGAGGCTGGAAGGGAAAGTACTCACATAAAAATCATGCGTAAAATCGATCATGACGTATGCGATAGAAACAAGATATGACACAGCAGAAAGCAAGATGGTACTGAGAACATCAGAAATGAGAACGTTAAGGTCAATAACTGGGAAAACACTGAGAGACAGAATAAATACCGAACGACAGAATACGAGATCTCTGTAACATACAAGACACAGTACGGTGGGGAAGACAGAGATGACGAGAGTGGAATCAGCATGTGACGAGAATGGACAGCGAAATAATAGCCCGTATAGTCAGAGATGCAAAGCCAATAGGCAAGAGACCAATAGGAAGGCATTTTAAAAGGTGGCGAGACAGTTCGCGGTCAACATCACAGCAATAAATAAAAGCTCAAAATCGGTTAAGAGCAGTTCAAGAGTCCTAACATAAGAAGAAGAAGAATGTTTGACGTTTCGACTTCAATTTCGGAATAGTTCTAAAAAAAAAGTGTATAAAAGAAAAATCGGTCACCCACAATGTATTACCATTTTGTTATTAGGTTATGTCATTTTCAAAATGGACATGCCTGGTATTGATATTATAGGAAACAGCATACGTATGGTAGAAAGGAATTTTGAGGGTGGTGTTCTACCATAGGAATATCAAATTCTGACTGTTTTCTGTGTAATTTTTATGTGTTATATCGACGGGTTTTTGACAAAACATCGTAAGCATCAATTTTCTGAAAATGGGATTTTTATCTTAAATGGTTCCTTACTATAACTTACAGCTAATCCAAAATTATTTTTCTCATAATAACATCTTAAGTGTCTAAAATTGAATTTAATTTTTATCGTAATCACTGCATTTCAAGCCCATTTTGTGCCTTTGCATTGGTATCGTAAACGGCAAGGTAGTACCGACAGATGATAGTAAGCGCCATAAATCTTGTCGGTTACGTTTGCATATTTTGCCGCTTACAATAAGATTAAATGACCAAAATGGCCGTTAGGAGTACTCACTGTTATCTTAAAATGTGTTAGAACTCAGTTCAAATTTTATTTCGCTAGAACAATTTAAAACGAAAATAGTGGTAGTTTTGATAAATTTAATAGATGCGGAAAGTTTTTAATACGTGTTTTTATGGTTTATTGTTTTTTAATAGAATTCTAAGTCTAATTGACTAATTTGGTAATGACATAACCTACGTTTTTAGTTGTTTTTGTGCAAATATCATAAGCATAAGTATTATTTTGCAACAAAAATATATCAACTTGTAGTAAGTTCACTGAAACCTGAAACAAATAAATGTAGGGGAGTCAATATACAATATACAACGAATATTAAAACAGAGTTTTATTTCCAAACAACTTTCTTTATTAACAATTTTCGATATTGATAAAGCTATTTTACTCTTGAACAACATCACGTCCAGATGGATGAGATCACTAGTATACCATATATGCCACAATATCATAACTTAAAAATAAAAATCGATCTGTTTCGGGATTTTTCCTTAAAGTCGCCGGTTTACGAAATAACGAATTTATTCCTTTCATTTGCACCATACTGTCGGTGGAAAATAGTGTCGCGCACGCTTGATTAGCAATTAAAAAACAAAGGAGTTTTGAATATTGTATTGCAAAAATCTCTTCGGGATTTCATTAATCGATGTTTAAATAATATCTACCTACCTTGGCAACATCCAAATTTTCAGTTTTTCATATAGTTTTTGAGGGTTAAAAATGGCCGATTTCGCAAATTTTCAATTTTTAATCGCTTATATGTCAAAAACTATAAAACAAAGGAGTTTTGAATATTGTATTGCAAAAATCTCTTCGGGATTTCATTAATCGATGTTTAAAGAATATCTATCTACCTTGGCAACATTCAAGTTTTCAGTTTTTCACATAGTTTTTGAGGGTTAAAAATGGCCGACTTCGCAAATTTTCAATTTTTAATCGCTTATATGTCAAAAACTATAAAACAAAGGAGTTTTGAATATTGTATTGCAAAAATCTCTTCGGGATTTCATTAATCGATGTTTAAAGAATATCTACCTACCTTGGCAACATTCAAGTTTTCAGTTTTTCACATAGTTTTTGAGGGTTAAAAATGGCCGACTTCGCAAATTTTCAATTTTTAATCGCTTATATGTCAAAAACTATAAAACAAAGGAGTTTTGAATATTGTATTGCAAAAATCTCTTCGGGATTTCATTAATCGATGTTTAAAGAATATCTACCTACCTTGGCAACATTCAAGTTTTCAGTTTTTCACATAGTTTTTGAGGGTTAAAAATGGCCGATTTCGCAATTTTTCAATTTTTAATCGCTTATATGTCAAAAACTATAAAACAAAGGAGTTTTGAATATTGTATTGCAAAAATCTCTTCGGTATTTCATTAATCGATGTTTAAAGAATATCTACCTACCTTGGCAACATTCAAGTTTTCAGTTTTTCACATAGTTTTTGAGGGTTAAAAATGGCCGATTTCGCAATTTTTAAATTTTTAATCGCTTATATGTCAAAAACTATCATTTTTAGAGAAACTTTAGAGAAACTAATTTATCACTAAAAACCTTTTCTGTTTGGAATGAGCCAAAAAAACCTAAAAAAACTTTTTCCATGCAAAAAAATAATTTAGGAAAAAAACAAAAAAAAAACGTTTAAAAAATGTTTGACCACCTTTTGGTCCTGGCAACATGCAAATTTGTTAAAAGGGGTCCTTGTTAAGTAAGATTGTGCAAAAAATCCGAATTAGAATATTTTTCCTAGCGGATGCGCAGTGGCTTTCTGGACTATCTATGTTTTTCAAAATTCCTAATTCCCAATAATACGTCTATTTAGTTTTCGTCCGGTTACACTATACAGGGTGCGCCAAACCTCTGGTTTTCTTTGATTACGGCTAAACTATAAGATATACAAAAAAAATGTTTATAACAAAACTAATGTATATCAAAGAGGTCTATATTCTAAAATTATTTTTGATTATACAGGGTGAGTCAGAACGACGGTATGAACTAAAGTTTTATTTTTTTAAAGGAAACACCCTGTGTATTAAATCATTTGTGAAAATATTATTTAAAAATATGAAAAATTTGTATAAGGTCTTATAGGCCTAAAATTAATAATTTTCGAAATATTTACATTTTTATTGAAAAAAATGGTAATATTTATAGGGTTGTGGATTATGTTTCCAAGGAAATAAAAATTTAAGTGATAGGTCAAAATTTTTAAAATATACTGTTATTTTTAAATAATTTAATATTTTTTACTTTTAGCCATAAAATATACAGTGTGATCACTATTTGCAAATACAAAATTTTCTCATTTTTTTAATGGGACACCCTGTATATTAGTTTTGCATTGTGTAGCAAATATTACAACCTTTCTTTTGGTATAAGGTTGTATGTACCTAGCATGTTTCGTTTTGTAGATATTTTAAAAAAACTATAGATTTTACGTTTTTGCGGATTTTTTAGTTAAAAATTTTTTTGCAAAAAAAAAATAATTATAATCTAGTTTTAGAAACATACAGTAAAATATAAAATATGAAAATAAAAACTTAATTAAAGATTAAAATAAATCGTATGCTAGTACAATTCAATTGAATTTAATAACTTTAAATTATTTTACAAAAAATATTTTACCATATTAATGAATGCATACATTAGATACTAAATTAAATAAACAACCAAATTTTAAATCAACCGTAGTAATTTTTCTACTACAGCAACTTTCCTGTACCAAATTAATTGTTAGTTAAATTGTATTTAGGTAAAATTTTAATTTACCTTTTAATTTTACTTACATACATCTTGAGAATATAAAAATTATTATAAAGTAGGTATGCTTTGAAACAAATTAATGTTAAATGTATCAGCCAAATTATTAATACTTTTGTAGTTGAAATTTTTGTAACAATTTTTTATATTTTAAATTTTAATTTTTTAACCGAAAATTTTTTGGATATGACATTTGTTTTGGGCGAAACCATTAGAAATTATTACCAGCTTTTGTGACACGAGTAGGTACATAGATACTATTTACTTCTTAATATACTTCCATGACGTTCATTTGTCTCAAAGCATACTTTATACATTCTCAAGGTGTAGGTAAATTAAAAAGTTATTAACTGATCTTACTCGTAAATACAATATAACTAACAATTAATTTGGTACAGGAAAGTTGCTGCGGTAGAAGAATTACTACGGTTGATTTAAAATTTGGTTGTTAATTTAATTTAGTTACTAATTTATGCATTCATTAATATGGTAAAATATTTTTTGTCAAATAATTTAAAGTTATAGGTCTGGATCCCACGTATGGAAAAAAAGTTGATTAATAGCAAGCTGAAAATTTGTTAGTAGCTTAAGGGTGTCTAGTCGGATAAACTTTGATATATGGGACCACTATAACAGGGGCAGTTTTAATTGGTAACCAGGAACTGGTTAAAAATTTGGAACGGTCAGACCACTAAAACGGCACATTTATTTTGTCCGACAGAACAGACTTAAACTCTCCGAACAGAGATTAAACTCTCATGCAAAAATCAGACAGCTATTTATCACCTGTCATAATTCCTGTCATTTGACATATTCAACATGTTCCACTCACTAAAACGCCCATTTGGTGGTAAATAGCAGTCTGATTTTTGCATGAGAGTTTAATCTCTGTTCGGAGAGTTTAAGTCTGTTCTGTCGGACAAAATACATGTGCCGTTTTCGTGGTCTGACCGCTCCAAATTTTTAACCTGTTCCACAATTAAAACCTCCCCTGTTACAGTGTTCCCATATATCAAAGTTTGTCCGACTAGACACCCTTAAGCCATTAACAAATTTTCAGCTTGCTATTAATCAACTTTTTTTTCATACGCGGGATCCAGACCTATTATTAAATTCAATTGAATTGTACTAGCATACGATTTATTTTAATCTTTAATTACGTTTTTATTTTCATATTTTATATTTTAGTGTATGTTTCTAAAACCAGATTATAATTATTTTTTTTGCAAGAAAAATTTTAAATAAAAAATCCGCAAAAACGTAAAATCTATAGTTTTTTTAAAATATCTACAAAACCAAACATGCTAGGTACATATAACCTTATACCAAAAGAAAGTTTGTAATATTTACTACAAAACGCAAAACTAATATACAGGGTGTCCCATTTAAAAAAATGAGAAAATTTTGTATGTGCAAATAGTGATCACACTGTATATTTTGGCTATATATGGCTAAAATAAAAAATATTAAATTATTTAAAAATAACACTATATTTTAAAAACTTTGACCTATCACCTAAATTTTTATTTCCTTGGAAACATAATCCACAACCCTATAAATGTTACCATTTTTCTCAATAAAAATGTAAATATTTCGAAAATTATTAAATTCAGGCCTATAAGACCTTATACAAATTTTCATATTTTTAAATAATATATTAAAAAATGATTTAATATACAGGGTATTCTATTTAAAAAAATAAAACTTTGGTTCATACCATCGTTCTGACTCACCCTGTATAACTGAAAATAATTTTAAATTATAGACCTCTTTGATACACATTAGTTTTGTTATAAACATTTTTTTGTATATCTCATAGTTTAGCCGTAATCAAAGAAAACCAGAGATTTGGCGCACCCTGTATATAATATTAATGTTCATTACATAGAAGCGTGAATTGCTGAATAAGAATACTTTTCTTGTATAATCATGATTATAATATAAGAATTAGTATTTGAACAGTATTCGAATTTGAATAGTATTATGAACTTTAGTATTTGTTCAAGTTTTTTAACCAAGAATTCTGTCTGTTAGGTCGTTTTTCACCTTAGCTTATCTTTCAATGTTTCTATTACTGCAATTGCTCTAGATAAAATAAGTTTCTTTTCAGTAATATTGTACCCAAACAAGCATCTATGACAATACGATTAGTTATTGATTCATTACAGTATTTAGCATAAACCACTTCTAACAAAGATGAAAAATCAACCGTTTTTAGTTTACAATGTGTTTCACTATAAATAAATATTGATATTATTGATTAGAATCTAGGTCAGTCAATAAATAATAATTTGTGTTTTTCTGTCCATTTGCCAAAAACAACATTGACAACGCGTATTGATAGAAATAAGTATATCCCTGCTACCTTCCTGAACGATTAGTCGTGTTTCCTTAATAACGTAACATTTTAATTATTTATAATTGCTACAACTTAGAAATATTTTGAAAAAATATATAAATATTCTACCGTTTCTTACCGCTGACGCGGCTTTGGGATTATAGCAGGGTAGTCTACAACAGAAATATTTTATTAAAAAATATGAATGTATAATATATTGTATTTTTAAGCTTCAAGATTCAAGCTGTGAATTCAGGAGATCCTCAACCTATGACAAGAACAGTGCTAATTTTTAATTTTTGGTGAATGCACCGGACATTGAGGCGCATTCACCTATAGACTAAGAACCGCTATAGGTAGTGTTGCCAGGTCCGATTTGGTTTTAATCGGTACATAAACAAAAACAAATCGGGATTCAGGTTTGTTGATCGGGACAAATAAACAACAATAGCCCAGGAAATGACCGTTTTGGAGTGTAATTTTCCGAGTCAACTCCGAATTGCATGAAAATCTGATTTTAGGTTCTACTTACTGTCTACTTCAAAGTTGAACTTGTACCGTTGGTTGCTTTTACTTGAGGGGTGATAATTACAGTTACCCCATCTCGGGGGTAAAAAAACGCGCGTTTAAAGTAAGTCCCAAAATGGATCAACTGACTGACTTTAAAGAACTTTTTTGTTCTATAAAATTTTTAAACTAAGTCAATACTTTTCGAGTAATTTTGCCGAAAAAAATATTATTAGCAAAAATGTAGCTTTTAAAAATGCAAAAAAAAATTGTATGTTCAGAAAGTCTATAAAACCAGTAAAAGCAAAGTTGTAGCTCATCAAAAATACGTTCTTATTCGTCAAATTCCAAATCGAATTTTTCAACTTGAAATAACCAAAAAATTAAGCAATTTTCGAGCAAACCCCATTAAATTTTTTAAAAATCTTTAAAATAATCTTTAATTTTGTTTTATATAAAAGTCTCTAGCATTAAAACTAAGCGAGTTACTCTCAAAATGAAGTTGGCTCCTTTTTTTAGTAAACAAAATCGTGAAAATATCCCCCTATTTATTTTGTTTATTTATATACGGTTACAACCATTTACAGAAAAAAAAAAACAATAGAATAAAATATAAATTACATACAATAAAGGGGACAAAAAATACAAATTTTCAATATAAATATGTTTAGCACCGTAAATAAAATTAATCGTTACCGCTTTACCATTTACGTTATATGTGTATTGTTTATACCTGTAAGTCTTACCGGTTGGGAAGGCTTAGTTAAAAAAAAATTGGTTGTATAGTAAAAAAAAAAAAAAAATTTCCTAAAATATTGAAAAATGCCCTTTTTTCAAAATACCTTAAAAAGTATTAGGAATACTAAAAATCTCAAGAAGTAAAAAGAAGGTAGGTTTTGCTTTTATAAATATGATAGATTCATTTTGATTTCTTTAAGACAATAATTGGTTAAAATATGGCTGTTTATATTTTGCATACACTCGTGATTAGTGGCTGGTTCAGGCCCTTTCAATCGTGTAAAAAATACATAAGTAAAGTAAATTGTTTGTAAAGCGGTAACGATTAATTTCTTTTGAGGTGCTAAGTAGGGGGAGATTTTCAGGATTTTTTTTTACCAAAAAAAAGGAGTCAACTTGATTTTGAGCATAACTTACTTAGTTTTGATGCTAGAAACTTTTTTAAAAATAAAGCTTTATTAAAAAAATTTTAATTGGTTTTTCCCGAAAAGTGCTTCATTTCTTGGTTATTTCACGTTGAAATATTTGATTTGGAATTTGACGATTAAGAACGTATTTTTCATGAGCTACAACTTTGTCTATTTTGCTGGGTCTATAGAGTTCACAACGTTTTTCTTTTTTTTTATTATGCTACTTTTTTGCAAATAATATTTTTTTCGATCAAATACTTACTTTTTGAACATCAAATACACACTTATTTGTGAAAATAACATGAAAACGTGATTTTTTTGTCGAAAAATAAACATTTTCAATCGTAAATAACTCGAAAAGTATTAACTTAGTTAAAATTTTATAGAACTAAAATTGCTTAGAATTAGTCAATTTATCCATCTCCGGGCTTATTTTAAATGTGCGGTTTTTCACCACCAACTAGGGGTAACTGTCACCCCCCGAGTAAAAGCAACCAACTACACAAGCCGTCCAAATTTTCATACAATTCGGAGTTGATCCTGAAAATTACACGGTATCGCCGTATTTCCCCTTCATTTACTGGATTACAAGGTGTTTCTATAATCTGTATTTAATCCTACATAATAATAATAATAATCAGACGAAATTGCAAAAAAAATCGTAGATTAAGTAAATTATTTATTTTTTATTAGATTTTGCCGCTTGTTTTTATAACATAATTATGTAGTTATAAAATTCACTGCAAGTCCTCCTGAAATTGGTTTTCGTTGGTGAAAATCGGGACATTTAGTGTCCCGATCAGGTACAAATCGGTACGCATCCCCAGAACCCTGAAAATCGGGACGTCCCGCGCAAATCGGGACCGGGATTTTAGGCACGATGGGACCCTATAACTTAAATAGTAGAACCTAAAAGAAAACGTTTGAACACTGTGCCGTCACTTTTCAGTGGCACATGCGTCGACAGTGGCGCATCAAACTTTCCACTTATGGACGGGATAAATAAAATAAAAGTTAACAGAACTTACTAACAGAATTAAATTTTTTTATTTTTTTAAGTTCTATGTGATTAACACATAGGATTCATCGTGATTTTAACCCACCACCCCCCTTCCCCCTGCCCTCACCATCAAAAACTTCATTTTTCGTTTTTATTTTTTTTTGGTGGGATGCAATCAATTTTACAATTTCAAAAAAATTCACACGCATAGTTGAGGCTTTTATAAAACATGCCTATTTTTATAGACCCATAGGTTTGTACATAACCTCAAAAAATTAAAAGAAATTTTTTTTCACAAAAGCGTATAACTTTTTTTGAGGAATAGCTGCCGGTCTAATTTTTTCTTAATCTTGTGTGTTTTATCAAACACTATATTTTAAATTTTTTTCAGATTTTTCCGTAAGTCTCCTCACCTTCAAAAATCCGAAAAACTGTTTTTTGGGGGGTTTTGGGGGATTTTCCCTATTTTATAGACTTTTAATATATCAAATCAATTTTGTTTTTATAGGTTATATGTAACTTGAAGTAACTGAGTTCTTTAGAATATTTAAAAATCAGAAAAACACGTTCAAACCCCCCAAAACCCCCTTAAAAAACAGTTTTTTGGATTTTTGAAGGTGACCAACGTTACAGAAAAATCTGAAAAAAATTAGAGATATAGTGTTTGATAAAATACACAAGACTAAGAAAAAATTAGATCTTCAGCTATCCCCAAAAAAAAGTTATATACTTTTTTTCAAAAAAAATTTTTTAAATTTTTTTGAGGTTATGTACACTTAACCTATAGGTCTATAAAAAAATATACGTGTTTTATAAAACCCTTAACTATGCGTGTAAATTTTTTGAAATTTTAAAATTGATTGCATCCCACCAAAAAAAAAAAAAAAATAAAAAATAAAAACGAAAAATAAAGTTTTTGATGGTGGGGGCAGGGAGAAGGGGGTGGTGGGTTAAAATTACGATGAATCTTATGTCTTAATCACATAAAATTTAAAAAAATGAAAAAAATTAAATTCTGGTAATTAGAGAGGGTATTTTTTAATTTATGTATCCCGTCCATAAGTGGAAAGTTTGATGCGCCACTGTAGACGCATGTGCCACTGAAAAGTGACGGCACAGTGTTCAAACGTTTTCTTTTAGGTTCTACTATTTAAGTTATAGGGTCCCGTCGTGCCTAAAATGATTAAGAATTTTCACCTATAGCGGCTCTTAGTCTACTATGGTACAGTAGAAGCTGCTACACTAGGTATGGCGGTTTTTGACAAAAAACCGGTCTTTTGCTTACAGTTTAACCTTATGGTTATAACCGGCCAAATAAACCGGTTTATCCAAAAACCGATTTTAGGTTTTTTTAATCCAATAGGTTACAATGTAACATTTACAATGCACTTTAGTTTGCGATACTCCACTCGACTCGATACTCGATATCAATATGATCAAAATTAGTACCTACTATCGAAAGAACATCAATATCAATATAAATAAAACACAATTTTTAATAAAACCATTTTATACTATTAATTATTATAGCTATTTATTATTTTATTATTATTATACAGGGTGAGTCACCACTAACGGGACGGAAGATTACACCGAATTAGTAAAAGACTTGAAAAAAATTTATATTGAATAGTATGTAAGTTGATAAAAACTACACTTTAAAATTATTTTAAAATATACAGGGTGTCCCAATAAATGGCGGCGCATCAAAGTTAAATTTTTTTCTTATGGAACACCCTGTATTTTATTGCATTTTTTAATTGTCCGCAAAAAATAAGGAATAGTTTCATAAGGCTTCCCTATATCTATCTACAGAGTGTTCTGAGTTATGTTGACTTTTCTTAAAATGTAAAGTTTTAAATGAAGGCTTATTCTCAAGTTATTTAAGAAATTATAAAAACATTACTTTTACATCTAAATAGTTTGATATTGGTTAAATATATTCCATGAATAATTTTTACACATTTGTCTACAGGGTGTTCAAAATTTACAGTTTCATTATTGGAGTATTCAATGTGTCATATGATGCTTATTTTAAATGGAACACCATGTATATTAATAAATAATTATACTAAACAAATTTACCTCTCTCGAATGGTATATGGATGTCATATACCTAGGTGTCATAGTTTTTGCGTAATTTACAATTATTTAAATTCTTAATCTGTAAATCGATTTTAAAACAAAAGATGTAATTAATTAATGTCATTGTATGACATTGTCAGTTTATGACAATACGGTCTGGTAATTATCAAAACTATAAACATCCGTGTATGATATTCTATTTTTTTTTACTTAAAAATGGTTTACTTAAAAATATTTTTAAAATTGTCTCTTAGCTTAAAAGGACGTTTTTGAGAGATTTCTCGATAGATTTCGTGCTACTGGTGATGTTGCATGGGTACGAAAAGTTAAATAAAAATAAACCATTTATTTCTGATGACGTCGACGAACTTGATGTCCTGCTTTCTGTTACGGAAAACCCAAATACTAGTACGTGAAAAATTTCTAGTCAATTGGAAATCAGTCAAACGAATGTATGTAAAATACATAAGAAAAACCACTATCATCCCTATAAAACTCAACTACACCAGCATTAGACAGAACAGGAACGTTTAACTTTTCGTTTATAGACTTTAGAATTTGCAGAAGGTCCTGATTTTTTTTTAAGAATGTATTGTGTACAGACGAATCTATCTACTTTTTATAATAATCGTTTAGTTAATAAACATAGCTTTCATTTTAATATGATACAGTAAACAAACATTTTACTCAATCGCCAACTGAACTCAATTGCCAATGCCACTGAAGTGTTAATGTTTGGGGCAGTATTCTGAAAGAGTACGTGACCATATTTTTTGACGAAAATCTGAATGGAGAAACTTTTTTAAATTTCTTAAAACAAGCTTTTTGGATCAATCTTAAAACCTTACACTTATATTGAATAATCCAATAATGAAACTGTAAATTTTGAACACCCTGTAAATAAATGTGTAATAATTAATCATAGAATGCATTAATTTTAAGACAATTACCAGACCGTATTGTCATAAAATGACAATGTCATACAATGACATTAATTAACTTCATCTTTTGTTTTAAAATCGATTTACAGATTAAGAATCTAAATAATTGTAAATTACGCAAAAGCTATGAGACCTAGGTATAGGACATCTATATACCATTCGAAAGAGGTAAATCTGTTAAGTATAATTATTTATTAATATACATGGTGTTCCATTTAAAATAAGGATAATATGACACATTGAATCCTTCAGTAATGAAACTGTAAATTTTGAACACCCTGTACACAAATGTGTAATAATTAATCATGGAATACATTCAACTAGTATCCAACAATTCATATGTAAAAGTAATATTTTTATAATTTCTTAAATAACTTGAGAATAAGCCTTCTTTTAAAACTTTACATTTTAAGAAAAGTGAATATAACTCAGAACACTCTGTACATAGGTATAGGGAAGACTTATAAAACTATACCTTATTTTTTGCGGACAATTAAAAAATGCAATAAAATACAGGATATTCCATAAGAAAAAATAAAACTTTGATACGCCGCCATTTATTGGAACACCCTGTATATTTCAAAATAATTTTAAAATGTAGCTTTTATTAACTTACAAACTATTAATTTAATTTTTTTTTTAAATCTTTTACCATTTCGCTGTAATCTTCCGTCCCGTTAGTGATGACTCACCCTGTATATTTATTGATTATTAAATATAGCGCAAGATTAATATATACATATTGTAATAATATACAATTTAACCCAACCATTTCAACTTATAAAAAATTTCCCAGGCTCTTTCAAATGGGATTTAAAAAAATAATATCAACATAAATATTTTACTTAAAAATAAATTGGATAATACAATTTATCTCTTATTTTTACTAGGTACCATCAAAAGAAATTTATCATGCATTTCTTTTAACACGTTTGTATATTTGTATCTTCTTCTTGCAGTACCGTCTCCTATCGGAGGTTGGCTACCATCACAGCAATCTTAACTTTGTTGCCTGCAGCTCTGAACAACTGTATTGAACTGCACCCATACCTCTCCCTTAAATTTCGCAACCAGGAAATCCTCCTACGACCCACATTTCTCTCTCCCGAGATTTTTCCTTGGATTAGGAGTCTTAGCAGAGAGCACTTTTCTCCTCTCATTATGTGGCCTATATTTGTATAATAGGTACATTTTAACTCATTTAATATTTCCTGTATGGGTGTATCGTTTTGAAACGGTAGGGAAATCCTCGGAGATTCGTATTCGTAATCGGTAATTCGATATTCATAGTCAAAACATTATTTTTGGCAATCAGAAAAAGTCATTCACCCACTGTCAATGTCAAGAGTCAAGTGTGAAAAATAGATGATGTTTGCGTCTACTTCAAGCAGATCACTTCTTATGTAAATATTATGATTACAAATACCTTTTCAACGAAATATTATAATAAAACTTAATTATTTCTGGCTGATGTTAGTTTGCACTTTCAGGTTGCTTCTGTATTTATAAAATAAAATTTGAATTATGGTTTTGTTTGGAATAATTATTTGAGAATAATAATTATGATTGGAATCCAAAATAATACCTAACCTAATCCTAATCACCGTAAAAAGAAAAAACCGATTATAACCGGGACAAAAAAACAACCAGTAAAACCGGTTATTGCGAAGTAAAAAAATCGGTTTTAAGTTAAAACCTGTAGGTTTTTCCCATCCCTATGCTACACTCGTAGCTAGAAGTCACTGCATAAAATTGTTGTTTTAAAATTTATGTTCTGAAAAAGCTGCTGTGAAGCCAAACATGACATGACAAGTTGACCAAATTCTGTGGAAATAAAAATAGTGTTGTGTTATTATGTTTTCTTATTTGTCTTATAATTTTTGTTCTCTACGCTATAGGCTAATCTCTTCTAATATTTATAAATTTTTATAAACAACTGAAAAATGTTTACACAAGTATTTTCACTTATTTTACAACATTAAAATGTGAAAACCTTAAATTATTCGTGTCTGTCTGTCCGTCCGTCCGTAAACACAAATCCTCCGTTATTACAACAGATAGAACGACAAATAAGGCGTCGAATGAGAACTTTTAATGTCCTAGAACGTCTATAGGAAGACTAGAACAAATATGTACTTCCGGTTTTTATAGCACTTCCGGTTAAAAGTAATTAGAAGTGTCACATTATAGTCACAGAAATAGTACATGTGATGTATCAATTGACAAAATAGTTGAGCTTAAATATATTTAGCTCTGGTATTGATGTCATTTCTGTTTAAAAAGTTATGACCGGAAGTTTGGCAAAAATGACTTAAAATTAGTGAAATTGTATACCAATGGACCACACGTACATGAATAATTGAAATATCGACTTCCGGTTTTACTTCTGTCACGTTGCTTGAAAACCTAGGACTTAAGAAGTCCAATTGCTTGTTTAGGTAATTCATTAAATCACCTTTTCGTTGTACACATCACGTTTTCATCATATTTCTAATTCACAAAATCTAAAACCGTATAACAGAAAACACCTTTATAGCTATCATAAAATAAAAATGATTTTATTCACTATTTTCTGCTTTATTTTCGTCTTTACACAGTGTAATACGATTGTTATGGCAGCATTTAGTGCTTTTTCTAACAACGGGATAAAATCTATAAAGTCAGGATGTATATACATTTTTTATGGCACATTTTTGTCGATCAATATAAAAGGTTATAATGGAACTCTCGTTGTTGTTTTTTAAAAGATAGAAGGAAAATATTTCAAACCTATATTCTGGAAAATGCATATGACTTTACATTTTTAATTCCAGTGCTTTATGAAATTAACGGAATATTCTTTCAGGAGCTATAACTTTTTTAATGTAAATGCTTCGATAGCCCGGAGGTGAGTGTATTTGGATATGACAACAAAAAGCAATGTCAATGTAATCCATGGAACGTAATGGAAACCTACAAAGTGGCAATTTGCCTAGGTCAGCACATCTACATTTAGTTGGGTGTTCTGGATTTTAAGTTTTACCTTGGCAGTTTGGTTTTAATGTAGACAAACCATAATTTTTATACCATGAATGTAAATATTTTACTTTTGAATCACTAATAGACCAAGAGGCAGCGCTAAAAAATCTCTTTGAATTTACTAAAGCTAGATTTTTCACAGTTGATTACTGTGAGTGTGTAGAGACACGTAGAAGAGGTGTTACTGAGAGGGTATCAAAGTTGCTTTCATACGAAGGTAATTATTTTCATTTACTAAGGCTGAAAATCAGTACACACATTCTAAATTAAATATAAATAAAAGTTATTATAGTCGGTCAGCTGTATGACGGGAGAGAGCCGATCGGTCGGCCCCAATAGTCGATTGAGGAAATGAAGCATTTTGGCTTGTAATTTTTTCTTCCAGCATGGATTGACTTGAAATTTTCACAGAAGGTAGGGAATAGTCCAAGAATCATTTTCTATATCATGCCTCTCTCATACGCTAAAATCTTGGGGTGGTTGCCACCCCATCTCGGGGGTGGAAATTTTTTATTACATTTTAACCACGTAAATCGATGGAAAAGTGATTCTAAGAAAAAAATGTTCTTTACATTCTCTTCGTAAAACTAATATTTTTCGAGTTATTCGCGCTTGAAAATAACAGTTTGTCGACGAAAAAATCGACTTTTTTAGAGGGTTTTTTGAGAATACCTCGAAAAATATTCTATATATTTTTGGCGATAAAAAGTCTATTCAAAAATGATTTTGTAGGATTTTTAAAGAGCTATAAGACTGTGTAAATTAAATTCCGTAAGATCCCTTAGTTTTTAATTGGGGCGGGTTTAAAGGGTGTTTGCTGGTAAATAGAGGTTTTAAACAGCTATATCTGGCTCACTGTTCACTGTAATGAAAATCTATGCACAGGGTAATTTTAGTCATTAAAAAAGCTACAATTTTGCAGTTTTTAATTTTTTTCGTATCTTCAGTATTTTCGGAGATATTTTGAAGTAAAAGGTGAAAAATACCAAATTGCAAAAAATCAATTTTTCTTTAAACTTCAATTTTTCCAAAGTTGGGCATTTTAAATAGGTCAAACTGCTTGAGTATATTGATAACATAAATATAAAAGGAACTACAAAAAAGTGAAGACCAATTTTGAATTAGGAAGGTAGTAAGGGGGTTGTATCACTAATTTTTTCGTAGAGAAAAGCAGGTACCGACATTTTTTTGATTATAAGCCGCTTAATTTTCATGCTAGAAACTTTTTATTATTTTTTTTGAAAGGTCTAATTGTATAGTTGAAAAAAGATTATTTAAGTTTTCCTCGAAAAATGCAAATTTTTCCCATTATTTGGCTTAGAATGTTTCAAGTTATGCATGTGACGAAAAAAGCTAACTTTTAACATGCCGTATCTCGGTTTGTATTGGTCTTAAAGATATTATTGGAAAAGAATTTGGTTTGTGTTACTAAAAGATAAAATTTTAATAAATACAGTTTTTTTGATTAAATGCATATTTTTCGAGGTATTCTCAAAAAAACCCTCTAAAAAAAGTCAATTTTTTCGTCGAAAAACTGTTATTTTTAAGCTCGAATAACTCGAAAAATATTAGTTTTACGAAGAAAATGTAAAGAACATTTTTTTCTTAGAATCACTTTTTACATCGAATTACATGGTTAAAATGTAATAAAAAATTCCCACCCCCGGGATGGGGTGGTAACCACCCACAAGGTTTGAGCGTATGATAGCGGCATGATATAGAAAATGATCCTTGGACTATTCCCTACCTTCTCTGAAAATTTCAAGTAAATCCATGCTGGACGAAAAAATTGCAAGCCAAAAAGCTTCATTTCCTTAATCGACTATTGGGGCTTTATTTATTTATTTAGGCCGACCGACCGGCTCTGTCCCGTCATACAGCTGACCGACTATAATAACTTTTATTTATAATAATATTGTGGCTTATTTCCCATTCTAAATAGTTAAAACTTTTATTTATATTTCATTTAGAATGTGTGTACTGATTTTCAGCCTTAGTAAATGGATTTAATTACCTTCGTAGGAATGCAACTTTGATACCCTCTCAGTAACCCCTATTCTACGTTTCGCTTGACCGACCGCAGTATGTTTCTCTACACACTCACGGTAATCAACTGTGAAAAATCTAGCTTTAGTAAATTCAAAGAGATTTTTCAGCACTGCCTCTCCGTCTATAATAGCAGAAGTTTTTGAAGTTATACTTCTTTACGCGCGTTGAGGGTGAATTTTTATATGTTTAAACCAGGCTCATACGTATCGGCCAGGCGCATACGCGCATTAAAACTTTGTTCTGATTGGATGTTCAAATGACATGTCAAAAATTATCCAATATGGCAGCTGTAGCGCAGCTGTGGGCTGTGGTTTGGACGGTTTGGTTATGTCGTTGATTGATAAATATAGAGTGATTGTTATACTGCCTTTTTAAATAGTTTTCATATTATATTTTTGGACTTATTAACATGCTTGTTGCATGTCATTGTGGAAGCCCAAACTGTGTGAGTGCGATTTTCAATCGCAAAATTACTGATAAAAACCTATTGGCTCGTAGAGGTAGTGTAGAGATTCTCTACACTAGAGAACTGTGGATAAACATCAATCAACCGGGACGATTTTACGATCTCACTTATTCAAAACTAAAGACTCGGAGGATCCAGTACTTGGAGTCTTTTATTACTGTCAATGATTACAGGTAAGTGTTTTGAAAATAAGTTAAAACAAATTTTGTTCCTACATTTGAGCCACTTTACACATTGCAAGTAATTGCGAAATTTATAGCACAAGTTCTTGCAGCAAAAACTTCTGCAATCAGTTGCAACTTGCAACTAGATTTCTGCAATAAAATGATTACAGGGTACAAGTAATTACAGAAGCTGATATGAAATAGACAGAAACTTTGACCTAACCATAAATTTTAGGTTATGTTGTTTTTATAAATTAAATGTGATTTTTTGAGTAGAGTTATCAGATATTAGATAAAAAATGTTAGATTATTGAGAAAATTATAATATGTGATATATATAACAATTGCAGAAAGAATTGCATGAACATGTTCTATTTAGCTGCAACTTCTTGCAGCAAGAAGTTGCTGCAAGTAATTGCACCTTTTCTGTGCAATTCTCGTGTGACACGATGCAATTTCAATTGCTGCAAGAAATTGCGCAATTACTTGCATCCTGTAAAGTGGCTATCTCATACATTCACATAACAATATTTTACATAAATCTATTAATTTTAGACGAACCAGCTTATTTAGAGGACGAAAATCATCCTGATCAAGTTCCATCACAGGAAATGGTACGCAAGCCTCAAAAAAGTGCGTAGGTAACATGATGTTGAAAGAACGAGGAGATTGGAAAAGAAAGAAGTAAATTGAGAGTGAGTAAAACCAATAAACACATTTATCTTATGCTTTTTCAAGTGGATATAACAACTAAAAAATAAATAATGAAGAATAATTTAATATTTTGATTTTTTGTTAAAAAATATTCTCAGCTAAGTACAGTGCGTTGGTAACAGACTGTCTCCTTATATGCAATAAACCATTAGCTCATGTGATGCTCCAGCTACATCTTGCTTAATCCATATTTTATAACTTTTCCTCAGCTTTTCGCTTTCATGTATCACATTGTTGTTAGCATTAATGGTTCTGATTTAAGTCGAGCTGCAATGCCACTTTTTTTGAATAGCGTAGTTAACCATATATTATCTGCTAAAGTATCAAAAATATTTCTTACAAACTTGGTGTCAGTGTTCTGCGAACTGCAAATTATATTCATATTTACCAGTTTTACGTGGACTCATTTAACTTTTCACTATTGGTTGAGAATAGTCCGTCCGCTATAACTTTTCCCATGCGGTGCGATTCATTTTCAATCAAATTAAGTCAAAACAGAAAGTGAAACGTATGCCGATGTGTGTAGTATATAGTATACAGTATACAAAATGTATATACATATCGACGTTCGTTTCAATTTATGTTTTGATTTAGTTTGATTGAAAATGATTCGTACCGTATGGGAAAAGTTATAGCGGACGGACTATATCTGCATAAGTATGCTCTACAAACTCTACATAAATCACTCTGTTTATAATGATCAGCTATTGCCCAAAAATTATTAAATGAATTGAGTCATTCTTTTTTTATATAATTTCGATTTACATTTAATGTTACATTTATCGTTACATCGAGGTCCCGATTCTCTCATTTACGTTAATTTTACAGTTTTTCTAGTGTATTCTTGGTCAGAGTTCCTCAGTTTCTTCAAAATATTAATTTTGAAAACACTTGGATCTCTTTGTCTCTCCTTTCCAAGATTTTTCTTCTTTGGGAATTTTTACTTAGCAGACGTATCTAATAATAAACTAATGCCTTTGATGCAGGAAGGGGTTTTCGCTGTTGATGCTTCTTGAACATGTAATCCACTGTGAACATCAGATATAACAGTGGAAGTTAGTTCACTCGTAAATTATATAGATGTTACAATGTGTTTATAAAAATATTCATCAATAATAGAAATTTATAGTATTGTAACATTGGTTACAAAGCTTTTCCACTGAGTGATTCAAAATTTGCACTTACAATGAGGTTATTTTATTAAAAAACTTTATATTAAGGTACATAAGATAGGATAAAAGTTTTTAGATCAAAATGAAAGTTGTCCTTTGTAGATATCATTTAAGCAATAGTTGAAAAACATTATAAGTGGAGTTACAATGTTATTCATAACAGTTGTAGTTGTGATCTAAAATTTAAATTGGATTAATTTTTTTGTAGGCTATACAGATAAATCTAAAAGTAAACATAGAGGACAATGATGCATTAGAGACTGGCATATCATCTCATACGGACAACACCGCAGGAGAGTTTTTTTATATTTGAACAATTCAGCTTCGCTTCAAAGAAAGTTGGATGCATTGGAAAAAAAATTTAAGCTCACCGTTTGGACTTACGGAAGATATTGAAAATGCTATAAAGTAGGGATATTATAGCGGATTTGTATATACTTTTGTAAATAATACAGGCTGTAACAAAAATACAGGTCATAAATTAAACCACATATTCTGGAACCAAAAATAGTTCGATTGAACCTAACTTACCTTAGTACAAATAGGCACACAAAAAAAGTTACAGCCCTTTGAAGTTACAAAATGAAAATCGATTTTTTCCGATATATCGAAAACTATTAGAGATTTTTTAATGAAAAGTGACATGTGGCATTGTTATGGTAGGTATATCTTTAAAAGAAATTATAGTGAAATTTGTGCACCCCATAAAAATATTATGGGGGTTTTGTTCCCTTAAACCCCCCAAACTTTTATGTACGTTCCAATTAAATTCTTATTGTGGTGCCATTAGTTAAACACAATGTTTTTAAAAGTTTTTTGCCTCTTAGTAATTTTTCGATAAATCATTTTCAATCGAGATGCGGCTTCTTTTATAATATGTTTACGTAAAAATTTTATGGGGGTTTTGTGCCTTTAAACCTCCCAAATGTTTGTGTACGTTACAACTAAACTATTATTGCGGTTACATTAGTTAAACAGAGTGTTTTTGAAACTTTTTGCCTCTTAGTATTTTTCCGATAAGGCATCTTTTATCGAGATGTGGCTTCTTTTCTAATACGGTTCAAAATAACCTCAAACTGTAATTATTTATAAATAATTTTTCGTATTATTACCAGTACGTAACAGTATACAAATATATGGTGGATTTGACAAATATTCAAAATATCTCGACAAAAACTAGCTTTTCGAAAAAGTACTAAGAGGCAAAAAAGTTTTAGAAATATTGTTATTAACTAATGGTGCCACAATGATAATTTAATTGGAACGTACACAAAAGTTTGGGGGGGGGGGGGTTTAAGGGAACAAAACCCCCATAAAATTTTTATGGTGTGCACAAATTTCACTATAATTTTATTTTAAGATATTCCTGTCATAAGGATGCCACATATCCGTTTTCAATAAGAAACCACAAACAGTTTTCGATATATTGGAAAAAATCCATTTTTATTTTGTAACTTCAAAGGGCTGTAACTATTTTTATGTGAACATTTGTACTAAGGTAAGTTAGGTTCAGTCGAACTATTTTTGGTCGCAGAATATGTGATTTAATTTATGACCTGTATTTTTGTTACACCCTGTATATTGTATGATATTTTAAAAGAAAATAATGAGTACCACCAGTGTTACTACAAATGTCTAGTGAATTTAGTAAGTAATTTTGCCAATTTTGTAAAATTGACAAGAAAATAATTACTAAATAGTTAGTAATTTTGCCAATTTTCACAAAATTGGCCAAAAACAAAAAAAATATCTACTAAAAACACTAGCCAGTTGTGTCGTGAGTTTAGCGAACCGACTATAACTCTTGTTAAATTAAGGTTGAGTTTACACTTTTGACTTGCCTACAGATTTAAAAATATTTTTGTCATAATATACAGTATGTCCCTGTAAGTTGGAACCATAATATGGAAAACTTTTTTATTATTCATTTTACGAAAAATAGTTGTTCTACATAAAAGGTTCTGCAATATCTAGAATCTCTGATTCAACCATCAGATAGTAAATTTTTATGGGTATTACACAGGGTATGTCAAAAAAATATGAATGTCACTCAAGAGAAAAGTAGCTTTATTTTTACAATATTGAACATTGTTATTATGAACAGTTAATTGGAAATAGAACTATATTCTAATATGGAATTACATCCTTCTAATTGAAAAAGAAATTAAAAATTTTTCTCAACATATATAATCAACATTATTTTCTGTTATTTCAATTATGATAACTTTTGTTATTAATTTTACGAAAGAAAAGTTATAGAAAGTTCTGAATGATCTAAACCCTAAAATATAACTTAAATATATCTTATAGCAAATATTACCGATTTTGTATGAGGTATATAAAAAAACTGTTTTTTATGACGACAAAGAAGTATAACTTCTTACGTGCGTACACAAGTACACACACTCTTTTTTTTTTACTAAAGATTCTGAAACTCTCAGTGTATTTTACTATTAAATCTTCTTCTTTACGTGTCGTGTCCGTATTCAAAGGTTGGCTTTTATCATATTTACAATTTCCTGAAACCTCTCTCTATCGGCTGCTGCGAGAAATAATTCTTCTACTGTGGAACTTCACCTTTGCTTAATATTACGCAGCCATGAAAGTTTATTTCGACCGATCCATCTCTTTACTTCCACTTTTCCTTGAATTATAAGACGATGTGGGTGATATTTAGTTCGTCTAATTATATGGCTCCTTTCTGTTTTTACTTTATCGTACTACACGTAGTATATAGTCCGTTCTTTAACGGTAAAATATTGCAAAACCTCTAAATTTTAAAGAACCGCTTGGATTGACATGAAATTTGACATACGCATAGCTAACAAGTCAAAGAAAAAAGTGATATTGTTCCGATATGTGCTTTTGCCCTGGGGGAGGTTTTCACCCCCTTTTGGGGATGAAAAAATATTCGTCCAAAGAAAGTCAGGAAATGGATAAACTGACTAATTTTAAGTAACTTTTGTTCTATAGAGTTTTTTCACTAAGTCAATACTTTTTGAGTTATTTGGCAGTGAATATGTTCATTTTTTCAACAAAATAACCACGCTTTTAGACGGTTTTTCGCAAATAACTCAAATAGTAAGAATTTTGTCGAAAAAACATTCCTAGCAAAAATATAGCCTGTAAAAAATTAAAAAAAATGGTGTATATATCACGTCTCTACACCTAGTAGAAGCAGAGTTATAGCTAATGAAAAATAGGTTCATATTTGTCAAATTCCAAATGGAAAAATTTAACGTGAAATAACCAAAAATGAAGCACATTTCGGGGAAAACTCATTACAGCTTATTTAAAATGTTTAAAAAAAGCTTCATTTTTGTTTTATAAAAAAAATTTCTAGCATCAAAAGTAAACAAGTTACGCTCAAAATAAAGTTAGTCCCTTTTGGTTTTGGTAAAAAAATCGAGAAAATCACCCTTAATTAATATCTTAAATGAACTTAATCGTTACGACTTCACAAGTTTCTTGACTCGTGTATATATGGTTTATATGATCTCTAAGTTTCATCGGTTCAAAGTCCTTATTATTGAAAGGGCTGTAGTTAAAAGGGGTTGAACGAGTCACTGATCACGAATGTATGCAAATTTAGAAACACCAAATCTTAATCAATTTTTGTCTAACAGAAAAACAAAAAAATACATGATATTGAGAAAAGCAAATCTGACTTTTTTGTTTTTCGAGATTTTTGGTGTCTCTAACAATTTTTAAGTTATTTTGAAAAAAAAGCATATTTTTCAAAATTTAAATTTTTAAAAATTTTACTTTGAAACCAAATTTTTTCAAAAATAAACACTTTGAAACGATGAAACTTAGAGATCATATAAACACAACATAAGTAAAATAATTTGTGGAGCGGTAACGATTAATTTCATTTAAGTTGCTAATTAGGGGGTGGTCTTCCAGATTTTTTTTTTGCAAAAACAAAAGGGACCAACTTTATTTTGAGCGTAACTTGCTTAAAGTTAATGCTAGAAACTTTTTGTAAAAACAGAAATAAAGCTTTTTTTAAACACTTTAAAAAAGTTTTAATGGGTTTTCCCCAAAAAGTGCTTAATTTTTTGGATATTTCACGTCGAATTATTCTATTTGAAATTTGGTGAATATGAATCTATTTTTCATTGGCTATAACTCTGGTTCTACGAGATCCAGAGACCTAACGCGAACACCATTTTTTTTACTTTTTTATATGCTATATTTCTGTTAAGAACGTTTTTTCGACAAAATACTTACTTTATGAGTTATTTGCAAAAAACCGTCTAAAAATGTGGTTATTTTGTTGAAAAATGAACATATTCACTCGCAAATAACTCGAAAAGTGTTGACTTGGCGAAAAAGCTCTATAGAACAAAAGTTACTTAAAATTAGTCAGTTTACCCATTTCCGGACTTATTTTGGACATATATTTTTTCATCCTCAAGAGGGGGTGAAAGTCACCCCCAGGGCAAAAGCACACATCGGAACAATATAACTTTTTTTCTTTGACATGTAAGCTATATGTATGCCAAATTTCATGTCAATCCAAGCGGTTCTTTAAAATTTAGAGCAAAAACCGTGAAAGAATGGACTAATAGTATAATAGATAAAGTTATAGGATCGTGCAAAAATTTTTTTTTCAGATTTCACTCTTTTTCGACGTTTTGAGTCCCCTGAGTATAAAAAGCAAATAAAAAAACATGTCGGAAGTATGTACGTACGTATGTACGTACTTTCGATTAAATCCGGTATGAGTAAGTTTAAGAGAATTTTGTCGAGAAACTAAGCTTTTAAAAAAACCTCTCAAGGGGGGCCGAAATAAGGGGGTTATTTAGGGCCCATTTTTGCAAATTTTGACCAAAACGAATGAAATTTAACTCAAAGTTAGCTCATCGACAGGTAAATAGAAATACGGAATTTGACATTTCCAAATTCAAAATGGCGGCAAACATGGCCGACCGCCCACCCGACACATTTCCCTACCTACCTAAAAACTTGTTTAAGATAAGTTTAATTTGAAAATGTCGTTGTATGGCCTAAAGATGGGGCTATAAGAAGAATATGTATTATCGTTTTTCAAAAGTTATGGGTTGCCTATATTTAAGGGGTCAAAATTTGACATAACTTTGAACTAGATTTTCTCAAAAATGGCTCCAAGGAATTTATTTTTTTTTTGATATATTTTTGATATTCTATCGTTAAATTGAATGGCATTAGTTAGATTTCTTAGCTTTCCATAGGAGGGGAGTTATGAATTTTTTATAAAAAAATATTCGAGTGCCCGTAACTTCCTTTGTAATAGAAACTAAAATTTGAAATTTTGCAGACATGTATGGTACTTTATTATCTATTATCACAATAAGTTTTATCCAAAATATGGCTTCCGGTTGAACCGGAAATGAAAAAGAATCTTAATTTTTTTGAATGCGCCCTGTATATTTCTACGGATTTTGAAATAATGCAAAATTATCTTTCCAATGACATAAAACTCGTTGCTCTAACTCAAAAACTCGAAAAGTTACAGTAAATAGAAATTTTGCTATAATCTCGTGTGTGTCCTCTCTCAGGCGATCATAGCAGAGCATTATTATAGAGCAGCCAGTGAGGGTATTTGGCTCCGAATTTCATCTTACTACAACTATGTACTTGATATTTTCACAATAAGTAGTGCATAGCTCAATAAACAAAATCTACCCTATATACTATGGCACTTTTATCTTGGGGCGGTTCCCACCCCTTTAAGGGGGTGGAAAATTTGTTGGTCGAAATAAGCACGGAAGTGGTTAGAGAACCTATTTCTAAGCAAAAACTGGTCTATACTTTTTTTTGAGAACTCAATACTTTTTGAGTTATGCGTAGTTGAAAATTGGTCATTTTCATTGAAAAATGACACCTTTTTGAACGGTCTTTTGTGAATACCTCAAAAACTATGTATCGAACTAAAAACACTATATAAAACATTTTTTAATTATAAATAAAAAAGATATTCGTTCCTTCGTAAATGTTGTATTTATAATACAAAAAGAGATATGGTAGGTGAAAATTTTTTTGTTTTTTGGTGTATGCTCAAATTGGTGTATTCAACTTGAAATAACAGAGGAACGGTAGGTTTTAGGTGTATAATGCTACCAACGCCTTTTGTAGTGTTTGAAAAGGCTTTTAAAACGAGCACCGTTAAATGTCGGTTACATTCAAACTAAGCGAGATATGGTGCAAAAAATCATATGACTAATGTACTTTAAGGGAAAAATGAGAAGTACATACATTTAACCCCTCATCCACCAGAATTTAAATGCATTGTTGTTCTTCTACAATACCTTTTAATAAGTTGAACGGGTTTAAAATAAATGATTTTTGTACAAAATATGATCAGATTATAGAATGCTTTTTTAAATTTTCTTAAAAATCTTCCTTTTCTCCATGTAATTCGAAAATAAAAATGTTCCGCCCCTGAGAAGTGGTGGTTAACCGCCCCCATGATAAAAGCGCCATAGTATATAGGATAGACTTTGAATTAGGAGATGGGGCTACTCCCAAAATTTCATTAAAATCCATGCAGTAGGATAGAATTCGGAGGTAATATATTGTTCTTAATCTCGCGCATTGACTGGCGTAATAGAAATAGAATGAAATGCAAATATTGTAAACTATTAATGTCTTAGAAAAATGAACTAATTTGAAATGAAAGTATGACTATAATATTCTATTGATTTATGCAATAATCTATACATCTTTAGTATAATAATAATATCGTATGTCATTTTTGCCGGGGAGATCCTTTCGGATAGTTCCGGCGCAATTTACATCTTTAACCCTGTTTTAAGTAATTAGTGCCGATGTACACTAGCCCAGGGAGACCGACGGCTTAACATGCTCTGAGGCACGGACATCTATAGTGTGTCCCCGAAATATGGTATCGAACCTTTTCTCAAATGGATTAATTAATGATGCGTAGAACCATAAAATATTTTCAAGTATACAAGGTGTTTCTAAAATATGAAAATAACGAGTAACTTTGTTATTTTTATAGAATGCCACTATTTAGTACGATAACGATAATAGATCGGTACGATAAAGTTCTCGGGCGGCCCTTCCGTCCAGCGTTTTTTCTCTTCATGATGTTTATGAGCAGACGTTCTGAATTCATCATTAAGAATATCTTCATTAGAAGCGTGCGAAACCAACGATATTTTTAGGATCGGTCGATTGTACCACAATAGGGAACTTGCACTAAAAAATGTTTTTGCATAAAATTGTTAATTTATATTTAAAAATGTTATATTCAAAATATTACGTCTTAACAATGAATGGTGTACGTACAACACCTGATCAAAGTTCTGCGCCTAAAATTTCCGTTTCAAACAACTTCAAAAGCGCGAGCTTGGGTCTGACGTCACAGGCCACTCTTATCATTTTTGCCCGTTCGGTGGGCTATTGATATAAATGCAGTTTGCCATTGCCAGTTGTGCTTGTCGAATAACTGTGACGTTTGCTCGGTATTTACGTTATTGTATTTAGTGTAGTTTAGTGTATTTATTGTGTAATACACTTTATCAAAATGGAAAACAAATCTGCGCAATATAAGTACTGTATAGTGCCGGGATGCAAAAGCACAACTGTCAGAACATCCAACAAACATTTGTTACTCTACCAAAAGAACCAAAACGTCGATTAAAATGGCTAAAGGCACGCAGGCGAGATAAAAAAGATATTTCACAAAAAAGCATAGGTCTTTATGTGTGTGAGGATCATTTTGATGTAAGTATTTATCTAATTAGGTACCTATTTTCTACTTAAAAAAATATTAGTTATCGTTTCATGAAAAGTGCCTACTTATACTTGTTTCTTTGTTGCAGTTGGAACAAGATATGGATAACTATATAAAATTCAAGATTATGGGTGGTCCCAAAATTATTAAGTCAGGTGTTGTCCCGCACATATTTGATTGTCAACCAGACAGAAAACGAGCTTTTTCTCAGCCTGTGAGGGAAGCAGCCCTTAAAAGGGTTAAACGACAGCTTCTTGAAGATGCCGCTTCTACATCTAAGTCTGTTTTAGAGGACAATGATGATAAGAGACAATGTGATCCTAGTTTCACAAACTTAGTACAATCAGGACCTGAATTAAACCAATCAGCTTTACCTCAAAAACTGAATAACGCATCAACACAGACTCACATCAAAATAAGAAGTAAAGGTATTCAGTGCAAATTTCAAAGGAGTGTTACAGTCGGGTTGTCGCCATTGAAAATACATAATAAGGATGCAGGATCTTCACCTATAAAAGACTTGCAAATATTTGAAGATACAAAAAGTGAATCATGAAGTTCTGTATTTGAAGAGTATAGTGAATATAGTGGTAGTGACGACTGTTGGTACAATGAAAGTGACTCTTTATCTTGTGATGAAGATACGAAAGAAGAGGAAGCAAAACAATTTAAAAGTTTGTCTTTGAAGTGTACAGTGATGAAGTTACAATACAGACCTAGACTGTATATGGGGCTACCAGACTATGCATTTTACACGTTTCAATTAATGGAAAAATATTGTAAGACTCAAACAATGCATCTATTTTTAACTCTTAAAAAGATAAGAACAGGACAAACATTTATGTCTCTTGGAGATGATTTCGGCATAAGCGAAAGCAATGCATCGAGAATATTTGCAAAATCTCTTCCATTACTTAGTAAATATTTAAGATATTGTATTTTTAATCCCCAAGTGAGTTCAGTTAAATTAAACTTACCCTTAGCATTTCGAGCTCGTTATAGTAAAGTATTTTGTATTATCGATTGCTTAGAAATTGAAATTGAAAAACCATCAGATTCTGTTAAACAGTCCTTAACATGGTCTGAATACAAAAAGTGCAATACTCTAAAATATTTAATTGCTTGCACTCCTGATGGGATTATTAATTTTATTTCTACTGCTTTCGGTGGAAGAACGTCGGATGCAGTTACTCTTGAACATAGTGGTTTTTTTAAATGTTCTTCCACCGAAAGTGGCGGTAATGGCTGACAGGGGTTTTAAACACATAGAGCATTTGTCAGTTAGCAGAGATTGCCAATTAATTAGACCACCAAGTGTATCTTCAAGTACAAAACTTACAAAAAGTGAAGTATTTAAAACAAAAAGAGTAGCTAGTTTAAGAATTCACATTGAACGAGTTATACGTAGATTAAGAGAATTTGCTTGCTTAGCCCCCCATGCCTGTATTGATAGCAAATTGATATCACATACAGATAATATAACAAAAATTGTTTGTGCACTCATAAATTTACAGTCAGGGGTAATATCGGGAAAGTAATTTTAAATTGATTTTTTTGTATATCTACTCAATGATTTTGTGATCGAAATACAAGGAAAATACGATCGAAATACTAGGAATTTTCAATTAAAGACGATTAAAATGTACTATTGTACTTAATCGCTTTCTTTTGAAAACCCCTCGTGAGTAATAGTACTTATACGTTATAAACACATTAGTAATTTCTAAAGATTTATAAATTTAACTTTAAAGTAAATAAACTGATTGTAGAACTATGCAAGAATACAAATAATAGCTGGTAATTTCTATTTAAATACGATTAAAATGTAATATTTGAATTTTATAGCATTTTCAAAGCGTCGTAATTAGCGTACTGGTTAAAAATATTTTTTTTCGCATGCAAGCGATTTAAGATCATGTTACCTTAAGTTTTTTAATATTATTTTAATATTTAAAAATTTATGCAAGTTCCCTATTAGAACGGTTCTAATTTGTTTAGTATTGTGGTTTTTAACTACCCTTACAACAATTTACATTTAAATAGCTACAAAGGTATTAAAATGGTTTACACGTTCTATCTCCACTTTATTTAGAAAAACAAATCTTGATCTATAATGCAGCCGTACGAAGTTGGGAACGAGAATGTTTGTCCAATGTTCTTTCGTCATATTTATCTTTTGTATCTTGGTCGGTTCAAAAATTTAAATCTGGAGGCTCAATTTAGATTGTAACAATATAAACGTCACATATTTGTTAATAAATATTTAAATAATTAAAATCCACAAGGAAAAGAAACAATTTTCCTGTAGTTGGCTGTATACCATCGATCACAAAAATTGGAAAAAATCCTTTGTAAAAGGTATAAATCTTTTTATTAAAAATCCCTTTAAGGGCTACATCACAATAAAACTTTTTCGATTTTATAAAAAATCATCATCAGTGTTAGACCTTGCTTTAACCTTAGTCAAAATTTAAACATCAACTTTACATTCATTAAAACGGTTATACTTACTTTTAGGTCTAACACTGATGATGATTTATTTTTAATAAGGGATTTTTGATAAAAATTTTATACCTTTTATACAGGATTTTTTCCAATTTAAATAATTATTTTATTTCATTTTGTTTAATTTCTTAACCTTTTTTCTTGGTTTATTTTTTTTCTTCAAAAAGAAAAAGCCTCGCTTTCTATCCTGTAGGCTGTCCAAACAATTTTTTGGAATTAAATTAATTGATACCAAAAGATGAATGTCTGAAGTTTATTTATTTTAAAATACATTTTATATATTTACATACTATTCTTCTTTTTTAAGTGCCGTGCCTGTATTCAGACGTTGGCCGTCATTATGTTTACAATTTCCTGCCATTGCTGCCTGCACTTTTGTTGTTTTTCATACTATGTATGATTTCTTCCACGGTTGGAGTCTCTACTGTTTCCTCTGGGAATCTGACTTCCTCTACCATTTCCTCTTGCTCCTCATCACTTCCATCAAGTTCTTCATTAAGTAGCTCTCTAAAATGCTCCTCCCATCTACTTAGCTTCCCCTGCTTATCTATTATTAGGTGCCCTTCCTTGCTCTTGTAGTAGTTCTGTTTTCTTACACATTGGTCACTGCTCCTTTTCGCCTTCTGGTAGAAGTTTCTTACATTTTTATTAATATAATGCTCTTCAATCTCTTGAAGCTTTTTATCCATATGCTCCCTTTTCTTACTCCTACACATTTTTTTCGCGTTTCTTATCTCCGCTTCATATTCATTCCTGTTTTCTTCACTTGGTTTATCCATATATTTTAGTCTTGCCTCATTCCGTGTGTTAAGACTTTTCTTGCAATCTGTTTCAAACCATTCTTTGTCGCTCCCCTTTTTAACTTGTCCCAACCGCTTTTGAGCTGCTTCCATCATAGCGTCTTCTATTATTCCCCACTCCATTTCAATGTCACCTTGCTCTTCGCTCTGAAGTAGTTTTGCTGTCACGTCTGTCTGGAAGTTTTCGGCGGTTTCTTTTTTCTTTAGTTTGGCAACGTCATATTTTTTATTTATTATTCTCTGTTCTCTGACCTTTGGGATAGTTTCTCTTAATTTCGTTATCATTAGTATGTGATCGGAATCTGCGTCTGCTCCTAGGTAAGTTCTAATATCTGTTATTAATTTCGCGTGCTTACTCTCCACTAGGACGTCGTCGATTTGGTTGCGTGTTCTGCCGTCTGGAGCGATCCATGTTTCTTTGTGGATTTTCTTGTGGTCGAAGTAAGTACTCATAATTCTCAAGTTGTTCTCTTGCGCAAAGCCTACCAGCATCTTCCCATTCTCGTCACTTTCGTCATGTTTACTTTTACCTCCAGTAGTTTTTCGGTACATCTCTTCATTCCCCACTTTGGCATTCAAATCACCTATTACAATTTTAATATCATATTTTGGAACTTGATTATATATAATTTCAATATTACCATAGAAATCCTGTTTTACATGTTCGTCTTTATTCTCTGAGGGAGAATGCACATTTATTAGACTTAGTTTTCTAGTCTTACCTCTTAGTCTCAATCTGAAAATCCGTTCAGATATGAGCTCGAACTCCACTATCGCACTTTGCAGCCGGTCACTAACTATAAAACCAGTTCGCAACATCCGGTCTTCGCCACCACTACTGAAAAGCTGTAGTTGTCTATCATTTTTACACCAGTTCCCTTTTGTTTTGTTTCTTGCATTACCAGGATATCCAGTTTGTACTGCTTCATCACTGACACTATATGTTTTAGGGCGCCTGCTTCATAAATACTTCTCATGTTCCAGGAACCTATCCGAAGTGTGCTTAAATGATCTTTACTTTTTCTTACTTTTGCTTTCCCTATTAATAATCCTGTCGTGTCCTCATTTATTGCCATAGTTACATTCTACTTTGATCCATCCCTGCTGCTCAGCTCTAGTTTGCTGGTGGGTCCAGCTTACCTTTTATGCGGTTCCATCTCCATACTCTGCCATCTATTGTGATCTTCCGAAACCCCCTTTTTACTGTTCTACCTTCTCTTCTGGCCTCTTGTGCTTTTTCCTTTATTTCCTCTTGCATTCTTTTCTCAGTTATTGTCAAATCATCGTTTATGAAAATTCTTTCTTCTTATAATCTTTTAATTTTCTTTTGTTTCTCATTAGATTCTCCTTTTCCTCTTGGTTTTCTAGCTGCAGCAGGCATGTTCTCTCTCCTATCTTAAGAGCTGATTTAATCCCTACTTGTATATGTAAAGTTTCTTCTCTCTTTTTCCCCATAGCTAATTTCAGCATCTCTGGCTCCTCAGCATCTATATCCAAACCGGTTACGATCACGTTATCCTTTTCTTCTCTTTCTCTAGGTAATCTAGTCTAGCACTTAATTCTCGTACTTGCTTCTTTGTCTGCTCACTTTCCTTCCTAATAGCTTCATTTTCTTCCCTCAGCTTTTGATTTTCAGCTCTTAACTCTTTTAGCTCTTCTGCGTAAATTCTTTGCTCACTTTTAATATCCTTCACATCCAAGGCCAATTGTTTTAGTATTTCCATCATCTTATCTTCTCTTTCGACTCCGCTTCCTTTTCTTGTATCTATCTGTCTACTTTTCTTCACGACCCCTTTCTCCCCCTCTTCATCTCCTTTTCGCATTCTCTTGCCCTCGTCCTTCAGTTCGTCGGACGACATTTTTATTTTTGTTCGCTTTCCCCCAGTAATAAGTCGCTTATCGAAACTAGCGTAGAAAGTATATTCGGCTTTGTCCGCTCAGAGACGAAACCCTTATCCACCTATCAATACCAGTTCTTTTTGAATTGTGCGTTACACATACACCGCGCTAAGTGCCCCGTCCAGGTCGACCCTTCAGAGACGTGACCCTTCTCAGTGTTGTTGAAATTTACCGTATTTCAAATTAAAAAATAAATTTTTATTAATTCTCTATTATTTTGGAACGTTAGGTCCCACCTCTATCTTTCAAAAGACCAAATTATCAGTTCCAGTTTTTACGCTAATTTGGAATTTAACTGTATAGGTTAAGCATAATGATATTGTAAGTCTACTTACAGTAATATAATTACGGATTTTTAATTTTAGATGGTATTTAGGTCCTCGAATTATATGGCCGAAAACAGAATATATCTATTTGTATAAAGGGGAGCAAAGTGCTGCTTTTCCTCCTCAGAATAAAGTTCTCTGCTACGCGTCGGGCTGTAATCATTCAAGGAAGGAAAAGGATCTTTACTCCCATGTTATACATATGACTTTTCCACCTCCCTCAAATAACAAGTCATTTTTTTATTATTAAATAATTTATTTATGTAACTAACAAAATTTATTCGAGAACTAAAATTAAAAAGTAGGTACGGTATAACTGATAACTATCAAATATAAGTCAAATTATTAATTTAAACATTGTTAAGTCAAAATAACAATTTCCAATTTTTTACCATCCTGTAAAATACAGAGTGTTTTATAAATAAACGTTAAAATGTATAGATATTTACGTAATAGAAAATACAATATTGCATAGGGCGTCAATAAGTTTTTTCATCAATGACATGCCATGACGTCACTTTTACTTTTACTCTCTAGGGAGTGAAACTACTTTGTCTCCCTAGGGAGAAAAAGTTACGACACGCTCCCCAGAATCAGGTCAGGAAATGTATACTTTGGGTAGAGGTAGGTGGAAATAGCTATTTTTATAACAAGGGAGGAAGTGCTACTTTTCCTCCCGAGAATGAAGTTTACTGCCCGACGCGTAGCGGAGGGCAGTAATCATTCAAGGGAGGAAAAGGCACTTTACTCCCATGTTATACATATGGTTTTTCCACCTTCCTCAAATAACAAGCAAGTCATTTTTTCATTTTTACTTAATTTATTTATGTACCTAACCAACAAAATTTATTAGAACTAAAACTAACAAGTAGGTACAATATAAATGTCAACTGTCTAATATAAGTCAAATTATTAATGTAAACATTGTTAAATCAAAATAACAATTTATTGCTTTTTACCATTTTGAAAAATACAGGGTGTTTTATAAATAAACGTTAAAATATATAGATACTTACGTCATAGAAAATAGATATTGTACAGGGCGTCAATAAGTTATATTTCATGAATGAAATACAATGACGTCACTTTTACTTTTTCTCCCTAGGGAGGAAAAGTACGACTTTGCTCCCTACAATTAGATCAGGAAAAGTATACTTTCGGTAGAGGTAGGTGGAAAAATTTTTTATTTACAAATAAATTTTGTTTTTCGCTTAAACTCAAGTTAAAGCTGCCACCCACCTACCTCTTGGCAGTTTGAACATTTAATTTAAGCGAAAAGCAATGTTTATTTTTAAAATAGACATTTCTTTCTGTTTTTTGACAGCAGTTAAATCTATTTTGAATTAAATAAATTACATACATTCTTCTATTTGTATCAATTAATTTAATTCAAAAAAGTTATTTTTGGAGAGTGTATGTAAGTAAATATGTTTATGTGAAATAAATGGCGACTCGATTCTAGTTTTCTGTTGACCTAGATATCAAAATATCAAAAGGCACCGCTGGGAAAATATTCCAAAAATGCGGTTCAGAGAAACTATATGAAACGAGTCTTTGTACTCTCATACAGAGTATGGCATTAGTAAAAATACAAAAATAGACGGTTTAGTTTTGATTTAAATCTATCTCCTGCCATCCCCCGATAGTGCTATTTCTAGGTCTACCTTTTGTCAAGGAGGCTATGCAAGAAGACAAATTTAAATCAAAACTTCCGTAGTTCTCGGTATACAATAAAACTATTTATACCGGAGTAAGGTTAGAACGCCCTCTAACGGGGAATAAGTGAAATAAATGGCGACTCGATTCTAGTTTTCTGTTGACCTAGATATCAAAATATCAAAAGGCACCGCTGGGAAAATATTCCAAAAATGCGGTTCAGAGAAACTATATGAAACGAGTCTTTGTACTCTCATACAGAGTATGGCATTAGTAAAAATACAAAAATAGACGGTTTAGTTTTGATTTAAATCTGTCTCCTGCCATCCCCCGATAGCGCTATTTCTGGGTCTACCTTTTGTCAAGGAGGCAGATTTAAATCAAAACTAAACCGTCTATTGCCTATTTTTACTAATGCCATACTCTGTATGAGAGTACAAAGACTCGTTTCATATAGTTTCTCTGAACCGCATTTTTGGAATATTTTCCCAGCGGTGCCTTTTGATATTTTGATATCTAGGTCAACAGAAAACTAGAATCGAGTCGCCATTTATTTCACTTATTCCCCGTTAGAGGGCGTTCTAACCTTACTCCGGTATAAATAGTTTTATTGTATACCGAGAACTACGGAAGTTTTGATTTAAATTTGTCTTCTTGCATAGCCTCCTTGACAAAAGGTAGACCTAGAAATAGCGCTATCGGGGGATGGCAGGAGACAGATTTAAATCAAAACTAAACCGTCTATTTTTGTATTTTTACTAATGCCATACTCTGTATGAGAGTACAAAGACTCGTTTCATATAGTTTCTCTGAACCGCATTTTTGGAATATTTTCCCAGCGGTGCCTTTTGATATTTTGATATCTAGGTCAACAGAAAACTAGAATCGAGTCGCCATTTATTTCACTTATTCCCCGTTAGAGGGCGTTCTAACCTTACTCCGGTATAAATAGTTTTATTGTATACCGAGAACTACGGAAGTTTTGATTTAAATTTGTCTTCTTGCATAGCCTCCTTGACAAAAGGTAGACCTAGAAATAGCGCTATCGGGGGATGACAGGAGACAGATTTAAATCAAAACTAAACCGTCTATTTTTGTATTTTTACTAATGCCATACTCTGTATGAGAGTACAAAGACTCGTTTCATATAGTTTCTCTGAACCGCATTTTTGGAATATTTTCCCAGCGGTGCCTTTTGATATTTTGATATCTAGGTCAACAGAAAACTAGAATCGAGTCGCCATTTATTTCACTTATTCCCCGTTAGAGGGCGTTCTAACCTTACTCCGGTATAAATAGTTTTATTGTATACCGAGAACTACGGAAGTTTTGATTTAAATTTGTCTTCTTGCATAGCCTCCTTGACAAAAGGTAGACCTAGAAATAGCGCTATCGGGGGATGGCAGGAGACAGATTTAAATCAAAACTAAACCGTCTATTTTTGTATTTTTACTAATGCCATACTCTGTATGAGAGTACAAAGACTCGTTTCATATAGTTTCTCTGAACCGCATTTTTGGAATATTTTCCCAGCGGTGCCTTTTGATATTTTGATATCTAGGTCAACAGAAAACTAGAATCGAGTCGCCATTTATTTCACTTATTCCCCGTTAGAGGGCGTTCTAACCTTACTCCGGTATAAATAGTTTTATTGTATACCGAGAACTACGGAAGTTTTGATTTAAATTTGTCTTCTTGAATAGCCTCCTTGACAAAAGGTAGACCTAGAAATAGCGCTATCGGGGGATGACAGGAGACAGATTTAAATCAAAACTAAACCGTCTATTTTTGTATTTTTACTAATGCCATACTCTGTATGAGAGTACAAAGACTCGTTTCATATAGTTTCTCTGAACCGCATTTTTGGAATATTTTCCCAGCGGTACCTTTTGATATTTTGATATCTAGGTCAACAGAAAACTAGAATCGAGTCGCCATTTATTTCACTTATTCCCCGTTAGAGGGCGTTCTAACCTTACTCCGGTATAAATAGTTTTATTGTATACCGAGAACTACGGAAGTTTTGATTTAAATTTGTCTTCTTGCATAGCCTCCTTGACAAAAGGTAGACCTAGAAATAGCGCTATCGGGGGATGGCAGGAGACAGATTTAAATCAAAACTAAACCGTCTATTTTTGTATTTTTACTAATGCCATACTCTGTATGAGAGTACAAAGACTCGTTTCATATAGTTTCTCTGAACCGCATTTTTGGAATATTTTCCCAGCGGTGCCTTTTGATATTTTGATATCTAGGTCAACAGAAAACTAGAATCGAGTCGCCATTTATTTCACTTATTCCCCGTTAGAGGGCGTTCTAACCTTACTCCGGTATAAATAGTTTTATTGTATACCGAGAACTACGGAAGTTTTGATTTAAATTTGTCTTCTTGCATAGCCTCCTTGACAAAAGGTAGACCTAGAAATAGCGCTATCGGGGGATGGCAGGAGACAGATTTAAATCAAAACTAAACCGTCTATTTTTGTATTTTTAAATATGTTTATGTTTATATAACTGAATAGAGAATTGAATAATCTTTGAAATGAGCTATCACACGACCCCTATTCTCATTTAAAAAATCATCCATTACTTCATGACGGCCAGATCGATGACGTCGCTAGTATGATGTAAATGCCAAAAAAAAAACCGTAGTTTAAAAAAAAATAGACCTGTCTCAGAATTTATCTCCAAAGTCACTCATTCTCGAGGAAATAAACTAAACGTCCTCACTGTATATACTTTGAACCAATACTTCACCCATAAAAAGCATTCTTTGATTTTTATAGGTGTCTTTGTATAGACACCTTTTGCCTTTTCTATAAAGCATTCTAACTAAAAAAATCGTTTCTACCGCCGAAGTCTCCATTATTGTAAGAGAGAACCCATCCACCTTTGTACAAGGTTTCAACGGCGAGAATGACATTTTTTTTGTAAAATGTAATTTTAGTTTCTTTATAAAGTAATGTGGACGTTATTAGCTCAACATTAGCAGACACCAAAATATGCCAAACAGGCATAAATATAACATTATTTTACCTAATTCATTTGACCTTTATTATTTATTTCTCTCTATAATGAACCGTCTACCTCACTGACCTACAAACAAACTGAAACATTTTTAAATTGACTTTTTGCGGTGAGTTCCACCAGTCGGGAAAATTTAATTTCCCAGTTGGGACTTTGGACTCTAGTCATTCGTATTGGATGTCAGTTGTCATAACAACTTCATCAGGTAGCGGGCAAATATCAAATTCCGTTTTTTAAATTGGGTACAGCGGCTAGACACGTGTGTATATAAGATAATTAAAATTGTTAAACGTGGACGAAAATTATGGTTTTTTAGAGGTTTAAGAGATTTTTATGTAAATTAGTAGAGAACGATGCTAGAATTAAATCGTTATGAAGAGTTCCATACAAATCTTAAATAATATAAAAAAAAGCCAATATACAGGGTGTCCCGAAAAGATTGGTCATAAATTATACCACATATTCTGGGGTCAAAATAGTTCGATTGAACATAACTTACCTTAGTACAAATGTGCTCATAAAAAAAGTTACAGCCCTTTGAAATCAAAAAATGAAAATCGATTTTTTTCAATATATCAAAAACTATTAAAGATTTTTTATTGAAAATGGACATGTATCATTCCTATGGCAGTATTATCTTAAAACAAAATTATAGTGACATTTGTCCACCCCATAAAAAATTTATGGGGGTTTTGATCCTTTAAACCTCCCCAAACTTTTGTGTACATTCCAATTAATTCGTTATTGTGTTACCATTAGTCAAACATAACGTTTTTAAAACTATTCTGCCTTTAAGTATTTTTTCGATAAGCGAGTTTTTATCGAGATGCGGCTTCTTTTTTAATATATTTACATAAATATTTTATGGGAGTTTTGTTCCTTTAAACCCCCCAAATGTTTGTGTACGTTCCACTTAAACTATTATGGTGGTACCATTAGTTAAACACAGTGTTTTTAAAACTTTTTTGCCTCTTAGTCTTTTTTTGATAAGTCACCTTTTATCGAGATGTGGCTTCTTTTTCACAATATACCTAAAAATGTAAATTATAAATACATTTTCAGATAATTAACAGGTCTCTATAATCGTACTTAACAATATACAAATATGTGGTGGATTCGATAAATATTCAAAATATCTCGATAAACACTGGCTTATCGAAAAAGTAAGAGGCAAAAATGTTTCAAAAACAGTGTGTTTAACTAATGGTGCCACACTAACAATTAAATTGGAACGCACACAAAAGTTTGGGGGGGTTTAAGGGAACACAACCCCCATAAAATGTTTATGGGGTACACACATTTCACTTTAATTTTTATTTAAGATGCTGCTGCCATAAGAATGCCACATGTCAATTTTCAATGAAAAATCTCTAAGAGTTTTCGATATATGAAAAAAATTGATTTTCATTTTGTAACTTAAAAGGGCTGTAACTTTTTTTGTGTGCACTATTGTATATGGGCGAGTAAAAGTGAGGTTCAACCAACCTATTTTTGACCCCAGAATCTGTGGTATAATTTATAACCAATCTTTTCGGGACACCCTGTATATGGCTAAGGAGAAAAAAAATCGTTATCCTCTCGTATTATGATAGATAATCAACAGAGAGGCGTCATTTAAGGCTTCCATTCCTTCATATACAATGTAGAGCTCTATCTTGTCTCTTATTCTCTTTGATTATACTCAGAAGAAGTATTTAATACAGCGCCAGAAGAAAGCACAGAAGCACAGAAGTTAAATGGAGAAATAACTAACAACATAAGGTATGCTGATGACACTGTGATTCTGGCAAGTAGCATGGAGAAGCTGAGTTGCTGGATGTGTAAGATACAAAGAACAAGTGCACAATACGGGCTCAAACTCCACATAACAAGAACCAAGATGTTAGTAAGCGAAACTCAACAACGACCAAGACAACTGTTATTAGACATTTAAAGAATTGGTCAAAACGGCATTTTCCAATTTAAAGAATTGAACACGTGTATTTTTACACTTAGGAACAACAGATGGAGAATGAAACAACAAGAAGAAGGATCCCCGTGGAAAAAAGTTCTGGGGCAAAAAACAAAATTGCTATCTTTCGTGTTTTTTTCTTGCTTTTCTTTTGAATATATTTTTGGAAAAAATATTTTTGGCTTTAAAATGTGATGTATCGATAGTAAATTTAACGTGGAACAATTTTCCTGTAGACGTGTTTGTACCAAGAGTTCATAGAACTCACCCTAATTCGCCCTGTACCCAGGGGCTAATTCACCCCTTTTCAAAAACGCACCCCTTTAAATGAGAGCACTCCGCGGGTTTTTCATATTTAGAAGTCTATCAACTATATGAAACAATATATCCCCGTTAACGTTGTAGTTCTTTTCTAAAATACATAATCAATAGCCTAATTATTAGCTTGGGTTTATAGTTTACTTTATCGATATCGACACAACTCTCATATATGTTAAAGATTTTCGCAAACATTTTTGGCAAACTTATTTCCGCTAATTTATCAATTTTGAATAATTTTTAGGATTTTTTCAGAGGCTTGTTTACTCTTATTTATTCTCAAAAATATCTTTTGAGATCAAAACACGACCCCAATTGAAGCACCACTCTAGATTCACATCCCCCTTATATTCGCGGTTTTCCCCAATTACCATACTAATCTTGATATTCATGTTCAGTGCATTTATTGGTTCAATTAACATCTTGAAAGTTCGCCACATTCACAAATTGCTCAGTGAAAACTTCGCCTAGTATCAATGATTGTTTGAATAGAAACGCCACAACAAACTTTGAGAACACATCCCACTTTGAGTTGTTTGAAAATTCACAGGGAATTTACAAACCGAAGGATTTAACTAGAGTTACATTTTTGCTTTATTATTAGAATAGTATATAGTGTTATGTTATATTTACATTCTATAACTAGAGCAACAGATAATCGAGCCGGAGGACAGTGGGATAGAATTCCGAAAAAATGGCAAAAGGTCGATTCAAGATTTTCAGTAAAATACGAGAGCGAGTCAATAATAGTCCGTGACTTTCTGAATTTCCTGTCCGTTAAGTTTTTTAGAAGTATGGATATCTATAAATAATAATAACCTATATGTTTCCTGCAGCCGATTTTGATGATATACATAGTTAGAAACAAATGAAGATCAAAAACGGTAAATTTTTGCTTTTTTCGTCTATTACCAAAAAGTTAAGCATTTTAAACACATTTGAGAGTAAAAAACTCATAAATCGTATGAAAAACTTTGCAATAGTTTGCAATGAAAAGCAGTTGGTCAAATAGTTTAAAAGTTATTTAATTTGTTTATCCCAAGTTCATTTTTTTACAACATTATAAGTCAGAAAATTACGAGGTTACAGTAATACTTCGGACAGTTTATGAAAGAAGAACATTTATACTATTAACATAATTAAAAAAAAAATTACAAAAAGTAATTTTAAACAGTGCAAAATTATTTTACAAAAACATGTCGATTTTTTGCTCACTTATAAACAATTAGAATAACTTTTTAACAGTTACCAGTAGAAAAAATATTTTTTCATATTTAGAAAGACTGAATTTTTATACACATTTAGAAATAAAAACAATTGTCCTAGGACAATTAGGGACAAAGTTAGCCCCCCCTTTTTTAATTCACATGTTCTTGCAAAATAATTTTGCAATATTTAGAATTATTTTTTGTCATTTTTTTTAATTAAAATAATAGTGTAAATCTTCTACTTTCAAAAACTATCCAAAGTGTTACTGAAGTTTCATCATTTTCTGACTTATAGTGTTGCAAAAAAAATTAATTTGGGATAACAAATTAAATAAATTTTAAACTATTCGACCAATTGCTTTGAAATTTAGAGTAAATTTTAAGAACCAGAATTCTCAGCATTCCGTGTAATAAGAAGGTTCTAAGTTAATTTTTACATAACGTCGCCTCAAAGCAACAGTAGAATATGTCATATCCTACTGTTGCACGAGTGCACAGTATATGCGTATATATTGTTATATTTCTATTTGATATAAAAATTAAAATTTGATAATTATAAACAGAATTCAATTTAATATAAAATATTTTCAATTTTCTCAACCACGGGCATATAAATTTAGAACAACCTGTATACAACAAATTGTTATATTTAATTTTAAGAAGTGATTAAATAAGACTCAAGTGAAATCGTTAATAGGTCATTATCGTTTGTTCGCGGAAGGATCGGTCATTAGCCGATGCTAAATAAGACTAAGTGGAAATAGAGAATAGGTCATTAAAATTTGTATATAGTAGAAAGTAATTTTAGAATGGGAATTAACTATTTTCTTTGAAATCCATTAAACATATTTAGAAAGTTTAAAAATTGGTTTTGAGGAATACTGCGAATGAGAATTGGTGGTGGAAGTTTGATTTGTGAATCTGGAAGGGATATTTAGAAAGTAGGGGAATGAATGACAAATAGAGAGCAGAATGTTTTGAGCTGTCGAGAAGTGAAGTCGAAGAGTAGACGGTAGTGTTCGAGGAGTGAGATAGCCGGTGTAGTTCCGTGAGTGTGGAGTATCTATCGTGGAACGAGAAGTAGGCCAGGTCGAGAGTAAAAGAACCTCCTTGAGCCCAGAGTGTCCCGGTAGCTGATAGCAGTTTCGAAAAAGGTAGAACACAGCATCACGACAAAAGCAGGAACGAGAGCTATTCGAGCTAGTTTTTCAAAGGAGAACATCACTGGAAGCCAGGACGAGGTTTGATCGCAGCCAAGGATAGCAGGAAAGGGTTTTGTGTGAGGACATTTTCAGTTCACCAGGAAAAGGTCAGTCTCATTTGTTTGGACATGAATGTATGGGTTTTTCGTATTAAATTCCACATAAAAAATTGAATAACATAATCAATAATATCAGAAAAGCTTCATCAAACTTAAATAGAGTTGTTCCTAATAACTCCTAATAGTTAATAAAAACTTTCAATTGAAAACCAAAAGGAAATAAGATTCCCATTTGTAAATGTTATGTTTAAGAATAATAAGAAATAGCAAATATTAAGCATTGATTGCCTTTTAAATAAAATAAAAAATATTTTGATTATAATTGTAACCCATATGTGTATTTTTTTTACTCTTTTCTTTTCTATCCCGATTAGGAACCATTAAGAAATATTTAGAAGCCACGGAAGTAAGTAATTAATTTATAATTCGCCCTGAGATTGAAAACATATTGATATGTGATCTGGTTAATTAATTGGATTAGTATTAATACATTGATTAAATTAAGTAACATATAAGAATATTACATCATATCAATAATCAAGATCATAACAACTGTCGTCCAACGTGGAGGGCATTGTAAAGTATTTCTAGTGGCAAATTTGAAGGATAGAAAGAGTAAAGCCGGTATTTGAAAATTTATATGCCTGTGGTAAAAAGTGAGATACTTACATTTGATAACATAAAATTTTAGATCTCTTTAGGTACAAATTTTACATAACTGATTTAATGTTTTATTTTTACGATATTTACATTTGATATATTTATTGACAATTTATAATATTTGGGTGAGAAAAAGTCGTTTTGGTAACATACTAGTAAAATTTCATATTTGGCGGGGACAGTACTTCTTGAAAACAAATGTCTGTGACAAGAAGCCAAAGCAAAGACAATAAAAAACAAAAAGAACATTCAAATCAAGAGGAAAATTCAGACCAAGAAGATATTTTAGACACAACAATCATGGAAACAGGAAAAAAAGAATTGTCAGAATTAGAAAAGATATTACAACTTATGCAACTCCAGTCACAAAAAATGGATGAAGCAAAACGAACAATGGATAAAAATCAGGAAGAAACATCAAAGAAAATGGATGAATCACAACAAAAAATGGATCAAAAAATGGATGAAACAAAAAGAATAATGCAAGAAAATCAGAAGGAAACAAAACAAGCCATAGAAGAGAACAACAAGAAAATGGAGGAACGCCTAGAAAAGTATGAAATGAAAATTAAAGATCACATGCAACAACAAGAAATGAGATTGAAGGATCACATGAAAGAACAAGAAATGAAAACTCAAAATAAAATAAAGGAGTTAACGAATGGCCAGAAAAAGGAACTAGAAAATTTGGAAAATAAGTTGGAAAATGCTATTCAAGTAGACAGAGAAGAAGTGGAAAAAAGAATCACAGAAATAGAAAAACAAGTCACCGAAAACAGGACGCAACAGAATGTCGGAGAAAGAAGAGAAATGGTTATACATAGCACAGATGACGTGAAGATAAGGTTTGGCGGGGATGTAAGAAGATTACACCCAGTGCCGTTCATAAATAGCCTGAAAAAGAAAATACAGCACATCGGAAATTTCGAAACAGCAAAAGAAACTATCAGAAACCATCTCAAATATGAAGCAAGCCTATGGTTCGATAGTAAAGAAGAAGAATTCAGCAATTGGCAACAATTTGAACAAAAATTTTTGAATTATTTCTGGGGAAAAGTCCAACAATTGGAAATTAACAAGGAATTGCAAAATGGGAAATACAATGATAGGATGGGGGTATCAGAAAGGACATATGCTTTACAAATTTACCCGTGTTGAGCTGGCCCCCCCCACTTGCAAAAATTAAAAAACAAATAGCCCCGATTTATGAGCTATTTATGAGCTCTCATATTCCGCAAACTAAAAATTTTGAGCTCGTTCCACTGAGCAGGAATTTAATACCCTAGTGGGGGGGGCTGAGTCAGCCCCCCCCACTACTTAAAAATAGGAATATTGAATCGGTTTTTGCGGCAGAATTACGAGCTATTTATGAGCTCTTGAAATTATATAGTTTCGATTTTTGAGCTCATCCCCTTCACCCCCAAACAACCCTTTAATTGATTTAACTTAAGAGATAGATGCTGAGAAAACTTAAAATATATCGTATTGCGGATATAATTCCTATAGCTTATATACTCTAAGAATAAACTATTAAATCAAGGGCATTTCGATTATTGAGCTACAACCCCTTCGCAAGAAAACTACCCTATCTTCCCGGCTTAAGAGAAAGTTGTATTTAAAATGCGTTAAACTAATTATTTGGCGACTACATATCATTTAATAATTTATAAGCTTCCAAATTACGCGCATTTAGATCAGTAAATTGCAATTTATTTTGTATAGTGCAGTCACTGAAGGTAAAAATCAACGATTACCTTCAAGTTCGGTGAACTTTCATCGATTTTCACGAAAATTGGTCAGTGGTTAGAGGATACGTCAAGAAACAAAGGTGACATGGTACCACCTTGCGCCTTTACCCTGAGGGTGGATACCGCCCCTTCTCGGGGGTGAAAATTATTTTATAAAAATAACTGCACAAATCAATAAAAGAACAAATTAAAAGCAAAATTTATTATATAAAGTTAATAAAATAAGTCAATACTTTTTAAGTTATTAAAGATCAAAAATTTTAATTATTTGTGAAAAAAATGCATGTTTTGAAGAGGTTTTTTGTAAATCACTGAAAAACTGTAAGTTTTTATGAAAAAGTTAATAGTAGTTTAATTCGTATAGCTTATATTCTAAGAATAAACTCTTAAATCACGCACCTTTCGATTATATAGCTACAACCCCTTCGCAAGAAAACGACCCCATTTTCCTGGCTTAAGAGAGAGTTGTTCTTAAAATAATTTAAATTGATTATTTGGCGACTACATATCGTTTAATAATTTATTAGCTTGCAAAATATACGCATCTCAATTATTGAATTGCCATTTTCTTTCTATAGTGCAGTCACTGAAGATAAAAATCAACTATTACCTTCGATTTCGGTAAATCTCCATTTATTTTCACGAATTGACAATAACAACTTGGGGTTTTAGCCTGGGGTATATGTCACCCCTTCTCGGGAGTGAAAATTACTTTATTAAAAATAACCCCACAAATCGAGAGAGGGACAAATTGTAAGCAAAATTTGTTATATAATGTGATTAAAATAAATCAATACTTTTTGAGTTATTAAAGATCAAATATTTTAATTTTTGGAAAGAAAATGCATGCTTTAGAGCGATTTTTCATAAATGACTCAAAAAGTGTTTTTACAAAAGTTTTTACTAAGTTTTTACAAAAAAGTTTTCATCACTAAAATTGAAGCTAATAAAAATATAATAAATTGCTTACTTGAAAAACCTTTAATGTTAATTTAAAGTAAGTTATTGGTAATTAAATGTATATTTTTTTCCGCGACTGTTCAAATCTAAGGGTTCAAGCTTAAATAACGGGAAACAGATGCATTTTATAACACTTAGGTACTAAATACTTGTCAAAGTACTTAGAAATACCCATCAAAAATAAGATCCAGAAAAAGTTGATAGTATCAAAATCCGCTCACCAATTTTCGTGAAAATGAATGGAGATTTACCGAAATCGAAGGTCTTAGTTGATTTTTACCTTCAGTGACTGCACTATAGAAAGAAAATGGCAATTCAATACTTGAGATGCGTATATTTTGCGAGCTCATAAATTATTAAACAATATATAATCCACAAATAATTAATTTAAATTATTTTAAGTACAACCCTCTCTTAAGCCGGGAATATGGGATGGTTTTCTTGCGAAGGGGTTGTAGTTCAATGATCGAAAGGCGCGTGATTTTAGAGTTTATTCTTAGAATATAAGCTATACGAATTAAACTACTATTAACTTTTTTGTAAAAACTTACAGTTTTTCAGTGATTTACAAAAAACCTCTTCAAAACATGCATTTTTTCACAAATAATTAAAATCTTTGATCTTTAATAACTGAAAAAGTATTGACTTATTTTATTAATTTTATATAATAAATTTTGCTTTTAATTTGTTCTTTTACTTGTGCAGTTATTTTTTATAAAATAATTTTCACCCCCGAGAAGGGGCGGTATCCACCCTCAGGGTAAAGGCGCAAGGTGGTACCATGTCACCTTTGTTTCTTGACGTATCCTCTAACCACTGACCAATTTTCGTGAAAATCGATGAAGGTTCACCGAAATTGAAGGTAATCGTTGATTTTTACCTTCAGTGACTGCACTATACAAAATAAATTGCAATTTACTGATCTAAATGCGCGTAATTTGGAAGCTTATAAATTATTAAATGATATGTAGTCGCCAAATAATTAGTTTAACGCATTTTAAGTACAACTTTCTCTTAAGCCGGGAAGATAGGGTGGTTTTCTTGCGAAGGGGTTGTAGCTCAATAAACGAAATGCCCTTGATTTAATAGTTTATTCTTAGAGTATATAAGCTATAGGAATTATATCCGCAATACGATATATTTTAAGTTTTCTCAGCATCTTTCTCTTAAGTTAAATCAATTAAAGGGTTGTTTGGGGGTGAAGGGGATGAGCTCAAAAATCGAAACTATATAATTTCAAGAGCTCATAAATAGCTCGTAATTCTGCCGCAAAAACCGATTCAATATTCCTATTTTTAAGTAGTGGGGGGGCTGACTCAGCCCCCCCCACTAGGGTATTGAATTCCTGCTCAGTGGAACGAGCTCAAAATTTTTAGTTTGCGGAATATGAGAGCTCATAAATAGCTCATAAATCAGGGCTATTTGTTTTTTAAATTTTGCAAGTGGGGGGGGGGCCAGCTCAACACGGGTTACAAATTTACAATAATGCAAAGCATTTACAATATAATTACTCATCGGAACAATTAGTCGAACTGATTGCAAGACATTTCGAGGAAACGCTGGAAGACCATATCACATTGCAAAATTACAAAGACATAGATAGTTTATGCCAATTCCTACAAATAAGAGAATCACGTCTAAGAGAAAGAAAATCAAGAAGGTCGCGAGAAGATTACAGGCCCCGAGAAACACAAGATTACAGAGATAGAAATCAAAATAGGAGGGACTATACAAGACGAGATTTTAATCCCAGAAGGGAAAACGAAAATAGAGACAACGGAAGAGGAAATTATGAACAAAGAAATAGGCAATGGAATGAGGATAGAAATCGAGAATACCAGAATAGAAACACCACACGCTCAAATCAAGAAAACAGAAATAATGGTAGACAAAATGAACAGGGATATCGAGAAAACCCAAACAGATCCGACAGACCAAGAGAAAATAGAAGAGAAGTAAATAATACCCAGACAGATGAATATGACGGAGAGAGACAGTATGACGAAAATATAAACAACGATGAGCAACCGGCGTCTTTTCACGACGGCGCTCACTAAAAACCAAAAATCAAACAGGAATCTTTTGTCACCCCAAGGAGTTTATTAAATTGGCAGGAAACAACGAAAAGAAAAATGGAGTTAATTTAAAATTTGTGGATGGATTTATCAACGAGAAACCAATTAAAATTATGATAGACACTGGATCTGAAATAACATTGGTCAACAGAAAACTAATAGAAGAAGTTAACTTAACAAATTTAATTTACAAAATACCTAGGGTAAATTTAGTGGGCGCAAACAAACGGACATTGGCAACTATAAATGAAGGCATACGAGTAATGGTACGACTGGGTAAGAATATGTATGCACTACAATGTGTAATAATGCCAAACATGTCACATGACATGATAGTAGGAGTTGACGAATTGGCAGAAAAACATGTAGTGATAGATTTTAAAAATAATACGATGAAACTAACAGAAGAAAAAGAAAAAGAACAGGACAAGGAACATGAGAAACAAAATACGGACGAATCAGGTAAAGAACAAACAGTGGAAATGAATTTGGCAGCGAAGCAAGGACAAAGAAAAAAAAGGAGAAAAGGTCAGAAAAAGATAAAAGAAAATGAAACCTGTGGCTCCTCAAAAGAAGAGTTGAGCCCAGAAGAAGAAAATTTGGGAGTATCAGAAACAAAGGAAACCTGGGATTCCTCAAAAGAAGAGACGAGCTCAGGAGAAGAAGAAATAAAGCAAAAAAATGAAAGTGAAAAGAATATGATTGAAACAGTCGTATTTGAAGAGGAGGTATATGCAAACGAGGATGCAGAATGCACGGTAAACATGTGTGAAGAATCTAAAAAAAAAGACAGAAAATTGATATGTGGAGAAGGGAAAGAAAAGGAATTGCGGTTGATGTTAAGAAACTACGAAAATTTGATAAATGAGGAAAACAGAGTGGCGAAAAAGTACGAACATTCATTTGAGGTGAAAAACTTGGGAAATTTTCGATCAAAGACTTACCCGATTCCATTCAAGTATCGACAAGAGGTGAAAGAAGAAATAAATAAAATGTTGGAAGATCAAATCATCGAAAGATGTGATTCACCGTATGTTAACCCGATTGTGATAGTAAAAAAAAGCAATGGAGAATTGAGATTATGTTTAGATGCCAGGAATATCAACCAGCACACTGTATCACAATATGAATCACCTCTAAACATCGAGGCCATTTTTGGAAGAATCACCGGGTCACACATATTTTCGAAAATTGACTTAAAACACAGTTTTTGGTTGATACCGTTAGCTGAAAAGTGTAGAAACTACACCGCTTTTTCTATTGATGGTATTGTCTACCGGTTTAAGGTAGTGCCATTTGGATTGCAGAGTGCTTGTGCTGCACTCGTCCGAGCTCTACATACCATTTTGAATCGCCATGAAGATTTCATAGTTCATTATATCGATGATTTATTAATTTTTTCACAAGATACTCAGAGTCATCTGGAACACATAGAAATAATTCTGAAAGAATTGGACACAGCGGGATTGAAATTAAACATTGAAAAATGTCAATTTTTTCAAAAAGAAGTCATTTATTTGGGTTTTCAATTGGACACCAAAACAGTAAGATTAGCCGAAGACAGAGTCAAGCTCATAGATGAATACCCAAGACCAACGAATTTGAAAACATTGAGAGGTTTTCTTGGCACGATAAATTATTTTAAAAAGCTGATTCCCGATTTGAGCCAAAAGGAAATCCCTCTGATAAAATTGCTTAAAAAAGGAATAAAATGGAATTGGAAAGAAGAACAGGAGGAAGCTTTCGAAACATTAAAACGAGAATTCTCAAAAGGAACGAAAATATACCACCCCATTTACAATTTACCTTTTATACTCCGAACTGATGCGTCCATACAAAAATTTGCAGGAGTTCTGTCTCAAATACAAAACGACCAAGAAGTACCGATATGTTTTATATCTCGAGTGACTAAAACACATGAGAGAAAATATAGTGTTACAGAATTGGAGTTTGCCAGTGTACTATATTGCGTAAACAAATTGAGGTTTTACTTATTGGGAGCAAAATTCACAATCGAAACAGACCATGCAGCTTTAGTACATATCATGAAGAATAGATTAGTAAATAATAGAATACATAGAGGCATTCTATTATTACAGGAGTATGATTTTGAGTTCCGATATATAAAAGGAAAAGACAACATAATAGCCGACGCTCTAACACGGGATGAGGACACCGGAAAAAAGGAAACAATTACTCTACAGGTGGGACTAAATAGATTAATACAAGAAGAAGGGATATATTCGTTAAATGAGATAAGGACAAACCAGGAAGACCTAGAGGAAAGAGAGAAAAGAAGAGCGGAAGTAGAAAATAACATATATTTTAAGAGAATAGACGGAAAGGAACTATATTTAGTGACACAGACATTGGCCGAAAAGATAATAAAGAAATTACATGAGGACAATGGGCATATCGGTAGCAGAAAAGTTTGGCTCGTTTTTAGGGAAAATTACATAAGCCGACAGGATTACCGCATTGCAAAGGAAATTACCCAGAAGTGCGATGTATGTCAAAAATATAAGAGTCGGAATTTCAAAAACGAAAATGTTGCCAAAAATATTGAAGCCCGAAACAAACTAGACATTGTAGCAATAGATATGTTAAGCGATCTAATTATGACCACTAAAAGGAACAAACATATTCTGGTAATGGTGGATGTGTTTTCAAAATACGTAAAATTATATAGTTGCCGCACCACAAAGGGGGAGGAAATATTAAGAAAAATCGACAATTTTATAGCCATAGTAGGAACACCAAAAAAGATCCTACTGGACAATGCAACGTATTTCCGAAATGATCGTTTCAAAGGACAACTTCGAGAACGAGGAATAGAGACAAATTTTGTCAGCATCAGGCATCCACAGAGTAATCCTTCGGAACGATTCATACAGGAAGTGACGAAATTTCTTCGCATTGCAACAGATGGTCAACATCGCCACTGGGACAGGAAAATGGCGGAAATAGAAAGGTATCTAAATACAATTCCGAGCACAGTAACAAAGGAGACCCCAGAATACATCATGAAGGGTGTACTGCCGATAAGGCCATGGGAAGACCAAGAGCCAAAAGAATATCAACAGGTGATTGAAACCGTACAGAGAAGATTACGGCGAAGCAACGAAAAATATATCCAAAGACAGGAACAAAATAGAAAAAGAAGACCAGTGACTTTCCAAAAGGGTGAAAAAGTACTCGTGAGGGCATTACGAGTATCAAATCTTCCTGGCGGCATTTGCGCAAAGTTGATGCCTGTTTTCGAAGGCCCGTACATCGTGAATAATGAAAATGGGATAAATAGTTATGAGTTGAGGCACAGGAACTCGGAAAAGATCCGAGGAATTTATAATATTCACGATGTATACAAATATCACGAATAAAAGACAGAATTACATGAAGTAGATAGTAAGTTAGGATATAAGACGTAGATTAAAGTAAGGAAATATACAGGGAGTTGGTTTTGCCTCGAGAAAATTTATTTAAAAATGCAGATAAATTTTATCGAATACAAGGCGGGGATTTGTTATATTTCTATTTGATATAAAAATTAAAATTTGATAATTATAAACAGAATTCAATTTAATATAAAATATTTTCAATTTTCTCAACCACGGGCATATAAATTTAGAACAACCTGTATACAACAAATTGTTATATTTAATTTTAAGAAGTGATTAAATAAGACTCAAGTGAAATCGTTAATAGGTCATTATCGTTTGTTCGCGGAAGGATCGGTCATTAGCCGATGCTAAATAAGACTAAGTGGAAATAGAGAATAGGTCATTAAAATTTGTATATAGTAGAAAGTAATTTTAGAATGGGAATTAACTATTTTCTTTGAAATCCATTAAGCATATTTAGAAAGTTTAAAAATTGGTTTTGAGGAATACTGCGAATGAGAATTGGTGGTGGAAGTTTGATTTGTGAATCTGGAAGGGATATTTAGAAAGTAGGGGAATGAATGACAAATAGAGAGCAGAATGTTTTGAGCTGTCGAGAAGTGAAGTCGAAGAGTAGACGGTAGTGTTCGAGGAGTGAGATAGCCGGTGTAGTTCCGTGAGTGTGGAGTATCTATCGTGGAACGAGAAGTAGGCCAGGTCGAGAGTAAAAGAACCTCCTTGAGCCCAGAGTGTCCCGGTAGCTGATAGCAGTTTCGAAAAAGGTAGAACACAGCATCACGACAAAAGCAGGAACGAGAGCTATTCGAGCTAGTTTTTCAAAGGAGAACATCACTGGAAGCCAGGACGAGGTTTGATCGCAGCCAAGGATAGCAGGAAAGGGTTTTGTGTGAGGACATTTTCAGTTCACCAGGAAAAGGTCAGTCTCATTTGTTTGGACATGAATGTATGGGTTTTTCGTATTAAATTCCACATAAAAAATTGAATAACATAATCAATAATATCAGAAAAGCTTCATCAAACTTAAATAGAGTTGTTCCTAATAACTCCTAATAGTTAATAAAAACTTTCAATTGAAAACCAAAAGGAAATAAGATTCCCATTTGTAAATGTTATGTTTAAGAATAATAAGAAATAGCAAATATTAAGCATTGATTGCCTTTTAAATAAAATAAAAAATATTTTGATTATAATTGTAACCCATATGTGTATTTTTTTTACTCTTTTCTTTTCTATCCCGATTAGGAACCATTAAGAAATATTTAGAAGCCACGGAAGTAAGTAATTAATTTATAATTCGCCCTGAGATTGAAAACATATTGATATGTGATCTGGTTAATTAATTGGATTAGTATTAATACATTGATTAAATTAAGTAACATATAAGAATATTACATCATATCAATAATCAAGATCACAACAATATGTTACCGTAAAAACCCGATTTCAGTTCCGAATTTACTAGGAAAAACTAGTTTTAACTATGAACTTTAGACAATTCTAGTTTTAACTAGTGAAAACTAGAACTATCAAATATTTTCAGTTAATTCTAGTTGAGACTAAACATATTTCAGTCAAAACTAGTTTTTACTAAACTTTTCAGTAATTTCTAGATTCAACTAAAACTTGATAAATAATTTTCTTCTCTGGTTGTTTGTAAGTAATTTCTCTAAAACGTAAAATACTGGACAAGATCGTTAACGTAAACAAAGCAATTCCTTTGACCACTTGTTGTTATTGTATTTCATCCAGACTGCTAACATTTTCTCGATGTCTTGGTTGGCTCGCCCTACTGAACCTTGACTCTGGTTGTGCCTTGGTTTTTCATGAACTAATTTTGCCTTAGGCCAGTATGAGATTACCGCATTTATAACTGCATTACCGAAGTCTCGGCCATTATCGGAAAATAAAATGCATGAATGTAAAAGTCAAGAATATATCCGTTAATTATTGATAGATAGATAGATAGATAGATAGATATGTTTATTGTTTCTAATGAAAAATCATATAACAAGAGGTTGAGTACAAATTATTATACATAAATAGTCGACGCTTAATAGAGATTTAGTTACAATTATTCATTTAATATAAATGAACGCAATCTGAGTGCATTAATAAAAAATGTACACACTTCCTTAATCTCAGTGGGAGAATGGGTTGTATTTAAAAACAGAAAAAAGCTCTCGGTATTCTCTACAAATGATCGAATAAGGGGTGATCTAAAACACGAGTATAATGGACATTCCAACAAAATGTGGGAAAGAGTCTCTAATTTGTGTAAATTACATATTGAACAATTTTCAGTTTGGTCGATGTGATACGAAATCCCTTTATAATAAAATTTTATGTAAAGTATAGAGCAAAGTCTGATTTGTGAATAAAGTCTTGTAATATATATGGGAGTTTTTATTTGTAAATAGCTTTGCGGTTGCCTATTGTGTGAGAAATGTTTATAGTACAAAGAATAGCGAGAACTTGTTAATGCTGATAAGTCATCTTGGAAGAGTTTTTCTTTCATTTTTAATAACAAACCGTTTCTTTGATGCCTCAGTAACCCCCAGCATAAATTTTCCCAAGTTTCTATTGCATCAATTTCAGAAAAATAATTTTTTAGCTGAACTACCCAGTTATAATTCTCATTATTGTCATTATTGTTACATAGCTGACGAAGACGGTTATAACAAATTATTGGATACCTAGAGGAGTCCATAAGTAAAATTCTCTCAAGCCAATTAAGTGATATTTTAAAAATTAAGTATTTTAAGTGAACTTGGCCAACTTCTAGCCTAACATAAGTATTGGGGGTATTTTTTGGTAGATGCAGCAGTCTCTTAAAGAAATTAGTTTGAATTTGTTCTGGAGTATTTGAGTAGCGCAGACCCCAGACAGATATACACTGAGAAAGACAGTTTAAAATAATGGAATTATATAATGTAATTCTCGTCTCCCATGAATTTACTATTGCATTAGACAAGAGGTTCATTACTGCTCCTATAGACTGCTTGGCTCTAGCAATCGTAGTAACGGCCATCTCTCGAAATAACGAGGAACTACTAAACGTTACACCCAGATAATTAAATTTATTAACGCTTTCAAGTTTTTGACCATTTAGTAGGAATCCTCGCTCCTTGGAGAAATGGCCACCCCTCGAGAAGACTAAGATTTTGCTTTTGGAAGTGTTTATAGTCAGTTTATTCTGTGAGGTGTAGGTTTCCAATATTCGTAATTTGCGGGTCATGTCAACTTCTGATTCTCCTAATATTATCAAATCGTCGGCATAGAGTAATAGAAGAATATCAGTATTACCATCAATATTAATTCCCTTTGCCCCTGCCTCCCTAAAAAAGGCCTCCACATCTGAAAGAAAAATTGAGAACAAAGTCGGGCTTAAGCATTCTCCTTGAAGAACACCTTCCGTTATTTTATATTGTCGTGACAATTGTGAATTTGAGCGAACCTGGAAGGTAGCCGATGCGTACAGGAATCTAATTAATCTAATAAATTTAGCGCTAATGCCACACTGAAAAAGTTTGTTCCGTTATCATGTTCCGTGTATCCGTTAATTATTGATAAACTGACTATTCATTTCTGAATGCAATATAGGTTTCGACACAAGACCCTTCTTCGCTTTACTCTTCTTCCGTTGGCAGGTCTCACAAATTGATAGAAAATTATTGAACATACCAATTGTTACATTTGCTTTTTTTCTGGCGGTTTCAGTCTTCAACCTATCCCAACTTCCATGACCAATAGCAACGTGGGCTGCTTCAGTGATGTCAAAAATGTCTTCAGCAAGTACATAATATTTGATGGGTTCAGGTCTAGAAGCCAACTTTTTTATTTCGCCAACTTCAACAATTCTAAATCGTTTTAGTGTTTTCTGGGCAGGCAGTTCCGCATCTTGTACTTCGGGCATTAATTTATTATACATGCTTTGGTCACAACATTGTAGTGACTTTCTTTCTTCTCGCTCTGTTCCTTCTGCAAGATCATTTCCAAAAACGTTCTTTCCAAGTTCTTATATCTCTGCTCTCAACCTGATCTTTGACATTATCACTCATGGTGAATAATTCACAGTAGTGTAATAATGGCAATAATAATATAACCAATAAAAACGATGCAGAAAAATCAACAGTTGCACACACTAGTTTGTTACCGTTTGTAACCCTACCCCGAAAACGCCAAATCGTATTTGTCTCTTCTCGCAACGATTTTAACTAGTATTCGCTAGTAATTCCAGTAAAAACTAGTTTAAACTAGTATAAACTACTTTAAATGAAATTTGTTCGGGATTTCTAGTTTTAACTGAATTTAGCAGTCAAATCTAGTTTTGACTAGTTAAAACTAGAATTGTCTAAAGCGCTTAGTTAAAACTAGTTTTTCCTAGTAAATTCGGGTTTTAACTGAAATCGAGTTTTAACGGTAACATATACATACACATCGCATCGGTCCACTATCACTTAACTGGTTGATCGGTGCACTAGTGCAACAGTAGGATACGCCATATCCTACTGTTGCTTTGAAGCGACGATAAGTTATGAATATTTATAAAATTTATGATTTAGTTTGCAATTTTCTAAGTAACCAATAAGGATAGACATATTCAGCGAACGCCATATTGAAGTTTTTTATACGATTTATGAGTTTCTTGCTCTCAAATTTGTTTAAAATGCTTAACTTTTTGACAAAAGACGAAAAAAGCAAAAATTTTCCGTTTTTTGATCTTCATTTGTTTATAAATATGTATATCATCAAAATCGGCTGCTGGAAACATATAGGTTATTATTATAGATGTCCATACTACTTAAAGAAATTGGTTTCGGCCTGGAAGGGGTTGTGTCACCAACAGGATATTTTTTTCCTTATTTCTCTGAACTAAGCAGCCTACCGCGCGTTAGAAAATGGAGAAGAGTGAATTTCGTGTGTGCTCATTAAGCATTATTTTTTGCGGAAAAAACCGTCACTCAAACCAACTCTAAACTTGACAAATATTACGAAAAATCTGGATTATTCATTTCCATGGTAAAGAAGTGATTTACTGGACTCCGATATGGTCGTACAAGTACGGAAGATGCCAAACACTTTGAACGCCCAGTTGAGGTCTCTACATCCGAAACAATTAAAAAAATTAAATATTCGCGATATGGTTTTAGCCAATCGAAGATTAAAAGTAAGAGATTCTGGAAGCCATAGACATCTCACATAGCTCAGTGGTTTCAATTTTGAATGATCACTTAGGTATGAGAACGCTCCCTGCAAGGTAGGTGCCGCGTTTGCTCATGATCGACCACAGACACAACCGTGTGAAAATTTCGCAGGAATGTTTGGCGTTGTTTAGATCCAATATGGACGAGTTTTTGAACTGTTTCGTAATCATGGAGGAAACGTGGATCCACTACTATACACCGGAAACCAAACAGCAGTTAAACAATGGGTTTCTCGGGTTGGATTGGCGCCAAATCAGGCAAATGTCAATAAAGTCATGGCGACCGTTTTTTGAGAATCACGTGGTATGATTTGCATTGACTACCTTCAAAAGGGAAAGACAATCAATGGCAAATATTATACCAACTTACTCACCGCATTCGATGTCGATTAAATGACGAATTAAAAAAAACCCACTGCATTTAGAAGAAATAAGTTCTTTTCCACCAGGACAATGCGAGGATGCATATATAGGTTGTTTAATAAGTTTTATGGTTCGATAGGATTGGGCATTGCTACTAGCCTAATCTTTTTTTGTAAGGTTGGTACACTCTTCGTATAAACGTATGTAAAGTTTTATTTTAATCTGTCGATTCATTATTTTTGTAGAAGCTATTTAGTATCGATGTGTCACAGTATTTTTTACAATGGAAATAATCAAGTATCGTGCAGTGATTGAATTATTATTTTTAGAAAATTTAAAAGCAAAGGAAATTTATGAACAAATGTTGAAAGTGTATAAGGACTTTTCTCATTCAATTATTACAGTAGAAAGATGAGTTGCTCAATTTAAACGCGGTTGTTCAAACCTTGAATACGATCCACGTCAAGTACGCAAAAAAAACAGCAACAACACCAGAAATCATAAAAAAACACAAGATATGGTATGAGGAACTCGTCGAGTAAATAAAAGTGGTTTAGTACACTCCCTAGGCATCGTATTGGGCAGCGAAAGAAATATTTTGGGCGAAGTATTGGGTTTCAAAAAGCTGTGGTCACAATGGGTGCCGCATTTTCTGACAACGGAACATAAACACATTTAAATTCGACTTTCTCAGCAATATTTAGGGCGTTATCGAAAGGATAAAGTAGATTTTGTGCATCGATTAATGACAATGGATGAAACTTGGTGTACCACCATGATACTGAATCAAAACAAAAGGTTAAAGAGTGGTAGAATCTGGTTTTTCGGCTCCAAAACAAGTTTGTGTCCAGAAATCGACCGAGAAGATTTTAGCATCAGTTTTTGGGATGTGAGAGGACTTTTTTATATTGATTACCCACAAACTGAAAAATCAATAAATTTTGGATATTATTGTAACCTTTTAGACCAGTTGAAGGAAAAAAATAGTAAAAAAGACCCAGTCTGCAAAAGAAAAAAAAATCTTTTTCATCAGGACAATGCACCGTGTCATATGGGCATTTTAACAATAGCTAAAATCTGTGAATTAAGTTCGAATTGTTGGAGTTTCCACAGTATTAATCAGATTTGATTCCTAGCTACTTCCATTTGTTTTAAAACCTAAAAAATTATACGTTCAAAGCGTTTTTCATGAAATGATATGAGTGTATAACAGCTGCGAAAGCGTATTTTACATCTCTGTCTGATTCTCCCTTCAGGGATGGAAGTTATAAATTGAAATCTCATTGGAACAATTATATTGATGTTCAGTGAGACTATACTCAATAATAAAGTGTATTTCAAGTTATAAAATTGTGTTTTTCGTATCAAACCGCAAAACTTATTGAACAACCCTATGTGTGGAGTTTCCGTGGCAAACGTCTATTAAGTAGGCTACGAATTTCTCCCTCATCCACCTGATTTTCGAAATTTAGCCTAGAGTGACCATTTCTTGTTCCCAAACTTGACAAAATGGGTCGGTGGAAAGAGACTTCACTTTACCGATGAAATCATCTTACCAACAAATTCATATTTTGATGACCTCGACAAATAATATTTTATATAAAAACATGTGTTTCATTCAAAAAGTCACGGACTTATTGTTATCCCACTGTATCGGAGTAAGTAGGATTTGATTTAAATTTTATTACATTTGGCCGAATACTTTTATTTGACAGAGATTTTAATGTATATGTAAGAGCAAGTCTTAAATCATGTGAACAACATATACATACCTTGCGCCCACATTTAAAATATAAATTATTACCTCCTTCATGAGACTTTTTCATTCAGTTATTCATATCGAGTCGGATATTCTGCCGTCGTAAGCAAAAACGCAGTATCTACAAAAGACATGTAACTTAGAAAATTAGATTAACTTTACAAAGCTGTCCTGATTATAAAAGTTACCCATCTGTGAAGTTTTTTTGTTATTAGTAAGTTTGAATTTATAGAAAATTTCGTTTCTTGTAAATATACAAAATATTTCATAATTATCATTATAAAAATGGAGATACTGCGTCAGTGCTAACAATTTTAGACTTCTACTTGTGTGGTTTGCTTAGGAAAAATGCGGCAAGTAATGTAAAAAATAGTTTAGAAGGTTCTGTACAATCGTCTACAATAATAAAACAAACATAAAAATTACAAACTATGTCTGATTTTAGTTTATATGCAAACTAGAGAATGTAACTAATTTATCTGTAACAATAAAAATTAAAATAGGTATTGATAGAATAATATGCAGTCAGCTTACCAAAAAATGATGTTAAAGGTCTTGGATCATTAGTAGGTGTACTGTGTACTACTACTAGTGGGTTCATTTAGAGCCATTTCAATAATTTCTTTTGTTCTTTGCCTAAACATTTGTTTTATTGCTTATTACTTTAATTTTAGTCATTACTACAGCCGAAAAAAATTTAAACTACAAACGCTTGGATGGGAAACGGGCCACTATTAAATTTTAATCCTTATAATTGACATTTTTCAGGAACCCGCGTTTCTATTATTTGTATAGAAACGTACACATTCCTAAGGAGAGGTAATACCTAAATACTGTTTTTTATTGCCCACCCATTGTTGGGTCATTGTAAAATGATATTTATGTAGGTATCTATTAACTTGCAGTCGAAACCATTGAGATTACGGATCCAAAATTTTGTTTTTATACGGCTTAATACCACAAACAGACTAGCTGATATTAGCATTGTATGTTCTTAGTAAAACTGCAGTATCTACATAAAGCTTATAGTCCAGGGTAATAAGGTTTTTTCCATGACACTTGAACAGCCAGGGTACTGATGCGTTTTTTCGGCAGGTAATACCTATAAAAGCAGATTGTAACTATTTCCTGCGTAGTATATGGCGGCCATTTTTATTTATAAACAATTAAGTGTCAAAAAATGGCATTTTTAACTTTTTTTTTCAAATCAATGGAAAACAAAGAAACTTATGGTTTTCTTAGTACAAATATCTTCGAGATTATGGAAAAAGCTTTAAAATGACGTATTACAAAGTTTGATATACTCATTTATTGGTAATATAATTGCGAAAAAAGGGCGGAATTGCACAAAAAATTATTTTTGCAATAACTGTTGTGAAAATTAGTTTACAGCTTTGAAATTTTTGTCAAATAAGGGTTCTTTTGTGCTTAATATGTGATAAAAATTTCAAAGCGATTCATTCAATTGTTTAAATTTTATTCAAATTGTTTATCCCAGAGAGCATTTTTTGCAATAACATAAGTCAGAAGAAAATGACGTTAGAACCATTCCACAGGTGTTAAATGAAAAAGAATGAGCTATATTTTCAACTTGGTTTAAAAAAAGTAAATAAAAAATGCATTTATTAGTAATAAATAATTATGCAAAAGTATCGTAAATCTTTCCTTATAAACTTTTTATTTTGTTATATAAGAAATTATACATATTTATTACAATTTTTTATCAAATTATGATATAGATAACATTACTTGGTAGTTGTGCACTTAAAACAGGGTAAAAAAGTTAATTTTTTTGGAAAAAGTTATTCAAACATTTTATAAAGAAAAATTGACGATACTTTTGCATAATTATTTATTACTAATAATTGCATTTTTTATTCACTTTGTTAAACGATGTTGAAAATGTAGCTCATGCTCTTTCATTTGACACCTGTGGAATAGTTCTAAAGTCATTTTTTTCTGACTTATGTTATTGCAAAAAAAATGCTCTCTGGGATAAAAAATTTGAATAAAATTTAAACAATGGAATGAATTGCTTTGAAATTTTTATCACATATTAGGCACTAAAGAACCCTCATTTGACAAAAATTTCAAAGCTGTACACTAATTTTTACAACAGTTATTGAGAAAACATGTTTTTTTGCAATTACGACCTTTTTTCGCAATTATATTAACAATAAATGAGTACGTCAAACTTTGTAATGCGTCATTTTAAAGCTTTTTCTATAATCTCGAAGATATTTGTACTAAAAAAATCACAAGTTTCACTGTTTTCCGTTGATTTGAAAAAAAAGGAGAAAATGCCATTTTTTGACAGTTAGTTGTCTATAAATAAAAATGGCCGCCAGATCCTACGCAGGAAATAGTTATAATTTGTTCTTATAGGTATTACCTGTCGAAAAAACGCTTCAGTACCCTGGCTGCTGAAGTGTCACGAACAGGGTATATTTTTGTCTTATTACCCTGGCCTATTAGGAAATATGCAGCATGTGATAGGTATACACTGCGTTCTTCCTAAGCACATTGTATTTACTGCATTTTCTTTAAGCAGGTATATAATAATAATTGCTGCAGATACTGCGTTTATATCAATATTATTTTGCAAACGGCGGCAGATATTGCATTTTTATGAACGAATACAACAAGAGCAAGTTTTTCTGCTCCCATTGATATAAAAAAGTCTACCTATAATTTTTGTACATACTGAGTTTTTGCTTACGAGGGCAGTATTCTATTTCGGAACATTTTCGGGGGAAGGGGGTTTCGCAAATATAGAGGTTTCTAAACTTTAGTGCTTCCGACAACTGAAGTACCCTTAAACATTTTTCGAACAATATTACCAATAAATTGTAATTATTTTTATCAAACAATCCTGCAAAAAAAATTATCAGTAGTAATTGCACAAGAGCTCTAAAATTATTGAATTTTTCCCGAGTGACACTTTGACAGTTTTAATTTCACGAGCCGAAGGCGAGTGAAATTATGTCAAAGTGTCACGAGAGCCAAAATTCTATATTAATTTTAGAGATCGAGTGCAATTTGTTGCGATTATTTCATGAATAAAACTGTTCAAAACCAAAATTTTATTGTAATTTATTTATGTAAGTACAAATTAGTACAATTAAACACACAGTTGTTATAAATATTTGACGGTTGAAAGTCATCATTTTATAATTTTTAAAACATTAATTGTCATTAATGTCACTGAATGTATTTTTTCATAGCAACGAAGGGCATCTGACGTAATATACTTGACGACGGGAAATTATCAAAAATTATCAGTAGTAATTGCACAAGAGCTCTGAAATTATTGAATTTTTCCCGAGTGACACTTTGACAGTTTTAATTTCACGAGCCGAAGGCGAGTGAAATTATGTCAAAGTGTCACGAGAGCAAAAATTCTATATTAATTTCAGAGGTCGAGTGCAATTTGTTGCGATTATTTCATGAATAAAACTGTTCAAAACCAAAATTTTATTGTAATTTCTTTATGTAAGTACCATTAAACACACAGTTTTTATAAATATTTGACGATTGAAAGTCATCACTTTTATAATTTTTAAAACATTATTTGTCATTAATGTCACTGAATGTATTTTTTCGTAGCAACGAAAGGCATCTGACGTAATATACTTAACGACGGGAGATTATCAAAAATTATCGATTTAATTCAGATTTCTGTAGCTTTCTATTGGTCAGAATCTCCTATGAATGAAATAATCAGTAGTAATTGCACAAGAGCTCTGAAATTATTGAATTTTTCCCGAGTGACACTTTGACAGTTTTAATTTCACGAGCCGACGGCGAGTGAAATTATGTCAAAGTGTTACGAGACCAAAAATTCTATATTAATTTCAGAGGTCGAGTGCAATTTGTTGCAATTATTTCATGAATAAAACTGTTCAATACCAAAATTTTATTGTAATTTATTTATGTAAGTACCATTAAACACACAGTTTTTATAAATATTTGACGATTGAAAGTCATCACTTTTATAATTTTTAAAACATTAATTGTCATTAATGTCACTGAATGTATTTTTTCGTAGCAACGAAGGGCATCTGACGTAATATACTTAACGACGGGAAATTATCAAAAATGATCGATTTAATTCAGATTTCTGTAGCTTTCTATTGGTCAGAATCTCCTATGAATGAAATAATCAGCTTAATTTTTATTTCTGTAGCTTTCTATTGGTCAGAATCTCCTATGAATGACATAATCATTATAAATCCACAATGATAAGGGAGCTGCATGCTCATAAAGAGTCTTACAATTTATACCCTCACAGCTAGTTTTTGCAGGATTGTTTGATAAAAATATTTACAATTAACTGGTTATATTGTCCGACAAATTTTTAAGGCTACTCCAGTTGTCGGATGCGCCAAAGTTTAGAAAGTTTTTATTTACGAAATACCCTCATCCCGAAAATTTTCCAAAAAAGAAAGTTGTCCGACTCGACATGAACAAAAAAGTCTCATAAGAGAGCTGATAATTTTTTTTAAGTGTGGACCCAAGACCTAATGCTAAAATGATATTAAAAGTTTAACAATTCACAACGTAATTCTTACGTTTTTAATAATTATTGTTTTTTGGTATATATTTTTAAATGTTTTTAATTATTAATAATCGTTTAGTATTACATAAATTATAGTTTTGTATCGACTGAGTTGAATATGTTTACATTTTTGTAGGTCAACACGTGCTATCGATTGGCTCTAATCGGAGATACCGCTTTGTAATAATAATATTCACTTTACACCAATACATTCCCATATTACAATCCCTTCAAAAAAACTTACCACAAACAAGTATCCTCTACTCCCCATTCTGGTTGTAAGTCGATCTCTTTTAGTTTGCTGGTAATCCTGTTCTCATAAAGGAGTTTTGTACTCCCTGTTGCTAGTGACTATTTTATTTTTCGATGAACATTGGGGGATTTTCTGTTTCGTTGCGGACGTTCCCAGGTTAGCTCTGACATCAAGTACTTGTGACGGTGTTATTAACATTGAACAATATTAACCATGATAATGTTTTTGCTACGAGGAGACGACGTTAGCATCGTTCAAGTAGACGGCAAGTTATGCTTGTTTGTTTGTTAGAAGATTAAGTCTTCTATGAGTAGCTATCAGAAAACTTATGTTTTTAATTGTATGACCTGCAATTTGTTTTTTAATTTTTAACACTTGCTCTGTAATGTTTGCCAACATAAATAATGGTTTCATAATACTATGACACTCATGACACCTATTAAGTAGCGTTTTGTTTATCTTTGTATCTTTGTATCCATTATTCTTGTATTTTTATAAATTCTTTACATTCGTATTATTCTTTTGTATACTCCCTAATAACTAAAGTTTAACAAACACTGCACCAGCTACACATTCCTCCCGTAGTCCATTCTAAATCCCAGCCCTAAACGTTATAAACTCTTGCGGACCTGCATAATAAGAATTTATATCTACACTGTCGTGCGATTCAAACACCCATTTATTTTAGCAAGTTAATTTACCACGGGAAAATAATAGGTAGTTGGTTATTGCTCTGTTCTTGTTCCGTCCTCATATAAGGTATTAAATATTGTTTGCGGTAAGAAGGCGGTAGGTGGAAGAAAACTTAATTTAAGTGTAGGCAAATAATAACACCGGGATTATGTAAAGGTGGTTCATTACTTAAGGGATTCATTAAGAAGACTGCTTTAAATAACAATAAACTGAAAGTAGGTCAGTTGTTCGAGAAAATTATTTAAAGGACACAAAACAGTATTTTTTAAATAAATTATAGTTAGTTATATATTATGTATGTATATGTAAAAATTTATAAGTGGTGTGTCAGGTATGCGGTTTGTATAAACTTCGGGCTAATCAATGGTGATTGACCATATTCATGAATTAATCAATTTAAACATAAAAACTTCATTTGCAAAAAGGGATATATTTTGAGTTTTTTATTGCTGCTTTGACAAGAGTTAGTTTTCTAATATTTTCAGTTGTTAGCATCAACCATAGCAACATCCATCATTAAATCAAAGCTTACATTAAAAAGTGTAACAAAATAAATTTTATAAAATGTCTAAACATACCGGCCCCCTTGAAAGGACGCAGTTCTTTCGAAAACGTACAGAACTAACAAATTAACATACAAAACACAAATAAAATTAACAGTCTATTGGCAAAACACATACACGATTGAGTGCTCTTTTTGTTTCATGACCACGCACTCTAACAGTCACAACTCTAGTAACTCCATCTGGACCTGGATGCATTTCTGTCACTCGTCCAAGAGGCCATTGAAGTGGAGGAGCCCTATCGTCTTTGATCAGCACCAGAGATCCTAGCTTTAACATTTGGTGGCAATTAGATCTCCATTTCTGACGCATTTGTAGTTCGTTCAAGTACTCTAGTTGCCATCTTGACCATAGTTGTTGAACCATTAATTGTATAGATTGCCATTTGTCGAGACGGTTCTCAGGAACATGAGTGATATCACACTCTGGCAACATAGTTAAGGTACGTCCAATGATAAAGTGAGCTGGCGTCAAGGCAGTGCTATCATCAGGATCGCCGGAAATAGGACAAAGTGGCCTAGAATTCAATATACCTTCCACCTGATGCAACAATGTACTAAATTCTTCAAAAGTGAAAGATCGACAACCCATTACTCTTTTTAGATGAGACTTAATACTTTTTATTCCCGCTTCCCATAAACCCCCAAACGTTGGAGAATTTGCAGGTATAAAATGCCATTTTATTTTTTCATGTAACAGACTTTGAGAAATCGAGTCAGGTGATTTTTCTAAAAACTCATAAACAGTATTTATTTCCTTGTTTGCACCTATGTAATTTGAACCATTATCAGAATAAATATTACAAGGTCTTCCTCTTCTACTTATAAATCTTTTGAAGCTTGCTAAAAACGCATCAGTGGTAAGATCTGATACTAACTCAATGTGTACAGCCTTAGTACACATGCAAATAAAAATACATATATAAGCTTTGGTTAATTTAGCACCTCTAGGTTTGCGATCCTTGATAAGGAAAGGACCACCATAATCAGTACCTACATTTTGAAAAACTGAAAAACTATTTACCCGATTCTGGGGCAAATCACCCATTAAATAGTTTAGAGGTTTTGGCTTAGTTTTAAAGCAAGCTATACATTTATTTATAACATATTTACAGCAGCTACGAGCTGAAATAGGCCAGTATTTTTGCCTCAATGAAAAAATTAACTGTTGAACACCACAATGAAGCAAACGTTCATGTTCATTTAATAAAATTCTTTTTGTTAAAATATGATTATTTGGTAAAATAATTTGGTGTTTGCTGTCAAACGGAATATTACTATTTCTTAAACGTCCACCAACCTTTAGTAACCTTTCATGAATAAAAGGATTCAAAGAAATAATTTTACTTTTATTTGGTATTTCTTTATTATTCATTAGACGCTTGTATTCTAATGGAAAACATTCTCTTTGAACAGAATTTATTGCTAATGCTAGAGCTGCTTCAATATCTTCTGGTGTTAGTACACCAGTCTTTCTATTTGATTTATTATTAACTTTACAATTATTACAAAATCGTAAAATATATGCTAAAATCCTTAAAATTTTGTTCAATGAAGAAAAATGCTCTAACAAATAGTTAACCAAATTAAAGTCATTAACAGCAACACAAGAAACAACCTTTGCCTCCGGTACATTCTGACATTGTTCAGGATTTAAAATATTCCATTTTTTACTATCTTTAAGAAGCCATTCTGGCCCAGACCACCACAAATTATTATTCATTAAATTATCTACCGAAACTCCTCGTGACAACAAATCTGCTGGATTGTGTTCTGATCGAACATGATTCCAAGAAGTAATATTAGTCAAATTTTGTATTTCTTGCACTCGATTGGCAACAAATTGTTTCCATTTACTTGGATCACCCTTAATCCAATACAAACAAATTGTGGAGTCAGTCCAACAATAAATACCATTCACTGGAATACATATAAAATCCGAAACCTTTTTTATTAAATTAGCTAGTAAAACTGTCGCACAAAGTTCCAATCTAGGGAGATTTAACAATTTCAATGGTGCAACCCGTGATTTTGAACATAACAAATTACATATAAAAGTTCCTGACGACATTAAACATCTTATATAGATACAGCAACCATAAGCCCGTGTAGATGCATCACTGAAACCATGTAATTCAATATTAATATAATCTGATACACTAGCATGACGTGGTATTTTTAATTCATTCAAAGAATTTAAATTACTATAAAATTCTAACCAAATTTTAATAAGGTCTTGCGGTAACTCTTGATCCCATTCAACTTTTCTTTTCCACAAATCTTGCATAATTAACTTTGCATTTATTATAATAGGGCCTAATAGTCCTAATGGATCGTATATCTGACAAATTACCGATAGAATACAGCGTTTATTCCATTGACGTGGTTCAATAGAAAAATCAATATTTATTTTATATCCAATAAAATCATTCTGTGGATCCCTGGTCCCTAACATTTTATTTTGTTCACCTAATGGAAGTACAGCAACATCTAAATCATTATTAATGTTAAAATCTTTAACTATATTTGGTTCATTACAAAGCCATTTTCGTAATTCAAACCCTGAATCAGCTAAAACTTTCGAAACATCTTTCTGTGTCTTTATTATTTCTTCTTTAGTATCTGAGGAACTGAGCAAGTCATCCATATAGAAGTCGCGCTGAATCATTTTTGATGCTAATGGATAATCATGCTTATTATCTTCAGCTACTTGTAACAAACTCCTAACAGCAAGATACGGAGCAGATGCGGTACCGTATGTAACAGTATTTAACTTATAACATTTTAGTTCTTCATTTGAGTCTGCACGCCAAATTATTTTTTGAAATTGACAATCACCTTCATCCACTAAAACTTGACGATACATTTTTGATATATCACCGCTTATAACATACTTGTGTAGACGAAACCTTAGAAGAATTGAAAATATATCTTGTTGAAGAGATGGACCTATATATTGCACATCATTTATAGACAGACCTGAACTTGATTTTGCAGAACCATCAAAGACTACACGACATTTAGTCGTTAAACTAGAATGTTTTATCACAGCATGATGCGGTAAAAAATATCCGTTATCATTGTTAAAATCCGTCTCCGACATATGTCCCAATTCCATATACTCATTCATAAAAGTAACATACATACTCTTCAAATCTTTATTTTTGTTTAAACGTTTTTCCAATAAGTCAAATCTATGCAACGCCATAGTTTTAGAATCCCCTAATTCATTTATCTTATCTTTAAATGGGATTTTAATTACATACCTTCCTGAAGAATTTTTTCTAACCGTTTCCTTAAAATAATTTTCGCAAAACATTTCTTCATTTGACAATATTTTTCTTGACGAACCCAATTCTTCAATCTCCCAGAACTTTACTAATTGATTATTTATTGATTCATTATAAGAATTAACATTAAAAAATGTATGAGAATTTTTAGGTTCTAGGGAATTAAGGTATAAATTTCCAGCAATTATCCAACCAAATTTTGTATTTTGCAAAATCGGCATATTTGGACCTAAAGGTTTTTTACCTCTTAACAAAACAGACCAAAATATACTCGAACCTAGCAATAAATCTATATCACCAGATACATAAAAATCTGGATCTGCCAACTTTAAACCTAAGGGAATTTTTAAATAATTTTTATTGAAAGACCTGATCGGTAACTTTCCCGTAATATTGGGAATAACCAAACAATGAGTATCCATAATAAAATTTCCTTGGGAAGAACTTATAGTGACAATCGCTTCTTTATTAATTTTTGCTAGCGCCTCTCCAACACCCTTGACCAAATGTTCTACCTTTTGACATTTTAAATCTAATAATTTACAAATTTTCTCACTAATAAAACTACTCTGAGAACCGCTATCCAATAATCCACGACAAACAATCGATTTATTTCCATTTACAATGCGAACTAAGACCGTCGACAATAAAACCTCAGAAATCTCATATGAATTGGCAACGTCTTTGGAAATATGAAGAGAAGAACTTAGCTGACGTTGATCGTTGTCTGAGCGTTCAATACAGTTATCGATTATGTCGATATTTGGATTCGATCCTGTTCTATGTTGATTCGGATCGTTTATATCAGTAGTAACCATATGTCTAGGAACATTTGCGTTGGGATTATTTAAATGCAATAATGAGTTATGCAATTTATGACATTTTATACACTTTTGTAACTTGCATTTCCGTGTAGGATGTGAATTTCTTAAACAATTTAAACACAAATTTAATCTTTTGGCAGCCGAGATTCTGTCATTTATATTTAATTTTAAAAATGCATCGCATTTATATATCGGATGATCATTTTGACAAAAGTAACATTTGACACTAGACTGGCGTTCAATAGAAGCAAAACTTCGAGAATTTACATTGCGAACATTTGCTTTATTATTTTTATAACCAGAAGATATTTGAAGCTTCTCTAACATTTGACATTTTTCCTTTAAAAATATATTTAAATCTGTCATACTGGGTAAGTCATTTTTATGTTTGAAACATTCCCATTCCCTTCTAGTGGTAGCATCAAATTTAGAACACATTATAAATATTATTATGCTATCCCAACTTTGTGTGTCTAAGCCTAAACTATTTAATGACCGTAAATGTTTAGTGACATTATCAAATAAATCTCTTAGTTCAAGATGAGACTCGTTATTAATAGCAGGATGATCAAAAATTGCCTTCAAGTGGTTGTGATAATAAGTTTTTTATTCTCATAACGCTCTGTTAACATTTGCCAAGCTATTTTATAGTTTATTGACGAAACCTCTATAGATTTTATTATTTGTTGAGGACCCGCTTCAAGAGAAGATCGCAAATAATAAAATCTCTGAATATCTGTTAAAGAAGCATTATTGTGAACCAATGCCAGAAAACAATCTTTATATTCGAGCCACGAGTCATAGTGCCCGTTAAAAGTACATAAATAAATAGGGGGCAACTTAACCAATGCCTGAAAACTATTATTATTAACCTCTTTATTTGAATCACTATGAACTGATACCATATCTGCATTATATTCTATTTTAAAATTATCGCAAAATGTTTGCATATCACTAACAAGTTCAAAATACGAAGCCTCAAAAGTATTAATTTCATTCTCATTATCCTTACTCACCTCTAGTTCATCAATTTTTTCTTGAATCACATGAAACTCTTCATACAAGGGTAAAACCTTGCTTAACCTAAACTCTACATCTGTGATCAATTTTTTAGAAACATCATCCTTATCAATTTTATCAAAATAATTCTTAAACCTTGTAAGTTTACCTTTAACTACTCCCCTTCTTGCCTTTAAACTCTTTAACTCTTGTTCAGCCATTGTTGCACAGATGAAAAAATACAATGAATCAAAAGTCACCTGCCGTATACGGTTTTTTAAACCTCAAATCGACATCGGCTTCCTTAGCACTGAATGTCGTAACCTTGTGTGAACCTTTTCAAATGGACATCGGCTTCCTTCGCACTGAATGTCGTAACCTCGTGTAAACCTTATTTGCTGCAAAAATTTTCTTTATCCGCTCGAATTGGACCAAACTAATTTTGTATAAACTTCGGGCTAATCAATGGTGATTGACCATATTCATGAATTAATCAATTTAAACATAAAAACTTCATTTGCAAAAAGGGATATATTTTGAGTTTTTTATTGCTGCTTTGACAAGAGTTAGTTTTCTAATATTTTCAGTTGTTAGCATCAACCATAGCAACATCCATCATTAAATCAAAGCTTACATTAAAAAGTGTAACAAAATAAATTTTATAAAATGTCTAAACACGGTTACTCTGGGCGAATTAGCAAAATTCATGCAAAAGTTATTTACCAGCAATTTTATTGCTGGAATCGAATTATAAGACCCTATATATTAATAATATAGGTATGCAAAGTCCGCAGATAGTGTGCTACTTTTTTATGAACAAAATGGCGCCGATAAAACGTATTTTTTTCAATTATTGCCCTATAACTCTGAAGATTTTAACTTTACAACAAAAACACTTAAATAAAAATTCACTGCAATTAAATTCTGCATAGAGATATGTTTTTCACGATTTACTCCGACTAAAATTTTCCTCGGAGAATGCGGGTTTTCCCAACAAAATCTCTAATTTTCAAATAAAGTTTTAGGTAAGTAATTATTAATCAATAATTAAATAAATTAGTGACATCAAAGCTTTCTTGGTATAGATTGTAATTCCAGAAGCCGGTGAAAATTAAACTAATATTTTAGCAACAATTCAATTGTTAATTAACAATTTACGATCGCAATAATAACCAAAATAATCATTATACATTGATCAAATTTATAAAGATTATAAAGATGAGATGCTTATTTAATATTTTATCGACAAAATATAAATTTTTCGTTTTTTGCATAATCTTTAAATTTTGAAAAAAAAAATAGTTATAATACGCTGGTCTAATTAGTAAAGTACAAAGAAAGGTTATTTAACAGCAATTTTATTGCTGGAATCGAATATTATGATCCTATATATTAATAATATAGATATGCGAAGTCCGCAGATAGTGTGCTACTTTTTTTATTAACAAAATGGCGCCCCCAAATCGTGTTTTTTTAAATTATAGGTCTATAACTCCAAAGATTTTAACTTTATACCAAAAAGACTTATATATATAAATAAAAATTCACCCCAATTTAATTCTACATAGAGGCATGTTTTTCCCGATTTGCTCCGACGAAAACTTCCCTCGGAAAATGTGGGTTTTCCCAACAAAATCTCGAATTTTCAAATAAATTTTTTGGACGAGTAACTATTTATCAATAATTAAATAACTTGGTGAAATAAAAGCTTATTGGTAAAATAAAAGCTAAAAACAATAAACAATTCAATTGTTAATTAACAAGTTACAGTCGCAATAACAACCAAAATAATCATGAGACATTGATCAAACTTTGAAAGATTATAAAAATGTAGGTAATGCCTATTTAATATTTTGTCGACAAAATATAAATTTTTCATTTTTTGCATTATCTTTAAATGTTTAAAAAAATAGTTTTAAACAAATTAACATTTCTCAGAAATTGTTTATTATATTATAATTTTAAATTATTAATTTACAAAGTACTTAAAATGCGTATTTCAAAGGTCTTGAAAATGAATGCTTTAAAATTTTTTTCCAACCATTTGCAAAAAAGTTATGGAACAGCAAAGTAAACATAGGATTACTCCGTTTTTTATAATTTATTTTAATTGCTTCAAAGCTTAAAAGTGAGTTTATGTTACAAACTAATTACTCTCAAAAAATATCAAATATTAGTTCAATTGTTTTATTTTAATCAAAGATTAAAAATGTCTTTTTTTGTAATTTTTAGCGCGAAAGTAGGCTTGATACAGAGCCGGAGCTAAAATGTTCACTCGAAGCTACTGACAAGCTTTAAACTCGCGCGAGTTGTGTATGTGGACGGGTTATAATACATAATTTTATTTATTAACTACTGTAGGTCGCGCGGCGGTCGTCGCTTCGAGTGAAAATTTTAGCTACGGTGCTGTATTAGTCTACTTTCGCGCGTGTAAATTACAAAAAAAAATAATTATAATCTTTAATTAAAATATAACCATTAAACTAATAATCGATATTTTTTGTAAGTAATTAGCTTGTACTTTAAACTCACTTCTACGCTTTGAAAGAATTAAATCAATTATAAACACCGTAGTAATCGTATTTTTATTTTGCTGTTTCATAACTTTTTTGCAAATAGTTGCAAAAAAGTTTTAAAGCATTCGTTTTCAAGATATTTGAAATTCGCATTTTAGCTATTTTTTAAAATTATAATTTAATAAAAACTTTCTGAGAAACGTTAATTTGTTTATAACTATTTTTTTAAACATTTAAAGATTATGCAAAAAAATAAAAAATTTATATTTTGTCGACAAAATGTTAAATAGGCATCTCATCTTTATAAGATTTCAAAGTTTGATCAGTGTATCATAATTATTTTGGTTATTATTTCGACCGTAAATTATTAATTAACAATTGAATTGTTGCTAAAATATTCCTTTAATTTTCACCGACTTCTGGAACTATAATCTAAACCAAGAAAGCTTTTATGTCACCGAGTTATTTAATTATTGGTAGATAATTACTTATCTAAAACTTTATTTGAAATTTAAAGATTTTGTTGGGAAAACCCGCAATTTCTGAGGAAAATTTTTGTCGGAGCAGATCAGGAAAAAGATGTCTCTATGCAGAATTTAATTTTGGTGAATTTTTATTCAGATGTTTTTGGTGTAAAGTTAAAATGTTCGGAGTTATGGAGCAAAAATTGAAAAAAATACGATTTGGGATCGCCATTTTGTTAATAAAAAAAGTGGCACACTATCTGCGGACTTTGCATACCTATATTATTAATATATATATAATCATACGCTTCGATTCCAGCAATATAATTGCTGGTAAATAACTTTTCCCAAAAATGGCATATTCTCCGATAATCAGCCCAGACTAGGTCTATTATTTGGAAAAACCTCTTTTTATTTATTTTTCTATATTTCGCTAACTACTTATGAACATAATTAAAAAGAAAAATATTAGAGTTAACAAGCTGAAAATTCCAGCATTTTCATAACGAAAAATAAATTACGTACACTCTTCTTTTTGTGTCAATTAATTTAATTTTTAAAAAATTGTGACCACCATGTATAAATAATTATGTTCATGTTTAAATTACTTCATACAGAATTTAATAACATTTCAAATTAACTAGCATACGACCCCTATTCTCATTTAAAAAAATCATCGAATTCGTCAGCACATTTACGTGCTCACTGTATATAAAGTATAGTGCAAATGAAAGGAATAAATGCGTTATTTCGTAAACCAGCAACTTCAAGGAAAAATCCAGAAACAGGTCGATTTTTGTTTTTAAATTATGATATCTTGGCATATATGCCATACTAGTGACGTCATCCACCTGGGCGTGATGACGTAATCGAAGATTTTTTAAACGGTAATAGGGGTCGTGTGTCAGCTCATCTGAAAGGTTGTCCAATTCTCTATTCAGTAATATAAACATTTCCATAATTATTTATAGAAGGTGCACAACAAAGCAAACATTGCTTTTTGATTACATTTAATGTTCAAGCCAGCTCCCGCCAGCCACCTGCCTCTTGGAAATTTGAACATTTAATTTAAGCGAAAAGCAATGTTTATTTAAGAAATACACATTTTTTCTGATTTGTGACAGCACTAAAATTGTCAAATAATTTAATTTAAAAAAGTTTTTTTTGGCACCCTGTATAAATAATTATGTAAATGTTTATATTACTGAATAGAATATTGAATAACCTTTCAAATAAGCTAGCACACGACCTCTATTTTTGTTTAAAAAAATCACCGATTACGTCATCACGCCCAGATGGATGACGTCACTAGGATGCCCTATATGCCAAAATATCGTAATTGAAAAATAAAAACCGACCTGTTTCGGGATTTTTCTTTAATCTCGCTGGTTTATGAAATAACGAATTTATTCCTTTCATTTGCACAATATTGTATAATATTATGTAAGTATATTATACAGTGCTAGTCAAAAGTCCGTCCCCCCTCGTATCTTTTGAACGGTTATACAAATGATAGTGAAATTTGGAGAGAGGAAATAAACGGACGTAGGTTTCTCAACTAGTCTTAACAGGTGACCTAATAGTGACAGATGACGTTACAGAGCCACTGTGAACGATAATTTTAAATGGGACCTTATGGCAAGTGATACGTCGTTTAAAAGGTATTCAAAATACCTATTCAGTCATACTAATCTTTTTGGATTTAAGTTGATTTTGATTTTGGTGAATAAAATAAATAAATATAACATTTTAGTTTCGCATTTAATTAAAAAAAATGCAAATGTCCGCCTATGGTTTTTTTTATCAAAAAGTTGACGTTTTTCAGTTCTCTAGTAGTTTTTACGTCAACGTCAACCTTTTGACAAGTAACCATAGGCGGCAGTTTAAATTTTTATTAAGTAAATGCGAAACTACAATTTTATATTTATTTCATGTATTCATCAAAATGAGCTTAAACTTAAACAAAATTAGTATGATTGAGTAGGTATTTTCAATACCTTTCAAACGAGGTATCACTTGCCATAAGGTCCCATTTAAAATTATCTGTCACAGTGGCGCTGTAAAGTCATCTGTCACTATTACGTCACCTGTCATGACTAGTTGAGAATCTTACGTCCGTTTATTTCCCTCTCCAAATTTTACTATTATAAGTATAACTGTTCAAAAGATACGAGGGGGGGATGGACGTCCTTCCGTAAAAAGCCTAGTCATTACACGTATAGGGTTTTTCATCGATTGTCATTTGTTTCGAGCTTCTGTCACATACTGTATAATCGGTGTATAATCTTAATATACACGAAATATACGATATCTGACAGAAGCTCCAAACAAATGACTGTGAATGAAAAGCCCTATTGCCGGCAAACCCTGTATTATAATCATTACTTTGTTTGACTGCAATTATGCGCCATTTCAGGGACTGCCTTCTACGGTTTAGGCAAACGGTGATACTGCCCGGATGATTGACCGTTACAGCGTTTGACGTTTGTATGTTTGGTAAATTCAGTCGAATTTAGATTTTATCACATATCTCGTTGCAGGTGTTTATTATTATATAAATATGGATATGCAGAAGGGTGTATTTTATGAAAGCTACATGAATTTTATAAGGTAGTGTATAGCAATGAACGGCCGCGCATTTTTTATATTTAAGGTTAGGTTTAAGTTGTTCTTATCTCATTCATTTTAATACAATTCCACATCTTTCCAAAATACACCCTTGTGGATATCCATATTTATATAATAATAAACACTTGCAACGAGATAAATATGTGATAAAATCTTAATTTGACGACTGCATTGACTAAACATACGGCCGCCAGATGCCGTAACGTTCAATCATTTGGGCGGTATCACCGTTTGCCTAAACCGTAGACGGCAGTCCCTGAAATGACGCATAATTTCAGTCAAACAAAGTAATAATAATTGCAATATAGCGTTTTCCGGCAATGACGTGTTTCGCCGATTGCCTACGACATATTATATATTATATATTATTTTAATTTGAAACGCATAATAAAATAATATCCCGATGTTATGATTGTAGAGTATAATTGCATAAGCAAAACTTATTCCTAGCTCATTTAAAATTGCGTATATCGAATGTGTTGTTTTCATTAGTTCGAAAATAGCCTTGAATTAAACAAAAGTAATTAAACGAACTAATTAATAAAATATGATTACACGGAAAATTAATTTATCTAGCAACAGATACCAATCAAAATTTATTTTATGAAATTTAAGCCATATATACGTTTTATCATAATGCTTCATACCGAAAATGCTAGCGACCGAAACCCAATAATTAGAAAAAAGAAACGAACGTTGTTCCATTCATGTATTTAAAATATGTTTATATACAGTGAATTTATATACAGTGAGTTTATATACATATAATAAATCGCCAGGAAAAGACGGGATGAATGTAGAAATGCTAAAAATGGTCGAAAAACAACTAGAGAAGTTTTGTACATACTTACGGATAAAATATTAATGACAAAACAAATACCCAACACTTGGAACGAAGCAGTAACTACATATTTACGTCTACAGGTCGTCTACATATTTTTCCGAACACTAATTCGAACGGTGTATAACCCGTTGCTGAGTGTACTGAAATGTTATACGAAAAACAGAAATATTGCACCCATGTACTCCAATTTGTAGGGAATTTTGATAGTTGTATCCTAAGGTACGCATTTAAATGTTTGTGAGTATTTTCTAAAGCTCCTATTGTTTCGTGGTGATATGCTGTTGAGTTTAGTTTCTCTATTTGCAATAATGAGCATGTTTCCTTAAATGTTCTTGCCATAAACTCTGAGCCTTGGTCTGTGACTATTTTTCTGGGTACTCCATACCTCAGAATAAAATTTTCTACCAATGCCTTGGCTACTGTTTCGGCTTCTTTGTTCTTTATTACATATCCTTCTATGTATTTACTTAGCTCACATTGCAGTGTCAATATATATCTATTCCCACTGTCATCCATCTCAAATGGTCCTACTAGATCTATAAATATTGTGTCGAATGCGCAGGTGGCAGTCGATGTGATAGTTAGAGGTTGTTTGGTTATGATAGAATGCTTATGTCTTTGACAATCGTCGCATCTCTTCACAAATTCCTCGATATCTTTTCGTAAACTATTCCAAAAATAATATTTCCTTATATTTTTGTACATTCTATTTATTCCGGCATGCCCTCCTGTTGGTAACATGTGAAAATCATTAATTATAATTCTTCTTAATTTTTCATCTGCTATATTCTGTTTGTCTTGTACTATACATATTTTGATATCTCTTTCTTTAAATATTTTAGGATCCTTTCTTATCTCTTCAATAATTGGCTGATTCTTATTATTCTTTACTAGTACTAGTTCCTTTATATTCTTTTGTGCGCACATTTGAATCAAGGCTCTCAACGATGCTCGTAGCGCAGACGTTGATCGAGGTTCTTGATATGTCGAGTTTCTCAACGACGCTCGTAGTGCAGACGTTGATCGAAAATCTCGAATCAGATAAATAATATCGTCTTCTTCGTTGTACAATATACTACTATTTGTATTTTCTTCAGCCGAATCTAGCTTCATTGTTTTGCAATCGTCCTTGTCTATCAGTTTTACCTCTACCGCACTTTTCGGGAATTTCAACAATTCGACTACGTCTGGTTGATCAGTCCATTCGTTCTTCGAATCGGCGATTTCCTCCTGCTTTTTCGTTTGTGCTCTCGTCGTCACTAATATACTTTTCTCTGAGTCCTTATTTAGTTGCTTTAGTTCTTCTGATGTAACTTCTATTCGTGATAAGGCGCCAGCTGTTACATTTTCAGCTCCTTTCACGTATTTAATTGTAAAGTCGTATTCTTCTAACTTCAATCTAAATTTGGTTAATCTGCTGGAAGGGTTTGTCATACCAAATAGGTACACCAATGGTCGGTGGTCTGTCAAAATAATAAATTCTTTCTGTAGAAGGTAATGTCTCCATTTAGCAATGCTCCATACTATTGCCAGTAATTCTTTTTCTATCGTAGGATAATTCATTTCCGCTTTATTAAGTGTTCTACTGGCATATGCTACCGGTTTGTCATTCCCGTTTGACAAAGTTGCTCCTAGTGCGATGCCAGATGCATCTGTCCGTAGAATAAACGTGTTCTCCTCCGATAAATCTGGGAATTCCATTACGGGGGGGTTTGATAATGACGCCTTGAGGCTTTCAAAAGCTTTTTGGCATTCTGTTGTCCACTCAAATTTTACATTTTTCCTTGATAGTCTATTTAGAGGTGCGGCTATTTCTGCAAAATGATTGATATGTTTTCTGTAATAATTTGCAAAGGCTGTGATGGTACACGACAACCCTCACGGAATTTTCTAATTTATTTGTTATAAAATAAGGTCAATATTATAGTTGCAATTTGTATAATTTATTACGACAGTAGCAAAGTTCAAAGTATTCAACTCATTCGCAAGACTGCAAACAAAGCACACGTCATTATTGAAATACGTATAGCATAACCATATATGGTAATACATATGGGCATTGTTTTTAATATAATAGATATAAGTGGGAAGGTCGAGTACCTGAGACATCGTGGTTGGATGAGTGTGTTCGCTGAACTCTGCTGGCGCGTAGTCAGGGGATATAGTTACCGAGATATGGGTCACCTTGACCTATCCTAACGATAATGTCGGTCGACGTAGTTGTAATTGTACCTTTAACCTTGTAAGAATAAAGTTATGTAAAAAGTTTAAGTTTGTTTGTTCGGGATAGTGTCTTCGTCCAGCAACCCCCAACATCACATGGCGACCCGTGCCTTAAGTTAAAGAATGGAGTTTTCTGGTTCGCATATAGATTGAGGTATGCAGCTCTACACGTAAGATGGGAAACAACCAGAATAAAGAAAAAGAGGAACAGATCTTCATAAACCAAGCAGGCAACAGCGGAGGTGTGACAGCTGAAACCGGCGAAAACGAGAAGCTATCAATCCCTGGAGTTTTGGGAATTGTATCGTTCAGCCTGGCCATAATCATCGTCGGATGGCTACTGTATCGACGATGGAAGAAGCAGCTTCGACGCCACATCCGACAGGAAGTATCTAAATCAATGGAGATGCTGAGGTTAGACGCCCAGAATCCAGGACCAAATGCATAGACACATGAACCCATATTCGTGAGTAATTTTTCTTTTTAATACAATACAGTTTAACTGCTTATGAAGTAAGTTTAATGACTATTTTTTTTAATTTTCATATTGACATTTTTATTTTTTTATTATATAATTACTCACTTACTTATTTACTGACACTTTAAATATTGACGGTTATCCAATATTATTGATCCTTTTATTTTACTTACATTTATGTTTTATTATAATATTTTATATGTTATATTTTGTTATATTTGATAAACTTAACGGCAATGATAAGCTTTACGAAGTAATTGAGACTTCGAGACACTAGGCCATATACTATTGAGTAACGTAGTCAGGCCAAGCCGAATTTATGTTCGAGGAAAGATTTCAACGTGTTCTGGAAGATATAACTATATTAAATAGGAATCTCACAAAAGACACTATAGAACGAAGGAAAAATAAGCTAATCACAGATAAATGGGTGGAAAAACTCAGGACTATCACGGAACAGTTTAGGACGGTGCATAAAATATACAAAGGTGACAGCTGTAAGGCAGCAGAAGACAAATTCATTGCAGATATTATTGCAAAAATTGGAGAAAAAATCGAAAAAGTCCAAACAGAACTACGGAAAAGACAAGTTGAACATAACAACGACAAGATGGGAGAGAAATTCGAACTGAAAACAGCAGGGAACCTGATCCCTCACATAGGAAACACCGAAGAACCAATTAGAGCATTCATAGACGCAATTGAACTGTACGATGAATTTCTAGATAATGAGGGAAAACCGCAACTAACAAAGTACCTGTTGAAGGTGAAACTAACGCAAGCAGCAAAATTACGACTGAAGACTACTTACAACTCAAACGCGGCACTAATAACCGATATTAAAGAAAAGTTTCTAGTAAAACAATCTATCCCTGTTCTGTCAGCGGAGATCAACTCAGCGAAACAAGAGAATAGGTCAATAGAAAAATTTGGAAGAAGTTTAGAGGAGCTCATGGCTAAATTAACAATAGCACAAGCAGAGGGAAACAGAGATGCAGAAGAAGTGCTGGCCAAAGTAAACGAAAAAATTGCAATAAGCGTGTTTACTAACGGTTTAAAAAATGACAAGATAAAGACAATTTTGAAAGCCAAGAACTTTAGCACTTTCGAAGGAAACCGCAGAAACTGCAGGAATGTACCACATGAATAAAACATATAGAGGCGGAAGAAGAAATACAACAAACGGATACAAAAATAGTTTTGACAGGAGAAAAGAAGGTAACAAGACATATAATAATAGAAATACAAATGGAAACGAAGTAAGACAATATCATAACAGAGGTAGGTCTCAAAGAAACAGAGGAGCAGGACATGGTCAACGAGGGAGAAATAATAATTGGTCGCAAGGTAGAAACCCCAGCCACAGAAATTCACCAGGAGCATATTTCGCAACAGAGGAGCAGCCCCGCCAAGAGCAGCCACACATAAGCACAATACAAGAAGTAGATTTTTTTCGTGGCCCATCGAATGGAGGCAGATAATTCCACAGCAAGTGGATTAAATTATATTAATGTTTATTACATAGAAAAACGCAAAAAACTATTAATTGACACTGGCGCAACAGTCAGCGTTTTATTTGAAGAATGTTTAGATAAAAACTACACCGACATAAACAAAACCCGACGTATTAGCTTGCGAGGCGTTACCGGAAAAACTGTATATACAAGGGGAACCTTATTGTGTGACCTTGAAATATTAGATAACTCAGAGAAGATAACGTTGACACAGGAATTTGCAGTTATGAAGAGTTTCACAAATAAAGTCGATGGAGTTATTGGTAGCGATTTTTTATACCAATATTTTGCTACAATAAATTACGAATCCTTAAAATTATCGTTACATGTAGAAGGAATGAGAAGAGATTTGGAAATGCTATCTATGGGAGAAATTTATACGATAATAATACCTAGGAGATGTGAAAAATTATTTTTTTTCGAGATCGGGACACACTACGGAGATTTTGTAACTATACCACAGGAGATAGCGGAAGGAATTTTCTCGGCAGGAACAGTCTCAAAACCAGTCGACGGAAAAATACCAATAAGGATATTAAATATCAATGATAGAGAAATAATTGTTAAGAATTTTAGACCGAAGGTCGAAAGATTAGACAAGTTCGACGTTTTCCACATGGGAGAATCAAAACAATCGGTGAGTCGTGCCGAAAGACTTTTGAATATAATAAACACAACAAATTTATCGCTAGAGGAAAAAAGAGCAATAGAAAAAATATGTGTAAAATATTCCGATGTGTTTTTCTTAGAAAACGATCCATGCACAACGACGGACGTATACAAAGCAAAAATAAAATTGCAAAAAGGAGTATCACCTGCTTATACAAAACCGTATAGATTACCACATGGACAAAGAACGGAAATAAATAGACAAGTAGACAAAATGTTAAAAGACGGGATTATTGAAAATGCAATATCAGAATTCTCATCTCCACTACTTATAGTGCCAAAGAAAAACGATGAAAATGGAAACAAGAAATGGAGAGTTGTGATAGATTACAGACAACTAAACAACAAAATTGAGAACGACAGATTTCCATTACCATGCATAGAAGAAATCCTAGACGCTTTATCAGGAGCAACATATTTTTCACATTTAGATTTATACCAAGGATATTACCAAATAGAACTCGATTCTAAGTCCAGACCGTACACAGCATTCGCAACCGATAGAGGTCAATATCAAATGACACGACTTCCGATGGGGTTAAAGACAAGCCCAGGATGTTTCTCACGAGCCATGACTATGGCAATGTCAGGTTTAAATTATGAAAACATGTTTATATATCTTGATGACTTGATAGTCTTTGGCAACAGCATACAACAGCATAATCAGAACTTAGTGAAGGTATTGGAGAGACTAAGGAAAGTAAATCTGAAATTAAATCCAATTAAATGCGAGTTTATGAAAAAAGAACTATTATATTTAGGACACAAGATTTCGAATAAAGGTATAGCACCAGATCCGGAAAAGATCACCGCATTGGAACAATATCCAATACCACAAAATGCAATAGAAGCAAAAAGATTCGTAGCCTTTGCAAATTATTACAGAAAACATATCAATCATTTTGCAGAAATAGCCGCACCTCTAAATAGACTATCAAGGAAAAATGTAAAATTTGAGTGGACAACAGAATGCCAAAAAGCTTTTGAAAGCCTCAAGGCGTCATTATCAAACCCCCTCGTAATGGAATTCCCAGATTTATCGGAGGAGAACACGTTTATTCTACGGACAGATGCATCTGGCATCGCACTAGGAGCAACTTTGTCAAACGGGAATGACAAACCGGTAGCATATGCCAGTAGAACACTTAATAAAGCGGAAATGAATTATCCTACGATAGAAAAAGAATTACTGGCAATAGTATGGAGCATTGCTAAATGGAGACATTACCTTCTACAGAAAGAATTTATTATTTTGACAGACCACCGACCATTGGTGTACCTATTTGGTATGACAAACCCTTCCAGCAGATTAACCAAATTTAGATTGAAGTTAGAAGAATACGACTTTACAATTAAATACGTGAAAGGAGCTGAAAATGTAACAGCTGACGCCTTATCACGAATAGAAGTTACATCAGAAGAACTAAAGCAACTAAATAAGGACTCAGAGAAAAGTATATTAGTGACGACGAGAGCACAAACGAAAAAGCAGGAGGAAATCGCCGATTCGAAGAACGAATGGACTGATCAACCAGACGTAGTCGAATTGTTGAAATTCCCGAAAAGTGCGGTAGAGGTAAAACTGATAGACAAGGACGATTGCAAAACAATGAAGCTAGATTCGGCTAAAGAAAATACAAATAGTAGTATATTGTACAACGAAGAAGACGATATTATTTATCTGATTCGAGATTTTCGATCAACGTCTGCACTACGAGCGTCGTTGAGAAACTCGACATATCAAGAAACTCGATCAACGTCTGCGCTACGAGCATCGTTGAGAGCCTTGATTCAAATGTGCGCACAAAAGAATATAAAGGAACTAGTACTAGTAAAGAATAATAAGAATCAGCCAATTATTGAAGAGATAAGAAAGGATCCTAAAATATTTAAAGAAAGAGATATCAAAATATGTATAGTACAAGACAAACAGAATATAGCAGATGAAAAATTAAGAAGAATTATAATTAATGATTTTCACATGTTACCAACAGGAGGGCATGCCGGAATAAATAGAATGTACAAAAATATAAGGAAATATTATTTTTGGAATAGTTTACGAAAAGATATCGAGGAATTTGTGAAGAGATGCGACGATTGTCAAAGACATAAGCATTCTATCATAACCAAACAACCTCTAACTATCACATCGACTGCCACCTGCGCATTCGACACAATATTTATAGATCTAGTAGGACCATTTGAGATGGATGACAGTGGGAATAGATATATATATATATATATATATATATATATATATATATATATATATATATATATATATATATATTGACACTGCAATGTGAGCTAAGTAAATACATAGAAGGATATGTAATAAAGAACAAAGAAGCCGAAACAGTAGCCAAGGCATTGGTAGAAAATTTTATTCTGAGGTATGGAGTACCCAGAAAAATAGTCACAGACCAAGGCTAAGAGTTTATGGCAAGAACATTTAAGGAAACATGCTCATTATTGCAAATAGAGAAACTAAACTCAACAGCATATCACCACGAAACAATAGGAGCTTTAGAAAATACTCACAAACATTTAAATGCGTACCTTAGGATACAACTATCAAAATTCCCTACAAATTGGAGTACATGGGTGCAATATTTCTGTTTTTCGTATAACATTTCAGTACACTCAGCAACGGGTTATACACCGTTCGAATTAGTGTTCGGAAAAATATGTAGACTGCCGACAAATGTTCAAAACGAAATAGAACCCCTGTATAATTTTGACGACTATCCCATGGAACTGAAATACAGACTACAAGTAGCCGCAAAGGAGGCCAGAGAAACACTAACACATACAAAACACAGCAGAAAAACAATATATGATGCCAAAACGAGTAAAATAACTTATAAACCAGGAGATAAGGTATTAATAAAAAATGAGCCAAACACAAAACTTAACTCTTTGTTTTCGGGTCCATATACCGTAATTAAAGATGAAACGCCTAACGTAATTATTGAGAAAAAGGGTAAACAAGTAGTCATACATGAGAATAACGTTAAGCTGTATAATATATAAAAAGAATAAGTACTGAAAAGTGTTATAGTGTAAAAGTGTAATAATAGTCCACCATAAGACTTTTACTAGTACTTACGGTTCAGTGTAAATATTTATATATCTCATTTTTTTTTCTTTTCTCATTTTCTTTTAATATGTTTGTTTAATTTTCTTATAAAGGAGAGACGTCAGTCAGCATAAATAATATAAAATAGAGATGAAAGGAAATTGTTACTGGAATTCCCTTTCATCTTTTCCCCGCCCAGAGAGATGTGATGGTACACGACAACCCTCACGGAAGTTTCCTAATTTATTTGTTATAAGAATAAGGTCAATATTATAGTTGCAATTTGTATAATTTATTATGACAGTAGCAAAGTTCAAAGTATTCAACTCATTCGCAAGACTGCAAACAAAGCACACGTCATTATTGAAATACGTATAGCATAACCATATATGGTAATACATATGGGCATTGTTTTTAATATAATAGATATAAGTGGGAAGGTCGAGTACCTGAGACATCGTGGTTGGATGAGTGTGTTCGCTGAACTCTGCTGGCGCGTAGTCAGGGGATATAGTTACCGAGATATGGGTCACCTTGACCTATCCTAACGATAATGTCGGTCGACGTAGTTGTAATTGTACCTTTAACCTTGTAAGAATAAAGTTATGTAAAAAGTTTAAGTTTGTTTGTTCGGGATAGTGTCTTCGTCCAGCAACCCCCAACATCACAATTGTTACTATTTAAGAAAGGAGATAAAAAGGATCTCAAGAATTACAGACCCATAACTTAATAGTAAATGTGATGTACAAACTATTAACCAAGATATTAACAAACAGATTAACAACTAAATTAGATGGATAACAGAAGAGAGAACAAGCCGGATTTAGAAAGAGCTTCAGTACAAGTGACTACCTTTTAAGGATAAAGATAATAATCGAAAAAGCTAACGAATATCATATCCCGCTATACATGGCATTTATTGACTTCGAAAAAGCATTTGATAATGTGGAACACTGGATAGTAAAGAATTCCCTACGAAACAGCAGAATAGACTACAGATATACCGACTTAATTACAAATATATATGATAAGGCAACAACAACTATTAAGCTAATGAAACAAACGGATCCTATTAAAATAAACCGAGGAGTAAGACAAGGAGATACAATCTCGCCCAAGCTATTCAACCAAGCACTAGAAGATGTGTTCAAATAACTACACTGGGATGGCTTGGGTATAAACATAAACGGGCAATATCTGAATCACTTACGATATGCTGATGATATTGTATTAATAACAGAAAGAAGTGAAGAATTACAAAGAATGATGAAAGAACTAGATAGAGAATCGACAAAGATAGGACTGAAGATGAATTATATTAAACAAAAACCATGACCAATCAACAAGAAGAACTAGTAATTACAGTGGCACAAACAAGAATAGAACAAGTAAAAGAGTATATATATCTAGGACAAATCACTAGATTAAATAAAGAATATCAAACCAAAGAAATAAAAGAAGAATAAGGTTGGCCTGGGCATCATTCGGAAAACTGTCTTATATTCTAAAGAACAGAAAATACCCGCAATACCTAAAACAAGAGTATTCAATCAATGTATACTCCCTGTTCTAATATATGGCTCTCAGACATGGACGTTTACAAAATATGGAAAAATAGCAAAGACAGAAAGATCCATGGAAAGACAAATGCTGAACATTAAACTATCAGACAAGAAAAGAAACGAATGGATCCGTAAAAAAACAAAAGTGAAATGTGTCTCTACCCAAGTAGCAAAGCTTAAATGGAGGTTCGCTGGACACACCCTACGGCAGGAGGATGAAAGATGGACTAAGATGATTATACATTGGAGACCGTGGAACCACAAACGAAAAAGGGAAAGGCCACAGATGCGATGGTCAGATGACCTGAAAAAACACACTGGGTCAAATTGGATGCAAATTTCCCAAGATAGAGAGGCATGGAAGAAAGAAGAGGAGGCTTATATCCTAGGATGGATGTTTAGGGCTGATTAGATTATATACAGTGTGTAATAAAAGAGGCGGGGAGGTCAAATATTTCGCGAATTAAACATCGGATCGAAAAACTCTCTTCTCTTTTTACCCGGATATTAATGTTGTCCACCTTGCATCTTCGTCATATATCTGCACTTCTAGCTTTATCTCATAGTGTCTTCCCAACAATTTTTGGAAGGGTTTTCATCTATGTTATTTCTAGCATTCTTCTTGTCCTCTCTGTATCAGGTTGTATTTCTGCCGCGTATGCCATTATTAGTCTGATGACTGTTTTGGTAAATTATGCCTTTCAATTCTTTCCCAATATTCCTATTTCTCCATATTGTTACATTCAGGTAACCTGCGGCTCTGCTTGCTTTATTCACTTGATCTTCCACTTCTTTTTCGAGTTTTCCGTAGCTAGATAGTGAGATGCCCAGATACCACACTATCTATGCTAGTTAGCAACCTACCAATCGTAAAAAAGAATACTGCTCAAAGAAACAATTTAACATCTAAAGGTATAAAAAGGTCTACTATGATTTGTTACAAAACTGAGGCTCCATCTACTCCAGAACTGGTTTCGTGATAGGACAATAATGGTGAAAATTTAACTATTAAATATAAAGTTTCAGTAGAAAATATGGAAATAAAAAATATAGATATATCTTCATAAATCAATGTTTTTAAGTAGGTCAGTTAACATGTCAGTAACATGAAGTAAATAGCTGGAAAAATTTGGCTGATGTTTTGACAGAAATAACTGAAGACAAACTTGGTAAAAAAGAGAAAGATAGAAAGGAATAAATATCAGATGAAACTTGGAATCTTATCGAGAAACGAAAACAACGAAAAAAAAAGATATCTTGCAAGCAAGAATTGTAGAAGGAAGAACAAACCGACAACAAGAATATGAAACACTAAATAAAGCAGTTAAAAGGAATGCAAGAGGAGACAAAAGAAGGTGTGCTGAAGAACTGGCAAAACACGTAGAAACAGCTGCAAAACACAAAATTAACAAAAAATAGGCATAACTGTTCGAAAATTGTAAGATCCAAGAGAGGTGAATTACTTACTACAACAGATGACCAAGTAGAGAGATGGAAATAACACTTTCAGGAGATACTAGGCACGCCTAGGGATAGCGCAGATGAAATTGTCGAAAACCCGCAGAATATAGACTTGCATCCCCCTTGTCCCTTCCAAAACGGAGATAATAACAGTTATAAATCTCTGAGAAACAACAGGTCCCCGGGAATCGATAACATAGCTGCCGAATTACTTAAAACTGACCCGCATCTAACCGCTGAATTATTGCTCCCCATAATCCGAGAGGTATGGTAAACAAACCGCATTCCAGCGGACTGGAAAAAAGGTAACATTATTAAGCTTCCAAAAAAGGGCAACCTCACACTGTGCAAAAATTGAAGAGGAATAACCTTGCTTACCGTCATAAATAACATTTTTACGACCATTATACATAAAAGATTATCAAACAAGGTTGAATTTCGAGCTAATCAAGCAGGTTTTTGACCAGAATCTTCCTGCATATACCACATTAATACTGTGAGGGTAATAATGGAACAATCGGTTGAATGGAACACACCCCTATACATGGTTTTTGTTGATTTCCAACGTGCCTTTGACAGCCTATCTCATGCTGCTATATGGAAAATTTTAGAGCTAACAAACATTCCTCATAAAATAATTTCCATCATAAAGTCACTATACACTGTGGCGAAATGCAGCATGACACACAATGGGATCAACAGTGAATTTGACGTACTGGAGTCAGACAGGGATGCGTGCTTTCTTCGTTTCTGTTTAACATAGCTCTAGACTATGTTCTCTCCAAACTAGACTTCGACACAAAAGGGATACAGTGGACACTAACCACACGCCTAAGTGATCTAGAATACGTCGACGTTATCTGCCTGTTAGGAAAAAGGTTCCAGGATGTGGCCGACCAATTGGAAACACTTTCCACTGAGGCCAATAAAATAGGTTTGAAAATCAATATTAGTAAAACCAAATCCATGCGAATAAATGCAAGCAATAACACGCTATTTAATATCGACAACATGCAGATTGAAAATGTGGAAAACTTTACGTATCTTAAAATTGTCATAACAGAAAGCGGAGGTACAGAAGACGATATTCGTATGAGAATACGAAAAGCTCAACGAGCATTTATTATGTTTAACCTTGTTTGGAGGTCTGGAGAATATACTACAAGGACCAAGATCCAAATATCCCAGTCAAATGTTATGTCTGTTCTACTCTATGGATGTGAAACCTGGAAAGTGATAAAATCCCCTACAGACAAATTGCAGGTCTTTGTTAAGAAACGTCTACGAAGAATTCTCCATATTTTCTGGCGAAACACGATCAGAAACGAAGATCTGCTACCTACACCAGACCCAACAAAAGAGGGCAGAAAATAAAATAAAGTCCAGAAAGTGGGGCTGGATAGGTCACACACTCCGAAAAGATAGTTCCAGTATTGCAAAAACTGCCTTAGAGTGGAATCCTCAAGGAAAAAAAAGAGGTCGCCCAGCACAAACTTGGAGAAGATCCATCATGGACGAGATAAGAAGTCAAGGAAAGTCTTGGAATGAGGTGAAGGTCCTAGCGCAAAATAGAACCTGATGGCGCGTTGTCACTGAAGCTCTATGCTCCACTTAGGAGTTCAAGAACATTATATTATATACAGTTAACATGTATAGAATAATTTTCAAATTTTTGACATTTTTTAACCTTTTTTTTAACTTCTTATTTTAAATTTATTCAGTGGAACATCTTTTGCCTGCATTTTGCCATACTCCAAAGAAAAATTCAATAACCCGAAAACATTTTCGCGCGCATTAAATACCTACTTAAATTTTTAAATCCGCAGATAATAAAAATATGCGAATACATATTTCTTGCCCGCTAACGAAGTAGGTAGGAGATTGCTGTACTGGTATATACCGGCAAAATCAATCAATTCAAGTCAAGTAGAAATAGTTGCGACTTTTTACTTTAAAAAATTATGAAAATAATGTGTAAATAATATAGGAAAAGGAAAATTCACACCTCGTCGAACCCGCCATTCTGTAACACGTCTTTGCTATTTTTAGCTCTTCAGACAAAACTTCTTTTAGAACTTCAACTTCTTCAGTTTTCAGCTAATATTCTCTGCATTTATATTTTTATCGTTATATATAAATCAAACATTCAGAAATAATTCAGTAAGATTTCTTTAGAGGGCGATTTAATACCTAGCTAAAAGTAAAGAAGCCCTACTATTTATTGTTTTACAAAATATTGTGATCCATCTACTCTACAATTATAATGGGGAAAATTTATAATATACAGCGACGAGCGCGCTAATAACCAGCAAAATAGCACAAAAGATGGAAAACGTATTAAGTTGTGAGATAAAAAGGAATGAAACTAGTCGAGCTGGGATATTTAGCGATATTAAACTATAAATTTACATTATACTGATTGTTTCCCACCTTTACACGTATCAGAGAAGTATGTAAACTAAAACTGTCACTGTGACAGTGGTAGTTGCCAAACTCGTGCGATACGTCTAAAGGTGGGAAACAATCAGTATAATGTAAATTTATACGCTCTGAGCTTCGCTGGTGGCGCTCCTAGCGGATTACTGGAATTATCTTTCACCGGTAATTTTTAAATTTATTATTTAATTGTTATCGCTTAATATTTACAATGCAAAAAATTAATTAAATTGTACTCGATTTTTTTAAGATTTTGCTAATCATTTTGACGTTCTATTGATAAAATATGAATTTCTTACTTCGGATACTTTCACAATTATCGTGTAGATGGCGCTAAAAAGATTAACAGATTAATTTATAATTACGTATTACGGAACATTAAAAAAACTTAAATTCAGTATTTAAAACGTAAGTATATTTAAGGTAAAAATATATACCACAGCTTTGACCAACTAATATTTTTTATAATTAATGTTTTTTAATTTTAATTTTACATTAATCACTTTGACATTTATGTCAAATTTCCGGTAAACGTTTACAGACTTGCCACTACTGGCGCTCGAGAATTTGTAAATATCCCCTCTACGTACGAGCTCACAGCGGATAGGTTAATATCGATAAATATCCCAGCTCGACTAGTTTCATTTCTTTTTATCTCACAGCTTAATACGTTTTCCATCTTTCGTGCTATTTTGCCGGTTATTAGCACGCTCATCACTGTATAATATTAGACTTCCAGTTCTAGAAGTTCCAGCGGCAAACAATGAAATAAAAATTAATGTAGATATACACTCATGGACAAAATATGGAATATTTTGAAATTATCGTATGAAGTAACATTTTTGGTATTGCAATCCTTACTCCTTCCAGGGTTATAGGAATAGGACTTCTTTTCCGAATGAGATGTTTTAAAGTGTTATAATAATGCTCGATCGGATTTAAATCTGATATGGGCTTTATTGTGGTCAATATAATTATTTAAATTGAATCTCATTAAGGTAGGTATTCACTATTCTACCAACATGAGAACGTCCTTTATCGTGCATTAGAACGAATTATTTTCTCCAATATGGCTCGCAAAGGGTAAATCTTCTAAAATGTTTTCAATGAACATGTCAGCTGTCACACTCAAAAAAATTTAGTTCGTAATATTAATTAACAGTGATTATTGAATAATATTTCGTTGTAACAACAATTTAGTTTTTTGTTTCAACGAACTTTTAGACATTGACGAATGTATTTGGTTATTGTCACAATGACTGAATAATAATTGTGAAAATAACTAGAGTACATTAATCAATAACACTCAGTTTATTCAGCCAATAACTTAGTTTCGTATATTTAATAAATAATGTTAATTCTGGCAGCAACTCACTTTCTTGATTTCGTAGATGACAAGCATTTACCTTGGTTTATCGTGACAACGTACAGATTTCATTAAAACAATGTAGAAATGTTGTTAATATAGAGTAATATATGATTATTGTATAGATGTAAACTGATTGTTGTGACAACGAATGCCTTAATCAATCTACTACTGCGTTTAATAACCACAATCAATGCGTTCATGGTGACAATAAACGTAGTTAGTGAGACAATAAATGTGTTGCTCTCGGTATTAAAAATTCAATAACCGGAAAACATTTTCGCGTGTATTTCGTACCTACTCAAATTTTTAGATCCGCAGATATTAAACATATGCGAATACATATTTCTTTCCCGCTAACGAAGTAGGTAGGAGATTGCTGTACTGGTATATACCGGAAAAATCAATCAACGCCAGTCAAAGAGAAATAGTTGCGACTTTCTACTTAAAAAGTATGAAATAATGTGTAAATAATATTAGTCTGGGCTGACTATCGGAGAATAGGCCATTTTTGGGAAAAGTTATTTACCAGCAATGTTATTGCTGAAATCGAAGCTTATGGTTATATATATTAATAATATAGGTATGCAAAGTCCGCAGATAGTGTGCTACTTTTTTTATAAATAAAATGGCGCCCGAAAAACGTGTTTTTTTTCAATCTTTGCTCTATAACTCCGAAGATTTTAACTTTACAACAAAAACACTTAAATAAAAATTTACCGCAGTTAAATTCTGCTAGAGATATGTTTTTCCCGATCTACTCCGACGAAAATTTTCCGCGGAAAATGCGGGTTTTCCCAACAAAATCTTTAATTTTCAAATAAAATTTTAGAAAAGTAATTATCTACCAATAATTAAATAATTTGGTGACTTAAAAGCCTTCTTGGTTTAGATTACAGTTCCAGAAGCTGGTGAAAATTGAACGAATATTTTAGCAACAATTCAATTGTTAATTAATAATTTACGGTCGCAATAATAACCAAAATAATTATGATACACTGATCAAACTTTGAAACCTTATAAAGATGAGATGCCTATTTAACATTTTGTCCACAAAATATAATTTTTTTATTTTTTTGCATAATCTTTAAATGTTTAAAAAAATAGTTATAAACAAATTAACGTTTCTCAGAAAGTTTTTATTATATGCTAATTTAAAAAATAGCTAAAATGCGTATTTCAAATATCTTGAAAATGAATGCTCTAAAACTTTTTTGGAACCATTTACAAAAAAGTTATGAAACAGCAAAATAAACATACGATTACTACGTTGTCTATAATTTTTTTTATTTCTTTCAAAGCGTAAAAGTGAGTATAAAGTACAAGCTAATTATTTACAAAAAATATCGATTATTAGTGTGATGGTTATATTTTAATTAAAAATTACAAATATATTTTTTTGTAATTTACACGCGCGAAAGTAGACTAATAGAGTATTGTAGCTAAAATTTTCACTCGGAGCCACGGCCGCCGCGCGACGTATACTTAATAAATAAAATTATTATAGTAATATGTATGCTGCGTGTCAGTCGTTTCGAGTGAACATTTTAGCTCCGGCTCTGTATCAAGCCTACCTTCGCGCTAAAAATTACAAAAAAAAGTATTTTAATTTTTGATTAAAATATAACCATTGAACTAATATCTGATATACTTTGTGAGTAATTAGATTGTACCACAGACTCACTTTTAAGCTTTGAAACAATTAAAACAAATTATAAACAACGGAGCAATCGTATATTTATTTTGCTATTTTATAACTTTTTTGCAAATGGTTGGAAAATTTTTTTAAAGCATTCATTTTCAACACCTTTGAAATACGCATTTCAATTATTTTTTAAAATTAAAATATAATAAACGAAATCAATGAGAAAATCCCAGTAGCTGGCTGTATACCGTAATTAAAAAATCATACAGAAGTAAAAAACTTCGTTTGTACAATGGTATACCATTGTACAAACGAAGTTTTTTACTTCTTTATGAATTTATTAATTTATTTCTAATACGCATGTTCTTATATCCTGGGTGGGACAGGTCGAATAATATATCATATTATTTTACAATTTGGACCAGCGATAAATGTAACCTGCTGCGTTCTCAACGCTAAACTACTCATTAGTATAGTATAGTTGATCCAAAAGATGGCATAACCCAGACATCCAAAGTGAAAGTTATCCTTCAACACCAAATTGTTCTATATGGTCCACACAATGTCCAGAAAAAAGTCACACCATTTTGAGCGTCGGGTTTGGGGGGGGAGAGGGGGGAGAAATCGGTAAATTCGTAGTTTTTTAAGTTCCTCGCCAATATTTCTAAAACTATGCGGTTTAGCATGAACAAACCTCTATACAAAATTGTTCTACATTAAATTTGAAATAAAAAAGGCCCTATGCATAATTGTTCTAAAATGAATGGTTCCAAAGTTACGGAGGTAGTATAGTATAACTGGTCCAAAAAAAGCCTAACCCAAACATCCAAAGTAAAAGTTTTCCTCCAACACCAAAATGTTCTATATGGTCCACATATTGTTCATTAAAAAGTTACACCATTTTGAGCGTCCTGTTTGGGAGGGAGATGGGAGAGAAGCCGGTAAATTAGTAGTTTTTTTTAGGTTTTTCGTCAATGTTTCTAAAACTATGCTTTAGCGTAAACAATGTTATATACAAAAATGTTCTACATGAAATTTAAAACAAAAAATGTTCTATATATAATTGTTATAAAGTCAACGGTTCCAGAGTTACGGAGGGTGAAAATCGAGGTGTTCGATACTTTTTATATTTTTTGGGCAATATTTATGATATAACTATACCAAAAACCCAGACATCCAAAGTGAAAGTTATCCTCCAACACCAAATTGTTCTATATGGTCCACATAATGTTCAGAAAAAAGTCACACCATTTTGAGCGTCGGGTTTGGGGGAGAGGGGGGAGAAATCAGTAAATATAAAAAGTATCGAAAACCTCCACTTTTCACCCTCCGTAACTCTGGAACCGTTGGTTTTATAACAATTATGTATACAACCTTTCTTGTTTTAAATTTTATGTAAAATATTTTTCTATAGAACATTAATTACGCTAAAGCATAGTTTTAGAAATATTGACGAAAAACGTAAAAAAACTACTAATTTACCGACTTTTCCCCCGTCTCCCCCCCAAACCGGACGCTCAAAATGGTGTAACTTTTTACTGAACAATATGTGGACCATATAGAACAATTTGGTGTTGAAGGAAAACTTTTACTTTGGATGTCTGAGTTAGGCCTTTTTTTGGACCAATTATACTATACTACCTCCGTAACTTTGGAACCGTTCATTTTAGAAGGGTTATGCATAGGGCCTTTTTTATTTCAAATTTAATGTAGAACAATTTTGTGTAGAGGGTTGTTCATGCTAAACCGCTTAGTTTTAGAAATATTGACGAAAAACGTAAAAAACTACGAATTTGCAGATTTCTCCCCCCTCTCCCCCCCAAACCCGACGCTCAAAATGGTGTGACTTTTTTCTGAACGTTATGTGGACCATATAGAACAATTTGGAGTTGGAGGATAACTTTCACTTTGCATGTCTGGGTTTGGGTCTAACTATACCATACTAATAACGCCGCGATCGCACTCAGAACGCTGCAAAAATTTCTTTGATCGCCAGTAGATCGCAACAGGTATGTGCTGATTCACTTGTTTGCTTGAGACGAGTTCAAGCGCTCGCCATCGTGAACGCCATCGCGTTGAGATCGCGTTGGTATGTTTTCCGCTAAATAAATGATATTAAACATATTGCCAACGCGAAGAACAAAGTAGACTGGACTGAAAGTAGAGAAAATAATGTAAAATATAAACGCAATATAAACATATATGTAACGTAGTACTAAATCTAATGACACTAGCCTTTGAGTTGATGATCTACCCCAACAGTGCATATTTTAAGCGTTAATGTAAGATTCTAATTCAAATAAGCGAAATTCAGGTTAGTTGGTGGAAAAGGTAGTGAGTGGAGAAGACGTTTCAGCGTTAGTTTTTTGGCTTTGATCCAGTGTTCCCAGGCTGGGAGTCTGTGTGGTTAATTTGCGGTCATCCCTCTGGCTTAACGTTTACATCTAACTTATGAAGGTATAAAAGGCTCTACTATGATTTGTTATAAAATTGGGGCTCCATCTATTCAAGAACTGGTTTCGTGCTAGGACAATAATGGTGAAAATTTAAGTATTAAATTTAAAGTTTCTGTAGAAAAGAAGGAAATAGAAAATATAGATATACAGTATGGTGCAAATGTTTGGAATAAATTCGATATTTCGTAAACCGGCGACTTTAATGAAAAATTCCGAAACAGATAGATTTTTATTTTTAAATTATGATGTTTTGGCATATACATCATACGAGTGACGTCATCTATATGGGCGTGATGGCTTAATCGACGATTTTTTAAATAAGACTACGGGTCGTGATAGCTCATTTGAAAGGGTATTCAGTTATGTATTCAGTAATATAAATATTAACATAATTGTTTATACAGGACGTCGAAAATTTTTTTTAAATTAAATTAATTGACAAAAAAAGAAGAATGTGTATAATTTATTTATTTTAAGATACATTTTACTGTTGTCAGAAAACAGAAAAAATATGTTTATTTGACAAACAAGCGTTGATTTTAGCTTAAATTAAATATTCAAATTTCTAAGAGGCAGGTGGTTAGCGGGAGCTGGTTTGAACATGGAATTTAAGCGAAAAACAATGTTTATTTGGTAAACAAACATTTTTTTCTGTTTTCTGACAACAGTAAAATGTATTTTAAATTAAATAAATTATAAACAATTTTCTTTTTTTTGTCAATTAATTTAATAAAAAAAATTTTTTTGGACACCCTGTATAAACAATTATGTTAATATTTATATTACTGAATACAGAATTGAATAATATTTCAAATAAGCTATCGCACGACTCATAGTCTCATTTAAAAACATCATCGATTATGCCATAACGCCCATATGAATAACGTCACTCGTATGATATACATTATGTCAAAATATCATAATTTAAAAAGAAAAATCGACCTGTTTCGGGATTATGCCTTAATGTCACTGGTTTACAAAATATCGAATTGATTCCAAACATTTGCACTATACTGTATATTCACAAATCAACGTGTTTAATTAGGTCAATTAACATGCTTAGAATAATTTTAAAATTTTCGTATATAAGCTTTTTTAAATTTAACTTCGTATCTGAAGCGTATCGCTATATTTTTCAATCCAACATATTCGGCCTGCATTTTTTCATACCCCAAAGAAAAATTCAATAAACGGAAAACATTTTCGCGCGTATTTCGTACCTACTCAAATTTTTAGATCCGCAGATATTAAACATAATATGCGAACACATATTTCTTTCCCGCTAACGAAGTAGGCAGGAGATTGCTGTACTAGTATATACCGGCAAAATCAATATCATAACGTTTGCGTGCATGAAAACGTTATTTGCTAGATAATAAGCTTTTAGATCTACAGGTAGCTTGTTATAATTTTCATAATTTACGTATTTACTCACCTTTTTGTAAGTTATTACTATAATTTTAAAGGTTAGTTATACTTGAGGCGTTAAAAAGTGCAACTCTGATATAGTGAGATTTATTTGTTAAACCATACTTTATTAGAAATGCGAGAAGAAATAATAGTAGCTTAAAAATTTAATATAATAAAGATATTATATTTAATTCATATTATTGCAAGAATTAGTATTAAAATTAAACTCACCAGACTTTTGCGTTAAAACGCGTTGATATTCTCTTGGCCGAGCTTTCAACGTATTATATGACATCATCTTCAGGGCTTTCAGGGTCTCAATCTCCTTAAGACACTCCTAAGCCCCCAGATGCTACACTTTTCACTGATGCGATAAACTACCCCAGATAATTGAAATACCATCGAAAAATAATGTTTCAATCAACCATGATAGTATCGTTCACCCTAGCCTCGCTCAATTTCCTAAGGTGTGTATTCCTCTTGTCCTAATCAAAAAATCAACAATAAAGATCTGGATTGGTAGCAAATAAAATATTCAATAAAGATATAAGAGAATTTGACTTAAAAATCCACAAGGAAAAAGATTTCCTGTAGTTGGCTGTATACCATGTAATACAAAAAAACAATAAAATCCTTTATAAAAGGTATATATTTAAAATCCCTAAAAAGGGCTACATCACAGAACTAGTTTTCGATTGGTTTACCAATCATCATCAGTACTTAGGTGAAATTTACATGCTAACCACCAAGATATAATATAACAAAAATATGAGGGTCAAAGCCCTGTATAAGTAATCCATCAAGGAAACATAGGTTGAAAATGCTAATTTAAGCATGGATGTTTGAAATATTTTTACTAATATGCCCCAGGTAACATCTGAGCTGGGATTTGACTTGTTCACATGGTGGAAGTGTGGCAGCCACACTTCCACCATGCGGAAGGTAAATTTAACATTGTAACCTAATGCGTATTGGCTATTGATTAAAAAATCCGAATACCGGTTTTTAGAATAACCGATTTTTTGACCGGTTATAACCGCCAGGTTAAACCGTAAGTAGAAAAACCGGTATAACCGAAACCGGTGTTTTGTCAACAACCGCCTGTTTACGCACATTTATAATGATATCTGACAATACGAACCAGTACGCCAATGCGGCTAGTATTAATACATATATGGTTCATTTTTTACTACCCTGCGCTCTCAAGCGGTGGGGACCAGGTTGAAGTTCACCAAAGGCAGATTCCAGAACCCCATTCGAGTCAAAACATTCAGAGAAGCAACATACATATTAACCTTTCATTTTCTGTTACATTATCTAGTTATACTCAATATACGTTTAAATTTAAAAATACTAACAAATGAAGTGATTTATTTTCTACAACCACCCGTCAACCCTATTTCAACTTCGTATAAACAAACATTTTGGTCCTTCGAGCCGGATATAATTAATTACCAGTGTCCCAGTGGAAGGCAGACAGACACGCCCAGTCCAGTTTTAAAAAGGTCAGCGTTTTTTCATTTTACCTACCCTTAATATATCTTCATTTATAAGTTTTGAAAATCTGATCACAGAAACGTGGTATTTTATTTACGATAAGACATTTTTGGGTTTATGTTAAAAGATTTAATTTTGTATTTTAAATCAACGCTTTACAGGCAAGCTGCATTTTTATCTTGTTGGTTTATGTCATAGACGGGGTGTCATTTTTATCTTTGACATTTTAAACATTTATAGTTTTGAATTTTGAACATTTTTTAAGGGTCATTTAAACATTTATTTTACAAATTTTATAAACATTTTTTAAGGGTTATTTAAACATTTATTTTACAAATACGTTGGGCTAGAATCATTACACAATAATACATTTATTACATTTACATTTTTCTTTTACACGTTTCTTCTTTTGACATTATCTACATTAGGTACTTACTATAATTTATTTTACATTTTATTTTACACTTTTCTTCTTCTTTAACAATTATTATAGTAGGTATTTTTGCATTTTACATTTCCTTTTACATTTATCTTCTTATTTGAACATTTATTACCATGTCCAAACAAAACAAAAAGGAAACAGAACGTTTACAAACAGAACAGAACAAACGAACAACTATTAAAAATTACCTTACGAGATTTAGCGCATACTTTAACACCATTAAAACACAAGATCAACCTGATTTAACGGAGTTAATGGCTATGCTTGTAAGGGCTGAAATATTGATTGACCAATTTGAAGAAGCTCAACAAATCATCGAAAATTTGGACAACAAGTGTGAGGAAAATTACAGAACTATTCATGAGCCAGAACGATGCAGTTTTGAGAACATGTTTCATGCGCTAATGGCCGAGGTAACACACTTTTTAAACGCTAAAGCTCCTGATACCCTGTCGTTGATAGAGACAGTGCTAGCACATCGGGCTCTCGGGCAGGCAACCTACAAAATTCGGTAAAACTGCCTATTTTGAATTTACCTTCGTATGACGGAAGCCTGGAAACCTGGTTATTCTTCCGTGGTAGTTTTACTACAATAATACATGAAAATGATGCTCTAGCAAATGTCAAAAAATTCCATTACCTACAACTCTCCTTGAAAGGGGAGGCTGCAGAAACAATCAGCTCGTTGCAAATATGTGATACAAATTATGAAGTAGCATAGTCGCTTATTAAAGAACGATTTAAAAACAAGCAACTGTTAATAAATTTTCACATCAAATCGTTATTTAACTTTCCGAAATTACAACAGGAGTCACACACTGGACTTAAGCAACTTTTAAACGGGTTACAAAAACATTTAAATGCTTTGGAAGTTTTGGAACGTCCCACCAAACACTGGGATGATATTTTAATATACCTATTGGCCAGCAAACTCGCTAACGCTACCAGACTCTCATGGGAGAACAAAATTAATGCTAGCGAAATTCGCACACTCTCTCAGTTGACTGAATTCCTAAAAGATAAATGTCGAATGCTACAAACGTTGAAAACCGAAACCAAACAGTCAAGTAATAAATCTAATAGTAACTTTAAACAAAGGGAAAAAACAAAAATCTTTCTTAATAACATAACAAAACAATGTGTTTTTTGTAACAATGACCATAACCTTTTCCATTGTGAATCATTTCTAAATTTAACACCTTCTAAGCGTTTAAATAAAGCTAAAGGTCTACGATTATGCATTAATTGTTTACACAACAATCATTTGACAAAACAATGTCGCTCTTCCGGATGCAAAAAATGTGGCAAAGTCCACAACACTCTTTTACATTTTCCAAACCAGCCAGTTCAACAAACTTCTGTAGATGCTGAAATTCCTATTGACATGCCACAGGCCAACGAGATTTCTTCTAGCTATTCTTCTTTAACATGTCATTCACCTGTCAAATCACAAATTTTACTCTCTACTGCGATGGTTAAAGTAGCTGATAAAAATTGCAATCTACACGATTGTAGAGTTTTATTCGACAGCGCTAGCCAATCTAACTTTATTATACAACGTTTACACAATATTTTACAACTACCTAAGACAAAGACTAACACTTCTATATTTGGTATTGCCCAAATGCACAAAAACATTAATTATTGTGTGTCTGTTGAAATGAAATCGACAATAAATGATTTTAACAAGAAACTGACTTGCTTAATACTGCCTAATATCACAGGATGCACGCCACAATTTTCATTTGTCCCTGCCACTCTGAATATCCCAAATCATATTACACTTGCTGACAACCATTTTTACAATCCCGCCAAACCCCATTCGAGTCAAAACATTCAGAGAAGCAACACATATATTAACCTTTCATTTTCTGTTACATTATCTAGTTATACTCAATATACGTTTAAATTCAAAAATACTAACAAGTGCGAAGTGATTTATTTTCTACAACCACCCGTCAACCCTATTTCAACTTCGTATAAACAAACATTTTGATCCCTACGCGTCTACACCACTGCACAGTGAGATATCTCATTTTAAAACTATTTAGTTTACATAGATTGAAACTTTTAACTTGGAAACTTTATTAAAGTAGAAAATGAGAGCCGACGATGAATTTTTAACTTATCCACAGAGAACGACAGTTCTCACCAGTGGCGCACAACACCCCTACAAGCGACACTATATATACACGAAATTTTCGATTTTCTAAACCTGACTGAATTGAAAATTGGTCCAAATCCCATCTTAAAGTTTAGGAAAAGACTCGTCCATCCATATGTTACCTCTCCATTTTGGTCCAAGGGTGTGGATTTTACGGCCCTTCCCATTTAAAGCCTGTTTTTCGTTCTCGTCCCCAAAACTCCCAAAAATTTCAAAAATTTAAGCCCGACCTTTGCGGCTTCTGATAGCACAGATCATTACCTTTCCAACGCATGCATGTTTAATTTTGAAAATCGGTTATACCATTCAAAAGTTATCGAGCTCAGAAATATGACTCAATTTTTATTTAAAAAATGGAAAATGTTTGTGGATATGTATGTATGTATGTATGTATGTGTGTGGAAAAGTTACACCGATCTGAATTTTTTTTTCTGTGTTTCAAGAAGGTGTGAGGGCCGATTCAGAACCGGTCTAATTTTTGACTTCTGACTACCCGTAAGCCAGCTAGAGGACTAGGTAGATACAAAATAGCATATTTTTTGGGCGTATATATCTTAGGTTCAAGGAAAGACAGGAAAACCGCAAATACACCAAATCAATAGGGTTGAGTTAAGCTTTCAAATAGCGTGTAAGCGATCAAGCTGAGACATACACACTGCTCACCAGAGCCAAAAAACTGAAAAATTAAACTTTGAAAATTTTGGCTTTCCGACAATTACTTGCGCCAATAACTGAGCGTTTGTAGAAGGACTCAGGACGCGTCTAACGGTGTATACCTCATATCTGGGAAAATTCGAATTTTTAAGTTATAGGCTTCATAAGTATAATCAAATCTATTTCTTATGGGAAAAACAGTTTTTCAAGCACAATAATTCCTGTAATACGTTCAGCTATCATACTTGATCTTGGATGCGTCAGATACTACTTGTCAATACGTTTCAAATTCATGTTTAGTGATCAACATCAGGTAAACCGTTCAAAAGTTATAGAGCTCCAAAAGTATAATTAGTCCAGGAACTGAAATTTTTCACTTCGCAATTTTTACAGAATGGATAGATTTGCTTGAAAATTTGACAACAAGTAGTGGATAGTCCAATGATCAAAATCTATATGATGCCGAAAGACGCTTTTACCATGGGGTGGTTGCCACCTCATCTCGAGGGTGGAAATTTTTTATTATATTTTGACCGCAAATGTTGGTAAAAATATTAATTATAAGCAAAAAATGTTCATTATACATTTTTTTGATAAAATTAATAGTTTTCGATTTATTGGTTATCGAAGCTGTTAGTTTTATATCGAAAAAATTACCAGAGAACGGCAGTTCTCGCCAGTGGCGCAGAAATACACCCCCTTACACGCGACACTATTATATACACGAAATTTTTAATTTTCTAAATCTGACTGAATTGAAAATTGTGCCAACTCCCATCTTCAATTTCAGAAAAAGACTCACCCATTTATATGTTAACCATCGATTTTGGTCCAAGAGTGTAGATTTTACGGCCCTTCCTATTTAGGGTCTGTTTTTCGTTCTCGTCCCCACAACTCCCAAAAACTTTAAAAATTTAAGTCCAACCTTTGCGGCTTCTAATAAAACTAATCATTACTTTTCCAACGCATGTCTAATTTTGAAAATCGGTTATACCATTCAAAAGTTATAGAGCTTAGAAATGTGACTTAATTTTTATTTAAAAAAGGGAAAATGTTTGTGGATATATATGTATGTGTGTTTGAAAGTTAAACCGATTTGATATTTTTCCTCTGTGTTTGAAGAGAGTGTCAGGGCCGATTTAGAACCGGTGTAGTTTGTGACTTTTGACCACCCATAAGCCAGCTGTAGGACTTGGTAGGTACAAAACGGCATATGTTTTGGGGGTATATATATTCGGATCAAGAAGAGCCAGGAGAACCGCAAATACATCAAATTAATAGTGTTGACTTAATCTTTCAAATGGTGTCTAAGCCGTCAGGATCAGACATACACACGGCTCAGTATAGCCGAAAAACTGAAAAACTAAACTTTGAAAATTTTGGTTTTTCGACAATTACTCAACATTTCAACCTACGAATTGCGCCAATAACTTAGCGTTTGAAGAAGGACTCAAGATGAATTTAATGGTGTATACCTCATATCCCTGAAAATTTGAATTTTTTAGGTTATAGGCTTCATAAGTATGCTAAAATCTATTTCCTGTGGGAAAAACGGTTTCTCAAGCTTAATATTTCCTGTAATAGCTTCAGTTATCATACTTGACCTTAGATCCATCAGATACTACTGGTCAATACGTTTCAAACTCATGTTTACTAATCAAAATCGGTTAAGCCGTTTAGAAGTTATTAAGCTACAAAAGTATAATCCAATTAACGATTATTCCCGAAATGGTTTATGTAGTTGTAGTGGTTACGACGCTAAATTTGATCTGGCAACGGGCAATCCGACTTCATTTACCGGCCATCTCAATATTTTTTTTTTCAATCTATTTCGAATAAAAAAAATCTAGTGTACATTCGATGGACACTAGATCATTTGGGAGATAATGCAGCAAAGGTGACCATTTATAAAGCTTGACGTGTAATAGAGGAACATTGTATTCAACTTCATACATTTAATTTATAAATAACTTTGAAAAACTCCTGATACAAGAATAAAAAAAAAAGACTGACTTGTTTGTGAGACCTGTTTGTAAACACGCGTTTTATAATTTACGGTCGATTTAAACAAATTACCGCTAAATAAAAGCCTTTTAATAGTTAAGTTTTACTAGTGCAGTGACATAAAATACCAAGAACAGCAACTGTGAGTAGATTTTTAATATTAACTGCATCCAGACGATTTTTGTTAGGCTGATTGAGGTTAGATATCAGATACACAAGACTGAAAAGTAATTAGCTAGTAAAAACTCGCCTAGCGAAATAAAGAATTTTTAACAACAAAAGGCAGGGTCGGCCTGGGAAAAATGTTTTGGACAATAATTATATTTAACAAAATAACTTAGCAAATTTGAATATTTTAAATAAAATGTCACAACCAACATTTACAAATCAATCTTCATCCACCAACACTCACCCAGATAATAATTTAAATAATATGAATACCTCCAACACATCTTATGCAAGCACTGTCTCAAAAAATATCTACAAGTATCCTAACAAAGACCAGGCACTTATCTTCGGCTCCATTCAGGGAGAAAAACTTCAAGATTATCTTCTCCAATTGGGACCTCTGGTAAAACCAATAAACATCATTTTCTGTAGCAGAATTTCACACAACAGAATATGTGTTTATCTAACCAATAAATCACTGGTTGATGAGTTTTTAACTAATCATGGTCAAATTGTTGTCAATAATGAAGTCATCAAAGCAAGACGTCTAATTTCACCAGCAGACAGACTAGTATTATCGAATGTAAGCCCAACGATCCCACACGAAACTCTTGTAACCTTACTGGAAAATATTGGATTAAAATTAGTTTCTCCAATAAACTTTCTTAGAATAGGTGCATCAAATCCAGAATACCAACACATACTCAGCTTCAGAAGACAGGTGTATATCGCTCCTTCCCCAGATATTACCATACCCGAATTCTTAGAAATAACACATGATAATCTATCATATCATATCTTTTTAGCCCTAGACAGTCAACGCTGCTTCACCTGCAAATTATCGGGTCATGTTGCATCCCAATGCCCTTCGGGCAATATTAACCCACATTCCCAACAATCATCACAACCCACACATAATGTTCCAATCTCGTCAATATCTCAACCGGATGAAACATCTCCTAATGACTTAAATTCCCACCCAATAAATAATATTCTACCCGAAAGTTCCTCAGTAGTAGAAAATTGTGCAAAAGTCGCCAATACTGCTTTGATCACATCCAATCTGGTAACAAATCCAGATCACACTGCTCAATCTGAAAATATCCCAACCTCGGACAAAACTACTAAGTCAACAACTTCATCCGCAACAAAACGAACAGCTGAAGATATGACCCCAGCCACTCCAGAAGAACAAATTCCACCCAATATTTCTACCTTCTCTCTTCCCCAAACAGTCGTTCAGAAAAACAAAAAACCCAAATCTAATACATCAGATCAAGAAATAGAACTTACTGAATCTATTATAAACTATATCGACTCTCATTCTCCTCACTTCATAATCAACAGCCATCAGCTTAAACAGCTCCTAGAAAATACATACGGATCGAGGGATGTTCTTAGCATTGCGGAAGACTTCACAGAAGATATTCCAAAACTAATAGATATGTTAGAAGAACTTCATCCTCACGCAAACACTAAGAAATTAAAAACTCGTGTCACAAGGCTAAAAAAGAAATTACTAAAGCAATCCCAAGATTTAAGTGATACCCAATCTGATATCTCAAATACATCTCAAGATACCCAATAAATACATTCGAGTCATTACTCCAGTGGAACTTAAATGGGTACTATACCCGTTTAAATATGCTACAGCATATCATAGCCCTCCATTCTCTGGACATATTGTGTCTACAAGAAACTCACTTCCGAGACGAAAATGTCCACAAAATGAGGGGATACAATGAATTCGTTAAAAACCGAAATGTACAAGTTGCGAGTGGCGGCGTAGCCATTTACGTCTCAAAGAATCTACAAGCAACACAAATTAGAATAAATACAAACCTAGAAGCGATAGCCGTAAAAATTAAAACACAACTAAATTACACCATCTGCAACATATACATTCCTCCTGACCATTATTTAATTGAGGATGAAGTGGAGTCTCTAGTTAATCAACTTCCAACTCCTTTCATTTTTCTAGGAGATTTTAATGCCCACAATTACTCCTGGGGTTCTCAAAAAACAGACAGAAGGGGACGAATTCTATCAAACATATTCAACACCATGAACATAAGTTTACTGAATGATGGCAGCAATACTAGATTCAATATAGCTACTGGCAATTCTTCTTGCATCGATCTTTCATTATGTAGCCCAACTATTAGTCCTTACCTTGAATGGAGAGTTATGGATGACTTACTAGGCAGTGACCACTTTCCTATAAAATTAACGAATTCAATTATAAAAGACAAAATATCAAACGGAGATAGTATCCATCAGAAATGGAAAATAAAGAAAGCCGACTGGAGCTCTTTCTCAAAAACCATTGAGAATAACATATACAAAATTAATGAGTGGAAGGACGCAAATACAGCAGTAACTCAACTTAACGAAATAATCATAAAAGCCGCTGAATTTTCAATAGGAAAAACAAAACATATCAAGAAATTTAAACCTGTGCCTTGGTGGAATGACGAATGTGCCGAAGCAATACAAAACAGGAAATCTGCTCTAAATAGATGTAGGAGGGAGAAAACCGCAACAAGTATAATTGAATACAAAAAACATAGGGCAAAAGCAAGATATATTACCAACAAAAGTAAAAAAGAGTCATGGAAGAAGTTCGTAGGAAGCATAAACAGAAACACTACAATATCATCGGCATGGAGGAAGATACAAGGTATTTATGGAAACAAAACTTACCATGTCATTAAAGCATTAGATTATGACGGCAAACGAATAAACCAAACAAATGAAATAGGTGAAGCATTCGCAGACTATTATCATAAGCTTTCCATAAACAGAAATATAACTAATGATAACATTGCCCTCCCTACGGAATTCAAAGAGCTGGAAAACCTTAATTCTCTAAACAAGCCACTGACAAAAGAAGAAATGGAGGAATCTCTCTCATCACTAAAAGACAGTTCTTCTGGTCCCGATGACATCCCTCCAGTTTTTCTAAAAAATCTCCCAGAAACAGCGAAAAAAATCCTGCTTAATATCTTTAATCACATGTGGAATAATAGTGACTTCCCCTTAATCTGGAAGAAAGCAACAATCATCCCCATACTTAAATCTAACAAATCTTCACTCTTGCCTGAATCTTACAGGCCAATCTCCCTAACCTGCTCCATGAGTAAATTGCTAGAAAAAGTAATCAACAAGAGACTAATATGGTTTTTGGAAACTCACAAATTATTAATTCCCGAACAATCCGGATTTCGACCATCTAGAAGCACACTTGATAACATTATTGACCTAGAAAGTCATATTCACGAAGCATTTGCTACTAAAGATAAATGTCTAGCAATTTATTTTGACATTAATAAAGCCTTTGATTCTACATGCCATAAAGTCATCCTAAATAAACTACATCACTGGGGATTGAAAGGCAATATAATAAATTTCATACGCAATTTTTTATCTCAAAGAGAATTCCAAGTCCGAATTTCTGGAACAATATCATCAACCAAGAAACAATTAAACGGCACACCACAAGGATCAATTCTCAGCCCAACTTTATTTTTAATTGCTATGAATGATGTCTTAAAAGATTTAAAGAAACCAGTTGTAGCCAGACTTTACGCAGATGACATGATCGTGTTTATCAAGGGAAGATGTCTTAGCACCATGGCTCAAAGCCTTCAGCAATGCATAACATCCTTCGAACGTTGGTCTATAATGTCTGGGTACAATTTCTCCCCAAACAAAACAAATTGCATATTATTCTCAAAAAGAAACATACCAGAGCAGCATCGACCATCAATATTCCTATACAACCAGAAACTAAGCTATACTCCACACATAAATTTTCTGGGCATGATATTCGACGAACGTCTGTCGTGGAAAAATCATATTAAAACACTAACTCTTTCTTGTCAAAAGGGCTTAAATTTATTAAGATGCTTAGCAAACAAGTCTTGGGGATCTGATGGTCTTATGCTGCTAAAAATATACAGAAGCCTTATTCGATCGAAAATTGATTATGGATGTATTGCATACACATCTGCTCGCCCTTCAATATTAAAATGCTTAGATACTATACACAACACCGCAATAAGAATAATTCTAGGGGCTTACAGGACAACGCCTGTAGAAAGCCTATACTGCGAACTGGGCGAACCAGCTCTATCTTTCAGACGACAAATTCTTAGTTTATCCTATGCCTCCAGAATAGCATCAATACCATCAATTCCTGCTCACAAAAACACGTTCTGTAATCGTTTCAAATCAACTTTTCAACATAGCACCTCTCCACCACCCTTTTATATTAGAATTCACCGGTATATATCAACGTTAAATCTCCAAAATTTCCCCAGAACGTGGTTAATGAATGAACACAGCATTCCTCCATGGATTATCAGAACCCCACATGTAAATACCCAATTGACGAAATATAATAAATACGATACCAATCCACGTCTTATATATCAAAATTATAAACAAATAGTCGCAAAATATAAAAATTATACCCACTTATTCACTGATTCGTCTAAGTCTTCCCAAGGTGTAGGAGCAGCAGTATACATAAACAATGAAACCAAATATTTATTTAAGCTTCCCAGCTCCTACAGCATCTTAAATGGTGAACTTTATGCCATATTACAAGCGTTGAAGCACATTTCCAATGCACAAACCAAACACTCCTTAATAATATCTGACTCACTCAATTCACTGAGACTCATACAACAAACCTTCACGAAAAATCCTATAGTCATATTAATCAAAGAAATATTACACAGTCTGCATCAAACAGACTCAAAAATAGTTTTTCTATGGGTTCCCTCTCATTCTGGAATCGAGGGAAATGAAAACGCTGATCGTTGGGCTTACACAGCTGCGCAATTACCAACATTGGCAGAACAATCAATTCCAGCCGCAGATACAAAACAATTACTAAAATCAATGACTCTCAATTTATGGAGTGAAAAATGGAAAACATCCACGAGCAAGTTAAGAGACGTTAAAGAAGATACTGGTCCATGGAATCCACATACAACCAACAGATCGAACCAAGTCATCTTATCTCGTCTTCTGTTAGGACACTGTAAATTTACTCATGAGCATCTCATTACCCATACCGAAGCACCAAAATGCAGAAGGTGTAATATACCAGTTTCAGTAAAACATGTGCTAACAGAATGTGATGAATTTGCCGCCTACAAACAATCTATATCTGGTTATTCAAACAATATGAAAGACATTCTTAACCTGCAAACCGACTGTAAACCTCTTTTTCAATTCCTTAATAAATGTAACCTAGCAAGTAAGATTTAATTGTACACAATTTCATACTTTTGTAAACTTATTAATTGTATTCTCGTTACCCCGCTGATGACTTTCGTGGTTAATGCGGTTATTTCTAAATAAAAAAAAAAAAAAAAGAATAAAAAACCGCTAAACGCCGTAAAAATGAGTGGCGCATAAAATATTCCAGCTACAAAAGATCTGATATGAATATTACGTGGCGCGAAAATGGATTTTCATTTGATGCAAAACAAAACTCTAGTTTTATTTTAAAAGATTTTTCCATAATATTTGCTAAATTTGAAGTAAACGCGCCACAAAAGAGTTTCAAAATTCAAACTGTATCAAAGTTACACTTTTGTGGCGCGTTTACTTCAAATTTAGCAAATATTATGGAAAAATCTTTTAAAATAAAACTAGAATTTTGTTTTGCATCAAATGAAAATCCATTTTCGCGCCACGTAATATTCATATCAGATCTTTTGTAGCTGGAATATTTTATGCGCCACTCATTTTTACGGCGTTTAGCGGTTTTTTATTCTTGTTTATTATAAGCCAATATAAAGATTAGTAATTAAGGACTATTTATAGCCAGAATGTCTTAAGGTATCTAGTGTATGAAAATAAATTTTATAAAGCGACTTATTTTTAAATTAGTCTTTAAAATTAGTATCTAAGAGAATTTTAGACTGGAACGACCTAGCAGAAGCAGAAAAAAACTATGATTTCATATAGTCCTGTCGCCAGGGGGGGTACAACGGCCTCGTTAATTCAGATGGACTTACCCAAGTTTTTTTTATGTATTTTGACCCGTAGAACCCGAATTTTTTGGGTAACAGTTGATCCGGATGTCGATAAGATTGTTATAGACCAAGAACTTGAGGAATCAAATAACAGCGATTTTTGGCAAAACAAAACAATATTTTGTATTTTTTGGGTCATTTTAAGCAAAAAATATTTCTACAAGTTTTTTAGTAGGATGCACAGTTTTCGAGATAAACGCGGTTGAACTTTCAAAAAATCGAAAAACTGCAATTTTTAAACCCGAATAACTTTTGATTAAAAAATAAAATAGCAATTCTGCTTAGCGCCTTTGAAAGTTCAAGTCAAATTATGTCGGTTTTGATTATTTGCATTGCTAAAAATTTATTGTGTTATTGTTAAACAAAGCTACAAACAACTAGTGCGTGAGTGATGTTTCTATGATTTCTCATTTAAAATCGAACGAGTAGGTAGAATAGGTACTAGTGCAATCAAGACTATTTCTACGTTACATGCGTTAAAACGCATGTAAAAGCACGGGAAACCCTACGTGTTTATAGCTTTGTTAAACAATAAAAAAATAAATTTTTACCAACGCAAATAATCAAAACCGATATAATTTGACTTAAACTTTCAAATGCGGTAAGCAGACTTGCTATTTTATTTTTTAATCAAAAGTTATTCGGGTTCAAAAATTGCAATTTTTCGATTTTTTTAAAGTTCAACCGCGTTTATCTCGAAAACTGTGCATCCTACGAAAAAACTTGTAGAAATATTTTTTACTTAAAATGGCCCAAAAAATACAAAATATTGTTTTGTTTTGCCAAAAATCGCTGTTATTTGATTCCTCAAGTTCTTGGTCTATAACAATCTTATCGACATCCGGATCAACTGTTACCCAAAAAATTCGTGTTCTACGGGTCAAAATACATAAAAAAAACTTGAGTAAGTCCATCTGAATTAACGAGGCCGTTGTACCCCCCCTGGCGACAGGACTAATAGTATATAACATAAAAAATAAATTAATGAGGGAATTTATAATAAAAGAGGTCTGCTTTCTTTCTTTCTTTGTACTAAAAGACGTCTCCTATAGTTTTTCATCAGATTTTTCTTGATTTCAGTATTCTCCGTAACGTTTTCTATCTAAATTTTAGAGTATGTGTTAGATTTATTATTAATTGTATTCTTAACTTCAATTGGGGCCGTTGGTCTTTATCCTTGTGACATCGTTTACAATATACGAAATATAGGAAAAATCAAGTTACAGTAAAAAAATAGGATTGAAAAATAGAAATACCCCCAAATACTAAATAAATAATAGAAAAATCTACCAAAGCTAGTTAAAGTAACTATAGAAAAAACATTAAATGCAAAAACATGCGAAGACTAAGAACAATTAGTCTAATGAGACACTTACTTAAAATGTTTTTAAAAGTTACATATAGCAGAACACAAGTTCTGCGAGAAAATCAAGTGCCATGGACACAATTTGGATTCCGCAATGCCTTTGTACGCCAGTCAATGGGACCAAGAATAGGTTATTACCTCCGAATTCTATCCTACTGCATGGATTTTAATGAAATTTTGGGCCTAGCCTCTACTTATCTCCTAATTCAAAGTCTACCCTATGCCGATGTGTGCTTTTATCTTGGGGGGTGGTTCCCACCCCTTTTAGGGGTTGAAAAATTTTTGGTTAAAATTACCACGGAATTAGCTAGAGAACCTAATTCTAAGCAAAAACTGTTTTATAACTTTTTTTAAAAACTCAATACTTTTTGAGATATTCGTGGTTGAAAATTGGTAATTTTCATTGAAACATAATTCCTTTTCGAATGGTTTTTTGCGAATACATTAAAAACTATGCATCTAACTAGAAAAACTAATTAAATATTTTTGCAGGTTATAAAAAACAAAGAGACAGTTGCCTTCATATATCTTTTAGTTATAATACAAAAAAAGATATGGTAGGTGAAAATAGTTTGTTTTTTTGGTACATTCTCAAATTGGTGTATTCAACTTGAAATAACAGAGAAACGGTCAACTTCAGGTGCACAATCCTACTAATACCTTTTGTAGTGCTTGAAAAGACCTTTAAAATGAGTTACATTAGAGGTCCATTACATTAAAGCTAAGCGAGATATGCTGCAAACAAAATTGATAACTAATTTATTTTAAGAAAAAATGAGAATTAGTTTTATCCCCCATCCACCAAAATGTAAATGCATCTTATTCCTTCTACAATACCTTTTATTATAGTGTTATCTCTATGTTCAAAACGTAGGATGGGTTTAAAATGAATGGTTTTTGAAAAAAAAAGATCAAATTATAGAGCGCATTTTTAAATATTCTTAAAAATCTTCTTTTTCTCAATGTAACTTGAAAATGATAAGAGATACAGTAATAAAAAATAAAAAAGAAATTTATATCTGAAAAATCCCTACATTTTTGGGTGGTATCTTTTTTTCGTATCTCTTATCTTTGTCGAGTTACATGGAGGAAAGGGAAGATTTAAAAAAAATTTAAAAATGCGCTCTATAATTTAATCTTATTTTTTTCAAAAACCGTTCATTTTAATTCAGTGCAACTTTTTGAACATGGAAATAACACCATAATAAAAAGTATTGTAGAAGGAAAACGATATATTTAAGTTCTGATGGATAAGGGGTTAAATATACTTCTCATTTCTTCTTAAAATACATCAGTCATCAATTTTTTTGCAGAATATCTCGCTTAGTTTGAATGTGATCGACATTTACTATTTCTCATTTTAAAGGTCTTTTCAAGCCATATAATAGTTATTAGTATCATTTTACACCTAAAATCAACAGTTTCTCTGTTATTTCAAGTTGAATAAACCGATTTGAGCATGCATAAAAAACGAACTCTTCTTACCTACTATACTAGTCTTTGTATTTTAACTAGAAGATTTATGAAGGAACAAATCTCTTTATTTTTTTTTATAATCTACAGAAATATTTTATATAGTTTTTTTGTAAGATGCATAATTTTTAAGGTATTCGCAAAAATCCGTCCGAAAAGGTGTAATTTTTCAATGAAAATGGCCAACTTTCAACCACGAATAACTCAAAAAGTATTGAGTTTTCAAGAAATAATTATAGAAAAGTTTTTGCTTGAAATTGGATTCTCTAGCCTCTTCCGTGGCTATTTTAACCAAAACATTTTTCACCCTAGAGAAGGGGTGGGAACCACCCCAAAGATAAAATCGCACATCGGCATAGGGTAGACTTTGTTTCTTGAGCTATTCCCTACTTACTTTGAAAATATCAAGTAAATCGATGTAGTAGGATGGAATTCGGATATTCGGAATACCCTCATTGACTGCCCCATTGCGCGATTTTGGTCTAAGCAACGTGTCTCAGGATGTCTCACTAGACATGTTGCGAGACCAAACTCCGTTACGAGGCCAAAAATCGCATGTCTCAAGTCTCCCGATTGAAATGAGAGACATGATGCAACGACCTGCAACGTCGGTTAATTTTTGACAAACCCAAAAATTAAAAACTTTCTTATTAATAGAAAATATTACTTTTAATCGTATTAATTATTATTAATTTTACTATCAGGAAATAAAAAACAATAAAAATGGGCTTAAAAAAATACACTATTATCTGAATCTTCAAGCTTTCGGAAACGTTTATTTCCTTTTTCGAGAAATTCTACAATGCAATAAGAAAAAAAATTAAAATGTGTTTGAATGTCATAACAAAAAATAATGAAAAACTTAATTTTTTAAATTAATTTTTTTAATGCTGTTTTGTTAAAAACTATTATTGTTTTTTATGTTATGCAAGATGTACAACAGTCTGTTACTAATTTTAATTTTATGTAAATTATCTATAGTCCATTCTTTCACGGTTTTTGCTCTAAATTTTAAAGAACCGCTTGAATTGACATGAAATTTGGCATACGTATAGCTTACATGTCAAAGAAAAAAAGTGATATTGTGCCGATGCGTGCTTTTGCCCTGGGGGTGACTTTCACCCCCTCTTGGGGGTGAAAAAATATATGTCCAAAATAAGTCCGGCAATGGGTAAACTGACTAATTTTAAGTAACTTTTGTTCTATAGAGCTTTTTCGCCAAGTCAATACTTTTCGAGTTATTTGCGAGTGAATATGTTCATTTTTCAACAAAATAACCACATTTTTGGCCGTTTTTTCGCAAATAACTCAAAAAGTAAGTATCCTGTCGAAAAAAACGTTCTTAGCAAAAATATAGCCTATAAAAAAGTAAAACAATTGGTGTATGCGTTAGGTCTCTGGATCTCGTAGAACCAGAGTTATAGCCAATGAAAAATAGATTCATATTCACCAAATTTCAAATAGAATATTTCGACGTGAAATATCCAAAAAATTAAGCACTTTTTGGGGAAAACCCATTTTAACTTTTTTAAAGTGTTTAAAAAATCTTTACTTCTATTTCTACAAAAAATTTCTAGTGTTAAATTTAAGCAAGTTACGCTCAAAATAAAGTTGGTCCCTTTTGTTTTTGCAAAAAAAAATCGGGAAGACCACCCCCTAATTAGCAACTGAAACGAAATTAATCGTTACCGCTCCACAAATTAATTTATTTAGTTTGTGTTTATATGATCTGTAAGTTTCATCGATTCAAAGTGCTTATTTTTGAAAAAAATTGGTTTCAAATTAAAATTTTTAAAAATTTAAATTTTGAAAAATATGCTTTTTTTCAAAATAACTTAAAAATTGTTAGAGATACCAAAAATCTCGAAAAACAAAAAAAAGTCAGATTTGCTTTTCTGAATATCATGTATATTTTTGTTTTTCTGTTAGACAAAAATTGATTAAGATTTGGTGTTTCTAAATTTGCATACATTCGTGATCAGTGACGCGTTCAACCCATTTTAACCACAGCCCATTCAACAATAAGGACTTTGAACCGATGAAACTTACAGATCATATAAACAATATATACACGAGTCAAGAAACTTATGCAGTCGTAACGATTAAGTTCATTTAAGATATTAATTAGACGCTGATTTTCTCGATTTTTTTACCAAACCCAAAAGGGACTAACTTTATTTTGAGCATAACTTGTTTAATTTTGATGCTAGAAATTTTTTTTTAAACAAAAATGAGACTTTTTTTAAACACTTTAAATAAGTTGTAATGAGATTTCCCCGAAATGTGCTTCATTTTTGGTAATTTTACGTTAAAATATTCCATTTGGAATTTGACGAATATGAACCTATTTTTCATTAGCTTATAACTCTGCTTCTACTAGGTGTAGAGACGTGATATATACACATTTTTTTAAAAAATTTTTACAGGCTATATTTTTGCTAAGAATGTTTTTTCGACAAAATACTTAATATTTGAGTTATTTGCGAAAAACCGTCTAAAATCGTGGTTATTTTGTTGAAACAATGAACATATTCACTGCCAAATAACTCGAAAAGTATTGACTTAGTGAAAAAACTCTATAGAACAAAAGTTACTTAAAATTAGCGAGTTTATCCATTTCCTGACTTTCTTTGGACGAATATTTTTTCACCCCCAAGAGGGGGTGAAAACCACCCCCAGGGCAAAAGCACATATCGGCACAATATCAATTTTTTTCTTTGACTTTTTAGCTATGTGTATGCCAAATTTCATGTTAATCCAATCGGTTCTTTAAAATTTAGAGGTTTTGCAAAATTTTACCGTTAAAGAACGGACTACTAACATGTTATATTTTAAATTTTAGTAAGTTTTGGTACAGATTATTACCAAACAGTCAGTCATTATGCACAAATTAATGTCCGTCATGGTTTTTGGCGAAGATGAGACTAAAAAATTAACATCACAGTATGGACGCTAGACGAGACAAAAATATCGGTGTCTCTAGACTCTATACTCTAGACCATGTTTATGTCTAAAGTTTAGACCGTCGCGAGACCGTTGCGAGAACGTCGCGCAACATGGTCTACAAATGAAGACGAGGCTAAGGGTACGGCCAGGCTTGCGAGCGATTTTTCTTGAGAAATAAATCGTGGACGACTGAACTACAAAAAAATATTTCAAACCCAATGAATATTATAACAGTGGCCATACCTAAAAATGGCTTAGCGAAAAATTGCTCAGCGGCTAAGCGTGTCGCTCTGTTTCCAATTCGGTTTGATTTCTAAGCGACTTAGTTCCATTTTGTCTTCAAAATAAACAGCACGATATTTTATTCCGAAGAAATTTTAATTTGCAAAGTGCAAAGTAGACTTATTTTATGGCAGGATACACACAAACATTTCAAAAACAAAAAGTAACAGACAAATATTTGTTTTTTTTTTTGTGTTTCCTAGACCTATTAATGGGATGTACACCATACCTCCTTTTCCCTTTTAACAAACACTCTGTGAATGGACCATCTTCTAAAAGAAGGGCAATTCCACGCTTTCGTATGAGAGGCATGACTAAAAATGATATTTGAATCGCTTTTCGTTGGACAGCTTCTCGCTTGTCGCCCGCTGCATTGTCGTGAACGATTTATCTCGCGCGATAAATCGCTAGGAAGCCTGGCCGTACCCTAAGGCACTCGAGAGGCTCCATTCGCAATACAAGTGCTTATGCAGAGGTGCAGAGTTGTCGACTATGGCGTATATATTTTTTATCGATTACAAAAAGGCATGCAAGCAAAACATAATAAGCTCATAACCATCTTGAAACTAGCGCGCTTAGGTGATAGAGACTTGAAAATCATATACATGGCTATATGCAAAACTAAAAAGAGAACCTATCGTATAATTTATATTACAACAAAACGACCAACATTAAAGTGGACGACCAGTGGACAGATAGGTACAATCTTCATAGATAGAAAAGTAAGACAGGAATGCATTCTGTCCCGGTGTTATTTAACATGTACTCTAAACATATCTTCAAGCATACACTGAGAAAACGAGAGGAAGTCGTATTAGTTAACCGAATGTATCTAAACACCATTACATATGTCGACGATGCAGTAGTTTTTGCAGATAGATCATCATCATCATAGGTGGCTCGACAATCCGTTGTGGATCTTGGCCTGCTCGCAAAGAAATCGCCATTCCTGTCGATTCCTTGCAACTTCCCTCCATCTTCTGACCCCTAGAATCTTAAGGTCTTCTTCCACATCTTCCACATCTTAAGGTCTTCTTCCTTATCCATCTTCTTCGTGGTCGTCCTCTACTTCTTGTGCCTTTTGGTTATAAAAAAGTTAATTTCTTAGTTTATTCGTGATCTGTCATTCTAGCAATGTGCCCTGCCCATCTAATTCTCTGCACTTCTAATGCTCTACACGTATTTCACAATATCTAGATCGGTGTATAACTGATAGAGTTCAAAGTTTTATCTTCGACGCCATAGCCCATTTTCATTTACGGCCCCAAAAATCTTTCTAAGAATTTTTCTAACGTTTTAGCCCCTTTATATCCAAACCGGTCTTATTAAGGTCTTGTATATATTGAGCGTTACTGCACGTTTTATATTTTTATTTTTTTAAATGTTTCTGGAGGTCATAAACAGTTCTGTTTGCTATTGTTATGCGTTTTTTTTTCGTCGCTTGTCGTGTTTATTGAGTTTACTAGCGATCCATGATATATGAATTCCTTAACTTGCTAAAAGGTATGTTTGTTAATTTGAATTCTCTGTTAGATATTTTGGGAGTTTTTAGAAACCAACATATATTTGGTTTTGTCCTCGTTTACCACAAGTCCTAATTCACTTGCCGCGTCCGCAAGTCTGGTAAAACACTGCACCATGTCTCTCATACTTCTGCCCACTATAACTATATCGTCAGCGAATGCGAGAATTTACGTCGCTCTATTAAAAATAGTTCCATTCATTCTAATATTTAATTTTCTGACTGTTTTTTTACAGATAGATGGTTTGCAAAAAATAATGCCGCGCATATCAGATATAACTAGAAAACATGGACTTGATATAGATACAAAACAAAGTACATGATAGTCAGTAAGAACGAAATATTAAATACACAGCTTTTGGTTAATCAACAACCAAGGCAAGGTAAACAGCTACATATACCTTGGTACCAATATAAAAAGACAATAAGACCATTCAACTGAAAGAAAACAAAAGAGGGAAAGGCAGTTTTTAGTTTAATTGATTCAGAGTTAGACCACCATCTCGAGATAGCTATTTCTGCCTCTCAAGCGTCATCGGTGGAGCTATGCAGTCACAATTCTGAATCAAACATTAACAAGCCTGCCTTATTTAAGGAAAATTACCGCAAACACAAGGTATAAATACAAAGGTATAAAAGGTATAAAAGGTATAAAATACAAGGTATTTAGAAAGACAGGACCAGAGAGACGAAGAATATCTTGGTTCCCAAAGCCAAGAAAGTGGCTTAATATGTCCATAACTGTATTATTCTAAATAGCGGCAAAATATTTTAATAATATAATACTTCATAATAGTTCATTAATTTAGTATTTAATCCATCTGGTTATGTAGTTTTCGATTCTTGTTCTTGATAGACTTTGTCAGAATTTTTATCACAGTATAAATTTTCTGAAATTTTCATTTAATTATTTTCTGATTTATGACGTTTTACTGCTTTAGGCTGCATATACAGGGTGATTCATTAAGAATGTCCAGTCTCTGAATTGTCGATTCAAGATCTCAAAATATTAAGATTTAACCCAAATGACTTAAAACAAATGTGGATCGTTACTGAGTTAGTTATCTGGTGTTTTACTAAAAAATTTAATAACTTGTCACACTTGGCAGACAATATAGGTACTGTACATCCTACTAAATTATGATGAATAAACCTTTCTGGCTACTACCAGATGCGTACCACAGGGGACAGTGAATGGTTTACCCTCCCGAAATTCTACGACACTGGCCGAATTACTATTTCAGTGCAATATATTGATTCTTCAATACTTTCTATGTAAATAATACACTCTTCATTTATAACGTTAAACGTTAAAGTCATCAGGTTTCGAGATATTTGAAGTTGAAAATGAAACGGCACAGCTATTTTGATTTATGTATTGTACCCCTTCATTTTTAGCTTCAAATATCTCGAATACTAATCAATAATAAATCTATAAATTAATAAAAAAATTACTGGGTTAAATTCTCACCAATTTATTTAAATGGAACGTTTTTTCTTCCTCCTGAAAAAAGTTGATTTGTGGGTTACAACGTTTTACCTTTCAACCGTCGATATTTTAGTAGGGTTTAGAGTACCTACACCTTTTGCCAAGTATGATAAGGATATGTCAATTACTATTAAAGTACTGGATACAAATAGTTAATATTTATGAAATATGGATGTTTGACTTAGAAATTTAAAAATTATTTGTACCCAGTACATTCTTTAAAAGTATTTGAAATATCCTTATCATACTTGCCGAAAAGTGTAGGTACTGTACACCCTACTAATTTATGTTAAATAATCGTTAATACCAGAGGCGCACGACAGGGGAAAGTGAATGGTTGACCCTTTCCAAATTCTACGCCACTGATGGAATTGCTATTTCAGCATAATTTTTAAATTCTCCAATACTTTCTATATAAACAATATACTTTACATTCTTAAGGATAAAATCATTATGTTTCGAGATATTTGAAGTTAAAAATAAAAGAAAGAAAAGCGTAATTCATTAATAAACATTGTTATGCCCTTACATTTTCAACTTCAAATATCTCGAAAAATAATGAATTTATCGTTACGAATAAAGAGTATAATGTTTACATATTAAGTATTGGAGAATCGAAATATTGTGCTAAAATAGCAATTCCGCCAGTGGCATAAAATTTGGGACATGCAAAACCTGTCTCCTGTCGTACGCCTCTGGTTGTAGCCAGAAATGTTTGTTTATCATAATTTAGTAGGGTGTACGGTAATTACACCTTTAACAAATTATGATAAGAACATGTCAAATAGTTCTAAAGCACTGGGTAAAAATAGTTAATATTTAATAGGTAATATTTTAAGGTCTAGAACCTACAACTCAGAGATTGGATATTCTTAATGAATCAGCCTGTATTTTGGTTTGTGAACAAAGTTCTTCGCAATTCATCTAAGTTTTATAATATTTAGACTAGTAAGACTATTTTTGAATGTTCTTTTTGCCTTTATAATAATTTTACTGTAAATCACTCGATTTTAATGTGCTCTTCTCACTGAAATATGACAGTTCCAGTAGTTTTAAATTTAAAATAGACAAACACGCTTTCAAAATATTAATTTTGAAGTATTTTTATACATTTTAAACATGTTTTATACCAGATTTTAAAATGCTCTTACTACAATAGTTAAAACCTCACTTCAGAGATACAAAAGCTCAGTAATTCGTTTTAAATTTCACGCTTTTTTTTTCCAAAACCCCGTACAACCACTACTGACCCGATATTGTTTCCACTTACTTTCTCCCGCCTGCTATTGATTTTCTTTTGGAATATTCTTCGTCACGGGATAATCATTAATTGAGTCTTTTTTGGCAAAGTTTTTGAATAAATAATTTTTTAGCTGTTTTAAAACTCGTTTTCTTGATAAAAATCTTATTGAGGCCTGTCTCTGAATAATCAACGCCCTCGCTCTAAGACAACGAGGTTTATATTAAGCTTATAATGAAAACAATTTTTGGTGTGTTAGTAAAGCATAATGGAAGATAGTAGAACTAATGAAATTTTTTCAGAAGTCTCTTTTTAGTAGTAGAAGATATACGCATTATTTTTTTTGATACTCGGACAACGCTACAGCTTGATAGTCCAGTGCAGGAAGATTGTTCTTAGGACTTTTTTAGATATTGTTGACCAATAGATAGAACAGCTACCTGTTTTCTGCAAAGAATTCGGAGCTGTTTTTTAATTATTAATAATTTAATGCCAAAAAATGCGATTTTTTTCTATTTTTTGCACACCATTATAAGGCTAAATAGTTGACATAAAATTACAAAATTTTATTTTTCAGAATATTGAAAAGCTTCAAAATCGCTATTTTTCAAAGTTAAAAAATCAATTTGTAGCTTCGAAAACTGCAAAATAAGGCAGTTATTTGGTGTTATTTGGTGTTAATTGTTAATAACTATTATTAAAATTAACCTATATAGAGAGATTTAAAAAGGTGTCTTTCTGGCCTAATCCACTGCGACCTTTACAGATCTATAGTGGTCCTTTAGTCCTGTATAACATTCTCTAGCCTGCCCCTTTTTATAAATTCTAATAGCTTCGAGACTGAACCTTCCATGTAGCTATTTGTCGGTGGAGTTTCTTCTCCTAATGCAAAAAACGGCACATTTGCCAGACTGACAGAAAAAAAAAATTGTCAGAAAAAAATATCTCGTTTTGGCACTGAATCTGTAGAGTCAATTAACACGTTAACGGACAGTGCGTCAAATGTATAAGCAAGTTTTTGACACTATATTTATTTTGCAAATGGAATACGGAAATTCTGAATCTCATTGCAGTCATAAATGAACAATACAAACCTTTCTAGAAAACAAATTACCATAACATAGCAACGGCAATTATTGTTATCTGGTCTCTCGCATTAGATGGTAGGAAAGACATTGATTGTGGGAATTTTTCATTTAATGTTCCAAATACTTTTAATAATTTTCGATTCCAATGAATTCTGCCGTATGTATGTTTCAGTTAATCAGTTATCCAGAGAGGTTGAAATTGTACAACGAAGAGTGCATTTCGGAATGCGCCGCATGAGATCTTTGATTTTCATATCGATAGCGTGTAAAACTGTAAAATTTATTGAAGGGATGGATAAATTTCTTCCTAGTAGGAAAAGGCAAGGTCGCTCCTCTGATTTCTGATAGAAAATGGTGTTCAAAATATCTCCAACAAATACATGTACCATTTTTCAAATCGGTAGCGTAGAACTACTCCGAGATCCATCTGAGGGTGTAACTTTCCATTCCCCATGGAGAGTGGCTTGCAAGCCTGTTTTTCAGTTTCAAAATGTAGTTCGTTACATTTTTGACGAATTTACCAAATTTTACACCCGCGGTGTTACTATAATAGTTTTGGCTAATTTTGTGTCCTTACTCTTAGCATTAATCCTCCCCTGTTTTAAATGTAGAAGGGTAGCATGTCACTGGCCCCCCAGGCCAATCTAGACGGGTGGGGCGGTACAAACAAAATAAGGGCGATACAATCCGATACTAACGCAGTACAAACGAACATACCCATCCCGGACCACCATATCGAAAAAGGGGGGATGGCATATCACCAGCCCCTCCAGACAGATTTAAAAGGGTGGAGGCAGTACAAACGAATGAAGAGTGATACAATCCAGTACTAACGCAGTACAAACGAAATAGCCTATTTTCGACGTTCAGAAGGCAAAGAGTGCAGAGTAGAGGGTAGCATGTCGCTGGCCCCCCCAGGCCAATCTAGACGGATGGGGGCGGTACAAACAAAATAAGGGCGATACAATCCGATACTAACGCAGTACAAACGAACATACCCATCCCGGACCCCGTGATCGAAAAAAGGGATCCCTCTCCAGTGAGATTTAAAAGCGTGGGGCAGTACAAACGGATGAAGGGTGATACAATCCAGTACTAACGCAGTACAAACGAAATAGCCTACTTTCGACGTCAGATGGCAAAAAGTGCAGATTAGAGGGGTAGCATGTCACTGGCCCCCCAGGCCAATCTAGACGGGTGGGGGCGGTACAAACAAAATAAGGGCGATACAATCCGATACTAACGTAGTACAAACGAACATACCCATCCCGGACCCCCATATCGAAAAAGGGGGGATGGCATGTCACCAGCCCCTCCAGGCAGATTTAAAAGGGTGGAGGCAGTACAAAGGAATGAAGGGTGATACAATCCAGTACTAACGCAGTACAAACGAAATAGCCTATTTTCGACATTCAGAAGGCAAAAAGTGCAGAGTAGAGGGTAGCATGTCACTGGCCCCCCCAGGCCAATCTAGACGGGTGGGGGCAGTACAAACAAAATAAGGACGATACAATCCGATACTAACGCAGTACAAACGAAGATACTCGTCCCGGGCCCCCAGATCGAAAAAGGGGGGATGGCATGTCACCAGCCCCTCCAGGCAGATTTAAAAGGCTGGGGGCAGTACAAACGAATGAAGGGTGATACAATCCAGTACTAACGCAATACAAACTATTGAGCTTTTTTTTTGACCCTCAAATTGAAAAAGGGGGGCTGGTGACATGGACCTGTTATTTCCGCCTGGAAATCCGTGATATGCTCAGATAGACTTACCGGGAAATGTATTCCTTGATTTGTCTCTACTACGCCGGCTCCCACACCTTCCGATGTGTTTGAGCCATCATTGTGCCAGCTAGCAGCAGCTTGTAGAGCTTGTACGGGTACACCTTCCTTCCAGTCTTCCTTCCTGGTATATTATTTGAATTTAGTGCAAAAAACGCGACTTTTTTCGATTTTTGCACTCCAAAAGGGTAAATAGTTGACATAATATTCCAAAATTTGATTTTTCAGAACATGAACTATTTGCAGTTTCTTCTCCCAATGCAAAGAACCGCACATTTGCCTGACATAGAATGTGCTCTGCTGTTTCTTCTTTCAGGTGACAGAATCTGCATAGGTCATTATCTGACAATCCCATCAGCTTCAAGTGCCTATTGAGCTTACAGTGCCCTGTTAACTGACGTACTATGGGTTTGACTGTTTTCCTGTCTTTGTTCATTAGATATGCCGTAAATTTTGGCGAACGTTCTGTAATTAACTGTTTTGACTGTTTCTTTCCTGGTGAATTCCTCCACCATGAACTCCTCCACCATCAATGATTTGTGAGCTACCCACTTTCTTATAGCCGTTTTTGTTACTGTCTTTGCAACGACTCAGAAGGGTTTCGGTACAACGAATGGCATTGAGAGTCTTGTCTGGCCATTTCATCTGATTTTTCATTGTCCTTATGACTCTTGTGCCCCATTACCCAGGCTACCGTAACCTTACTACGGTCTCCTAGTTTATTTAGGGCACACACACAATCTCATCCTACCTTAGAATTGAACTTTACAGAATTGAGTGCCTTAAGCGCTGCCTGACTATCTGTGAAGATGGCAACTGAACGGAGCGTTCTTTCCTGGCTTATATCTTCCACGCAGTGATGGATTGTCGTTATTTCAGCCTGGAAAACTGTGATACCCTTATATAGACTTATGTCCCTATACTTAAGGGAAATGTATCCCTTGATTTGTCCCTACTATGCCGGCTTCCACACCTTTCGATGTTTTTGAGCCATCAGTGCGCCAGGTAGTAGCAGCTTGTATGGGTACACCTTCCTTCCAGTCTTCCCTGCCTGGTATATTATTTGATTTTCTTTTGAAATATTCTTCGTCACGAGATAATCATTAATTGAGTCTTTTTTAGCAAAGTTTTTTAAATAAATAATTTTCTAGCTGTTTTAGAACTAGTTTTCTTGATAAATATCTTATTGAGGCCTGTCCCTCAATAATCAACACCGTCGCCCTAAGATAACGGGGTTTATATTAAGCTTATAATGAAAACAATTTTTGGTATGTTAGTAAAGCATAATGGAAGATAGCAGAACAAATGAAATTTTTTCAGAAGCCTCTTTTTAGTAGTAGAAGGTATACGCATTACTTTTTTGCTTGGATACTCGGACAGCGCTACAGCTTGTTAGTCCAGCAAAGGAAGATTTTCTTAGGACTTTTTTAGTTATTGATGACCTATAGATAGAACATCTATATGTTTTCTGCAAAGAATTCGGAGCCGTTTTTTAATTATTAACAATTTAGTTAGAACAACTAGAATAGAATAAGAAACAACATCATCAGGGAACAATGTGGCGTGCAATATGTAGAAAGATGGGGTAGGCAAAGACGAAGAGAATGGTTTAGTAATGTAAAAAGAATGGAGCAGCACAGACTACCAAGAATTGCGCTAGAAGGAACACCAGCTGGCGAGCGTCCACCGGGGAGACCACCAAAAAGATGGAAAGATGCTGGCAGTCTACCTCTCAAGAAATACTTCACAGTCGGAATTAACAGATCGACATGTCTACAACAAGTATAAGAAGAAGAATTTAGTGCAAAAAACTACATTTTTTCGATTTCTTGCACCTCATTAAAAAGCTAAATATGTAGTGACATAAAATTACAAACTTTGATTTGTTAGAACATTGAAAAGGCTTCAAAATGGCGATTTTTGAAATTTAAAAATTAATTTGTAGGTTCGTAAATTCCAAAATAAGGTAAGCTTGTATTTGTTAATAACTATTATAGGCCAGGGTAATAAGACAAAAATATACCCTGTTCGTGACACTTCAGCAGTCAGGGTATTGAAGCGTTTTTTCGACAGGTAATACCTATAGGAACAAATTGTAACTATTTCCTGCGTAGGATCTGGCGGCTATTTTTATTTATAAACAATTAACTGTCAAAAAATAGCGTTTCCCCCTTTTTTCCCAAATCAATGGAAAACAGCAAAACTTATGATTTTTTAGTACAAATATCTTCGAGATTATGGAAAAAGCTTTAAAATGACGTATCACAAAGTTTGATGTACTCATTTATTGTTAATATAATTGCAAAAATAGGTCGGAATTGCAAAAAAAATTCGCAGTAACTGTTGAAAAAATTAGTGTACAGCTTTGAAATTTTTGTCAAATGAGGGTTTTTTGGTACTTAATATGTGATAAAAATTTCAAAGCGATTGATTCAATTGTTTAAATTTTATTCAAATTGTTTATCCCAGAGATAGTTCAGAGAAATAAGGAAAAAAAATATCGTGTTGGTGACACAACCCCCTCCAGGCCGAAACCAAATTTTTCGAGTAATATGGTTATCTATAATAATAACCTATATTTTTCCTGCAGCCGATTTTGATGATATACATAGTTATAAACAAATGAAGATCAAAAAACGGTAAATTTTCGCTTTTTTCGTCTATTACTAAAAAATTGGGCATTTTAAACAAATTTGAGAGTAATAAACTCATAAACCGTATAAAAAACTTCAATATGGCGTTCGCTGAATATGTCTATCCTTATTGGTTGCTTAGAAAATTGCCAAATAAATAATAAATTTTGAGTTTTTATAAATATTCATAACTTATGTAAAAATCAACTTAGAACCTTCTTATTAAACGGAATGCTGAGACCTATGGTGCTTAAATCATACCCTAAATTTCAAAGCAATTGGTCAAATAGTTTGAAAGTTATTTACTTTGTTTATCCAAAATTAATTTTTTTTGCAACACTGTAAGTCAGAAAATGATGAAGTTACAGTAATATTTTGGATAGTTTATGAAAGAAGAAAATTTACAGTATTTATTTAATTTAAAAAAATGACAAAAAATAATTATAAATATTGCAAAATAATTTTGCAAAAACATGTGAATTAAAAAAATGGGGGGGGGGGCTAACTTTGTCCCTAAATGTCCTAGAACAGTTGTTTTTCTTTCAAAATGTGTATAAAAATTCAGTCTTTCTAAATGTGAAAAAATAATTTTTCTACGGGTAACGGTTAAAAAGTTATTCTAATTGTTTATAAGTAAGCAAAAAATCGACATGTTTTTGCAAAATAATTTTACACTGTTTAAAATTATTTTTTGTCATTTATTTTTAATTAAGGTAATAGTATACATGTTCTTCTTTTATAAACTGTCTGAAGTATTATTGTAACCTCGTAATTTTCTGACTTACAGTGTTGCAAAAAAAATGAATTTGGGATAAACAAATTAAATAACGTTTAAACTATTTGACCAATTGCTTTGAAATTTAAAATATAATTTAAGTACAAGAAGTATAGGCATTTCGTGTAATAAGAAGATTCTAAGTTAATTTTTACCTAAGTTATGAATATTTATAAAAACTCTAAATTTATTATTTATTTGGCAATTTTCTAAGCAACCAATAAGGATAGACATATTCAGCGAACGCCATATTGAAGTTTTTTATACGGTTTATGAGTTTATTACTCTCAAATTTGTTTAAAATGCCCAATTTTTTAGTAATAGACGAAAAAACCGAAAATTTACCGTTTTTTGATCTTCATTTGTTTATAACCATGTATATCATCAAAATTGGCTGCAGGAAACATATAGGTTATTATTATAGATGTCCATACTACTCAAAAAATTTGGTTTCAGCCTGGAGGGGGGTGTGTCACGAGAAAAATCTTATTTCTCTGGACTAAGAGCATTTTTTGCAATAACATAAGTAAGAAAAAATGACGTTAGAACCATTCCACAGATGTGAAATGAAAGATCATGAGCTACAGTTTCAACATGGTTTATAAAAGTGAATAAAAAATGCATTTATTAATAATAAATAATTATGCAAATGTGTCGTCAATTTTTATTTATAATTTTTTTGAATATTTTTTTTCCAAAAAAATTAACTTTTTTACCCTGTTTTAAGTGTACAACTACCAAGTAATGTTATTTATATCATAATTGACAAAAAATTGTAATAAATATATATATAATTTCTTATATAACAAAATAAAAAGTTTATAACGAAAGATTTACGATACTTTTGCATAATTATTTATTACTAATAAATGCATTTTTTATTCACTTTTTTTAAACCAAGTTGAAAATATAGCTCATGCTCTCTCATTTGACATCTGTGGAATGGTTCTAAAGTCATTTTTTCTGACTTATGTTATTGCAAAAGAATGCTCGCTGGGATAAACAATTTGAATAAAATTTAAACAACTGTATGAATCGCATTGAAATTTTTATCACATATTAAGCACCAAAGAACCCTTATTTGACAAAAATTTCAAAGCTGTACGCTAATTTTTACAACAGTTATTGCGAAAATAATTTTTTTTGCAATTCCGACCTTTTTTCTCAATTATATTAACAATAAATGAGTATATTAAACTTTGTAATACGTCATTTTAAAGTTTTTTCCATAATCTCGAAAATATGTGTACTAAAAAAACTATAAGATTCCCTGTTTTCCATTGATTTGAAAAAAAAGTAGAAAATGTCATTTTGGACACTTAATTGTTTATAAATAAAAATGGCCGCCAGATCCTACGCAGGAAATAGTTACAATTTGCTCTTATAGGTATTACCTGTCGGAAAAGCGCTTCAGTACCCCGGCTGTTCAAGTGTCATGAAAAAAACCTTATTACCCTGGACTATTATTAAAACTAACCTAGAACTTAGCTACTAGCTACTTCACTAAAAGTTGGGTATTAGGGTATTTATCTAACCCTCAAAACCTTTTTATCAATATTTCTCCCAGAGATCTTTTTTTTCCATTAACATTAGACAGAAGTTACACACAATGCAGTCTAAGTTATCCCTACTACTACACTTTAAGAAGGCTCTTTTTGGTTGTATAAGATAGACGAATTATTTTTTTTTTGATACTCGGACAACGCTACAGCTTTAGTAGTCCTGAACCGTTAAGAAAAATTCTCACTACAGTGTGTTGTTAAATTTATATTTAAATAAGCCTGGTTATGAACTCGGCCATTTTCACAAATTATAAATGTCATTTCATGAGGTGTATGATTGGGTATTTTCAACATAAATATTGTTTATAAACGTTATTATCCATATGTATGTGCTTCGCATTATTGACTTCCGAGGCTACATAATTCTATTTGCCGGATTATTATTAAAAGATTAGTTTAGGTTAAGTTATATTTTGTCGATATTTTTTGTTTGTTTGTTTACTGTGCAATCAGTCTAAAAAAAACAGACCATAAACACATTTGTTGAATTTTACAATGGCCTGAAGAGAAATATTTCAATAAATATTTACTCTACATGAGTATTACAATTACGTTTACAATTAGTGTTTCTTAAGTTAAAAATGGTAAATCTAATGGAAATTTTTGCTTAAGGCGTCTTATTTGTTGACTATTGTCTAATAAATTTAGCGCTAACACATTTGGGTGGTTTTCTAGTCGCTGTAAATATTTGTCACTGTGTGACACTATCACTTCACTCACAGTTGGCACTTGAAGGTCTTGTAGGATGTCTTTGTTGCTTACAAACCACCGCGCATCAGTTATTGCTCGTAACACCTTGTTTTGAAACCGGTCCATGATTGCTAGATTGGATTTTGAAGCAGTGCCCCACAACTGTATTCCGTACGTCCAAATTGGCTTGAGTATGGCATTGTATGCTAGTAATTTATTTCTCAACGACAACTGGGATTTTCTTCCGAGCAACCAATAGTATTTTCTATATATGGTATCAAGATGTTTTCTTTTTTTCCATATATGAGTTTTCCAAGTGAGTCTCTTGTCCATATGTAGGCCTAAGTACTTTACAGTATCTACCGTTGTAAGGGGAGCATTGTTGAGTGATATTTGAGGAGAATCGCTATGACATTTAGTGAATACTATGTGGCTTGATTTGGATTCGTTAAGTTTTATCTTCCATTTCTTAGTCCATTTCTGGACTTTATTTAGGTTTTCTTGGAGTTGGTCTGCTGCAACAACGGGATCTGAATGTACCGCCATTATTGCAGTATCGTCTGCAAATGTGGCTGTATATACTTTATTGTCCGTAGGCAAATCGGAGGTAAATAGTAGATACAGGATCGGCCCAAGAACGCTACCTTGAGGAACGCCTGCCTTTATGAGATGTAGACCGGTTATCTCGTCTTCATATTTTACCTGGAAATATCTTTCTTTTAAGTATGAGTATAGTATGTCATACATGTTCTGGTGTAAGTCCCTTTTTAGTTTATAGAGTAGTCCCTGATGCCATACCTTGTCAAAAGCTTGACTCACATCGATGAATGCAGTTGAGCAATATTCCTTACTTTCAAAAGAGTTTTGGATTAATTCTACCAGTCGATGGATTTGTTCAATTGTTGAATGTTTAATTCTAAATCCAAATTGGTGTATCGGTAGAAGTTCTTTTTCTGCAATAATTTTCATTAGTCTCTTAGCTAGTAATTTTTCCATAATTTTCGACATGACAGGCAGTAAACTTATTGGTCGGTATGAAGTTGTTTCGTGTTGAGGTTTACCAGGTTTAGGGATTAGTATTATTTGCGCTACCTTCCATTGCGCAGGAAAATATTTGAATCTTATGACAGCGTTAGTAAGGTAGGTTAACATAAGTATTCCTTTTCGCGGTAGTTCTTTCATAATTCTTCCAGTGATTAGGTCGTGTCCTGGAGCTTTTTTAGGGTCTAGCTCTGTTTCTATAATGCACCGTACCTCATTTGGTGTAATATGTTGTATTTGCTCATCTGATGGTATTTGTGCATCAAGAAATGCTATAATTTCGTCATCTGTGTCTTCTCTTGTTGAGAGAGGTTTGAAAACTGTTTCAAGATGTGTAGCGAAAATTTCTGCTTTCTCTTTATTTGTTTTTGCCCAACTTCCATCAGGTTTCCTTATCAGTGGAATATGTTCTTTGGGATGCTTTAATTTTTTAGTTGCTTTCCATAAGCTGTAATTTGTATCCTTTGTTGTCGTTAGGTTTTCGACATAGTTTTGGAAGCTGTCATTTTTAATGCTCGATAGGTAGTCTTTTAAATGTTTCGCTGCTCTGTTATAATTGGTTTTATCTGCAGGGTGAATATTGCCCTATAATAATACCACACAGTTCACCATATTATGGTGAACTGTGAGTTTATGAACGTTTTTTATTTTAGCTAGAGTATAAATTGTTTTTTTCTCAATATTTGAATAAGTTAATAAATGTTTTTAAGTTTTGTATTTTTATACCTATATTTTTCCTCTTCTTCTTCTTTTTGAGTAGATATGACTATTTTGAAAAAAGTAAAAATATCAATAGAAAATATTATTTTGCATTATTGCACAAATTGAAGTAGGAACTCAGTGAGAAACGACTTCATATGCAGAAGAAAAAGGTGTTATTTCCCCACAATGAACAATACGCCAGGGAAATAAGGCAAAAATATACCATGTTCGGGACACTTGAGCAGCCAGGTTGCAAATAATTTTTTTGGGTACTATATTCCTAATACATTATAAATACAAAAATGCCCGTCGCAGTTCGGACGAGGAATTTAGTTATTAACAAATAAGGGTCAAAATGGCAGTTTTTTAGTTTAAATCGCTACAGATAAAAATAGGGTAATTACATATCTCATTTATAGTATTCTTCTTTTAATAGATGAGCCAAGGTTTTAAATGTCAGCTTTTGAATTTTGATCCGATCATTTGTTGCTTCGAAAATTTCAAAATAAAACTAAAATTTTGAAAATAAAAAATTTGCTATAACTTTTGTGAAAATGAATTTAAGACTTTCATATTGCACAAAATGGTGATTCAAATAGAACATATAATGCACAAAAAATTTTAAGACGATTCGTCAATTAGTTTAAATTTTATTCATTTTGTTTATCTCAAAGAGCTTTTTTTTCGCAAAATTATTGTTCAGAAAATAATAAAGATATAGCAGTTCCGTGGAAATTACATGAAAGGAGAATAGTCATATTTTCAAGGTATTTAAAAAAAATATTAAAAAGTCATTTTTGTCACTCCGAAAACATTTTACTAAAATAGAGTCATTTTTGGCTTATAAACAATTTGAATAAATTTGTTAATATTGACTGCAGGCTAAAACTACAGTGGGATTTGAAAAACTGGTATTTTACACGAATTCTCAAAAATACTTTTCGCCTGTTTTGATTACGGTCAAAGTTATCCACTTTTTTTTATTTAATTGACGACTGCTTTGTTTATAACAATTAAGCAATCTAACTAGAGCCATTTTGAAGTTGAAGCTATGTAGTTTAAGTGTAAAAGTTTGAGTAAACTTTGAATCTCAACAGAGTGGTTAATAGAGCTTTAAAAATGACGTCCTCACGAAATCGATCCGTGGTCGGTGGAGGGGAATATTAAAATCCGCGCACTCAAAAAATGAAACTGATTCTTCCAACATATGCTGCGATTAATATCGCCTGAGCTTGTTGATGGATTTTGATAATAATTTTTTAAATTTGTATGTACTCATAGTCTTATACAGTGCTAGTCAAAAGTCCGTACCCCCCCTCGTATCTTTTGAACGGTTATACCTATAATAGTGAAATTTGGATTGAGGAAATAAACGGGCGTAAGCTTCTTAACTAGTTATGACAGGTGACGTAATAGTGACAGATGACGTTACAGAGCCACTGTGACCGATAATTTTAAATGGGACCTTATGGCAAGTGATACCTCGTTTGAAAGGTATTGAAAATACCTATTCAGTTATACTAATTTTTTTGGGTTTTATTTGATTTTGATGAATAAATGAAATAAATATAAAATTGAACTTTCGCATTTAATTAATAAAAATTCAAAATTCCGCCTATGATTACTTGTCAAACAGATTGACGTTGACGTAAAAACTACTAGAGAATTCAAAAACGTCAACTTTTTTGACAAAAAATCCATAGGCGGACATTTGAATTTTTATTAATTAAATTCAAAACTACAATATTATATTTATTTAATTTATTCACCAAAATCAAAATTAACTTAAACCCAAAAAAATTTTTGTGACTGAATAGGTATTTTAAATACCTTTCAAATGAGGTGTCACTTGCCATAAGGTCCCATTTAAAATTATCGGTCACAGTGGCTCTGTAACGTCATCTGTCACTATTACGTCACCTGTCATAACTAGTTAAGAAGCTTACGTCCGTTTATTTCCTTCCTCCAAATTTCACTATTATAGGTGTAACCGTTCAAAAGATACGAGGGAGGTACGGACTTTTGACTAGCACTGTAGAGTACGTTATGTACACACATTCAACCTAACATCACAAAATGTTAGGGGGAACCATCCTTATCAATCAGGGATATGAAAAATAGATTATAAGACCTACCGAATATACATATATAATTTCATAAAAATCGGTCAAGCCGTTTCGGAGGAGTATGGCAACTAACACTGTGATAGAAGAATTTTATAGATATAAATATATAGATGGCTATTACCAAATGGGGGTTGGTGATAGAAGAGTGAAAATTGAGGGTTCTATGTATTTTTTATTTCTACATCATATAAAATTAAGGTAGATAATTTTGTCAAAAAAAAAATAAACAAAATGTCAGGGGGGCTCATAACTTATGGATATGAAAAATAAATTAAAACCTATTCTCAGTCCTATAGAATACACGTGTAAAATCTCATAAAAATCGGCCAAGCCGTTTCGGAGTAGTATGGTAACTAACACTGTTACAAGAGAATTTTATGTATAAAGAAGTAACTGTGAATTAAATAATAAAAGTTGCTAACTTTGACCCTAATTAACCTAGGCAAAAAGTTTTTTTTGAAAATTCGTGTAAAAATATCAGCTTTTGAAATCCCAAAGTAGATTTACTCTACAGTCAATATTAACAAAGCTCTTCAAATTGTTTATAAGCCAAAAATAACTCTATAATAGTAAACTGTTTTAGGAGTGAAAAAACGAGTTTTTAATATTTTTTTTACTTTGAAAACATAACTATTCTTATTTCATGTGGTTTTTACAGAATTGCATATCGTTATTATTTTCTGAACAATAACATTGTGAAAAAAAGCTCTTTGCGATAAACAAATTGAATAACATTATGCGCTATTTTGCGGGTTATTAGCGCGCATATCACTGTATTATTAAAAAATTACTTTATCACCTTTCCTGTTTTCTCGATTGATTATTAGTTTTTGTTGTACAGTAGATAAATTATTACAATCACTGAATACATAGTTAGTAAAAAAATTATCATATTAAGTAACTGAATTAATAATTAAGGCAATTAATTATACAAGTAACAGTTATCCAAGAACATTCAAAGCCATCTTTAAAGTTAATGATTACATTTTCAAGTAAAGATTACATATCTATACCAGTGAGAATTTTACTACACGTAATTTGCCGTCTTTAAAGACAGAAAAAGTAGGGATAGCCGTAAAATATTTGCGAATTATTTACCGATGGCCTTAAGATAATATTTAATATTACATAGTAATGCAAAATATAAATTGATGGTCCGGAATAAATTTAGTTTGGTCTGTTATTATTAAAAGAGCATGAATATTAAACAAATGTCATAGTAATAGCGTCAAGAGTAAAATTATACTAGAAAAATGTTATGACATGCATTTCTATTCATCTCGTAAAACTGCAGTCCTTTTCCATTAATTCCGTCGCTTAGTTTTCCATTTTAAACTCAACCCAACTCGTAAGCCCAACCGGTTTCATTTATTTCGATCCGCACGCTCAACGTTGCACATCGGTGTCCTAAAAGTCGTTAGCTTTCCTTAATTTCTAGCAGGATCACGTACACCATCGATCTTCCCACATGCTGCCTACTATATTTTAGAAAGAAAACTGTGGTATGTGTTACCTTTTTTAGCTTCTACTTACGGGTTATTTATGACGAGAATGTATAAAATATTTGTTTGAAAAATTCTTGGTCTCCAAATACGAGGTATCTGAAAGCATTTGTCGTGTTATGCAACAATGTGACGGGTAGCTCTGTTAGACAACAGAGAACATAAAAATAAATATAATTACTATTCATGAAAAATACTAATACTGAAAAAATAAAAGATGGGAGCAACCGTTCGATTCAAGGTTCCGAGAGTAACAGCTGAGCGCCAGCGATTCATCAATTCGGAACCGCTACACGATTTGGCTTTAACTCGTTAAAGCCCGATTCTTGCCAGATCAGTTCTTCGGGTCGAACCAGTTAAGTCTTCAGATCAGTCCTTCATCAACACCGGTTTGGATTTAACTCAATACGTTAATGTACGGTTGGCCACCAGACAATTTCTGGTGACCAGTTGAGTTGCTTGCTAGATCAGTTCTCTAGCTGTTGAGTCGAGGAACTAGTTGAGTCTTTCTGACTTGCCTCTTTTATTCAATTCCGGCGAATCCATTTCCTAACATTCATTGGTAGTAGTGAGAAGTCTGGTGAGACGGCGTGCGTTCAATGCGCTGGAGAGCCGAATGCGCGAGCTAGAGGCAAAATCGTTACACCCCCTTCTCGTTAGAAAAAAATTGCAGTAAACATTTTTTTGTGACGTGTAGCCTACACGGCGTGATCTTATCAGCAGTGAGGTCTTTGTCGGATCTTACGTACTTCGTAAACTAGTCTTGGATGGCTGTCAAGAATATGCTTCCCTTTGTAGATCTTGGGCATGGTCATGGGGTTAGGAGCAGAGTGTATTAGAAAACTTATACATTAGAATAAATATTATATTGATGTCAGAAGTGGGGTTTTAAAAAAATCTGTGAAAAATTGCTAAGAGATTTATTGGTTTAAAAGTGACAGATTTACGACGCGAAGAAGGCTAAATTAGTACAGGGTGAAGGACGCCATGGAAAAAGAGGGATTTTGCCCAGAAACTTATGCATATAGTCACTACAAGAAGAAAAAGTTTTATATTGTATAATAAGAAGTAACATTATTATTATTATATTTATATAACAATGAAAAAATTAAAAATATAGTTATATATTTCATATATGTATCATTTTTTAATATTATTTCTTCAGAAATGAGATTTCACATATAAAAGTTTATCAAGAAAAACAAATAGAGTGGTAAATAGACTGTATATTATAATGGTAATATTATTAAATTGTTTTCTGTCAAAATTTAATACAAGTTGAGTAAAAATTTTCCGAGCGCGCGGATTTGACATGAAGCGAGCCGGGAGATTTGCAAAATTCGGCCGCTCGCAAAAGCACCGATCTTAAAAATAATTTGTAATAATTAAATGTAATTATATTTTATAATAATTTTTATTTTAAGATCATATAAGTCTTTTTTTAGTCAATGACTCTAAAATAATTTCTTAATTGTTATCAATAAAGGCACTACGATTTAAGAAAAAATAAAAACAATTATCTCCGCTTCAGTTGGTTGTAGAAAATTTTTATTTTTTTTATAAATCTTCGTTTCGTCTTCAGCAATAATATTCTGCAAGTTAGAAACTCATAGGATGTACAGGACCGCTTCAGATCTAAATGTTTATAACGAAATTTGTCCCCTAATTTTCAAACCAAAAAATTATTTCGGCTTCAGTTGGTCGTATAAATTTTTTATTTTTTTATAAATCTTCGTTTCGTCTTCAGAAACAATAATCTGTAAGTTAAAAACTCATAGAATGTACAGGGCCGCTTCAGCTCTAAATGTTTATAACGAAATTTGCCCCCTTATTTTCAAACCCAAAAATTAGAGGTTTAAAAATGTTTTACGCATTTATTTACATCAGAGTATGAAAATATAACTCTTTAGAAAGAGATTGGATTTTTCACCAACTCTCTACGATTTTTTTAAACAGTTATAGCCTTCGACATTTGACCTCTTGGGATAAACAATTTATAACATCTAAGCAACAAATTCGTTAATCTGGCTTTACATTTTTTTTTATATTCGAAATTGAAAGATCTTCATTTTAAAGATTTAAAAAATAAAAAAAATATTTGTACAATAAATAATGCAATTGTAAAAAACGGCCATTTTGGACTTTTCGCAGGCTGTTTTGCAATAACTAATAAACGAAATTAAACTTACCATAGCTAAAATTGTAGGTTTTTTTAATTTACTATAACTTTCTATTAAACAGTTTTTCTCTAAAATCAATATCCTAAGCTGCAAAATTAAAAATCTTTAAAAATTGCAAAGGACATCGCACACATCTTATGGAACATATAATGTCACTCAAATTCAATAAAACTTACATGAATAGATTCGTTTCAATATTACGGTCACTTATTATCATTGCGCCTACTCTGAATTTTCAGAAATAAGAGCAGGAATTGATATAAATTAATCTGAAATAAAATGGGTAGGTACATAAGTTAGAGAGAAAAAATATTTTAAGATATCCAAATTATCGGGAGTTCATAAATCTTCTAAGATTATTAAGCCTCTTACTTTGTAAATCATAAATGACAACGCACTTCCAGTGACGCACCGTAAAACAAGGGTATTTAACGCACTAATGAGAATTTAACAGAATTGTATTTAATTAACACTATTGAATTACGACTTAAATTGCATTCTACTGTGTTTTAACATTATCGATCAATTAAAAGAAAATTAGGCAAATCGTTTGCTTTAAAAAGAATTAAAAGTTTTTGTCACTAGTCAACTTTATCTGGTAATTATTGTAAACTAGTAATTATTATAAAGGGTCGTTACATTCCGCCAAATGGTTAGTTTTTGTCGAACTGTTGTTCTACTATTAACTGTTTTAATTAGTGAAAATGCAGTGTTATATTTGTGATGTTCGAGTTCGTGCTAGAGGTTTTCGTCGAGTTGAGAACTTGGATAATCTTCCACCAAGATTTCAGGAGATTGCATTGAGTCGCCGCATGAACAACAATCTACCGGAAGCCAATTTTGATATTGGGATTGTGATTCACATAAACTGCTACAGATACATCATTGAAGAAATTGAACAAGGTAATGATGATAATGTGAATGCTTGTAGATTCAAGTGTGTATTACAAAGAAATAATTTATGTTTTGTATGTGATAGAGCTAGAAATCTTGAACGTTTGTCATTAGAAGCTAGAGTAAACATCTACATGAAACGAGAGATTTTTGTAGGAAAGGGTGCTTTATGTTGCAGTGATCACATAAATGATGACAGTATGCTAGATCATAATATAATAGAGAATTTGCGTGGTAATATGCGTAATGTTAACTTAAGTCCAAAAGAAGTTTCAGAGTGGTTTCAAGCGTTACGTCTGACAGCAATTGAAAATACTACTAATCGTTTCGAGACAGACACGGGTATTCAAGAGGACGACTTCAAAGCATTGACAAACTTAAGCAAAAATAATTTTCAAGATCTTTATACTTATTGCGATGAGGTCGTAGTTTATGATAGAACTAGAGTTATTACTAAAAAGGATTTAATTACATTTCTTATGAAATTAAAATAAAATTTAAGTGACGATTTATTAAAAATTTTGTGCTCATATTCTAGCAGATCCAACGTTAGCCTGACAATAACTGCAGTACGTACAAGTCTTTGTCAACGATTTGTTAGAGAAAATCTGGGTTTAGAAGCAATTGGTCGCCAAGAATTTATTAGAACCCATGTTACAGATTTTGCTAACTCTTTGTATAATCCGAATCCTGACAATCCTCAAGCCATTATTTACATAGATGGAACCTATCTCAAAATTCCCAAATTGTCTAATTTTCGAAGTCTTCGCCAAACTTACTGTCTACATAAGGGTTATCATTTAATCAAACCTGTTTTAATAGTCGGACCTGACGGATATATTTTGGACGTACAAGGCCCCTATTTTTCTGATTCAAGAAATAACGATGCTGCAATTTTACAACATCACCTTGAAGATGAGGAACAAAACGAAGTAAATAACTTGCGTAACTGGCTGCAACCAAATGATATTGTAGTTGTAGATAGAGGCGATCGTGATTCTATTCATTTATTAAATTATTTAGGCCTAGAATGTCATATGCCACCACTTCTACCAAGAGGACAAAGACAGTTGTCTACTGAAGATGCTAATAAAGCGCGATTAATTACTAAAACAAGATGGATAGTTGAAGCTCGGAATGGACATTTAAAAAGTATTTTTAAATTGTTTTGTGGATTAATACCGGTCCATCATGTGCCTAATATTAGAATGTCTTTAAAAATTGGGTGCAGTTTAATTAATAAATATTTTCCACCTATTCAAATGCAATGTGCAACTGCAGAATTGGGAGAAACAATGCAGGAATTGGCTGCATATGAAAATGTCGTAAAAGCTCGTGTTGAAGTTGACCGTTTGGACTTACAACGTATTCAAGACGATGCATGGATGAATTTAGATGAACTTGTTTTACCAGAATTTCCCATTTTGTCGTTACAACAGATTAGATAGTTGACTATTGGAATCTACCAAGTAAAACTTGCACCCAGTTATATTCAAGATAAATTACAGAGAGAAAACATTGAACATTTTACATTTCAAGCACTTTTAGAAGAACAGGGTCTTCTTAGAGCTCGTGTTTACTCTAGATTTCGTCAGGCGACTAAACATCAATTATGGATAGCTTTTCAACCACTCCATCTAGAAAATGACGGTGACAATATACCAATCGACGGCTACAACTGCACTTGCAAAACTGGTGCACGAACTGTTGGATGCTGTGCTCATGTTGCAAGTGTATTATGGTATCTAGGGTATGCAAGGCATGACGCAAATGTAAGGTATCCATCAACACAGTTATTACATTCTGTCTTAGACGCTCCTAATAGAGACATGCATTTGAATCAGTAATTGTTGACTTTTTGAATACCACAACTTGGTTTTCAATTTTTTTATATATATTTTTAATAATTAATGACAACATGGATTAGGCCTAATGGGGAAACCATGCAAAAAAAACGCGCCTTGCATTTTACCTCAATGTTGGTGGGGAAATGAAATGCATTATTTAATCGAAATTAGTTACAGATTTTATGTATACTTACCATACATAAATAATAAAAAATGATTAGTATTGCACAACATTTACACAGACGAACCACTCACTAATGAATGCATTATTTAATCGAAATTAGTTACAGATTTTATGTATACTTACCATACATAAATAATAAAAAATTGATTAGTATTCCACAAGATTTAAACAGGCGAACCACTCACCATTGATAATTTTTAACGAACGCCTATGTAATAATTAAACATTTGGTGAGAAGTAGGAAAGTATAAATAGTTTCACTAATCCGCTTTTAGGACCCGCTGGGTTTAAGCTACTTTGAATAGCACCCTGAGTAATAGTGATTGTATCTGACATTTTTATGAACTCCCAAAATATGATTTTGATAAACTTTAATTGCAATTTGCGCCGTAATTAATCATAATTAAGAGTTGGCGCAATGATAAGATTTGATCGTTAATTTAAAACGAATCTATTCGTATAAATTTTATTGAATTTGAGTGACATTATATTTTCCATAAGATGTGTGCGATGTCCTTTAACAAATGAAAATCGCAATAAAAAAAGCGCACAATATTTTTGCTTACATTTTAGTAGAAATTATTCCTGACATCGGCCTTTACAACACCTGATATGTTTCAAAAATTCCTGAATTATATCCTGAAATCGACCTATTTTTCACCCACAGCCTGGGGTATATGTTTCCTGTTGTAGTCATGTGTTGTGTGTTTTTTATATTTAAGCCCATTTATATTTTTTTCTACTACATATTTATATTTCCTACTTATATTATTTGCAGTGCACGGCTAGGTCTTCCTATTATTCCACAAGATGGCAATTACTGATTTAATAAACCTACTTGATTTATCAAATTGGTACATAAATTTGAAAATAAAATTACCTATTATTAATAAGAGTTTAATAAAATATAAATATTTACATTATTTGTACAAAAATGTAGTTATTGAGCGAGGTGTTAAATTCAAAACTAGTTCTCCTTTGATTGTGTCATAAAAGCTTCTTTGTTGGGTATCGTTTGTCCTAAAAAATTAAAATGTTTCGCTTTTAAATATATAAAGAAATATTTTATGAATAAATAAAATCAAATCAAAATTATAGGGCAGCTATCGGTCAGAGATTTGATCTCTAAAAATCATACGAATAAGTTGTATTTTCCTTACAATGTAAATTTTAGAAACCAAAGAAGATAAAAAAATTGGCACTCCTACCGCGAGCTTCCCCATAATACCCCCAAAACAAAAAAATGTAACTGAGATAATTAGCACTTTTCTTGTAGAATGAACCGTTTTCTCAGAAATAACGCTTGAGGCGAACGACGATTTTGAATTGAGTTATGCGCGCGATAATTTTTTTTTTAAATAAAATTTATATCAACTCGACGGTAAAAATTCGATACCTTTTTATAAGAGTGTGCTATTGACAAAAATCAGAAAGCATTTTAAAGGCGAAGAGTGCAACTTTTATATATGTGCTTTTGGAATTTTGCCGCAGATGAAAGTAGTTTCTATAAAGCTATTCAATAAATAAACCTAGCGCGATTTTTGCAATTTTTTACGATTCTCATAAGGTAAATAAAATTGATACCTTCCACTGACCGATCGCTAAGGAATTTCTATTGTTAAAGTTTTGGCAACAAATATGAGGTATTTGAAATATGCCTAATAAACGCTCAATTTAAACTTTCACATTACAAACGATCTCACATCAACGAGAATACTTTTACTGTAGTTCGAAAAACGTACTTCAATCTGCAATCAAAACTGCAATCGAGACGGAGCAGTTTTAAATGTTTAAATCGTTTGTAATGTGGAAGTTTCAATTCAGGCTAATTCAAATTCCTCATGTTTATTATCACAACTCAAAATCTAAATTTTATGTTATATATTTTAAAGATTATGCTCCAACAATGGAAATTTCATAGTGAGGGTCAATGCCCTAATAGCACAAGGACGTCCAATGGACGTCCATTGGACGTCCTTCACGGACTTTAGGGACGTCCTTTGGACGTCCGTTTTCGTCCGAGGAACGTCCTTTATACGTCCTATTTTGGTCCAAATGTCGCGCTACCGAACGTCCATTGGACGTCCATCTAAGGTCCGAGGGGACGTATATTGGAACTTAATCGGACGCAAATTGGACCTTAATCGGACGTCCTAGGGGACGTAAATTGGACCTTAATCGGACGTAAATTGGACCTTAATCGGACATAAATTGGACCTTAATCGGACGTCCTAGGGGACGTAAATTGGACCTTAATCGGACGTAAATTGGACCTTAATCGGACGTAAATTGGACCTTAATCGGACATAAATTGGACCTTAATAGGACGTAAATTTGACCTTAATCGGACGTAAATTGGACCTTAATCGGACGTAAATTGGACCTTAATCGGACGTAAATTGGACCTTAATCGGACGTAAATTGGACTTTAATCGGACGTAAATGGGACCTTAAGCGGACGTAAATTGTACCTTAATCGGACGTAAATTGGACCTTAATCGGACGTCCTAGGGGACGTGAATTGGACCTTAATCGGACGTCCTAGGGGACGTGAATTGGACCTTAACAGGACGTCCAATTTTGGTCCAAAGGCCAAGTTGTTAAACGTCCAATGGAGGTCCACCTAACGTCGGAGGGGACGTTCGGTGGACGTCATTTGGGCATTCATAGGATGTCCCAGTTTGGTCCAATGTCTTGCTGCTGAACATCCATCTAACGTCCTGGAAGGTCATTCGGTGGACGTCTAGCGACGATATTTAGACCTGTGGAGAATGTATTGTGGGAAATAAAAAATATATTTTTTAAGGAACTTATATTTCATCTTATATCAAATTACAATTATTGGATATTACAGTATTTACATTAAATTACAATACACTTCTCCAAGAAATTAACGCACCACCTTAAATATGGGGTATATTTGATGTCTCGTATTTCCTAAACCTGTTGTCCCATCTAAGTGATGTTTTTATAATATTATAGCCTAGGCTATAGGTTACCTCCTTAAGCTTGTCATGCTGTAATATATGTATATTATATCATATCGCTCTCTATAGTAATGTGATATAATATATATTACAGTATAGCTCCCTGTGCATGACAAGCATAAGGAGGTAACATATTCTAGGGCCTAGGCTAGAATATTATAAAAAAAATCACTTAGATGCAACAACAGGTTTAGGAAATTCGAGACATCAAAAATGCCCAATTTTTAAGGTGGTGCGTAATGGGCTGTATATACAGGGTGTAACAAAAATACAGGTCATAAATTAAATCACATTATTCTGGGACCAAAAATAGTTCAAATGAACCTAACTTACCTTGTACAAATATGCACATAAAAAGTTACAGCCCTTTGAAATTACAAAATGAAAATGGATTTTTTCGATTATATCGAAAACTATTAGCGATTTTTTATTGAAAATGGACATGTGACATGTGGCATTATTATGGCAGGAATATCTTAAAGAAAAATTATGGTGACCCTAATAGCACACGACGTCCAATGGACGTCCAAAATAGGTCCATTTTTGGTCCTAACGTCCATGGACTATAAATGGACGTCCTTTGGACGTCCCATGTTGGACGTCCTTCGGAAGGAATAAATATGGACGTCCTTTGGACGTCCGACGTTGGACGTCCTTCGGACGGAATAAAAATGGACGTCCTTTGGACGTCCGACGTTGGACGTCCTTCGGAAGGAATAAATATGGACGTCCTTTGGACGTCCGACGTTGGACGTCCTTCGGACGGAATAAAAATGGACGTCCTTTGGACGTCCTTCGGAAGGAATAAATATGGACGTCCGACGTTGGACGTCCTTCGGAAGGAATAAATATGGACGTCCTTTGGACGTCCGACGTTGGACATTCTTCGGACGGAATAAAAATGGACGTCCGACGTTGGACGTCCTTCGGATGGAACAAATATGGACGTATATATACTGGACGAAATACGGACAATTCCCTAATAGCACACGACGTCATTTGGACGTCCAAAATAGGTCCATTTTTGGTCCTAACGTCCATGGACTATAAACGGACGTCCCATGTTGGACGTCCTTCGGAAGGAATAAATATGGACGTCCTTCGGACGGAATAAATATGGACGTCCTTTGGACGTCCGACTTTGGACGTCCATACTGGACGAAATACGGACGTTTTATGAACGCTTATATTGGACACATTATACCAATTACGAGATCAAATAGCAAAATAATTCAATAAAATATTAACTTGCGTTAACTTTACGTTAATGAAATACAGTCAAACCTGTCACTAACGGCCACTAAAATGAAAGAACTATTGGCCGATATAGAAAAGTGGTCGTTATTGCCAGTTTTTGTAGCCTAGATATACAGTACAACCTGTGTTACTGGTCACCTGTACTAACGGCCAGTTTAAAAATTCCCCAAACCAATTATATCTAGACTACAAAAACTGGCAATACCGGTCACCTTTCTATATCGGCCAATAGCTTTTTCATTTTTAGCGGCCGTTACTGACAGGTTTTACTGTAATTAGTGTGGGGAATTTTTAAACTGGCCGTTAGTACAGGTGGCCGGTGTTGGCAGGGGGCCGGTAACACAAGTTTTACTGTAGTTTAAATCGATTAGATCGAAAGATTAAATCTTAATTCAAAATTGTATATTAAATTATTACAATTATAAAACTATATAGTTTAATATCCAAAACATGTTTTGATTTCATGTAATGTAATGAAAATCTTATTTGTAAATTATTGGTTACAATGTTTAACAACAGGAAATATTCAAGAATAAATAAAATAAAAGTTTCCCCTAACAACAAAACATTCCAGGAATTCTACTATCAAAGTTCTATTCCGTGAACATCTGATTAAATTATGGCTGGAAAGTTACCACAAGATATTCTATGAAAAGAGTACAATGTCCTCCTGGAGGGGTAAAATTTTCCATACTCTAAAGAGAGGCCATTTACTATTCAATTTGCGTTCATTTTCAAATTTGCCGCGCGAGTATCTATGTAGCGTCGCGTGGTCATTGGTCATCAAGTCATCAATTATTTCATTTTCATCATAAGATAACCTAAAAATTTAGTAAAAATTTTGATTGGAAAAAAATGCATCGATAAGGGGGTGAAAAATGGAAATTAGTGGCTTTTTTTGCTGTACTCAACTGTCCTGTTTAGTATGCTAGTTTTGGCTATGGCTGGATCTCTTAAACAATTATGTAAGTATTATAAAATCCGTTTTCAATTTTCTTTATGAAACTATGTAATCATTTATGCATGTATTACCTGTAAATATTTTGATTTTTAATTGTAAAGAATAGAAAAATTACCGTTCATTTTAATTTTTTTAGAATCAGCTGAAAGTGGTCTACAAAAAACCAGATATAACCAAAATAAAGATATAAAAAGTGTATTGGCTAATTGGAAGAAACAACATTGTCCATGCATAATAAGTTATTACTTTATAAACAAATATTAATACCTAGGAATGGAACCTGGATATAATCATCAAGAAGATAGCAGGAATCCCGACAAACAACTTAAATAAGTACAAGAATATTGAGGAAATCCTCCTCGATACTACTGGGCAAACTAGAAGATTGAAGAGGACAAAGCCTTTTGAACTAGTTTGAGTGATAGGTGATAGTGAAAAGCAGAGCATAGTGCGTGATGTGGCTGTGTATGTTAGAATAGTGCACGATCTTGTTAGATTAGATAAGAGACGCTATCGGGTAAGCTCTTCATTTTAAGAAACATTAGTAATTTAGGTTAAATTAAAATTGCTCATTGGTCAGTTATGACCAGATTGCTTTTTTTATGTTTGGCAAAAAGGGCGGAAGTCAGAATTGCACATTGCTAATGTTTTGATGATTTCTGGACCAGCAAAAAACTGTTGTAGACGTAAACTGTATGTACCAATAAAAAGAGCCGATTTTTCTGGTCCAGAAATCATCAAAACATTATCGATGTGCATTTCTGACTTAAGCCCTTTTTCCCAAACATCAGAGAATTGTAATGTACAAATTCTCCTATCTGATTTTTCATGAATTTTGTACGAGACGAAAAACCATTTTTAGGATCATCTCCTGCTTTCACATGTAAATTTTGACATGTCTTGTAGTAAATAGATAGTTGAATTTACTACAAAACATGTCAAAAATATATGAAAACAGGAGGTAACCATAAAAAAGTTTTTAGTCTCTCTTACAAAACTCATGAAAAAACAAATAGGAGGTATGTCACATCAGTGACTTTATCCAGGGAATGTCTAAAAAATATACTTTGATGTCCCAAGAACCAAATATAACCTTTATATATATACAGGGTGTAACAAAAATACAGGTCATAAATTTAATCACATATCCTGGGACCAAAAATAGTTTGATTGGACCTAACTTACCTTAGTACAAATGTGCACAAAAGAAAAGTTACAGCCCTTTGAAGTTATATATTAATAGCACCAAGGGCCTTAGAGGCCCATGGCTTGAAAAGTTTGTTTTTTCTTCATTTTCACGTTTCTTTATGTACTGAGATCTTCTCTGGCTTGATATGTGATTTTTCTCCATTCCTTCCTCTTATTCATTTTTCTTTTCTGACCCTGTAACACCATTCTTTCCAAATCTTTTTCGACCTCTTGCTTCCATCTATTTTCCGGTCTTCCTCTTCTCTTTCTTGAAGCTATAGTGTAGTTTAGTACCCTTTTCGGAGTCCTCGTTTTTGGCATCCTTTCAATGTGACCTCGTGATCTAAGTCTCTGTGCCTTTATCACTCATTTGAAGTTACAAAATGAAAAGTGATTTTTTCCAATGTATCGAAAACAATGTGCTTTTGTGCACGTTTCAATTTAATTATTATTGTAGTACCTACCATTTAAACAACGTTTTAAAAACTTTTTTGCCTCTTATTGCTTTTTCGAAAAGTCAATTTTTATCGAAATATTGTGAATATTTGTCAAATCCACCACATATTTGTATATGGTTAAGTACGATTATGGAGACTTGGTAATAATATGCAAACTTATTTATGCTTTACATTTTTAGGTATATTTTGAACCATATTAAAAAAGAAGCCAGACTCGATAAAACGTGCCTTATCGAAAAAATACAAAGAGGCAAAAAAGTTTTGAAAACACTCTGTTTAACTAATGGTACCTCAGTAATAGTTTAATTGGAACATACAACATTTGGGGGGTTTAAAGGAACAAAACCCCCATAAAATTTTTACGTGGACATATTAAAAAAGAAGTCGCAACTCGATAAAAACTGCCTTATCTGAAAAATACTAAGAAACAAAAATATTGAATTTAACTAATGGTACCACAATAATAAAATTGAATTGGAACATACACAAAAGTTTGGGAGGATTTAAGGGATCAAAACCCCCATAAAATTTTTATGGGGTGCACAAATTTCACCATAATTTTTCTTTAAGATATTCCTGCCATAATAATGCCACATGTCACATGTCCATTTTCAATAAAAAATCGCTAATAGTTTTCGATATAATCGAAAAAATCCATTTTCATTTTGTAATTTCAAAGGGCTGTAACTTTTTATGTGCATATTTGTACAAGGTAAGTTAGGTTCATTTGAACTATTTTTGGTCCCAGAATAATGTGATTTAATTTATGACCTGTATTTTTGTTACACCCTGTATATACAGCCCATTACGCACCACCTTAAAAATTGGGCATTTTTATGTCTCGAATTTCCTAAACCTGTTGTTGCATCTAGGTGATTTTTTTTATAATATTCTAGCCTAGGCCCTAGAATATGTTACCTCCTTATGCTTGTCATGCACAGGGAGCTATACTGTAATATATATTATATCACATTACTATAGAGAGCGATATGATATAATATACATATATTACAGCATGACAAGCTTAAGGAGGTAACCTATAGCCTAGGCTATAATATTATAAAAACATCACTTAGATGGGACAACAGGTTTAGGAAATACGAGACATCAAATATACCCCATATTTAAGGTGGTGCGTTAATTTCTTGGAGAAGTGTATTGTAATTTAATGTAAATACTGTAATATCCAATAATTGTAATTTGATATAAGATGAAATATAAGTTCCTTAAAAAATATATTTTTTATTTCCCACAATACATTCTCCACAGGTCTAAATATCGTCGCTAGACGTCCACCGAATGACCTTCCAGGACGTTAGATGGATGTTCAGCAGCAAGACATTGGACCAAACTGGGACATCCTATGAATGCCCAAATGACGTCCACCGAACGTCCCCTCCGACGTTAGGTGGACCTCCATTGGACGTTTAACAACTTGGCCTTTGGACCAAAATTGGACGTCCTGTTAAGGTCCAATTCACGTCCCCTAGGACGTCCGATTAAGGTCCAATTCACGTCCCCTAGGACGTCCGATTAAGGTCCAATTCACGTCCCCTAGGACGTCCGATTAAGGTCCAATTTACGTCCGATTAAGGTACAATTTACGTCCGCTTAAGGTCCCATTTACGTCCGATTAAAGTCCAATTTACGTCCGATTAAGGTCCAATTTACGTCCGATTAAGGTCCAATTTACGTCCGATTAAGGTCCAATTTACGTCCGATTAAGGTCAAATTTACGTCCTATTAAGGTCCAATTTATGTCCGATTAAGGTCCAATTTACGTCCGATTAAGGTCCAATTTACGTCCGATTAAGGTCCAATTTACGTCCCCTAGGACGTCCGATTAAGGTCCAATTTATGTCCGATTAAGGTCCAATTTACGTCCGATTAAGGTCCAATTTACGTCCCCTAGGACGTCCGATTAAGGTCCAATTTGCGTCCGATTAAGTTCCAATATACGTCCCCTCGGACCTTAGATGGACGTCCAATGGACGTTCGGTAGCGCGACATTTGGACCAAAATAGGACGTATAAAGGACGTTCCTCGGACGAAAACGGACGTCCAAAGGACGTCCCTAAAGTCCGTGAAGGACGTCCAATGGACGTCCATTGGACGTCCTTGTGCTATTAGGGGAAATTTGTGCACCCCATAAAAATTTTATGGGGGTTTTGTTCCTTTAAACCCCCCAAATGTTGTATGTTCCAATTAAACTATTACTGAGGTACCATTAGTTAAACAGAGTGTTTTCAAAACTTTTTTGCCTCATTGTATTTTTTCGATAAGGCACGTTTTATCGAGTCTGGCTTCTTTTTTAATATGGTTCAAAATATACCTAAAAATGTAAAGCATAAATAAGTTTGCATATTATTACCAAGTCTCCATAATCGTACTTAACCATATACAAATATGTGGTGGATTTGACAAATATTCACAATATTTCGATAAAAATTGACTTTTCGAAAAAGCAATAAGAGGCAAAAAAGTTTTTAAAACGTTGTTTAAATGGTAGGTACTACAATAATAATTAAATTGAAACGTGCACAAAAGCACATTGTTTTCGATACATTGGAAAAAATCACTTTTCATTTTGTAACTTCAAATGAGTGATAAAGGCACAGAGACTTAGATCACGAGGTCACATTGAAAGGATGCCAAAAACGAGGACTCCGAAAAGGGTACTAAACTACACTATAGCTTCAAGAAAGAGAAGAGGAAGACCGGAAAATAGATGGAAGCAAGAGGTCGAAAAAGATTTGGAAAGAATGGTGTTACAGGGTCAGAAAAGAAAAATGAATAAGAGGAAGGAATGGAGAAAAATCACATATCAAGCCAGAGAAGATCTCAGTACATAAAGAAACGTGAAAATGAAGAAAAAACAAACTTTTCAAGCCATGGGCCTCTAAGGCCCTTGGTGCTATTAATATATAACTTCAAAGGGCTGTAACTTTTCTTTTGTGCACATTTGTACTAAGGTAAGTTAGGTCCAATCAAACTATTTTTGGTCCCAGGATATGTGATTAAATTTATGACCTGTATTTTTGTTACACCCTGTATATATATAAAGGTTATATTTGGTTCTTGGGACATCAAAGTATATTTTTTAGACATTCCCTGGATATAGTCACTGATGTGACATACCTCCGATTTGTTTTTTCATGAGTTTTGTAAGAGAGACTAAAAACTTTTTTATGGTTACCTCCTGTTTTCATATATTTTTTGACATGTTTTGTAGTAAATTCAACTATCTATTTACTACAAGACATGTCAAAATTTACATGTGAAAGCAGGAGATGATCCTAAAAATGGTTTTTCGTCTCCTACAAAATTCATGAAAAATCAGATAGGAGAATTTGTACATTACAATTCTCTGATGTTTGGGAAAAAGGGCTTAAGTCAGAAATGCACATCGATAATGTTTTGATGATTTCTGGACCAGAAAAATCGGCTCTTTTTATTGGTACATACAGTTTACGTCTACAACAGTTTTTTGCTGGTCCAGAAATCATCAAAACATTAGCAATGTGCAATTCTGACTTACGCCCTTTTTGCCAAACATAAAAAAGCAATCTGGTCATAACTGACCAATGAGCAATTTTAATTTAACCTAAATTACTAATGTTTCTTAAAATGAAGAGCTTACCCGATAGCGTCTCTTATCTAATCTAACAAGATCGTGCACTATTCTAACATACACAGCCACATCACGCACTATGCTCTGCTTTTCACTATCACCTATCACTCAAACTAGTTCAAAAGGCTTTGTCCTCTTCAATCTTCTAGTTTGCCCAGTAGTATCGAGGAGGATTTCCTCAATATTCTTGTACTTATTTAAGTTGTTTGTCGGGATTCCTGCTATCTTCTTGATGATTATATCCAGGTTCCATTCCTAGGTATTAATATTTGTTTATAAAGTAATAACTTATTATGCATGGACAATGTTGTTTCTTCCAATTAGCCAATACACTTTTTATATCTTTATTTTGGTTATATCTGGTTTTTTGTAGACCACTTTCAGCTGATTCTAAAAAAAATTAAAATGAACGGTAATTTTTCTATTCTTTACAATTAAAAATCAAAATATTTACAGGTAATACATGCATAAATGATTCGTTTCATAAAGAAAATTGAAAACGGATTTTATAATACTTACATAATTAAAAATGAATAACCATTCTCAATTTCGTTGCAAAACGAAAATACAGCCGAACCATATTCCAGTCCAATCAGAGAGTGCTGCAAGCACCTCTACCGGTTTCGAAACTTATTAGTCTCTCATCAGGAGGCACATATGCTGCTCTCCCTGATCCAACCAAAACAAACCTCAGCGTGCAGTCCCGAATTGCAACGAACGAAATGGCATAGATGCCCTAGCGGCAACTGCTAGCAAAAGACTAAGTTTTCACTCTAATGGCATATAGCATATCCCACCAGAATGAAAACAATGGGAACCTTCTCTGGTTACACCTCCGAGGCTTCTACAATTTGCAAGCCATACGGATGCTGAGACTAAGGAAGATGAGGGAATTCTACAATTTACAATTCACGTCCCATCTGCTCAGCGCGGTAAAGTTCCAACGAGACTGGTTCCCTTCATACTCCACACAGAGTAAATGTAAATCAAAAATGAATAACCATTCTCAATTTCGTTGCAAAACGAAAATACAGCCGAACCATATTCCAGTCCAATCAGAGAGTGCTGCAAGCACCTCTACCGGTTTCGAAACTTATTAGTCTCTCATCAGGAGGCACATATGCTGCTCTCCCTGATCCAACCAAAACAAACCTCAGCGTGCAGTCCCGAATTGCAACGAACGAAATGGCATAGATGCCCTAGCGGCAACTGCTAGCAAAAGACTAAGTTTTCACTCTAATGGCATATAGCATATCCCACCAGAATGAAAACAATGGGAACCTTCTCTGGTTACACCTCCGAGGCTTCTACAATTTGCAAGCCATACGGATGCTGAGACTAAGGAAGATGAGGGAATTCTACAATTTACAATTCACGTCCCATCTGCTCAGCGCGGTAAAGTTCCAACGAGACTGGTTCCCTTCATACTCCACACAGAGTAAATGTAAATCAAAAATGAATAACCATTCTCAATTTCGTTGCAAAACGAAAATACAGCCGAACCATATTCCAGTCCAATCAGAGAGTGCTGCAAGCACCTCTACCGGTTTCGAAACTTATTAGTCTCTCATCAGGAGGCACATATGCTGCTCTCCCTGATCCAACCAAAACAAACCTCAGCGTGCAGTCCCGAATTGCAACGAACGAAATGGCATAGATGCCCTAGCGGCAACTGCTAGCAAAAGACTAAGTTTTCACTCTAATGGCATATAGCATATCCCACCAGAATGAAAACAATGGGAACCTTCTCTGGTTACACCTCCGAGGCTTCTACAATTTGCAAGCCATACGGATGCTGAGACTAAGGAAGATGAGGGAATTCTACAATTTACAATTCACGTCCCATCTGCTCAGCGCGGTAAAGTTCCAACGAGACTGGTTCCCTTCATACTCCACACAGAGTAAATGTAAATCAAAAATGAATAACCATTCTCAATTTCGTTGCAAAACGAAAATACAGCCGAACCATATTCCAGTCCAATCAGAGAGTGCTGCAAGCACCTCTACCGGTTTCGAAACTTATTAGTCTCTCATCAGGAGGCACATATGCTGCTCTCCCTGATCCAACCAAAACAAACCTCAGCGTGCAGTCCCGAATTGCAACGAACGAAATGGCATAGATGCCCTAGCGGCAACTGCTAGCAAAAGACTAAGTTTTCACTCTAATGGCATATAGCATATCCCACCAGAATGAAAACAATGGGAACCTTCTCTGGTTACACCTCCGAGGCTTCTACAATTTGCAAGCCATACGGATGCTGAGACTAAGGAAGATGAGGGAATTCTACAATTTACAATTCACGTCCCATCTGCTCAGCGCGGTAAAGTTCCAACGAGACTGGTTCCCTTCATACTCCACACAGAGTAAATGTAAATCAAAAATGAATAACCATTCTCAATTTCGTTGCAAAACGAAAATACAGCCGAACCATATTCCAGTCCAATCAGAGAGTGCTGCAAGCACCTCTACCGGTTTCGAAACTTATTAGTCTCTCATCAGGAGGCACATATGCTGCTCTCCCTGATCCAACCAAAACAAACCTCAGCGTGCAGTCCCGAATTGCAACGAACGAAATGGCATAGATGCCCTAGCGGCAACTGCTAGCAAAAGACTAAGTTTTCACTCTAATGGCATATAGCATATCCCACCAGAATGAAAACAATGGGAACCTTCTCTGGTTACACCTCCGAGGCTTCTACAATTTGCAAGCCATACGGATGCTGAGACTAAGGAAGATGAGGGAATTCTACAATTTACAATTCACGTCCCATCTGCTCAGCGCGGTAAAGTTCCAACGAGACTGGTTCCCTTCATACTCCACACAGAGTAAATGTAAATCAAAAATGAATAACCATTCTCAATTTCGTTGCAAAACGAAAATACAGCCGAACCATATTCCAGTCCAATCAGAGAGTGCTGCAAGCACCTCTACCGGTTTCGAAACTTATTAGTCTCTCATCAGGAGGCACATATGCTGCTCTCCCTGATCCAACCAAAACAAACCTCAGCGTGCAGTCCCGAATTGCAACGAACGAAATGGCATAGATGCCCTAGCGGCAACTGCTAGCAAAAGACTAAGTTTTCACTCTAATGGCATATAGCATATCCCACCAGAATGAAAACAATGGGAACCTTCTCTGGTTACACCTCCGAGGCTTCTACAATTTGCAAGCCATACGGATGCTGAGACTAAGGAAGATGAGGGAATTCTACAATTTACAATTCACGTCCCATCTGCTCAGCGCGGTAAAGTTCCAACGAGACTGGTTCCCTTCATACTCCACACAGAGTAAATGTAAATCAAAAATGAATAACCATTCTCAATTTCGTTGCAAAACGAAAATACAGCCGAACCATATTCCAGTCCAATCAGAGAGTGCTGCAAGCACCTCTACCGGTTTCGAAACTTATTAGTCTCTCATCAGGAGGCACATATGCTGCTCTCCCTGATCCAACCAAAACAAACCTCAGCGTGCAGTCCCGAATTGCAACGAACGAAATGGCATAGATGCCCTAGCGGCAACTGCTAGCAAAAGACTAAGTTTTCACTCTAATGGCATATAGCATATCCCACCAGAATGAAAACAATGGGAACCTTCTCTGGTTACACCTCCGAGGCTTCTACAATTTGCAAGCCATACGGATGCTGAGACTAAGGAAGATGAGGGAATTCTACAATTTACAATTCACGTCCCATCTGCTCAGCGCGGTAAAGTTCCAACGAGACTGGTTCCCTTCATACTCCACACAGAGTAAATGTAAATCAAAAATGAATAACCATTCTCAATTTCGTTGCAAAACGAAAATACAGCCGAACCATATTCCAGTCCAATCAGAGAGTGCTGCAAGCACCTCTACCGGTTTCGAAACTTATTAGTCTCTCATCAGGAGGCACATATGCTGCTCTCCCTGATCCAACCAAAACAAACCTCAGCGTGCAGTCCCGAATTGCAACGAACGAAATGGCATGCAAATTGTAGAAGCCTCGGAGGTGTAACCAGAGAAGGTTCCCATTGTTTTCATTCTGGTGGGATATGCTATATGCCATTAGAGTGAAAACTTAGTCTTTTGCTAGCAGTTGCCGCTAGGGCATCTATGCCATTTCGTTCGTTGCAATTCGGGACTGCACGCTGAGGTTTGTTTTGGTTGGATCAGGGAGAGCAGCATATGTGCCTCCTGATGAGAGACTAATAAGTTTCGAAACCGGTAGAGGTGCTTGCAGCACTCTCTGATTGGACTGGAATATGGTTCGGCTGTATTTTCGTTTTGCAACGAAATTGAGAATGGTTATTCATTTTTGATTTACATTTACTCTGTGTGGAGTATGAAGGGAACCAGTCTCGTTGGAACTTTACCGCGCTGAGCAGATGGGACGTGAATTGTAAATTGTAGAATTCCCTCATCTTCCTTAGTCTCAGCATCCGTATGGCTTGCAAATTGTAGAAGCCTCGGAGGTGTAACCAGAGAAGGTTCCCATTGTTTTCATTCTGGTGGGATATGCTATATGCCATTAGAGTGAAAACTTAGTCTTTTGCTAGCAGTTGCCGCTAGGGCATCTATGCCATTTCGTTCGTTGCAATTCGGGACTGCACGCTGAGGTTTGTTTTGGTTGGATCAGGGAGAGCAGCATATGTGCCTCCTGATGAGAGACTAATAAGTTTCGAAACCGGTAGAGGTGCTTGCAGCACTCTCTGATTGGACTGGAATATGGTTCGGCTGTATTTTCGTTTTGCAACGAAATTGAGAATGGTTATTCATTTTTGATTTACATTTACTCTGTGTGGAGTATGAAGGGAACCAGTCTCGTTGGAACTTTACCGCGCTGAGCAGATGGGACGTGAATTGTAAATTGTAGAATTCCCTCATCTTCCTTAGTCTCAGCATCCGTATGGCTTGCAAATTGTAGAAGCCTCGGAGGTGTAACCAGAGAAGGTTCCCATTGTTTTCATTCTGGTGGGATATGCTATATGCCATTAGAGTGAAAACTTAGTCTTTTGCTAGCAGTTGCCGCTAGGGCATCTATGCCATTTCGTTCGTTGCAATTCGGGACTGCACGCTGAGGTTTGTTTTGGTTGGATCAGGGAGAGCAGCATATGTGCCTCCTGATGAGAGACTAATAAGTTTCGAAACCGGTAGAGGTGCTTGCAGCACTCTCTGATTGGACTGGAATATGGTTCGGCTGTATTTTCGTTTTGCAACGAAATTGAGAATGGTTATTCATTTTTGATTTACATTTACTCTGTGTGGAGTATGAAGGGAACCAGTCTCGTTGGAACTTTACCGCGCTGAGCAGATGGGACGTGAATTGTAAATTGTAGAATTCCCTCATCTTCCTTAGTCTCAGCATCCGTATGGCTTGCAAATTGTAGAAGCCTCGGAGGTGTAACCAGAGAAGGTTCCCATTGTTTTCATTCTGGTGGGATATGCTATATGCCATTAGAGTGAAAACTTAGTCTTTTGCTAGCAGTTGCCGCTAGGGCATCTATGCCATTTCGTTCGTTGCAATTCGGGACTGCACGCTGAGGTTTGTTTTGGTTGGATCAGGGAGAGCAGCATATGTGCCTCCTGATGAGAGACTAATAAGTTTCGAAACCGGTAGAGGTGCTTGCAGCACTCTCTGATTGGACTGGAATATGGTTCGGCTGTATTTTCGTTTTGCAACGAAATTGAGAATGGTTATTCATTTTTGATTTACATTTACTCTGTGTGGAGTATGAAGGGAACCAGTCTCGTTGGAACTTTACCGCGCTGAGCAGATGGGACGTGAATTGTAAATTGTAGAATTCCCTCATCTTCCTTAGTCTCAGCATCCGTATGGCTTGCAAATTGTAGAAGCCTCGGAGGTGTAACCAGAGAAGGTTCCCATTGTTTTCATTCTGGTGGGATATGCTATATGCCATTAGAGTGAAAACTTAGTCTTTTGCTAGCAGTTGCCGCTAGGGCATCTATGCCATTTCGTTCGTTGCAATTCGGGACTGCACGCTGAGGTTTGTTTTGGTTGGATCAGGGAGAGCAGCATATGTGCCTCCTGATGAGAGACTAATAAGTTTCGAAACCGGTAGAGGTGCTTGCAGCACTCTCTGATTGGACTGGAATATGGTTCGGCTGTATTTTCGTTTTGCAACGAAATTGAGAATGGTTATTCATTTTTGATTTACATTTACTCTGTGTGGAGTATGAAGGGAACCAGTCTCGTTGGAACTTTACCGCGCTGAGCAGATGGGACGTGAATTGTAAATTGTAGAATTCCCTCATCTTCCTTAGTCTCAGCATCCGTATGGCTTGCAAATTGTAGAAGCCTCGGAGGTGTAACCAGAGAAGGTTCCCATTGTTTTCATTCTGGTGGGATATGCTATATGCCATTAGAGTGAAAACTTAGTCTTTTGCTAGCAGTTGCCGCTAGGGCATCTATGCCATTTCGTTCGTTGCAATTCGGGACTGCACGCTGAGGTTTGTTTTGGTTGGATCAGGGAGAGCAGCATATGTGCCTCCTGATGAGAGACTAATAAGTTTCGAAACCGGTAGAGGTGCTTGCAGCACTCTCTGATTGGACTGGAATATGGTTCGGCTGTATTTTCGTTTTGCAACGAAATTGAGAATGGTTATTCATTTTTGATTTACATTTACTCTGTGTGGAGTATGAAGGGAACCAGTCTCGTTGGAACTTTACCGCGCTGAGCAGATGGGACGTGAATTGTAAATTGTAGAATTCCCTCATCTTCCTTAGTCTCAGCATCCGTATGGCTTGCAAATTGTAGAAGCCTCGGAGGTGTAACCAGAGAAGGTTCCCATTGTTTTCATTCTGGTGGGATATGCTATATGCCATTAGAGTGAAAACTTAGTCTTTTGCTAGCAGTTGCCGCTAGGGCATCTATGCCATTTCGTTCGTTGCAATTCGGGACTGCACGCTGAGGTTTGTTTTGGTTGGATCAGGGAGAGCAGCATATGTGCCTCCTGATGAGAGACTAATAAGTTTCGAAACCGGTAGAGGTGCTTGCAGCACTCTCTGATTGGACTGGAATATGGTTCGGCTGTATTTTCGTTTTGCAACGAAATTGAGAATGGTTATTCATTTTTGATTTACATTTACTCTGTGTGGAGTATGAAGGGAACCAGTCTCGTTGGAACTTTACCGCGCTGAGCAGATGGGACGTGAATTGTAAATTGTAGAATTCCCTCATCTTCCTTAGTCTCAGCATCCGTATGGCTTGCAAATTGTAGAAGCCTCGGAGGTGTAACCAGAGAAGGTTCCCATTGTTTTCATTCTGGTGGGATATGCTATATGCCATTAGAGTGAAAACTTAGTCTTTTGCTAGCAGTTGCCGCTAGGGCATCTATGCCATTTCGTTCGTTGCAATTCGGGACTGCACGCTGAGGTTTGTTTTGGTTGGATCAGGGAGAGCAGCATATGTGCCTCCTGATGAGAGACTAATAAGTTTCGAAACCGGTAGAGGTGCTTGCAGCACTCTCTGATTGGACTGGAATATGGTTCGGCTGTATTTTCGTTTTGCAACGAAATTGAGAATGGTTATTCATTTTTGATTTACATTTACTCTGTGTGGAGTATGAAGGGAACCAGTCTCGTTGGAACTTTACCGCGCTGAGCAGATGGGACGTGAATTGTAAATTGTAGAATTCCCTCATCTTCCTTAGTCTCAGCATCCGTATGGCTTGCAAATTGTAGAAGCCTCGGAGGTGTAACCAGAGAAGGTTCCCATTGTTTTCATTCTGGTGGGATATGCTATATGCCATTAGAGTGAAAACTTAGTCTTTTGCTAGCAGTTGCCGCTAGGGCATCTATGCCATTTCGTTCGTTGCAATTCGGGACTGCACGCTGAGGTTTGTTTTGGTTGGATCAGGGAGAGCAGCATATGTGCCTCCTGATGAGAGACTAATAAGTTTCGAAACCGGTAGAGGTGCTTGCAGCACTCTCTGATTGGACTGGAATATGGTTCGGCTGTATTTTCGTTTTGCAACGAAATTGAGAATGGTTATTCATTTTTGATTTACATTTACTCTGTGTGGAGTATGAAGGGAACCAGTCTCGTTGGAACTTTACCGCGCTGAGCAGATGGGACGTGAATTGTAAATTGTAGAATTCCCTCATCTTCCTTAGTCTCAGCATCCGTATGGCTTGCAAATTGTAGAAGCCTCGGAGGTGTAACCAGAGAAGGTTCCCATTGTTTTCATTCTGGTGGGATATGCTATATGCCATTAGAGTGAAAACTTAGTCACTTACATAATTGTTTAAGAGATCCAGCCATAGCCAAAACTAGCATACTAAACAGTACAGTTGAGTACAGCAAAAAAAAGCCACTAATTTCCATTTTTCACCCCCTTATCGATGCATTTTTTTCCAATCAAAATTTTTACTAAATTTTTAGGTTATCTTATGATGAAAATGAAATAATTGATGACTTGATGACCAATGACCACGCGACGCTACATAGATACTCGCGCGGCAAATTTGAAAATGAACGCAAATTGAATAGTAAATGGCCTCTCTTTAGAGTATGGAAAATTTTACCCCTCCAGGAGGACATTGTACTCTTTTCATAGAATATCTTGTGGTAACTTTCCAGCCATAATTTAATCAGATGTTCACGGAATAGAACTTTGATAGTAGAATTCCTGGAATGTTTTGTTGTTAGGGGAAACTTTTATTTTATTTATTCTTGAATATTTCCTGTTGTTAAACATTGTAACCAATAATTTACAAATAAGATTTTCATTACATTACATGAAATCAAAACATGTTTTGGATATTAAACTATATAGTTTTATAATTGTAATAATTTAATATACAATTTTGAATTAAGATTTAATCTTTCGATCTAATCGATTTAAACTACAGTAAAACTTGTGTTACCGGCCCCCTGCCAACACCGGCCACCTGTACTAACGGCCAGTTTAAAAATTCCCCACACTAATTACAGTAAAACCTGTCAGTAACGGCCGCTAAAAATGAAAAAGCTATTGGCCGATATAGAAAGGTGACCGGTATTGCCAGTTTTTGTAGTCTAGATATAATTGGTTTGGGGAATTTTTAAACTGGCCGTTAGTACAGGTGGCCAGTAACACAGGTTGTACTGTATATCTAGGCTACAAAAACTGGCAATAACGACCACTTTTCTATATCGGCCAATAGTTCTTTCATTTTAGTGGCCGTTAGTGACAGGTTTGACTGTATTTCATTAACGTAAAGTTAACGCAAGTTAATATTTTATTGAATTATTTTGCTATTTGATCTCGTAATTGGTATAATGTGTCCAATATAAGCGTTCATAAAACGTCCGTATTTCGTCCAGTATGGACGTCCAAAGTCGGACGTCCATATTTATTCCTTCCGAAGGACGTCCAACATGGGACGTCCGTTTATAGTCCATGGACGTTAGGACCAAAAATGGACCTATTTTGGACGTCCAAATGACGTCGTGTGCTATTAGGGAATTGTCCGTATTTCGTCCAGTATATATACGTCCATATTTGTTCCATCCGAAGGACGTCCAACGTCGGACGTCCATTTTTATTCCGTCCGAAGAATGTCCAACGTCGGACGTCCAAAGGACGTCCATATTTATTCCTTCCGAAGGACGTCCAACGTCGGACGTCCATATTTATTCCTTCCGAAGGACGTCCAACGTCGGACGTCCAAAGGACGTCCATTTTTATTCCGTCCGAAGGACGTCCAACGTCGGACGTCCAAAGGACGTCCATATTTATTCCTTCCGAAGGACGTCCAACGTCGGACGTCCAATGGACGTCCATTTTTATTCCGTCCGAAGGACGTCCAACGTCGGACGTCCAAAGGACGTCCATATTTATTCCTTCCGAAGGACGTCCAACATGGGACATCCAAAGGACGTCCATTTATAGTCCATGGACGTTAGGACCAAAAATGGACCTATTTTGGACGTCCATTGGACGTCGTGTGCTATTAGGGTGGAAGTGGTAAATTTTATTAATCTCACGAAATTGTAAAAAATGGCGTAAATCGCGCAACGATTTTATTTGACAGCTATACACGGTGTTTGGTAAAGAATGGCCCACAGATTGCTGAGGTAAAAATAGGTCGATTTAAGCTAACTTACCTTGGAACAAAAGTTGATAATAACCGAAATACAGGGTGTCAAAGTAAAACTTTTATTTTATTTATTCTTGAATATTTCCTAACATGCATGGGATAATAACAAGAAACTAGGTAAGCGGGGGTTTCTTGGGACAAGAAATCTAAATTCACCACCAAAAAATTTCAGCGCTCATTTAATAGGTTCAATTTTTTTATTACCCACTTTATATACTTCTTAAATCAAAACTTTTATTCTCTTAATATTTTTACTTAAAAAAGGTATACTACATAGGTCTGGATCCTGCGTATGAAAAAAAAGTTGATTAATAGCAAGCTGAAAATTTGTTAATAGCTTAAGGGTGTCTAGTCGGACAAACTTTGATATATGGGAACACTGGAACAGGGGAAGTTTTAGTTGTGGAACAGGTTAAAAATTTGGAACGGTCAGACCACGAAAACGGCACATGTATTTTGTCCGACAGAACAGACTTGAACTCTCCGAACAGAGATTAAACTCCCATGCAAAAATCAGATTGCTATTTATCACCAAATGGGCGTTTTAATGAGTGGAAGATGTAGAACATGTCAAATGACAGGAATTATGACAGGTGATAAATAGCAGTCTGATTTTTGCATGAGAGTTTAATCTCTGTTCGGAGAGTTTAAGTCTGTTCTGTCGAACAAAATAAATGTGCCGTCTTCGTGGTCTGACCGTTCCAAATTTTCAACCTGTTCCACAATTAAAACTGTCCCTGTTCCAGTGTTCCCATATATCAAAGTTTATCCGACTAGACACCCTTAAGCTATTAACAAATTTTCAGCTTGCTATTAATCAACTTTTTTTTCCTACGCAGGATCCAGACCTAACATTCATCTTGCTAAACTCAACCGTTTTTGAGATAAACGCATTTCAAATCTGCGAGGCAACAAAATTTTTTGCATCATATCATTGTAGTTACACCCGAAAAACAACTTAAAAGCATAAACATTTCCAAAAATATATCGCAAATTTCTTCAAATGGAATTTGCCATGTAATGAGATAAATATGAGAACTGGCACAGTTATTATGGTTTCAAGTTTATTTTTCGTGTCTAACTACAATGATATTATGCAAAAAATTATGTTGTATCGCAGATTTAAAATGCGTGTATCTCGAAAACCGTTGACTTTAGTGAGATGAATGTAGTATACCTTTTTTTAGTAAAAATATTAAGAGAATAAAAGTTTTGATTCAAAAACTATATAGAATGGGGGATAAAATATCATTTTTGGTAGTGAATTTAGATTTCTCAACCCAAAAAACCCCGGTTAACCAAATTTCGTGTTGATATCCCGTGTCTGCCAGGAAATATTCAAGAATAAACAAAATAAAAGTTTAACTTTGACTATTACTACTTTACCTGTATTACTTACTAAGGTAATTTAGCTTAAATCGACCTATTTTAAGATCATGACTCTAAGGTTAGGCTATGGCCCATTATTTACCAAACACCCTGTATATATAACTGACTGTATTTGAGGTAAATTGCAAAACTTGCAAACGGAAGTTACACTCTTTACTCTCAGTTTAAATTATTTGAATCAAAATCTATAGATTCGAATCGTAACAAATTTAAAAACATCAATAATTATTGATTATTACAGAGGTTTTAATATGTATCTTAAACAACCAGCCTAAAAAATAGCAGATGGCTGTTGAAAACTTACTACGAACGGAAGTGTAGAAATTTATATGTGATCAATCAGACAACAAACGACAGAATCTGATTTACAGAAAAGTGTTTTAGGCCTGGATCCCGCGTACCAAAAAAAATTGACTAATAGCAAGCTGAAAATTTGTTAATAGTTTAACGGTGTCTAGCCGGACAAACTTTGATGTACGGGAATACTGGAACAGGGGAAGTTTTAATTGTGGAACAGTTTTAAAAATTTGGAACGTCAGATTAGGAAAACGTCCCATGTATTTTGTCGGACAGAACATCCAATTGATTTGTTACCCTTTCATTAAACTCCCATGAAAAAATCAGACTGCTATTACTAGCCAACATGATTCCTGTCATTTGACATATTCTTCGTGTTCCACTCATTAAAATGTCCAGTTGGTCATAAACACCAGTCTGATTTTTGCATGAGAGTTTAATGAAATGGTAACAAATCAATTGGAAGTTCTGTCCGACAAAATACATGGACCGTTTTCGTAGTCTGACGTTCCAAATTTTTAACCTGTTCCACAATTAAAACTTCCCCTATTCCAGTGTTCCCATATATCAAAGTTTGTCCGACTAGACACCTTTAAGCTATGTCAAAAAGTGCGCAATAAATAGGTACCTTTTAAATTTTATTTGCATATCTCGCGTTGCACATGTTTTAGAGCAATAAATAAATTCTAGGGTGCTATGTATTAAGAGTATAAGTCAAAGTCAAAAATGAAAATTTTTCATTAGGACTTTTCAAAGTCTTTTTTACCACTGACGAAATAACTATTACAACTAAATATCAAAACGGTAATGAAGTATGATTCATAAATTAGTAATTAACTATTTTACTTTCTACTTTGGTAATACCTTATTAATTATACCGGGTGTCCACCTTACATTTTCCCCCATTTTAACTGCCTATAACTTCTAAACGGCTCAAGATAGAAATATGCGGTTTTCACTGAAATGTTTTATTTTAGTAAAAGTTTTTTCTGAATGGTTTTTTATATCGCTTTCAAATACGAAATAAAAAATGGCGGATTTTTGAAAAAAACTTTGTTGACTTTTTTTTAATGGAACAACTTAAAAGCATAAACATTTCCAAAAATATATCGCAAATTTCTTCAAATGGAATTTGCCATGTAATGAGATAAATATGAGAACTGGCACAGTTATTATGGTTTCAAGTTTATTTTTCGTGTCTAACTACAATGATATTATGCAAAAAATTATGTTGTATCGCAGATTTAAAATGCGTGTATCTCGAAAACCGTTGACTTTAGTGAGATGAATGTAGTATACCTTTTTTTAGTAAAAATATTAAGAGAATAAAAGTTTTGATTCAAAAACTATATAGAATGGGGGATAAAATATCATTTTTGGTAGTGAATTTAGATTTCTCAACCCAAAAAACCCCGGTTAACCAAATTTCGTGTTGATATCCCGTGTCTGCCAGGAAATATTCAAGAATAAACAAAATAAAAGTTTAACTTTGACTATTACTACTTTACCTGTATTACTTACTAAGGTAATTTAGCTTAAATCGACCTATTTTAAGATCATGACTCTAAGGTTAGGCTATGGCCCATTATTTACCAAACACCCTGTATATATAACTGACTGTATTTGAGGTAAATTGCAAAACTTGCAAACGGAAGTTACACTCTTTACTCTCAGTTTAAATTATTTGAATCAAAATCTATAGATTCGAATCGTAACAAATTTAAAAACATCAATAATTATTGATTATTACAGAGGTTTTAATATGTATCTTAAACAACCAGCCTAAAAAATAGCAGATGGCTGTTGAAAACTTACTACGAACGGAAGTGTAGAAATTTATATGTGATCAATCAGACAACAAACGACAGAATCTGATTTACAGAAAAGTGTTTTAGGCCTGGATCCCGCGTACCAAAAAAAATTGACTAATAGCAAGCTGAAAATTTGTTAATAGTTTAACGGTGTCTAGCCGGACAAACTTTGATGTACGGGAATACTGGAACAGGGGAAGTTTTAATTGTGGAACAGTTTTAAAAATTTGGAACGTCAGATTAGGAAAACGTCCCATGTATTTTGTCGGACAGAACATCCAATTGATTTGTTACCCTTTCATTAAACTCCCATGAAAAAATCAGACTGCTATTACTAGCCAACATGATTCCTGTCATTTGACATATTCTTCGTGTTCCACTCATTAAAATGTCCAGTTGGTCATAAACACCAGTCTGATTTTTGCATGAGAGTTTAATGAAATGGTAACAAATCAATTGGAAGTTCTGTCCGACAAAATACATGGACCGTTTTCGTAGTCTGACGTTCCAAATTTTTAACCTGTTCCACAATTAAAACTTCCCCTATTCCAGTGTTCCCATATATCAAAGTTTGTCCGACTAGACACCTTTAAGCTATGTCAAAAAGTGCGCAATAAATAGGTACCTTTTAAATTTTATTTGCATATCTCGCGTTGCACATGTTTTAGAGCAATAAATAAATTCTAGGGTGCTATGTATTAAGAGTATAAGTCAAAGTCAAAAATGAAAATTTTTCATTAGGACTTTTCAAAGTCTTTTTTACCACTGACGAAATAACTATTACAACTAAATATCAAAACGGTAATGAAGTATGATTCATAAATTAGTAATTAACTATTTTACTTTCTACTTTGGTAATACCTTATTAATTATACCGGGTGTCCACTTATATTTTCCCCCATTTTAACTGCCTATAACTTCTAAACGGTTCAAGATAGAAATATACGGTTTTCGCTGAAATGTTTTATTTTAGTAAAAGTTTTGTCTGAATGGATTGAATTTTTTATGTCGCTTTCAAATACAAAATAAAAAATGGCGGATTTTTGAAAAAAACTTTGTTGACTTTTTTTTAATGGAACACCCAGTATATTTTTTTGTAAATTGAAAGAAAGACCATTCACCTATCCAGCGATATAAAGTTTTTCAAAATCGGTTGTCAAATGACTGAGTAATTAATTTTTAAAATGAGGGGTGCAACGTGGATATCACATACCTAAATAACATAACTGAGCAAAATGATATTATTTTATGTGATTTCCACATTGCATCTCTCATTTTAAAAATTAATTGCTCAGTCATTTGGCAACCGATTTTAAAAATTTTATATCGCTGGATAGGTAAATGACCGTTTTTTTAAAACACCAAAAATATACTGGGTGTTTTAATAAAAAAAGTCAACAACGTTTTTTTTTTTTCAAAAATCCGCCATTTTTTGTTTAAAAGCGATATAAAAAATGGTCATTTACCTAAAAACTTGAAAAAACGGTCATTTATCTATCTAGCGATATAAAATTTTTTAAAATCGGTTTTGAGAGATGCATTGTGGAAATCACATAACTTGCTTAGTTATGTTATTTAGGTATGTGATATCCACGTTGCACCTCTCATTTTAAAAATTAATTACTCAGTGATTTGAAAACCGATTTTGAAAATCTTTATATCACTAAATAGGTGAATGACCTTTCTTTCAATTTACAGAAGAATATACTGGGTGTTCCATTAAAAAAAAGTCAACAAAGTTTTTTTCAAAAATCCGCCATTTTTTATTTCGTATTTGAAAGCGATATAAAAAACCATTCAGAAAAAACTTTTACTAAAATAAAACATTTCAGTGAAAACCGCATATTTCTATCTTGAGCCGTTTAGAAGTTATAGGCAGTTAAAATGGGGGAAAATGTAAGGTGGACACCCGGTATAATTCAAAATATAAAAGAATAACGAAAAATCTTTTTTATGACTTATACACTTAGTACATAGCACGTTAGAATTGTCAGTTTGTGAGAAAAATTGAAACAGCCTGTATCTCGGACACGAAGCATTTGCGGATATATAAAGCAAACTGTCTTTATTTGTCATGTGTAGTTAACCACTTAAAGTTTGTCACAATTATTTTAGTAACACCATCTATACCCAGTGTGGAAACCACTTTGAAATAAAACTGTTTGTGTCCTAATTTTAGAACATTATAAAAGCGTTGAAACCCATCATCCATAAAATTTAAATGGACAGGGTGATTCACCTAAGTCTCGCATAGTCCATCATCTTTATTTTTAATGAAACACCAGGTATACTTTCGTATTGTTAAAAGGTTCTTAACAATCTCAACGATCTAGATTCTAGATAATAAAGTTTCTATCATAGAAAGTTTACATGTTTATGTTAATTTGATTGTGATGTTTAAATTACTGTACAATATTTAAAGGGTTAACCCTTTATAACCAACGTTAACACGTTGGATATACGTTAAGTATAACCAACTTTGTATTTTTCAACCTTAGTCAAAATTTCAATTTAACGTTTCTTTCATTAAAATGGTAAAACTCATTTCAAGTTAACAACACTGATGATGAACCTTTTCGTTCAAAAACTTTCTGTGATGTAGCCATTTAAGGGATTTTTAAATAAAATATATCGTTTATAAAAGGTTTTACTAATTTTTGGTGATTAATGGTATACAGTTAGATATATGGAAATTATTTTCTTTGTGGATATTGAAATTAATAATTTATCACGCCTTGAATAATAGTATTTTTTCTACAACCACTACTCAAAATGCACTTTTCTGCACAGTTTTATGTTAACAAACTTGATATTTTCTGACAGTATAAGATATATGACATGACTGTGCATAAAAGTGACGTTTCTGTGCCGGAATAGTTATTTTTCTACAACCACTATTCAAAGTGCACTTTTCTGCACGGTTTTATGTTAGCAAACTTGATATTTTCTCACAGTATAAGATATTTGACATTAGTGTGCAGAAAAGTGACGTTTCTGTGCCGCAAAGTGACGTTTCTGTGCCGCAAAGTTCTTTTCTGCACAGTTGACTACCTCATTCTGAGTAACGTTATATTCTGTTTACATCCGTGGACTACCGCATTCTGAGTAACGTTATATTCTGTTTATATCCGTGGTTAAACTTTAGACAAATATATAACCTATAAGACAATTATTATATTTAACTATAGCATAGAAACTAAATTATGGATGTTACAACTATTTTATTTTACAATTTTATTCTTATTAAACATTTTATAATTATCAAATAACCAATAAGGATTTAGCAACCTGTGCAAGAGACGTCGAATGAAGTAGGTTTTGTGTAAATCCGTGACTGCATAAATAAAATGTCAATAATGTGTAATAATTGTTTAAATTTAAACAAATTAAGGCAGTGCATTAATTTTTTAACTGATTTCTGTGCAATTTATTTAGGTATAAGGAATTTAAATTGATTAGTAGGTATTAATTAAATACAGTTTAAAATTTATCACATAGGTACCTATTATAATTAATCGTCGTTTGGAAATTGTGATTTTTATTTTTTAGGAAAAACTGTGCTTGTAGAAAAAGTATAGTGTGAAACACGTGCAGAAAGGTAATTTCTCACTCGTTTGAATTGCGGCACTCGCTTGCGCTCGTACCGCAACTTTTCAAACTCGTGAGAAATTAGTACCTTTCTGCACTTGTTGCACAATATACTATTATGAAACAGTTCGTGAAGTATGCTTTTTGCGAACGCACGCGATGTTTAGAGCACGAGCGACGATCGGAGCGAGTGCTATACACCGCGTAAGTTCGCAAGAAGTACTTCACGCACAGTTTCATACAATATTTTATCTATGATGAACAAATATAAAAACTGTACCTCTTCGTCACTGGAATTAATTTCTATTCTACAATTTTTAGAACTTTGACATTTAAAAATTCTAACTTCTTTCAAACCACAAAACTGTCAAAACTTTTGTCGTAATTTATTGCTCATTATGTCTTGTCATCACCATGATAACGCGAAAGTTAAGGATATTTGAGTATATGAAAGTGTGTCAAAAACAGTGCGAAAAAGTAAGTCCAATTTAAAATACATTGTTACTTCACGCACACTTTACCACACTGCTATGTATAATGACAGTTTTCACAAACTAAAAACTTTTACATAATATGACATAGAGTAGATAAAGTTCTTTTCTGCACAGTTGACTACCTCATTCTGAGTAACGTTATATTCTGTTTACATCCGTGGTTAAAGTTTATACAGTGTCGCTCTTAGCGTCTACAGGGTGTTTGAAAAAAGTTACACAGTTTCTAGGATAGGTAAAAAACTGAAAAATATTTGAGGTTTGCTTAGTAAAGCAATTTGGTAATGCCACCCGTTTTCAAGATACAGGGCGTTGAAGAAAAAAAATTACACATTTTTTAAGATTTTGCAGAAATTACTGGTAAAATCTTAAAATTACTGGAGTAATGAAATTTGGTGGGTATTAAGAGGTAATTATTGTGCATTTTTTGACATACAATTATAAATTTTATATTCAGCATTGGCGGTAATGGTCAGAATGTTTTAAAGAACAAGAGGAGGAGAAAGATAGGAGAATTTCGTAACTATCTTTCACCTTTTAATCCGCTTACTTCACAGTATTTCAATTTTCCCCATTTAAACACACACCTTTATCTACATATACATTCATCTAGGCCATCTATTTGAAGAATAGATTAAACAGCACTTGGAAGAATATGTATCCGTCTAATCTTTACTTATTCTCATCTCATTTGATTCCAATTCGATCTATATTTACCTGAATACATTACCGAAAGAGCAGGATTCCCATAATAACAAATTATTTGAGTTTATATTTTTTATCTCCCTTCATTATTCGCGAAATAACAATACTTACCTAATTTTAGAACCGTTCGAGTTGGAAATCCCTTTAGATTGTCTCTTTCTCGATTACAAAGTCGTTTTCAATCTACTTGACAAATCCCTAAATTCTACAGCTTATATAAGATTCCTCTTCTCTACCGCAGTAAGAGTATAATTTTTTCTTCGGAATTTTGTAAGCATTTCGTAAGAGTGCCGATATTACATTTTGAAATTTAATATTTTTTCGAGTGTTGCCGTAAAAAGACTTCAATTTTGAATACACGTTTTACATCAAAGATTTCTTTCATTTACTGATTTAGTTCAACTACAAAGTAAAGAGTATTATTTACCATAATATATTTTTGAATAATTTTAAACATAAAATGTACGAAAATTCTTATTGCATACAAATATTGTAATACACTGCGAGGATAAGTTAATGATATAAAAAATGTATGCTCATTTTCATAGTTGATTTCAGCAGTGAAATTTGTACACTCCATAAAAAATGTATAGGGTTTTGTTCCCTTAAACCCCATCCCAAGCTTTCGTGTATTTTCCAATTAAATTATTATTATGGTACCATTAGTTAAACAAAATGTTTTTAAAACTTTTTTACCTCTTAGTATTTTTTCGATAAGCCAGTTTTTATCGAGATGGGGCTTCTTTTTTAATATATTTACATAAAAATTTTAAAGAGTTTTGTACCTTTAAACCCCTAAAATGTTTGTGTACGTTCCAATTAAACTATTGTTGTGGTGCCACCATTAGTTAAACACAGTGTTTTTAAAACTTTTTGCCCTTAGTATTTTTTCGATAGGACACATTTTTTGGAGATGTGATATATTTTTTAATATGTTTCCAAATATACCTAAAAATGTAAATTATAAATAAATTTTCAGATTATTAACATGTTTCTATATTCGTAATTAACCATATAGGTATACAAATATGTGGTGGATTCGACAAATATTTAAAATATCTCGATAAACACTGGCTTATCGAAAAAGTACTAAGAGGCCAAAAATTAGTTTTAAAAACATTGTGTTTAACTAACGGTACCAAAATAATAATTTAATTGGAACGTAGACAAAAGTTTGGGGGGTTTAGGGGAACAAAACCTACATAAAATTTTTATGGGGTGCCAAATTTCACTAAAATTTTTTTAAAGATGTTCCTGCCATAAAAATGCCGCATGTCTATTTTTAATAAAAAGTCTATAATAGTTTTCGACATATTGGAAAAAATCTATTTTCATTTTGTCACTTCAAAGGGCTATAACTTTTTTTTTGCACAATTGTAGTAAGGTAAGTAAGGTTTAATTGAACTATTTTTGTCCCAGAATGCGTGATTTAATTTATGACCTGCCTTTTTGTTACACCCTGTATATTCATTAAAGAAAAATAAGTTTTTCAAAGAGCTGAGAAATTCTCGATCACATAATTTTAAGTGACAGAAGTTATGAAAATGTGAAATATTAAAACTAATAATACAAAAAGAGACCCAGACGGAGATCTGGAAGAAGAAGATACTTTTGGGTAAAGAACCTGAGGACATGGTTTTAATTAAATTCTACAGAGCTGTTCCGCGCTGGTGTCAATAAAGAAGATTAGCCATAATGTTCGTTCGGTAAAAAATCTTCTTCACAGAAGAAGAGGAAGGAGAAGCAAAATAGATCATATTCTCTCATCAAATACAGTTAGATTTAAATAATGAAAACTTAAATGCAAGTAAAAAAAATTCTGAAGCTTCATTTATAATAATAGTTCTGAATAGATCTGTCAACGAAAGTGATACATTTTATTAATCTCATGAAAATCGTAACAAATCGCAACAATTGAGCATTCTTGTATTTATTTAACAGTTTTATAGAAACTGACTTCATTTGCAGCTAAATTCAAAAATTTCGTACGACTTCACCTTTTAAACGCATTTTGATTTTTGTCGATAGGACACTGTGATCAAAAAATATCGAATTTTTATCATCGTATTGATACAAATTTAATTTAATTTATTTATTTTGCGCGTGTAACTAACATTCAAAATGGCCGGTCGCTTCAAGCGTTGTTTCTAACAGTACAGTTCATTCTAGAAAAAAAGTGCTAATAAACATTTTTGTTCAAAATTGTCTCACGTGCATTTTTTTTGTTTACACCATTTTTTTCTACGGCATACAGATTCTGGTTAAATCGATGTTTCCCCATTCCCCCCTCTATGAAAGGGAAAGGAAGGGGGTAGGAGTAGCAAACTTTTTGGAGCATCTTTTTGGAGTCACAAAATTTACATTCTCAGAAAAATTCAGCTTGTTAGTCAAGTTTTTAGAGATAAAATCTCTGCCGACTCTACTAATTATACTTATTACATTTTATTGTTGTCTTCAGCATCGAACGAAATCAATAATTTACTAGAGTTAATGTTATAACCCTTTTTGAGGTGTAAAGTTCGTGCACATAGTGCACAGTAAAGTGCACATAGTCAACATAGGCCAGTTGTAATAGAAGTTGGAATCAAAATACCAATAATAACATCTTTCCCTCGACCTAGGTGGAACTTTAAAAAAGCAGACTGGGCGACTTTTACTGCCAGATTGGACATATGTCTGGGATGGATAACCCCAACACGTGCAAACTATATGAGACTTGTTGGCGCGGTTATGTCTACAGCGAAGAAAACTATACCCAGAGGATATCGTAGAGATTATGTCCCAGGATGGGATGAAAAATGCGAGAAATTGTATCAAGAATACAACGAAAGCCAAGACCGAGAAATGGCGGACGAACTACTGCACAGTTTGGATGCAGCCAGACGACAAAAATGGATGGAAACTGTGAAAAAACTAGACTTTAGTAAATCAAGCAGAAAAGCATGGTCCTTACTTGGTAGTAGCAGACACTTATCTAGAGACAAAGTACCAGTAGTTCCCAACAGAGTGGCCTCCCACATTGTAGCAAACTCAAGGGCACTTAGAGATTGTGACCACACCACCAAAGTAAAACAAGAACTAAAAATACTAAAGTCTGCATACCCGCCTACATCTGAATACTCTGACGAGTTTACTCCAGAAGAGCTTACCTCAGCAATATCAGAAATTAAGTAGGGAAAGGCAACCGGCTTCGATATAATACATCCAGAATTTTTACTCCATTGTGGCAGATATGCTAGGAAATGGTTGGCTGATTTCTACACAGATATGTTAAAATCAGGAGAAATACCCCATTCACTAAAAAAGGCCTCGATTATAGCCATATTAAAACCAGGGAAAGCAAATGATCAACCCGAAAACTACCGACCGACTGCACTGCTGAGCTGTGTTTATAAACTGATGGAACGCTTAATCCACAACAGAATTAGAAACAACATATTTGGGTTGATACCTATTGAGCAAGCAGGGTTCAGACCTAACCGCAGCTGTACATATCAGATTCTATCTCTAACAACACATACTGAAGCAGGTTTCAACGAAAGCAAAAAACATCCGTTGCTTTCATTGACCTATCAGCTGCATACGACACCGTCTGGAGACAAGGACTAATCTGAAAACTGATCCGTGCCATCCCGTGCCAAAAGGTAACCAAACTCATTGATAGCATGCTCACCGACAGACCTTTTCACGTCACAATGGGCAACTTAGAAAGTGTCCAAATGAAGCTTAGCAATGGACTGCCAAAAGTATGTGTTTTGGCACCCTTACTCTTTAATCTATACATCGCGGACCTACCTAGGACCACTTCGCAAAAATTTGGCTACGCTGACGATTGGGCCATTGCAGCAAGACATAATAACATGGATATTACAGAAACAATACTGACGGATGACCTTGCTGTTATGGGTGAATACTTTCGCAAATAGAGGCTACGGCCCAATGCAACAAAAACTGAAGTGTGCTGTTTCCATCTGAATAATGACCAAGCCAACAAAAAACTCTTCGTTCACTTTGAAAACAGACTACTCACTCATAACTCAACACCAAAATTTCTTGGAGTGACTCTTGATAGAACTTTAAGTTTTAAGGAACACCTACAAAGAACGGCAGAAAAACTGAAGACGCGAAATAATATAATCCAAAAGCTATGTGGCACCACATGGGGGTCCTCAGCCTCCGTATTCAGATCATCCACTCTCGGAGTCGTATACTCGGCGGCTGAATATGCTTCGCCGGTATGCCTCACTAGCAAACACACAAAGATTATTGACACCCAATTGAACCAGACAATGCGAATGATCTCAGGTACAATTTGACCGACGCCTAACTACTGGCTTCCCATTCTGAGTCACATTCTACCGCCGAAACGAAGAAGAAGTCATTCTCTTCTCAGAGAATATCGAAAAATCGAGGCTAACCATCAACTACCCGTCCACCATGATAAGCTTAATATCGAAATGTACAGACTGCGCTCCAGATATCCTCCATTACTAAGGGCCACCTCCTTACATCAGGAAAATTTCGACCTCATCAACGCTTGGAGAAGACAATGGGAGAGCGACTCACCACAGGAAGCACACCAGATGGACTGTATCGATCAGAAACCGCCAGGCTTTGAACTGCCCCGCAATACATGGACGGCGCTGAACAGAATAAGAACAGGTACCGGTAGATGTGTTGACAGCTTGCATAGATGGGGAAAGGCACTTACTCCTGAGTGTGACTGTGGTGCGCAACGGCAGACCGTCCGTCACATTATTGAGGAATGCCCCCGAAGGCGGTACCCTATAGTTTGTGATGAATTCCTGAATGCGACCGAAAATGTTTTTGAACATTACACATATACATTAGATGTTCGTTTGTGATACTTCATGTAACGTTTTATATACTTTTTTAAATTATGTGTTCTTGTTGAATCTATGCCATACGATAAATAAATATAACCCTTTTTTAGTTAAACTTTTATACTTACGGATTCATAACAACAACTATAACTGCATTATCTAGTCGTTTAAAAGCAACCACCTTTACATCTTCGTCACACTGGCTGGAATATATTCTGGCTGAATATCTGGGAACAAATTTAGAGAAGTGTCCAAGGGCATAATACATGGGCTGTTTATAAAATTCTTGACCTGTTGAATTGACGATGATTGGGGAATCAACAAAGTTGTCGATGTACGTTGGTCCACCCTTTAAGTCAAGAGCCATATTCCAATCGATCCAGCCGATGACCCATCGGTTGATCACCTAAAAATATCCAATAATACATAATATGAAGATGATTTGCATAAGTGAAACAATCCTAAGCTTAAGTGTCTTAACACTTTTTTCTTCCACCTTGTACAATGTTTTAATTGGCCTCTTACAAAGATTCGAAAGAGAAACACTTAAGCATTGCGTCTTAAAATATTGAAAGAAAATTACTTTAGTGCCTCTTCAAGTAGAAAAAACAAAATCCAACTGTTTATTTACATAGACAAGAGACGTTAAGGTAGCCGATGAATCTTGAGATCTAATGTTAGGAGAATTAGCATCGCGGTTACGGATTTTTTCGTTTTAGACTCATTTACATCATCGGGGAGTGAAGTGTCTTGGTCTGGAATTTTTTCAGTTAAGTGGTGCTCGGATTGTCCCATTACTTTTAATTCCCGCTAAGCGCCTCTGGGTGTCAAGTAAAAAATTCGGTCTTCATTTGCTCCCCCGAAATAGGAGTGGAATTAGAAGTTTGTCTGTAAAAAATAAACAAAAGCTAAAACACCCAGAAATTGGCCTCGGAAACGGGACTGTTTTAACCAAATACGAACACGGCAACAAAAATGGACATTGAATATTGGTTTTAGGAATATACAAGGAATTAGAAATAAACAAAGACAAATTCTTATGGAAGTAGAAAAAAGAAAAGAAAGAAACTTGGACCTGATTATCCTAACAAAGAAGGAAAACGCCTGTGAAGATCTTAAGAATTATGTACACTGCTACACGGGAGTATCAAAAAGTGAAAGAGCGAAAGCAAGGATATCAGTATTGATTAACAAACGATGGAAAAATCAAATAAAATCATGGGAAGCTATAAAGAAAAGAATAATAAAATTGACCATCCCAATTAGAGGAAGAACGATTACAATTCTAGGCGTATATTATGCTCCCAATGATGATGCCCAGATAGCAGTAAAAAATAATTTTGAAGAAAGATCAAATAGAACAGGTTCCGAATATGCACGAATTGATTATAGCACGAGATTTGAATTCCAGAGTAGGCAAACAGGACCATAACAATGTGGTGGGAAAATATGGAGAAGAGATAATTAAAGACAATGGGATAAGGTTGATTAATCTATGCGGGGAGTATGAACTTAAAATATAAAACACGTTCTTTGAACATAAGTATATCCATAAATTTACTTGGTACCAACATACACGTAGACTTAAGTAAATCATTGACTATCTAATTTCGAGACCAAATGCAAAATTTAGCATCCAGGATGTTAGAACTTTCAGAGGAGGGGCTGATTGCGGATCAGACCACTGCTTAATAATCGGTAAAATTTATGTTCCATTTATACCGAAACAAAATAACTCCGAAGAAAGAGAACACAAATGGAATTCATATGATCTAGAAATAGAAAAATATAATATTAACAGCTTACATCATGAAACTACACAATATCTGTACCGTAACAAACCTGAACAGAAATTAATTAAGAACAAAGAACAACCGAAGAAGAATATAATTACATAAAAACATGCATAAAACAAGCAGCACAAGAAGCACTAGGAAACTTAGAAAACGGAAAGAAACCAGAATGGTGGGATAAAGATATCGAGAAGAAAATAGAGAAGAAAAAACTACTTCACCTACAACGTCTACAAAATCAGGACAACATTGAGATTCAACAACAATACAGGGACCTAAATAGAGAAGTAAAAAGAGAAGTGATTAAAAGGAAAAATGCAACCTGGATCAAAAAATGTGAATACATGGATCAACAATTAGGAGGAACTAGGAGTTTAGAAGCATGGAAGATGATAATGAATGTCAGAACATCACAAAAAGGTGGGCACACAATTAAGAGTATATCTGATGCCGAGTGGGAGCAACATTTTAAGAAATTATTAGTAGAAAAACGACCACAATATATAACAAGAATACAGGAAAAAGAGAATGGTATACAGAGAGAACACGAAATAGGACTAGATAAAAGCAAAATGGAAGAAGCTATTAAAACTATTAAATCCCGGAAAGCACCCGGGGCTGGAGGAATTAATACTGATTAATAAAATATGGACCAACCAAACTATGGGATACGCTTACAAAACTTTTCGAAAGATGTCTAAATGGAGAAAAAGTACCAGATGAATGGCTAACATCACATATTACTCCCATACATAAGAAGGGACCTAAAAATAACCCCAAAAACTATAGGGGAATCGCAGTCATCAGCACCATTGGAAGATTATACTCCAGGATATTCAGAAAAAAAATAGAACAAGAAATTCAAGGAAAGCAAGCTGAAGAACAAGCTGGTTTTCTTGCGGGACATTCAACGGTAGACAATCTCTTCACTTAAAAAATAGCACTAGAAAAAAGAATACAGAGAAATCAGGAAACCCACTTCGGTCTTATCGACCTAGAAAAAGCCTATGATAGTGTCCCCATAATAGAACTATGGAAGTCAATGAAAGACATCGGCATCGATGGAAAACTCATACAAGCAACTAAAATGTTATATTATGAGACCACTAATACCAGAATCAAAAACGGCAAAAATTTCACTGAGGCATTTAATACTTCAAAAGGACTCCGAAAAGGAGGTTGTATATCTCCTACTCTCTTTAAAATATACCTTGACCAATCCTTACAGAGGTGGACAAAAGCAGTAAATCCGATGGGACTGAAAGTGGGACACGACTCACTATTTACATTATACTTTGCGGACGACCAAGTTGTTATAGCCTAAGATCAAGATGACCTAAGCTATATGATACGGAAGCTAAATTAACATTACTAACAGGCAGGATTAGTAATAAATATGGACAAGTCAGAATACTTCATAGTGGGAAACGAAGACATTGAAAACCTACCATTGGAACAAGGACATATTGTTGGTGTGAAAGAATGCAAATATTTGGGAGCTATATTTAACAATCGAGGAAATAGTGAAGATGAAATACAACATAGGATCAATAAAGGTAGAAGCATCACTAGATCCCTCAATTCAATTTTATGGACAAAGATATCAGGAAGAAAACAAAGAGAAGAATACATGAAAGTATAATGAAGAGCGCTACAATCTACGGTGGAGAAGTTTGGGACATAAGTGCAAGAAATAAAAAGAAGCTACTTAGTACAGAAATGGACTTATTGAGGAGAAGTTGTCAGGTTTCGAGATTAGAACATGTAAGAAATGAAACAATTAGATAACATATGAAGGTGGAAAAAACTATAATAGACGATATTGAAAAGAGACAGCTGACATGGTTCGGTCATGTTAAAAGAATGAATGAGACTCCCTGGCCGAGAAAAATATTAGGGTGGGTCCCACCGGAGAGAAGAAAAAGAGGACGACCACGGAGAAGCTGGAGGGACAATATTCAGTAGGCAATGGATTCGAGACAATTAGATGAAGATATGTGTTACGATAGAAAAAATTGGAAGCTGGGTATGGAGAGGCGGCGACAGCCGTAGAAATCCATTATATGTATATTAGAAGTTTGTGTGATTTGATTTTTGAGAGACCTACCATGATTTCTGTAATTTCCGATTTTTCTATTGGTCACAAGGTGATAAAACATTTCCAATTGCCTGCTTATGGGAGTGGAGTTGAAGCAGTGTCCGTAATTCATAACTGTTCGCTGGGAGGCAGTTTCTACTGCTGTTCGTTATTAAAAGGATCCCAAAGTCTGAAGTCAAGTGTATCCGCTAAGAGAGTGAACTGACATTATAAGTCACGTGGTAATCTCTCGCGAGTTGAGGGACGATATTATGTGTATGCTTTATGTGTCGTTTACAGAAACAAGAGATTATTTTTTAAAGTTTTGCTATTAATTCTCTATTAGTTTATAGATACATTATTAGAAATTGGCTGTAAGTACTCTACAAGAATAAAAAACCGCTAAACGCCTTAAAAATGAGTGGCGCATACAATATTCCAGCTACAAAAGATCTGATATGAATATTACGTGGCGCAAAAACGTATTTTCATTTTGATGCAAAACAAAATTCTAATTTTATTTTAAAATATTTTTCCATAATATTTGCTAAATTTGAAGTACATGCGCCACAAAAGAGTAACTTTGATACAGTTACAGAATTTTGAAATTATTTTGTGGCGCGATTACGCGAAAAATCTTTTAAAATAAAACTAGAATTTTGTTTTGCATCAAAATAAAAATACATTTTCGCGCCACGTAGTATTCATATCAGATCTTTTGTAGTTGGAATATTGCATGCGCCACTCATTTTTACGGCGTTTAGCGGTTTTTTATTCTTGTATCAGGAGTTTTTCAAAGTTATTTATAAATTAAATGTATGAAGTTAAATGCAAAGTTTTATAATGCAAGCTTTATAAATGGTCATCTTTGTTGCATGATCTCTCAAATGATCTGGTGTCCATCGAATGTACACTAGATTTTTTTTTCGAAATAGATTGAATAAAATATTGAGATGGCCGGTAAATGAAGTCTGATTGCCCGTTGCCAGATCAAATTTAGCGTCGTAACCACTACAACTACATAAACCATTTCAGGAATGATCGTTAATTGGATTATACTTTTATAGCTTAATAACTTCTAAACGGCTTAACCGATTTTGATCAGTGAACATGAGTTTGAAACGTATTGATCAGTAGTATCTGATAGATCTAAGGTCAAGTATGATAACTGAAGCTATTACAGAAATTATTGAGCTTGAGAAACCGTTTTTCCCATAGGAAATAGATTTGATCATATTTTTGAAGCCTATAACTTAAAATTAGAATTTTATCGGTCATGAGGTATACACCGTTAGATTCCTCTAGAGTCCTTCTACAAACGCTCAGTTATTGGTGCAATTTGTAGGTTGAAATTTTGAGTAATTGTCGAAAAACCAAAATTTCCAAAGATCAGTTCTTCAGTTTTTCGGCTATACTAAGCCGTGTGTATATCTGAGCTTGACGGCTTAAACACCGTTTGCAAGTTTAACTCAACGCTATTGATTTGATGTTTTTGTAGTTCTCCTATCTCTTCTTGATCCGAAGATATATACCTCCAAAAATATGCCGTTTTGTACCTACCAAGTCCTATAGCTGGCTTACGGGTGGTCAAAAGCCACAAACTACACCGGTTCTGAATCGGCCCTGACCCCCTCTTCAAAACAGAAAAAAAATTCAAATCGGTTTAACTTTTCCACACACATACATACATAATACATACACATAATATCCACAAAAATTTTCCCTTTTTTAAATAAAAATTGAGTCATGTTTCTGAGCTCGGTAACTTTTCAATGGTATAACGATTTTCAAAATTAACCATGCGTTGGAAAGGTAATGATCAGTACTATCAAAAGTCGTAAAGGCTGGACTTAAATTATTGAAGTTTTTGGGAGTTTTGGGGACGAGAAGGAAAAACAGACCTTAAATGGGAATGGCCGTAAAATCCACATCCTTAGACCAAAATGGATGGTTGGCATATGAATGGGTGAGTCTTTTGCTAAACTTTAAGATGGGAGTTGGCCCAATTTTCAATTAAGTCAGATTTAGAAAATCGACAATTTCGTGTATATATAGTGTCGCATGTAGGGGGGTTTGGGTGTGCGCCACTGGCGAGAACTGCCGTTCTATGGTAATATAGTAGAAAATGTTTTGTTATAATACACAAATATAGTTTAAATATAGAAAAACACGAATATGTTAGATATGGTTAACTTGCGTCTAGTTTAGGGCAGTGAACATAATCCAAGATATATAGTGACGAGCGCACTAATAACCGGCAAAATAACGCAAAAGATGGAAAACATATTAAGTTGTGAGATAAAAAGAGATGAACCTATTCTGCGTTCCGCAGTCACTTTGCAGTGTGGGCAGTATATCGCAATATAAAACTTATAGAACCTTGCATCTCAAGGGTTGCCGGTTTTAAGCAGACGAACTTAATGTCCGTCTAAATAGAATATTCCAGAAGTTCAAAACATCTTGATTTGAAAATCTGTGGGTTTTATTATTTTTAAATAATTCATAGATAGGTACTATGAAAGATATTTATACGATATTAAAGATATATCATTTGAATATTAATTATAATTAGCCTGTGATTAATATTATATTTAATAGTTATTTATGATATAAATGTTAAAAGTACAATTTTAAGGCACGCATGTGAAAGTTTGCAGAATGAGCGAAGCGAATTCTGCAATTCACACGAGGGCCTTAAAAATGTACTTTTTAACACGTGTACTTTGTACGAACTTTGTAAGAAGTTATACTTCTATTATATGATTTCCACGAAATAAATATACTTTCAACAGGTTAATTGTATTTAAAGATTAAACTAATTTCTACTTACTACTTTCCAAAAATTTTTATTAAAACAATACTAAAAATAAAAAAGTTAGATAACACACGGATTCGAACTTCTCGATCTCCGGTCGAACGCGCTACCACCGAGCTAAACTCCCTTTGCTTTGACAGCTTATAAGATTTCTCATACATACTGACAAATTTAATAGACCAAGTGAGGTATAAAAATACTTTAAAATTAATTTAATATAAATATTAATATCTCTTGGCAGTACTGTTCTTCATAAGAGTCTGTACTGAAAGGTGACCGTGGAACGCAGTATAGTAGAGGTATTAAATTTAGCGATGGTAACCTATTAATTGACATTATTGATTGTTATACACCTTTAGACGTATCGTACGAGTTTGGCAACTACCACTGTCACAGTGATAGTTTTTTTGTTGACATACTGCTCTGATACGTCTAAAGGTGGTAAACAATCAACATAATGCCAATTTGTTTATTACTATCGCTAAATTTAACACCTCTACTAGTTTTATTTCTTTTATCTCACAATTTAATATGTTTTCCATCGTTTGCGTTATTTTGCCGGTTATTAGCGCGCTCATCACTGTATTTGACGTTCAATGTAAGCTTTACATATCCTCAATATTGTCGTATCGTCAATTATTTCATACTCTCACATTAAATGCCAATTATTCTGCTAATGTATAATTCAAAGGTGAATTGACAAAAATAATTTAGAACATTAGTTGCATTTAAAGTTCCTACAACAAAATAATTTATTGATGCTGTTTTATACAAATTCAGTGGCGTAACTAGTCTGACCTGCGCCACAATGCAAGTATTCCTCGTGCGCCCCTATTCCCAGACTAATCCCCCCCACCCAACCTCCTACGAAACTAACGATATTGCTCCGTACTTTCAGGGGATACTATTTCAGTACACACGACATTGTACAAGCAATATCCAATCAGACAGCAATTATTCCAAGAAATTTAACCCGGGAGTAGTCGCGCTCACTTCTGTAACGTGAATAGTCGCGTGTTAGATTCTATCTCACAATACGAATTTAAATACGGATTTACAACAAATTTTTGTTTTATAGTATTTTTATTTACTTGTTAAGTTAGAAATATTATTTCGAACAATTATTTAAGCTAATTGGCTCTCCTCATAGCCATACATTCCACAAAAAGAAGAAGAAGAAGAAAAAAAAAATAAAAAAAATCCTGCGTATTACTACACCCTTCCTCGAGGCACTTACGAAATTTTTTCAAAATTGAAAATTTTTTCATCAAGTTATCGCGGAAAAGGATAAAATGTGAGATTCTATCTAACGGCGCGACTACTCGCGGGATAACAGCAATTTTAAAGTTAATTATTAAAAAACATTATAATTCAAAATTTAATTGAAAGTAAAATTAAGGGGAGATCCTAGGATAAAAGTACGAAATTCACATACTTTTTTGTTAATTTCTAAAGTAAAAAGAACTGTACCAATTGTTTTGAAAATTTGCATGAGCATTTATTATAAAAATAAGTACATGTAAAATAATTGTGCATGTAAAATAAGTACATGCTGCAGTAATCAAGGGCGGATCCAGCGAGGGGACCATGGGGCCATGGCCCCCTCCGAGAATTTAAAAACCATAAATGTAAATGTAAATATTTGCAGACTGAGCTAGACAAATAAAAATACTTTAATAACGATAAGTTTTGAATGTCTTTATGGCACTCAAAACTGTGTGAAAAGTGCCTTAAAACACACCACTTTCACCCCAATTTTTAAAAAATTTCGCCCATACCCCGGTATCTCTCCCAAAAAAAGTTCATGGCCCCTCCCGAAAATCTGTCCTGGATTCGCCCTTGGCAGTAATTGGGAATAATAGAGACCCTGAAACATGAAATTTCAAAGTTATCATTGAAATATAAGTTATTTTATATACCATCAAGCCATCAACTATAGGGGTATTTGTGGCCAGCCACAGTTGCTCGTCTGTGATGCAACGTCCACGCCACATAAGAACCCACGGTCAATCATCGGAAACTATTTTAGTGGATCCACAGAGTGCCCGGCCACAGTCGACCGTGTGTTATGGAGCTAACGGAACAAAATACCACGAATACTTTTTTACATTATTTATTTTCGGGAAGCTACAGGGAGTTTTGCTTCAACATATTTTTTTTGCTTAAGTTTTTCCAGAATATCAGTTTTTTACGCCCCCCTAAGGCCTGCGCCCCAATGCACCGCATTGGTTGCATTGGCGTTAGTTACGCCACTGTACAAATTCAAAAATTGTAGCTTCTCATAACAAAAAATATAATTTCGTAAAAGTCTATATTTATATTTTAAACATTCATATGGCTACACTGTGACGTACTTTGTCATTTTATCAATTTTTTTCTTTGATCTAACCTATTTTTGTACGTAGAGAAACGAAAGACTTACACTCCACTATTTCTCCACGTAAGTAAATAATCAATAGCGACACAAGAACCATGATAATGCATTTTAAAAAAATAAACGTAATTATAATGTATGAATGTATGTACAACTGTCCCCCATGGTTACAATTTACGCCACCATGAGAATCGCTGTCGAAATGTCATATCCTCTCCATGTCAACCCTCTCTGAGGAGAGTGAAACAACCACAAATTCACTGTTACAGTTTTATCTTTTCAATATCCTGCTACAATATAAATCTAATCACAGAGCTGAAATTTTCTTAATTTGAAAGTGTATGGTGGCCAGTGAAGTGTTTTAAGGGATATATCATTTTAACAGGGTTACTTTTTAATATTTTTATTCTATTCAGTACTTATATTTACTAATATAAAAATAAATGCATATAATAATTGTAAAGATAATAATGAATATACCTAAGGCACATTCCGAATTTGTGTTATTCATTTTATTTTTTTTTTATTATTTTGATACCATCTTACCATTCTAACGTTCTTCTGGTCCTACCCACATCTATTCTCTCTCGTGGTCTGTAGTTAACTACTTGTTTGACCAATCTGTCTACGGTCAATCTTTCAAAGTGTTCTCTCCATTTTAAATTTTTTTTAAAATTTATTCTGTCGTTAATTGAGGAGCTTTTCAATTCAGCTTTTATGTCGTCATCTCTTATGTAATCCCAGAGAGCAACCTGTTGTTCTTGTAAACAATTTTTTTTCGGCAGATTGTATACGTTAACTATCTTATTTTCGAAGTGTCCAAGTAATAGATATACCAAATTAATGTTAATTCTTTTATATGACTTTCCCTAAAATGCGTAACGCTAAGTCTGTATGCAATGTTTAACACAAATAGTGATTATTTGAAACAATTTTATTATTTCTAAATTGGACTAGAAATATTATAGTCGAGGAAATGAAGCATTTTGGCTCGCAATTTTTTCGTCCAGCATGGATTTACTTGAAATTTTCACAGAAGGTAGGAAACAGTCCAAGGATCATTTTCTATATCATGCCGCTGTAAGCTAAAACCTTGGGGGTGGTTGCCACCTCATCACGGGGGCGGGAATTGTGATGGTGGGAATGTTTTTTACATTTTTTTCTTAGAATTACTTATTACATCGATTTACATGGTTAAAAAGTAATAAAAAATTCCCGCCCCCGTGATGGGGTGGCAACCACCCCCAAGGTTTTAGCGTACAGCGGCATGATATAGAAAATGATCCTTGGACTATTCCCTACCTTCTATGAAAATTTCAAGTAAATCCATGTTGGACGAAAAAATTGCGAGCCAAAATGCTTCATTTCCTGGACTATAATATTTCTAGTCCAATTTAGAAATACAGTAGACTCGCGATTATCCGAGACTCGATCATCCGAGCCCCTCGGTTAACCGAGGCAAAAGTCATAACTGGTGAGTTACAATTTTCAACCTTGGCGCAACATCGGCGCCTGAATATCAAAAAGAGGAATAAAGCTTATGCAAAATCAAAGACTTTTTTAAACAGTAATATTGATAAGGTAAATGTTTTTATCTTTTATAGACAGTACTGTATTAATTTTGTCATTAAAATATCCACAGTTATGATTATTTACGTGTTTTTCTATCAATATAACCAATCTCAGTGTTAACCGAGTTTTTCCGTATCCGAGGCAGTCACGGTCCCAGTTACCTCGGATAATCGCGAGTCTACTGTAATAAAATTGTTTAAAATAATCACTATTTGTATTGCATACAGACTTAGCGTTGCGCATTTTAGGAAAGTCACATAAAAGAATTATCATTAATTTGGTATATTATCTATTCTTGGACACTTCGAAAATAAGAGAGTTAACGTACACAATCTGCCGAAAATTTTTCTTCGTAAAACTAATATTTTTCGAGTTATTCGCGCTTGAAAGTAATAGTTTTTCGATGAAAAAATCGACTTTTAGACGGTTTTTGAGAATACCTCGAAAAATATGCATTTAGTCAAAAAACTGTGGATATCAAAATTGTATCTTTTAGTAACACAAACCAAATTATTTTTCTGTTATATCTTTAAGACCAATACAAACCGAGATACGGCATGTTAAAAGTTAGCTTTTTTCGTCAAATGCATAATTTGAAATATTCAAAGTAGAATAACGGAAAAACTTTGCATTTTTCGAGGAAAACTTAATTAATATTTTTTCAATTATACAGTTATGCCTTTTAAAAAATAATAATTAAAGGTTTCTAGCCTGAAAATTAAGCAACTTATGATCAAAAAAAAGGTCGGTTTCTCTATGAAAAAATTAGTGAAAACAACCCCCTAACTACCCGCCTAATTAAAAATTGGTCTTCACTTTTCTGTAATTCATTTTATATTTATATTATCAATACACTCAAGAAGTTTGACCTATTTAAAAGGGCTAATTTTAGAAAAATTGGAGTTTAAAAAAAATAATTTTTTTGGAATTTCCCATTTTTTACCTTTTACTTCAAAATATCTCCGAAAATACTGGAGATACGAAAAAAATGATAAACTATTAATCGTAGATTTTTTATTAACTAAAATTCACTTGTGCATATATTTTCATTACAGTGAACAGTTAGCGAGATAGAGCTATTTAAAACCTCTATTTACGAGCAAACACCCCCTTATTCGAGCCCTTTAAACCCACCCTAATTAAAAACTAAGGGATCTTACGGAATTTAGCTTACACAGTCTTATAACTCTTCAAAACCTCTACAAAGTCGTTTTGTGAAAAAACTTTTTATCGCTAAAAATGAAGGAGCTATGTTTATAAAACGAATTTTTTTTTCGAAAAATTCGGATAGTCCGCTTATGGATAATTTTCAATGTATGTATAATACCACAGAAAAGGTTCGTATACTGGAAGATGACTTAAAAACTATTTGTATTTGTATTTGTACATATTTGTAAATTCGTATTTTTGTGGAAATGTTTTTGTAATTCTTTAATTCTACTTTTTTCTGTATAATCTATTAAAATATCTACCTGTAAAAACTGTAATGTTATTAAGGGTGGTTTTTAAGGGTTAAAATATCATGACATCCTAAAGTATAAAACAATCATTATTTAACCAATCAAAACCAAATTTTACCCATATTAAAGTTTACAATGTTTTTAGATAATTTTTGACAGTAAGGGGTAGTTTACACCCCTAAAAATAATCAACGCCCTTAAGCATGATATAGAATATGAAGTAAAGGGTGAGATGATCCTAATCCCAAATTATTATGTAAATCGACGCAAGCCGAAATTATTCTTTTAGGATAAGTAAATTTTTTATATATAGCTCCAACAAGGGAGGTTTTAAGGGTTGAAATATTATGATAGTATATCTTAAAGAATTAAACAATCATTATGTAACTAAGTAGAATCAAATGTTGACAATATTAAAGTTTAAAATGTTATTTTATAATTTTTTACAATTAGGGGTAATTTTCACCTTTAAAAATCCAAACGTACAACGGCTCAATATAGAAAATGAACTAGAGGGTGTAATGAGACTAATTCCAAATTTTTGTACAAATCGATGCTGGGCGAAAAAATTGCGAGGTTTTGCCATTTTTTCAGCTTCATTTCCTCGACTATTATTGTTTACAGGAATTACAAAATTATACTATTTTGATATTCTTTCTATACTGGTATTTGTACAAATTCCTTTTTGTGATTTCAGTTTAAAAATATCTCGATCAGTTTATGTTATCGCCTGATAACCCAACTACGAAACTCTAATAAAAAATATATTAAGCTATCCTCTAAGGCCACATCTTATTTTAATAATACCTGAGATAAATTGCTGTAAATCTCTGGTAAACATGAGTTTGAAGTTTAATAGAGCTTGAGCTTCTACACACCCTTTGTGGCTACCAACGTAGTCATATTGCAAAGGTCAATTTCTGCTGCGTTTTTGATGTAGCATGATGGACTTATTTATTATTGTTATCCTAAATTTTAACAACCCCGAGAAAGTGCTATTAATAACACACAATTTTAAATTTTTTTATTTTTGTTTTTGGAGAAATGTTAATTTTTATTTTTTCATTTTGTCTTTGAAATTTTATTCTTAATTTATAATTTTTAAAATGTGCAGTAAATTTAGCTATAAATAATAAACAAAACAAATTTAGAAGCTACTTTACTAATTTAATATTAGTGACTTGTGTTGCTGCTTTATAGTGTTTACCCATGTCGGTAATATCGACACCCCCATCGAACAAGGTTGTAACTCAAGTTACATCATTTTCAGATTTCAACACAGGCGAATTCAGCAAAAAATTACGTACACGTCAATATAAACGACATAGTTTAATTTTCAATAGTTTAGCTAATACTCCATTGAAAAAAAGAATGTGTGTGTACTTTGTACGCACGTAAGAAGTTATACTTATATTATATGATTATAAACGAAATTAATATACTTTTTATTTATATTTTATTTAAATATTAAATTAATTTATACTTACTACTTCTCAAACATTTTTATTAAAACAGTGCCAAAAACTAAAATAATAAAAAAATAAAACACACACAAACACATTAAAAATGCCACAAATGATTTCTGAACATTAATTGTCGGAAAAATTTTTAACTAAATAAGTATTTTCTGAAAATAAAATTATATAATAAATATACTTACAATCATAAAATGTATAAAAAAAATAAAAAAATAAAAGTTTCTATTGGGATTCGAACCAACTTACCACGCGGCTGGTATTTGCGTTGTATTGGGATTCCCTCGCATTAAAACTTCGCCACAGAGACAGCTTGTCATTACGTGCGAAGATCGTCTAACTAAACAGATTAACCTTTTGACATTTTTAACTTATGTAAATCAAATTATTTTGATTTTGAACTGAAATGATTTAGAATTGAAAAAATACAACAAAACATAGAGTAAGAAGAATCAAATTATGTAAATAAAAGTATTACCTACTACTTATGTATTTTTGTAGGTTCAAGGTAGGTATCGGAGCCCGTATAACGACTAATAAATTTCGCAATCACTTGCGTCGTGCAAAGTGGCTATGTTCAAATATCATAACAAAATTTGATCAACTATTTATAAAACACTTACCAGTGAAAGATTCTTTAGCTTTGAATAAGCGAGATCTGCGGCACTCATACTAGGCACAGTTTGATGAGCTTTCACATTGGCATGCAACAATCATCTCTTCTATGTAAATAAGTCCAAAAATATAATATGAAAACTATTTAAAAAGGCAGTATAACCATTAACTAACTTTTGTTTGTTGTTTCTCTTCCTACAAATTTTAAAACGCAACAAGCATACATTATAACCAAACACAGTCCCGCAGCTGTGCCACAGCTGCCATATTGGATAATTTTTGTCATGTCATTTGAACATCCAATCAGAACAAAGTTATAATGCGCATGCGCCCGGTCGCTAGGTTTTCCCATATAAAATTTCACCGTCATTACGCCCGTAAAGAAGTATAACTTCAAAAAGTTGTATTTTAACTTACGCGTGATAAAACTTAGGCTCGAAAGTTGGCTAGAAATAACCAATAAATTATCACAAACACAATTTGGATTTCGAAAAAATCATTCTACTGTGGAAGCAGTGAGCAATTTGGTAACAGATATAAATTTAGCGTTTACGAAAAATTCTTCAGTAATAGCTCTTTTATTAGATGTTGAAGCAGCATACGACAACGTTAATTTAAATATACTATATAACAAAATGATACAAATAGGTCTGCCAGAATATTTCTGCCAAAAAATAATAAAATTGTATGACTGTAGAAAAATTTATATATCGGTAAATAATAACACATTTGGCCCAATAGTAGCGATGGGTGGTTTACCTCAAGGAGGAATATTAAGCCCTTTTTTATATTTAATTTACATTTCTGATATAGAAAAAAATTTAAACTCAACAAAAATTTTAAAATTTGCAGATGATATAGTTATTTATCAAGAAAACTTTAAAATAGAAAATGCAGTCAAATCCATTGAAGAAGGAGACAAACATATTAAAATATAGAGTGAATTACATGGACTAAATATACCTGATTCCAAAACCAAATTATGTATTTTTACAAGAAAACGAAAAGAAATACCTAATCACATCTTAATAAACAATATCTCCTATCCAGCACAAAGTTATGTTAAATATTTGGGTATTACTCTGGATAGACAGCTTCTCTGGAAAGAACATATAGATCATATAGTTAAAAAACACAAAGAGGAATAAACCTTCTTCGATTCTTATCACATTTACGTTGGGGAGCAGATCCAAATATTGCTTTGTTGTTATTTAAAAATAATATAAGAGCTATATTCGAATACGGGTCAATATTATACAGTGACGCATCACAGTGTCATTTAAATAAAATACAAAAAATCATTAATAAATCCCTTAGATTGTGTATAGGAGCCCTATGAAGTACACCGATAAATAATCCACAAGTTGAATGCTGTGAAATGCCGATGGATATAAGACGAAAAAAACTTGGCATCAGCATTTTAGTTAGATTGTATGAAAAAAAGGCAAATTTAATTTCCAAAATACATCAACTGTTTTTAGCAGACTTGGCAGAAAAATATTGGATAAAAAAGAAAACTCTAAATATAGTAGATTTATATTCAAAAATGACAATATATGATAAACAACTTTATAAATATGACATAAACCCAAATTATAATATTGACTTTAATACTATGGAACAAGTTCAGGTATACTTTTTAAGGGACTATAGCAATTTGCCTCTATTTTTAAGAAAATTAGTGTTTATCTCCGACAGTTCACAAATGTTCAAAGATTGTTGTATGGTATATACAGATGCATCAAAAAATATTGAAGGTGTGGGGTGTGCCTATTGGGATAGCAGTAATAAAATTAGTAAAATGTTCAAACTAAATTCTATTATGAGTATATACATAGCTGAATTAATAGCGATAATGGAAGCACTAAAATATTTATCTAATATAAATCATTCAAAGTTTATAATTTATAGTGACAGTAAAAGTTCTCTAAGTAAAATTAGTGTTATAAATCCTAAATCAAAAGTGAACTACATTGAATTATATATAATAAATAAAATTAAAGAACTTTAGCAACAAGGAAAGTCTGTTAAGTTAGCATTGGTTAAAAGCCACTGTGGAATAACTGGAAATGAAATGGTAGATGAATTGGCTAAAAAAGCGGTGACAAAAGGAGTACTAACACATTCTCTTTGTACGTCTGGAGAAATTTAATTAGATTTAGTCAAGGAGCTTAAGAAAGAATGGAAAGAAAGGTATATTGAACAGAACATAAATACAGGAAACCACTACAGATCAATCAGGAACTATATAACAGATAAACCTTGATTTTCTAAAATGGAGTCGACAAAGGATATGACAAGAACCATATTATGCAGAATGAGATTTAACTTACACCATAATATATATTTAATAGCCCTCAATGTATTTGTGGTCAGTTTGGTAACCTACAACACAAAATTTTGACCTGTTCTCTTATTTCTAATAAAGTTAATATGTTTTTAAATTCACTGTATTCTTTGACTGATGTCCACCATCCCATTAATTTAAATTATTTATTAACACTAGAAAATATTGAGTTGGTATACCGACTATTGTATAAACATATTTTAGATATTAAACTTAAATTGTAATTGTAAAATATAGAGTAAGTATTTTTTGTAAATTGTTATATATTAAAAGAAAAAAGAAATGAAAAAAAATATAAAAAAATATATATAAAAAATAATATAAAAAACAATAATAGAAAAAAATATATATAATAAAAAAAAATATGTAAATAAAAATGAATGACGAACTTGGACAGTCCATAGTAAAAAGCTTTCGAATTAAGTAGAGGGCTAAAGAAGAATGTTGCAGTTTTTGCTGTGTAACTCTGAGAATATCATTTAGAAAAAAAAATATAATATAAAAAATTATTAAAAAAAAATACAAAAATAATTATTTATTAGTAGAATTGTTTATTAGAGTTTAATATTAGTATTAGTTTAAGGATAAGATACGAAAAAATGACTAATAAAATAAAAAATAGTAAAATAATTGGCGAATGGATTTAGTGTCCGCAGTCATATAAACCCAAATAAACAACAACTTACACGTGCCATTTTAGCGCGAAAAAGGCAGTAACAGTGGATACTCCCTATGTAAAATATTTACGTTCTTTATACTTGACGATTAACAAGGTTTTTAAATGAGTTACAACTTTGTTGCACGTATGTTTAATTTATAACATAGTCAAACGTATGGTGCATCTCATAAATCAAATTATCGAAATAAAAGTAAAAACGGATTTACGGAATGTTTTTCCTTTTTGATAGTTGCGGTGGACAAAACTAAGTATCGAATAGTGTTTGCTACGTACTTCTATGTAGTGAAAAAGTTTAATATTAACATTACACATGTATTTTAAAAACAGCACATTCACAAAACGAGGGTGATTCAATGCATGCCCTAGAAAAAGGGAAAAGCATTGAGTCGCATATGCTCCACACCAGTGGATAAACATGATATGATACGCCAAAGCATCAGGCAAGCCTAAATCCGTAATTGAAATAAATCAGAAGCAAATTCTAAATTTTAACCCATTTAAGGACACCCATGTCAATTTTGAAGTAGAAATTAATAGTAAAAGAGTAAAGTAATAAAGTAAAATGGTTTAAAATTAAATATTTACAGATACGCAATAAAAATGCGAAATATCTGAGATATTTTATATAATGATTTTTTCATAGTGATAGAATATTATTGTTATTGTAAAATTTAGAATTTCTAATTAAAACTTTGTAAACTGTGAGTTGTTATTTTGTTTAAATATACATACCATAAAAACTAATTTTCTCCCAGCTATCTTGCAAATAACTCAAAACATGCAACCTTTTAATAGCTAAATGGGAAAAATAATTAACACGGATAGTGTAAAATGGTTGTTACGCGAGTTACAACCTTTTTCTACGAATACTTATGAATGTTTATTCTCAAGGTTGTATCTCAATCAAACTCAAGATTCTCAATAGCTAATAAAATTACAAAGCATATATCTCACAGTAATCCCTTATTATGTTATAAATATCATATCACATTAGTGTAAAAGGGTTTAATTATTTCGCTACAAATTTTTAAAATTTCATGTTTTCGTTTTTTGCCTCTCCTGTAAAATCGCTAAAAATGAGTTACAACCTTGTTCGATGGGGGTGTCGATATAGTACCTACATTTAGTATTTATCCAATCAAATCTTCTTGTATTATGCATTTACTTTAAATAAAACAAGAATAAACTGATTTTTACTTCGGAAATTCCATCTCTGTGGTACTTTTAAGATACCAGGACACATATAAATCTTGCTTGAATGCGGTGGTTTTATCAAAAGAGTTTACTAACCTGAATTATATTATTTGCATAAGCCTCTCCCCTCTCCCAAGAACCAAGCAACACATTGAACTCCTCCTCGACGCCTAAAATCAATTATATATTAAAATAAAATACGGTTGATTGCTCGAATATATGAATTTAGAAATAAAAAGTAGATATCCAGCCCTGTTATTTCTTAAATCTTGCCCAAGTACACTCTTGCTTTCAAAGCATCATCAGGAGCATTTCGTCACAAAGGAAGATATCCCAGAATGTCGTAGATATTTGCTTAAAATTAACGATACAAATAACAAATATGGCATATAGGGCAGTCAATGAGGGTATTTGGCTCCGAATTCTATCCTACTACATCGATTTATTTGATATTTTTACAGTAAGTAGGTAATAGCTCAATAAACAAAGTCTACCCTATATAATATTGCGCTTTGTCTTGGGGTGGTTCTCACCCCTTCAAGAGGGTGGAGAATTTTTTGGTCAAAATATCCACGGAAGTGGCTAGAGAACCTAATTCTGAGAAAAAACTGTACTGTATTTTTTTTTTGAATTTTAACTCGATACTTTTTGAGTTATCTGTGGTTGAAAATGGGCCATTTTCGTTGAAACATGACCCCATTCCTAACGGCTTTTTGCGAAATCCTTAAAAACTGTACATCTAACTAAAAAACGATATTAAACATTTTTGTAGTTAATAAAAAAATAAAGATATTGGTTCCTTGGTTCCAAAAATGATGACTTATTTATTTTAAGAAAAAACGAGAAGTATATCAACAAGTATATCAATCATAACAACAAACTACAGAATAGACTGCTTCAAGCTATTTAACTTTAAGACAATTGAACAAATGCAAATAGATAATGTTAATCGATTACCTTCGAACAATACAAACAATACTCAAACAATAACATCTGAGTATTCTAGTAACTTAAAACTCACTGGTTAACAAATATGGTAATAAAAGACCTGGTTTGTCGCAGAAAAAATAGTTTATCACAGTAATACTCGTAAAGCACTGCGATGTAGTAAAGCATAAATTTGTCAAAGTAAAGAACGAATGCTTGAAAAATCCATCCTATTTACCAAATCTGCGATCCCAGTCCTTTATCTGTTTCCAAACTTTAATAAATGTCTAGGTGGAAACCGTTTTTCATCAACCGTTTTACTACAGCTCTAGATGAGTATTTCAAAGGTGTTCTCGAGAACTACGCATTTATGCATGGAATGCTTAAATTCGAGAATCCCTGGAAATAGCTTATTGAACTTAATGAGGAATATACCGAAGAAGAAAATCATAAATTTGTTTTTTAAATTTTTTTAACCTTAAACTCGTTTCTTTATTATCGCCCTGCTAACTTTTTATTATGTACAGGATGTTTATTAAATATTTCTTAGTGGAACTAGTTCTATTTCTTCCGTAGAACTTAATAATTTTTGGAAAGCTTGTTTCACAGATACAGGGTGCGAAAAATTGTTGATAAAACCAAGGAATTATTTATGTATACTGCGTATAAACTCGGGACTTAAAAAACTATGTTCATTTTCATATTTGATTTGTAAGAGCGCCTACCTTTGGATCGAAAGGTCCGAATGGTCGTGAGTTCGAATCTCACCAGGGTCAGAGATTTTTCGTTTATTATAATTTAATAAATGAAAATAGTTACTGTCCTTGTGGGATCGGTACTCACCGGAGGGACCGCAGACGTCTCTTTGCAAAGACAATGACGTCGACTTTGCAAAGTAACAAGACACTTACTCAACACACACACTACACATTACTCCCCTGAGTTAGTGATAAGTTATAGTCTAAAAAATTATTATGAAATTGACTGGTGAGTTGGTTGTGAAAACCAGTGCCAATAAAACACAAAACACACACACATATTTGATTTTTTCGTGAACGGATTAACGGATTCCGCTAATTTTTTTTTATTATTTTAGATTTTTTTAGTCTTTCCAGATATGTGCAAAGGTTTACTTAAATTTCTTTTTTTACTTATACCGGGTGGAAGAAAAAAATGTTTTTCTTATGTTAAGTTTGAGACACCCTGTAGGGAGGACGAGGTACACAAAATATGAGTATACAGTGGAACCATATTGTAGTCTTATATTTTGAACATTTTTTTTAAATGTCCTTGATGTCTTTAGAAACAAAAACAATATACGGTTTTGTAGTTTAACATGTGTTTTAACGGAAACAAAAGTTTGAGACACCCTGTAGGGAGGAAAATGTACAAAGGATGGTATCCATCGATATCGTGTTGTAGTCTCATACTTTGTGAACATTTTATTTTCTAAATGTCTCTGATATCTTTAATGTCAGAGATCCTAGACGGTTTTTCTCTTTAATATGTGTTTTAACTGACGACATGCGATGATTAGGCCTTGTCTAATCATACCACTAGGATGAAATTATTTCCTATATCTAGTATGAAAAAAACAGAGTGTTCAAAAAAATTATCTGTGTAATGTACCTCTTGCTATTTAAAGAGCCTCCACCTAGATACCAAATACATACTTACTATCAAGGAAATTACACTCCAAAACATCACAGAGTCTCCATTAAACAATCTCGTCTCTCTTAGGTTACGCTGTGCATACCAGTTACCTGGTCGACAAATACCTCTTATGAGTGTCGCTAAGAACTGTTTATGTTAGGTTCCTTTCTGTTTTTACAGTTCTGCTAACTGTTATGTTTTATTGTTAATTTAGTTTTGTTTCAATAGAAACACATGTTAAAGAGTAAAATCAGCTATTTCCTTTATTTCTAAAGATATCAGGGACATTGAAAAAACAAAATGTTCACAAATCATAAGACTACAATACAATTTCGATGTATACTGACAATTGTAGCTCATTCTCCCTACAGGGTGTCTCAAACATAACATAAGATAAACATTTCTTTTCTTCCACCCGGTATAAATACAAAATAGAAGTTTGAGTAAACCTTTACACATTTCTGAAAAGACTAAAGAAAAATCTAAAAGAATAAAAAAACTAGCGGAATCCGTTAATCTGTTCACGAAAAAATCAACTATGAAAATGAACATAATTTCTTATATCCCTAACTTATGCCTCGCAGTGTAGCTAAAATAAAATTATGCTGTAGAACAGTGGTTCCCAACCTTTTATGTCTGGCGACCCACCTTCTGATGCTTTTTCATATTCGCGACCCATCCCTCACCCAATATGATAATATAATGTACGCTACTCAGCTATCGTAAGAGCCACGCGGCGACCCACCGGTTGGGAAACGCTGCTGTAGAACACTTTACTTACAGTTGAGTCCGCGAGTCTTTACCCGTGCGTCATTAATAGGGCTTTTCATCGACTGTCATTTGTTTCGAGCTTCTGTCATGTGTCACATAATATTAATATATCTACGCCATACGTCTTTGGTTTGTACCATTGGTATATATCAATAACGTATGACGTAGATATATTAATATTATGTGACACATGACAGAAGCTCGAAACAAATGACTGTGAATGAAAAGCCCTATACTTGGCGAGATAAAACACATACTTTTTATCTAGCATCATTCTCTTCCACGCATGAAACTCATGACAAACCAGCTGCCGTTTGTTATTAATTAAAAACACATGTTATTTTTATGAACCATCTAGACTAAGTGCATTGAAAAGAGAGGTACAAAAAAAGACGATTCGGTATGTTTTCATATTTTAAGCACAATTTGTTTGACGTTTCTGCTTTGTTTACATTTGTGGCTGTCAGTCAGTTGAATTTTTTGCGGTTTTTGTCGAATTTTTGCGTTTTGAAGTTTCTTTATATTACACCAACAGTTGTTTTCACAACTAATTTTATATTGGGCTCTGAAATTTTAAGGTAAATAATTATATTTTGGCAATTAATATTTAAAAGATACAAAGCTAACGTCATTCACACAGTAAAGAAATGATTGTGTTTAGATTTCCGTCAAAGTGAATAAAATAACAAAAATATAATATGTTATTGACTTTTTTATAAATTGTTTATTTATTTATTAATCAATAATAATAAAAGAATTTATTAAGCTACTTCAAATGTAGCTGTAATTCTGCACAAAATTTTTGAAGCAAAACTTACATTTGACATTCTATATATTTGATAACGTCAAATTTTATAATAAAACCCCTAATCGGAACAGTAGCCACTTTCTGTCAGTTGTTGTTGCGTAAAATAGATTTTCGACTTATTTCGTATGCTTTAAATGATGACGCTGGGGTAAAGACTCGCGGACTCAACTGTAGTTAAGTTTAAAAATGTGTGTGTGTGTGTATAAACGCGTTGAATATTAACCACATAATATTAAGAACGCCTTTATTTAAATATGTGGTAATTTATGATTTTGAATGTGAGATGAGAGTTTGTATATTTGGAAAATTTTTAGGGATAGTGGTTACTTGTTGTACCCATACCGAATATAACACTTCCTGCCAAAGGGATGCATATGGCAAAACAATTATTGAATGTCAGTGGTTCAACTGTACAGCAAACTTAGCGAAAGGCCACACGGGCGATAATTTACGGCGCCGTAAGAGCAGTAAACCTGACGAGGCATTGGTTGACTAACTCATATTTTATCTACAATTGATTCGTACAATGCCTAGCCAGGTTTACTGCTCTTACGGCGCCGTAAATTATCGCCCGTGTGGCCTTTCGCTTACCAACGATTTCTTGAGACCCGATCTCATTACCAGTGACCATTTATGGATGTCAAAATGAAGATAACAGTCAGAGAAAATCGTGCTCTCACTTTTGCTGCATTGAGGAATAGGACGCAAACGACTTGAATGCTCCAAAGGTATATTCAGCAAGCACAGAGACGAGTGATCAGCATTTTTATTATTCGACGAAGGTTAAAGGTCTGCGCTCATTAGATCGAATCAGTCGGCAACGGAACGGACCGCTACAGCCAGGAACTAAATACCTAAGCGAACGGCTCCACGGGCGAGAAATTGACGCTAGCAGTAGCCGTAAAACTAACTTAAGGTTCCACGGAACGGAATAGGAATATCCGAACTGAACCGACTACGCACAAGTCCTGTAGTCGGTACAGTTTGGCTACTCCTATTCCGTTCCGCGGAACCTTAAGTTAGTTTTACGGCTACTGCTAGCGTCAATTTCTCGCCCGTGGAACCGTAGACTAAGGGTACGTTTTTAATTAAGCAGCTGGCTCATTCATCGCTGAAAGATCGTCCGTGACTGAGCGGTGATTGCGGTGTACTGCTTGTGTGGTTTCTAAAGGACGGCGCCCACTTATACAGCCCGCTACGGAACGGACCGCGACGATCGGCATTTTAATATTTTCATGTATTCAAATGGCTCAGCGCCTACTTTACGGAATCGTAGCATATCGCGCTGAGCCATTCGAATACACGCAAATATTAAAATGCCGATGGTCGTGGTCCGTTCCGTAGCGGGTTGTTCCATATAAGTGGGTGCCGGCTTTAAGGAGCTGTTTTGAATGAAGCGTCTATGGCCGTTGTACCGTGGAGTAACCAGAGATATGTCAAGAATAGATCTGGCTAGGGATATGCTAAACAATGCATCGGGGTGTAACGTCGATATCAAGTACGGTCACAGTATATAGAGGTTCCACAGTAAAACCACTCCTCTGTCGGCGCTTTGATCTCAAGAAGTAATACCGGCAGTACGCAATTGGTAATTCACCAGTGGTGGATGCGGGTTTTCCCTGTTAAAATCCGTACGTTTCTATGCGACTAGCAATGCGAGAGTGGGGCAAAAGCGACTAAGAACATTGCGCGGTTGCCATGCGCGACTACAGATTTTACTTCCAATTTTTCGGGGAGTGGTTCTACTGTCCCTCTTTATACTGTGGTACGGTGGTCTAGCTATCTTTGTCTGTCGTGCGAGTGTGAGCGTATCTACCAAGAGGTGGCAGTAATGGAACGACAGTTACACAGAGACGGCAGCCATCATATGCTAGCGAGAGAAAGCTAAACGCCAGTAGAGAGAGAGATAGATAGACCACCGACTCGAACTGCTCCGCGTTCGACGCTATTTTTCGGAGTTGGCCAAATCTATGTGTATAAGATCTTTAGGAGTAACCAACCTCGATTTTTGGCGACTGGTCTGAGAGCAGACACAGTCGTAGACACTGGGCGGTTATAGTGGCGTGTTTCGTCGGTTCTTTTATTTTCTCGTTTCGTATTTCTCGTTCAATTTTTTTATTTGAGAGACTTTTAGCAGTTTGTGAAATGTTTCGGAGTTTTTTATTTGAGAGATTTTTAGTAGTTTGAAGTATGTCTTATTTGATCATTTCTTAATAAATGATTGTTTATCACAATTTTAAAGTATCTTTCTTCTTGTCTTCTTTATATTGCATGTTTTTCTAATCTTGGAGCACTTGACATTTCTAACATTTCTTCGTCCGCTATTTAGTCTGCTAGCAGGTATTTAAAAAATAATTTTTTTCTTTTAATAAAAATATTAATATTGTCCGTCTGTCCGTCCGTCCGCAAACACAACTCCTCCCTCATTATACCAGGTAGAATGACAAATGAGGTGTCGACTGAAGACTTATGATCTGAATGAATACTTACGATGGTATTAAAGGTGAGAAATTTGACCTAGCACTTCCAGAAGTAACCAGAAGTACTGATTTAAAGTCGCTGGAATAGTACAAGTGATATATTATTCGACGCGCATTAGTAATACGAGAGAAAATTTATTCGCGGTGTGCAAGTACTTGGAAGGGAAACGAGAAACGACCGTGCGCGAGTCGCGGACAAATATTGCAACTATCTTAAATAATTCATATTGTCAATTCAAATTGTCAAATTGACGTATATTTCATACCTTCTGTCATTGAAGCAGAAAAATTATATATTGCTCCACAATATTGATATGATATGCAATTATTATATAAAGGTAAATTTAATTAATTGTATTTTGCTTTCAGTACTGCATTTTAATAACTAATTTTATTTACTACATACAATTGTTTACGTTTGCATAACATAACCTGCATCTTATTTTTTCTTCTTATTATTTTTTTGGACTATGGCCTTGATCATTATTCAGCAACCAGGACTAACATAATTGGCCAATATAATTAAAAGGCGAATAAAAGTACAGAGCGTAGAAATAGAGGTCGCTTTGCCGAACTTGCACGGTCCCAATACTTCCGGTTCCGGTAAGTTCAGCAGTTCTATGCTAAATCGAAAGATAAACGTCATTAAGATTCGCGATTCTGAACACAATATTGAAACGAGTGATACTTGCCGTTTCTTGACTATATAATTCAATTATTGTTATAACTGTAACTGGAATTGTACCTACATCTAAATTTTCAATACATTTATTATTTTCTCAAATATTGCGTTCTTTTCCATTTATTACTAATGATAATATCGAGTTACGTGCTACAAGAGTAAATGAATCAATGCACAATAGGTTTAATTTGATATAAATAAGAAACAATTGAAAAAGATCAAGAATTTCTTAAATTTTATGGGTTGCCCGTTTTATCTGACGCGCTGTGTAGAATAGAAATCGAAAATTAGATATCTTAGACACTATTAGACCTACAAAAACAGAAAAAGAAAAAATTCATGATTGCGATAATATATAAATCACAAAAAGAGAAATCAGTGGTAGATTATGTAAATCAAAGAGCAGAAAAGTTTTAGGGCCAGAGAACATACAAAATTAATTCCCTAAAATATGGTAAAAAACGAGAATTGAAAACATAACAGGTACTTTTTTAGGAACTCTTAAAAGCTCAAGCATACTGTACACTAGTAGATGACTAGTATTAGCATAACAATACACAAGAAAGGAAATAGTAAGAAACCTACCAATTATCTTACAACCATCTTGTACCGGGTGTCCCAATAAGAATGGCTCTCGGCCATATCTCAGGAACCGTTTATAGTAGAGCTTTGAAATAAAAAATTGTATAACAAAAGTTGCCTCAGGAAAAGCCTGGAAATTATTTTCATAATTGTGGGACCACCGAGGGCGTAATTGAATATCAAAAATTAAAAAATCTAAATTTTACAAAATTTCCCTAATGAAGGGGCACTGGAAATCTAATCGTCGTATTCTTCATAAAATTCTACGCATATTTGACTTGACAAGTTTAGGTCTACCTTTGGAAATAAGAGGTGGGGGTGAGTGGGAACCTTGTTATGAAAAACGGGCTGTGAGTCCGGTTCTGCTTAATCAAATTTTGCAAACTTGGTCTTGTTGAAGACAGATCTTTTTCGTCAATGTAAAAGTTATGATTTCCAACCAACTTACTGAGTAATATGCCATCTAGAAGGCGTTATTTTATTTTTTTCAGAAATCTAGTGTTCCTTGGAAAATATTAAATACAAACATGCATTTTTAATACCATATTACAAAATTAGACAAAATTAGCAACAGAATAGCGAAAACCGCATGTTAATACCTTTTTTCTATCTCGAGATATCTTACAAAACGTGTAAATTTAAAAACATAACTGTTACTGTCACCGGTAAACGAAATTAATTAAAAGTAGTGTGCTATGGAAACAACAAAGAAACATTTTCCAGCTGTCAACGTATATTAGGTCTTTTCAACGCTTCTCATTTGTTTCGAGCCTCGTTCATATCTCGTATATTAATATTATACACGGATTATACGGCATATGACAGAGGTTCGAAACAAATGAGAAGCGTTGAAAAGCCCTATTACAAAGAAATAAAAATAACTATTTAGTGATGACATAAACGTTCAAATTTTTGCCCATCATTTTCGTTGCAAACATTTACTCTTTCAAGAGTAGATTGAACAGCAGTCTCAATTTCTGCTTTCGATATGCTTTGAATGGCATTTAGTATTCTCTGGATAATGTATCCTAGAGTAGTGTATGATGGGCAACAATTTGAATATTTAGGTCGTCACTAAGTAGTTCTTTTTGTTCTGTGTTATATTTAATTTTAATAGTATTGTCTCTCTTTATATTGTTGTTTTAATTAATTATATTTTTATACGTTGACATCTGGAAAATGTTATTTTGTTTTTTCCCACAGCACACTACTTTTCAATAACTTAGGTTACCGGTGATAGTAACAGTTATGTATAAAATTTACACGTTTCTCGAGATATCTTGAGATAGAAAAAAGGTATCGACATACGGTTTTCGCTATTCTATTGCTAATTTAATTTAATTTTATAAAGTATGATTAAAAATACATACTTGTATTTAATATTTTCCAAAGAAAACTAGATTTCTGAAAAAAATTAAATAACGCCTCCCAGCTGGCTTATTACTTATTAGGATGGTTCAAAGTTATCACGCTTACATTGAAAAAAAAGATCTGTCTTCAACAAGACCCAGTTTTCAAAATTTGATTTAGCAGAACCGGACTTACAGCCATTTTTTCATAACAAGGTTCCCACTCACTCCCACCTCTTATTTGCAAAGGTAGAGTTAAACTTGTTAAATTAAATATGCGCAGAATTTGATGAAGAATACAATCATTGGATTTCCAGTGCCCCTTCATTAGGAAAATTTTGTAACATTTTGATTTTTTTATTTTTGATATTCAATTACGCCCTCTAGCGGTGGACCCACAATTATGAAAATAATTTCCAGGCTTTTCCTGAGGCAACTTTTGTTATAAAATTTTTTATTTCAAAGCTCTACTATAAACGGTTCCCGAGATATGGCCGAGAGCCATTCTTATTGGGACACCCGGAACAACACAACTCTTAAAATGATAACAAGGATATATGCCAATAAAAAATGAAAAATACATAATCAGTGAAGAACAATAATATAAAAGATATTAAAATAAACTATACATACCAAGGCAAGCTTCAGTATAAAGCATATACTTCTCTGGATAAGCCTCATTTACTTCATTTAACATATAGGCATTTGTCTCGTTGTCAAAATACCAGTGTATTGCAATACCATCAATAAATTCCTTGTTTGCTGGTTCTGACAAAATCTATAAATGTATTATAATTAATCATTGATTGCCAAAATACCACGAAATCAAATGTTTTTGGTTAAATTTGGACAATTGTATAATTCACTGGGGGTACTCTATAAGGTTTTAATGCAAGGTGATTTTTCTGGGGCTACTCTACGAGCTTTTAATGGAGCGGTTCGTCGTTACCTTCTGCTCACGGCTTAAGAGATGTACTCCTGTTTATTTTTATATACGAACACTATTAACTAAAACATTTAGATATTATGGTTGGCTTACATTTATGAGTCTTTATGAGCCTTCATTTATTAATCATGTACGTCATAAATACCAAATAAAAAATACTGCAAAATACAACATCCGAGGAAAATGTATATGTATAAACATAATTTAGAAGTTCAAAATATAAAAGCAGGTTGTTAATGTTCTAAACTTTATCAATCGAATATAATGTATACCGTATTGAAATTACAATAAAAATGTCCTATTAGAAATAAACAAACCAAGACACTTGAATGTTAGGAAGAGCACTCCCAAATCATGATTTACAGTCTATACCTATACAGTGGAACCTCGATAAGTCGGATTAATCGGGACCGCAGCCGATCCGGGTTATCTAAAATCCGGGTTAGCCGGAGAACACGTTACAAATTAGTAAAATACATATAAATAATAAACAAATACACATTATAATTGCATAAACATGAAATACATATGCACAGTACATCTAAATTATGTACAGTTGTTATAGTATTGTTTATTTCTTGGTAAAAAACTCAGTCAAAGTGACAAAATGTTTGTTTTGTCTGATGAAAATTGGTCCGGGTTAGCCGGACTTCCGGGTTATCGGGGCCGACTTATCGGGGTTCCACTGTATATTGTAAATCCCAAATCATGATTTAAAAAGTTTATACATTGTAAATCATGATTCGGGAGTGCTCCTCGTCACATTCAACGTGTCTTGGCTTGTTTATTATTTCCACTAGTACATGTTTATTGTGATTTTAGTATGAAAGGCAGTTTTTCCATATTAATATATTAAAACGATTTTTCTTACCTCATGAATGGCATGCGTCAAAAACGGCCTGTTGTCATCAATAGCTAGAATGTTTATATCGTTATACTGTGAATCTCTTAGTGTGGGCCCCAGGAAATCTTTAATCCATGTTGACTGAAAAATAATTGTTGTGTATTTAGAGCCAAAAATGATCAAAAACAAAAAACTCTTTAAGTTCGTCAATAAACATATAAAATATAATTGAATTATACATTAATTTACTTCGAAAGTTGGTTACTATTATGTAATGACTTAAAAAAAATCCGAAAAGCCAGTGAGTTGATCCAATTTTAATTATATCGCACACTAAATTCGACTTTAATACTGCAATAACCATAAAAAATAAAAATCTTTTTTTGGCCTAATAATGTCATATAATTTAGTTATCTTAGAATCTAAATAGTGCGCCAGGGCCTCGATTTTTTATCCTTTCCTTCGTTATTGAACGTATTCGCTACGTATACTAAACAGATACGAAGCGAATACGTTCGACAACGAAGCGAAGGGTCAAGAATCGAGGCCCTGTGTCGTTATTATAATTTCCGGTATTGGCTCTGTCAGCATTAGAAACAGCGCAACATTATTTGTGATAATGCATTTGTTAGCCAAGAACAATTACTCAAGTGCCATAACCTGTAATATGGCAGGTCGATACGCTCTAATTCTTAAATTTTGAATGTAGTTGCCTTAGCCATAACTCCTCATCATAATTTAAGGGTGAATTTCAGGGTAAAGTAATGTCAAATAAAAATACATACTAGCATTAGATAGCTACACACATAACCAACACATGTGCAGAATTTGGTTAAATAAAAGAAAATTTGGTTAAAAGAAAAATAAGTTGCAGAAAAAAACATTTAGCTCTCCTGAACAGTTTGTGATTTCAGGGTTATGGCACTAATGATGTCGAGGTGCGACATATTATTATACAAAAAATGTGTATTCAGTTGGAATCGTTATAAATCCAATCGAATTAGTTATAAAACTAATAATTCCTTAACACGTGTTTGGAATTAAGTGATTTAGGATATCATGTTTTTTTTAAGTTGAATATTTTTATATTTACATTTTATCTCTTCAATTTAAAAAAGATTTGATCGAATCTCTCTAGAAAGTTATACTAAAAGTAATTTATAATAAAGAATAATAAAATACCATTGAAGTTCCAAAGTTTCCTTTGCCCAAATTTTTCAAAAATTCAGAAAAACAATATATTCTTGCAAAAGCTTATATTGACACTACAACTATGGATGGATTTCTTTCAATGACTATAGCTGGAACCTTATGATCTATTTTTGTTTCTGAAGATCAGAAAATTATTTTCTTGCAAGCATTTTAAGAATATCATGCAGCGTTTCTCAACCTGTAGGGCGTGCCTCTCTTAGGTGGAGTAATAAATCTACGTGTTAAACGTAGATAGCGTAGGTGACGTAGGTACTGTCAGATTGCCAAATGAAACTAATCCTAAACTCATCAGTTCTAAATTAAAATTTGTCCAAAAGAACGTTTTATACGACAAATAGCCTCTCTCAGTTCTTTGTCTATGTTCACATTCAGCCGATACCTACATTTTGTAATTAAATCAGCCACCGTAGAAAATCCAGTTTCGCAAAGGTAGGCTGTCAAAAATACCCGTGTTGAGCTGCCCCCCACTTGCAAAAATTAAAAAACAAATAGCGCTGATTTATGAGCTCTCATATTCCGCAAATTAAAAATTTTGAGCTCGTTACCCTGGGCAGGAATTTAATATTTTAGGGGGGGACCCCTTCGCAAGAAAACCACCCCATCTTCCCGGTTTAAGAGAGAGTTGTACTTAAAATGATTTAAATTCATTATTTGGCGACTACATATCGTTTAATAATTTATGAGCACCCAAAATACGCTCATTTAGATCATTAAATTGTAATTTCTTTTGTATAGTGCAATCACTGATATTCGAATTTTTTAGGAAAAAGTGAAAAATAAGACGTTCGCCATTTCCACAAAAAATAAAATCTTTGGTAATCCCTATAAGACTTTATTTACTTTAGAAACATTTTGACCGATTAAGAATGCATATTTTTAAAAGATGTATATATGATTTAAAAAAAAATCAAAATTTTTTAAATTTTCTTAAATTATTTTCTTTTGATAATAACTCCAACAATACTCGATACACGTAAAAATGATAGAGAACGAAATTTGAGTTTTTTATTGTCTTGTCTTTTTATTTCTGTATGAATCAAAATAACCAATATAGAAATATTTAAGACTAAATTTTAGTGCGAAAACAATGTAACTGGAGCCCTTTAACATAGTATCCTAAAAAAAATAAAGTACATATTTGAAAGACTAGATGTAATACAGTTTTATATCTCTTTAAACTACTTTTCAAATAGTTGGATGTACCTGATATCACAAAAATTAATTTTAAAAAAATACAATATTTTTTGGACAAATTTTTGAAGTATAGGTTTTGATGCTATCAACTTCTTCTGGAGCTCATTTCATAGGTATTTCTAAGTACTTTGACAAGTATTTAGTAAGTATGTGTTTAAACGTTAAAATGTTAAAATGCATAATTTTCCCATTATTTAAGTTTGGATTCTTAGATTTGAGTACTCGCAGAAAAAAAAAACATTCAGTTACCTATAACTTACGTTAAATTAATATTAAAAGGTTTTACAAGTAAGAAATTTATTATATTTTTATTGGCTTCAATTTTGGTAATGAAAACTTTTTTGGGAAAATTTTTTGGGAAAAATCGCTTAAAAGCATGCATTTTTTTATGAAAATTAAAATATTTGATCTTTAATAACTCAAAGTTTTGATTTATTTTAATAACTTTATATAACAAATTTTGCTTATAATTTGTCCTTCGATCGATTTTTGAAGTTATTTTATTAAAATAATTTTCACCTCCGAGAAGGGGTGGTATTCACCCTCAGGGTAAAAGCGCAAGGTGACACCAAGTCACCTTTATTTCTTGAGGTATCCTCTACCCACTCACAAATTTTCGTGAAAATTGATGAAGGTTCACCGAAATTAAAGGTAATAATTGATTTTTATCTTCAGTGACTGCACTATACAAATGAAGTTGCAATTTAATGATCTAAATGCTCGTATTTTGGGGGCTCATAAATTATTAAACGATTTGTAGTTGCCAAATAAGGAATTTAAATAATTTTAAGTACAACTCTCTCTTAAGCCGGGAAGATGGGGTGGTTTTCTTGCGAAGGGGTTGTAGCTCAATAGTCGAAATGCGCGTAATTTAAAAGTTTATTCTTAGAATATATAAGTTATACCAATTATATCCGCGATACGACGTATTTTAATTTTTCTCAGCATTTTTCTCTTAAGTTAAATCAATTAAAGGGTTGTTTGGGGGTGAAGGGGATGAGCTCAAAAATTGAAACTATGTCACTTTGAGAGCTTATAAATAGCTCGTAATTCTGTGGCAAAGATCGATTTAATATCCCTATTTGTAAGTAGTGTATCCCACTAAAATATTAAATTCCTGTTCAGGGTAACGAGCTCAAAATTTTTAATTTACGGAATATGAGAGCTCATAAATAGCTCATAAATCACGCTATTTGTTTTTTAATTTGTGCAAGTGGGGGGAGGGGAAGCTCAACACTGGAGTTGAAATGGCAATATTATACGAAATACTCTTTGTTTTTAGGAGACAAAAGGCGTGATTCACTCCCTCTAAAAAGTCAAACAGAGATTTCTTGGTAAATTTTCTCTTGATTTTGAAATAGAATCTATGAATATTTCTTCTTTTGGATTTAAGAGAACTTCACTAGTAGTTCGAAATTGATCCCTAATCTACTCGAAACTTGCTCCCAATTTGTCGTCAGCAAGAAAAGCAATTTTAAAATTATGTGCCAACATTAAAATGAATAAATCACTTTCTATTATCACACAAACAAATTTCGTATAATTTCCTTCTTCCATTGTATGTTTAGACACACTCACTCGTATTTGAAATCGTTTCTAGTTTTTTTGTTTCAGTTTTCTCCATAACTCCATTCTTCCATAACTCCAATAGGCCAGGGTAATAAGACAAAAATATAACCTGTTCGTGACACTTCAGCAGCCAGGGTACTGAATCGTTTTTTCAAAAGGTAATACCTATAGGAACAAATTATAACTATTTCCTGCGTAGCCTGGCGGCCATTTTTATTTATAAACAATTAACTGTCAAAAAATGGCATTTTCCCCTTTTTTTTTTCAAATCAACGGAAAACAGTGAAACATTGATTAGTAAAAATATCTTCGAGATTATGGAAAAAGCTCTAAAATGAGGTATTGCAAAGTTTGATATACTCATTTATTGTTAATATAATTGCGAAAAAAGTCGGAATTGCAAAATAATATATTTTCTCAATAACTCTTGCAAAAAATAGTGTACAGCTTTGGATTTTTGTCAAATGAGGGTTCTTTGGTGCTTAATATGTGACAAAAATTTCAAAGCGATTCATTCAATTGTTTAAATTTTATTCAAATTGTTTATCACAGAGAGCATTTTTTTGCAATAACATGAGTCAGAAAAAAATGACCTTAGAACCATTCCACAGGTTTCAAATGAAAGAGCATGAGCTACAGTTTTAACATGGTTTAAAAAAGTGAATAAAAAATGTATTTATTAGTAATAAATAATTATGCAAAGGTATCAATTTTTTTATAAACTTTTTGAATAACTTTTTCCAAAAAAATTAACTTTTTTACCCTGTTTTAAGTGCACAACTACCAAGTAATGTTATCTATATCATAATTGATAAACAATTGTAATAAATGGGTATAATTTCTTATATAACAAAAAAAAGTTTATAAGGAAAGATTTACGATACTTTTGCATAATTATTTAGTACTAATAAATGCATTTTTATTCACTTTTTTAAACCAGGTTGAAAACATAGCTCATACCCTTTCATTTAACACCTGTGGAATGGTTCTAACGTCATTTTCTTCTGACTTTGTTATTAAAATGCTCTCTGGGATAAACAATTTGAATAAAATCAAATTCTTCAATGATTAAAATCTTAATATGAATAAAAATTGAAATTTTTATCACATATTAAGCACCAAAGAACCCTTATTTGACAAAAATTTCAAAGCTGTACACTAATTTTTACAACAGTTATTGCGAAAATAATTTTTTTTTGCAATTCCGACCTTTTTTTGCAATTATATTAACAATAAATGAGTATATCAAACTTTGTAATACGTCATTTAAAAGCTTTTTCCATAATCTCGAAGATATTTGTACTAAAGAAACCATAAGTTTTCCTGTTTTCCATTGATTTGAAAAAAAAAGTGAAAAATGCCATTTTTTGACACTTAATTGTTTGTAAATAAAAATGGCCGCCAGATCCTACGCAGGAAATAGTTACAATCTGCTCTTATAGGTATATTACCAGCCGAAAAAACGCATCAGTGTTCTGGCTGTTCAAGTGTCATGGAAAAAACCTTATTACTCTGGACTACAACTTTCAATAAAACGCACTAACTTTATCACTTCTATGCAACATCCAACATATTATGTGAGTTTGGTCCTTGGAGTTCTAAATTCACACTATTTAATTTCTCTAATATGTCAACCACGTAACTTAATTTTATTGGAAATAAAAGACGCTTTTCTTTTTGTAGAAAAGTAGCAATTTTCTCTTTTAACTGATAAACGTTGTAAAAATTTCCCACGCCATAACCATCTGTCCCCGCAATAAAATAGCAATCGAATAATAGCGTCGAATGTACTATACGTGAGTATCAAAATTGGAGACACTAAATTCTAGCAAATGGTGATGACCATTCTGGGTTATTCTAGGTCTTCCAGTGGTGTACAATTTTTTTTTGTAGGGTGAGTCGTAGCGCTACTTGTATTGAAGAATTTTTTCAAATTATATAAATAAGGTACTACTCTTTCCTCCCTAGCGTTTAGAAGTTTCTGAAGAAATAATATTATGTGGAATCGGCTATGATTCAACTGAATCATTTAGACATCGGATTATCTTCTTTAAGCGCCATCTCCGCGACGGAGGTCGGCAATCATCATAGCTATTCGGATTTTAGATACGGCTGCTCTGAAAAGTTCATTTGATGTACATCCGTACCATTCTCTCGGGTTGCTCAGCCACGATATTCTGCGTCTTCCTATGCTTCTTTTTCCTTGAATATTGCCCTGTATAATCAATTGGAGCAAGCTATATCTATCTTCGCGTGTAATATGTTTGAGATAATCCAATTTTCTTGTTTTGATGGTATTTAAGATTTCCGTTTCTTTATTCATCTTTCTCAGAACCTGTGTTTGTGACATGTTCTGTCCACGATATTTTCAGAATTCTTCTGTACACACACAGCTTGAATGATTCTGGTTTTTCCATTGATGCAGCCTTCAAGGTCCAAGCTTCCATTCCATTAAAAAAGTCGAGAAAACGTAGCACCTAGCCAACCTAACTCTTAGCTTTAACTTCAAATCTCTTGTGCAGATCACTTTTCTCATTTTGTTAAAATTTTCTCTAGCCTTTTCTATTCTGATTTTGATTTCCTGTAAGTAATCTCCTGTGGAGTTGATGATAATTGTTTCAAGGTATGCATATTATTCGACTCGTTCGATATTGGATCCATTTATGAAGAGATTCTCGTTATTTCTTTGAGTTTTCGATTTTCTGATAAGCTTTATCTTTTTGACGCTCATCTTTATACCGTATTCTTGTCAAAACTCCGCTATTCTGGTTACTAGTCTCTGAAGATCCCCAATATTTTCAGCTAAGATGACAGTGTCATACGGATATCTAATGTTGTTAATCGGAACTCCATTTACCTATATTCCAGCTGTTTCGTCCTCAAGAGCTTTTTTCAAGATATTTTCCGAGTAGGCATTAAAAAGAATTGGCGACAACACGCATCCCTGTCACACTCCACGTCTGATTTCAATTTCCTCTGACAGCTGATCGTAAACACGTACTTTTGCTCGTTGCTTATAGTATAAATTCGATATAATCCTGAGGTTACTGTAGTTCATTTTCTTTGATTCCAGAACATGCATTAACCCTTAAACGCCCAAGGGTGGGTAAAAAATGTCCACCTAATGCGTATTCCCTTGTAACATATTTATTACGTGTAAAAATTTTTTTTAAAAATTATTTATTGTTAAAAAGACAGCCCATTATCCAATGTTAATTTGGCTCTACCAACATTTTTGAAAATAAAAGCAGCATCTTGAGTTAAATATGGATGAGCATAAAAAGTACACCCTTGGCAAAACTTGTTACTAAAGGTTTCTATATAATTTCTCGTTAGTAGGAGGATAATCCATATAATTATCGATGTATAATTACATAATCTACATAATTATTCGCCAATGAGGAGGCTGAAAGAAAGAATATGGAGAAAATCGACAAATCTGAATTACTGGCTTTTACTGGTATGTTGATTTTGATGTACATTGCAATTTTGTTGTAAGGTTTGTAAATTGTTTATATTAATATTTTAGAAGATATTGTGTTTATTAAGCATAATATTCTTAAGTTTAATCCATTTTTAACAACTCTCAATAAATATATTAGCTATTTTCGAGGTGGACATTTTTTACCCACCCTTGGGCGTACATGGAACCTAAAAAAGGTTGGGCGTTTAAGGGTTAATAATTGTTCATATTTTACTTTATCCAATGCTTTATTATAGTCAATAAAACACGCATATATATTTTGATTGACGTCCAGGCACCTTTGTATAGGCATGTTAAGTGAAAAAAAAAGCTTCACGAGTTCCTAGGCCTTTGCGAAACCCAAATTGCATATCATTAATATCTATGTCCAGTTTATGATATACTCGGGTATAGATGACTTTCAGTAGCAACTTTAGCACATGAGACATCAAGCTAATGGTGCGGTAGTCGCCGTTTTTCTTGCGTTTTTCTTTTTAGGGAAACAAATAAATGTTGACGCAAACCATTCTTTGGGCAATGTGCTGAGCTAGTGTTCAAGAGTATCACTAAAAACATCAATATGCTGCTCATCTATAATTTTTATAAGATCCAAGAAGCATGTCAGGTCCTGGGCTTTTTCCTTTCTTCATCGTTTTTAGTACGTGTATTACTTCTTCTTTTATAATATCTGATTTTATTTCTCCTAAAGTAAGGTCTATGTGTTCCAGGTCTCCCTTTTCATTCTCGAACAGTTCGTAAATGTATTCTGTCCAACGTTGTACTTTCTCATCGGTCTGTGTTATAGCAACCCCGTGCCTATACAGAAGTGCACCAGTGAGATTTTGTTTTCTTAGTCCAGCCATTCCTTTGACTTTCTTATGTAGATTAAATAGATCGTATCTTTTTTGGAGGTGTTCAATCTCTTTGCTATTCTCTTCAAAGTTTTTTTTCTTTTGCCTGCTTTATCATCTTCCTTATCTCGTGGTTAATCTCCCTGTATTTATTGTTATCTTTGTTCTTATATTATTTTCTCCGTTGTTCCATCATATCTCGTCGTTCATCCATTCCTCTTTTCTCCTTGTAGAAGTTTTGAGTATTTCTTTACAAGTTTCTAGTAGGCAATGTTTTAGTCGCTCCCAGTGATCGTCAATATCATTGGTATCTATGTTTAGCTTTCTGCAGTTTATATTATCCAGTTCGTGTTAAAGGAATTTTTTTACGTAGGTTTCTTTAAGTTTTTTGTGTCTATTTTAGCAATTCTTGGATGTCTTTTAATATTTTTAAGTGTGAGTGTAATTTTGGCGATAAGTGTGTTGTGATCTGAGGCCACGTCTGCTCCGGGATATGCTTTCACGGCTTTAGCAGCATTACGGTGTTTTTCGTTTATCATAATGCAGTCTATCTGGTTCCTAACTTATCGGCTTGTACGGACTAACAAACAAAATATGCATGCAGTATGCCCAAATAGGTCCCGATATTAAAAAAAATAATAATACACCCGTTAAAAATAATGAAGAGCGGAAACAGCCCTGGACATGACATGCTTCCTATTGAACTACTAAAAATTATAGACTGGCAGAATACTGATGCTTTAGTGATATTCTTGAATAAAATCTATAGCACAGGCGTACTACCCAAAGAATGGTTAACGTCGATCTTTATTTGTCTCCTTAAAAAGAAAAACGCAAGAGAGTGTGGCGATTAAGGCACCATTAGCTTGATGTCTCGTGTGCTAAAGTTTCCACTGAACGTCATCCATAACCGAATATATCATAAATTGGACATATGCAGTATAAATCAAAGAAAAACGGATCATACACTTTAAAACACTGCGTTTGAACTGCATTTGAAATAGTGGACCAATATAAAATTCCAGACATTAACACCAGCAAGCATAGCAACATTAACATTGGCATGTAGAAAATATCTTTGAACTAGAACCTCCACCTTCTATCTCTCTTTTTACGAGTTTACTAAAATAGCGAGCCCAGCCGAAAGAACTGAAAGCACCGCCGAAAGTAGGTAATCGGACTTAAGGTATTCTGTCTAAATCTTGACCCGAGGATAAGCGGCGTGTAATTTGGGTTGCCTATATAAACTTGAATCAACGAAATGGGCCTTTTGAGTTATTTAAAACGCTGAAAAGACCATTGAGTGATAATAAAAATCGATATTTACTGCGGTTGCATGATATTTAATATTAAAATAGTATTGGATGTGGTAGAATGTAGACTCTTTGTATAATTACCAATTAAACAGTGAAGCTGTTAGATCAATTTTCCGATTCAATCATTTCTACTATTCACAGTTCTGTGTTTGTGTTTGCTTTTGAGTAGGTATTTCATTTTCTTGACAACGAAAATGTTCGGTGTGGAAAGAATTAATAAATGCGTGGAATGCGGAAACGCGTATAAACGTAAACCTGATTTAAAAAGACATGTAAAAAGTTCACATCCTGACAAATTAGATGCAATTGCCCCTTTAAAAGTGCTTAAAGGCAACGGCTATAAGTGCACACATTGTGATAAACAATTTAGACATAAGTCAAGTATAAACTTTCATGTCAAAAAAATGCACACAAATGTATCAGTTTCTGCAGAAACTAAAACATTTCAACATAAATGTTCTCTGTGTATAATTATCATGCAACTTTTAAAAAGGACTTTATTAAACATTATGAAACTTCTCATAGCATTCCTATACAATACGATACAATAGAGTTTTCCAATCATGATTTCCAGTACATTGATTTGTACAGTTGCATAGCCACCTTAAGTAAAGGTGGCTATGACAGTTGTAATATTTTTTGAATAATAAACAGGTCCGTTTCGCGATTCAAGTTTATATAGGCAACACAAATTACACGCCGCTAATCCTCGGGTCAGGATCTAGACTCGAGTGACTTAAGGGCCCGCACTGCGCCAAGGAATAGAACCGAATCGACTGCGACTACATCATGCACAAGACAATTGAAGATCCTTCTAGCTTTCTACGCATACGCGGTACGAGTGGGTTATTATTTTTATAAGGTTTGTTCCAACACGACTGAGAACCGTCCATATAACGATCACCGTCCTGCGCAGTACCACGGAACGTATTATTTCGTTCCCATGGAACCCATGAAACGTCAATTATATAGTAACGTGATCGTTACATGACGGTTCTCAGTCGTGTTGGAACAAACCTATAAGTTTATAGTTTATGGATATGTATTTAAAACATATAATTTAACCTAAAATATTGTTCTGAAGCTATTTCTTTGTGGCGTTTACATAATTTATTATTTTAAATGGGAAATAAGCCACAATTTAACTTAAAAAATAATTTTGTTAGTGTCTTTCATAGTGTGCTTTTTACTAATTCAATTACGGCCTCTGTCATTTCCCGCAACTTCAGTTTACGATCAGCTGGAACTATTAAGCAGGCCGCACATCAAAGAAACATGAAACGTAAATTACGTTTCATGGAAATAAACCACTGCTAAACAAATATATGTCCGGCCATTTATGAAACTCTCCGAAAATAAAAATGTGTCATGAGCATGAATCACACTCGTTTCATTGGTAGGTGGACTTTGAGATTTGTTTAGCAATGTTTTCTTTTCATGAAACATGTTTTTCGTTTCATGTATCATGTTTTTCGTTTCATGTTTCTTTGGTGTGCGGCTTGGCTAGAGAGTGCAATAAACTCAGACTTTAGCTAGTTGTATATCTTGTTGAATATATTATTGTTATCACTGACATATAAACACCTGGACAGAGAATTCGGCTATACCATATGCATAATCGGGTATCAGCAAGATCTATCGCCTGGTGTATTTTATTTACATTGATATAGCCTAACAATCTACATTTCAAGAATAACTTACTTGAAAAGAGTTTTCAAACTTCTGCGACCACAAATGAGACCATTAAAAGGCATTTTACTAATATATGAAGTAAATAGCTCCGAAAAATTTAAAATAAAATTTGATTTTCACTTAAACAATTAAAAACAATAAAAAACCAACACAGTTTATACCAGTACAAAGCGAAGTCAGACAAGGTGACTCGTTAAGCCCACTACTCTTTAATATAATAATGAATGAAATAATAGAAACAGTACGTAAATGTCATAATTACAGAATGGGGAACAAAGAAATTCAATTATTATATTATGCTGACGACGCCGCATTACTCGCCGAGACAAAAGACGATCTCCAAAAATTAACACACACCTTTAACAGCAAAGTCATACAATATGGTAATATCAGCAGAAAAAACCAAATGTACGACAACATCTAAATACTCACTACGACATAAAATCGAAGTTAATGGAAAAATAATAAAGCCAGAAGCAATGTCTAGATATTTGGGAATAGATATAATCAGTTATGGAGAAGTTGAAGAGGAAGTTAAGTAGGACAACAAAGCTTAAAAGCAAGTAAAGCGGCGGGATCTCTTAATGACATAATCTGGAAGAACAAACCCCTAAGATAAGACAAAAACAAGAAACTATAAAGCAGCAATTGGACCTATATTGACATACACGGCGGAGTCAAGACCTGACACATCTAAAACGAGACGACTACTGGAGATAACAGAGATGAAAGTACTTCGACGAATATCAGGAAAAAGTTTGTAGGATAAGGAGAGAAGCGAAAACATAAAAACATCATGCAATGTAGAAGACATAAATGGATGGGTGATAAAACGGAAACAGAAGTGAAACGAACACATTATTAGAATGGCAGAGGATAGGATAATAAGAATAGCACGAGATAAGTAACGTATTGGGAGTTCAAGAAAAAATGGTGCGATAATTTAAACAATTTAGGAGGTTAATATTGAAGAAGAAACAGGCTTTAAAGCCTACATACAAGAAAGAAGAGGAAGAATCAGAAGAAGAAGGCGTAAACAAAGACAAAACACAACACAAACGACCAGTGATGCATGTACAAACAAAACTCCCACCTTTTACAGCAGTTGAGTAGTCTACTTATTATACGTCATTGAATGTTATTGATTAGTTGTCCATTACTTTGAGTAGTTTTGCTTGTATATTACCGAGGATTGGTTTTCCAGCATTTTGCTGTGTTATTGTCGAGAAAAATTTTCTGTTGCAATATTCTTGGTTTATCTTTTTCCTCATCTTCAAACAGTTTCTCTAGGTATCGTTTCCATGTAGTTATTTTTTATGTTTATCTAAGATGATGTTTCCGTCAATCACTTAGATTTCCTTTCTGTCTTCGTTTTTAGCTACCTGGTAGTTCTTTAACTTTTCTATGTACTTGCGACTATCGCACAGTAACTGTAATCTTAACTAAGTCTCAATTTCTTCGCATTCTCATTTCTTCCTGTTCTGTTCTGCTTCTACTATTCGCCTTCTTATTATTTTTATAGAACGATACATATGTCTGTCATTTATGGCTTTTTTTTTCGTCCATGATTTTTCTTGATTCATTTATCCACCTGAAGTGTTTTTCTTTTACCTTTTGAAATATTTCTGTAATCTGTTTGATATTTTGTTCTTAATTCTATTCGTCTCTAACCGCAGGCTTGTTTAACGTGGTTTGGGCCTCCATTTTCGTATTAAGCTCTACAGGTGTACGACTACTACATACATGTCGTTTTATAACGTCCAACATTCCAATCACCACTTCGTCCGATTGTTCCACAGGTCCTCTTTTATGTTACTTTTTCGCAGCTCCTTGTCAATTCCTTTGCTCCAACTTTTTCTCGGTCTACCACGTTTTCTCTCTCCCTCTGGTTGCCATTTTAGTATTTCCTTTGTAATTAGTTGTTCATCCATTCTATGTATATTATGTAACCAGATAAAATGTTTTGTTAATAAGTCATCCGTGATTGTTAGTTTGATACCCATTAGTTCTATAACGCGTTCGTTGGTAATCCTTTCTCTTCGTCATATTCCTGCTGCTCTTCTCCAAAAATCCATTTCCGTTGCTCTCAGCGTTGCCAGTGTTCTTTCTTTCAGTGGTCATACCTCACAGCTGTATAAAGTGATACTTTTCACTATACTGTCATATATCCTCTTTTTATTTTCTTTGCACATGGATTGGTTCCATAAAACACTGTGTAACATTGTGGTAGCTTTCTACCGGACGTATTTGCTTCTCTTATGGCTTTGTCTAATGTTCCATCGTGAGAAATATTGATAAGTACCTAAATATTTGTAGTCGAAGCAGTGTTTTATCGTGCTTATGTTGCTTAATATGAGATCTTTTTGTTCTCTTTCAATACACAAGTATTCAGTTTTCTTCTTGTTTATTTCTGGACCCCATATATATAACTATCAATTAATTTTCGGGCCATATAGTTTAAATCGTCATAATCTTGCACCATTAATTCTTGATCGGCTGCAAAGTTGAGCATACATACCATAGTGTTGATGACTGGTATTTCCATAGTTCTACATTTTTGTTTTGGTATACCTTAAGTAAAGTGGGGGAAAGGCAACATCCTTAATTAATTCCTTTTGATGTTAAAATCCTGTTGCTGTTACAAATCCTGTTGTTATGTCTGTCCCCTTTTTTATTATACAGGTCTGGCCGGTTTCACCGACGACAAATGGTAGTTTATTCTACGAATAAAGTTATTGGACCAATAAACTGACATTTCTCTATTTTACTAACGTCAAATAAGACTTACTTTATTTATTTATCAAATAACTATTTACTATTCGAATAAATTGGCAAGTTAATCTCGCTGTAAATATCTATAAGAAAGTAAATTCGTTAGTTTAACTTTAAATTATCAAAATGATATTGAAACAAAATAAAAATATAAACGTCTAATAAATTTTATTCGACGAATAATTATTCATTGATTTATTTGTTGTTGGTGAAACCGGACCTTATTAGGTATCTAATATATTATGTATGTACACAAAAAAGTAATTGTATGAATTGAAAAGTTAAGGGAAAAACAATGAATGCCACGTTATCTTTGTTTTGAGAAAAAAGAAAATTTAATGTTTGAAACTACATATCTTTAAACCATTGCACTGAAGAAATAGTATTTATTTTTATTTAGTAAACTTAAACTACATTGTATTTAATACACAAACTCATTTTAACCAGATTTTTAAAGAACCGTGGTAAAAAATTAAAAAATACCTAACTACAAATAAAAACTGAAAAAACAAGGACCATGTCCAAACGTCACGTTGTACTTTACATTACAATATTATTTTACGTTAAAAACATTAGTTGCACCAGCTGATAGAAAGGCTGAAAACAAAATTATGGCAACAAAAATGGCAATAAAAGTTATAACAAAAGGCAATGCAATATTTTTTGATAGTCTAATGCAATGGTCGCCTGATTTTTTTGACTTTTTGAGTGCAGCCTTTTTAAAATTATAGAATTTCTGTGCCTTATGTTTGTGTAACTCATTTTAAATTGTTAATTTACGAATCTCTGCAGCAACCTGGTCATAATTTAATGATTTTAATTTCGCCTGGAATTCATCACATGCTAAACATGTATCTGATCTTCGGTAACCAAAGGACAAATTAAATTCCGTGTTAAAAATTTGCCGATATGTAACGTAAGATACTTTAATAGTAGGATGTTTTTCTTTGTAACGTTCAAACTCTTTGGTAAATACTTTTTCTTAGATTTGTGTAAACTGTAATGGGATAATCTTCTAGTTTTAAAAGACTTTGTGGTTAATATGTATATTGCTTCACGCGATTCTGGATTCTATGCTGAGAACTATGCTTACCACGTTTTTCTTGTCCAGATGTTCCTGTAGCCTTTTAAATTTTTTTAAAGGTGTTCAATTTTGCCCTTAGTTACACCATGTATTGACATGAATGCTTTAAAACACACATTAATTTCTTGGGAAACTCCATTACGCTTAACTCTAACTTTATTGGCCGTGCCGTTTCTAACACTTCAGGCTTTGAAACTATGGTTGTACAGAAGGAACCTGAAGATACCATGCATAGACAAAGTCACCAATGAAGAAGAACTACGGCTACGGAGGATGAACACAACTGCAGATTTAGTCAACATCGTGAAAGGCCGTACTTGGGACTTGCGAAATCAAGGCAGATACGAGCTACTCCAATGCAGTTTACAAAGTAAAATTGAAGGAAAAAGGGCTCCAGGACGAAGAAGAATATCCTGCCTTGCTAACCTGAGAGCATGGTATAGAAAGATCTTAGCACAACTATTTCGTATAACAACCAACAAGGTCATCATCGCCAGAATGATTGTCAAAGTTCGGAACGAACAGGCACCCTAAGAAGAAGAAAAAGTTTCTAACAAACATAAACAAAGGAAACTAAACGATTAAACTTGAAATCAAAAAGTGTAGTAGATAATTTTTGTTTTTGTTCAAGTGGACTCTCCTTGTTTTTACCTTTCATGCGTGGACATTTCCAGTTTTTATCCTTCACAGTACTATTTTAAGTAGGCATATTTATCGGACGGTCCAAGTTATTATCTACTAGTCTACTGTAAATAGTAAATACATAAAATATCTGTTAGATAGTGTCACTATCTCAATTTCTTATAAAGTGTGACATTCCCTGTTTTTTTCCTTCACCCTTCAATTAATTATTAATATTTTGTTCTCTTTAATTTTTTAAATAAGTAGATACTTTAATTGTTTAGATAAGCTTTAAATGTATTATGAATTTTTGAAATTAATAAAGCAGTCTAAAAATAGCTTGGTAAGTTTTAAGTCAACACAATGAAAAGAGATTAGCGAAAATGTGTAAAAGAGGGATCCATTTAATATTAATAAAGTTTGATGTATTTATATTTTGGTGATAAATCTAAAAATGTAAAGATTTCAGTATTTTTTTTATCTAAGAGAACTTTCTTTCTTCAGAATTAACTTTACAGTTGAACTAAACTTTTAATAATTATTAAGCACTTTGTTAACATAAATGTTTGGAATACTCTTTTCATTACCGATTTATTCTGTTTTCGTAACTTAGATAAAACTTACCATTTCCCCAGGCGTCCACAAAATCCCTGGAAGTAGTGTCTGAGCCGCATTGAAATAGACTTCATTTCCTGTAGTTATTCCCCAGAAAGTTATATTATTATTAAGATAGTTATCCAAAAATTTTACAAAGTAATTGGCCCAAGGCTTGTACATGTTTTTCTTTAAGAAACCGAATATTCCCGGGTATTGCAGAGATTCTTTCATCCATTTCGGTGGCATCCATGCAGAAGCGACAAGTAATAAGTTATTGTTGAGGGCTTTGGCTTCTTTTATTATAGGTATCTAAAAAGAGGATGATTTTAGTCAAAAACTACAAATCATTTGTAAAATAACTAGGTACTGCTGGTTTTGTTGGATAAAATGTGAAAATAATGGGATAGTATGAAAATATACTATTATATAATATTATATATTATATATATTATGTACTATAAAATTTACTATTGAGACCGTGCAAGTTCGGAAAAGCGACACCTGGTTTCTACGTTCTACACTTTTATTCGCACTTTTAATTATATTGGCCAATCGTATGGTCCTGGTTACTGGATAATTGTCAAGGCCATAGTCCAAAAAAAATAATAAGAAGAAAAAATAGGATTTAGGTTGTTATTAAAACGTAAACAATTGTATGTAGTAAGTAAAATTAGTTATTAACATGCAGTACTGCAATCAAAATACAATTAATTAAATTTACCTTTATATAATAATTGCATATCATATCAATATTGTGGAGCAATATATAATTTTTGTCCTTCAGTGACAGTAGTTATGAAATGTACGTCCATTTGACAATTTCAATTGACATGAATTATTTAAGAAAGTTGCAATATTTCTCCGCTATTCGCGCACGATCGTTTCGCGTATCCCTTCCAATTACTTGCACACCGCGAATAGCGACTGTGGCCGGCCACAGTCACTCGTCTGTGACCGGCCACATTCACTCGTGTGTGGCCGGCCTAAAGCAAGACTTACCGCCGTCGAGAGATTTCTGGAATCATAGGCGCACAATATAATTGTTAGAAGGTTGTAAATAAATTAAAATAAATACTACAATATATTAGTTGCTTCCTTTTCCTTTTTGCTATATCTAAATATATGTTTCTGTCATTAGCAATTAATTTCCTAAGGAATCATGTTTCTAATATATCCAATTCTCCTCTTTGATTTTGATTGTTTTATTTTGTGCTTTGTTTTTATTATTTATTATCTTTTTCTTGCTCTATCGTTAATTTATATTAACCTTCGAATATTCTATCTCTTGTGTTCAAATCTGTCAGTCTTTGGTTACAGTTACAAAGCCTCTACAAAAATATATCAGTTCCCACCTCTATACATCGTTTAGTATTTGTAAAAAGTGGTAAGTTTGTTATTTTGAAAGACCACTAATATCTAATTTGTCTTCATTTTTATGTTGTGACAAGCAGTCGTTTGTGAGAAGATCCATTGTACAAGGTAATTATGGTTTCTTTTTATCCCGGTAAAAATTGTCACTTTAGTTTTCTAAATCCTAAACAATATTCTACTGTTTCAGAGTTTTGGAGTTTATATTTTGGATTTTAGTCTTATGGTTTTGGTTCTAATTTTGTTGGCTTTTCGGCCTATTTTCCGTACCTGAAAACTTTCCGTTTCTTCATAGTAAATAGGTTTATTTTGGATGCTGTGATTTTCTCCATCCATCATTGTCACCACAATGGTCTATGGCAAGACGTTTCCGAAAATCGAAATGTTTCCTTCATATCGTACGTGAATATATGGGTCACGTACCATTGAACTTCGTCTATACCACGGTCACAGTATAAAGAGGGACAGTAGAACCACTCTCCGAAAAATTGGAAGTAAAGTCTGTAGTCGCGCATGGCGACCGCGCAATGTTGGCAGTCGCTTTTGCCCCACTCTCGCATTGCAAGTCGCATAGAAACGTACGGATTTTAACAAGGAAAACCCGCATCAACCACTGGTGAATTACCAATTGCGTACTGCCGGTATTACTTCTTGAGATCAAAGCGCCGACAGAGGAGTGATTTTACTGTGGAACCTCTATATACTGCGCCACGGTGTTCTGATCGCTGATGTGACTTTCAGCCAACTAAAGTCTTCAGTGGAGACTTTATCCAGGATTTTCTACCGCTGCTAGTCAAAGAGCGGTAAAATATATTATATTTTAAATATTCCCGTATGTTATTTTTGGATTTATTTATTTAACTTTGGATGAACAGTACAAACACAAAAATTGATAGGTTATTCCATTTTTAAGCCATCAAATCCTACTAGGATTTTTTTATTTTCAATTATTTATTAACTATATGTATCACATTGTAACATTGTATATATTTTTATGTAAATTATATTAGATTTATGAAAATTGTAATAAATAATTTCCAGTTTCACTTCATAGGGTAGTTGGTTTAGGAGGAAACAACATGAATTTTATATTAGGAAAGTTTAGTTAACATAGAAATTTGTTAATTTGCTGAAGAGTAAGAGTGGCGCACTCGTTTTAGTTTGTTTAGGATCTCTGTCTGGTTTTATTTATCTAACTTTCTGTTTTATTCTTCCAGCCCTCCTTCTTTCACACCCAAATTAGTTCAGAAAGAAATCTGTTTTAATTTTATTCCTTTTTCTGGTTCTCAATTCCACTTTCCTATGGGTCTCTTGTTTCTCGAGCTTACTTAGCCGGTGGTCTATTCTATTTTTCTTCCTTCCTTCTTGTCTATTCTACACTTTCTTTCCTTTATTTTTAATTGCATACTAATTTCGACTATCTTTCGTTTCCAAAGCCGAGTTTAGTGTAGCAATTTGTCAATGATTTTTCAGATCGTTGCTTAGAACAAAATAACATAAATTATACAAAACTTATAAACATTGCCGGAATGTCGCATAATAGTGGCTAAATATGTTATAATAATGTGGTTCAACACAATGTTTGCAAATATACAATGAGAAATAGTGTAGCAAACAGAGGATGAACCTCGCAAAATAGACACAAGTCCGGTTTTATTTTTTTTTTTCTGGTATATCAAGGGGTGTTTATTATGAGACAAACATTTTCTTACAATATTTGCCCCGGAACCCCCCTTTTCATCCCTTAAAAGGGGGGTAATTTTTGGTTTTTGCGAAACGTCGCCCTTCCTGTACGTTTTACAAAAAATTTACTTAATAGTAAAATAAAGAGGGCTATATTTCCTACTACATATTTATTTCTTGACAGCTATCAGCCACCGTTAAGCGGAGGTGACGCCCCTAAGTTGACAAATTTTTAAAAACGATGTTTTAAAAAAAAATTAAGAAGAAACCCTGCGGAAATTAATCACAAATAAGTGGCTGATTTTTTTGTATAGGTTTCATTTAAGGGCAATTGCAATTTTTTTAATTACAGGGTGATACATTTTAAAAGACCCCTTTTTATACCATCTGAACCGCCTATGCTAGAGTAAAAAAACTTTCAGCGATTATCCATGTACTGGTGTTATTTACAAATTTGTATATTACACCCCCATATTTTCCCCGGAACCACCCCAAAAAAGGAGAATTAATAAAGAAAATAATCAAAAATTGATTTTGGGCCACCACTGTGGGTTTAGGGTGCAAAGAAAATAAAATATGCATAGGTCATAATGTGTAGCAGACAGTGTGTTCTTTTATTTTCCATAAGTATGTTATCAATAAAATGAATGGGTGACGAAAAATAAAACAAAACTAGAGCCCGCCAAAGCATTTCTGAGGTTTACGGCGCCACTATGCCGTAACGGTTGCCCATACGAAAAAAATGCATAGGACCTTATTTGTAGAGAAAATAGTGGTCTTTAATTTTGTATAAGTTTTGTTTTAAAAAAATGCATAGGTAATGAGAAAATCGTAAAAACATGCTCTTCAAGGGATAGGGGTAGTTTCTGCAGTATATTTTCAAGCATAGGGGTACTTTCCGCAGGGATGTTGCAATAATCATATTATATTTATGAAAAACCCTATTGATGGAGCATATGTCCATATGGGCCAAAAAGCAAAAAAAAAAATTTTATCAACCCCCTCTTTATTTATTTTTTTTTTTGGCTACAGGGGTTGCATCAAGAAATCGCTTTTGCTGTCCATGCATAGGTAATAAGAACGTGCACAAAAGAACGTGTGTGAAGGATTCCAAGAAAATCACTTTCTTGATTAAATCTCCTTTTTTTTTTTGGGTGGTTCCGGAAAAAAATGGGAGTGCATTATAGAAATTTGTAAATAACACCAGTACATGGATAATCGCTGAAAGTTTTTTTACTCTAGCATAGGCGGTTCAGATGGTATAAAAAGGGGTTTTTTAAAATGTAACACACTGTAATTAAAAAATTTGATATTGCCCTTATATACCAGAAAATCAGCCACTTATTTGTGATTAATTGCCGCAGGGTTTATTTTTAATTTCAGTACAGTTAGGGAAAAATATTTTTTTAAAAATATCTTTTTTTTTTAATTTGTCAACTTTGGGGCGTCATCCCCGCTAAAAGGTGTGTGACAGATATATGCTGTCGGGATATAAATAGAAGGAAATATAGTCCTCTTGATTTTACTATAAAATAAATTTTTTGTAAAACGCACAGGAATGCCTACGTTTCGCAAAAACCACAAATTACCCCATTTAAAGTGATGAAAAGGCGGGTTTCGGGGAGAAATTTTTTAAGAAATTGTTAGTCTCATAATAAGCACCCCTTGATATACCAGAAAAAAACCGGACTTGTGTCCATTTTGCGAGGTTCAATCTCTGTTTCCTACACTACAATTCACAGGCCCGGCCCTCGGGATTATGCTGCCCTGGGCAAGATCGGCGACTGCCGCCTTGCCTAACAATGATTTCTACAGGAGCATCGTAGATTTCTTCAATTTGGTATCTGACCGGAGTAATTCTACTTTCCCATCTAGTTTCGGACAAAGGCTTCAATGTTATGCTAGAAATATGATTTTTCAGTTTAGCCCAACGATGAAGAGATGCTAAGAGAAAGTTATAAATTTTTGTCACTAAATAAAAGAAAGAAATTGCAAACTGAGGCTTTAGCAGCATCGTTCACGACTAAGTTAAGTGAATGGCAAAACATGCGACAAAAAGTTCTTCCCTTTCATATTTGCCCCATTATCATACCCTTGTCCTCTCATATCTTACAACGGTATTCCCAGTTCTTTCCGTTTTTGCAAAATAACTTCTGTAAGTCCCAAGCCAGTGGTTTCCAATACAGACACAAATCCAAGAAAATATTCTGCAATTTTAACACTTGAGAGGAACCTAAATCGACAAAACGTACAACAATAGTCACCTGTTTCACTCCAGAAATATTGGGAATCCATTATGTGTACAATCTAAAATTATGCTGTAATACTTTGCTGATTTCAAAAAGTTTAAAAATTTTATTTTTGATTTGGTTATGGAGAAACTGAATAATTTCGTTTTGAATACGTGTTCTCAAGTAGTGATGCTGCTTGTTACTACCATTCGTTGTTCTTTTAATGTGCTCTTGCAAAACAGAATCAAATTTTCCACAGAGCTCAACAAGCTTTTAAAAATTACCATTGTTATGATGAAAAAATATATGATAAAAAAGTTGATCAGAATCGCTCCTCAATGGAAGACACTGTTGTGTTAAGAACTGTATCATTGATATTAGTTGTTCTATTACATTTTTCCAATGACGAGTTTCTCAATTTAGAATTTTTTGTGTTTCTTCCTCTCTATGGTTTTAACCGATTTTTGTCTAATTGCTAGTTCTACCCACTGTCGCTCTGACTGTAGATGAGCTGGAGACTTAGCGTGGCTGGAGAAAGCTTCAGCCATATGTTTCAAATTATTATTTCCATTTTCAGTAAATATAATTTTAAGTGAATTTACTTTAGTTCTGATCCCACTATTCTTATGCGTTGAAGGAGAAGGAGGTGTTGTCAATTTCCCGTCGAATTAACCTTGCAATATTGTTTCACTTATTTAATTCTCGTTTTTACAGTTTCATTTTTGCCGCCTCTTTTCATAATATTGATTTTTTATAATATTTAAAACACAATTTATTATTTCTTTAATTTCAAAAATTGGCTGTGCTCTAAAATTCGCCGTCCCTAAATTTTGCCGCCCTGGGCGGCCGCCCAGTTCGCCCACCCCTGGGGCCGGGCCTGAATTCATATATAATTATTATAATAACGAAAATACTTACCTTATATGCATAGTCTTCTTTTGCTAGCTTAAATTTAGTTAGTAAAGGGTCTTCACAGTAGTTACCATCAAATTCTGAATCCATATATGTATATCCACGTGTTGAAAAGTCAGTACCACCGATTGGAACTCTGCCCAAGCTGTATTCAATCCCGTCCTTAGAATAATAGGATCTTAAAAAATATATTTATTTATTAGTAAGAAAAAGATATTGAAGAATACCAATATAATAATTCTTCAGTGTGAATAGTGTAAATTATTTCTGTCCTTGTTTTAAATAATTATAAAAACGCTGAGAATCTTCGATTTTTAAACTATATAAATGTGCACTAGTTAACTATAAAGTTCAATGTACCGGATAATTCCCGCAAGTGTAGCATAGTTCATAAGGCTTATTTTTAATGGAGCAATATTTTTATATTTTTGAAAGCACCCTAACAACCTAATCTCAATGAACTAATAGACAAGACGAAAACGGCGGGTTCGTTGGGAAAAATATTCCCATGAGATTTTTTTGCATAATTACATTCGTGAGACATCCCAGAATAAGGTTCAAGAAGTCGCCCACGTGAAAAGTGGGCCAAATTTTTTTAACAATTTTTTTTATTCAAATTGCAAAAATCAATATTTTTGGCCCGAACAATTTTTTCTAGGTTTTTTGGACCATTTTGGATAAAAAAGGCCTCTTATAATTGTTCTCTAAAGTTGATCGTTATCGAGTTATAATCAATTTAAAATTAAAAAAAAACGAAAAATGGCGATTTTCAAGGCTTAATAACTAGGTTAAAAGTTATTATTATGAAAGTCAGAAAGTGACTAAATCAAAGTTTAATGCCCCCCACAAGATCCGGAAGAAATTTTTGTCATTATTTTATTACTAAGCTGTTATTTTTAAGTAATAATATTAAGCGACATGCACGTGGTAGCCGGCCGTAAATGCTGAGTGCGAGAGAGATGCCACTCCGGCAGTCCAATTGTGCATCTTACTTGCACTCACATTTACGGCTGCCTACCACGTGCATGGCGCTCAATATTATTACTTAAAGATAGCTTAGTAATAAAATAATGATAAAAATTTCTTCGGGATCTTGTAGGGGGGGCATTAAACTTTGAATTAGTCACTTTTTGACTTTCATAATAATAACTTTTAACCGAGTTATTAAGCCTTGAAAATCGACATTTTTCGTTTTTTTTTTTCAATTTTAAATTGTTTATAACTCGAAAACGATCAACTTTAGAGAAAAATTATAAGAAAACTTTTTTATCCAGATTGGTCCAAAAAACCTACAAAAAAATTGTCCGGGCCAAAAATATTGATTTTTGAAATTTGATTAAAAAACATTGTTAAAAAAAATTTGGCCCACTTTTCACGTGGGCGACTTCTTGAACCTTATTCTGGGATGTCTCACGAATGTAATTATGCAAAAAAATCTCATGAGAATATTTTTCCCAAAGAACCCGCCGTTTTCGTCTTGTCTATATAATAGGTAATTATATGGTTCCATTATTAATATAACAGATAAAGAAAAAACGCTGGTTTACGTATACGCTGGTTTACGTCAAGTTTTAAATGTAAATGTGCGCTTTCTAAACATACATTTATGTATACAGGGTGATCCACGCAAATCTGGCATAGTCCATCATCTATGTTTTTAATGAAACACTCTCTATATTTTAAGTTCCTAAAAGTTATTTAACAACCTGTTCTTAACAAACTATAATTACGTAGGGACTATCATGAATATACAAGGTGAAATTTTTTATTTGAAAATTCCGTCAAGATATTAAATACAAAACCCAATATATTGATATTTCTTATTGTTATTAATACTGACTATTTACCTAATTTAAAAAAATGATGCCCTTATTTAAAGTGTGATAAATTATTAATTTAAAAATTTTATGTATTTAATATCTTAACGAAAATTATACATAATTGAAAAATTCCACCTTGTGTTATTCATGATAGATCCTACATAATATACTTTTTAAGATGATGTTGTTAAGTAGCTTCTAAAGAAAAATATACAGGGTGTTTTATTAAAACTAAAGATCATGGGCTATGCTAGACTTGTGTGAATCAACCTAAATTTAAATTTATAAACCGTCCATTTTAAAAATTGACTTATATTATCCTAGCGTGTTTTATAATTTTCTAAAATAAGAACATAAAAAATTGTATTCCACAAGTAGTTCCATACTTTATAATTTCAAAATTTCACCCTGCATTATTCATAATACAACATAAATGATATAGTTATTTGAAATCAGGTTTTTAAGCAACGTTCAAAATATAAAAATATACAGGGTGTTCAATTAAATCACTGCTCAATCAAATGCTCACTGGGAGAATCACCCAGTATATTTAAATTTATGTTTAAAAAGTACACATTTATAAATATACAGAGTGAGTTTTATGTATGGAAACACTCAATTATATCAAAAACGGCTTGCACGATTCTGATAGATTTTGGTAGATAGGGGTTTTCTTATACGACCGATATTATAGTGCTAATTATATTGTTGTCATATCTTCCGTTTTTCTGTAAGTCTAATGAACTTTCTTATTTCAAATAGAATACCCTGCATATTTTTGCGTTTTGAAGTCCTTAAGAAATACTTCCTTAAGAAATATAGTACGTTCTTTAACGGTAAAATATTGCAAAGCCTCTAAATTTTAAAGAACTGCTTGGATTGACATGGAATTTGGCATAAACGTAGCTAACAAGTCAAAGAAAAAAAGTGATATCGTGCCGACGGACGTGTACTTTGACCTAGGGGTGAGTTTCAGCCCGTCTTGGGATGAAAAAATATATGTCCAAAATAAGTCCGATAATAAATACAATTCTAAGAGTTATTTGCGAATGAATATGTTTATTTTTCAACAAAATAACCACGTTTTTCGACGGTATTTCTCAAATAACTCAAAAAGTAAGTATTTTGTCGAAAAAAATATTCTTAAAGAAAATATAGCCCGTAAATAAGTAAAAAAGACCGTGTGGATATTATGTCTCTATATCTAGCAGAAGCAGAGTTGTAGCTAAATAAAAATATTTTCATATTCGTTCCAAATCGAATATTTTAACCTGAAATAACCAAAAAATGAAGCACTTTTTGGGGATAACTCATATTAACTTTTTTAAGGTGTTTGGAAAAAGTTTTATTTTGGTTTATAAAAAAATTTCTATCAACAAAAGTAAACAAGTTACGTTCAAAATAAAGTTAGTCCCTTTTTTTTGGTAAAAAAGCGCGAATATCACCTCCTAATTAGCATCGCAAATGAACTTAGTCGTTACCACTTTACAAGTTTCTTTACTCGTGCATATATTGATTATATGATCTGTAAGTTTCATCGGTTCAAAGTAATTATTTTTGAAAAGGCCTCAGTTAAAAGGGCTTGGACGAGAAACTAATCACGAGTGTATGCAAATTTAGAAACAACAAATCTTAAACAATTTTTGTCTCACAGAAAAACAAAAATATGCAAAATATTCACAAAGCAAAGCCGACTTTTTATATTTTTTGAGATTTTTGTATCTCTAACAATTTTTAAGTTATTTTGAGAAAAAGCATTTTTTTCAAAATTAAAAATTTTAATAATTTTATTTTAAAACTAAATTTTTTCAGAAATAAGCAACTTAAATCGATGAAACTTACAGATCATATAAACACAACATAAGTAAAATAACTGGAGAAGCGGCAACGATTAATTTCATTTAAGTTTATTAATTTAAGCTAATTAGGGTGTGATCTTCCCGTTTTTTTGCCAAAACAAGAGGGACCAACTTTATTTTGAGCGTAACTTGCTAACATTTGATGCTAGAAACTTTTTTTATAAAAACAGAAATAAATCTTTTTTTATATACTTTAAAAAAATTGTAATGAGTTTTCCTCAAAAAGTGCTTCATTTTTTGGATATTTCACGTTGAAATATTCTCTTTGGAATTTTACTAATATGTACCTATTTTTCATTACCTACAACTCTGGTTCTACTAGGCCTAGAGACCTCATGCATACACCTTTTTTTTTTACTTTTTTACAGGCTACATTTTTGTTAAGAATATTGTTTTCGATAAAATACTTTTTAAATTATTTGCGAAAAATCGTCTAAAAATGTGGTTATTTTGTTGAAAAATAAACATATTCACTCGCAAATAACTAAAAGTGTTGACTTGGCGAAAAAACTCTATAGAAAAAAGTGCTTAGAATTAGTCGCTTTATTCACTTCCGTACTTATTTTGGACATAAATGTTTTAGCCCCCGAGAGGGGGTGAAACTCACCCCTAGGGCAAAAGCACACATCGGCACAATATCACTTTTTTTGTTTGACATGTTAGCTATGCCTATGACAAATTTCATGTCAATCCAAGCGGTTCTTTAAAATTTACAGCAAAAACCGTGAAAGATTATACTATTAGTGCAGTTCGCTCGGATGATTTCGAAAGGATGAAATGCGTATAAGCGAATGGTGGTGCTCTGTATTGAAATAAAATCTTAACTGTATTTTGTAATACTACTTTAACTTAACCCCTATAAATGTATAGATCCTTCAAATTGTAATTTTAGTAAGTTTTCAGGTAGGCCTAGTTTTACCTCTCAGAATAATAAGCACATATTTTTTATCACCATATGTTATAAATGGTAGGGGAGCAAAGTATGCTAAATTTGAAGTCACTCGAGCGTTATGGGGACCTATTGGGTTGTGATTATTAGGTCCTAGAACCAAAAAATGTTAGGTAAAATTTTCCATTTTAGTGGGGATTTTCCATTTTTTTATTTAATTTTCCATTTCCAACAATGGTTTTTTCCGATTATAGCGCCATCTATCCATAATTCGAGAAAATGTCTCGAATAAAAGTTGCTTATTTTTATGTAAATAATCCAAATCTGCAATAAAAATTTGGGGTCCCATTTAAGATTTTAAAGTAACCCCCACACCACCTCCGTGGGGGGGGGGGGGTGTCGTGCTTGGTACCATTCGATACATTTTTCAAAAATATTTTGGAAGTGTATTTTGCAGTTTGCAGCGAAATATCGCGGGGTTTGTATTTAAAATTTTAAATTGACCCCCACCCCTCTCCGTGGGTGGTCATGTTTAGTATCATTCGATAGATTTTTGAAAAATATTGAAGACGTATTTTTTAGTTTTTTGATCTGATGTTTATTTCGCGAAATACTTGCATTTTTTGTGAAACTTTTTGACTCACCCATTTCCTTACGCTTCGCCCTAATCGTCAGATTTTTGAAATATACACCTATTGAAATATGACCTAATTAACTAACCTATCTTAATCTGACAATTTAGAGTAATTTGAAGGATAGTTTTTTTTTTCGGGCCCACCTTAACGAACTTCCCTGTGTTAAGAGCCAATATATGGTAGAGGTAGATCTGCAGATTACCAGGTTTCTCCCCATATGATAATCTGACGCGCTCGAGTAACTGCAAAAATCCCCGCTTGGGCTCCCCTACCATTACGTCAATCGTCAATTCAATAGTGAATTTAATTTCATTAATAAAAATAAAAATCAATATACCTTTTTAACAAAACAAAATATTTTTTTAATACCCACCTTATCAGTTTCTCCTGTAAATTCTTGCTTAAACTTTTTATATTAATTCCCGTGGCATCAGTGAAAGCTCCTCCCCAGCCAATAATTCTCTGGAAAATCCTATTTTGGTCGATCACGATCCTCTTAATCTCATTTTTGTTAATTTCTGCTGATTTATTCAGTTCGCTGAAAAATGGATGGGCGAATAATTTGTTAAATGTAGTGAACGGATTTTATTGGCAGATTATGCTAAAAAATGGGGGCAATATATTTTCCCGACCGGCAAATATGGCTGAATTGGCAGCAAATATGGTAGGTGCTTAAGGTAAATTCGCTTCACAAATATATTTAGTAAAAGTATGTGAATGCGAATTTTTGGGTGACTGGTGGCACGGATTGTGACAACGGAAATAAAGTAAAGGAATATTTATTTACGTTAGTCCAGTTGGGATAGCATTTGATCTTGCATGGCGACCTGCTCCAAATTTTATGATTCTAACCTTTAGAGGGGTTCAATAGTAGTGTAAATTACATGAATTCTGCCGTTATGTCAGCCGCCATCTTGATTAAAAAAAAAACCTTTATTGCTCAATATCTTCGCCATTTTCAACTTTTCGACAAAAATGGTACGAACTGAAATTATTCCAAATTTCCTACATCTTCTTTGTTACAATTTTTTTCGTTTTGTCGATATTTTCTGAGTTAAGGAGGAAAATGGTGGAATGGAGGGGGAAGCATAATTATCGAATTGAATCTCATTTATTATTACTTTTACGGCATAATTCTATATAAACAAAAATGGAGAGAAGTGACCTTTTTAATTTTTTTTGCTAAAATCAATCTTAACACGTTGACGGACAGTGCGTCAAATGTATAAGCAAGTGTTGTGACACTATATGTATTTTGCAAAGTAGAATAGGGAAAAATGCAACGTCTATAGACGTTGTGTTACATTATATGCATTGCATTGCATAAATAGTTTGGGCAGCTTATCGGAGAATAGGCCATTTTTGGAAAAAGTTATTTACCAGCAATTTTATTGCTGGAATCGAATCTTATGATTAAGTGAGTGTATATATTAATAATATAGATATGCGCAAAGTCCGCAGATAGTGTGCTACTTTTTTTAAAAACAAAATGGCCCCCGAAAATCGTGTTTTTTTTTTTTTAATTTTTGCTCTATATCTCCAAAGATTTTAAATTTACACCAAAAACACCCAAATAAAAATTCATCATAATTAAATTCTGCATAGAGACGTGTTTTTCCCGATTTACTTCGACAAAAATTTTCCACGGAAAATGCGGGTTTTCCAATAAAATATTTAATTTTCTACAAAAATTTTAGATAAGTAATTGTTTATCAATAATTAAATAACTTGGTAATATAAAAGCCCTTTTCCTATAGAATATAACTTTTCCAGAAGCCGACGGAAATTGAATGAACAGTTTAGCAACAATTGTATTGTTAATTAAAAATTTACGGTCGCTATAAAAACCACAATAATTATGATACGCAAGAATAACAACGATTTTTGAATAAAAAGACACTGTACCTATCTAATGTATTTTACAGAATTGAAATTTCACTATCTTAGCGGCTTCAGGAATATTTTAAAATTATAAACAATTTTTTGGCTTATAAATAAATAGAATATCTCGGGAAATATTAAATTAAACGAAATGGTGAAAATGGTATTGGAAAAAAGCGGTAGAACACTTCTTTTAAAAGAAAAAACGTTTAAATGTGATGAGTGGTTCCTGAGATACAACCAGTCAAAGTTGAACGGCATTTACGACAAAGATATAATCAATAGGATCATAATTTTTGAACCATCACCTTTTTATTTTTGTCCTCCTTTTCTACACCTATTTTCATATCTTTAAATTACCCATAACATATATTATTATAATAAAAACTATCGATATTACGAGTGAAAATTGCCAAAAATAGCCAAATTCCAATCAAAAATTAGGTTGGAGAAAATGTAATCTCAAAGTTCAAAATCGGTATACGTTAAAAAAATGCATTTTCTCGGCTTCCCATGGAGCAATTTTCTTCATTCTTTTTTTGTTCCCAAGTAACTTGAGTAGAGCCATCTGACTAATACATTATTAAATGTCAAAATTGCTTTTATTTTGTTATAATAAATTTATTTATTTATTATAACAACAATTTTTAATTTGTTTAAATAAAGATTGTTTAAATAATTATACAGCTTTCAAATGAGAATATATGTATTTTTAACGTTAAATGGTACACGGTACACTTGTAGTAAGTTTGACATTTAATAATGCATTAGTTAGATGGCTCTACTCGAGTTACTTGGGAACAAAAAAAGAATGAAGAAAATTGCTCCATGGGAAGCCGAAAAAATGCATTTTTTTCACGTATACCGATTTTGAATTTTGAGATTACATTTTCTCCAACCTAATTTTTGGTTGGAGTTTGTTTTTTTTTTCTCTGATTCTGGCCTTTGTTTAGAACTAGAACCTTTAGCCACGTAATTATAAAACTTATCACTAACTCAAGTGTAATGTGTAGTGTGTGGGTTGAGTAAGTGTCTTGTTACTTTGCAAGTCGACGTCATTGTCTTTGCAAAGAGACGCTAATTGTATCCGAACGGCTGCGGTCCCTTTTGAATTTTGTTATTTTTGGCAATTTTCACTCGTAATATCGATAGTTTTTATTATCATAATATATGCTATGAGTATTTTAACGATATGAAAATTGGAAAGGAGAAAGAGGATAAAAATAAAAAGGTAATGGTTAAAAAATATTATCATATTGATTATATCTTTGCCGTAAATGTCGGTCAATTTTGACTGGTTGTATCTCAGGAACCACTCATCACAACTAAACGTTTCTTCTTTTAGAAGAAGCATCCTACCGCTTTTTTCCATTACAGTTTTCATGATTTAATTTAATTTAATATTTCCCGAGATATTTTGTTTGTTTGTAAGCCAAAAAAAATTGTTTATAATTTTAAAATATTCCCGAGGCCGCTTGAATAGTCCAATTTTAATTCTGTGAAGTATATTAGATAGGTGTAGTGTCTTTTTATACAAAAATCGTAGTTATTCCTATGTATCATAATTATTGTGGTTATTATAGCGACCGTAAATTTTTAATTAACAATTCAATTGTTGCTAAACTGTTCATTCGTTTTCCATCGGCATCTGGAATTATATTCTATACGAAAAGGGCTTTTATATTACCAAGCTATTTAATTATTGATAAACAATTACTTATCTAAAATTTTTGTTAAAAATTAAAGACTTTGTTGGAGAATCCCGCATTTTCCGGGGAAAATTTTCGTCTTAGTAAATCGGAAAAAGCGCATCTCTATGCAGAATGTAATTACTGTGAATTTTTATTAAAGTGTTTTCGGCATAAATTTAAAATCTTTTGAGTTATAGAGCAAAAATTGAAAAAACACGATTTTTGGGCGCCATTTTGTTTATAAAAAAATTAGCACACTATCTGCGGACTTTGCATACCTATATTATTAATAGGTATATACAATTGCTGGTAAATAACTTTTCCTTGTATTTTGCTAATTAGCCCAGAGTAAAATACAAATGTACTGCTAGAGTTCACTAGTAGTGTCAACCCGCCTTTAAACATATATGTAATGGCTGATGTAGCTATATAGACCAGAGTATGATGAACGCGAAGTTCATATCGAAATATAGATAGAGTGACTAAGGAATAAAAAGTTAAAGGCACTAAGGTATAAGGATAACTAGACAGATATTATAGTTTTCTATGTAGCAAATAGAAATAAATAGAGATTAAATACATGAAGGTATAGACAAGTAAAAAAACCGTAAATAAAAAATTACTAAGTGGTTTAAGACGAAGGCTGCACAGCACAGACATAATGCACTAACAAGGAAGAGAAGAAGAAACATGATTTCCTGAAAAACTTTTTTCTTTTTTCTTTATATAAGCAACTTTAATTGTTGACTGGGTGGTTGTTGCCTCTATGGAAAATTATCACTACGCCTCGTGTGCAGTAAGCCTATACTGCTTCAACCACTTGATGATTTGCCTCTTGCTATTCTAACGACTCTTGTGTCCGCCATTGTACTGATATGATTGTTTCATCATTTTTTTCAATCCAGTGTCCGTTCGTTTATACCCTGTATATTACATTTTGTTTCAGTGGGTTTCCTGTAATTCTGAGTATTCTTATTTCTGCCATTTTCATCATTCTTTGAGTTTGGGATCTATCGGGTCATGTTTCTAATGCATACGTCAGTATTGGTTCCATACTGGTCTCATTGATTCTTGATGTCATCTTAAGTATCCCGATAATTTATTTGCTCTTTGTACAGTGAAACCCATTTATCTGAAACCTCGACGAAAAGACACGACAGATGTTCGTTGATGCGGTGAAATTGACCTTGAGGATTTCAGTTAAATCTCTTCAGTTATACTTGATCTCTTCTTTTGCAACATCTCTGTAGTTGACAGTGTAACCCCTAGGTACTTTATTTCCATTCCTTGTTCAATGCTAACTCCATTGATGTCGAGTTTACATCTTATTGGTTATTTACTGATTACAATAATTGTAACAATTATTGTTCTAGTTTTGGAAGTTGAAATCGTCAAGTTAAATTCTTTTGCTCTTGTGTTAAATGTAAGAGGTAGTCTTTGAATGGTATCTTTATCTTCAGGCTGTCAATATTGCATCGTCTGGGTAGTAGAGAATTTTAATTTAACTCTTCACCGTTCTGTTTTTCTTCATTTGTATTTATTGTCGCTCTTTATGATCTAATCTAATCTTTTATCTTTTATCAATGATTAGATTGCATAGCAGTCTCTCTCTCTCTCTTGTCGTTTCTCCATTACTCAGGATCGCGATTTCTTCCAATATTTCTAACAATGTTTCTCCATTGGTCTCTATCTTCAGCTGCTCTAAGAGCTTCGCAGAATGAGTTTCCAGCTGAATGCTTTATTTGGTCAGACCATCTAGTTGGTGATCGTCCTCTTGATCTTCTTCCCGGTACGTTTCCAGAAGCAATTAATCTCTCCAAACTGTCGTCACCTCTGCGAACCGCGTGACCAAAGAATTGCAGAATTCGTTGCAGACATATTGTGGATAGCCTTTTTTTAATATTGAGTTGGTTTAGAATGGAAACGTTTGTCCTATGAGCTGTCCAAGGTATGCGCAGCATTCTTCTCCAGCACCACAGCTCAAAGGCATAAATTTTTTGGCGCGCGCATGCGCGAAGAGTCCAAGTCTCTACTCCGTATACAAATATTGAGAATATAAGGGTATTCACCAGTCTCATCTTGATAATTTTAGAGATAGATCTGTCTTTCCGAACTTTAGTTAGGCGACTCATTGCATTTTTTGCCATACCAATACGTCTCCGAACTTCTGCTTCACAGTTACCATCCTTAGTTATACTAGACCCGAGATAGGTAAAGGTGTTTACTATCTGGTATTCCTGTAACATGTTAGTCAGTTGAATAGTGTCGAATCTGTCGACCACCATTATTTTTGTCTTAGCTTTATTGATTTTCAGACCGACTTTATTGCTTTCATACTCTACTCTTCGCAAACATTTCTTGCTAATTTGCTGCTATTGGAGATTGGGCTTAGTGAATCCTCCTATTTTATTTCATTGCCTGTATCTATCTGTTTCATAAGTCTCCATCTATTCTGAAAACTGTTTGAAATGTACATTAGAAGGAACGTAATAATTAATTCTTGGAACGAAAGGCACCCACATTCGTTGTTTAGACTGACAAAGCACGCTTAATACAAATCCTTGTTTCCTTCTCCTTTATAACAGACCTGGATCCCGCGTACCAAAAAAAAGTTGATTAATAGCAAGCTGAAAATTTTTTAATAGCTTAACGGTGTCTAGTCGGACAAACTTTGATGTCTGGGAACACTGCAACAGGGAAATACTTAATTGTGAAACAGGTTAAAATTTGGAACGCCAAGCTACGAAAACGTTCCATGTATTTTATCGAACAGGACTTCCAATAATTGATTTGTTACCATTTCATTAAACTTTCATGAAAAATCAAACTAGTGTTTATCACCCACTGGGAATTTTAATGATTCGAACACGAAGAACATGTCAAATGACAGGAATCATATTGGTTGGTAATATTAGCAGTCTTATTTTTGCATGAGAGTTTAATGAAAGGGTAACAAATCAATTGGATGTTCTGTCCGACCAAATATATGGGACGTTTTTGTAATCTGACGTTCCAAATTTTTAAACTGTTCCGCAATTAAAACTTGCCCTGTTCCACTGTTCCCGTACATCGAAGTTTGTCCGACTAGACACCGTTAAGCCTTTAACAAATTTTCAGCTTGCTAATAATTAACTTTTTGTGGAGGTACGCGGGATCCAAGCCTTTAACAGTAACGTATAAAGAAAGGAATGAAGAATGGCATACTTTAAAAATGTAGATATGAAAGCTCTCATCTAAAAGAATAGTTTGAGCAAGTACTTGAGATGTTCAACTTACATATATCTCGAACATTCTTATTAGATATATGGAATATAGTTTATCTTTACGAAATTATTGTTTTGGATGTGAAAGACCTTGAGTTTAAATCCAGGTTGAGCCCACTTTTTATTTTAGTACCGTTAAGTTAAACAACAGAATCTACCTGTAAACTGATCTGCAATACTTGAACATAACTTCTCCGTTTAAAAAGTCACAGATATAGTGCAAAATAATGTTGGTATCCAATGCTCAAAAAGAACATTGTACTTAACAAAGGAACATAATGATCTATGACGAGTACCACGAAACGAAGAAACTATCAGATCATAAAAAATTATTAAGACTTCTCAAAATGAGAATTTATTTATACTTTTATCCCAATAAAAAGACATACGAAACACTGCATACTATACAGGGTGTTTCATTAATAATTGTCCATATAGTAACTGAAGAAACTTTAGCACAAAATACGATGATTTAACCTAAAACACTTAAATAAAATGTGGTTCCTTACTGAGTTACAGGGTGTTTTATCTAAAAATTTAAAAAGTATTTTTGCTTAGCATTTTAAATCTATTCAACGTGTCCTTTTCATACTTAACAGAAAGTGCGACTACTAGACACCCTACTAAATTATGATAAATAAACGTTTCTAACTACTACCAAAGGCGTACGACAGGGGATAGTGGATGGTTGACCCTTCTCAAATGCTACGTCACTGGAGGAATTACTATTTTAGTGCCATTTTTAGATTCCTCAATACTTTCTACATAAATAACATACTCTTCATTGGTAACGATAATGTCATTAGTTTTCGAGATATTTGAAGTTAAATATGAAACGGCACAGTTATTTTGATTAATTCATGATATTATAATTCATATGATTAAAATTTAAAAAAATTTTGTACCCAGTACCTTAAAACTATTTGGCGTATCCTTATCATACTTGGCAGAAAGTGTAGGTACTGTACACCCTATTAAATTAGGATAAATAAAAGTTTCTAGCTACTACCAGAAACGTACGACAGGGGATAGTGGCTGGTTGACCCTTCCCAAATTCTACGCCACTGACGAAATTGCTATTTTAGTGTAAGATTTGGTGATAGATAAGTTGATTTTGCAATATTTTTTATGTAAATAATATACTCTTCATTCGTAACGATACAATGATTAGTTTTAGAGGTATTTGAAATTAAAATGATGCGACACAATACACTGATTAAAATATCCGTGTCGTTTCATCTTTAACTTCAAAGATCTCGAAAACTAATGACTTTATCGTTACGAATAAAGAGCATATTATTTTTATAGAAAGTATCGGAGAATCCAAAAATGGAACTAAAATATCAATTTCACTAGTGGCGTAGAATTTGGAAAGGGTCAACCATTCACATTCCCCCTTTGCACGCCTCTGGTAATAGCCAGAAACTTTTGTTTAACATAATTTAGTAGCTTTTACAGTACCTATACTTCCTGCCAAGTATGAAAAGGATACGTCGGATAGTTTTAAAATGCTGAGCAAAAATAATTTTAAAATTTTTAGATAAAACACCCTGTAACTCAGTAAAGAACCACATTTTATTTAAGTGTTTTAGGTTAAATCTGCGTATTTTGTGCTAAGGTTTCTCCAGTTACTATATGGACAATTATTAATGAAACACCCTGTATATGAGGATAATTAAACATACAGTGGAACCTCGATAAGTCGGCCTCCGATAACACGAAAGTCCGGCTAACCAGGACCGATTTTCATTAGACACAACAAACATTTTTTCACTTTGACTGAGTTTTTTACCAAGAAATAAACAATACTGCAAATAGTAGAAAAAACATTCAAATGGCGTAAAAATATATAAATATCAAACAAGGAATCCATTAAAATTATTAATAATTAATTTGTTAGACTAACAGCCTTTTCCACTTATAATTAATTTTAAATTTTATGCTATATATTTATTTGCTATAAATATTGGAAGAAAATCAATACTAAAATGTCGCTGTCTCTTTTTTTACCGTAAACTAATCCATTAGCTGAAAAATATCTGAATATTTGCAAAAAGAGATTGGTAAAAAAACCGGAATATTAAGTTACAAAAGATGCAAAAGTAACATCAAGTAACAAAAGCCACGAATAAAAAAGATGAGTAAAATGTTTAAATCCGGTTCTAATAGAGTAAAAGCATATAGATTAAGACGAAAGGAAAACGGATGAGATTGAAAAAAATAATTGATTTGGGAGAGTAGCAACCTTCGCACCATTAAGACTGCTATGAATATGTTAGGAAAAACTTGTTTTTAGATGAACTATAGTTTTATTTCGAGGTTGCAGTCATTGATTTTTAGGGCATAATAAGCGAAATTTTAGCAGGATATTATGTTAAAATATTTTTTTTAGTAACAATGAAATTATGATGAAAAAACGTTGTGTAAAAACAATAATAAAAACTTATAATACGAGTTTAGTCCATTAAATTATTAACCCTGACGTAAAACATTATTTTAATTAATATTTTGTGTCATTGAAACGTTTTTATGAGCGAAAAATATGAGAAAAAAATTTAAAAAAATACCAAAAAATATTCAGTACTTTTTGTGATTTATGCTATACACAGGAATTTTATTTTCCTCGTGGATTTTTCGAGAAATATAAATACAATGGAAGATAATGTGGTTCAACACAATGTTTGCAAATATACAATGAGAAATAGTGCAGGAAACAGAGGTTGAAGTTCGCAAAATGGACACAACTCCAGTTTTATTTTTTTTCTTGTATATCAAGGGGTGCTTATTATGAGACTAACTTTTTCTTAAAAAATTTCGCCCCGGAACCCCCCTTTTCATCCCGTTAGAGGTGGTAATTTGTGGTTTTTGCGAAACGTAGCCATTCCTGTACGTTTTGCAAAAAATACTTAATAGTAAAATGAAGAAGACCTATATTTCCTGTTATTTATTTCCCGACAACATATGTATATCACCCACCGTTTAGCGGGGGTGGCGTCCCAAAGTTGACAAATTTTTAAAAAGAATGTTTTAAAAAAATTATTTTTCCCTTGACTGTAATGAAAATTAAGAAGAAACCCTGCGGCAATTAATAACAAAGACGTGGCTGATTTTTTGGTGTAGGCCTCATTTAAGGGCAATTGCAAATTTTTTAATTACGTGTTATATTAAAAAAACCCTTTTTATACCATCTGAACCGCCTATGCTAGAGTAAAAAAACTTTTAGCGATTATCCATGTACTAGTGTTATTTACAAATTTGTATAATGCACCCCCATATTTTGCCCGGAACCACCCAAAAAAAGGAGAATTAATAAAGAAAATAATAAAAAATCAAATTTGGGCCACCACTGTGGCTTTAGGGCGCAAAGAGAATAAAATATGCATAGTTCATAATGTGTAGCAAACAGCGTGTTCTTTTATTTTCCATAAGTACGTTATCCTTAAAATGAATGTGACGAAAAAAAAAAACAAAAACTGGAGTCTGCCAAAGCATTTCTGAGGTTTACGGAGCCACTATGCCGTAAAGGTTGCTTATACTAAAAAAATGCGTAAGACCTTTGTTGTAGAGAAAATAGTGGTCTTTAATTCTGTGTAAGTTTTGTTTTAAAAAATGCATAGGTAATGAGAAAATCGTCAAAATATTCCTTCCAAGGGGTAGGGGTAGTTTCTGCAGTTTATATTCAAGGTTAGGGGTAGTTTCAGCAGAGATGTTGCAATAATCATATATATTTTTGAAAAACGCTACTGATGGAACATATGTCCATATGGGTCAAAAGGCAAAAGGGCATTGTGTGTGAAGGATTCCAAGAAAATCACTTTCTTTATTAATTCTCCTTATTTTGGGTGGTTCTGAAAAAAAAATGGGTGCATTATAAAAATTTGTAACTAACACCAGTACATGGATAATCGCTAAAAGTTTTTTTACTCTAGCATAGATGGTTCAGATGGGGTTTTTTTAAAATGTAACACCTTTTTTTTATATTTGTGGCTTTAGCACGTAGCTATTTAGCCAGAAATGTAACACCTTGTAAATTTTCAAATGAAACTTATACCAAAAAATTAGCCACTTATTTGTGATTAATCTTCCCAGAGGTTATTCTTAATTTTCATTACAGTTAGGAAAAATATTTTTTTTTAAAACATCTTTTTTAAAATCTTGTCAACTTTGGGGCGCCACCCTCGCTAAACGGTGGGTGATAGACATATGATGTCGGGAAATAAATAGTAGGAAATATAGACCTCTTCTCTAGAAAATGTACAGGAAGTTTCGCAAAAACCACAAATTACCCCCTTTAAAGGGATGAAACGGGCGGTTCCGGGGCGAAATTTTTTAAGAAAATGTTGGTCTTATAATAAGAACCCCTTGATATACTATAAAAAAAAAACATAAAGCCGGACTTGTGTTCATTTTGCGAGGTTCAATTTCTGTTTCCTACACTAAAAAGGATCCAGAAACACCGTCAAAATTGGAGATCAGGAGGTACTAAATAGACCAGGGCATTTAGCATAAAATAAATAATTTTTTAAATACAGCACCTAGAGACTTGCAATTTTTTGCATTATGTTCAGGATGACGTCAGGAAAAAAGCCTACTATTCAAAAATGGGTGGAAATGCATAACTCCAATGTAAAGTGCCTAAAATGCATCCAAAATTGCATAAATATAAAAATAAAGTGAAAATCAGTATACTAAGGAACAAAATTTATTATTAGGGGGTTTTTGGGGACACTGAATACGCTTACGCCATCAGAACTGACCTCGGGATCACCTGGTGCCCAAGGTCACGGCAAGAGACAATGCAAATGGATTACTCGCGAGTTTTAGGGGTCCATAAATACGAATATGCTATCAGAATTGACCTCCGCAGTACCTGGTGCCCAGGGTCGTTACTAAGGCACATCATTTTCTGGAGTTTCGAGGGAATTCGGCACTAAATTGATGCAACTGGACTATTCGGGGGGTTTTTGAGGTGGTTAAACACGAATACGAATACGTCATCAGAAGAGACTTCTGGATCACCTGGTGCCCAAGGTCACTGCAAGAGACGTCATCTTTTGGAGTTTCGAGGGATTTCGGTATCAAATTGATGCAAACGGATTACTTACGTGTTTTTGAGGTCGCTAAACACGAATATGCCATCAGAATTGGCCTCCGGGGTACCTGGTGCCCAGGGTCGCTAATAAGTCACGTCATCTTCTGGGGTTTCGGGGGTTTTCGGCATTTAATTGATGCAAATGGATTACTCACGGGTTTTTGGTGTCGCTAAACACGAATATGTCATCAGAATTGATCTTCGTAGTACCTGGTGCCCAGGGTCGCTACAAAGGCACGTCATCTTCTAGAGTTTCGAGGGCTTTCGGTATCAAATTGATGCAAACGGATTACTTACGGGATTTTGAGGTCACTAAACACAAATATGCTATCGAAACCGACTCCCTGTGCACCTGGATCCCAAGCTCACAGCAAGGGGCGTCCTGTTCTGGAGTTTGAGAAATTTCGGCATTAAATTGATAAAAGTGGATTACTCGGGGCTTTTAAGTCGTTAAACACGAATATGTCATCAGAATAGACCACCGGATCACCTGCTGCCCAATGTCACTGCAAGGGACGTCATCTTCTGGAGTTTCTAGGGCTTTCGGTATTAAATTGATGCAAACGGATTATGGTGCAAAGGTCTGTCATGATGGCATCTTCGTGTTTAACCACCTCAAAAACCCCCCGAGTAGTCCGTCCAATTACACCAATTTAGTGCCGAAATCCCTCGAAACTCCAGAAGCTGACTTGCCTTTGTAGCGACCCTGGGCACCAGGTACTACGAAGGTCAATTCTGATAACATATTCGTGTTTAGCGACAACAAAAACCCGTGAGTAATCCATTTGAATCAATTAAATGCCGAGAACCCTCGAAACCCCAGAAGATGACGTGACTTATTAGCGACCCTGGGCACCAGGTACCCCGGAGGCCAATTCTGATGGCATATTCGTGTTTAGCGACCTCAAAAACCCGTAAGGAATCCGTTTGCATCAATTTGATACCGAAATCCCTCGAAACCCCAGAAGATGACGTCTCTTGCAGTGACCTTGGGCACCAGGTTATCCAAAGGTCTGTTCTGATGGCATATTCGTGTTTAGCCACCTCAATAACCCCCCGAATAGTCCAGTTGCATCAATTTAGTGCCGAAATCCCCCGAAACTCCAGAAGATGATGTGCCTTAGTAACGACCCTGGGCACCAGGTACTGAGGAGGTCAATTCTGATGGCATATTTGTATTTAGGGACCCCTTAAACCCGCGAGTAATCCATTTGCATCGATTTAATGCAGAAAACCATCGAAACTCCAGAAGATGACGACTCTTGCCGTAACCTTGGGCACCAGGTGATCCGGAGGTCAATTCTGATGGCGTAATCGTATTCAGTGACCATAAAAACCCACTAATAATAAATTTTGTTCCTTAGTATACTGATTTTGACTTTATTTTTATATTTATGTAATTTTGGATGCATTTTATGCACTTTACAGTGCAATTATGCATTTCCACCCATTTTTGAATAGTAGACTTTTTTCCTGGCGTCATCCTGAACATAATGTAAAAAACTGCAAGTCTCTAGGTGCTGTATTTAAAAAATTATTTATTCGGGTGTTTTTAGTGCTAAATGCCCTGGTCTAAAATATTTGATTTTTGGAACTGCCACGAACGTCAGAGCCTTACTATACATACAGGGTGCTGACGATAAAATAGAGGTGCTGCAAGCTTGCGAAGTGAACGTCGTGAATCTAGAGATTGGGAAGTTTAGTTATCATGTTATCATGGAGACGTGGTTGGGAGAACAACGCGCATTGGCTGTGAAAGCTTATCACAAAAATGGTAAAAACTTTGTGCGTGTACAACAAGCGTTTTGTTTAGACTACTATTTGCCGCCCCGCTCTGCTTTTCCGTCTTACATGGCTATTAAGGCTACGGCTCCACGGGCGAGAAATTGACGCAAGCAGTAGCAGTAAAATGAGCTTAAGGTTCCGCGGAACGGAATGGGAATAGCAGAATTGAACCGACTACGCACAAGTCCTGTAGTCGGTACAGTTCGGCTATTCCTATTCCGTTCCGCGGAACCTTAAGCTCATTTTACTGCTACTGCTAGCGTCAATTTCTGGCCCGTGGAGCCTTAGCCTAAGATTTGGGTTAGGAACTCTGAAAGTAGTGGTTTAACATCACGGAAAAGAAGTAGCAGTGTCAGAATTGCTCGCACTCCACAGAATATTGAAGCGGTGCGAAATTCATTACACGCGAGTCGTCGCAGGGATCTTCGAGAACTTGCTTGTAATGAATTTCGCACCGCTGCAATGTTCTGTGGCGTGCGAGTAGTTCTGACACTGCCACCTCTTTTCTGTGATGTTAAACCACTAACTACTTTCATAGTTCCTAACCCAAGTATTAATAACCATGCTAGACGGAACTGCAGCGCGGGGCGGCTAATAGTAGTCTAAACGAAACGCTCGTTGTACTGCACAAAATTTTCACCATTTTTGTGATAAGCTTTTACAGCAAATAGCGTTGTTCACTCGACCACGTCTC